>NC_136386.1:47852732-49052732 GCF_965140285.1 Lepidochelys kempii | reverse complement strand
TGTAGCAAGGGGCTGACTTTGGGGACACCTCTAGTGGAGGTGGTAGGTGATCGATGGACTCCTTGAAAAGCATTGAGCTGTGGCTACTTTCCCTGTTTAAGTCCCCTGCTTTGCTTGAAGGACTCTGCTTGCACAGTGTTTCTTTTTATCCTGTGGCTGATGATTGGTGGATTGATGGTTTTAATGATGTCGTAAGCTTTTCCATTGATCCCATTCTGTAGCAATTTAAGGAACCTTCTAAAAGTCTATAAAAGCAGACAAGTATCTCCCACTGCCTGGTTTGTTTGTCTCTTGTTTGTTAATGAACATCTATGTGGTCAGAGATGTGCGTAGTGGTTTGTTTGTCTCAGTGGAATCCAATTTACCTTCCCGGTATAATGGTATTACCTATCGGGTATTATGTGTGTCTTTTTTTGAGGATTCTGCAGAACAGTTTGCTGACATTAACACAGATGCCTCTGCCTGTGTTTGGGGTGAGAACATATCAGTTTGGGTGGACTGGGGTAATGTGGCCACCTGACAGCATCTCTAGGAAGTCTCAAAATTGAAGAGTTGGTGAACTTTAACAAGGCTTCCTGCTGTGTTTTAGCACCTCGCTTGATCTATTGCAGAGGTGGGCAAACTATGGCCTGCAGGCCACATCCGAGCTGCGGGACCATCCTGCCCTGCCCTTGAGCTCCCAGCCCCTCCCCTGCTCTCCCCCCTCCCCCGCAGCTATGCCGCCGCGTGGGCAGAGCTCTAGGTAGCGGGGCTGCGTGCTCCTGTCCTGCTGCTCTGAGCAGCATCGTAAGGGGGCCGGGGCCAGGGGGTTGGATAAGGGGCAGGGGATCCCAGGGGGCAGTCAGGGGATGGGGAGCAGGGGGCAGTTGGATGGGGTGGAGGTTCTGGGCCGGCAGTCAGCGGACGGGGAACAGCAGGGGTTAGATAAGCGTGGGGTCCTGGGGGGGCCTGTCAGGGGGCGGGGGTGTGGATAGGCCATCAGGGGACAGGGAGCGGGGGGGTGGATAGGGAGTGGGGTCCTGGGGCGCAGTTAGGGGCAGGGGGTCCCAGGATGGGTCGTTTAGGGGACAAGGGGACAAGGAGCAGGGGAGTTGGATGGGTCGGAGGTTCTGAGGGGGGCAGTCAGGGACAGGAAGTGGGAGGGGTCGAATAGGGGGCGGGGGCCAAGCTGTTTCGGGAGGCACAGCCTTCCCTACCCGGCCCTCCATACAGTTTTGCAACCCCAATGTGGCCCTCGGGCCAAAAAGTTTGCCCACCCCTGGTCTATTGTCCGGGCCATAAAACTCCCTGAAGCGGGATATCTGGTGGTAGTATGGGCATTTTCAGGTGTAACTGGCTCTTCCGCGATGCCGTTTTGTTCTCTAATACATTGTTGGGGTTGGATTGACTACAGAGTGGCCCCATTCTCTCTAGGTTTCACCGGGCTGGGATCAGATACCTTTCCCTGGGTTTAGCTTCTTCTCAGCTTGGCTGGCAGAAGAAGTTGCACCTTCGGTTTGTGCTAACTTTCCTTTCCCGGGCTCTGTCTGATTCCTGTTGATTTGGGGCACTGCAGGGAGCACAGGATAAGTCAGCCTCAAGTGGCTCTCGGAGGTTTCAGCTGGAGAGCTCCTACAGTTTCTCCCATGATTTTTGGCTGTTTGTGTAAACCATTTCCCTTCTTTCTTTGCCAGTCTCAGGGCTTGTTCTCTGGCTGTGCGGTTGGGGGCTGCTTTGCCCTGTGCAGATCTACCCACAGCACTGCTGTGATCTTGGCCAAGTCCTTTCACCTCTCCATTTCCCCTCCCCCCATTTGTTTCTTTTGATTGTAAACTCATTGGGATGGAGGCTGTTACTATGTGTCTGTGCAGCACCAGCACAAGGAGGCCCTGACCTCGCTCCGGTCCTCTCGGTTCTAGTGCAATACAAATATTAAGGAAGTAGGTAGCTCAGGCATGCCACGGGGCACCGGCCAGCACAGGCGCAGCACCGCCAAAATGTCCGGCGGACCGCATCTGTGCAGGCACGGCACGTGATCCAGCTCCGCACCCACGTGGCGATGCCACACCAGGCCAGCAGCAGCGTGGGGCCCGGCTCCAGCCCGCCCCGCACGATGCACAGTGGCAGCGGCTCCCCGCCCCAGCGACCCACCCATTGACTGTTCTGCCCTGGGGCCCGGAATTGCTGTCAGTGAGCCTGAGGTAGCTAGAGCCAATGTATTTACTTACTTAGTGGCTAGGCTGGTATCACTAACCAGCTGGCATTAGGGCTTATTCAGCAGCCTAGCAATTTGCTCTTTTGATGATGGTCATTTTCACAGCACCTCGGTCACTTTTCTTGGAGTCCCGACCCCAGGCGAGTTCTTTGGACAGAGGTTTTATGGGGCCTGCTCCCAACTTGAAAGGTATTTCAGACTATGGGTTTCCACTTGAATTAATTAGCTATAACTGTTCAGAAACAGTACCGGCATGCTGTATTATTAAGTTGCTTCCATTCTGAAGCGCTGCTCTCACCCCCGGCTGTACATTGTCCTAAATAACCTCTGGCATTCTGGGCAGACTTCCCATGGTGCAGCGCTCTATGGCTCCGGGGATTTCTCTGGCGGTGCATTGTGGGATGCCACTGGCGTACGTGGGTGGTGACGGGCTGCTGTGTCCGGTGGCATCTGTCTCACTGTCAGTAGGGCTTGGTGCCCCACAGCACATTTTTTCCGGGGAGATGTAAAGTAAGACTCTCATTGGAGGATGGGGCAGATGCAGTGCGAGTAGGTTGGCCCTGGGCTCCATGCAGCTGCTGCAGTCCATTCAACCTGAGAAGGAACCCAGGTATCCCTGGAGCAGCTGCTCGCTCCTTCTCTCCATGTTGCCCCCCACAGACATCATATTCTCAGCCCGGGGCTAGTCAATGTCTTTATCAGTAATCTAGAAGATAATATAAAATCATTGCAGGTGAATCAAACATTGGTGGAGCAGTAAATAGTGACGGGGGGCAACAGGTCAGCTAGACAGAGGGAGCCAGGTCGCTTGGTCTCAGTCGAACAACAGGGTTTTGAGTGTGTCAAGTGCAATCCCATCCATCTAGGACCAAATAATGCAGGTTGCCCTTACAAGATGGGGGACTGTGCTCTGGAACACAGTGACATTGCAAAGGACTTAGGGGGCATGCTCAGGAAACAATTGAACATGAGCTCCCAGTGGGATGCTGTAGCTAAGAGGCAAACACAGACCTTGGCTGTATAAGTCACAGAACATCAAGCAGAAGTTGAGAGGTGGTGTTACCTCTGTACATAGCATTAGTGGGTACTGTGTCCAGGTTATACACTTGGAAAAGGACATTGAAGAATTGGGGATGGGTCAGAGAAGAGTCACGAGAATGACTGAAGGGTTGGGAAACCTGCCTAAGAGTGAGACACTTAAAGAGCTCAAGCTGGGTAGTTTATCCAAGAAGTGACTTGAGCATGGTGTACAAAAACCTACATGATATTAGATGGTGCCATAATCTAGTAGGCAAAGGCATAACAGGATCCAAGGTCTGGCAACTGAAGCGAGACAACTTCAGATTAGAAATAAGGCACCCATGTGCAACAGTGGAGGTAATTATCCCTGGGAATGCTAGAGCCAGGGGCATGGTGGGTTCTCCCTCTGAATCTTTAAATCAACCCTGGTGGTCTCTTTAAAACCCATGTTCTAGCTCAAGCTGTTGTTAGAAGCTGGAGGAAGGGATCCCTGAGTGAGACCCTCTGGGTTGGGTTGGGTTGGGTTGGGCAGGTCAGGCTGGATGATCAGAAAGGTCCCTTCTGGCTGTTCAATCTGTGAATCCTGCTACTTCAGTGCAACTGCACAGGAAGACTACTTTCTTTCTTTCTCCCCATCCACCCCCTCTATCTGTCTGTCTGTCTATCTCCTGCCCGGTGCAGTCTCTTTGCTGTCACATTGTATCTGTTTACACAGAGCGCTCCCTGGAGGTTGCAGTCTCTGGAGAAGAGAGTCATTTTGCTGTAACTGTTCTGCACCCAGCCCCATGACTCCCCTTCCCTCCCTGCACAGAGCTGAGCCCGCCTGAGCCTCCTGGGCAGGTTTGGATGTCCTCCGTCTTCCCCTCGCAACCTACTCCACACCAGGGGAAGGATTTTCACAAGGGCTAACTGCCACCAAGAACAAGGGACACTCCTCCCCTCTCCCACCCCATTGAAAACAATGGAGACCCCCACCTTCTCCCTCCCAACAAGAACAACGGACACTCCCCCTTCCCAACGAGAACAATGGAGTCCCCACCACCACATTGAGAACAGTGGAGACCCCCCTCAGGTGTAATGGGAGCTGCTCAGTGCTGAGCTCATGAGAATTGGACCCGGTGTGAGGTGGGCAGCTTGGCATGGGATGGGCTGGCACTTCACAGCCAGTCTGTGGCTGGGTTATCAGTGGGGAGGATGGACCCACCTAGTAAGTTCAGAGCCAGGTATTCGGGGTGGGGGGCACTGAGGAAGGAGGAGTCCCTACCCTGCTCCCTGGGAGGGTGCTGGCAAAGGAGGGGGTCCATGCCCTTGGAAGGAGCAGTGGCTGCTGTCATGGGCCAGCCCCACTGCAAGGGGGTGGCAGGACAGAGGCTGCTGTGCCTCTCTGGCCTGGCGGAGGTAGCTGATGGAGGTTGCTTTCCTTGGTAGAAAGGCTCTGCAGGGCTCCCAGCTGAAAGATGTTGGCATACCAACCGCAGGGGCCGCACTGCTCATGTGGCGACCCCTGGCCCTAGGTGGTGGGACTGCGCTGGCTCCATTGGCACAGGCTGGTGCAGGGCGAGCCCCTTGGGGCAGCAAGCTAGACGCAAGGTGGCTCGGTGGGATTTGGATCAGAGTGGAAATATAGACGGAGGAGCCGGGCATGCGATCAGATGCAGAATACATGGCCAGTGCGTTTACTGATTTGTCCAAAGTGGTGCTGCACCCCACACCACTCCAACCTCTCTCTCCCTTCGCCCCACTGCCAGCCCCCTGGCAGGACACTGTTCCGGCCCCACAGATGCTGGTTCCAGGGTGAGCTTTTTGGCTCAGCCAGCTGCTCGGGGGATGAGCCCAGAGATGAGTATGGGGCATGGCTCCCCCTTCCCAGGGCAGCGCAGGGCAGGACTGTCTGAGGCTGGGGGAAGGCAGGGGGACCAAACGCGCAGAGAAGGAGGTTGTTCATGGGAGGGGGGCCATGAGAGAACTGAGGCGATTGGAGCAGTTCGTGGCAGGGTAAGTGATTCAAATCCAGCCCCAGAGCAGAAGCAACCAGCAGCCTGTGAGCTCAGGTCCATACCCAGGTGGACAGCCATCCACTGGCACCCAGCGCCCATTCGCTGGTGGGCTCAGCTGCTTGGGCAAGTGGCGTAGGTTCCTCTCTGTCTGTGGGGAGAAACATGCTACGCTGGTGCCTATGCTGTGACTGCCCGGAGCATCTTTCATGGAGTCTGCACAGCCGCGGCTGGGCGAGCACGCTGGGAAGCAGGGCTGGACATACACTGGCCTGTCTCTCGGACAGGGGGCTAGTGGAACGCCCAGCCCTAGAGAGAGAGTGGGGCTGCTTCCCAGCCCCCGCTTGTGGCCCCGGTGGGTGTGCTGCACAGGCGGGAGAGCATTCCCAGCCCAGGCACAGGCTGTGACGTGTTTGGGAAGGGCAAGGAGCCCTCAGCCAGGCAGCGCTGCGTGACATCAGTTTCATTGGTACCCAGCCCCCCGCGCACTGCGCCCCCAGCACATCGGAGACATGGCCCTTGGCTGGCGTCTAGCAAGTGGACTCCTAGCGCTTCCATCTCTGCTCCCACACTGGCATACAGAGCCACTGCCACCCTGGTGCACAGTGACTCCATGGCTGGCAACACCCAGCCTGCCTGACCACCACCCTCCTCCCCCTGATTTACCCCAGCCTGCTGGTCCTCAGAACCTGCATACAGCCCTCCCCCAATCTACCCCAGCCTGCCTGACCTCAAAGCCCCCATAGAGCCCTCAGCCAATCTACCCCAGCCTGCCTGACCTCAAAGCCCCCCGTATACCCCTCCCCAATCTACCCCAGCCTGCCTGACCTCATACCCCCCCGTATACCCCTCCCCAATCTACCCCAGCCTGCCTGACCTCATACCCCCCCGTATACCCCTCCCCAATCTACCCCAGCCTGCCTGACCTCAAAGCCCCCATAGAGCCCTCAGCCAATCTACCCCAGCCTGCCTGACCTCAAAGCCCCCCGTATACCCCTCCCCAATCTACCCCAGCCTGCCTGACCTCATACCCCCCCGTATACCCCTCCCCAATCTACCCCAGCCTGCCTGACCTCAAAGCCCCCATACAGCCCTCCCCTGAGCTACCCCAGCTACCCTGACCTCACACCCCCCATACACCCTGTCATGGAGTGTGGGGGAGTCAGGGCCCTGCACCCCCCACTTCCTGCAGTTCACTGTGACTCTCAGCCAGCTAGTAAAACAGAAGGTTTATTAGATGATAGGAACAAAGTCTAAAACAGAGCTTGTAGGTACATCAACCTGCATTAACACCACGCCCAGCCCCATGTCTGAGGTGTCGGTGAACACCATAAAGGGCTTGTCAAAGTCTGAGTTTATCAGAACTGGGTCACTGATCAGAGCCTCATTCAGCACACAGAGAGCCTTCTGGCACTGCTCAGTCCAGACCACCTTATCTGGCTTACCCTTCTTGCATAGCTCAGTGATGGAGGCGGCTATAGAGCTAAAGTGTGGCACAAATCTTCGATAATACCCCGCCATCCCAATAAAGGCCTGGACCTGCTTTTTGGTTTGGGGAGTGGACCAGTCCCTGATCGCCTCCACTTTGGTTGGTTCTGGCTTTAGGCAGCCGCTCCCCACCCAGTGGCCCAGGTAAGATACTTCAGCCATCCCCACCTTGCACTTCTCAGCTTTTATGGTCAGCCCAGCCTCCTGGAGTCGGTCGAGCACTTTTTTAACCTGGGACACATGGTCCTCCCAGGTCTGGCTAAAGACACAGTTGTCATCAATGTACGCCACGGCAAAACTCTCCATTCCCCTCAGTGGCTGATCCACCAAGTGCGGGAAGGTAGCAGGTGCCCCCTTGAGGCCGAAAGGCAGGACCAGGAACTCATAGAGCCCCAGAGGGGTGATAAAGGCAGGTTTCAGCCTGGCATCTGCATCCAGCGGCACTTGCCAGTAGCCCTTTGTAAGATCCATAGTGGTAAGGTAGCGAGCTCCTCCCAGCTTGTCTAGGAGCTCGTCAGTCCTGGGCATGGGGTAGGCATCAGACACAGTGATGGCATTAAGCTTCCGATAGTCTACACAGAACCGGATCGACCCATCCTTTTTGGGGACCAACACCACAGGAGAGGCCCAAGGGCTGGAAGATGGCTGGATCACCCCCAAAGCCAGCTTGTCACTGACCTCTCTTTCCAGGTCCTGAGCAGTTTCCCCTGTGACTTGGAAGAGGGACCATCTTATAGGAGGATGTGATCCTGTCTCCACCCGGTGGACAGTCAGATTAGTGAGTCCAGGCTGGCTGGAAAGCAGCCGTCGGTACAAATGCAGCACCCCTCTGATCTCAGCTTGCTGGGCTGGTGTTAGCTGATCAGAGAGGGGAATTGTTTCCAAGGAGGAGCCAGCCCCTGTCTCAGGGACTAGATCTACTAAAGGGTCATCTCCCTGCTCCTCTCAATGCCTACACATGGCCAACACCACATTCCCCCTGTCATAATCTTGCTTTATCATATTAACATGGTACACCCGGTGGCGGTGTGCCCATTTAAACAGTTCCACCACATAATTTACATCATTTAGTTGCTTGACAACCTTGAAAGGACCTTCCCAGGTGGATTGTAGTTTGTTTTTTCTCATGGGGATGAGAACCATCACCTGGTCCCCGGTGGTGTAGGTGCGGGCCCACGCTGTGCGGTCATACCAGACCTTCTGCTTCTTTTGGGCTCTGGCCAGATTCTCCTTGGCCAAGCCCAGGAGCTCAGCAAGTCTTTCTCGGAAGGTGAAGACATATTCCACTGCTGATTCTCCATCGGGAGTGGCCTTCCCCTCCCATTCGTCTCTCATCAGGTCCAGGGGCCCCCTTATCCTTCTTCCATATTACAGTTCAAAAGGCGAAAACCGGGTAGACTCCTTGGGCACTTCCCTGTACGCGAACAACAGATGAGGTTAATACTTGTCCCAATCCTGCAGATGCTGGTTCATAAAGGTTTTCAGCATCATCTTTAGGGTTCCATTGAACCTCTCCACCAGCCCACTGGACTGGGGGTGATATGCTGAGGTCCAGATATGCTGGACCCCACATTTCTCCCACAAGCACCAGAGCAGGGCTGACATGAAGTTGGATCCCTAGTCTGTCAAGACTTCCTTGGGGAACCCCACTCGGCTGAAAATGGTCAGCAGCACATCTGCCACTGTGTCTGCTTCGATAGAAGACAAGGCCACTGCCTAGGGGTAACAGGTAGTGAAATCTACCGCCACCAGAATGTATTTCTTCCCTGACCTGGTCATGTTGCTGAGAGGCCCCACTATGTCCACAGCCACCTTCTGAAAAGGCTCCTCTATGATGGGCAAAGGTCTCAAAGCTGCTTTCCCCTTGTCCCAGCCTTCCTCACCCTCTGACAGGGGTCACAGGATCTTCAATACTGTTGGACAGTATTAAAGACTCCAGGCCAGTAAACATTCTGTAGCAGCCTCTGCCTGGTATGCCGGATTCCCTGGTGTCCTGAGAGAGAGATGTCATGGGCCAGATACAGTAGCTTGAGGCAGTACTTCTGGGGGACCACCAGCTGCCTGTGGATTCCCCATGACTCCACTTCCCCTGGGGATGCCCATTCTCGGTACAGGAATCCCTTCTCCCACAGGAACCTCTCCTGGCAGCCTTTTCCCATGGTCTGTGCTGCACTGAGGCCAGCCAGATCCTTAGCTTCTTCAAGGAGGGATCTTTCTGCAACTTGGCTGGAACTCAGTGGTTGGGGAAGGGATGGGGGCCTGCTCCCTCTCGCTGGCTGGGTCTGAAGCCGCAGCCCCTCTGAGCCTTGTCCTTGGGCACTCCCTCCCCATGAGGGTAAGGTCTTGTGCCTCCGGAGTGGTACTCTCCCCGATGTCAGGGCATAGTGCCCCTCGCCAGCTCTGGCTACGGGTCACAAGTAGGGCATTCTGGGGGTTGCCTGGCCAATCCTCTAGGTCACTCCCCATCAACACTTCAGTGGGTAAATGATGGTGCACCCCCATGTCCTTGGGGCCCTCCTTGGCCCCCCATTTCAGATGTACCCTCGCCATGGGCACCTGGAATGGGGTCCTGCTCATGCCCATCAGGGTCAAGTAGGTATCAGGCACCACCCGATCTGGGGCCACCACCTCAGGCCGGGCCAGCGTCACCTTGTCCCAGTATCCATTGACCTTCCTCCCATCCACCTCCAGGGGAACAAGGCAGTCTCTCTACAGGGACAGCCCTGCACCCACCCGTTAAACTGAGAACCTTGAGTCCAGAACATCAAGCCCCACAGAGGTGCTGGTCTGGGAAACTCCTCCCTCCTGAGCAGTTGGTAAGCTGCCAGTCCCTCCTGCCTGGGAAGCCTGCCCCTCCTCCGGCTGGGTCCCTACCCAGTTAACCCTGTGAGAGTTTGATTTGCTCAGTTTGTCCTTGAGCATGGGGCAATGGGTCTGTTTGTGGCCTCTCTGCCCAAAATAATAACAATTCACATTCCGTTGGTCGCCTCAAGCTGGTCGGTTGGTCCTGGTGCCGGTTGTTCCCCTGGAGAGGGGGCTCTCCACATTCCCCCTTTTGGGGATCCCAGGGTGACTCTCTCTGCACCTTGGTGGGCTTATTCTTCTGGGACTCCTCCGTTCCATCCCCTGACTGGCTGTCCACAAATTCGTCAGCCAGCTGCCCTGCGCTCTGCAGGTCCTCTGGCTTTTTGTCCACCAACCATATCCTCAAGTTGGATGGGCAATGTTCATACAGGTGCTCCAGTACAACCAGTTTAACCATGTCCTCCTTAGTCTGGACCCCATCTGCCCACTTGACATATCCCTCCATTCAGAGGATCAGTTCCAGATATGTGTCCTCAGGGGTTTTACGCTGACTTCAGAACTTTTTCCAGTATGCCTCGGGAGTCATCCCAAACTTGCATAACAGGGCCTTTTTGAACAGTTCATAGTCCCCTGCCTCCACCCCTTCCATTTGGCTGTACATTCCTATGGCTTTGGGGTCCAGTAAGGGGGTGAGAAACCAGAGCCTGTCTGCAGGGTCAACTCTGTGCAGCCCGCAGGTCTTCTCAAAGGCCATCAGGCATTCATCTATGTCCTCCCCTTCCTTAAACTGGGACAGGATGTGCTTATCAAAGTTCCATGTAGTCCTGGGTCTACCCAACTCACCGCAGCAGGGATCAGCTCCTCCAACTGATCCTCCTCCTCCAGCTGGGCAATCAGCTGTGCTTTGGTGGCCTTCCCTCTGTGAAGCCCCCTCTCCTTGCACAGCTCTACAAGATCCCTCTTGAGGAGATGGTTATAGATCTCCCCGCTTTTCCCAAGGTGTTGTGGACTCGCAGGCCTGTGTGCTCTCAGCTCCCCACGGTTTCCAGGAAGAACCCCTACTGTGCCAGCCCTTCTCTATGACAGCACCTCTCTCCCAGGGTCAAGCCGCAGACTCCTCTGCCCCTGGAACTGCTCACTGCAGTCCCCAGGGGGACCCTGTTACTGCAACAATCCTTCTCGCTGGTCCCACACTCCCAGGGATTACATGTAGCTCCTCCATCTCCTGAAACTGCTCCACTCTGAGCCTTCAGCACTCCTGGTTCTCGTTAATCCCCCTTCGTTTTACTGCTCCCCAGTCATTTACTTCAGAAAGCGCCATCCATGCAGTGCAGTACATCCCACCGCTGCCAGCAGTTGTCACAGAGTGTGGGGGAGTCAGGGCCCTGCACCTTCCACTTCCTGCAATTCACTGTGACTCTCAGCCAGCCAGTAAAACAGAAGGTTTATTAGACGACAGGAACACAGTCTAAAACAGAGCTTGTAGGTACAGAAAACAGGACCCTTCAGTCAGGTCCCTCTTGGGGGGTCGGGAGCCCAGATCCAGGTTCTGGGCCTCCCCCCCGTCTCCCCAGCCAGCTCCAAACTGAAACCTCTTCCTACTGCCTCACCCAGCCACACCCCCGGCCCATCCTCCAGCCTTTGTCCAGTTTCCTGGGCAGGTGGTGTCACCTGGCCCCAACCCCATCCTGGGCTCAGGTTACAAAGGTCAAGTATCATCCCTCAGTGAAGTCCCACCCTTATTTCCCATCACCATCTAGTATTGTTGCAGTACCCCAGGGAAACGGAGGCACGCCCCGCGTTAGCAGAAGACAGTAAACTAGTAAAACTCCCAAGCAACATTACCAGGTTAATACTCCCTACTCCACACACACCCCTCCCCAATCTACCCCAGCCTGTCTGACCACCACCCTCCTCCCCCTGATCTACCCCAGCCTGGATGACCTCACACACACCCTGTACACCCCTCCCCCTGATCTACCCCAGCCTGCCTGTCCTCAGACCCCCTTACCCGCTCACCATGGCCCCTTCTGTCCTCACCCCACCTGTCTCTGCCCACACACCCCTTCATCCACTTGTTCTCTTCTCCAATCCCAGCCTCCCTGGCCCTCTCCCACCTCGCAGAGGGTAACTGTGCCCTGCCCCCCCGGGAGTTGCTGAGTTGCCCCTCACTGGCTCTCGGCCCTTGGCTCCAGATGCTGGTTGTGATGCCGGGGATGGTGCTGTCACATGGACAGGCCGTGCATCGGAGGGCACCCATGGACAAGCAGCAGCAGCAGTGCCTGGCTGCAGAACTATGGGGGAGCGGGCGGCCTACTGGGTCCTGGCATGTTCTGCATCTGCAGGCATGGCAAGAGGTGCCAGCGGGCAGAGCAGTGGCAGTGGCAGAGCAGTGGCAGCAGAGACCAGGTTGGCTCAGGGATGGCTGGTCAGTCTAGGCTCTGGGGTGGCCCTGGAGGTTGTGTCCTCACAGCACCATGCTCTTATCCCCATTGTATCAAGGGAAACGGAGGCCCAGCGAGACTGAGGGTCCATCTGCGCTGCAACTGGGAGCCGTGACTGCAGCCTACGTAGCCATGCCTGAGCGAGCTCACATGACAACAGCAGCGAAGGCATGGCAGCACTGGCTAGCCTCCCTCACCCAGGGCCCTGGGCACACACACCAGGGGCCCCCCGCCCAGCTGCAACGGCTTCACTGCTATTGTTACTCAAGAGAGCTTTGATCTCACTAGAGCAGGGCTTGGTTGGGTGTGTCTACCCGGGCTGCAGCCAAACGTCCAGGGCACAGTGCAGGCAGATCTTCAGTCTCACAGGGCCTCAGTTTCCCTCTGAGTTCAAGGATGGGTATTAGCCTGGACTAGCCCATGGCCCTTCAGGAGGCTTCATGCAGCTCCCACAGCTTGGATGGAGGCTCCGCCAGCTACCTGTCTAGCCTCCCCTGAGCATCAGAAGCATCTGCCCTATGCTGTGGCATGGTATTCACAAGCACAGAGCGGATGCAGCCGAGCTGCTGACACTCGTCATCCTCTGGGCAGGGCAGTGGGTTGGGGAAAGCAGGGGAGCCCGTAAGTCCATGGAAAGCCGTGGGGGTGTTTGCACCATAGTGCTGTGTGGCTGCGCGGTTTTGTGATGCAGTGCCAGGGCGTCTCTTTGTGGCTCCCTGCTAGGGACCCAGGATTTGCAGTCTCCTGGCTGGACTCCCCCGGTACTGGGATTTGCTGGCTGGTGTGGATGCAAATCTGCAGGGCCAGGTTCAGTGCTCTGGAGTTTACCCACTAGCCAGCATCTTCTCTCTGAAAAGCAAAGCAGTGTGAGAAGCTGCGGCAGAGCCCATCCCGGTCCCTCCTGCCAGCCTCTCTCCTGGCCCAAGGCTGCAGGAAATGCTCAGCTGGCAGCATCCCCGAGACTGGGAGCACCGTGTTCGCTCACCGCGGGGCCAGGAGGCTAAATTTAGCTCTTGAGGAGAGACCTTGGGCAGGGTGGCCCCGGTTCCCTTTCCTGCCCTGCAGGACGTGGGAGAGAGTGGCCCAGCCATGCCTGGAACAAGAGGGGATTTCGGCCTCATCTATCCTGGAGCAACCCTACCTCTGCTGGCCTGAGCCAGGGGATGCCCCTCGGCTGCCATCTTGTTTTGCAGGGATGCGATGGGCCCGGCCGGGCCAACAACATTTCCTCCTTTACCAGGCTCAGTGGCCACGGACGGGCATTTCCATCCCGGGTGGAGAGAGCAGCCCAGTTTGCATCTGGGGTGCTGTGGCACACAGCGGGCAGGACATTCCACACAGCGCTGTTTTGGCACCCAGAGCAGGTCTGTGTTCCGGGGCCATTCAGGGGCCCCTGAGTCGGGGTAGGGGTCCCGGCGCTGGGGGAGCCAGAGTCTGCGGGGGGAGGACTGAGCCCCCACTTTTACAGCCCTGGTGCCTCATGGCAGTCCATAGGTGTGTGTCTGTGCCCACATGAAACCAGCCCCAGAGTGCCCCTGCCAGAGGGGTATGGCCCAGCCTTCATCGGGCTGCTGGATGCCCGTCTGCACAAGCGAGGCTACGGAGGAGAAACGCTCCCTGACAGTTCAGTTGGGTGCGTGCTGCCCCCTGTCACCCACTGGCATCAGGGCTGGTGGTGTCCTACAGATGAGCCGTTTGACTTGGGGTATGGGTCTGAGTGTGTGTAGCCCCCAGCTCCTTGGGCCGTCCCAGAGCACCACTCAGGGGTGAGAGATCCCCAACAGGCAGGACTGGCACACACATAGCTGGCCGCGCCCCGCCAGCCCCACACACAGAGGGCACACTGTGGATAGAGAGGATCACCCTGGGGGAGAGGAGGGGCAGATGCAAACTCTGATGTTCCTCACACTTCTGCTGCCAAAGGCGAAATGCCAGGGAGCCAGACCCAGGCCAAAGATTTTAAAATGCCTCTGGTTGGAGTCCAGACTCCAGGCCTTGGGATAGAGGGACCCTGTCCTCTGGTGGCCCCTCCTGCTGGATCCCCCTCTCCAGGCAGTGGGGAACAGCACCTTCCAGAGCCCGAGCACAGCTGCCTTGGGCCCCCTGCTTTTCCCTGCCCTCCCAGGGAGGATCCCGTGAGCTCCAAAACAATGTCAACAAACCTGCCACCCACAAACAATCCATCACCCCAGGGCTGCAGCTTATTGAAAACAGATCCGACAGCCATAAACAATCCAGGCCCCGGCCCTGTCTTTGCTGTGCTTTTGTTTGCTGTCACAGGTTGGGTTTCCTTGGCCAGCTGTATTGAATAAACCCAACTCGAGTTCATCAATTATCCAGACATGCATCTGCGGGTCCCCCGGGGAGCATATCAGCCCCACGAGCCGGCCTGCCAGAGGTCAGGAAAGGCACTCGTCCGCCTGAGCCCTTGGGAAAGCAAACAGGGAAGCCAACCGTCACGGCCAAAGGAGGCTGGTGAGCTCACATCCTGTGCCCGTGTTTCCTGCAGCGGAGGTGACCGTGGCACGGCCCAGAGAGGAAACGGCTGATGACTGCCCGAATCACAAAGGGAAGCGGCCAGCTGCTCCCCTGACTGTTCCTACCCATTTTCCAGCTCGCAGTGACTCACTTGGGCATGCATGTCAGCCAAAGAGGCAAAAATCTGCCACTCCCTGCTTTGGGCGGACTATGGTCCCTGGGCTCCACATCACCCACCCGATCCTGCCTGCCCTTTGCTGGAGGAAGAAGGGATGAGTCATTGGGAAGACGATGGACATGCTGCCAGCTGCTGTGTCTCCCTGGGCTGCACTCGGATGCTGAGCAGTGTCCAGGCTGGGCTGGGAGACGCCCAAGGAAACCCAGGGGCTTCAGGAAGTGGTGTTGGCAGTTCAGTTGGGTGCGTGCTGCCCCCTGCCACCCACTGGCATCGGGGCTGATGGTGTCTTACAAATGAGCCGTCTGACTTGGGGCAGGGGTCTGAGTGTGTGTAGCCCCCAGCTCCTTGGGCTGCTAGGCACTCCGGGAGTAGGCACAAGAAATAATGATTGTTAATTACAAACCGCCTGGCACTTTTTAGCAGTGCCACTGGCTTTCCTGGTAACCACACTCTGACTCCCGAAATTTCCCCCACGATTGCAGCTACATTCGATGCTCTCCCTGCCTTTATGTCCCAAAACGGGTTGCTGGGATACGTGTGTACCCCTCTGAGTCCAAACCAGACTGGACCGTGCGCGGTCACACCCTCAGAACCTGCTTGGCACCCCCTCGGCATACCCCCGTTGTCTCCCTCAGCGTCGGGTCCACTGGAGCACCAGGTGGGGGTTCTTTTACGCCCCTCCCGTGGCAGCATTAGCTCCTGGCCCCACATGCCTAGCTTTAAGGGCAGGGAACTGGACATTGAGAGCTGTAGATTTCCTTCCCAGACCCCACAAAGGCTGAGCTCAGTGGGGAGTGCCTAGAGCAGGTTGCTGCCCCAGCACAGTGCAGCCAGAGAGCAAGGAGGGTAGAATTTGGGCCCCAGGGAGGGCTGGGTAGGCTGGTCAGAGGGGCAGGAGAGCTGCCTTGGCCTCCCGCCAAGGGGAGACCTCAACCCCTCATAGTGGTGCGGGTCTTTGGGAACCTCCACCTGGAGGCCTCGGGGGGAGCCATTTTGAACCCTGGCACTTGGGCATGGACACGGTCTTCTGGCCATGGGGTGCAGGACCCTGGGGGAGCTGTCACTGTTGGCTCCCTCAGTCATCTCCTCCTCATCTCCTGCCCCTGTCCTGTGGGGGAGGTCACAGGAACTGGGGGGAGTCTCTGGATTCAGAACCTCTTCCTGTCCTGGCAGCAGGAAGAGCAACAGGAGCAGGTCTGAGAAGGCGGTGAGGGGCTCTCCAGGGGATTGGTGGAGAGACCAGCAGTAGCTGGAGCATCAGTGGGGATTCAGTGGGTGGTTATGAGTGGGTCAGGCTTGGCCAGCCGAGCAGGTACATCCCCGAGCTGCTCCACGCCAACCCTGACTGCCAGCCCCAGTCGGGGCACCACCAGCTGGCCCTACCGCTGGCCCCAGCCACCTGTAATTGGCTCCCAGCAGGACACTGGAGGGGCTGCAGCCCCGCAGCCCTTCCCCAGGCCCCAGGGAAAACTGCCTTTTGGCTCTGTGGTTGGCGCAAATCCCATGGGCATCTGGAGAGGGGGTGCGCAGGCTGACAGCCCAGGGAGCAGGCCCTGTGTCAGGATGGCATGTTTGTGGGGGCTGAGGGATGTCCGGTGATTCTGTGCGACCTTGGAGGGGTCACCTGAAGCGGCTGGGGCGCAGCTTCCTCCAGACAGGGCTGATAGTCCTGCGCTGCCCCGCCCCGGGGTGTGTGGGGAAAGGGCCTGGCATCACGGTCCCTATGCTGGCTCTGAGGCTCTTGCCTTGGGATCAACAGGCAGCGGGTTTCTATCCCAGTCCCGGGTGGGGACACCATGCCCGGGGCTGGCCCTGCGGGATAGCATGTGGCCAGCTAAGGGGCAGCACTAACCCCAGGCTCCTGGCCAAGGCGCCCCCAGTGGAAGGTCACAGGCTGTGTGTGGGGCGCTGTGAATGCAGACGGCATTGCAGGCTAGCCCAGGAAACCAGACTCCAGCCCGAGCGTGAGCAGCGCCAGCACCTG
Organism: Lepidochelys kempii; assembly: GCF_965140285.1. Taxonomy (NCBI): domain Eukaryota; kingdom Metazoa; phylum Chordata; order Testudines; family Cheloniidae; genus Lepidochelys; species Lepidochelys kempii. Next base: position 49,036,147 of record NC_136386.1, on the reverse strand, counting down.
TGTGGGTCAAACAAGCCTGTTCGCGAGGTGTGCTGTGAGTTCTGAGCCCAGCCTAGTCCCCAGCCTGGCACCCCACTGCAGCGTGGGCCCAGTGATGCCGGGTCCGCAGGGGAGAGGCTAAGGAACCTGGGTGCAGTGGGGGGTCACTGGCAGGTCAGCGCCTGTCCCAGGGCAGGGAGGGAGCGAGGGGGGCTTGGCCGGGACAATAGCTTTGGTGGCAGGCGGTTCCCTGCCGGTGTGCAGAACTCTGGCCATCCCGCTTGGCTGAGTGGGCCAGGGACTGGCAGAGCCAGCGGGTCAGGCTCACAGGCCCCATGGCTTGTGTTGGCAGCAACGCACTGGGTGCGCAAGTGCCTTGCAGTGAATCCCCCTGCGATTTGTCCCATTTCTGTTTGGTTTTGTTGTCGAAAGCTTGGAAAGTTGCTGTCTGTTGAATGAACGTAATGATGCAATAATTTCAGCCAGCTCTGGTGTGTGGGTAGGTTCCTGATCGGGGTCGTGGAAAGGGAAGCAGAGAGGGAGGAAGAGCAGGTGCTCAGAGGTGAGGACAGGTCTCCACAAACCACACTAGCGAGGGGCATTTTGCACCCCTCTGACATTGGTGTGGGAAAATTTGCAAGTGCTCACAGAAAAAGGGTCACAAATACTCTTGCGTCTCCCCCATCGGCCAGGAGCCCCGGATCCCGCCCTGTGAGCCAGCACAGATCCATCCCACCCACCCGTGGATTATCCCCAGGACCCCGCCATGGGTCTGCCAGCCCGCTGAGAGCCGAAAGCACTGGCTAGCCTGGAAGGCTTGGCGCGGCTTCTGTCTCTGCCTGTTGCTAACCACAGACATGATCGCAGGTGGGACATCTTCACACATTCCTCACCCAGGTCTCCAGAGCTGCCCTGCTCCCTAGGGCGAGCTGTGCCCCTCGTCTGCTGACACAGCACCGTCCTGCCTGCCTGTGCCCAGTTCACACGCATCACCCAGCTGGGACACCCAAGTTAATGAAAACCTGCCGCAGCCTTTGCCTAGGCCATTAGCACAGTGATAGGGGTGGCCCCCCATGCCTGTTACTTTCACGATGGCTTTGCTAATTTAAAGGGACAGTGCCCCTCATTTGAGCTGTCAGCCCCTGTGCCTGGGGAGAGTATCGCCAGGGCTACCCGGATGAGGTGGAACAGGCTAATTCACTCTAATTGGTTCTCGTCTAGAGCTAAGAGGTGGTTGCAGGGCGGGTGCCCCGGCCTCACGGAGTCAAATGGACACTTGAGTATTTCCTTGTAGCTTTGATTATTGTTTATGTGCAAGCTGATTGCACCAGTCTGGTCTCGGTCCAGGACCCCACTGTGCCAGGCGCTGGACAGACACAGAGCAGAGCAGTCCCTGCCCTGGGGCGGGTGGGGGGGGAGGGTTAAATCACCTCTTGGAAGGTCCTTTTCTGTTTGTGGGGTGGGAGGAGGTATTGTTTCATATTCTCTGTGTATATATAAAGCCTGCTGCAGTTTCCACGATATGCATCTGAGGAAGTGAGCTGTAGCTCACGAAAGCTTATGCTCTAATAAATTGGTTAGTCTCTAAGGTGCCACAAGTACTCCTTTTCTTTTTGCGAATACAGACTAACACGGCTGTTACTCTGAAACCAAACATACACAGTCTCTGTTCCTGCAAACACAAAACCACACATTTTCCCTACACACGCACACTCTGTTCCTACATGCACAAACACACACACGCTGTTCCTGCACACACACAAACACACTGTTCCTATGTGCGCACACACACACATTGTTCTTACACACCCACACCCCCCACACACACACACACTGTTTCTATGCGTCTCAAGCTTTGGTGTCAACCGTCTACTGGGAGAAGGATGTCAGCCCGGCTTCCCCTCAGCCCTTCCCCAGGCTGCCCCAGTGTGAGAATCGCCCTTTGCAGACCCAGTGGGAGTTTTGCCCTGTGCCAGACATGCTGCGGAAAGAGTTAATTGGTAAGCTACGCCCTGTTGCCTGTACTGTCTGAGGCCCAGGGGAGCAGTTCCCAACCTGGCCTGGGGGGCACCACCGAGGTATGGTAGCTGGGAGAGCGGAGCTAGCTGCAGAGAGCACAACAGGCTGGACTCAGCAAAGCTGCTCGTTCTTCACCTTAGTACCCAGTCCCACGGTCAGACCATCCAAGGCATTCTGGTGCCTAGCTGCCCTAGGAATCAGCTCCTTTGCAGACCTGGCCTTAGTACGTTCAGTGGCCCCAGAAGGAGCTGGGTGGCAGCATGGGTCAGGTCCTGCTGTGCCCCGTGTGGCAGAGAAGGGCCAGGGCCAAGCTGCAGAGGGGAAAAGCAGAATTCGTTTTATGGCTGCAGGACACAGACAGACCCTGTGGTTTCCTCTGGTTTTTCAGCTCGCAGACTGGGGGTCCAGGGCTCCCCATGGACTAGCCTGGACTTGGCAGTCACGGAAGGGACAGGGCAGAGGGCATGCCTTCTGGGAGCCAAGGGTGGCGGTGAGCGACTGATTGAGGAGTCACTCACTTCCCCTAACCACTGTCATTTGGGAGCACACCGGAGAATTGCTTTGCTTCCTTTCCTGCGGCTGGGGGAAGAGCAAAATAGACACATCCCTGGGCTGCTTTGACTTCCCATGTGCGTGTGTGTATACGTTTGCGTGTCTGCACATGTGCACATCTTTGCGTGCATTTGTATTTGTGAGTGTTCACGTATGTGCATGCGTGTGCACAGTGACCCTGCTCTCAAACACTGTGCCACAAGAGCAGGTTCCAGATGCTCCCTAGGGCAGAAGATCTCGAAACAGAGGGTGTCTGGTCTGTTATGCCCAGCTACGGAGCTGGGCCCCACATTCCGTCTCAGGGGACGGCTAAGCTGAGAGTGTCTTTTATAGGCTGACTTTTCTAGAGTCTTGTACAGTCTGTGTTGTCTGGGCTGTGGAAGGGTGCAGGGTGCTGGGGCTGGCAGAGAGAGGGAGATGGAGGGATGGTACCAGAAAATATGTCCCAACTCCTACGACATTAGTGCACTGTGCTTTTAAGAGATCTGGAGGCGGTGCATGCATGCACACACACGCAGACTGGGAACATGCACAGGCTGGGAACACACACACACAGAGGGTGGGAACGCACACACACGCACCCACACTAAGGCTGGGATCACACACGCGCACACACACAGAGGGTGGGAACGCACACACACGCACCCACACTAAGGCTGGGATCACACACGCGCACACACACAGAGGGTGGGAACGCACACACACACGCACCCACACTAAGGCTGGGATCACACACGCGCACACACACAGAGGGAGGGAACGCACACACACATGCACCCACACTAAGGCTGGGATCACACACGCGCACACACACAGAGGGTGGGAACGCACACACACGCACCCACACTAAGGCTGGGATCACACACGCGCACACACACAGAGGGTGGGAACGCACACACACACGCACCCACACTAAGGCTGGGATCACACACGCGCACACACACAGAGGGAGGGAACGCACACACACATGCACCCACACTAAGGCTGGGATCACACACGCGCACACACACAGAGGGTGGGAACGCACACACACGCACCCACACTAAGGCTGGGATCACACACGCGCACACACACGCACCCACATTAAGGCTGGGATCACACACGCACACACACACAGAGGGTGGGAACGCACACACACGCACCCACACTAAGGCTGGGATCACACACGCGCACACACACAGAGGGTGGGAACGCACACACACACGCACCCACACTAAGGCTGGGATCACACACGCGCACACACACAGAGGGTGGGAACGCACACACACGCACCCACACTAAGGCTGGGATCACACACGCGCACACACACCGAGGGTGGGAACGTGTGCACACACGCACGCACACCGAGGCTGGGAACACACAAGCACCCACATGTGGGCACACAGGCTGGGCGGGTGAGAGGCTGCCTGGAAATGGGGTGTGGGCAGAGTGGCTCCGAGAGGCTGCAATGTGCTTTGAACCGTCCTGGTCTCCGGGCCCAGGGATGTTAGTTGTGCTGAAGGCTCTGCTCTGCCTTGCCGCCCAGCCCCAGTGGGTCTCTGGATCCTCATGGGATGTCGCTGCTCAGGGCCCCCTTCCAATCCTGTGCCATGCACCTAGTCTGCACCGAATTCTGGGGAGCAGCTCTGACAGTCAGGTGGTGCCGTGCCAGGCTCTGGATATCCCAGGCCCGCCATGAAGCTGCGAGCCGTGGGGCTGTGGCGGAGGGCACTGCTTGGACAATGGGGAACGCAGACAGGGCTGGGAGCAGGGGGCGCTGCAGGAGCGTGCGGGGGCAGCCGGGCCCCGTTCGCCTGTGGGGTAGCAGCAGCTGGGGAGGATGTTGGAGCAGCAAGCGCCATGCAACATAAACAGAGCTGGCCAAGGCCACCGGCCCCCCTTCCCGTGTCTCCTACTTGGGCGATCGCTCAGCCCAGCTGGGAACCAGATGTGGGAGCCACCCACCAGCTCCCCTGCCAGATGTTTGTTTGGGAAGAGTGAGGGCAAAGGCATCTGCTCCCAGCAAGGGACGTGCTGGGATATCGCAGCGGGCAGGGTGCCAGCCCCCTGCCATGGCCCCCCCTGCACCCATCCCACCAGGCATGGCCTGCTGTGGCAGCTGGGCAGGCAGCTCCCTGCAGCTCCCAGGTAGTGCACGAGGGCACCAGGGTCAGTGTGGGGGCCCCTCCGGAGAGCTGGGGTCATAGCACAGGGCTCCCAAGGTGCAGCTAGGCCTGGGGGCTGGGGCTGGGGCTGGGCCTGGAACAGAGATGAACTGGGAGTCTGGTGGGGAGAGCCCCCGATACAGATTTGTTGCTCTCCTTAGGTTCTGCTACCCACCCCAACTCCCCCAGTCCCCTACCCCTCCCAACTCCCCTCAGCCCCCCTGCCCCTCCCAACTCCCCCTCCCAATGCCCCCACCCCTACCTACTGCCCCCAGCCCCACTGCCCCCTCCCAACTCCCCCCAGCTCTCCCTTCCCCATCCCAACTCCCTCCTGCCCCCACCCCTTCCAACTCCCCCAGCTCCCCGGCCCTTCCCAACTCCCCCCTTCCCCCTCCCAACTTCCCCCAGCCCCCCTGCCCCTTCCCAACTCCCCTCTGTCCCCTCCCTATTCACCACAGCTCCCCAACTCTCCCACCCAAGTCCTCCACCCCCTCCCAACTCCTCCTGCCCCCTTTGCCCCCCCCCCACATTAGACAGGGCAGGGATCTATTCCCCCCACCACCACCATTACATGTCTGCCATTCCCAGGGACTCATGCCACTGACTTCCCCCTCCAGCCCCCGAAACCTTTGCCACCCCACCAGACCCTCCCCAAATTTCTCCCCCCTTCCTCCTCCCCCCCCCCCCGGTCTGTGTCTAACATCCATTGGCACAGGCCCACCCTGGATTTCCCGAGGGGTCTGGGGTGAATGGCCTTAGGGCTGGTCCGGAGCCCGTTGCCCTCCTACATCCCCCTTGTGCCCTTTCACAGCTCAGCCTGTGTAGCTATATAGGTATAGTCAGTGCATTCATCAACCACTTAAGGATCTCCTGCCCCGCTCCCCACAGCGCCCCCTGCTGAGAGAGGCTGGGGCCGGCGTAGCTAGGAGCTGCCCCCACAACCAGTGCTCCTGTACTACTCCCCACAGCGCCCTCTGCTGGGAGAGGCTGGGACCAGAGTAGAGAAGACATCTGTCAAAAGAGTTTCCCTTTCTGGAGAGGCTTCGGAGGCATCCCTTGCACGTGGACATCCTTGGATGATCTTGAAAGGATTTGTTATTTCAGCCGTATCTGGCAGAGCTGGGATTGCAGCGACGCGGAGGAGAAATCCAAAGGGCGCAGCTGGTCGTAGGCCTGCGACTGTGCTCCTGGATTCAGTGTTTGCAGGGAAGAGGGGACCTGGCTGGGAGGCAGGGGATCGAATCAAAACTCTTGGGATGCCTTTCCCACTTGTGTGAGGCCAGTGCAGGGACCTGGGGGATTTCAGTGAGTGACGCAAAGAGCTGGCTGGGATGGGAGCCGAGCGGGTGCCTGGCAGTGCCGTACGCCATCCCAGAACAGTCCCAGGAGCTGGGTTACTAAGACCTTGCAGAAGATGCACTCTGGTCAGTGCATAAAGGGAACCGAGGTCCAGACCCTGTGCGAGCCCCATGCTATTTTGGGGTATGGGCGGAGCCGGGTTTGTGGTGGGGCGTCAGGGCTGGGACTTGGCAGAACCAAGCAGTGACAGAGCAGAACGAAGCACAAGTGTCCCTGTGACACAGGTTGGGTGTCCAACACTGACTCTGCCCTTCATGCCATGGGCACTGCCAGGGTATGGCTGTGAGGGACCTTGCATGCCCAAATCCTGGCTGGCACTGGAGGGGCACTGCCAGAAGGAATTAGAGTAGCCAGGAGCTCCCCCACAGCCAGGGCTCCTGCCCCCTCCCCATAGCACCCCCTGCTGGGCGAGGCTGGGGCTGGAGGGAGGGAGCTCACTCCATTCGCATCTTGGTTAGTGTTGATGAGGCACTGCTGGGAGGAATCCCCCATCTCCTGTGGAGTGTCAGGTGCCCTTGGTGAGTGAAAGCATACGCCTTGTACTGATGAGCCAGCTGCAGTCTGCTCATGCTGCCCGGCTCCTGATGGGCATCCTGGGACATGTCCTGAGAGGTGGCATCACTCTGTGCCCCCAGCCAACGATCCAGGTGGCATCATTTCAGTGCCTGTCTAAGCACACCCCGCATGCAGGTCTTTCCTAGCCTGGTGCTGTTGCTTTTGGCCCATGGATGTAATCTGGCCTGGGACTCTGCCATTCCCAGCTGCTCCCTCCTGGGTGTGCCATGGCAGGAGGGGTGGGCTGGCTGGCTGGCTGGAAGGGAAAGAAGATAGGAAAGTCTGAGGGATGGACAAGAAGATGAACGGGCCTGTGGACAGACAGCTGGCTGACAGACTGACTGGATGGATGGACGGAGGGATGGATGGAGGGACAGACGGATGGAGGGACAGACGGATGGAGGGAGGGATGGACATATGGACAGAAGGAGGGATGGACAGAGGGACAGATAATGTAACCAGACTGAGTCCCGCTGTAGCGCCAGTGACACTGTGTGCTTACAAAAACCTGGCTCTTGCCCAAAGCATCTGTAGCACTCCTGACTTCCATCTGTCTGCCTCATTTAGCACGTGAATATTCATGACCCTCATTATACTCTCAGTCGTTTCTCCCACACTCAGGCTAAAAATAATTTCCCAAGGGGGAATATTTCCTTCCTAGAATATACAGCGCCTGCGCCCCTGGTTCACCGGTTCACAACATTGCATGCGGGGCCCATTAGACGCCAAGAGAAGCTCCCAGAATGAGAGACCACCTACCCCATGGGGACATTACAGACCTACCCAGGTCGGCTCTTTGTCCTTTCAACCACTCACTCTCTTCTCATCCTTCTGGGCTTTCCTTCCCCTGGACCGGTTCCAGGTCCCCCCCGCAGAGCTCAGTGCCAGGTGGATCAAGAGAGTTCGTCAGTTTCAAGAGCCTGTGATTTCAGTGTGTTGGTGCTGATCAGCGATAAAAGGGCATGAGGGTCATTGCTGGGTATTGCAACAAGAGTGATGTAGTGGCGGGAGTCTGCTATAGACCACCGGACCAGGGGGATGAGGTAGATGAGGCTTTCTTCCGGCAGCTCACGGAAGCTACTAGATCGCATGCCCTGATTCTCATGGGTGACTTTAATTTTCCTGATATCTGCTGGGAGAGCAATACAGCGGTGCATAGACAATCCAGGAAGTTTTTGGAAAGCGTAGGGGACAATTTCCTGGCGCAAGTGCTAGAGGAGCCAACTAGGGGGGGCGCTTTTCTTGACCTGCTGCTCACAAACTGGGTAGAATTAGTGGGGGAAGCAAAAGTGGATGGGAATCTGGGAGGCAGTGACCATGAGTTGGTTGAGTTCAGGATCCTGACGCAGGGAAGAAAGGTAAGCAGCACGATACGGACCCTGGACTTCAGGAAAGCAGACTTCGACTCCCTCAGGGAACGGATGGCCAGGATCCCCTGGGGGACTAACTTGAAGGGGAAAGGAGTCCAGGAGAGCTGGCTGTATTTCAAGGAATCCCTGTTGAGGTTACAGGGACAAACCATCCCAATGAGTCGAAAGAATAGTAAATATGGCAGGCGACCAGCTTGGCTTAATGGTGAAATCTTAGCGGATCTTAAACATAAAAAAGAAGCTTACAAGAAGTGGAAGGTTGGACATATGACCAGGGAAGAGTATAAAAATATTGCTCGGGCATGTAGGAATGTTATCAGGAGGGCCAAATCGCACCTGGAGCTGCAGCTAGCCAGAGATGTCAAGAGTAACAAGAAGGGTTTCTTCAGGTATGTTGGCAACAAGAAGAAAGCCAAGGAATGTGTGGGCCCCTTACTGAATGAGGGAGGCAACCTAGTGACAGAGGATGTGGAAAAAGCTAATGTACTCAATGCTTTTTTTGCCTCTGTTTTCACTAACAAGGTCAGCTCCCAGACTGCTGCGCTGGGCATCACAAAATGGGGAAGAGATGGCCAGCCCTCTGTGGAGATAGAGGTGGTTAGGGACTATTTAGAAAAGCTGGACGTGCACAAGTCCATGGGGCCGGACGAGTTGCATCCGAGAGTGCTGAAGGAATTGGCGGCTGTGATTGCAGAGCCATTGGCCATTATCTTTGAAAACTCGTGGCGAACCGGGGAAGTCCCGGATGACTGGAAAAAGGCTAATGTAGTGCCAATCTTTAAAAAAGGGAAGAAGGAGGATCCTGGGAACTACAGGCCAGTCAGCCTCACTTCAGTCCCTGGAAAAATCATGGAGCAGGTCCTCAAAGAATCAATCCTGAAGCACTTGCATGAGAGGAAAGTGATCAGGAACAGCCAGCATGGATTCACCAAGGGAGGGTCATGCCTGACTATTCTAATCGCCTTTTATGATGAGATTACTGGTTCTGTGGATGAAGGGAAAGCAGTGGATGTATTGTTTCTTGACTTTAGCAAAGCTTTTGACACGGTCTCCCACAGTATTCTTGTCAGGAAGTTAAGGAAGTATGGGCTGAATGAATGCACTACAAGGTGGGTAGAAAGCTGGCTAGATTGTCGGGCTCAACGGGTAGTGATCAATGGCTCCATATCTAGTTGGCAGCCGGTATCAAGTGGAGTACCCCAAGGGTCGGTCCTGGGGCCGGTTTTGTTCAATATCTTCATAAATGATCTGGAGGATGGTGTGGATTGCACTCTCAGCAAATTTGTGGATGATACTAAACTGGGAGGAGTGGTAGATACACTGGAGGGGAGGGATAGGATACAGAAAGACCTAGACGAATTGGAGGATTGGGCCAAAAGAAATCTGATGAGGTTCAATAAGGATAAGTGCAGGGTCCTGCACTTAGGACGGAAGAACCCAATGCACAGCTACAGACTAGGGACCGAATGGCTAGGCAGCAGTTCTGCGGAAAAGGACCTAGGGGTGACAATGGACGAGAAGCTGGATATGAGTCAGCAGTGTGCCCTTGTTGCCAAGAAGGCCAATGGCATTTTGGGATGTATAAGTAGGGGCATAGCGAGCAGATCGAGGGACGTGATCATTCCCCTCTATTCGACATTGGTGAGGCCTCATCTGGAGTACTGTGTCCAGTTTTGGGCCCCACACTTCAAGAAGGATGTGGATAAATTGGAGAGAGTCCAGCGAAGGGCAACAAAAATGATTAGGGGACTGGAACACATGAGTTATGAGGAGAGGCTGAGGGAGCTGGGATTGTTTAGCCTGCAGAAGAGAAGAATGAGGGGGGATCTGATAGCTGCTTTCAACTACCTGAAAGGGGGTTCCAAAGAGGATGGCTCTAGACTGTTCTCAATGGTAGCAGATGACAGAACGAGGAGTAATGGTCTCAAGTTGCAGTGGGGGAGGTTTAGATTGGATATTAGGAAAAACTTTTTCACTAAGAGGGTGGTGAAACACTGGAATGCGTTACCTAGGGAGGTGGTAGAATCTCCTTCCTTAGAGGTTTTTAAGGTCAGGCTTGACAAAGCCCTGGCTGGGATGATTTAACTGGGAATTGGTCCTGCTTTGAGCAGGGGGTTGGACTAGATGACCTTCTGGGGTCCCTTCCAACCCTGATATTCTATGATTCTATGATCCTATGGGTCCCTCGGGGAAACCATCTCCAGAGAGAGAGGGAAAGAAAGAAAAAGAAAGAACAAATGAACTAGCAAGCAGCATTCAGCCTAAATGGCCAAGGGTTGGAGCCATCTCTGGTGTCACTCCATTGAGGGCAGGAGATCTCAGGTGTGGCCTGGCTTTGGGAAGAGCTCTCTGCCTATGAGGCACCTGAGTAAGGGCCAGATTTCCTCACACACTCCACACCTAGTAGCTCCTGCCGAGGCACCTCAGGGCAGGTTCTCAGGGTGCACCCAGCATGCTGAGCTCTCGGTCAGATCTGGTCCCTCTGTGCAGTTTGGACCCAGTACCTCCTTCCGGGTCACTGCATTCCTGGCATTCGTCCTAGAAGGCCCTGCTCAGGTGGGGGGGAAGTACAGAGGTGTGCACCTGGGAAGCTTCTGAACTATGAGGAGGAAGTGAGAATGGCAGGATGGATGGGCTTTGCCAGCTCAGGCATTGGAGCAATTCTTGGCATGCAGCTTGTGGGACGACTGTGGGGGGCTCTTCCCAGGGACCCTCCATCCTGAGTGCAGTCAGCCAGCACCCAGGGAGGGGGTCTCCCAGGCACTGATCGGCTGGGAAGGTAGCATCACTGCTGCATTTAGAATTGCCCATCCCCAGCAGCCAGCCGGGTAGGACTGGCACTCGTGCATGGTGCTCAGCCCCTGGAGCGAGGAGTCCAGCTTAGTCCTGGCCAGCACCCATTGGCATGGAGCCATGGTTGCTGGCCCAGCAGGCCTGGGGGGTTGATCTGCTGGCTGACGTATGAGTACACCTTGGCAAGATGCCTGGGGTATGGCCCACTCAGCGTTGTGTGGGTGGCATTGCTGGGGGATGGAGCTCTATGAGGAGTGCCGTGACGGTCAGGAGGCAGAGGAGTGCAAATCCCCTGTTAATATCTGTGCTGGCTCAATACGGGGAAGGGCAGCGCGTGGTGGCCATGTGGGAGCTGGTGCCAGCAGGGCTTGGGGGTGACACGTGGCTCCAGGGTGCAGGCGTCATTAAAGAGCCCATCAAGCCACACCCCATAGGGGGTTTAATGCCTCTGTGGGGAAGGAGGGGGCGGGGGGCTCGGTGCTGCTCGTCCAGGGTGAGCGGAGGTGGCTGCCGTGGTGTGAGGGTTTGCAGCCCTGGTGCCCACATGGAGCAGGCAGGTGGGTGCTCTGGTGTCTGGGCAGTGGGTGTAACCCTGGTGCCAGGCTCTGGGGCTTGTTTTCCTTGCAGGGTAGTTGGGGCAGCTCCTGGCAGAATGCAGAGTCCTGCTGCAGCCAATGGTGCACCTGGGCCTGCCTGGCACGGGAGCCCAGTCGGAGGGGGCCTTGGGTCTGGTCTGACCTGGAAAGTGGGGACAGATCTGCCCTTTGGGGGAATCCTGCACCAGTAGACTGGGCAGGAGCTAGCTGATTCCCTTGCATCCAGCGAGGCAGGTGTTGGGCAACCCTCCCACCCCCCACAGCACTAGCAGCTTGGCTATTAACATGGCAAAAATAGCTGTGTCCTTTGCAGTGCTAGGGCATGGGGGAGGGAGGTGTTCAGCGGCAAACCAGGGGCTCCCAACAGGCCCCAATCCTGCACTCCCTGGGGGACACCTGCTGCAGACAGTGTCCTGAGCTGTGGTTCTTCAATGAGTTTTTGCTGTGCCATCCAGCCCTGCCCCTTGTGCCACCCAGCCCTATGCCACCCGGCCCTGCCCCTTCGTGCCACCCAGCCCTATGCCACCCAGCCCTGCCTCACTGTGTCACCCAGGCTCTGCCATCACTGGTGGATGGATGGATGGGTGGGTGTGTATGTACAGGGAGGGAGGGATGGATGGATGCATGCATGAGAGGTGGGTGGATGGATGATAATATTCTACATTTCCACGGGGCTGACCAGAGTACTTGACTGCTTTGCTTTCTGGCATGAGGGGCCAGAGCCTTATTCTGAGCCCAGGGCCTCACTGTGCCGGGCGCTACACGTACACATGGCGAGAGAGTCCCTACCCCCACGGGCTGCCAGTCTTAAATACTCACAGGCTGGGAGGCGGCACAGAGGGGGAAGGCAATTGCTGACGGTGCCAGGCACAGTTGGGCATAGACCCTGATTCTCGGTCCGCTCTGCCTTACGACCCAGCTCCCCAGGGGGCACAGAATCCCCTTTCCCTGCATCCCCCCTTCACTGACTGGCAGCTGTGGGCACAAATGCCCGATGCATGCCCACTTCCTGGCACAGCTCAGCCAGCCTGTCGTGATGGGATCTCCAGTATGACTGGACTCCCAAAGTGATGACGCGACCTGGGCTGGATGGACCTTTGGTCTGACCCAGTATGGTCATTCTTATGATCTGGGTGTCTATAAGCATGACCGAAAGGGCTGTGATCTCTTGATGTGAAAGGCACCATCAGCGTGTCCAGTGTTAGCCTTCAGGAGAGCGAACAGAGGTGGGGGAAGGGGGGATGGAGGTGCAAAGAGGGATGGGACAGGGAAGGGGTGGGGGTGTCCAGATCTGTCCTATAGGATGATGGCTAGCCTGAGGTTAAGGATGGTCAGACTGAGGAGCGTGTTAAACACAGGCCACATGGTGCCATGGTCATTGTAATCCCCTGCCAACCCCATCCCTGCCCAGCCCATGGGTACCTGGGCCTGGGTCATTGTAATCCCCTGCCAGCCCCGTCCCTGCCAGACGCAGGGGTACCCAGGCCTGGGTCATTGTTATCCCCTGCCAGCCCTGTCCCTGCCTGGCCCAATGATATCTGGGCTTGGGTCATTGTAACCCACTGCCAGCCCTCTCCTTGCCTGACCTAGGGGTGCCCGGGCCGGAGTAGAAGGGCTGCTTCATGCCCCTGGGTTGATTGGTGGAAGATCAGTCCAGGCGTGAGGAGGGAATGCTGGAGGGTCCTGGCGTGTGGGTCAGGTGCTCACAGCCTGGCAGGGCCCTGGCCTGTGGGTCGGGCGCTCAGAGGCATGTAGATATTAATATTGTCCATAGTATAGAAATCTTGGCATTTAGCCATGAAAGCAATATGGTAGTGTGCCTCAGTCTTCCTTTTTATACAGCACATTATGTTTGGAATGTCTTTTCCCCTGTGAAAAGTTCCAGTATTGTTTACAGGCACTAACTGTGCAACATCCATATAACAAGGCCTTTTAACATAAAGTGTGTTCTCATGTAATCCTTTTAACATGTTCAAGGGTTTTTCCAAAAGATTAGGCACATTGTACATTTTTACAATTCTTGGTAACAGCAACACATTCGTTACAAAAATCACCATTCGCAATAACAACAAATTCATTGCAAGTGTCCATCTACAATCATGTTTGTCATGCCACACCTTTGGCTCAATACCATTGGTGTTTTGGCATTTTTGGGTTAGCCTTTGGCTTTCCTTTGCAAAATTAAGGTCTCTTTTTCCTCCATGTCCTGAAGGATTAAACCCTGATTTTTCTTGCTGAATAGAATTCACTGGCTGATTGGGTGTGCTCTCTGTGCTACCAGCTATTAGCAAGTCTTTCCTCCAGTCAGTCAAGTAATTTGCAACAACACAAACACTAGCTTTTAAATTCTCAGCCATTACCAATGTTAAGGCTGGACTCTGTCTGAAAGAGATACCATCCATTTTTACCAGCAAGTTAGACTCAAAGTTTTGTGGTCCTACCATTACCAACCTCTGCTTCCACAACATGGAATCAGATGTTAAGTCCACTGAGAGACTACAAGTCATATCCAAAGTGTCTAGAGATGAGAGTATACCTGCCCTCCCCTGCATCCTCCAGAGATTAACTGCACAGCTGTCCTGCTCTGCAGACTCAGCTACCCAGTCTTCCCTCTGAACCCGAGACACAGACTGTTCACTTACAGAATCAGCATGGAGACATTCCTCTCTCAGCAATCTTGACTCCCCAACAAGCTGGCCACTTGGTTATAGGGCTGTTTAAATTCCTTAACAGTTTTACTCCATCTGAGACCTTCTTAAAGCTATCCACACTGGATCTTTCAAAAGGAAAGTCAGTGGATCCATTCACAACAGAAAATGTCTGGCTGTGAGGAACTGAAACTTCCACACTCTTCAGCTACAGCAAACTGCTTGCACACATTACCATGAGGTTTCCTTTCCATAGGAGCTTCTCTAAGCAGCAGTTCACCCCTCACAGAAATTCTGCCCTTACCCTCTTCACCTAGGGCTTGCTCTAAAGCCGTGGTTCCCAAACTGGGGTCCGTGAACCCCTGGGGGTTCATGAAATGTCACGGGGTTCTCGGGAAAAAAATTCACTAATGGCTGTCCCTAGGAACCCCTGGACTTCCAAAAGCTAAGCAGATCAAAGCAAGCATATCTATCACACAGAGGAGATTTAAAGTTCAAGACTCCTTATAAGAAATGGAAAGGGAGGTGGATATCTTTTGCTGTTTTTAAAATTAAATGGGCAGATAGTATTGTTTTTAAAATTATTATGAAGAATAAGTTTAAGCTTTGTTGTAACGTGTGTTGTTTGCCTGGCCTGCTCAAGACCTGAATGCTTGTGTAGGAGGAACTCTTGAGTTGGTTTCTTAAATACCTTCATGCTGTTTCACATCTGATGCTCCTTGATGAAACATAGGAGCCTTGTCTTATAACTGGCTTATTCAAAGTGATACAAGCTACAAAAGTGAGATCTTGGAAGAGTGTTGCTGTTTTCATAATGTAATAAAAATACGGTAATGATAAATCATAATTAATAAATAGTGTGTAATAAGCATGTCATAAAAACAAATTTTATATTTCCAAGATCACTGCTTTTATAATTTATACTCAGGTAAAGGAGAAAATCCCTGGAAATATTCATTTTTAGGAGGGGGTTTGCGAGCCTTGACATTTTAGTGAAAGGGGTTCGCAGGTTGTTAAAGTTTGGGAACCACTGCTCTAAAGGAACACGTTCCTGAGCAACAACAGACTCTTTCTGGATCTTACACCCAGGATCACCTCTGGCTCATCAGACGGATTTCTACACAATTCCCTTTCAGGCAAACTGCTAGATTTCATAGTTAAAGGTCAGAAGCATTCTCCTTCCCTTTGCCACACACAAGCTCAGGAATTTTTTCCTTCTTGTTACAAGTTTTCAAACTGTCAGTGTGTAACACAATTAAATCACCTTTATGCTCTCCTTGTGCCCTGGCTAGGATATCACCCTGATTAGACAAGTTGCTACAACCTTTTTCAGCCACACATTAAGCAACAGGCAAAATACAAGCACCAGAATTGTCTGGTCTCTGGGATTTTGCTAAAACACTACTGGCTTGTCTACACTTACATTTTATAGCGCTCTAACTTGCTGGCTCGGGTGTGAAAAATCACCCGCATGAGCGCAGCAAGTCTGAGCACTTTAAAGCGCTAATATAGACAGGCTCCGAGCGCTGGTTGCTAATTCCCTCGTGGATATGGATTACCAGGAGCGTTCCCGCAGCAGCGCTTTTAAGTTTCCAGTGTATACATACCCTAACTGGATGCAACCTAGTTACAGTGCCATTCTCCCTAGCAGACACAAACTTAGGACCATTCCCTTCCTGGGCTTTAGTTGAATTCAGAACCAACTCTGAGACAACTGCAGTATTCTCAACCATCACAGGTTGAAAGGCACCTTCTGTCGGCTTCACAGACAAAGAACTGGAGACACATTCTCCTTCACCAGACACACAGCTTGGGATCTTATTTTCCTTGTCCCAGCACACAGGGCTGTTCACAGACAACTGCTTGGAGACCGGGGTAACTCCCTCCATGGGCAAGTCATTACCCCCAACAGACACAGGCACGTTTCCTTCACTGTCACAATTCTCCACACAGGTACCAGGTAAGGTATAGGGACACTCATCTTCATTAGATCAAGCACAGAAAGATCTCCTTGATCAGGAAAATGTTTCTTGGGAGCCCCTCGCCCGGCACATTGCCACTCCCAACACATAAACTGCTGCTCTTCTCACTACCCTCAGCTACTTCTAGCAAATCAGTTACCTTTTTCAGGTTCACTTTTACAAGCTGTACTTGCCAATAATTCATCACCCATCAAAAATCTACCCTTTCCTTCCTCAGTTAGGGCTTTAATCTGACCATCCACTTTAATCTGCTCCTGAGAAACATTTTCCTGATCAAGGAGATCTTTCTGTGCTTGATCTAATTCCAGATTCACTTCTGAGACATTAGACAGACAATCAGAAACTTCATTCACACACAAACTGCTCTTTTCCGCAGACAAACATTTGGCGAAACCCTCCCTGGGCAAATCATTGCCCATAATAGACACAGGTTTAAGATCATTCCTTTCCTGTGACCGGCTACCTGGACTGAACAAAGCTTTAACATCTTCCCCAATCAAAAGATCCTTAGGCAATAACTTCCTTACCTCAGCTATAACTTATTGGTTAGTCTCTAAGGTGCCACAAGTACTCCTTTTCTTCATGCTTAGTACCATTCAATTCAAGGTGGATTCTGGCTAAAGGCACTCTTACAGTAAACTCATTCACACTTTGATTTGGTAAGTAATCTTCCTCTTTGACAAGATCCGCTTTAACAAGGGTGATGTTAGAAGCCCTAATTTGCCCTAAACAGCTTTTTCCATTGACTTTTACACTCTCTATGAATTTTTCATTTCCACCGCCATACATAGCACGGGCACAATTTATGGGGTCTCTACTGAACTTACAGTAACAGCCTTTACATAAAAGGTGTCAGGGTTACACCCAGACAACTGCTCAGAGTTATACAACATACCAACATTGTTAGAAACTGGACAGATTCTGTCCCCAACTTTGCTATTGAGAGAAGCTGGCTTTCCATGATGATACAGTTCCTGTTGTTCCTTTATTCTCTTTAGTTGGAGCTTAAGTCTTTCCACTTTTGCCTTAGCTTCTAGTTCCTGCTATTGAATTTCTGCCAGTCTTTGTTCATGCTCATGTTGCAGTTTACTTGCTGCCTTTTGCATTCTAATTGCCTCTGCAGCTTCTGTAGCATCAGGTAAGGGCTGTGCTCCTGCCTCCTGATCACTGGCCATTAACAGATCTCTCAGTCCTTGATTTGTAGCTTTCTTTTTAAAGCTTATCCCCTTTTCTGAACACAAATCTTCCAGGGCTTTTTTGTCAAGACCCTCATATGCTCTGTGCTCACGCATTGCAACTGCTCTTTAACCAACCAAACTCTCAATACCAAAATTCAGATGTGGATAGCGTGGGGTTCTGACCCAAAGCTTAATGGACCTGGTTCTCTGGATCCTAGCATGACTATGCCACTGTAACAGTGCTGGTTCTGGTGGGACCCAACTGAGAGTGTCAATTCAGGACAAATTGCTTAAAGCTAGGCAATTACAGCCCAAGGCTGGGGTTTTTCCACCTCTAAGGCAAACCAAATGAGCCAGAAAGAGAGGGCTTTGGTTTTACCCGACTGGTTAACCACAAGTCACACAAGCAATTTCCTTAGACACTCCAGTTTCCCAGTATCACCACCAGTGCCACTCGTTATGGGGGCAAATGGTTATGAAAACCAATACCCCAGTAAAAGAAAAAAGGTTCTCTCGATCCCAAAGGACCAAGCCCCAGACCCAGGTCAATATACAAATCAGATCTGACCCACAAATCATGCTGTTGCCAATCCTTTAGAATCTAAACGCTAAAGGTTTATTCATAAAAGGAAAAAGATATTGATGAGAGCAAGAATTGGTTAAGTGGAATCAATTACATGCAGTAACAGCAAAGTTCTTGGTTCAGGCTTGTAGTACTGATGGAATAAACTGCAGGTTCAAATCAAGTCTCTGGATTACATCCACAGCTGGGATGGGTCATTCAGTCCTTGGTTCAGAGCTTCAGTTTTTAGCAAAGTCCCTCCAGAGGCAAGAAGCAGGATTGAAGACAAGATAGAGATGAGGCAGCTGCCTTTTATAGTCTCTTCCAGGTGTAAAAACACCTCTTTGTTCTTACTGTGGAAAATTACCACAAAATGCAGTTTGGAGTCACATGGGTAAGCCACATGTCCATGCATGACTTAGTTCTTTACAGGTGGCAGCTATTGCCTGCATGCTATCTTGAACGTCCCCAGGAAGACTTCTTATGTGGATTGGAGTCTACCAAGGTCTATTGTCAGTTAAGTGTTTCTTGGTTGGGCACTTAACTTGCAAATTCCTTTCTCAAGAAGCTGACCAAATGCTAGCTTTGGCTTGGCTACACTTGCAAGTTAGAGCACATTAAAGCAGCCCCGGGAGCCCTAGCTCCTGAGGTGTCCACACTTGCAAGGCAGGTAGAGCACCTGGACTCTGCAGCTGGAGCAGTCCTGGTAATCCACCTCCATGAGAAGCATAAAGCTTGCTGCGCCCCGGCTGAAATGCCCGGGTGTCAGTGTGGAGGACGTGTTGCATTACTGTGCTGTGATTGGCCTCTGGAAATGTCCCATAATCCCCTGAAGTCAAGTGGCCACTCTTCTCATTGTTTTGAAATCGGCTGTAGGAATGCAGATATCCCCTTTCAAAGCTCCGTTTCTGACAGCCAGAATGCTTATCTGCCCCAGGACAAAGCAAACCATTAGTATGGAATGCTGCTGTTGTGAGTGTGTGTGAGAGAGGGGGAGGAGACGGGAGGGGGGTCTGCTGCTGTCTGAATTTACCAGGCAGCATGCTGACATGCTCTCAGCCCCCCAAAACACACTGTCTCTCCCCCCACATACACACAACACACTCCCTGTCACACTCCACCAGCCCACATTTGAAAAGCACCCATTACAGCCACTTGGACACTGGGATAGCTACCACAATGCACTGCTCTTTGTGGCAGTTGCAAGAGCTGCTAATTTGGCCACACCAGTGTGCTTGCAGCTGACAGTGTAAACACATGGCAGCGTTTTCCCTGCTGCAGTCTCCGAAGTCTGGTTTAACTCCCAGCGCTCTTCACCCAAGTGTAGCCAAGCAAGGCTACTTCAGAATTATAACACATTGAGATACAAGTACATAGCCAATATTCATAACTTCAGGTACAAAAATGATGCATGCATACAGATAGCATAATCATAATCAGCAAACCATAATCTTTCCATAGATACCTTACACGACAACCTTTGTACAATATTTGCTGCAAATATATTACTGTGGTTGCAACAATGATTTATATTGTCCCAGGTTATGTCAGTAATGTCACAGGCTGGCAGAGCCCTGGCATGTGAGTTGGGTGCTCAGAGCCTGGCAGGGGAGACCCTGGCACATGTGCCACAGTCCTATTGCACCCCAAAGCTGTGGGGGTTTGAACCTTGCAGCTGCTGAGGCTGTGGTGGACATCGTGGCCCTGTGTTGCAGGCTGGCTGATTCTGAGCTGTGGGGTCATTGCTCTCTTGGGTCCTGCTGCATGCAGAGCCCTGCCAGGAGGAGCCTGACCCCCCTGTCTGTGTTTGCCCGCAGAGCTGAAGGCCACTGGCACCGCTCACTTCTTCAACTTCCTGCTCAACTCCACGGACTACCGCATCCTGCTGAAGGACGAGGACCATGACCGCATGTACGTGGGCAGCAAGGACTACATCCTCTCGCTGGACCTGCACGACATCAACCGGGAGCCCCTCATTGTAAGAGCCCGTCTGACCTGCCTCCGCCTGGGGGCCCGCTAGGGATGCAGGGCTGGAGAAGTGGGGCAGGAGGGGGAAGAATGCTAGGCCCCTGGGCTGGAGTGAAATGAGTTGGTAGCCACCATCCATCCCCTGCTTTGCCTGGCTCCACCTTGTATTGAGTCATTGCCGGAGGGAGACCAGGGCCCCAGGACGTGAGACCCTTGCTGGGGATTGTCCAGTTCTAGTTTGCACTTCCCCCAGGACCTTGGCAGGCTGGGAAGCCGAGAGCCAGTCAGGGCCCTTTGCTGACTGATTTAGGAAGCTCCAGCTGTTTAATTGATCCCAGAGAAGGTTGATCCTGGGTGATGGGAGCCTGAGCGGGGAGGACAGATCCGATAGCAGAGGGTCTTGGGCCTAGCAGACAAAGGCAGAACCCGCCCAATGGCTGGGAGTTGAAGCCAGAGAAACACATGCTAGGAATAGGTACAAATTTCTCTAGGTTGGGGTTCAAAGCTGGCCCATGCCAGTGGTGACCGTCTCAATCCTACGGCCCTTCCTGGCTCTTTGGGGACAGGGAAATGGGCTCCTGTCTCAGTCTGGGTCTCCCTAAAGCCCCCTGACCCCAGTGCTTTCTGGTGTCTCAGCAGAGAAGCTGAGGGTTAAATGGAGACTTGCCCCATGGGCTGGCTCTGCAGGAGCTCTCTGAAGATTCCCTGTTGGCGCTAGCGAGAGTGGAAGCACTAGAGCAGACGGGGCTGTGTTTCTGCACTGGCTAATCCTTCTCTGAGAGCAGATGAGCCACCCAGTAAAAACATCAGCCTCCATAGGCAGCCTGAGTGCTCCAGTGCGGCGGTGGGACATGGGCAGGAAAACCTCCGAACTGAGGAGGCCCCCATGGGGATGCTCTCACTGGCTGCCAGCCAGACGCCTCTGACCAGCACCAGCGTCACCCCCAGCACGCCCACGCACAGCCATTAGGGTTGCCAACTTTCTAATTGCACAAAACCGAACACCCTTGCCCCTGCCCCTTCCCCAAGGCCTTCTCTGAGGCCCTGCCCCCACTCATTCCAGCCCCCTTCTTCCCCCCCATCGCTCGCTCTCCTCCATCCTCACTCACTTTCACTGAGCTGAGGCAGGGTACGGGAGGGGGCTCAGGGCTGGGGTAGGTGGTGGGGTGCGGGAGGGGGTGTGGGCTCTGGGAGGGAGTTTGGGTGTGAGAGAGAGTTCCAGCCTGGGGCAGGAGGTTGGGGTGCAGGTGGGGGTATGGAGTCTGGGAGGAAGTTTGGGTGTGGGAAGGGGTTCTGACCAGGTGCAGTGATTGGGGTGCAGGGCGGGGATCACTCTGTCTGGGCAGCGCTTACCTCAGGCGGCTGCCGGTCGGTGGCACAGCGGGACTAAAGCAGGCTCCCTACCTGCCTGCCCGCCCTGGCTCCGTGCGACTGCCAGCATGTCCGGATGCTAGGCAGAGGCATGGCCCGGCAGCTCTGCGTGGTGCACGCTCCCCAGGCCCCTGCAGCTCCCATTGGCTGTGGTTCCCGGCCAATGGGAGCTGTGGAACCAGTGTTGGAGACAGGGGCAGAACTTGGAGCTTCCCTGATCGCTCCTGCACCTAGGGGCCACAGGTACATGGCGACCGCTGCTGGGAGACACGCAGAGCCAGGGTAGGTGGGGAGCCTGCCTTAGATCTGCGGCACCGCTGACTGGACTTTTAATGGCCCAGTCAGCGGTGCTGACCGCAGCCATCAGGGTCCCTTTACAACCAGGCGTTCTGGTCGAAAACCGGATGCCTGGCAACCCTAATGGCCGTGTGGTGATGGAGCTGTGGGGGAGGGGAGCATGAACTTGCCCAGACCCTGCCTCCTCTCTTCTTAGCTCTTACTACTGCATGTGGGATGTCACGTGGCAAAGCCACCCCCAGAGCATTCCCAGGTCTCACAGGTGCCCTGCTGGCCCATCAGACTGGGCTCAGCTGGGCCCTCTCTGGAGGAGCTTTCCCCAGCCCATGGCTCCTGGGGTCTGCCCAATGCGGAGCCATGGAGCAGCAGCAGCAGATCGTGGGTCCATGCCTGAGGCTGGACAGGGGCTAAAGGGCAGGATAAGCTGAGCGGGAAGGGTGCCAGCCCCGCTTGGGCCCTTTATCTGCCCCTGAGCCGCCTCCCCCATCTGGCGCCTGAGCTGCCGGGGAGGAGACCAGGAGCAGATTTACCATGAAACAAACCATGCAGTGGCATGGGGCCCCCAACAACAGGGGGTTCCCCAAAATGCAGGACAAATATCTGACAATCTGCCCCCGAGTCTCAGCCAGCAGCTCAGCAGAGCTCAGGCAGGCAGGCTGCTTGCATGCCATGGCCAGTGGCCCCACGCCACTCCCAAAAGTGGCCAACTGCTGGCATGGCTCTGCACGCCCCTGGTGGGGGGAGACAGCGCACAGAGCCCCATTGCTCCTCTCCTCCCAAGGGACACAGAGACGTGCCAGCAGCAGTGCAGCAGGGCTAAGGTGGCTCTCTGCTCGCTCTGCCTCCCTCCCTCCATGCCGCTTTGCTCCTGGAAGCAGCTGGCATGTCCCTGTGGCCCCTGTGTTGCCTCCACCCTGAGCACCGACTCTGCAGCTCCTACTGGCTGCAGTTCCCAGCCAATGGGAGCTATGGAGGCGGTGCCTGTGGGCAGTTGCATGCGGAGACCCCCTGGCCTACCACCCCCACTGCCTAGGAGCCACTGCCGGGGGGGGGGTGTGCTGGTCACTTTGGGAGCCAGGCCACCCAAGGTATGCGCCCACCCCCGTCTCCCTCCTGCATCCAATCCCCCTGCCCCAGCCCAGAGCCCGCACCTTGCACCCAAACTTCCTCCCAAAGCCTGCACCCCTACCCCTCCTCCTACACCCCAACTCCCTGCCCCACCCCAGAACCCACCCCCAGCACCCAAACTTCCTCCCAGAGCCCACCCCCCGCACCTCCTCCTGCACCCCAACCCCCTGCCCCAATCAAGGTACCTCACTTTATTTTCATTTACTTCCCATTACTTAGAGGAGAACGAGGAATGAAAACCCGGGGGTGGTGGGAAGATAAGAGAGAATGTTCTTTTTCTTGGCTGGGTTCCAAGTGGAGGGGGGGGCAAAAATGAAGCTGTGCACAGTGCCCCACTAGCTTTAAATCCGCCACTGTAGGAGATGCCTTCTCCGTGGGCCGAAGTGGAGCCACCCCTGGGGAGAAGGGAATTCAACCTCCCCGTCTGTCAGTCCAAGGCAGCTTCTCCCGGCCCCCGGAGCACGGTGAGATGCAGGGCCCTGGTTCAATCCCCGTGTGCTGGCCAAGCTGTTGGCTGTTCCTGCCAGGAAGCCAGTAGCAGACCCTGGCGTGGAGCTTTCTGAGGGGCCCAGGCCTCGGCTGCGTGGGTTCAGCCAGATCTAAATTTAGCCCCGGTGGAAAACCCCAGGTGACAATCGAGCGCCTGTTGTTTTGTCAGATTCACTGGCCCGCGTCCCAGCAGCGGATCGAAGAATGCATCTTGTCGGGGAAGAACAACAATGTGAGTCCTTCTGGGGGCGTGTGCCTGGGGGCTGGGCAAAGGCACTTGTGGTCATGGAGAGCCGGCCTGAGCACTCCTTCAGGGGTTGGCTCTTTGAGATCCACACTCCCCGGGTCAGCTGACAGACTACGGGCTCTAATGACAACAGGGAATCTCCACCCCGGTGCCTTGCATCCCAGCCGTGTGATACTGGCATGTGGTTCAAGAGGCTGTTGGCTCACCAGGGGAAAGTACGTGTGACCTTCCCCGACCTGTTGCTATGGTAACCAATCGACCATGGGGAGAGGATCCAGGTTGCCCGGGCCTGGTGATCGTCCAGTCATTCAACCCACGGGAGGGTCTGAGTTCAGTCCTTGCTGTGCTGGGAGGCTAAGTGATCGCGGCAGGACACTGAGAGCTGGGGACGTCCTCCCGTTCCAATGGACATCTCAGGGCCCGAACTGGAGAGGATGTGGGCGTGGGGGGCAGAGGCACCTCCCAGAAATCTTGCCTATGGGACGCACCTGTGGAGCCATTCCCCCTGCAGCTGCTGCCCCCAGCACCTCGCCCCCTCAGCGCATGCTAGGCTCAGGCCCCACTTGCCAGCCTGGCCCACCCAGGTACAGCGTCACTCCCCGTCCCTAAGAGTGGAAGTGGGGCACCTGGGGGGAATGCCTGGTGCAGGAGCCAGCCCCATGGCAGCGGCGATAAGCAGCACTGGCTGCCCCCTGCCCAAGCAGGTTTGGCCCTGTGGCCCCTCTGTCAGGGGTATAGGGCCAGGAGGGGGCGGGGGGCAGCCAGCACTGCTGCTTCTCACCATGCCCAGCGGTACACACCGTGCGTGCCGTATGGTCATTGCTGCTTGGGGCACAGCCAGGCTTAGGCTGGATTCCTGCTGGTACCAGCCAGGCTCCACCTGAAATCCCCAGTCCACATGTCCCACAGTTCCCATCTGGCCACCGAGCAACTGTGCCTGGTTCTGAGGAAGCGAGGGGTTGGCGGTCACTGAGATGCCTCCACCGGAGCCAAGCCCCACATGCCTGGCAGCCGCCTGACCCCCAGTCCTTCTCTCCACTGGTCGCTCAGCTGCTGTCGGTCCTGTCCTGTTCCCCCGATGACGAACGTGCCTGAGTCCCCACTCGGCCCCCCACTCGGCCCCCCAGTTTGCCATGGCTCCTTCGCCGGCTTCCCGTGCTGCACTCCCAGGCTCCCCTCCCCCGATGCGGAGGAAATAGGAGCTGCAAACAGGATGCCTAGCCCTGACCCTGGGTCGTTAACTAATAAGCCGGGCCCAGCAGGACACCCAGTTATAATTGCTGTACTGCTGCCTCTCACCTGTTGGTAATACAGCCTGACTGGCCCCGGAACGCGGCCCCAACAAGAACAGTCCAGCATCCCCTGCCTGCCCCCTTGGAGCAGAAAGGGGTGGGGCACCCACTGGCCTCCTGCACCCTGGGGCAGAGGAGGTGCGGTGCCCGCTGGCCTGTGCCCCAGAGCAGAGGGGTTGGGGTGCCCGGAGCAGGGCAGGAAGCGCTGGCTTGGGGGGAGCTCATGGCTACGCCAGCCCCATCCGCTCCCAGTGGGACTCCATGTAGGGAGAAAGTTCCTTCACTGAATCCTCGGGGCTGGATCAGCTACAGGCCACGCAGCGGGGGTCAGTCCTGGCCGTACCTACTGACCCCCACCATCCCTGGGCTATTTGAATCCCTGTGCTCTGAGGAGCTCCAGGCTTGGGATCAGGCTACACCACCCCTCTGGCACCGGGACACCCTCCTGGCTACATGCCAGTCTCCAGCAGCCCTGACACCTGAGGCCTGAGCATGCACCATGCAAGCAGAACTGGGGTGGGCATAGGGGTGCCGAGGATCCTGCGCATGCTGCCCCAAGCCCCCATAACCCCTCTCATTCTCCTCCTGCTTCACAGGGCGAATGTGGCAACTTCATCCGCCTGATCCAGCCCTGGAACCGGACCCACCTGTACGTCTGTGGCACTGGTGCCTACAACCCCGTCTGCACCTTCGTCAACAGGGGGCGCAAAGCACAGGTGAGGCGTCGGAGGGCCATTGCTCAGCCACACACCCCCAGCCGGAGTGGTGGCATCCTCTCTGCCCCAGGGAGCTGGCCTAGGCATGGCATGTCCTGGCAAGGCTCCCTGGGTGGTGCAATATTTGCCCCAAGAGGCCATCACCCTGGCTCAGCCTGTGGCTTGCAGCCGCTCTCAACCCAATGGACCCTGCTGGAGGCCCATAAGAGGCCTGGCTGAGGTCTCCAGCACAAGGCCAGGCAGCTGCTCCTCTCAGTCTGGAACCTGGGGCCATTGTAGCCAGCTCAAAAGGGGGCACTCATGGAATAGAGCAGCTGTCTGGCCATCCCGGTGTCTCTGAACTGTGTGTGGGGTTCGCTTTATGGATTTCCTTGCCAGGGGGCAGTTTTCAGCTACTGGGCTGTGAATCCCCTTTGGACAGGATCCTCGGGCAGGGAAGGGCTCCATCTGGAAAGCAGCTGGGGAGCCCCTGCACTGCGCTGAGATATGCCGAGCCCCTGGCTCTTGCTGAAGATCTGCCTTGAGCTTTGCACACTCCTTGAGGTGGGAGAATCTCTGCTTTGGGCCTGGCTGCCTGCAGAGTCGTTGGCGCTGCTCAGTGGCCTAGCTTGGGGTAGCAAGTGATCCCATTGGGGGCTGGAACGTCTCCCGTTGGAGGCTGATGAGTTTTGGCAGCATGGGGCACATGGGAAATGCAGACATTTTTGCATGGCAGGTGCTCAGGTAGCTATGGGGAGGGAGGGGTAAATGAGGTTTGGTACATTTAACTTCAGTTTACACTAGTGAATTCTTTGTATCTGTATCTAAGATGGGCTCATGCCCCCAGAGTCAAGGATGGGGACACATATTAAACAGTGAAAAATGAAGTCATCAGGTGCTGCTCCTCAGCTCGGCTCCACCAGGGCTCTGCTAGCGCTCGGCTCTAGGTTATTCTATCATGTGCATACAGTGAGGTGTGGAACAGGGAATCTCTGTTTTTGCGTCGCAGCTGGTTGGGGTTGCCAGCGTCCTGTGTTACTGGAGAGCTGATCCCACGCACAGGTCAGCGCCTCGGTCCCATTACTAAGCCTGCCTGTGTCTGCAAATGGCTTCATTAATACTGCTGCCCCTCTGCCCCTGCAGAGCTCTCTGCAGAGAGCCCTCTGCAGAGCTTGGGGCCTGCAGGCCAGCCTGCCAGTGGAGGAGAAAGCAGTGTATCCACCGGGCCTGGAACTGAGGTGGGCCCAAACCGCCCTTCATCCGAGAATCTCGCCCATGCACCAATGCTCAGTTCTTCAGCAGCAACTCGCCCTCCGGACTTGACTCTAGTTAGAGTGGATGGGGCGGCGAGCAAACTGCTGCTTGCCGCAGCTCCCTCCTACAGAACGTGCATCACAGCACCCAGCCGCCCCGGCATTTCTTCCAGCTGGCCAACTTGTAAGTCTGGGGAACAGCGTCACCCAATGAGGCCCTCTGTGTCATGGACTGTGCCTGGCTAACACCTGCCTTGTTCTAATTGTGTGATTTGGGTTCATCACTCACAGCCAAACAGGCATGCATTTTTGCGCACTCTGTGCAAGAAATGGACGCACATCTTCCTGGCTTTCTATTGGCTGCTTGCCCTAGAGGATGGGGGCTGGGACAGAGGGGCTCCCCCACATCCATTCCAATCCAGCTGTGATCCCTGACAAGCAGAGGCTGTTCTGTCCCCTCCTTAAGGCTGTTTGGGGGCTCATGGGGATCTCAGTGCATTTCCCCTGGGGCTGCATCCCCCAATCGCCGTGAGCATCAGGGGCCCTAATTGACCTCGGGCCCTTGCTGTCAGTCTCCTCCGAGAGGCCAAGGCAGGAGGGGGTCACCCCCCAGCTGGGGGGGGAATCTAGTCCCACTCTTGCCCATATAGTGGGAGTGGGCTTTTCTTTTGGAGAGGCTCCGCCCACCACCTCCCAGGATTCAAATAGGCTATGGCTGTCACTGGAGGGGGAGGGGCCTGTTGTTTGCCATGGGCTTTGCCCACTGGTCCTGGGGTCCTGGAGGGGTGGTACCTCCTAGCACCGCAGTCCATTGGAGAAAAGCCAGATGGTGAAGCTGTGCATGAAGTGAGTAGAGAGGGAGGAGCTGGCCCCCCACAGCAGCTTTGTGGGATTGGGGTAATCCCGGAGTTCCTCATTATCCTCATGCTTCAGGGCAAGAGCTGGGGTCAGGAAGGGATTTCCCAGCCATGTTATGGAACTGTGGGCTCCACACTATTCCCGGCTGAGAATATAAACTTAAGTTTGGGGTTGTTGTTGTTTTTTTTTAATTTAAAGTTGATACACCATGACTAGTGAACCATGTGCCTTGAGCCCATCAGCCAGGGTGGCACCTCCTGTATAGCACCCATGGGCACCACTGGGCAAGCCTGATTGAGTGTGGGGTAAGGACTGGGAAGCATTGAGGCTCCTCAAACCGCAGGCCGCATCAGGGCATTTGCCACTGTCCTGGCCTCTCAGCAGCCTGGGGTTCTCAGTCTGGGTGTCATGAGGATGCGGCAGGCAGAGCAAAGGGCACGGTTATGAGTACTGTGTGGCAGGCCTGAGCCAGGCATTTGGTCACACACAGTCCCAGAGCGGGGCCAGGACCCAGCCCTGCTGGAGCCAGGATTCCCTGATGTTTAACCAAGGGTCTTGGTCCCTTCCTCTGTCCCCGGGCGGGGGGAGGGGGCTTGTCACAATGTTCCACATCTGCTGTCAGTGTCAGTACGGGGCAGGAGGAGGCCCATCCAGTGTGTGCCACACACATACATGTGCCACGCATGCTGGCACACACCATGCCCACACATGCCATCACAAGCATGCCACCACACTAGCACACGGTGGGCACAATTGCATGCGGCACACACAAGAGCCTGGGCATGCTCACAATGCCCTGGGCTCAAGAGCGCTGGCTCTGCCCACGGGGGCGCTCTAGGAACAGGGGCAGGCATGCTGGCTGGGGGCAGGGGGAGTTTCTAGCCCTTCCAGGTGGGCATGACCCCCTCTCGCTGCACTAGTGACCATCCCCGCCCACCCCCTGGGTGGCCTCTGTCCCCGCCAGCTCTAACTCTCTGCACTGCTCCTTCTCCTCAGGCCTTTGCGCTGACCCAAAGTGTCCAGCCGGGAGGACGGGGAAGCCGAGCCGCCGACTCCTCCCACAGCCCGACACCAGCAGAACGCAAGGTGGGACTCGCGCTCAGATCCCCCCCAAGGGCAGGAGCCGGCTCCCTTCCCAGGGCATGCCTGGGCTTCCTAACCCTCCTCCCCCATGGCATGCACCTAACCGCTAACCCCCAGCTGGGCACGTCTCTTGCAATGGCTAAGCTGTCTGTGCCACCGCCTGGCACAGGGCAGCTGGTCCTCGCATCTCCTCTCGGACTAACACCTTTTTCCCCCAGGCCTTGCTCCAGACGCTGCAGGGAGGAGGGACACTGTCAGGGGCCCTGTGCCAGGAACGGAGCCACGGGCTCTTGATTCCTTTCAGAACACTGGCCGCTTGCAGGGGTGGGGGAACGGTGGACCTACGAAAACACTCCCCCAGCTGGCTCTTTAAGCACAGCAGTGCCCACCACCTGGGCAGGAAAGTTGACAACACTCCAGCTGGAGACGGATCGTGTTGTTTAATTGGGAACGGGCCAGATGAGGCGAGGGAATGGGATGCACAGCTCTGAGGCCCTGCCCCTGACAGTATCTCTTCGACGAGATCATCTTCCCACCGGGCTAGCAGCCAGGTTGGCTCACTGCATGGAGATAGGGTTAGCCCAGGTTCACGTCGCTGATGCCATAAGCAGCTCAGGGTGCCGGGAGGAATCAGGAGCTCATGGTCTCAGGGGGAAGTTCAGCTTCTTCCAAGATTTGGTTTTCCCTGTGCCATGAGCGACACACTCAAGACTCCTGTTTGAGGGCATCTGCTCTGCCCTCCTGACTCCAGCTGCCTCCAGAGCATGTTCCAGGAGCTCAGAAACCCAGGTCTGGTCCTTACGTCCCCCCACAGGAGCAGCCAGCAGGGGGCTCTGCCAGTCCATGGGCACGTCCCATGCCCCAGCACCTTCTCCATGGGACAGTTTGCTTTGGGGAGGTTATTCGCTGAGAGCCTAGAGACCAAAGCCCTCCACAGAGCTGGTGGGCAGGGCCCAGTGAGATCCAGCAGTGCCCCTTACACACACATGCTCCTCCTGGGCTCAGAGCACCCCAACTGCCCACGCTCAGCTACCGTCTCTCGGCTGTGACCCAATTCCAAGGGTTGTGGATGCCTGTCCCTGTGCAGGTTTCAGACCGGCCACCTCCCCCACCCGCCAGAGGGGTCCAAAGCATGGGGGGCATAGAAAGCTGCCTGGCAGGAGGCACCATCTGCCACCCAGCAAGGGGCCGAGACACTGACATGGGGACTGTTCCCTAAAGCAGCCGTGGGGCGGGAGGGGGGGTGTCATACAGACCTGGGCACCCGCCTCCCACGACAGCCCTCTGGGGTGGGGCCTGGTGTCCTGCTCTCCTTCTGCCATCCCAGGGCAGGGTGGGGGTGGCAGCTCCCCCATTCCTGGGTCTTCTTAGCCCCTCTCTCTCCCCCCCATGAGTATCTCCTCCCCCAGCATGGCTGCAGTCCAGCTCTCCTCCCTGGCTCCCATGTGGGAGCTGGCTCCTCATGTGATTGTGCGAGGCCCCCCATGGCACATGGTTCTCCTCCAGGCACCTGCCTGCCGCAGCTCCAGTCCCTCAGCATCGCTGCACCCCACCAGAGAGGAGCTGTGTATCCCCATCAGGACAACAGCATGCTCCCTGCTGGGCCAGGGGCAGCCTGGGCTGGGCTCAGGGCAGGAGCCCCCGTGACAGGCAGACAGCAGTCCCTGGGAGGTGCCCCCTCTGCGCCAGCCCCTCTCAGGCCAGAAAGGAAGAACTCCCTTTGATGTCTCACTACACGCCTGCTGCTGTGCCTGGGTCACCGTCGTCAGAGAATGGAGGAAAAGCCTCAGTGCCCTTCCCCTGGGCTGAGAGGCGAATGTCTCGGGGGGGGGGGGTCACCAGGGCCCTCCTGGACAGGACCCCCCCAGCAAGAGGATGAGGAGTTGCAAGGCAGAGAGAGAACGTCGTGAGGAAGAAACAGGAGCCTCTGGTCAAGCTCTACTCAGCACGGAACTGGGGCAGGGGGCCACTGAGCTTGCTGGATGCCATATCTGAGCTCTTGGGCAGCCCGGAGCTTTAATCTATGCCAGTTTGTAGCAGCCCCAGCGCGCCCACGACTAAGCCAGGAGAACCCTCTCCAGTGGGAGAACCCAGGCCTGCCTGGCCACGAGCAGAGAGACTATCGTTGGGCTGCCCCCTGGATATCTCACGTTACCACATTCCCCACTAGCACCTGGCGAAGCCTGCAAACCAGCGTTTGCTGATGGGCCTTGGGATTCCAAATGGCTCAATTCTCGTAAGATTTCAGGAGGGGCGGTTCTCAGAGTGCCAGTACCTGGAGTCAGGGGTTTATGGGAGGAACTCAGCTTGCATCTTTGGGCAATTTTCTAGCCCTCACTGATGTGCTTGGAAGCATGGAGGCCAAAGGCTCCAAGCCCAGAAGGCAATGAGTTTGAAGCTGGGATTTTTTTTTTTTTAACTGCTGGTTATTCATGAGTAGGTTTTACTTGGTTTGAATATTCGGGGGATGGTGCCCTTTATCATGCTCTTCATCACGCAGTCTCCCGCTTAAAAAGTTTAAGTCGTCCAATCAGGGAGCAGAAAAAATATCATGCGGCTTAGGGGACCAATCACGCACTTGAGAAACAGTGGTGGTGAAGTTTTCTGAAGCCATTGTCTGAAAGTGTCTGGCCCAAATGACTGGTCTCACCATTGCAAATAGGCACTCAATTTGGGAAGATCAAAGTCTGCTTCAGAAGGAAAAAGGGTTTAAATTTGCTGGATGAATTATCCACAATAAATGAGTTGCCCAGCGCTGGGTCAGTCTCCAGTAACCTTTAGTGCAGCTCACCTGCACCACTGAATTGCAGCTGCCGTTCATGCTAGGAGAAAGTGCCATAGTGCTGCATTTGCAGATGGGGAGCCATGTGTTTGTATTCAGTGCGGGTGTGGCGATAGCTGTTGGATTGGGATGGTTGGATATACACCAGGGTGGGGGTCATACATACCCAGTTTTACCTCAGTCACATTGATGTGCATGCTCCCAGTGAAGCTAGTCGTTTGCATTACCCATTGTCACTGCGCTACATGGTCTTTTTCATCCCATCCATTCATCCCAACTAGGGCTGGATTAAGACCTTTAAAGGCCCTAAGCACTGAAAAGATTATGGTGCCCCCCCATATGTAATTCAAAATAAAAACAATACTATACCGTAAAATAAAATTTTATTTTTCAAAATGACACAAAAAACTTACGTTTGCTGAAATTAAAATAGCTTCTTTCTAGATTTTCTGATTGCAAAATTCTGGATAAGTTCATCGAAGCTGACTCGACGAAGCATGTCCGCTTCCATACACAATAGGGAAAATGAATCATGTCTGTCCTGACACATTGTTGTTCTCTGAAGGTTTTTTATTCTTTTCAGCTGAGAAAAAGAGCGTTCTGCGGAGCAGTTAGTAATCATCAATGTTAGAAAAATACGTAGTGCGATCTCTACATTCGGAAATACACATTGTATTCTGTCTTTCAATATTGTGTCATGAAGATCAATGTGACTGAATTTCATTTTTCCTGTTTCATTAAACTTTGCGCACATATAACAGTGGAACTGCTGTACTTTTCCACAGAGATTCATGTTCAAGTCAACAGGGTATGAGTCAACTAGCTTTTGGGAACCTTGTGAATATTGTTCATCAGATAAGTCCATATCATTTAGAAAAGAAAATCTACTTGATACTTCTTTGTACACGTCACCTCTCCTCTTCATATGAGCTTCAAGTGTATCAATTATAGCGTAGTAAGTAGATACGCGAAATTTGTCTCTAGGATTCAATGCTGTTTCTGTTGCACTGGTATCATTTGCTTGTTTTTTCCTGATTTGCTCGTGGGACTGAGCTTCTTTGTAGTTAGTATCAGGCAAGATATCTTTTGATATGCCTTCAAATCTTTCGAAATCATTCCTCAACGTGTGTACGTGGTCTGCTAATGATTGACAGAGGTCTGCACATGTTTTCAAATCCAGTTCTTTTTCTTGGAGAGCTTGACTTGTGTAGTAAAAGTGTTGTAAAATTCATTCCACATGGTCAACATGAATACAAACTCTAGTTCTTGCATCTTGTTTGCAATGTTTTTTGCCTCTCTTATAGTTTCTCCCTTTTGTGATTGGTCTTCAGCTATACTTTCTAATGCATCCACAATCTTTGAGTAGGACTCCAGAATTGCACTTGTTGCCACTGCATGTGCTTCCCAGCGAGTATTAGAAAGAGATTTCAACACACGATCATTGCCCAAATATGTTTTAAGAACTGTCCATCGGTGTGTTGAGGCAGAGAAAAATGTATAAAGTAACTGGACTGTTGAGAAAAAACTTACTGCCACCGGACAACGATCAACAGCACCGCGGCCAGCAAGACTGAGAGAGTGTGTAGCACATGGTATGACTATGGCATATTTGTTCTGTTCTAAAAGCTTCGTCTGCATTCCTTGATAACGCCCTGACGTGTTGGCAGCGTTGTCGTAAGATTGACCTCTGCACTTTGAGAAATCTCTTTTGCAAACTTGGCACAGATAATGCAGTATTTGATTTGCCATTTCTTCACCAGCGTGGCTTTTCAGATTGAGGAATGTTATAAATCGTTGAACTGGTTTTCCATCTGTGGGAGACACATATCTTAGTACAATACTCAATTGATCAATATGTGAAAGATCAGGTGTAGAGTCGACAGATAAACTGAAGTACCCAGCAGTACTTATTTCATCCACAATAGCTGAACACACTTTGTCACGCATTAGACCAATGAGTTCATCACATATTGTCTTGGATAAGTATGATGGGTTACCTTTGCCAGCATTCCCATCTTTTGAGATATGGCTGCTAAAAATGGGTCAAACTGAGCCACAAGCTCCAACAATCCCAAGAAATTTCCATTCTGAAATGATCCAAATGTCCAAATGTCCCATTAGTAGGACGCCCCCCTGGTTTAGGTGGGGATAAGTAGTAAAAAGAGAACAGAAAAATGGCGGGAAGAGTGTGTAGTGCAGTGTAAGGAAGTCTAACAAAGTTCTGATTTTTCCCATGATGACTACTTTGATGCTTTTTTTGAAATATCAAATATCAATTTTTTTAATCTCATTTTTTTTATGCCCCCTGCTTTGCTGGGGCCCTAATCACATGCTTAGTCTGCCTATTGGGTAATCCAGCCCTGAAAATGCCCCTATATGACTCCATGTTATAAGAGCACCTCCTGCCCTGACTCAGCCCATTCCACGGAAAGGACTTGACATGAGCAAGTCCTCAGGTAAAAGAGGGGTCAAGGGAGGGAGATTAATTCTGTCTGATCCAATCCATCTTGAAGACAACTTCAGCACAGCTCAGCAGAGCTCGTTTGTGTGACTCTCTGAGACAGGGATGAGCTCAGCAGTTAGCTATCTGAATCCTATGTCTTTCACTTCCAGCCCTTCAAATCCAGCCACTTCCAAAACAGTTACCATGCTCTGAAGCCCATAACCGACCCTCCTTTTCATCCCCTTGTTAGACAAGTATTCGCAGAACATTCCAACAATCAACAGCAATTATGTTACCAACAGCTTAGATGCAAGCGGAACATCTGGACTAGATACGGTTGAAATGTTCCAATGGAAAGTTTTTCTATTAAAAAGTAGGATTTTTTCATAAATGCCCCTTTTTTCTTTTGGTCACACACCCCATCACCAGTGTTATTTTTGGTTTCCAGCAAATATTTTTTTATCAGAAAGGTGATCAAAGTGTCAATTGCATTTTTTGTTTCCCAACTTTCAGGCAATGAAAAATTGCAATGACCGTTTGGATAAGGATTTCAATTTAAAAAAAAAACAATTGTATAACAATTTGCAAAGAAGGAAAAAAATGGGTCAATTTCAAACCATTCAAAATGAAAACTTCAACGGTTTTCACTCCACTGGTTTTTCAACAGCTTTAAGCAGGACTGGCTCTTGGATTTCAGACAAAAAGTCAGAAGACACCTTGTCAGGTTCTAGGAATGGGTGCATGACTTTTCCTCGAAACACCGAGACTGATACCCATGGCTCTCTACTCACAAGTGCTGGAGTGGCATGAAAGCAGCTGGCTTAGGGCAGTTGGGCTGGTATGACTTTTCATTCAAGGATGGTTTGTACCATGCTGCCATACAAAATATCACTAGCCAGGGATGAGATACCTTGGACTGCCCAGATACACGGGAACATGGGCATTGCCAGGCTGGATCAGAACCAAGGTCCATCCAGCCCAGTGTCCCATCTCTGATTGACACTGGCACCAGCTGCTGCAGGGGAAGGTGTAAAAGCCCTGCAGCGGTCGAAGTCGGGTAATCTTCTCCCCACATAGGTCTCTAGTAGCCAGCAACTGGCTCATGCCCTATGTACAAGATGGAATATCCCTACCAAAAGTTATTGTGGGCATAAGGTGGCAATAGCATTGCTAGGGCGGACAAACAAGGCAAGCCCATTGCTGGTATAGGGCTAATACAAGGTGCTATAGCAGATCGCACGGTGGTAGGCTGGCTGCCATGGAGATTGCCTGGGAACGTGGAGCGAGTTCAAAGGGCCGCCACCCATTTGAAATCTAGCCCGTTTCAATCATGAGTGAAATGTCTCTCCCGGCCCTGCCCCTGTCAGTTCTGTGGTATTACACTCACACTTCCTCCTCTGTGATGCTTTTCTCTGCCGTCACGGTATGGGGACCCACTCAGACTGCAGGAGAAGCTGGCTAATGCCTGGGCTGAATGGAGGATGTCACCCTGGTGTAGCGACCCCTGCTGTACACAAGGGAAACGACTGCTGGCACAGAAGCAGCCAACCCAAATGGCAAGCAGGGGTGGGCTCAATCCGTGCAAACAGCTATTTAGCCCTGCGTACACTAGGAGTTGCACTGGTTCAGCTACAGTGGTGGCTGGCTGGACTCAGGGGAAATCGCTAGTACAGACCAGGCCTAATTAAATATGGGCCCCATTCAGCAAAGCACTTAAGCACATGCTTGAACTTTATGGTTAAAAGTTAATACTGCTGCCAACTCTCACGGTTTGATTGTGAGTCCGGCAGTTTCTGGAGTATTTGTTTAAAGCTCCGGCTGGTGGCATCAAGAGATCACAGGAGAGTCTCGGCTTTCATTCAAAGTCAAAGGCAGTTTCTAGCCCTCCTGGTTGCAGAGGAAAGCTTGAAAACATGACATACGTGTGCCCCAAAAGCTTGGAAACTAAAAATCTAAGAAAAACAATCCCACAATTATTATTAGGTTGGTTTTTTTTCAAATCTCATGGTTTTTAAGACAATCTCATGATTTTGGCAGGCCAGATTAAGGATTGTTCTGCATTTAAAGTTGGCAACACTTGAGTTCAGCAAAGCACTTAAGCATGTGTTTAACAGGGATGGTTTGCTGACTTGGGACCTACTTTATGGGGAAACCAGGGACTATTTCCCAAGTAAGGTCAAATGTACAAAGTAAATAAATTGCCACGCTACCTGGAATGCCATCCTAAGGGGCGGTACTTCCTGGATTGCACTACTGGTGCGTGGAACTTCCTGGAAGGAAATCACCCAGTACTGGTGGTATGATGTAGTGTGAGGGTAGGACATGTAGCCTGATCTCACCATTTGATCTTCTAACACCCATTTACATAGAGACACTTGCCATCCCACTTCCTGTGCTTCCTACTCAATGGAGTTTAATTAGCAGACAATAATCGTGGTATCGCATGCAAAGGATGAAGGTGGATGGGAACCTGGGAGGCAGTGACCATGATATGATTGAGTTCAGGATCCTGACACAAGGAAGAAAGGAGAGCAGCAGAATATGGACCCCGGACTTCAGAAAAGCAGACTTTGACTCCCTCAGGGAACTGATGGGCAGGATCCCCTGGGAGAATAACATGAGGAGGAAAGGAGTCCAGGAGAACTGGCCGTATTTTAAAGAATCCTTTTTGTGGTTGCAGGAACAAACCATCCCAATGTGTAGAAAGAATAGTAAATATGGCAGGTGACCAGCTTGACTTAACAGTGAAATCCTTGCTGATCTTAAACACAAAAAAGAAGCTTACAAGAAGTGGAAGATTGGACAAATGACCAGGGATGAGTATAAAAATATTGCTCAGGCATGCAGGAGTGAAATCAGGAAGGCCAAATCACACTTGGAGTTGCAGCTAGCAAGAGATGTTAAGAGTAACAAGAAGGGTTTCTTCAGGTATGTTAGCAACAAGAAGAAAGTCAAGGGAAGTATGGGCCCCTTACTGAATGAGGGAGGCAACCTAGTGACAGAGGAGGTGGAAAAAGCTAATGTACTCAATGCTTTTTTTGCCTGTCTTTACGAGCAAGGTCAGCTCCCAGACTACTGCACTGGGCAACACAGCATGGGGAGGAGGTGACCAGCCCTCTGTGAAGAAAGAAGTGGTTTGGGACTATTTAGAAAAGCTGGATGAGCACAAGTCCATGGGGCTGGATGCATTGCATCCGAGAGTGCTAAAGGAGTTGGCGGATGTGATTGCAGAGCCATTAACCCTTATCTTTGAAAACTCATGGCAATTGTGGGAGGTCCCGGATGACTGGAAAAAGGCTAATGTAGTGCCCATCTTTAAAAAAGGGAAGGAGGAGGATTCGGGGAACAACAAGACAGTCAGCCTCACCTCAGTCCCTGGAAAAATCATGGAGCAGGGCCTCCGAGATAACTGGCTCTGTGGATGAGGGGAAAGCAGTGGACGTGTTGGATCTAGAATGTTCTCAGT
The DNA here is from genome assembly GCF_965140285.1 of Lepidochelys kempii. Taxonomy (NCBI): domain Eukaryota; kingdom Metazoa; phylum Chordata; order Testudines; family Cheloniidae; genus Lepidochelys; species Lepidochelys kempii. The sequence goes on along the minus strand of NC_136386.1, from coordinate 48,999,038 downwards.
GGTAGCTGATGACAGAACGAGGAGTAATGGTCTCAAGTTACAGTGGGGGAGGTTTAGGTTGGATATTAGGAAAAACTTTTTCACTAGGAGGGTGGTGAAACACTGGAATGCGTTACCTAGGGAGGTGATGGAATCTCCTTCCTTAGATATTTTTAAGGTCAGGCTTGACAAAGCCCTGGCTGGGATGATTGAGTTTGGGGATTAGTCCTGCTTTGAGCAGGGGGTTGGACTAGATGACCTCCTGAGGTCCCTTCCAACCCTGATATTCTATGATTCTATGACTGTGGAGACTTTAAACTCATTGCTGCTTGTATTGGAAGGTCATTTCCTTAGCAGCCACTCAGACGGGCCCTAGCTGTGGTTGCTTCTGTTTTTGTTCTAACCCAGGCTGCCATCAAAAGGCTTGTGACTGATGACCAGCAGCATTCCTGCAAAGCAGTCACTCTGTAGCTGTAATAAAATGCCGGGGCACTGACTGTCTCTGCTCTCACATGCTAAGCAGGGCCAGGCCTGGTTGATATTTGGATGGCAGATTGCCCATTAAAAATGAATGATTAGGCCCTTTTAACTTTGGGTCAGCGCCCCCAGCGTGGCTGAGGTGCCGTTGCTTAGGCGAGATGACAGAGTTGTCAGCTTGTGGCTCTTACTACTGTAATAACCCTGCATGCAATGCTACTCTGCATGGAAAGCCAGGGCAAAGGTGTGGCCAGACAGGGGCCGCTCTACCACAGATGCCCAGGCACTGACTCCAGCGAGATTAATGGTAGAGACAGAAGGACAGGTGCTGTGACGGGGCGATCGCTGAGCAACCTGGGGCTTGTGCCATTGAGAGCTTTGTCTAGGCTCAGCTGGGAAGGGAACTGGGCACTCGCAGCAGCGCTGGAGTAACAGCCCCTCACCGTTCCACCGTACCAACACATTCTGTTTCAGCTGGTGCTCCCAGGTTGCCTCCGGGATGCGCCCCAGCTGGAGTTTGGTGCCATGACAAAATTCCCCAGAGGAGAAGTGATAACCGCCGTGTCCCACTCAGATTCCTCCTCGGCAATGGGTAATTCCTTTCTGCCTCTTAACTTTGCCTCTGCAGTTCCAGTGGACCCAGCATTCTCCTTCATTGCCTACCATTCGGTATGTGCAGCATGACTGTGGGCTGCTAACAGCTGCCATGCTCCCCAGAGGGGGCTGCATTTCGCTTCTGGGTAAGGTGAGGCTTGTGAGCGCTGTGGAGTTATGAAAGTGCTTTGGGTTCCTCTGTCCTATGGAAATGGAAGGGGCGGGTGTAATGGGCTCCCTCCTATCTCTGTTCCAGGATTATATCTTCTACCTGGAGCCGGAGAAGCTGGAATCAGGGAAAGGGAAGTGTTCCTATGACCCCAAGGTGGACAGCGTCTCAGCCTTGATAAGTGAGTCCTTCTCTCTTGCGACTGCAGCACTGCAAGGTGGCCAAGGGGACCAGGGCTGCTCTGGCTGGGCCCTGCGGTGCTCCAGAGGGACACCCAGCTGGTTCTTGGCACTGATTCCAGGACCATAGATGGTCCTAGACCAAGAGGGGCAAAGGGGTATAGTGGTGTCAGCCATTGCCAAGGCACAAGACCAGGAAAGGGCCAGAGCAGCAAAGGGGAAATGCAGACAGGGCTGTTGCCTAGTCTCCATACGGGGAGATGTCTGCAGGGGTGAAGGTGGAGTAGCCAAGGCCCGGGGGGCACCAGAGCCCAAAGATCTAAGCTCGGCTGCTCGCCAGAACCACCTCAGCCAGGGCAGGAAGGTACCTGAGCCCTCCACCAAGGGACCAGGAGACTGGGAAGGTGCCCAGGCATGTCAGAACCCAGTTGTGGCCTTTAATTCATAAGCTCCGGCCCAGAGCCAGGAGGGACCTGGCTGGTTGACTCACAGGGAATGCAGCCGCTGCAGATAACGTGTCAGTCTTGTTGAGCTACTCTGTCCTCCCTGCTGCCACCAGTTGAACCCTGGGTCACACTCTCCAGTGGTGCCACACGACCACTCTCGCTGCCCAGGGAACCTCCAGGGGAACTCAACAGCCACAGAATGCCTGCTGCCTGCTCTGGTCTCGGCTGCTGGCGAGCCCTGCCTTGTGCAGACACTGCTGCACTGCAACCCATTCGAACTTGCCACTCCAGCGAGAAGCAGCCACTTGCAGGTTACGGGGAGCTGAAACCAGGAAGTGCATGGGCTGGGGTCCAGGTTGAGGAGGAAGCTCCAGAACTCCTGTCCAGGCTTTGCCTGGGACAAGCCAGAGAGCAGAGCCCTGGGGAGCCGGCTGTTCTCTTCCCGGCCCCGGCACACACGGTTCCCCTTGCATGAACCTGGCATGGCACTCACCTGAAACAGATGCTGCTGGCCTAACACAAGGCTCCACCATGACTCCCCATTGCTCAAGGCTGGGGAAGTCTCTCCCCACGAGCTCCCATTTTGTGCCTCCCCTAGGCTGTCCCCCACCCCCTTGAACTAGCCAGCGCCACAACTGCGTGGGGGTGGCTCACAGACCCCTGCTCTCCCTCCCAGCCGCATCAGAGCAGAGCAGTGGGCCGGGGAGGGACCTGCACCAATCTGAGTTGAGTGCCAGGGCTGGTTGCATGCCAGGGAAATATTAGGTGGTTTGAGACCAACGTTAAAATGAGAGGTGATGAGAAGCTGTTTAGGACTGCAGGACGGGTGGCTGCTGGGGGGCTGCTCCCCCCTCCCTGGAGACATTAGCCTGGCGGTGTTCTGCAGCTCTGCTGAAGGTGGCTGCCCCCAAGAAAGCCAAGCAGGGATCTGAGTCCAGGGCCCAGCGGCTGTGGGGCCAGCAAACCCAGTCCGGGTGTGTGGGAGGGAAGGCAGCAGGTCGAGACACACGCAGACGGGGCACTTTGGCCCAATGTGAGGATTTGGAGGGCTGTGGCATGGCAAGAGGCCCCCGGATGCCACGGTGTTGGGTGTGGGACGAACCTAGGTAGAACAGAGTGGAAATGGGGTAGGAGAGGCTCCGAAAGCCACCGACAGATGATGGAAAAATCCCCAGGGCGTCTCTTTCCTCAACAAGGTCAGATCCAACCCCGGCGTAGGAATGGCCACAGTGAGTCAGCCCCATGTGCTAGGAGCATCTCCACCCCAACTTCCTGTCCTATTTCTGTCCCTATTCTCCCCATTCATTTCCCATTTCCTATTCCCCTCCCCCCCCCAGCTGATCAGGCGCAGCCCCGGGCACTGCTGGCGCCCTCCTGAAAGGTGCCAGGCCACAGTGCATGGCAGCCCTGGTGTCCATGGTGCTTTGCCCCTGGGGTGGCGAGGGGCAGGGATGGCTGGGATGGGGTTGCAAAGGGCGAGAGACCGAGTCGGAGCAGTGAAATAATGCGGGTCGGTATCGATGTCCTGCCGTCCCCGGGCCTGTCTGGGCAACAGCTGTGCCGGGCTCCCCCAGGAGCACTAGCCAAAGCTCTCACTTACTGCTAATCCCCCTCCCTCCCCCCGCCCCTAGGCCTTGCAGGGCCTCGGCTGCCTTTGATCCTCTCCAGGCACAGGTATTGCCTTACACGCCAGCCCCAGCACTGCTTCGTTCATTGGGGAGCAGCTGTGAAGCAGGGGGATGGCAGCCAGACCTGGGACCGTGCCCCCGCCACAGTGCCAACCGGGCACCATGTGGGAGATGGAGACCTGTCTAGGAGCTGACAAGGAGCTGCGGTCCCTCTCCCCAGAGGGGAGATGGAGTGCTCTCAGGGCTGCCCCAGGCTCTCTCCCCTGGGCTTTCTCCCCACACCCAGGGGCCCCGCGCCAGCCCATACACTCTAGGCTGAAAGGGCATTGCTCCTGGACAGCCTTTGAGACAGCTCATGAGTGGCACAAGTTGGTGACCCCGGTGTTGCAGGAGCAGCAGGTTGTGACTCCCTGTCTTTGTCCCATGGCGTGTGCCGCTCGCAGTGGACGTGGGCAGCGAGGATCTGCCAGCTCCTGGGGTGTTGTGGGCACCAGTCGTCTCCTCACTGGCTCCCATGGTGGTGTCCTGCATTCCACCCCCGGCCCCAGGATGTCCTGGCGGAGAGAGGGCATCAGCCAGGCCCCCATGCCAATCAGCACCACCACCGCCCGCAAGCTCCCCCTTTGGGCAGGGCTTGGGGGCAGGACAAAGGGTCTACATGAAGAGGGGCTGGGGGGTCCTCAGGCCCCACACGCTCCCCCTTCAGGAACTGCTCCCCCCCACACCCCAGTCTCTGCTGACCTCTGCCTCCCACCTACAGATGAGGAGCTATATGCTGGCGTCTACATTGACTTCATGGGCACGGACGCAGCCATCTTCCGCACCATGGGCAAGCAGACGGCCATGAGGACTGACCAGTACAACTCCCGCTGGCTGAACGGTGAGTCTGGGGGAGCTGCGGGTGGGGACGGGCCGGCATCGTGCGTCTCCAGGACATGGGATGCTGCCCAGGGGCCTCGCGGTCTGTATAAAGCCCAGTGCCTGGCTGCCCTCTGGCCTGCCATTCCTGGAGCTTCTCTGGGGCTCATATAGCATGAGCACTGCATCCAGGATGGGGCCCACATCCCACAAGTGCCCTGGAGATCCCCACCCCCTGCAGCGTTTCAGGAGAATCTCCATGGCTTAGCCCCGGTGGAAGGCAATCGTGGCCTCGTGCCAGCTTGGCAAGGCTGTGCCAGGTACATGGTGTAACGATGCTGGCTTTGGTGGGACACGACTGAGATTACCAATGCAGGACAAATTGCTTAGAGCAGGGCAGTCACAGCCCCAGGCTGGTGGTTCTCCACCTCTAAGGGAAACCAAACCAGCCAGCCAGAGAGGACTTCGGTGTCACCCCACTGGCTAACCATAAGTCACATAAACAATTTCCTTAGACACTACAGTTTCCCAGTATCACCACCAGTGCCACTTCTTATAGGGATGAATGGTGATGAAAACCAATACCCCAGTAAAAGAAAAAAGGTTCTCCTGACCCCAAAGGACCAAGCCCCAGACCCAGGTCAATATACCAGTCAGATCTTAGCCACAAATCACGCTGTTGCCAATCCTTTAGAATCTAAATTCTAAAGGTTTCTTCATAAACGAAAAAATATATAGATGAGAGCTAGAATTGGTTGAATGGAATCAATTACATACAGTAATGGCAAAGTTCTTGGTTCAGGCTTGTAGCAGTGATGGAATAAACTGCAGGTTCAAATCAAGTTTCTGGAGTACATCCACAGCTGGGGTGGGTCATTCAGTCCTTTGTTCAGAGCTTGTTCAGAGCAAGGTTCCTCCAGAAGCAGGATTAAAGACAAAGTGGAGGGATTTCCAGCACCTTTTATATACTCTGCCCTGTGGAAGGACACCCCTTTGTTCTTACTGTGGAAAATCACAGCAGCAAGATGGAATTTGGAGTCACATGGGCAAGTCACATGTCCATGCATAACTCCGTTCTTTACAGGGGCTGATGCCGTTGTTTACATGTTAGTTTGAACATTCTCCAGAAAGCTCAGATGTGGATTGGTGTCTCCCAAAGTCCATTGTCAGTTAAGTGTTTCTTGATTGGGCACTTACTGAGAATAGTCCTTTCTCAAGAAGCTGACCAATTGCTTCACTGAGGCTACTTAGAATTAAAACACATTGAGATACAAGTACATAGCCAATATTCATAACTTCAACTACAAAAATGATACACACATACAGATAGCATAATCATAACCAACAAATCATAATCTTTTAATAGACACCTCACATGACAACCTCTGTACAATATTTGCTGCAAATATATAACAGTGGTTGCAACAATGATCTATATGGTTACAGATTATGTCAATAACGTCACGCATGGGGCAGCCTCGGGGTGCAGTTTTCCCTTTGCCCGTGGTATGCCAGGCAGAGCTGGTGAAGTCACAGCCCTGGGGGCTCAGGGCAGGAGCGGGCAAGGTGCGTTTTAACCAGGGTGAAGTGAACGACAAACTTTCCTCGACTTCCCTCCAAGCCCCCAACTTCCCTTCACCCCCCCTCAGCTTTGTGCCTTCTCCCATGCCGCCCCTGTGCTGGGAGCCATCACTCTCTTCCTTCAGAGCCTGGCACCAGGGCATTTCCACCCCCCTGAGCTGCTTCCAGGGCCCCCTGGAGCCTGAGGCCTGCACATCTGCCCCCTTCTGATTCCTGCTGGCAGTTCTGCCTCTGCCAGCAGAGCCCGCGACAGTGGGCTCCTGCCGCCAACCCACTCACGGTCGGGGGCATTCATAGGCAGCAATCCCCACTCTGGGTGTGTGTCCAGCAGTAAGAGATCTTTCTGCAAAGATCCATCAATGCATGCTTGGCCCACTCCATCTTCAGCGGGCACCACAAAGGTGCTGCCTGCCTGCCTCCTTGCCAGTTTCTCAGGCACTCCCACCATGGCAAACCGCTGTGAGGGCCCCAGCAGGAATGCCGAGCCTCCTGGTTCTGGTCACAGCGGGTCTAGACATCCCAAAGGCCTCCCACGCAGCGACCTGCTGTGGAGCTGCGGCGATGCTGGTGCCAGGGGGCAGTTCTAAGGCTGGGCCCGTCTCCTTCCCTCAGCAGTTGTGTAGAACATGGATGAGCGCAGTCACTGGTCCACTGGGAGCACAGAGAGATTCCACTGCTGCTCCCCTCTGCGCCGGCCAGAACCAGGCTCTAAGTCCTTGGGTGCCCTGCTTGGGAAGCTTGTGAGCACTGGAAATACCAGAAGAGCAAATGGGATGGCCACCATCTTGGCCTGGGGACCTCCAGAGCTCAAACCAGGAGGTGCTAAAGCTTGAGCTAGAGCCCAGGCTGGGGCTGTGAAAGCCTCACCTCCTGTGGCCCATGCAACCCAGGAGGAAAACAAATCGGAAGGTTGATATCGTCCCAGGACACAGAGCAAAGCAATTGGCGTCTGGCTGCATTCTCCCCTCAGAGGCGTTGTCCTCATTGAGCAGGAGAACCTGTCAGACTGGGAAGTGGTACAGACAGGACATGGCTGCCTAAGACCAGCCGTTGCCTAGGACGGGGGTCAAAGTTTCATCCATGACATAGAAGTGCCCTGCTGAAGAAGGTTCTTACTGAAGGACCAGGCTAGTGCTGGAGCTGAGGAGGAACTCTGAAGCATCCCTGACCTGTTTTGCCAGGGCAGCCCTTCCCTGGTATAGTGATCTGAAAGTGTGAGACCTGCCCCAGGTGCATGACCTGAGACACTTGCAGATGTGCACCCAGACTCACCAAAATTCAGGCCAGTCAACCCAGTAGCTGCCAAGCCCTCATGGCTCCATCTCTGGAAAGTGGACAACCAATCAGCAGCACTATGTCCTCAGCCACCTTCAGACCTGGTAAAACCCAGAAGAAGTGGTGGCCATTTCATCAGGCAAGGACAAGAATTCCCTCCCAGCATGTGAACCTCAACGAAAGGGTCTTACCAAAGGAACAGGGAGTCCCTTGAAGACCCATGTGGGGTCTGGGGGAAGTGCTCACACAAACTCAAGTATTGCAGAGCCAAGTCCTGGAATAGAAACAGCAAAGGACAGAGAACAAATAAAACTGATAGATAGATAGATAGATAGATAGATAGATAGATAGATAGATAGAGTGTGGGAATCGATAGATAAATAGATGTGTATGGGAATGGATGGGTGAGGATGGAGGGATATGTGGGTCTGGATCGATGGAAGGGTCTGTATAGAGCAGGGGTGGGCAAACTTTTTGGCCTGAGGGCCACATTGGTTTTCCAAAATTGTATGGAGGGACGGTTAGAGGAGGCTGTGTCTTCCCAACCAGCCAGACGTGGCCAGGCCCCAGCCTCCTATCCGACCCCCCACACCCCTGCTTCTCGCCCCCTGACGGCTCCCCTGGGACTTCTATCCCATCAACCACCCCCTGCTCCCTGTCCCCTGACCACCCCCGGACCCCTCACCCCTGACTGCCCCCTGCCGCCCCATCCAACCCCCCCCATTCCTGACTTGCCCCCCGGAACCCCTGCCCCATCCAACCACCCCTTCTCCTTGTCCCCTGACTGCCCCCAGAACCCCTGCCCCTGACTGCCCCCCACCACCCCATCCAACCCTCCCTCTCCTTCCTGACTGTCCCCCCAGGACCCCTGCCCCATCCAACCCCCCTGTTCCCCGCCCTCTGACAGCCCCGTCCCCTATCCACACCCCCACCCCCTGACCACACCCCCAACTTCCCTGCCCTCTATCCAACCCCCTCTGCTCCCTGCCCTCTTACCATGCTGCCTGGAGCACCAGTGGCTGGTGGGGCTGCAGCCGCGCCGGCCAGAGCACCAGGTCAGGACACAGCTTTGCAACTGCACTGCGCACGCTGAGGCTGTGGGGGAGGGGGAACAGCAGGGGAGGGGCTGGGGGCAAGCCGGGGAGGGGCTCAGGGACCGGGCAGGAGGGTCCTGCGGGTTGGATGTGGCCCACTGGCCTTTGTTTGCCCACCTCTGGTATAGAGGGATAGATGGTTCTGCATGGGAATAGTTGGATGGGTCTGAATGGGAATGGGGTGTCAACCCCATCATCTGCAATAACCAATCCAGAACATTTCTCTCCTGCTCTCCCTCCCTTCTCTGCTGCAGCAGAGGGAGATCCCTGGTGGAAAGTATGCCTGGCCTTCTCCCAGTAGCACCTGCAACTGTGACAAAGCAGCAGTGACAGCTGAGTAAACTGAAGTTGGAGCGATCATATTATACCTCTGGGCACAGTAGCTGCAATTGAGAAGGCAGAGCTGTCACCATGGGCTTGGAGGCATATTGATTGATGATGGACAGAGATTCTAGCAGGAACAGCACAGACTTCCAGCTGCCAAACAGTTTCCATTCAAACTTCCTGCTTCCAGTTGCTCGAAAATTGCTGGAGCTTCGGGGCTGAAATTTCCCAAGCGTGGGCTCCTTCGTGTGAATTGATATCCAAACGTTTGAGCAAAACACTGTCAAGCCATTTTGGAGTCCAAGGAGAGTTGGGAGCCGAGGGGGGATACACTTTTCTCATTATTAAGAAAAAAAATCATCGGACTTTTGTACAGCACCTTGAGCACTGGCACAAGTGGGGGTAGGCCACTGACGTATGGTATGAGACATGCCAGTGAGAATGCATGGGCATCAGTCTGCATTATGGCCTCAGTGAAACATGCATGCCAGATGGTTAACCATGGTCACCCTAACCACAGTCAATGCTCCTGTCAGAGTCAGTGGCAAAAGTCCCCCTGGCTTCCATGGGATTGGTCACAGGATATGTTGTTGCTGCAGTTAGCCTGGGGGCTTGGCAGCTAGGTCTGAGCAGCCAGGTTAGCTTCGTCTGGGTCTGAGCGTCCCCACTGCAAGGCCCAAGCTGTGCTATGGTGTCTTCACTCACCCGTGTGCTTGCAGCAAATCCCACAGTTATTTGTGCTGTGGAGTCCTTCCTGGTCATTTGCAGGAGAACTTGTCTATCCTTTGGGAGGACTTGTGGGAAGGCCCTGGAGGCTTCTGGCTAGGAGTGCATTCCCCCAAAAGACAGGGAGTTCTCTAGATAACTAGTTCCACTTTATGGGCTTTATTGCTAGCTAAAAATTTAGGATATTACATTAAAAACTGTTAAGAGAAAACTCAGGTTGCCTTGCTGAGCATTCCAAAGCCACAGAACCTTAACTGCCCTGTGTGTGGGTATTGCCATAGGGTGTTTCTTGACAAATTCACATGTTGTTTTGCCAGCCGGGGGGGCAGCGGTGCCACGTACTGGCCTCTCAGTAGATTGCAGGGCAGGCTCACAGCGCTGGCATTTCTGGTTGCAGACCCGGCGTTTGTTCACGCCCAGCTCATCCCAGACAGCGCCGAAAGGAATGACGACAAGCTTTACTTCTTCTTCCGGGAGAAATCAGCTGATGCCCCACAAAGCCCTGCTGTCTACTCCCGCATCGGGCGCATCTGCTTGGTATGTACCTGGCTCCCCACGGCACCTCCTGCTGGGAATGGCTGGGAGCTCCCCCCACAGACAGAGTTCCTGCTCCATTCTCTACAGTGCCCCCAGCTGGGCCTGGAATACCAGCAGTGTCCCCCACAGATTGAGCTCCTGCAGGGAAAAGATGGGATTTGAATAGAGTAGCTGGGGACCAGCAGTGTCCCCACACAGCCAGCGCTCCTGCCCCCTCCCCACAGTGCCCCCTGCTGGGAGAGGCTGGGGCTGGAATACGGGGTTGCCCCCCACAGCAAGCATCCCCTGTCCCACTCCCCACAGTGTCCACTCCTGGGAGAGGCTCGGGCTGGAGCAGCTGGGAGCTCCCCCACAACCAATGCCCCCTGTCCCACTCCCCACAGCACCCCCTGCTGGGGGAAGCTGGGGCTGGAGTAGTTGGGGAACCCCCAACAGCCAGCACTCTTGCCCCTCCCCACAGCGCCCCCTGCTGGGAAGCCCAAGCTAGGAGGACGAGCCTAGCTCACATTCTGGTTGCCCAGGTGCCTGAGGATGGTATTTTCCCCCCTGGTTTAGAATGACGACGGAGGTCACTGCTGCCTTGTCAATAAATGGAGCACGTTCCTGAAAGCCCGGTTCATCTGCTCCGTTCCAGGGCCTGACGGGATCGAAACGCACTTCGATGAGCTCCGTAAGGGCCGGTGGGCAGGGGGCACGCCGGGCAACGAGGTGTCTGGGTGGGGCAGCGGCTGACCACAGACCCCAGAGGTGGTAGCAGACAGAACCTCTGTGCTGCCCGAGTAGTCACTGCAGGCTGCAGCGTCTCTGAGCAGGGGCATCGCTTGTGGCAGGGCAGCGCCACATCTAGGTCCCCAGCGCCTCCTGGGGAGCTCACAGGGGCCTTCCTACCCAGCCAGGAGCCTCTCTGGAGGCTCCCAGTGAAGTTGCTCTCGGCAGAGGCTGGGAGGCAGCGCAGTCCCCAGCAGCTTGTCAGCGCCTGCCGTGGCACGTGATGGATGGGCTGCACCCGGGAGCAGGACGTGCCATCCCATTGCCAGCTGGTTCCCTGCGCTTTGCTTGCCTAGATCAGAGGCTCCCCTGGTTCCTGAGGGGCACTGTCCCCAGCCTGCATCTTTCCCACTGGTGCACGCCCTGCAGCCAAAGCATCCCCTATGCGACAGTGCCCTGGGCGAAGCCAGATGTTCCCCCCACAGCCAGCACTCCTGCCCTGGTCCCCACAGCAGCCTCTCCCCTGATGGGAGAGACTGGAGTAGCTGGGAGCCCCCCGACAGGCAGCGCTTCTGCCACGCTCCCTGCAACGCCCCCTGTTCTCTCTCCATCTGCCCTGTGTCCCCCAATCCCTGCAGAGCTCTGGGGCGTCTCCCTGGCTGTTGATGCTTTCTCTTCTCCCCTCAGAGGACGTGTTCATCCAGCAGACCCAGGACGTGAAGAACCCCATCATCTACGCCGTGTTCGCTGCCTCTGGGTGAGCCCACTGGGAGGGGTTGGGGATGGGTCTCCGTGGGGACCAAGCTGGGTGCAGCCCCTGCTGAGTGAGTGCATCCCCATGGGAGCGGAGGGGGGAGCACTGCAGCAGGCCCTGAAGCCCAAGGATGACATGGAGGGGTTTCTGGGGGGAGGGGAGTAGATATCGGAGGTATCACACTCGGGGGCAAACCCTCCTGGTGCAGGGCACGCTGGTCAGGCTTGTCCCACCACAGGCAGAGGGTTCTGGTTCAGGCCTGTCCTAGCACAAGCAGAGAGGGTTCGGGGTCAGGCCTGTTCCAGCACGGGGCAAAGAGGTTTCTGAGTCAGTCCTGGCACAGGCAGAGAGGGTTTGGGGTCAGGCCCATGCCAGCACTGGCAGAGAGGGTTCTGGCTCAGGCCTGTCCCAGCATGGGCAGAAAGGGTTCAGAGTCAGGCCCGTCCCATCGCTGGCAGGGAGGATTCAGGGTCAGGTCCCCCCAGGTGAGAGCAGTGCCCCGTTGGGCCCTGTTCCCCACTCCCCCTGGCAACCCCCACCTCCCTACCAGCATGGCCTTCTGTTGCACCATCTTAGCTCAGGCAGGAGGGGCTCCATGGCCTGAGACTCCCTCTTTTCTGCCTGCACCAGGCCCAGGAGTGGGGATCCCTCTCGGCTTCCCTCCCCAACCTTGGGAACCCCGCAGGGCCGGGTGCTGGCCTGGGCAACGTTGGGCTCTGCCCCATCTTGGCATGGGCCTGGGGCTGGCACTCCCTATCTAGCCACATGCTCCCCGGGGCTTCGTGGGCGCAAAGGGGTCTCTTTCCTCCCACAGAAGCCTACCCCACCCATCCAGCTGATCACTGAAGGGGGGCAGGGGTGTCGGGGGGGTCTTGCACTACCCCAGAGGAGGGGATCCCAGCCCGACTGGGGATTCACCCAATGTCACCCAGAGCCCCGGAAAGGATCACTCCCACCCTCGGCAGGGAGTCACACACTAGTTCACAGATGGGGAAACTGAGGTACAGAGAGGCTAGCGACTGGCTCAGGGTCACACCGCAGTCCTGCGGCAGAGCCTGGCATGTAACCCAGGAATCATGGCGCCCAGGCTGGTGCAGTAAGCATGCGGGCAGCCTTGCGGTGTGCCAGCTGGCGTCACTGAGTCAGTCCTAGCTGGAGAGGTCATGCTGGGCAGCCACTGAGGACCTTGATCCCTCCGGATCTGCCTCTGCAGAGATCCAGGATCACAGGCATCTGGGTGGCGCTGTTTGCTGGACATGTCCGGGCATCGCTGTGCCATCACCTTCACAGCCAGTGGTGCCCGGACACCCCCATGCCAGGCTAGGATCCTGGCACCCTGGGAACAGGCCCCTCACATACATTTGGGATGAGCGTTTCTGGATCCCACATGAGCAGAGCTCAAGGTGCTGTCCCAATACAACTGGGCAGGGTCCCTGCCAGGCAGGGCAGGGCGGGGCATGGGTTCAGGGTGGGTCTGACAGAGGTGCCCCCTGGGGATAACGTGATGCTCCCCCGCACCTCAGGTCCGTGTTCAAAGGCTCCGCCGTGTGCGTGTACTCCATGGCTGACATACGCATGGTCTTCAATGGGCCCTTCGCCCACAAGGAGGGACCCAACTACCAGTGGATGCCATACACAGGCAAGATGCCCTATCCGCGCCCAGGCACTGTAAGTAAATCGGGGCCTCCTGCCAGAGCACCCAGCCAGGACAGGCAGTAGGGGAGCGGGGGTCCTCTGGGGATGGCTGCAGTGATGGGCACCGGAGGTGTGGGGCCAGGGGCACAATCACAGAGTGCCCGCCAGTTTGTGTGTGTCTGGGCATGGACCGCCCCTGTGCAGAGACTCTGATGCTTCCTCACCAGGAGTTCTGGGACCTGCCTCACTAAAGGGCCTAGAGCGACTCCCCCGGTGTCTCCCAGGAGAGCCAGGGGGTGGCAGACAGGCTGTGGCCATGAAGGGATGCACCTTGCCAGGGCTGGGGGGCTGGGCAGGGGGATGAGGGAAGGGCCACGAGATAGTGCACTCAGTGCCAAGGGAGTGGGGCTGGCACTGCCCAGCCCTGTGGGGAGCTGGCTGGCTCCAGGCCTGGCCATGGCCTGTAGAGCCTTTCACCACTGCCTGGGCTCCACCTAGCCTAGCCTGGCTTGGGATCAGCCCCCTGTCAGCCTAGCGCTGGGTGGGCTGGGGTCCCCTACCGGGCCCCCCCCCCCACTCTGAACACCCTCAAGCCCCTCTTCCCAGCAGAGAGGCCAGGGACTGAGAGGGGCCCAGGGAATTGGGCAAAGGGCACTTTGGCCCTGTGGCTGCCTGGCCACCTGCTGCGAGGAGAGGGCATCCTTGTGTGGGGTGCTCAGCCCAGTGCTGGCCCCATGCTGGCCTTGTGCCAGGGCTCTGCCAGCCCCTGCACCAATGGCACGCAGCATTCTCTGCCAGGACAGAGGCTCCCCCTGTACCACAACCTCCGGCCTGGGCAGAGGCAGGGGCAGGGCACAGGGGCAGCACAGTGGGGAACGAAGGAGTCAGAGGCTCCCCACAAAGGGGGCACACATGAGATGGTTGCTTTGGGTCGGGGTCTCATGGCACCTGATGCTGGCTGCAGGATGGGTGCGCCAATGCCTTCAGGAAGGGAGAGGTGGGCAGAACAATGCCCAGGGGCATGAGCTGTCATGCAGGATGGGTGGGGTGGGGGCCGTGCCATGTGGTGGGGTGCGGGGGCTGTGCATAGGGAGGCAGGCCATGCTTTGGGGTGGGGGGCTGTACATTGGGAGGCAGGCCATGCTTTGGGGTGGGGGGGCTGTGCATCGGGAGGCGGGCCTTGCGGTGCGGCGGAGGGACCATGCCTCAAGGGACTGGGCGGAGGCGGTGTCATGGGGTGGGGCGGGGGGAAGCCAGGCCATGGGGTGGGGCTTGGGGAAGCCAGGCCACTGGGTGTGGGGAGCGGGGGACAGGTCGTGGGGTGGGGAGCCGGGGGAGGCCGGGCCGTGGTTGAGAGGAGGGAGGTCAGCCTGCCCGCTCTGTGTTTCAGTGCCCGGGAGGCACCTTCACCCCTTCCATGAAGTCGACCAAGGATTACCCAGACGAGGTGATCAACTTCATGCGCACGCACCCGCTGATGTACCATGCCGTGTACCCCGTGCACCGCCAGCCGCTGGTCGTGCGCAGCAACGTGCACTACAAGTTCACCACCGTGGCCGTGGACCAGGTGGACGCAGCCGACGGGCGCTATGAGGTGCTTTTCCTGGGCACAGGTACCCGCAGACGTGCGCTGGAGACACACAAGCCATGTGGGAGGGCACACTGCCTGGCACTGGGCATGGCAGGGAGCTTAGTCCTGCTCTGGGCCGACTCGCCAGGTCAGCGTTGCCAGGGCTGCCCTGCCGCGCTCTCCCCGTCAGACGTGCCTGGCCACTGCGAGAGCTGACGATCAGCTCGTTGACAGGGGAGCCTGGCAGAGAATTCCATCTGGAGTCCCCCCACCCAGGGGCTGCCCCAGAGCCTGTTCCGGGGGTGCGGCAATCCAGGCCAGGCTGTGTATTCAGGATGAATGGAGTGGGTGCCCAGTGGTGACTCCAGCCTGGCACAGAGCCGGGGAGGGTGTGGGGATCTGGAGGTGAGTGTTCGGCCCCCCCAGGCTCCTGGCGTGAACAATGCCCAGGGGCATGAGCTGTCCTGCAGGATGCATGGGGAACGTGTTGCCCTCAGCAGGGACTCAGCCACCAGAACTGGGCCGCACCAAGCAGGGCTGTAGGTGGGGCAGGGTCTGCACTGGCTGTTGGTTCCTCACCCCTCATGGAGGGATTGCGCCAGGCTGACGCCCTGGGCAGATCCCAGCCCACCCTGTGCTGGGCAGCTTGGCGCTTGCTGGACCACGTGGGTCTGGGTCATCTGGGGCCGTGGGGGCAGGGTCTGTGCCAGGCCCCCAGGGAGCCAGCCTAGGAGGCAGGGGGCTTGTTTAACTGGGGGGCTCGTGACAGAGCGGCCAGCGCTGCCTCGGCCCCTCTCAGGGAGCCGTGCCCTTGGCTGCCAGCCGACCCGGGGAGCCCAGCCGGCGCCACCACACAGGTGGCAGGGAATGCTAACGACCCAGAAAGATCCCATTTGCTAACGAATGCGCTGCCTCCTGGCCAGCTGTTCACTCAGCCGCCCCTGCACACGGCAGCCTGGCCAAATCCTCCCAACACCTGTCCCGCCCATCAGGGAATTTCCTCCCTGCCCCAGCATCAGTGTAACGAATCGCCAGAACTCAGCTGTTCCTTCCCCCGGGGGTAGGGGCTGCAGCAGCCTGTGGGATGGCGTGGGGGGTTCAGGCTGGTTCCCGGATGGAGATGACTGCGCCAACGGCACTTGATGGTAGTGAGGCGCTCCCACACCAGTGCCCCTGCCCTGCCAAGGGTGGGGTGCCCAGCAGGATGTGGGGGAGGGGACAGGGCTTCCCCATCGCTGCCTGGGCAGCCCTGCCTGCGAGCCAGCTCTCCCCAGGCCCAGGATCAGAGTCCCAGACCAGCATCAGAGTCCCAGACCAGCCTCGCTCTGCGTTGCGCAGCTACGTTCTGTTCATCCGCCGCTGCACTGCCCCCCAGAGGCAACTGGTTTGAGTGACGGGAGTTGGCCTGTCCCACCCCCAGTCAGTGGCATGTGCTGTGAAGTGCTGGGCGACCCGCGGGTGAGGGGCCAGCCGGTGCCATGTGCGTGTGTTCGTTGGAGCAGCATGTTCTGCAGCGCCCCATGTGCACGGGGCCCATCGCGGGGGCCCACACCGAAATCAGAGCAGACGCCGGCAGCTTTGTGAGTTCCTCCTGCTGGTGCTGCCTGCAGGGCCCCCCGCCTCTCCCTGGCACTCCAGCGGAGGCTTCGCCTCAGAGATCCCCAGCCAGGCGCAGCGGCTGCTGGAGAGATCCAAGCACCTGAGGCGGCACTGGGCAGCTGGATCCCCCTGAGGAAGATGAAGCCGTGACTCTGGGGTTCAGTCCAGGCCCCGGAGTCCTGTGCTGGCTAAAAGCCTCGTGCTGATCCAGCCTCAGCGTGTTCATAAAGCTGTGATGGCGGGGTGGCCTCTCCCTTCCCACGCCATCCTCATCGGCATGGTCCCGCGCCCCAGGCTGTGGCAGGGCAGAAGGGTCCATCCCGCATGGCACTGAGTGCTGGCTGTGCCTTGCAGATCGCGGCACAGTCCAAAAGGTGATCGTCCTCCCCAAGGACGACTTGGAGACCGAGGAGCTGATGCTGGAGGAGGTGGAAGTGTTCAAGGTAACGTCTCCTGGTTCTGCGTGCATTGCACTCTCAGGCCTTGCTGTGCCCCCCGCCCCCCTGCCATGGCCTGGGACAGTTCTCCCTCCCTCACCCCCAGCATCAGGGAACCTCCCTTTCTCCTAGGCAATGTAGCGGCAATGTGCAGCAGGCTACCACTGCAGCTTCATCTGCGGCTTCCCAGCAGGCACCTGGGCCCTGATCCAGCACTTGCTGGCGTCAGTTGGGGGTGTCACGGGGCCCCGTCAGCTGCTATGAGGTGCCCAGTCCCATGGGCTCTGACCTCCGGCATGGTCAGTGGCAGGAGGTGAGCACGCCATTCGGCGGGCTCCACAGAAAGTATGAGAGCCCTGCTACTGCAGCTTGCTGAGGGAGCGCTCCAGTAGATCATGTGCCAGCAGCCTGTTCCCGGCGCTAAGGAGCCGGGGTTGGAGCCCTGGCTCCCTGGGGCATGTGTGACTGCTCCAGGGAGAGGGTTTGGTGCCAATGAATTTGTTTCTGACTCTGTCTCAGCCCTTTGCTCCCTGTGATCAGGAGCAGCTCCGAGGGGGCTGAATGACCCAGACTAACCGCCGTGCTCTCATTCCAGGTTCCAGCCCCCATCAAGACCATGACCATCTCCTCCAAGAGGGTAAGCCAGTGGTGCGCTGCAGGGAATGGGGTCCTCACGGGTGTCGCCCACCTGGTGCAGATGCCAGCCCAGCCACGGCACTCCCGCCTGCTGAGGAGGGATGGAGATTCCACGTGTTCCTAGCTGGACAGGGACTTTCCGAGCGTCCCCAGGGGCTTCCACCTTCATTCGCGTAGCACGGCCCGTGGGCTCAGATGGGCTCTGTCGTTAACTCGTGGGGCGGGCGTGGAAAGGGTCACTCAGAGATCTGAATGCCCAGCCCCGCTTGCGGAAGCACCAGGGGGCCGGCTCGGCGGGCGATGCGCAGGGCGTACCAGAAACCCGCTTGCTCTGCCTCAGCCAGCCCCGGGGAGAGGGGATCTGCTGGGAGGGTGCAGTTCCCGGCCATTTCCGGACAAGCGCCGCGCTCTCAGAGAGGCAGCCCCTCCTCGTTCCCAGCTGGTGGGTTTGGCACCTGGGACAGTGCAGGGTCTGCCGCAAGGGGGCATCTCACCACGTCCCCTTTGCCCCCCACAGCAACAGCTGTACGTGGCCTCGGCCATAGGCGTGACCCACCTGGCCCTGCACCGCTGTGACGTGTACGGGGAGGCCTGTGCCGACTGCTGCCTGGCCAGGGACCCCTACTGCGCGTGGGACGGCAAGGCCTGCTCCCGCTACTCAGCATCCTCCAAGAGGTAGGGGCCAGCCGCACTGCAGGGGCGGTTGTACCAGGGCCCAGCACAGGGCCAAGCAGTGCTAGAGGGAGGGGCTTTTATACGGGGGGACCCTGAGCCCTGCATGCGTTCTCGTACTCACTGGCTGGGTTTGCCAACAGGGCGCTGGGAGACAGCGTGGGGGGGCAGGGGACTCTGTATCTTCGATGAGAGGCAGGATTGGGGCTTAGCCCCAATCCCCGCGGTACGTGGAGGGGGGTGACCGAGCCCCGCACACTGCAGCCGAACTCCACCCACGGGGCTGCCCCAGGTGGTTGGGGACACCCTGCGACTGTGAGCAATTTTCCATCTGTGCCTTCTCCCCCTCCCACAGGCGGAGCAGGCGCCAGGATGTCCGACACGGCAACCCCATCCGCCAGTGCCGGGGCTACAACTCCAATGGTGAGTAGGGCCAGCTGGCCACCCTGCCCCTCCTCACACACACGGCGGGTACGTCTGGGACATGAGGGATGGAGAAAGACGGCGAGATGTGGAATATGTAGATTAGATGTCCTCTCCTAACTCTCTGGGTTGGGTCGGGTTCGCAGCGTTGTGCTTATTCCATTGTCCGACCCCCCGTCTCCTCTGCCCCACTCCAGCCAACAAGAACACGGTGGAGGCTGTCCAGTACGGGGTGGAGGGCAGCACAGCCTTCCTGGAGTGCCAGCCCCGCTCCCCGCAGGCCACCGTCAAGTGGCTGCTCCAGAAGGACAACAGTGACCGGCGGAAAGAGGTAGGAGGGTGCGGCGCTGGGGGGTGCCTGGAGGGAAAGGCCCTGCAGCCCACTGCCTGCTGTCTGGGGTGGGGGGCCAGGCTGGCATAGCGGGGGGCTGCAGGTTGGGACTGAGGCAGTGGGGGAGGCTTGCATGGAGCCTGTCTCTAATCTCCCCTCCCGCCCTCTGATGACCCCTGCCATGCCCGACTGTATCTCGCCCGTTCTAATGCTCTGGCCCTTGGCCTCTCTCCCGTCCAGCTGCGCACAGAGGGCCGGGTGCTGCGGACGGAGCAGGGGCTGCTCCTACGCTCCCTGCAGCTCTCAGACAGCGGTCTCTACTCCTGCACGGCCACTGAGAACAACTTCAAGCACACGGTGGCCAAGGTGCAGCTGCACGTGCTGAGCAGCGAGACAGTGCACAGCGTGCTCTTCCAGTCGGAGGCGCCCGCCCTGCAGGCCGACGGCGACGTCTCCACCTCTGCGCTGGGCATGCGGGCTGGCCTCCCTGGTGCCCCCGGGCCCCATTACCAGGACCTGGTGCAGCTCCTCACCCAGCCTGAAATGGGACTCATCAACCAGTACTGCCAGGGCTACTGGCGGCATGCAGCCTCCAGCCACAAGGAGGCGCTGGCCAGCCTCAAAGCCAAGGAGCTGCAGGAAGAAAAGAAGCCTCGAAACCGCCGGAATCACCAGCCAGACGTGGACCAGCTCACATGAAACTGCCACCAGGGACTTTGTAATAACAGTGCTATATTCCCCCCCCCTTTTAATATTAAAAATATCTATAAATATATATATAAATATATATATATACACACACACTCCCCCACTCCCTTTCAAGACAGTATTTATTTGTAGGTTGTACATAGTCCATGGGAGATGCAGTCCCACCCTATTGCCCCATGGCCTTTGGGCAAGATAGCCAGGTTCCCAGAGGCACCCTGGCCAGCAGCTTGTCCTTTTCTCTTCCTAATGTCTACGGTACTGTAAAATAAAAGGCAGGCACCAAGTATGGGGGTGGGGCTATGGTAAGATCCCCTCCCCCAGTCCCTCATCAAACCAGAAGCTCTTGATGCTAACGTAGGTATGAGCCAGCGCAGGACCCTCTGCCCACTCTCTTGATCCCAAGCCAGAGTGCTGGCACCTGGAGGGGCCACTCTCTCTCTCTAGCTGGGAGGGGGTGTCTCTGAGCTGGGGTGCCATTGGCAGAGCTGCCATGTTCCCTCTCCCCCTGACATGGGACCCGTTGGGGAGCCTGGGTTTGGTCTGTTTCCCACCAGTGCCCTGGGCATTGATGTGTGGTGGGCCCGAGCTGGGGGGGTGTCTGACTTAGGAATGGGAAGTCCATGCTGGGGGTGGAACTTCTTGGCCACTGACAATATCCTTCCCCTATTGGCACTGGACTAGGAAGGGACTGGCAGGGAGAGAGGGAAGTGGTCCCAACAAGGGGACTGGGTCCCCAGGAGCCTGGCACCCATCGTGCATGCACGCCCAGTTGCATGTCACTCCTGGGTGCTTCTTGAATTCCCAGGGAGGCACCATCGTTGGGCTAAACCCCATGGGAGTCGAGGGCACAAGGCCAGGCTCTTCCACCCACTGCTGGCCACGCGTCACTCCTGCAAGGGGTATGCTGGGAATGATATCACAGGCTCAGCCTGGGCTGATTGGTGGATGATGTGATGCCCTCAAGGAGGTGGAGCTGCAGTGGTATAAAAAGCTGGCTCTGCAGCCGGGTTAAATCAGGGATTCAGGAAGCAGGAGGGGTGAGGATGTCAGCTGCAGCTGCGCTCCTCTGGTGCCAGCTGCACCTAGCAAGCATGCCCCTTCCCGGGCTCTGCTGCGGTGGCACCTTGGAGGGTACTAGGGAGACTGGGCATAGGGGCCAAAGCTGCTCTCTGGTGGAATGGATGGGGCAGACACTCCTCCTCCCTCCTCCTCGCCCCCCCCCCCACCCTCGGAGGTGGGAAGAATTCCTTTTGGCAGGTGGGGTGAAGTGAGGAAAGGACAGAGCAAGTAGGGGGATGGAGCGAGGTAAGGCGGGGAGCAGGCAAGGTGGGGAGCAGAGGCAGGCAATGGGTACCTGGACAGCCGGGTCCCCCCTACTGAGTGACCTTGGGCAAGTCACTCCCCTATCTGTGCCTCAGTTTCCCCATCTGATTACTTCTCATTATTTATTTAGCCATGGCCCCACTGCCACTGGACCTGGCAACACCAGCCTCTCTGCTGTGCGGCTTCATGATGGGGGGGGGGGGGCAGGGGGAGAGAGAAGGGTCAGTATTGAGTTGTGAGGCATTGTGGGTAGTGAAGTCCTGGGGCGCCCGGTTGCTACCCTGGCCCGTGTGTGGGAGCTGAGTAGTGGGTCTTCTGGCAGCTACACTGATTGGGAGCTAGAGCAGAGTGTATGTGGGGACGGGGCCAGTGGGATGGGGGGGTGAAAAAAGGGGTTGTGGGAAGGGGCTGACTGGCTGACAGCGCTGCCTGCATTCAATCCCTAGGCCTAGTGGCCACAGCCACACTCACCCTGGCAGACCCCAGAGTGCTTTGCAAACTGGACTGACAGGGGCACTTCACCCACTGCTAAAATGCAGCTACCTCTGGGGAGGGGCAGGTTACAACAGAGCCTCTGCCCCACAGCTTAAGTCAGGACTCCGAAGCTGACCCGGGAGCTGGGGGAGGAGGCAAATTGGGCTCCAGGTGCCTGGGGCAGGCATTGGCTGCTGCTGCTGCCGTGGGAGTTTTAAGGCCTGTGCTCAAAGCACCTGCCCAAAAGGGCTGTTAATTGGTGGGGAGAGACCGAGCCTGGGGTTTAACCTGGCTCCCTTGCTCCCAGCCTGTGCTGTCCGGAGTCATCACTAGGGGCCAACCTCAGCCCTGGGTTGAGCAGGGGGTCCAGCTCCTGGGCTCACAGAGCCGCTGGCATGTTGCCCACACCACCCCAATAGTTCAGGCCAAGTCCGTGGCTGGTGCAAAGTAGCGTGGCGTCATGGCCTGCCGTGGGTATTGGTGGGGCTTCGCCCCTTCCCACCAGCTGAGGATCCGGCCCTGGCCCCTCCGGAGTCAGGTGCCCGTCCTCCCACTAGCGTGGCATGGTCCTCTTGCACATGGGCACTCCATGGCCACTAGTGGCTGTAGCGCTGCCCGCTGGGGAAATCCAGGCAGGCTGGAGCAGTGGAGCCAAGCAGGGCAGGAAATGCTACCCAGACAGCACACAGGGAGGTTACTCAGGCTCAGGGCAAGGGGGCTGGCCCAAGGGTTGGGGACACAAAGAGGACTAGGTACCAGTCTGGGAGAAGGCACCATTAGCCACCAGGGTCACTGCCCCATCCGAGCCACGATGTGTGGCTGCACACTAAGGAAGCCAGGGCAGTACTCACGGCACTAAGTGCTGATTCTCCCTGGGCAGGGGAGACTATAGCACGGAGATCAGCTCTCCCCAAGCAACTCCTGGCTTTCTGGGGCTTAGGTGGCAAGTATATGGGGCTATAGAAATTAGTGGCTAGCCCCATGGAGGTCTGTAATGAAAGCTAGGCAATACTATGGATAACTACCCATGATTTCAGATGAGAGAAGAACATGTGACAGGGTCATCATGCTGGGACACACTTCACCCTGCAATTCCACCACAGTCAGAGTGCCTGGGCGCCCTGGGGGCTGTGCCCATCTCTATTCACATGACAGGCATCCGAGAGTCATCCATTGGTTTTCCTCTGAGATAACAATGCCAGGTTCCTTACCCACACACACCCCTCATAGGGCTCAGCTCCCCCCAGCTGAGGGAGGGTGAGGGAGCAAAGCATCCTGGGGTCAGCTATGCAAATTCCAAAGCAGGAAATCAAGCCCTAAGAGCCCGCTCCCAGCTAGTTGAGACTCAAAAGGGTACACCATGGGCCATAGGGACAGCCAGGGAGAACTCACCCTTACCAGGCCAAGCCAGTGAGGCAGGAATTGTGCCCTTTGCTTCCCAATGCTGCTAATGCCCAGTGTTAACCACTTCCAAGCAGGCCACTCATGAGATTGAGTAGCCCACAGCTCATGTGGTGTTACTGACAGTTACCCGCTAGGGCCATGCCCCCCGTCCCCCACCCCATGGGACAGCTGCCTGTGCCGGTTCAGACCAAGCGCATCTGCTCTCTGGTGTAAATAGTTGTAAATGGCAAATGTAACGGAAGCGGAGCAGGCAGCAAGACTGAGCTCCAAGGCACATCACACCTGTACTGTGAACTTCCTGTGGCTGGGAACGAACTAATAAACAATGGCTTTGTTTATGGAGACGCTGCCTCTTCCTTGAACCTTCTCTCAGCCACGTTCTGTCTAGAAAGGCCTTGAGCTAGTGGGAGTTCTCTAGTGATCAGAGCAACCCATTGTCCAGCTGTGCCAGTGCACATGTAACCCACCGGCGCGCTGTGTTATGAGTCCCCCTCTAGTGGCTGCTCCCCTAGGAGGATAAGAGCCTACTACTGCTACTAATGCATGGAGTTGCTCCTTTAGCTAACATAATAGCAACCCAGGCTTTTAATGCTCACAGTTCGGGGTTTGATGTCCAGCAATGATTCTTAGCGGCCGAGGCGGGGTGGGTATATGTGGCCATGTGCCGTGCAGCCAGACACCACAGTCCTCAGCTAAGCACGTGTGTGGCATCAAGTGTAGCACTCAGGCGAGCCCGCTCCGAGCTCAGCAACCTAGAGGAGACAATTCACCACTCAGCCACTAGAGGGTAACAAACCCTGGAGCAGAGCCCATCCAATCCAGTAGAGGGCAGCAGCGGGTGTAATACACCTCAGACCCCAAGTCTAAACAGCTGGTTAGCACATATTTGTGCAGTGACACTGTGGGCAAACGCCAGTGAGAGGACTTCCTCCCCCCGCCCAACTGCTCTACATCAGACGGTGACACCCCAAGAGAGCTGCACAACCTGTCAGTAGTGGGCAGGGAGGCTTGGGAACTCAGAGCTGCTCCCAAGGCAAAGGGCTGGGCCAGCACCACACAGGTGGGCTTTTTCTGCATGCAAAAGAATTGCTTGGAAAAAAGCAGCTGCAAACAAAGCAAAACACTGCAAAACTCACAGCAGTTTCCTTTGTGAAAAGAATTCAAAATGAAAAATGTCAGACTTTGGGGGGACAGTCACTTTCGATTCATTGGGGACCGTTCACGGTTTGGTGCATATGAAATGCTCACACCATGGGCTGGGGCAGATGAGAAAATCAAAAACTCTGTCATTCCATTGAGATGGGGAAAGCACTTTTTGCTTCTCTCGCCCCACTTGTCTAGGCAGATGGGGGGGTCACCCAAATGCAAGGCCCTCTTTGACAATTATCGCATTGAAATTTTCATTTAATCCCCCCCACCAGG
The DNA here is from genome assembly GCF_965140285.1 of Lepidochelys kempii. Lineage (NCBI taxonomy): Eukaryota > Metazoa > Chordata > Testudines > Cheloniidae > Lepidochelys > Lepidochelys kempii. Next base: position 48,975,075 of record NC_136386.1, on the reverse strand, counting down.
TAACAGCTAATGAAATTAAAACGTTCCTTTCTTCTGCTTTTTTCCCAAATGCTGAGTTCTGCACCAGTTCTAACACTGACCCTGATCTGGCGCATCTTGGTTCCGCTGGCACGGCCCAGGGGACGGGACTGAGGGGCCCGAAGCGGGGTCGCATGGGGCACACAAACCCTCAGGTGGAGAAGCCAAGGTCTACACCCTGGGCCATCGGCTAGCAGCCAGTGCTTCCTACGTAGTGCACCCCAATTTAATGCTGGGGACAAGGACTAACCCTGAGCCAGGGCAAGTGGGGGCCTGAGCCTGCTCCCCCCTTCCGCTCTGCCACCCCGGGCTAGTTCTGATTTTGTCAGGAGGGAGCTTGTAGGGAGCCAGGATGGCTCCCCTCCGAACCAGAGGGTAAAGAGCCACCCTTTCAGCCTGAGTGGGCGGGGCCAGGCCAAGCTTCCGCCAATCCCCGGAAGGGGAAGGGTGGGACAGGAAGTACAAAGGGCGGGGACCTCTGCCCAGCAAGGAGAGCACCAGGGAGGGAGAGAGACACAGGCTGCTCCCTCGCGATCCTGCTGCTGACCCAGGCGAAGCCCTGGGCAAGGAGGAGCCTGACCGGGAGGAAGGCCTGTAGCAACCAGGGCTGCCAGCCGCTGAATACCCAGAGGACCTGGAGGGGCCTGACTGCAGCCTGGGCCAGCGTGAGTCCGATACCGAGGGGGAGCGGGAGTGGCCCGCAGCGGAATACCCGGCGGAGATGGAGGGACCGGAGCGACCCGCCTGAGAGACCGGGTAGGAAGGAGCCCAGGGGCCGAACTGCACCGTGGGGTGGGTGTGTTTGGTCAGCGGGCACGGACGGCCCCGCTGACCCAGCGGCGGGACTTTAGCTTCCCTCCACTGTCAGGGCCCTGGGCTGGAAGGCAGTGGAGTTGGGTGGGCCTGCGTTCCCCGACCCCGCCCCCCCCGCCTGAGGGGCGCGCTACTGACTCGTGCCTGCACACCTTCCCTGCTAATTCCCCAATGCCCGGAAGGTGTGGCTGAGGCCTGCCACGGAGACCATAGCTCTCCATCGCCCCTAGGGGCTCGGAGGACCAACCGACACCTGTCACAAGTGGTGGAGAATGTGGGCAGGCGATTCCAACCCCTGCCGAAAGGCGTTAGTGCGAGGGCACCTCTGAAGCTCCCCTACTGGAAAGATGGAGATGGAAAAGCTTATCAAGTTCCTGGCTGAGAGCCAGCAACAGCAGCAGCACCAACTCATGCAGCAGCTGGGCGCCCACCAGCAGCAGTTGCTTCAAACCCTGGGGGCCCAGCACCAGGAACAGCAAACCCAGTGTTTCCAGCAGCTTGCAACCCTGTGGTCGGGCCATGGTGGTGCTCAACCGGAGCGGGCAGCCACCCCAACCCCTCCCACCCCACCGATCCGCCTGGCCAAGATGGGGCCGGAGGATGACCCAGAAGCCTACCTAGTGACCTTTGAGCGGGTTGCCTCAGTGGCTGGTTGGGCGCCGGACCAATGAGCGACACTCCTCACCCCATATGTGACGGGGCTAGCCCAGAAGGCATACCGTGGGCTCCCAGATGATGAGGCCCGCATTTATGCTCGAGTGGAGGCAGCTATCTTGGATGCCTTCGACATTACCCCGGAAACCTTTCGGCGACGGTTTCGGGAAAAGGTCTACCTACCGGGCGCCAGACCCCGGGCGGTGGCCCAGGAACTGAAGGAGGTGGGTACCTGATGGCTCCAACCCGAGCGTCGAACTGCAGCTGAGGTGACGGAACAGGTCATCCTCGAACAATTCGTGCACATCCTCGCACCCCAGGGGAGGGCTTGGGTGTTACGGCACCGGCCACAAAGTCTGAGCTTGGCTGTCGCGAGGGGCCTGCGATGCCCGCACGCCCCTCGGCTTATGGAGGACTTTCTCGAGGCTGAGGCCCCGATAGGACTGGCCGCCTGCCCCCCAAACCCTGGACCCAATGCACAGAAACTTGAACGGAGGGGGCCCACCTCCCAAACCAACGCACCCCACCGTACCTGACGACCAGAAGGTGGCAGGACCGAGTTTTCCTGACGGCCTGAGTCAACACCACTCTCCGACCCTGGACGCTTAACCCGACCACCAGGCCCCGGCCCACTCTGCGGCCCCACTGGTGCCCCCACGCGGGTGGCACGCACAGAGGGACGACCTTGTTTCCGATGTGATGAGTATGGGCATCTGCAACGGGGCTGTCCTGCAATGGACTGCAACTTTGGCCTGGTGTGTGCCGGGGAGCGACGGGCCCGTCTGCCCTCCGTGGCCAAACTGACAGCTCCCATGGAAGTTGCCGGGGTCCCTGTGGTGGGTCTAGTCGATTCGGGCTGTGGGCAGACCCTTGTCTGCCAGGTGCTCTTCTCAGATACCAAGCGGACCGTCGGAAGTACGGATTCAGTGCATCCACGGAGATGTAAAATCATACCCCACGGTGCGGGTCTCATTGTGGCGCACGGAGTAACTCAGTTGATGAATGTGGCGGTGGCGTCATCCCTCACCTATCCAGTGATCCTGGGCCGTGACTGGCCAGACTTCATCGAGGTGCTCCAACCCCTACCCACCAAAGAGGCGTTCGGGGGAGCCCCGTCTGAGAAGAAGACAGGACCTGACTCGAGCTCCGACCCTGGAGCTGAACCAGGCCCCACCCCCGGCTGGGAAATGGCGGGTCCCCCTCCTGACCTGGTGGACTTTAGCCGAGATCAAAGGGAGGATCCTACGCTCCGGTTTGCCTATGAGCAGCTGGCCCGGGTGGATGGTGAGGTCGTGGAGGCGCAGCATGCCACCCAGTGGCCCAGGTTTGAACTCAACCACGAGCGGCTCTACCGCCTTGACCAAGACCCCCAGACCCAAGAGGTCCGGACCCAACTCGTGGTCCCCCGCATCCATCGTCGGGCTGTCCTGAAGCTTGCACATGACATCCCGGCTGCTGGCCATTTAGGGCAGGAAAAAATGGTGGCTAGGGTCCTGGCCAAGTTCTTCTGGCCCGGCATCCACCGTGAGGTGAAGGAGTATTGTGCGTTGTGCCTGGACTGCCAACATGCAGCCCCGGCCGGGGTACAGAAGGCCCCCCTGGTCCCATTACCAGTCGTAGGTGTGCCATTTGAGCGGGTAGCAATGGACCTGGTCAGGCCATTCCCAAAAAGCAAGGCAGGCCATCAATACATCCTCATCCTGACGGACTACGCCACCTGCTTCCCAGAGGCCATCCCCTTAAGAAGTATCACCGCCCGCACTATCGCTGCGGAGCTCGTGAAGATCTTTGCAAGGGTGGGCCTCCCACAGGAGATACTGATCAAGGGACTAACTTCACATCTAAGCTGTTCCGCCAGGTATGTGCCCTATTGGGGATTAAGAAATTGCAGACCTTGGTCTACCATCCCCAGACTGACGGATTGGTCGAGCGGTTCAACCGGACCCTGAAGGGGATGTTGCGGCGTTTCCCCACCCAGGACCTCTGCCAGCTGGACCAGCTGCTCCCTCCTTTACTACTGGTGATTCAAGAAGTCCCACAGGCGTCCACGAAGTTCTCCCCATTCGAGCTCCGATATGGGCGGTGATCTCTTGAGGGAGACTTGGGAACACAACCCATCCGCAACACAGGGTCTCTTGCAATATGTCTTACAACTGCAGGGGCGGCTGGCACGGGTGGGAGAACTTAAACACCGCCCAAAGAGCCCAGGAGCAACACTACAATCGGGGCGCCCAGGCTCGATCATTCGGGCCAGGGGACCGAGTACTCCTCCTGCTCCCCTCAGAGGAATCAAAGCTTTTTGCCTGCTGGCAGGGTCCGTATGAGGTCCTCCGCCAGGTCGGGCCGGTAACTTATGAGATTCGGCCACCTGGTCACCGTAAGGAAAAGCAGATTTATCATGTAAACCTCTTAAAACCTTGGCAGGACCGGGAAGGGCTCCTAGTGGCCCCATATCCCCCCGAACCGGAACTGGGGCCCCAACCACCCAAGGAGTCGGATAATGGTGAACCCCAGCTAGCAGAGACACTCACCGTCGAGCAGCGAGAACAGGCACTCTGCTTAGTGAGGGCATTCCCCAAGACGTTCACCACGAAACCCGGGCGGACTATGCTCACCTACCATGTGATCCAGACGGAACCCAGGGTGGTGGTCCGAGAGACAACCCGGCCATTGCCTAGGCAAATGCGGGAGGCCGTAGAGGAGGAAGTCCAGGCGATGTTGGAGCTGGGCGTCATTGAGCCCTCCCAGAGCGAGTGGCGGAGCCCCGTCGTCCTCATACCGAAGCCCGATGGGAGCCGGCGGTTTTGCATTGACTTCCAGAGGGTCAATGCCATATCAAAATTTGATGCCTATCCGATGCCCCACGTCAATGAGCTCCTCGACCAGCTCGGGGAGGCCTGTTATATTACCACTTTAGATCTCACCAAAGGGTACTGGCAGATCCCCTTGGATCCCAGGTCCAAGGAGAAGACCGCATTTGCCACCCCTTCAGGATTATACCATTTCACCTGGATGCCTTTCGGCCTACGTGGGGCCCTGGCAACCTTCCAGCATTTGATGGACCGGGTATTGCAACCGCACACGAAATACGCGGCGGCCTACCTGGACAATGTGGTCATCTATGGAAATAACTGGGAGGAACATCTTAACCAAGTAGGGGCAGTCCTCCGGGACCTCCGCGCAGCCGGGCTGACGGCCAACCCGAAAAAATGCCGAATCAGGCGGGAGGAAACCACTTACCTGGGGTACACCTTGGGCCGGGGACAGGTCCGCCCCCTCATCGGGAAGGTCCAAGCACTCCAGGAATGTCCGGTGCAGACCACGAAGAGGCAAGTACGTCAATTTTTGGGCTTAGCTGGTTATCGCCGGCAGTTTGTACCCCACTTCACAAGCATTACGGCCCCGCTAACGGAGCTCCTGACCAAGGACAGTCCCCGCTGGGTGCATTGGTCCAACGAGTGCAAAACGGCCTTTCGAACTATCAAAGAACAGCTGTGTAGCGATCCAATACTCTTCAGCCCCGACTTTCATCGTGACTTTACTGTCCAGACAGATGCCTCAGGCGTTGGGCTTGGGGCGGTCCTCTCGCAGGAGGTGGACGGGGAGGAACACCCGATTGTTTACTTCAGTCGGAAGTTGTTCCCCAGAGAACGGAACTACTCCGTCGTGGAGAAAGAGGCCCTAGCCATTAAGTGGGCAGTCGATGCTCTCCGCTACTACCACCTCGGGGCTCCCTTTATACTGGTTACGGACCATGCACCCCTGAAGTGGCTTAATAAGATGAAGGACAATAATGCCAGGCTGATGCGGTGGTATCTAGCTCTGCAGCCCTATGCCTTCACGATTCACCATCAGGCGGGACGAGACAATGGCAATGCAGATTTCCTATCCTGCCTCGGAGAAGGTGAGGACACCAGCTCCGAAGATCAGGAGCTGGATTTGAGGGGTGCGGTATGTAGGGAGCCAGGGTGGCTCCCCTCCGAACCAGAGGGTAAAGAGCCACCCTTTCAGCCTGAGTGGGCGGGGCCAGGCCAAGCTTCTGCCAATCCCCGGAAGGGGAAGGGTGGGACAGGAAGTACAAAGGGCGGGGACCTCTGCCCAGCGAGGAGAGCACCAGGGAGGGAGAGAGACACAGGCTGCTCCCTCGCGATCCTGCTGCTGACCTAGGCGAAGCCCTGGGCAAGGAGTCTGACCGGGAGGAAGACCTGTGGCAACCAGGGCTGCCAGCCGCTGAATACCCAGAGGACCTGGAGGGGCCTGACTGCAGCCTGGGCCAGCGTGAGTCCGATACCGAGGGGGAGCGGGAGTGGCCCGCAGCGGAATACCCGGCGGAGATGGAGGGACCGGAGCGACCCGCCTGAGAGACCGGGTAGGAAGGAGCCCAGGGGCCGAACTGCACCGTGGGGTGGGTGTGTTTGGTCAGCAGGCACGGACGGCCCCGCTGACCCAGCGGCGGGACTTTAGCTTCCCTCCACTGTCAGGGCCCTGGGCTGGAAGGCAGTGGAGTTGGGTGGGCCTGCGTTCCCCTACCCCGGCCCCCCCCGCCTGAGGGGCGCGCTACTGACTCGTGCCTGCACACCTTCCCTGCTAATTCCCCAATGCCCCGAAGGTGTGGCTGAGGCCTGCCACGGAGACCATAGCTCTCCATTGCCCCTAGGGGCTCGGAGGACCGACCGACACCTGTCACAGAGCTCTTACCCAAATCATCTCCCTGGCTGGAGCACACAGGCCCCGCAGACTCACTCTCCCCTCCGGCACAGGAAATCCAGTCAGTCTGGGACACTCATGGGTGGTTGGGCTGTCCCTGTGCTGCAGTGAGGTTTTTGGTCTCTGGGGCTGCTACTCAGCCTCTCACAACACCCCTATGTAATGTTTTAATGAATCTTGTCACGTATAGTATGAAGAAGTAGATGTAGAATGTTAAATATGTTAAATTTTCTTTTGATAATTGTTAATGGGTTTTTAATATGACATGATGTGGGTATATGTTGTTAATATGGTCCCGGATGTATCAGTTTGAATATTGTGGTTGCGGCAGAATTTTAGCAAGGGGGAATGTAAGAGGACTGTTGTCCCCTTACTAAAACTCAATGGGGGTGTTTTAGTTGGCTAGCTCCCAGTACCAAAAGGAAGCCCTGGCTGGGATGATTTAACTGGGAATTGGTCCTGCTTCGAGCAGGGGGTTGGACTAGATGACCTTCTGGGGTCCCTTCCAACCCTGATATTCTATGATTCTATGAAGGGGAAGGGTCAATGGGGAATCGGGACCCTGAGACTGACAGTCCCCAGGAACAATGGTGAGAGGCCAATGCTCCAGGTCAGCCTGAATGACAGGGCGGGCTGAGCTAAGGAGAAAGCAGGGTCCCGAGCTGAGCTGGGGAGCAGAGCCGTGCCAGATCCAGAGCGGCCAGAAAAGCAGCCCGGGAAGCAGGTCAGTGCTGGGAGCAGAGTCACAGAAGCAGCCCACAGAGCAGACCTGTCCTGGGAGCAGAGCTGCAGCAACCAGAGCCAGAGGGGTCCGAGAAGCCACCCAGGGAGCTGGAGACAGAGAAGCAGCCGTGCTGAGGCAGAGTAGAGCTGGAGCTGAGGCAGAGTAGAGCTGGAGCTGGAGCAGTCAGGAGCTGGGTGAGGTGAGCAGCTGGGAAGAGCGAAGGGGATCCTGGGCAGCAGGCCCAGCACCGGGAGACGCCTCCAGCCAAGACACCTGGCAAGCCAGACTTGGAGGGAGATTGTAATCCCGACAGGGCGGGGTGACACTGGGAAGAAGGGTCCTGCCACCTTGTGACGTTATTGACTTGAACTGATAGAACATTGTTGCAACCAAGGTCCTATAGCGGCATCAGATCTTGTATAAAGGGGTCAAATAAGGACTCCAAAAGGAGGTTATGGTTTGCTGGTTAGGATTATGCTATCTGTGTGCATGTATCATTTTTGTATTTAAAGATATAAGTATTGGCTCTATACTGCCTGTATTCCAAACTTATGCTATGCTTCTGGGTGACACCCCAGACAAGTTGGTGTCAGCTCTGCCTAGCCTGCTTGATGGCCCATTAAGGACCATCAGCTATACAACTGACCCATTGACCGAAGGCAGACACGCCTTGGGACTCAGCAAGGCACGCAGGGACCTGCCTATGGACAGAACGCTGAGGTTTTTCCAGGCCATGTGATGGACAGCTTGTCTTTGGGACACTGAAAGAAAGACCACCTGGTGAGAGAATATAAAAAGCTGCTGCAGCTCCTCCATCTTGTCTTCAATCCTGCTTCTTACCTGTGGAGGAACTTTGCTACACTGAAGCTCTGAACCAAGGACTGAAAGACCCATCCCAGCTGTGGATGTACTCCAGAGACTTGATTTGAACCTGCAGTTTATTCCACCACTGCTACAAGCCTGAACCAAGAACTTTGCCATTACTGTATGTAATTGATTCCATTTAACCAATTCTAGCTCTCATCTCTTTTTCCTTTTATGAATAAACCTTTAGAGTTTAGATTCTAAAGGATTGGCAACAGCATGATTTGTGGGTCAGATCTGATTTGTACATTGACATGGGTCTGGGGCTTGATCCTTTGGGATCAAAAGAACCTTTTTTCTTGGACTGGGGTATTTGTTTTCATAACCATTTGTCCCCATAACGAGGGGTACTGGTGGTGATACTGGGAAACTGGGGTGTCTAAGGGAATTGCTTGTGTGACTTGTGGTTAGCCAGTGGGGTAAAACCAAAGTCTTCTCTGTTTGGCTGGTTTGGTTTGCCTTGGTGTGCATAGAAATCCCAGCCTTGGGCTGTAACTGCCCTGCTTTAAGCAATTTCTCCTGAAATGGCACTCTCAGTTGGGTCCCGCCAGAACCAGCCTCGTTACAGTGTCGTAGTCATGCTTGGATCCACAGAACCAGGTCAATTAAACTTTGGGACAGAACCCCACGCTATCCAAATTTGCATTTTAGTATCGAGAGTTTGGTTGGTTAAAGAGCAGTTGCAATGGGTGAGCGAAGAGCATAATGAGGGCCTTGACAAAAAGGCCCTGGAAGATTGTGTTCAGAAAAGGGGATAAGCTTTAGAAAGAAAGCTACAAATCAAGAACTGAGAAATCTGTTAGTGGCCAGTGATCAGGAGGCAGGAGCACAGCCCTTACTTGAGGCTACAGAAGCTGCAGAAAAAATTAGAGTGCAAAAGGCAGCAAATAAACTGCAACTTGAGCATGAACAGAATCTAGCAGATCTTCAATTGCTAGAAAAACAAAAGAATGCTGAGTTCGAAAGAGAAGCCGCTGAGAGAAGAAAAAGCTCACAAGGGGTGTCTGGAGCTGCTGGCGGCTGAGGAGAAAGCTCAACAGGAGACTCACAAGATGGAACAGGAGACAGTCAAACTTTAGCTCCAAGTCATGGAAGAGCAGAGAAAGTCATCGCCACCTGGTACTCCACTTCCCCACCACCACGAGAGAAACTGGGAGAGGATGTTTCCCATTTACAATGATACTGAGGATATAGAGGAGTTTTTGTCTACCTTTGAACGCCTCTGCAATCTGTACTAGATCCCTGATGGTCAGCGAATGCCTGTCTTGCTGACCAGACTGACTGGAAAAGCCAGGGAGGTATTTAATGAACTGGGGGAACAAGAAGCCTCGGATTATGAGTGGTTTAAAGATTCTGTGTTGAGGCGGTTCAAGGTTACTCCCGATTCTTACAGAGTTAAGTTTAAAATGTCCAATGATTGTACTTTTGTAGAATGTGCTCACAGGCTGATGGGTTTTGTTAAAAAGTGACTTGTCTTGTGTGAGCAAAGGCCCATGGGAGTTTTGAAAAACTGCTGGAGTTAATAACTTTGGAACAGTTCTTGGACATTGTTCCTGAGCATGTGAGAGCAGGTGTGTGTGATAGGGACCCTGAGTCAGTCCTACGGGCTGCAGAGATTGCAGATGCCCATACCCAAAACAAGGCTCGGGAAGGGTATAAACCCCAGGGGGAAATTAATCACCATTCTCCCCAGTTCAAGAGGAGGGAAGGATTTAAAAGTAAACCTGGCCCTGACTCTTATAAAGGGGGCCTAGAGGGTAGGAACTCTCACTACAAGAATAAACAAGGTTGAATGCCATCACTGTGGTGTGCTGGGCCACATGAGACCAGATTGCCCAACCCTGAAGGGCAGCCCAAAACCAGCAACCCCAAATGCCATGGCAAATGCTAATCCTGTTATTATAAACTCACAGGCAAGCCACACAGAGCCCAGTGCTGGTGACCTGTGTGTAAATACTGTTTCTGTGGTCTTTGAAGAATTTGACCTTAAAGCTCATATTAAAGCTAAATATGGGAAAAATAATGCAGAGTTTATTAGCAGTGCAGAAGTGAATGGAGTAAGGTGTATAGCATGGAGGGACACCGCAGCAGATATTACTTTGGTTAAAGCAAGTCTTGTCAGGGAGGAAGATTACTGGCCAGATGAAAGTGTAACTGTTGTAGCCCTATCTGAGTATTTTGTCAGGGTGCCTTTGGCTAAAATCCACCTTAAATGGAAGGGATTTGAGGGCACCATGGTTGTGGGAGTGAAGAACACAATCCCTAAGGATTTTATGATTGGAAATGGTATTAAAGCTATGTTCAGTCAAGTTAACACAAACCAGGCACAGGAGAGGATTAATCCTGAACTTGTATCTATGGAGGGTTTTTCCAAAAATTTTGTCTGTGAATGAAGTTTCTGATTGTCTGTCTAATGTCTCAGAAGTGAATCTGGAATTAGGTCAAGCACAGAAAGATCTCATTGGTCAGGACAATGTTTCTCAGGAGCAGATTAAAGTGGATGGTCAGGTTGAAGCCCTAACTGAGGAAGGAAAGGGTAGATTTTTTTGATGGGTGATGGATTGTTGGCTAGTACAACTTATAAAAGTGAACCTGAAAAGCGTAACTGTGATTTGCCGGCAGTAGCTCAGGGTAGTGAGAAGAGCAGCAGTTTATCTGTGGGGAGTGGTAATGTGCCTGGGAAGGAAAGTCTGGATGAGCCTAGGCAGCCTTGTGAGCTGATGGCTTTGTCTAGTCAGGAGTTTGGGAAGGCAAGGATAGTGGAAGATGAGTGTCCCTATAACTTACCTGTTACCCATGTGGAGAAGTGTGACAGTGAAGGAAATGTGCCTGTAATGAGGCTGGTTCTGGCGGGACCCAACTGAGAGTGCCAATTCAGGACAAATTGCTTAAAGCAAGGCCGTTATAGACCAAGGCTGGGGTTTCTGTGCACACCAAGGCAAACCAAACCAGCAAAACAGAAGACTTTGGTTTTTCCCCACTGGCTAACCACAAGTCACACAAGCAATTCCCTTAGACACCCCAGTTTCCCAGTATCACCACCAGTGCCCCTCATTATGGGGACAAATGGTTATGAAAACAAATACCCCAGTCCAAGAAAAAAGGTTCTTTTGATCCCAAGGATCACACCCCAGACCCAGGTCAATGTACAAATCCAATCTTACCCAGAAATCATGCTGTTGCCAATCCTTTAGAATCTAAACTCTAAAGGTTTATTTGTAAAAGGAAAGAAATATAGATGAGAGCTAGAACTGGTTAAATGGAATCAATTACATACAGTAATGGCAAAGTTCTTGGTTCAGGCTTGTAGCAGTGATGGAATAAACTGCAGGTTCAAATCAAGTCTCTGGAGTACATCCACAGCTGGGATAGGTCTTTCAGTCCTTGGTTCAGAGCTTCAGTGTAGCAAAGTTCCTCCACAGGTAAGAAGCAGGATTGAAGACAAGATGGAGGAGCTGCAGCAGCTTTTTATATTCTCTCACCAGGTGGTCTTTCTTTCAGTGTCCCAAAGACAAGCTGTCCATCACATGGCCTGGAAAAACCTCAGAGTTCTGTCCATAGGCAGGTCCCTGCGTGCCTTGCTGAGTCCCAAGGCGTGTCTGCCTTCGGTCAATGGGTCAGTTGTATAGCTGTTGGTCCTTAATGGGCCATCAAGCAGGCTAGGCAGAGCTGACACCAACTTGTCTGGGGTGTCACCCAGAAGCATAGCATAAGTTTGAAATACAGACAGTATAGAACCAATACTTACAACTTTAAATACAAAAATGATACATGCAAACAGATAGCATAATCCTAACCAGCAAACCATAACCTCATCTTAGACACCTTATTTGACCCCCTTTATAGAAGATTTGGTGCCCCTACAGGACCTTGGTTACAACAATGTTCTATACGGTCCCAGTTCAAGTCAATAACGTCACACACCTAGAGCCTGAGAGTGTGTGGCCACCATCAGAGCAAGTGTCTGACCCCCAGCATCCCTGCAGAACAGCCAGGGCTGAGAAGAAGGCCTGGGACTTGTGAGGAATAGACTGAACTGCCCTTACTTTCCAGAGACGCTGGTTGTGATGTCCCCATGCCATAGAGCAGGGTGACGGGTTTTCCTTTAACCTTTCCCGTTTTTTCCTTATCTTTTTTAAATTGATTGCTGTTTAATAAATTGTATTTCTTTGAACTGTATGTAATGATCAGTGGGTCAGGGAAGCATCCAGTGCAGAGAGAGCACCCCAGAGTGGGGACACCCTAGCTCCTGCCCGAAGTGACCACAACAAGGTTGGGGGTCGAACCCCTCAGGAATCCTGGGCCCAGTCTTGTTGGGGTTATGAGGACTCTGCCACACAGAGTGGAAGGGGAGCCCTGGGGGTCAGAGGGGCCTCTGGGTAAAGGAAGTGGGAGTGAGGACTCAGATTCTTTCGCTAGCCCATTTCACCGTGTATAAGTCAGGAAAGTTCCCCACAATAGTGAGACCATTCCCCCACTTACACATGTCTGAGCCACTGTGTGGGGGGGTGTTCATGTTTCTCAGGCCTAGTTGCCCCCTTCCATCTCCACCACCCACAAACAAACTCTCCTTGTTCCCCCAGCTTCATACACCACCCCCCAGTCCCTCCCCAAGGTGGTGTGACAAAGCAGGGGGTTTTCTTGTTTGCAGTGGTTTGCATGCGGAGGACATGGGACTCAGTTTCCCTGTGTGTTATTGGTTTAACAAGGTGGTGGGAGAGGTGTTTGTTGTTACAGAGGGACAGCGAATGGAGAATGGATACCCCAGTGACAAGTGACCTGATGACCAGCCTGGAAAATGGATACCCCAGCGACTGTTGACCTGGTGACCGGGAGGCCCAGCTCGGGAGTCACAGCCGGTTCTGGCCAGTGGAAGGACAATGAGCTGAGGAGAGAGTGGACCCCCGAGAAGAGCTGTTGCACTGAAGGGGGTTCCTCCCAGGGACCGTACGGAGCCTAGAGAGAGCATGAGTCCTGTGAGTCCATGACAATATGGAAGCAGAGGCTGGTTTGTGGATGCTGATGGTTGGCTGCAAGCGCAGGCTCTTGGCAGTGAGTGGCTGCCAGCGATAAAATGAGGGAATTGAAGTAACCAGCGAGGAAATGGCCTATAGCAGGGGTGGGCAAACTTTTTGGCCCGAGGCCACATCGGGGAATAGAAATTGTTTGATTTCAGAGTAGCAGCCGTATTAGTCTGTATTCGCAAAAAGAAAAGGAGGACTTGTGGCACCTTAGAGACTAACCAATTTATTTGAGCATAAGCTTTCATGAGCTACAGCTCACTTCATCTGATGCATTCAGTGGAAAATACAGTGAGGAGATTTATATACACACACAACATGAAAAAATGGGTGTTATCCTACACACTGTAAGGAGAGTGATCACTTAAGATGAGCTATTACCAGCGGGGCAGGGAGAGAGAAAACCTTTTGTAGTGATAATCAAGGTGGGCCATTTCCAGCAGTTAACAGGAACGTCCGAGGAGCTGTGTGTGGGTTGGGGGAATAAACATAGGGAAAACTATTTATTTAAATCTCCTCACTGTATTTTCCACTGAATGCATCTGATGAAGTGAGCTGTAGCTCACGAAAGCTTATGCTCAAATAAATTGGTTAGTCTCTAAGGTGCCACTAGTACTCCTTTTCTTTTTGAGAAATTGTTTGGCGGGCCATGAATGCTCATATAATTGGGGTTGGAGTGCGGGAAGGCGTGCGGGCTGGGGATGAGGAGTTTGGGGTGTAAGAGGGTGCTCTGGGCTGGGACCGAGGGGTTTGGAGGGCAGGAGGGGGATCAGGGCTTGGGAAGGGGTGCAGGTTCCGGCCTGGGAGTGTGGAATCTGGGGTGGGCCTAGGTATGAGAGGTTTGGGGTGCAGGAGGATGCTCCGAGCTGGGATTGAGGGGTTTGGAGAGCAGGAGAGGGATCAGGGCTGGGGCAGGGGGTTGGGGCGTGGGGCATGTCCCTTCTCCAGCTCCAGTGCAGAGGCACGGCCAGGTGGCTCTGCACACTGCCCCATCCAATGCAGGCGTGGCCCCTGCAGCTCCCATTGGAGCACAGAGGAGCTGGAACGGGGCCATAATTTACCCACCCCTAGCCTATAACCAGCTACCTAAAAGGGACCTTGCACGTCTGCGCAGGGAGAGAGGGCTGAGCATTGGGAGGCTCACCAAGGAGCAGCTGATTTCCCAGCTGGTAGAGGGTGACCAGTGCAAGGAGCAAGTTCCAGATCCCAGCAGGGCTTCCGGGATGCCCGGAGAGCCTGGGAGTAGCCAGGGGGGCTATCGGTGTAGCAGCCAGGAGTCTATCAGACCTGACTCCCTGGTCAGCAGCTGGGATCCCACATCAGGTTTCTCCCCAGAGGAGCTGCAGAGACTGGAGCTGAAAGCGAAGGAGCTGGAGCTGGAGGAGCGGAGGCTGGCGGACCGTGCAGAACAGCAAAAGCATGAACTGGAGTTGGAGGAGAGGCAGGCCTAGAGGGCCTGCCAAGGGGTAAATGGAGAAGGATCCTGAGAGCCAGTTCTACGGGGAATCTGGACACCAAATTGTTGCCCCAGTTTAAGGGGGCAGGGTAGGGGGGGCTATTGATGCCTACCTCACATCCTTTGAGAAGCCTTGTGATCTGAACTAGACTGACCTCACAGACAGGCACCGCTGTCTACTCACTCCGGCTGGATCCCAAGGCCTAAGAGACATTCAACCAAATGGGTGGTATTTAGATGGGGACTATGACCTGTTCAAACAGGTTTTGCTGATGAAGTTTGAACTGACCCCCGAGGCGTACAGAAAACGATTCCAGGGTGTACGCAAGACCTCAGGTGTCACTTACAAGGAGGTCACCAACCTGCTGGGGGACTATCTCTGTAAGTGGGGGAAGGGCACAGGGGCCACTAGCACAGAGGCTGTGTGTAACCTGGTGGGGTTGGAGCAGCTGTATGACATCTGTCCTCCAGACCTTAAGATGTGGTTAGTGGACCCGAAGCCTAAAGATCTGTGCAGTGCGGGGGCACTGGCAGATGAGTTTGTGGACAGCAGATCGGGGGGAGGAGGGAGAGCCACGTCAGGGACTCAGAAGGAGAGTCACCCAGAGACTTCTCAAAGGTGGGACTCCAGGAAGCCAACTCAGGGGTTCCTGTGAAGGCCGGGGTGCGCTGACCCCTCTCCTGGGACTTGAGCAACCTGAAATGTAATTACTGTGGCCAAAAAGGACACACAGTGGCGCAGTGCCTGAAGATGAAGGAAATGGCAGCCAAAAAGAACTGAGAGGGGGCCCTGCTGGTCTAGGGGGCCACAGTCAGTAGGGCTGTGCCAGGGGGAGGGGACCACCAGGCCAGTAGGGGAAGGCGGGGCTCCAGCCCTGCAGTGCACACACTCAATTCACTGGGTGAGTGTGGGACAGAGCCCGGGGCACAATCGCCACAACATCTCCATTGAGGTGGGGGGAAGGGGTTCTGGGGCACGGGCACAGAGGTGACACTGGCGCGGCCTGAGGTGGTAGACCCAGACCTGATAGTGCCCAATGCATACCTGACCCTGAGAGGGGTGTTTGGGCCCCCGTCAAGGTGCCTGTAGTGAGGATACATCTGAAATGGGTGGCTAAGGAAGGCCCTAAAGAGGTTGGGGTGCATGATCAGCTACCCTCGAAGATGCTAATGGGTAATGACTTGGGGGACTGTCCGGATGGCACTCAGAGCACCCTGGTCCTTACTCAGAGCCAGAGCCATTGAGGGACATCCTGTTCCCAATCCAGCAGTGTGGGACCTCCCAATGTGGGAGAGCAAAGCACTGAGGGTAGGGCTTGACAGTGCTGGGCCTGAGCCTCTGTCCCACGGTGGGGAAACCAAGGAACAGCCAGCCAGGACTGTGGCCCCAAACCCAGCAGCAGAATTCCAGACAGAGCTGCAGGAGGATCCATCCTTAAAGAAACTGAGGGCCCTTGCTGGCCACAGTGGTGCAGGACCCCTGCGGGAGCACCACTGGGAGATGTTCCTCTGGGAGAAGGGATTCCTGTACTGGGAATGGGCTGGCCCAGGGCAAACTGAACCTTGGAAAGCCAGGAAGCAGTTGGTGGTTCACCAGAGCTACCACTGCAGGTTGTTGTATTTGGCCCATGATATTCCCCTTTCGGGGCATCAGGGCATCCGGCGCACCAGGCAGAGGCTGCTGCAGAACTTTTACTGGCCCCGGGTCTTGGATGCAGTCCAACAGTATTGCAGGTCCTGTGACTCCTCCCAGAGGATGGGGAAGGCCTGGGATAAGTGTAAAGCAGCTCTGAGACCTTTGCCCATCATAGAGGAGCATTTTCAGAAGGTAGCTGTCATAAACATACAGCTACAGGTAGCATAAAATCCCTCCTTTACCTGTAAGGGTTTAAGAAGCTCAAATAACTAGTTGGCACCTGACCAGAAGGACCAATGGGCAAAGAAGATACTTTCAAATCTGGGATGGGGGGATGGGGAGAAGGTTTTGTTTGTGCTCTCTGTGTGTTCTCTCTTGAGACAAAGAGAGAGACCAAGCTGGTAATCCAGCTCCTACTGAAATGGTATATCTAAAATTACAGAAATTGTAATTAATAGCAAGGAAATGTGTTAGATTATCTTTTGTTTTAGCTTGTGAATTTTCCCTGTGCTAAGAGGGAGGTTTATTCCTGTTTTGTAACTTTAAAGTTACGTCTAGAGGGGAATCCTCTGTGTTTTAAATCTTTTTATTACCCTGTAAAATTACCTTCCATCCTGATTTTACAGAGGTGCTTCTTTTACTTTTTTTCTTTATAATAAAGTTCTGCTTTTAAGAACCTGATTGGTTTTTAGTGTCCTAAAAACCCAAGGGTCTGGTCTGTGCTCACCTTGTTTATCTATTTGGTTGGTATATTATTCTCAAGCCTCCCCAGGAAAGGGGGTGAAAGAGCTTGGGGGGATATTTTGAGAGGGATAGGGCTCCAAGTGGCCCCTCCCTGAATGTTTGTTTAAATCACTTGGTGGTGGCAGCAATACCATCCAAAGACAAGGAAAGGAATTTGTGCCTTGGGGAAGTTTTTAACCTAAGCTGATGGAATATAAGCTTAGGGTGTCTTTCATGTGGGTCTCCACATCTGTACCCCAGAGTTCAGAGTGGAGAGAGAACCCTGACAGTGGCTAGGGACATAGTGGGGCCCCTCAGCAAGGCAGCCCGGGCTGGAAAGAAAACTGATGATGGTATATTTCACTACACGAGGCGGTGCTCCGTCCTCGATCAAGGCAGACACCTTGGCAAATGCGCTGCTGACCATTTTCAGCAGAGTGAGGTTCCCCAAGGAGGTCCTTACAGACCAGGGGTCCAACTTCATATCAACCCTGCTCCAGTGCTTGTGGGAGAAGTGTGGGGCCTCCCACACTTGGGTCTCCGCATATCCCCCTGTCATAAATATAAAGTGAAGGGTAAACACCTTTAAAATCCCTCCTGGCCAGAGGAAAAATCCTTTCACCTGTAAAGCGTTAAGAAGCTAGGATACCCTCGCTGGCACCTGACCAAAATGACCAATGAGGAGACAAGATACTTTCAAAAGCTGGGAGGAGGGAGAAAAACACAGGGTCTGTATCTGTCTGTGTGATGGTTTTGCCGGGGACAGAACAGGAATGGAGTCTTAGAATTTAGTAAGTAATCTAGCTAGATATGCGTTAGATTATGATTTCTTGAAATGGCTGAGAAATTAAGCTGTGCTGAATGGAATGGATATTCCTGTTTTTCTGTCTTTTTGTAACTTAAGGTTTTGCCTAGAGGGATTCTCTGTTTTGAATCTAATTACCCTGTAAGGTATTTACCAGCCTGATTTTATAGAGATGATTCTTTTTACTGTTTCTTCGATTAAAATGTTTCTTTTCAAGAACTGAATGCTTTTTTCATTGTTCTTAAGATCCAAGGGTTTGGGTCTGTGGTCACCTATGCAAATTGGTAAGGATTTTTACCAAACCTTCCCCAGGAAGTGGGGTGCAAGGGTTGGGAGGATTTTGGGGGGAAAGACGTTTCCAAACAATGTTTTCCCAATAAACCCCGATAAATGTTTGGTGGTGGCAGCGAAAGTCCAAGAGCAAAAGGTAAAACAGTTTGTACCTTGGGGAAGTTTTAACCTAATCTGGTAAAAGTAAGCTTAGGAGGTTTTCATGTCAGGGTTCCTTCCCCACTCTGAACTCTAGGGTACAGATGTGGGGACCTGCATGAAAACCTCCTAAGCAAGATGGAATCTGCAGTCACATGGGCAAGTTACATGTCCATGCATGACTCAGTTTGCAGGCCAATGCCATCGTTCACATCTTAGTTTGAACATTCCCAGGAAAGCTCAGATGTGGATTGGCATATCCCAAAATCCTTTGTCAAGTAACTGTTTCTTGACTGGGCACTAACTTGCAAATTCCTTTCTCAAGAAGCTGACCAAATGCTTTACTAAGGGCATGGCTACACTTGCAAATGTGGAGCGCTTTGAGTTAAACCAACTTTTGTAGAGTGCAGTAGGGAAAGCGCTGCAGTCTGTCCACACTGACAGCTGCAAGCCCACTGGCATGGCCACAGTTGCAGCACTTGCAGCGGCACTGGGAGAGGTGCATTGTGGGCAGCTATCCCGCAGAGCACCTCTTCCCATTCTGTGGCTTGTGGGAAGGGGGTGAGAGGTGCAGGGCATTCTAGGTCCTGTCCCAACGCCCCGTGATGCATCGGTTCGCATCCCAGCAATCCCTCTGCTTCCGTCCACAATTGGTGCCATCTTTCAACGCTTTTTTGTACTGCGCACTCTGTCTTCCCTTTTGGTCTGAGGGAATGGAGCCCCAACTGCTGAGGAATATGCTGACGAGTCTCACCAGCACATCGCATTTGGCAGTCGAGTTACTCTTTATGATCCAAAGTGACAGTGTGGACTCCAATGATGATATCAACGCGGGTAACACATACAACATGAGTTTGCTTATGGCATTCACGGACATGCTCACCACCGTGGAACGGTGCTTTTGGGCTCAGGAAACAAGCACTGAGTGGTGGGATCACATCGTCGTGCAGGTCTGGGATGATGAGCAGTGGCTGCAGAACTTTCGGATGAGAAAAGCCACTTTCATGGGACTGTGTGAGGAGCTCGCCCCCACCCTGCAGCGCAAGGACATGAGATTGAGAGCTGCCCTGACGGTGGAGAAGCCGGTGACTATTGCAATCTGGAAGCTGGCAACTCCAGACAGCTAGCGATCGGTTGCTAACCAGTTTGGAGTGGGGAAGTCGACCACTGGAATCGTGTTGATGCAAGTTTGCAGGGCCATTAATCGCATCCCGCTCAGAATAACCGTGACTCTGGGTAACGTGCATGACATTGTAGCTGGCTTTGCACAAATGGGTTTCCCTAACTGCAGAGGGGCGCTAGATGGGACACATATTCTAATTCTGGCACCAGCCCACCTCGCCTCAGAGTATGTTAATCAGAAGGGCTATTGCTCTATGGTTCTCCAGGCGCTTGTGGATCACCGTGGGCATTTAATTGACATTAACACAGGCTGGCCTGGAAAGGTGCATGACACATGCATCTTTTGGAACACTGGCCTGTTCAGGAAGCTGCAAGCTGGGATTTTTTTCCCAGACCAGAAGATCACCATGGGGAAGTCAAAATACCCATTGTGATCCTTGGAACTATTTACAAATGAGGAGACCCACTTACCCTTTAATGCCATGGCTCATGAAACCCTACACAGGGTGCCTTGACAGCAGCAAGAAGTGGTTCAACAACAGCCTGAGCCAGTGCAGAATGACTGTGGAGTGTGCTTTTGGCTGTTTAAAGGGCCGCTGGTGCATCCTGTATGGGAAGCTGGACCTGGCCAATGACAACATCCCCGTGGTTATATCCGTGTGCTGTACCCTCCATAAAATTTGTGAAGGAAAGGGTGAAAGATTCACTCAGGCATGGAATTTGGAGGTTCAACACCTGGAGGCTGAATTTGAACAGCCAGAGAGCAGGGCTATTAGAGGGGCCCAGTGCGGGGCTGCAAGGATTAGGGATGGCTTGAGGGAGCAATTTGAGGCTGAAAGCCACCAGTAATGTCTGGTGCCCTGCACGGGAGTGAAGTGCAGTGGTTCCAATGTTAGGAATCTGTGTTTGCTATGTATTATACACTGACTTGCAGTGCCTGTTGTCTTCCTGGGCTAAGGTATCTTTTATGTTATGCAATAATAAAGAATGTTTTCAAAGCAAAAAAATCCATTTAATGAAAAGAAAATGCATTTATTGAAAAGAAACACAACTGCTTGGGAAACACAAAGGGCAAGGGGGTGGGGTGGAGAACAGTACAATCACAGGTTTGCATGTGTCCTGTTATCATACTCGGCCTTCCTGTTTGGCGTGCTGTGCAATGAGTGCTGCACTTCAGGATGGCTATACTGCATGGTGATGAGGGTTGACTGCAGTGGGTAAGGGTTGTAGTTTTCAGGGTTGAGTGGTGAAGCTACAGGTTCTGGAGGCAGCTAGTGGCAATAAGAACCTGGAGCTTGGGGAAAGTGGGTTGGAGGTGAAATTGGGGCACAAGGGAAAGAGTTTTGGGACAAGGGCTGCGGGGGAGCGGGGCAAGGCATGGTGGTGCTCCACCTGCATGGCTATGAGCGCCTGTGTCAGGGTTCCTTCCGCACTCTGAACTCTAGGGTACAGACGTGGGGACCCGCGTGAAGACCCCCTAAGCTTATTCTTACCAGCTTAGGTTAAAAACTTCCCCAAGGTACAAACTTTGCCTTGTCCTTGAACCCTATGCTGCCACCACCAAGCGATTTAAACAAAGAACAGGGAAAGAGACCACTTGGAGACGTCTTCCCCCAAAATATCCCCCCAAGCCCTACACACCTGCTTTTCTGGGGAGGCTTGAGAATAATATCCTAACCAATTGGTTACAAGATCATCAACGACCCAAACCCCTGGATCTTGGAGCAATGGAAAAATCAGTCAAGTTCTTAAAAGAAGGCTTTTATTTTAAAAAAAGAAAGGTAAAAATCATCTCTGTAAAATCAGGATGGAAAATACTTCACAGGGTATTCAGATTCAAAACACAGAGGATCCCCTCTGGGCAAAACCTTGAAGTTACAGAAAACAGGAATAAACCTCCCTCTTAACACAGGGAAAATTCACAGAAAACAAAAGATAAACTAATCCACCTTGCCTGGCTTACCTATACTGGTTGCAGTATTAGAGACTTGGATTAGGATGGGTTGGAGAAGATGGATTTCTGTCTGGCCTCTCTCAGTCCCAAGAGAGAACAACAATGTAAAAAAAGAGCACAAACAAAAGCCTTCCCGCCCTGCAAGATTTGGAAGTATCTTGTCCCCTTATTGGTCCTTTGAGGCAGGTGCCAGTCAGGTTATCTGAGCTTCTTAACCCTTTACAGGTAACAGGATGTTGCCTCTGGCCAGGAGGGATTTTATAGCACTGTATACAGAAAGGTGGTTACCCTTCTCTTTATATTTATGACAGCCTGGATCGAGTCTGCTTGGCGCTCCATGATGCTTATCAGCCACTCTGTGCTTTGGTGCCAGCGATCCGCATTCTGCTGGTGGACCCTCCTTTCACTCTCCTACCACTCCTGCACTTTTTGATTTTCATTAAGGGAGTGCTGCATGCCTTCATGCAGCATGTCCTCTTTGCTTCTACATGGCCTCTTCCTGATTCTTTGCAGCCTCTCAGCCAGTGATAACACGGATGGCTGAGATCTCAAGGTTGCATCTGTAAAGGAAAAATGCAACACTTAACAGAGGCAGCATTGTTCACACCAGACAGAGCAATGATCCCCCCCGTACTTAAGGAGGGCAAGTACAGTCTACACAATCACATATTTTGCCTGTCCCAAAGCAAGCGCACAGAACACCCGGGAGCCCCAAAATGGTGACAGGTTTCAGAGTGGTAGCCGTGTTAGTCTGTATCAGCAAAAAGAACGAGGCGTACTTGTGGCACCTTAGAGACTAATAAATTTATTTGGACCAAAGCTTATGCCCAAATAAATTTGTTAGTCTCTTAAGGTGCCACAAGTACTCCTTTTCTTTTTTCCAAAATGGTGATTGTTTCACAGCTGTACTATCCTATGGGTCTCTGTGCCTTGGAGAGAGCCAACAGCGGCAGGGGGCCCCTACACTGAACACTGTCCCCACATTTTCCACAGGAGTTCATCCTGGAAGATATCTCGCTGCTGAGAGTGACCTGGGAAGCAAGGGAGGGTCTTCTACTGCAATGCGGCTTCCACCCTGGCCCATATGCAGCTTGCCTGTGTGCAGCAATGGTCCCCCCACCCCTCACGGCACAGTGGCACAGACATGTTAGCCTTACTGGGACAAGGACCACAGTGGCTCTCCCACGAAACCTGCGCAAGCGCATTGCCCAAGTTCTGGATGAGACCTTTAAAGAGATCACTGAGGCTGATTACCGTGATGTGAGAGAGCACATCAACGCTCTATTCTGCATCTAGGCACGCATGCAGCCCTAACCCTCCTTGCCCCAAGAGCCTGCACTGAATAACTTCCTTCCCAAACTAAAAGCCATTTATCGGGAACCTCCTCTGGTGTTTGTCCTTCCCCAAGCACTGGCCGCTGCAACTGGCTACCTTCCTCCTGGCTGCATGCATCTAGGAATGCCGGGGTCTCTTCCTCCTCCTCAACACCCTCGCTCCCTCTTTGCTCCTCCTCCTCCTGCCTTGTTGCACTGGGTTCTGAAGTGTCCATGGTGGTACTCGGAGTGGAGGTGGGGTCGCCCCCAAGTATCACGTCCAGCTCTTTGTAAAAACCGCAGGTCACGGGGGCAGCACCGGAGTGGCAGTTTGCCTCACGGGCTTTGTGGTAGGCATTCTGCAGGTCCTTCACTTTAACCCTGCACTGCAGTGTGTCCTGGTCATGGCCCCTTTCCAGCATGGCCCTTGATATCTGCCTGAAGGTATCGTAATTCCTACGGCTAGAGCGCAGCTGGGACTGGACAGCTTCCTCCCCCCAAACACTGATGAGGTCCAGCACCTCGCCATTGCTCCATACTGGGGATTGCCTGGCGTGTGGCGGCATAGTCACTGGAAAGATTTGCTGAGAGCACTCCACGCCTGGCTGAGCAAACGGGAAGGGGATTTTCAAAATCCTCAGAGAATTTAAAGGGCGGGTCTGACGGTTGGTCACTTGAGGGCAGGGCAGTAGAGTTCAAAGTGATGACCAGAGTGGCTAGAATAGGCATTGTGGGACACTTCTGGAGGCCGATCAGAGTGCACTATAGGACCAGGGTGTCCACACAGGTGCCGGGGCGCTCCAGTGGGGGCGCATCAAACGTTATTCCACTCACCGAGGTGGAGTACCAGAAGCGCTCTAGCCGCGGAGTCAGAGCGCTCTATGTGCCTTGCCAGTGTGGATGCATCGTGAGTTAGAGCGCACTGGGCTGCTTTAATGCGCTCTAACTCACAAGTAGCCATGCCCTAAGGCTATTTCAGAATCAAAACACATTGAGATAGAAGTGTGAAGATGCTGGTTCTGGCAGGACTCAACCAAGAGTGCCAATTCAGGACCAATTTCTTCAAGCAGGGCAGTTACAGCCCGAGGCTGGGGGTTTTCCACCACTAAGGCAAACCAAACCAGCCAGCCAGAGAGGACTTCGGTCTCACTTCACTGGCTAACTGAAGCTTACAAGAAGTGGAAGGTTGGACATATGACCAGGGAAGAGTATAAAAATATTGCTCGGGCATGTAGGAATGAAATCAGGAGGGCCAAATCGCACCTGGAGCTGCAGCTAGCAAGAGATGTCAAGAGTAACAAGAAGGGTTTCTTCAGGTATGTTGGCAACAAGAAGAAAGCCAAGGGAAGTGTGGGCCCCTTACTGAATGAGGGAGGCAACCTAGTGACAGAGGATGTGGAAAAAGCTAATGTACTCAATGCTTTTTTTGCCTCTGTCTTCACTAACAAGGTCAGCTCCCAGACTGCTGCGCTGGGCATCACAAAATGGGGAAGAGATGGCCAGCCCTCTGTGGAGATAGAGGTGGTTAGGGACTATTTAGAAAAGCTGGACGTGCACAAGTCCATGGGGCCGGACGAGTTGCATCCGAGAGTGCTGAAGGAATTGGCGGCTGTGATTGCAGAGCCATTGGCCATTATCTTTGAAAACTCGTGGCGAACCGGGGAAGTCCCAGATGACTGGAAAAAGGCTAATGTAGTGCCAATCTTTAAAAAAGGGAAGGAGGAGGATCCTGGGAACTACAGGCCAGTCAGCCTCACCTCAGTCCCTGGAAAAATCATGGAGCAGGTCCTCAAAGAATCAATCCTGAAGCACTTGCATGAGAGGAAAGTGATCAGGAACAGCCAGCATGGATTCACCAAGGGAAGGTCATGCCTGACTAATCTAATCGCCTTTTATGATGAGATTACTGGTTCTGTGGATGAAGGGAAAGCAGTGGATGTATTGTTTCTTGACTTTAGCAAAGCTTTTGACACGGTCTCCCACAGTATTCTTGTCAGCAAGTTAAGGAAGTATGGGCTGGATGAATGCACTATAAGGTGGGTAGAAAGCTGGCTAGATTGTCAGGCTCAACGGGTAGTGATCAATGGCTCCATGTCTAGTTGGCAGCCGGTGTCAAGTGGAGTGCCCCAGGGGTCGGTCCTGGGGCCGGTTTTGTTCAATATCTTCATAAATGATCTGGAGGATGGTGTAGATTGCACTCTCAGCAAATTTGCGGATGATACTAAACTAGGAGGAGTGGTAGATACGCTGGAGTGGAGGGATAGGATACAGAAGGACCTAGACAAATTGGAGGATTGGGCCAAAAGAAATCTGATGAGGTTCAATAAGGATAAGTGCAGGGTCCTGCACTTAGGATGGAAGAATCCAATGCACCGCTACAGACTAGGGGCCAAATGGCTAGGCAGTGGTTCTGCGGAAAAGGACCTAGGGATGACAGTGGATGAGAAGCTGGATATGAGTCAGCAGTGTGCCCTTGTTGCCAAGAAGGCCAATGGCATTTTGGGATGTATATGTAGGGGCATAGCGAGCAGATCGAGGGACGTGATCATTCCCCTCTATTCGACATTGGTGAGGCCTCATCTGGAGTACTGTGTCCAGTTTTGGGCTCCACACTACAAGAAGGATGTGGATAAATTGGAGAGAGTCCAGCGAAGGGCAACAAAAATGATTAGTGGTCTAGAACACATGACTTATGAGGAGAGGCTGAGGGAGCTGGGATTGTTTAGTCTGCAGAAGAGAAGAATGAGGGGGGATTTGATAGCTGCTTTCAACTACCTGAAAGGGGGTTCCAAAGAGGATGGCTCTAGACTGTTCTCAATGGTAGCAGATGACAGAACGAGGAGTAATGGTCTCAAGTTGCAGTGCGGGAGGTTTAGATTGGATATTAGGAAAAACTTTTTCACTATGAGGGTGGTGAAACACTGGAATGTGTTACCTAGGGAGGTGGTAGAATCTCCTTCCTTAGAGGTTTTTAAGGTCAGGCTTGACAAAGCCCTGGCTGGGATGATTTAACTGGGAATTGGTCCTGCTTCGAGCAGGGGGTTGGACTAGATGACCTTCTGGGGTCCCTTCCAACCCTGATATTCTATGATTCTATGATAACCACAAGTCACACAAGCAATTCCCTTAGACACCCCAGTTTCCCAATATCACCACCAGTGCCACTTGTTATGGGGACAAATGGTTATGAAAACGAATACCCCAGTCCAAGAAAAAAGGTTCTCCTGATCCCAAAGGATCAAGCCCCAGACCCAGGTCAATACACATATCAGATCTTACCCACAAATCATGCTGTTGCCAATCCTTTAGGATCTAAAATCTAAAGGTTTATTCATAAAAGGAAAAAGATATAGATGAGAGCTAGAATTGGCTAAATGGAATCAATTACATACAGTAATGGCAAAGTTCTTGGTTCAGGCTTATAGCAGTGATGGAATAAACTGCAGGTTCAAATCACATCTCTGGAGCACATCCACAGCTGAGATGGGTCATTCAGTCCTTGGTTCAAAGCTTCAGTGTAGCAAAGTCCCTCCAGAGGTAAGAAGCAGGACTGAAGACAAGGTGGAGATGAGGCATCAGCCTTTTATAGTCTTTTCCAGGTGTAAGAACACCTCTGTGTTCTTACTGTGGAAAATTACAGCAAAATGGAGTTTGGTGTCACATGGGCAAGTCCCTGCATACCTTGCTGAGTCACAAGGTGTATCTGCCTTCTCTCAATAGGTCAGTTGTATAGCTGATGGTCCTTAGTGGGCCCTCAAGCAGGCTGGGCAGAGATGACACCAACTTGTCTGGGGTGTCACCCAGAAGCATAGCACGAGTTTGAAATACAGACAGTATAGAGCCAATATTCATAACTTTAACTACAAAAATGATAGACAGCGTAATTATAACCAGCAAACCATAACCTTGTCTTAGACACCTTGTTCGACCCCCTTTATACAAGATTTGGTGCCACTATAGGACTTTGGTTGCAACGATGATCTATACGGTGACAGATTCTGTCAATAACGTCACGGCTGCGTCCACCTGGTCCACGGCCACGGTGGTGAACTTGTAGTGCACGTTGCTGCGCACGACCAGCGGCTGGCGGTGCACGGGGTACACGGCATGGTACATCAGCGGGTGCGTGCGCATGAAGTTGATCACCTCGTCTGGGTAATCCTTGGTCGACTTCATGGAAGGGGTGAAGGTGCCTCCCGGGCACTGAAACACAGAGCATACAGATGAGGCGCCAGCCCCACCTGCGGCCTGGCCTCACACCCCCCCCCCGCTCCTCCTCCAAGGCATGGCATCCCCCTCCCCACCTTGCGGCCCAGCTTCCCCCCTCTCCACCCTGGGTCACAGTCTTCCCCATCCCCACCCATGGCACGGCCTCCACCCTCTCCCCTGAAGCACAGCCCCCCACCCCATCGCATGGCATGGCCCCCACCCCACCCATCCTTAGGACAGCTCATGCCCTGGACACGCTGGCAGAACAATGTGCCCACTTTCCATTCCTGAAGGCATCGGCACACCCATCCTAAAGCCAGCATCAGGTGCCACGAGACCCCTAACCCATGGCAACCATCTCACGTGTGCCCACTTCGTGGGGACCCTCGGACGCCTCTGTTCCCCACCGCGCTACCCCTGTGCCCTGCCCCTGCCTCTGCCCAGGCCGGAGGTTGTGGTATAGGGGGAATCTCTCCCCTGGCAGAGCAGGCTGGGTGCCCTTGGTGCAGGGGCTGGCAGAGCCCTGGCATGATGCCAGCATGGGGCAGTGCTGGGCTGAGCTCCCCACACACTGATGCCCTCTCTCCACGCAGCAGGAGGCCAGGCAGCCACATGGCCAAGTTGCCCCTGGCCCTGCTGGGAAGAGGGGCTTGAGGCTGCCCAAGGCAGGGGGGGTCCAGGCAGGGGACCCCAGCCCACAAAGTGCTAGGCTGACAGAGGTGTTGGCACTGAGTGCACAATCTCATGGCCCTTCCCTCAGCCCCCCCAGTGCATCCTGCCATGGCCACAGCCTGTCTGCCACCCCCGGGTTCTCCTTGAGCCATGTGCCAGGCCTGGCTGGGGGATTCGCTCTAGGTGGAGCCTTTGAACATGGACCTGGGGGGGCGGGGGGGAGACATCACGTTATCTCTAGGGGGCACCTCTGTCAGATCCACCCTGAACCCACCCCACTCCCTGATCTGCTCGGGGACAACATGGCAGGGACCCCACTCAGTCAGACTGGGACAGCACCTTGAGCTTTCTGCTCATGTGGGGTCCAGAAACGTTCATCCCCAATGCATGTGAGGGGCCCGTGCCCAGGGCGCCAGGATCTCAGCCTGGCACGGGGGTCTCAGGGCACCACTAGCCGTGAAGGTGATGGCACAGCGATGCCTGGATATGTCCAGGGAACGGCCCCACACAGCTGCTTTGCCTGTGATCCTGGATCTCTGCAGAGGCAGATCCGGAGGGATCAAGGTCCTCAGCGGATGCCTGGCCTGGCTTCTCCCACTGGGACTGACTCAGTGATGCCTGCTAGCACACAGCAAGGCTGCCCGGGTGCTTACTGCACTGGTCTGGGGGCCAGGATACCTGGGTTTCATGCCAGGCTCTGCCACAGGACAGCACTGTGACCCTGAGCCAGTCACTACCCTCTCTGTGCCTCAGTTTCCCCATCTGTGAACTAGTGTGTGCCTCCCTGCTGGGGGTGGACTGATGCTTTCCAGGGCTCTGGATGACAATGGATGAATCCCCAGTCAGGCTGGGATCCCCTCCCCTGGGGCAGTGCAAGACCCCCCCAGACACCCCTGACCCCCTGCAGTGATCAGCTGGATGTGTGGGGCTGGTTTCTGTTGGAGGAAAGAGACCCCTTTGCGCCCACGAAGCCCCGGGGAGCGTGGGGCTAGATAGGGAGAGCCAGCCCCAGGCCCGTCCAAGATAGGGCAGAGCCCAGCATCACCCAGGCCAGCACCCGGTCCTGCAGGGTTCCTGAGGTGCGGGAGGGGAGCTGATAGAGGCGCAGGCAGGAAAGGGTGAGTCTCAGGCCATGGAGACCCTCCTGCCTGAGCTCAGACGGTGCGACGGAAGGCCAGGCCAGCCGGCCCTGGAGGGGGGCACCAGGGGGAGTGGGGAACAGGGCCCAATGGTGCACTGCTCTCACCTGGGGGGACCTGACCCCAAACCATCTCTGCCAGCGCCTGGATGGGCTTGACCCCAAACCATCTCTGCCCTGTGCTGGGACAGGCGTGACCCAGAACCCTCTCTGCCAGCGTTGGGACGGACCTGACCCTAAATCATCTCTGCTGGCGCCAGGACAGGCCTGACCCAGAATGCTCTGTCCCTGCCACAGAACAGGCCTGATCTAGAGAACCCTCTCTGCTCCACGCTGGGACAGGCCTGACACAGAGCCCTCTCTGCCGGCGCCGGGACTGGCCTGACCTAGATCCCTTTCCGCTGGTGCCAGGACAAGCCTGACGTAGAACCTTCTCTGACCATCTCGGGATGGGCCTGACCCCGAACCCTCTCTGCAGGTGCTGGGATGGGTCTGACCCACAACTCCCTCTGCCTGCGCCAGGACAGGCCTGACCCACAACCCTCTCTGCCTGTACTGAGATGGGCAGGGGATGCTGTGGGGGAGCTCCAGGCTACTCTGGCCACAGCCTCTCCTAGCAGGGTGTACTGTAAGAAGCCATGTGCATTCACGCTCCAGCACCCATGGTATGGAGCCTGCCTGGTGGGGCGCAATTTCCCCTTAGGGTGCAGAGCCCTGCACTACTGCATCCCACTGGCTCTGGACCTTGGCAGTGCTGGGGAGGTGGGGCATCTCAGTTTAACACTGCCTCTGTAGGGAGCTTCCCATTTCCCCTGTAACTCTTGTGTGAGGGGGGGACCCAAAGGAGCTAACATGCCTGGGAGAGTGAGGTGTCGGGAGTGTGACATTGCATTCCATATTCCTTATGAAAATATGCTTATGATATGAATATGACATAACTGTGAGATATGCTTTATGCCAGATGGCTCATGTGAGATATTGGAAAGATTATGATTTACTGAATGTGATTATCCAGTTTGTAAGCCTGTATCATTTCTGTACCTGAAGTTAGGAATATTGACTATGTATCTGTATTTCAGCTATGCTACTTTGGGTGACGCCCTCTGCTAACACTTCAGGTACAACAATGGAAAAGCCAGACTGGGCTGGTGGCCCATCAGCAAGGATCAGAAAAGGACCTAGGGGTTATAGTGGACGAGAAGCTGGATATCAGTCAACAGTGTGCCCTTGTTGCCAAGAAGGCCAATGGCATTTTGGGATGTATAAGTAGGGGCATTGCCAGCAGATCGATGGACTTGATCGTTCCCCTCTATTCGGCATTGGTGAGGCCTCATCTGGAGTACTGTGTCCAGTTCTGGGCCCCACACTACAAGAAGGATGTGGAAAAATTGGAAAGAGTCCAGTGGAGGGCAACAAAAATGATTAGGGGACTGGAACACATGATTTATGAGGAGAGGCTGAGGGAGCTGGGATTATTTAGTCTGAGGAAGAGAAGAATGAGGGGGGATTTGATAACTGCTTTCAACTACCTGAAAGGGGGTTCCAAAGAGGATGGATCTAGACTGTTCTCAGTGGTAGCTGATGACAGAACAAGGAGTAATGGTCTCAAGTTGCAGTGGGGGAGGTTTAGATTGGATATTAGGAAAACCTTTTTCACTAGGAGCGTGGTGGAGCACTTAGAAGTTTTTAAGGTCAGGCTTGACAAAGCCCTGGCTGGGATGATTTAGTTGGGGATTGGTCCTGCTTTGAGCAGGGGGTTGGACTAGATGACCTCCTGAGGTCCCTTCCAACCCTGATATTCTATGACTCTATGGTTCAAGGACAATACACCGTGAAGCCTTCCTGGATCCCAACAGGACGCTCCATACTGCCAATGACTCATGGATGCTGTAACCCTACAAAGTCAGCTGATCTTTTCCCCTGATACTAAACCGTTACCTGGGATTTCTTGTAACTTTCCACTGTAAGGGAGGGGCGGGGGGTCAAGTTTGGAAAACAAAGGATTCCCTCCTTATGTAAATCCTATTTAAGGGCGGGGAGGAAGGCAAACAGGACTGCCCAAGAAGAAAGACTGCAAAAGGAAAGGCAAGGGGGGAGTCCAGACTGAGACAGGAGTCCAGTCTGAAAAGGAATATAACTGGAACTCTGAACCACAGAAACTTTGCAAACTGCCTGTGACAATATCTATTTGTAACCAATTTCTTTAGTGAAACTAGCTTAGTTTGTGTGTTTGATTTCATTTGTTTAGTAATCTGCTTTGTTCTGTTTGTTACCCCTTTTACCACTTAATATCTGCCTTTTATAGTTAATAAAATTTGTTTTGTTTATTATTAAATCCAGTTTCTGTAATTTCTAACCTGGGGGATGAGAAGTTGTGCACACCTCTCTCCACATTGAGGGAGGGGGCGACTTTCATAATATACCTTTGGGTCTGCACTGCAAGGGAGGTGGACATCTGAGTGCTGGAGCAAGTCCCTTAACTGAGTCTTCCCAGAGCTGATCTGCAGCTGGGTATGGCCCTGGCTGTGTGTGTGTTAGAGGAGGTTTCAAAAGCCTGGCTCAGCAAGCCAGGTTAAAGGGGGCCCATGCTGGCAGAACAGGTCGACTCAGTGGTGTCTCAGCACATCAGGTGGCTTCCCAAGGGGCATAACCCTTCACAGGGAGCACAAATGCTTTGGTTATTTTCCCTTGGGAAATGATATCACTGAGCCCCCACTGCTGCCAGGTGTGGTTACGGTGGGAGCGCAGAGCAGCCAGCAGCTACTCCTCATTCCTGGACACATTCCTGACTGAAGGGAGGAGGGCTGTGGGGAAATCCCTCAGGGGCGTCTCTGGCACCGGCTGTGCCAATGGGCAGCAGATGTGCAAGGAAGGGTTGGGGTGCTACTGTGCTCCATCCATCCCTACCCAGCAGGACAGCCCTGTGGGGGTCACAGGCAGCCCAGCACAATCTCACACAGCCCAGAGGCTGCTGGGGGGCACACCGGGGAAGGGAAATGCCAAGAGAGCAGAAAGCCACCATGGTGCACTGAGCAAAGCTTGGCCAGACACTAGAACTGGGTCATGGTTTGCAGGGACTTGATCCCAGCCTAGTTCACACAATGCAACCAGCCCCGCATTTCCCTCCCCAGCCAGCCACCCTGACATACCTCCTGCGTTACTCTGTCCTCACAGCCCACAGTGCAATATTGACTCTGGCTCTCCAGGCAAGATGCTGAGCCCCCTCCAGTCCAAGGTTTGGTGCCGAATCATTCCATCAGCAGCTGTTTATTATTAACTGCATTCCCCGAGGGCCATTCATGGGACAAGGCATCTCCCCGCCTAGTGCAAAGTGCCAGTGAAGGCTCACTAGTGCATCTCACCAGCTTTGTATGGGACAGAACTGCACCTCCCAAACCCCATGCTCACCCCAGCACCCCTCTGTCCTCCTCAAGTAGTGGCTGGGGCACTGGAGGATGCCTACACTGCAATTAAAACCCCATGGCTAGCCCGTGCCAGCTGAGCTGGGCTAAAGGGTCGTTGAACTGCAATGTAGACATCCGGGCTCAGGCGGGAGCCAGGGTACTAGAACCCTGTGAGGTGGGAGGATCCCAAAGCTCGAATGTCTGCGCTACAATTAAACAGCCCCTTAACCTGAGCCTGGTGAGCCCAAGTCAGCTGGCACGTGCCAGCCCGTGTGGCCATACCCATCAAGGTTTTAAGAGGCCCCTACAGGCTGAGTTAACTGACAGGCTCCTCCAGTTCAGGCTGTGCTTTACTCTTGGGGTTCAATGACTCAGCCCAGCACTTGGTATGCTGGTCCCACCTATGGGCACACTGTCCTGCTCCACCAGGCATGCTGGTGACTGCCCATGACTGAGACACCAGCCTCCAATAGATGCACCACAGCATGGGACTGGGCCTGCTGGGCACAGATTGAGACCAGCACAACCTCATCCCCCTTGGCTCTGTGTGTGCTGGGAGCTCCAGGCAGCTGCAGAGGGGGTGATCACTGGGTGCTGTACTGGCAAACCACCAAGAGGTAAATGTGGACAGCTTCACAGCGTGGCTTTGCAGGGGTTGTGACACGGGATCTGGCAGGGACAGCTACATTTCCCTGGTGGGTTACAAGTGAGGCCCTTAGAAGAAGGCCATTGTGACAAAGTGGGAATGTGCTTAATGTTTCGGTTGAATACTGTGTGTGCCTCAGTTTCCCCTATGTGTTACTCAAGTATCTAGGAGGTAGGATGAGGGTCTGTGATCATTGCAGAGACCCCTCAAGTTAGGTGTGACTGCTAGCTGGCTGCCTGGTCACAGAGAATGGCCATCACCCTTTATCCTGGCACCTGATGGCTAGGGCCCGTTCTCTCTAGGATCCAGCCAGAGGCGCTGGAGAACAAAGTGAGAAGTGGAGGCCAGGTGACCTGCTTGTCTGGGAAAGAGACAAAGAATGAAGGAGGGGCCTCTGGGCGTGACTGAGGATGGGCTGCTAGAAGCCAGTCAGTCTCCTGGTTGGGACGCAGGGGGAGAGCCCAGGGCTCTAGGCTCTGGATCCCCCCACCCTTCCCCAAGATGGCCTTTGCTGTAACTTCCTGCTTACAAGCTTTGGTCTACACTGTGTTCCTGTCGACTAATAAACCTTCTGTTTTACACACTGGCTGAGAGTCATGGCTGACGGAGGAGTTGGGGGGGCATGTGCAGGTTGCTAGCATGTATGAGTAACAAAAGGGTCAAAAAACCATCGCAGGGATGTTGCAAATATTCCCCAAAAGCAGGCATTACAATCCAGGAAACTCAGAGTTAAGGTTGGTTGAGGCACCCAAAAGACTGATTTTCAAAACTAATGGGGATTGGGTGTTTGGATCCCTTTGAAAAGGACTCCCAGAGCGCTGGGGTCCCTGGGGCTCATTGGGAGGAGCGGGGGGGGAGAGGGGGACTGAATAGAAGCGGGCAACATTTTTGGCCAAATTTCTTTTGAGCCAAAAACACAAATGTGGCCAGACTGGAATATTTAGCAAATTCCTGTCAATTTTGACAATTTTGTCCTGGTGGAAAATAATTTTTTTAAGAAAAATCAAAATGTTTCAGTTTTCTGGTTTAGAAACCACGTTTCATTTCAAACCATCCTTTCATTGTGTGAAAAAGAGGAACCATGATGTGTAACAAAGGGCCAGACCTTGTGCTGGGACTGCCGGCTGCTGGAAGGAAATATTGCTCGTTTGACCATCACCTTTTCTCTTTTTTTCAATTTTCAATTTGTTAAAAATTAAAAAAAAAATCCCTTTGGGTTGGGCGTGGAACAACAAGGGGTTTTCCATGGTGTGGGGCTGCCAGCAAGCTAGGCCTTGCAGGCCGTCAGCCCCTCGGGCACCAGCCCTGTGGATACATGCAGTTGGCTGGAGGCTGTGGCTCTGTCTCACATTAGCCTGGCTCTGCGGAGGCTGCCCCCCTGACCCCGCTGGGCGACACTGGCCTGCCAGAGGAGGAGATTTGTGGCCACCTTGCTCTCTCTGGTGGCTGGATGTGGCACTGCCGGACAGAGAACTGAGCTCCCAGCCAGGACACCTGCTGCCTCCTAAGACGCACTCTGTGGGTCTGCCCCGGCATGGAGCAGGTACAGATCAAAGGGCTGTTTGTGAAGTTTCACTTGGCCATGCATCTTCCTGGGGGGTGGAGGAGTGTCATAGGGCGACACTGGCCCTTTCAGAGGGAGTAGGGACCGTGCTCCTGTGACTTGCCAGCTTACCCAAGGGGCACCTGGGCTTAGAGACCCAGTGAGTGAGTCTTTCGCAGGCTGGGCAGAGGCCCTGCCTCATTACAGCGAGTCCCCGGGCACCCACCTGCTGCCCAGCCTTCCGATCTGCCTTTGATCGCAAGTGAACTGAGTTCAGCAGCCCCTGCTAGGCACCCCTGTGTTCCACTGAGCGGAGGATGCCCCAGCCAGGCCTGCCATGTGGGGCAGCCCAAGCGAATGCTCCAGCCTTACCCACAGAGAGGCTGCTGGTGCTGATCCAGGACCCACATGCTCTACCCACATGAAGAGGGAGTCCCTCTCTCAGCATCCATCCAGCCCTGCCTACAGCCCAGTCTGGCCTCTCATGTATACTCCACCCCCATCCCAGCACCTTAAACAGTCCCGGGCCAGGAGATCTCAGCAGCCCACGCAAGCCAGGAGATCATTCATCACCCCCATGTGCACCCTGCTGGTAGAGCCGCAGACCTGTGCTTCCCCCCAGGTGGTGGTAAGTCCAAGCATGTCTCAGACGTGACGCAGGCTCACGCCATGGCTCTGGAGTTGCTGCTCTTCCCAGTCCCAGCTCCACAGACCCACCATGCACCTGCCACCATTCCTCCCCCTCTCTCCCCCCCAGCCATTCTCAGGGCTGTGCTTTCCAGTGGTGGTCGCAGTGGGCAATTAACCCTTTCGTCAACAGAGTCTCGGGCTCCATCTTCTGGGGCTCACACTGGCAATCAGCTTGGGGGACCCAGTGCACTTGCTCGTTTGTCCTTGGAGCACAACCATATGCTTCACCTCAGTCCCTGGAAAAATCATGAAGCAGGTCCTCAAAGAAACCATTTTGAAGCACTTGGAGGAGAGGAAGGTGATCAGGAACAGTCAACATGGATTCACCAAGGGCAAGTCATGCCTGACCAGCCTGATTGCCTTCTATGATGAGATAACTGGCTCTGTAGATATGGATAAAGAGGTGGATGTGATATATCTTGACTTTAGCAAAGCTTTTGATACGGTCTCCCACAATATTCTTGCCAGCAAGTTAAAGAAATATGGGCTGGATGAATGGACTATAAGGTGGATAGAAAGCTGGCTAGATTGTCAGGCTCAACGGGTAGTGGTCAACGGCTCAATGTTTAGTTGGCAGCCAGTATCAAGAGGAGTGCCCCAAGGGTCGGTCCTGGGGCCGGTTTTGTTTGCCATCTTTATTAATGATCTGGATGATGGGATGGATTGCACCCTCAGCATGTTCATGGATTACACTCAGCTGTGGGGAGAGGTAGATATGCTGGAGGGTAGGGAGAGGGTCCAGAGTGACCTAGACAAATTGGAGGATTGGGCCAAAAGAAATCTGATGAGGTTCAACAAGGAAAGTGCAGAGTCCTGCACTTAAGAACCCTGCACTTAGGACGGAAGAATCCCATGCACTGCTACAGGCTGGGGACTGACTGGCTAAGCAGCAGTTCTGCAGAAAAGGACCTAGGGGTTACAGTGGACGAGAAGCTGGATATGAGTCAACAGTATGCCCTTGTTGCCAAGAAGGCTAACAGCATTTTGGGCTGTATAAGTAGGAGCATTGCCAGCAGATTGAGGGATGGGATCGTTCCCCTCTATTCGGCATTGGTAAGGCCTCACCTGGAGTACTGTGTCCAGTTTGGGTTCCCACCCTATAAGAAGGATGTGGAAAAATTGGAAAGCGTCCAGTGGAGGGCAACAAAAATGATGAGGGGGCTCATCATCCTTAGAGGTTTTTAAGGCCCAGCTTGACAAAGCCCTGGCTGGGATGATTTAGATGGGGATTGGTCCTGCTTTGAGAAGGGGGTGGGACTAGATGACCTCCTGAGGTCCCTTCCTACCCTAATCATCTATGATTCTATGTAGTTTCCATGGGCCTTGGCTCCATATGGAGGATGAAGTGCACCTGAGGTCCCTTTCTCACATGATTCCCCACCCGCACTGTGTTTGTCTGTTTGGGCTGAGGCTGCATGCTCACACTAGGGAACAGATCGAGCTTGCTGGAGTTTCTGCCAGCCTCTTTCCCCTACCCGCTGGCCAGCAGATAGGTGTAAAGGGGACTTTACTTAACAAATGTAAGCAAGGTCAGGATGAGATCTACTGTGACATCTGGTGGAGAGTTGTGGCGGGTTGTGGAAAAGAACTTCAGGGGCTGATCTTATTTGCATAGGCACACCCACCCTGCCTAGATGGTCATTTTGGGGGCTGTGGGATCCCCAGTTTCTCTGTTATTTGGGCAGGAAGAATAAAGTGTTATTATCCTGATTATGTGAATCAAGTACAGTAGAACTGTACTTGGCCTTTTGTTATGATGGAGGGACTCGCCATCAACTAAGTAGCACTTGCTAGGCAAGGGACATGGGTTCCAAAACTTGGAATAAAGACAGGGATTGGGATCTTTCTTTCCTCCTTGGTATGGGTGTCTTTTAGGGGCCCTAAATGCTAATTGTTCTTCCTTTCTTCAATAATAGGGCTAATTTTGATTATACTAAGAGTCTGGTTGCAGAGCTGAGTTCACCTTGAGCTGCTGGGGCTCCCCTACTATAAGTTGAGATCACTGAGTACTGTGTTAAGTAGTAGGGGGTCTGAAGATATATTGGGAAGTCACTTGCAGGCTAGCTATTGGGGAGGAGCGGCTTGCAGCGAAGGCTGCAGCAGAAACCCACGGAGAGGCGGGGCAATTGGCCCTTGGAGTACGCAAGGTGCCCCTTTACTCTACCAGAGCCCTGAGACTGCACCAAGCCATGTCCTTTGGCTTGCCTTGCTGACGCAGCTTCCTTTGCGTTCTTGCTGTAGCTACCTGAATGACCTGGAGAGGATAGCCAGAGGGGACTACATTCCAACCCAGCAGGATGTACTGAGGACCAGGGTGAAGACCACGGGCGTTGTAGAGACTCACTTCAGGTTTAAGGATCTGCATTTCAAGTAAGTTGTAGCTGCAAGATATGCCAGCCCCTTCATTTCACCTCTCCTGGTGTCACTTGGGCTCATCCCATTCAACCTTAGCTTTCCCTAGGGAGACGGAAACCTGTCCTGCCAGCAAAGCAATTCTCTCAGCATGGTGCACCTGCAAATGCCTTAGCTTTTAACAAGGCAGTGCAGCCTCTGGGTCTGAGCATGCTCAGACCCAATCTTGAGCCTTGCAGACTTGAGCCAATGTGGGCTGTTGTATGCTGGGACTTGCAGCCCTTACGCGGGTCAGGCCTGAGAAGGCGTACAGCTTTAATTAGCTTCCTTATGTCAAAGGTGGGGCAACCCACTTGCTCTGGCAGGCTGCCTGCAAGAATACATCTTCACTGCACACTAAGCCCAGGTTCCACCCTTCCAGCCACACTCCTGCTAGGAGGTGGGTCAGAGCCCGAGTCCCGTCATTTTTGCAGTGTGAATGCGGCTCAAGCCTCAGCCCTGAGTCAGAAGGCCACGTAGTGCAGCGTGGATGCATTAGCACAGTGCAGTGTGGACACTCGAGCATGGGCTTGGAAACACTGAGCGCACAAACCCGAGTCCCCCAAACCCAGGTTTAGTGTGCTGTTGTAGACACAACATAGGTGCTGATAGTTTGGGCCGTGCTGTCTAATGTGTCTGTAGCTGAATCCTTGCCCAGCCTAACAGCCGGCCTGCTGGGAGCTAGGCTCGACTCGGCAACGCTGACTCTCACTGAGGAGTTCAGCCGGCCTGTGAGAACGTCCCCTCCATTTGTGTCCCGCTGCAACTGGCAGCCAGGCTGGAAAGTGAGGAGACATGTTGATCCCTCTCCCAGGGAGTCAAGTATCAGAGGGGTAGCCATGTTAGTCTGGATCTTTAAAAGCAGCAAAGAGTCCTGTAGCACCTTATAGACTAACAGACGTATTGGAGCATAAGCTTTTGTGGGTGAATACCCGCTTCGTCAGATGCATGTCCGATGAAGTGGGTATTCACCAATGAAAGCTTATGCTCCAATACGTGTGTTAGTCTATAAGGTGCCATAGGACTCTTTGCTGCTCTCCCAGGGAGGGAGCTTGTAATGTTGCCGTAGCCACAGTGGTGCAGTTAAGATCAGAACCAAGCCCTGTCCCCGTTTCCAGCTCCTGCCGTGTACCCTGGGCACCTGTTGGATTAGCTAATCAATGCTCCTGCTGTGCTGGCTGGAGAGGAGGGGAGGGGAGGCCAGGCTCAGCATGGGGCTGTGGCTCCGGTGACCCCCGGCCAAACTAATTCTTGAAATAAACAGCTGTAACATGTGTAAATTGGGAATAATACCTGCTGGGCAGGGTCAAGAGTTAATTTCCTGTTAGAGTGCTTTGAGATCCTCTGATGAATGGTGCTAGGGAAGGATAGCGTCAATAGCCGTGTCTTAGTGTCACTGGCTTGTAGGAGAGGAATTAGCACAGTGGAAACACACTGAACTACTCTGCCCTCCTAAATGTCTGTCTCCGTTTGCTCTAATGGAGGCTGAACGTGCTGTACCCTGGTGCGTGGTGTCTTGCAGGCAAATGAGTGGAAAACCGTTTGGTCTCAGCCGAGGCCACACATTGCAGAATCTTTCTAGAAGTTAGCACAGCTGTCTTTTCAGGGCTGGAATAGCTGGGGGGCTGCAGGTCAGGAGTGGGGAGCTTTGGCAGAGAGGGGATCTCAGATCTGGAATAGCAGGGGGCTGCAGGTCAGGACAAAAGTGCATTGGCACAGGGGTGTGAGAGCTGCGGGCAGGAGTGGGGGA
The DNA here is from genome assembly GCF_965140285.1 of Lepidochelys kempii. NCBI lineage: Eukaryota > Metazoa > Chordata > Testudines > Cheloniidae > Lepidochelys > Lepidochelys kempii. The sequence continues at coordinate 48,936,393 of NC_136386.1, read as the reverse complement.
GCGTGTCTATCCAGTGCACTTACTCTCTTTACTTCACAAGCACCAGACTGACCCACAGAATAGAGGTAGAAATAAGCATTGGCTTCCCATCTGTTGATACTTTATCATTCAGCTTTTAAATTTGTGGCTCCCCTAGCCAAATTTCTTCCCATTCCAAGAGGCTGTAGGGCAGCTAATCCCCGCCCAAGCACTGCGTGAGCATTAGCTGGGAAGGGGGGGATGCAGCTGCCAGGATGACAGCAGGGCTGAGGGTGGCTGCCTTAGCTCTTCACTAGCACTGCAGCGAGACTGGAAGGTTTTGGGGCCAGATGACAAAGCCCTGACTTATGAGAAGAGGCTGAGCGAACTGGGCTTGTTCAGTCTGCAGAAGAGAAGAGTGAGGGGGGGATTTGATAGCAGCCTTCAATTACCTGAAGGGGGTTCCAAAGGAGATGAAGCTTGGCTGTTCTCAATGGTGGCAGATGACAGAACAAGGAGCAATGGTCTCAAGTTGCAGTGGGGGAGGTCTAAGTTGGATATTAAGAAACACTATTTCATTAGGAGGGTGGTGAAGCACTAGAATGGGTTACCTAGGGAGGTGGTGGAATCTCCATTCTTAAAGGTTTTTAAGGCCCGGCTTGACAAAGCCTTGGCTGGGATGATTTATTTGGTGCTGGTCCTGCTTTGAGCAGGGTATTGAACTAGATGATCTCCTGAGGTCTCTTCCAACCCTAATCTTATATGATTCTATGATAATGGGCAGGCCCTCTCTGAGAGAGCAGGTTGCCATGGGCCAGAAGTCAGGTGAAGAGGCGGTGGCTAGAGGCCCAGGACTGGGATGGCAGGGGGAGGGGCTGTGGGTTGGGATTGAGAAGCGTGCCAAGGGTGAGGGTGCCAGGGCTGGGATGGCGAGGGGGAGGGGGGCTACAGGTTGGGATTGAGGAGCATGGATTCCTTCCCCAGTTTCCTCCTCTGGGCCCCCCTCTAAGACACATTTCTCTGTGCTCCCTAGGAAGGGTTCTATCTCTTGTTGTCTCTTGGCAAAACTCTGCCAGCTAACAACTGGGACAGTTTCCTTAATTACTGACAACACCTCTCCTGCCCCTGTGCCTGAGGGCATGTTGCCTTCTGCTGGAAAGAAGCTAGTCTCAGCCCCTCCCATGCTTGGAAGCCCCCTGCTTCCCTGTGTTACAGAGTCACAGCAATCCTCACTCACCTCAGTGGTTTCTGAGATTCCCTGCCCCTTCTCTGGGCTCTCCTCTGGGACACATTTCTCTCTGCTCCCTAGAGCCAGGTTTATCTCTGGTTCAGCTGTGACCTGCTGGCAGCTAACAACCTGGACTGGTCTCTCCCTGGCAGGCATTACCCTTTCCCTCAGGGGTCCCAGCATAACACTTCCTCCTGCTGAAGGCAAATGCTTTAACCTGAGCTACACGGAAAAAATCATTACCAAGAAGCAGGTCAACTAAGAGGTGTTTCATTACCCCCACAGTCAAAACACTTTCCAAACCTTCCCACACCACATGGATTTTAGCTAGTGGTATGAGGAATTTGCTTTCGCCCACCCCCACAATCTCTGCCATTTGGCCAGGCAACATAATGGCCTTTGGGACCCCACTCTACTTACCCAGAGAGATCTGGGCCCCTGTAACCCTCTGCCCCAAGTGCTCCCCGCCATGAATTTGGACAACCTTAATATGCTCAATATCTGGTTCTGCAGAGGCCTCACAAAACCAATATGATAGGTTTCAATTGCTTGGGGGGTTTCTGTGTTGAGGACAGCAGAACTAACCAGCTATTGGTTGTCTGCTTCCTCCTAGCACAGGGCATTTATTCCTCAGGTGATCAGTGGAATTACACTGATAGCACCTTTTGGGCTCTTCTGCTTTTACAGGAGATCTGGGATAGGAGTTACCAGTAGAGGGATGTTTTTGGGTAAGAGAATGTTTAAGCTCCCAACCCCCTTCTCTCTTCCCAGGGGCAAAATGGGATCCTCCTTTCCCACCAGTTCTAAACCCCTCTTCTGTGGCCTGCTCTCAATAGACGCTTGAGTCTGTTCAAAGGCATCAGCTAAAACAGCCATCTCATCCACAGACTTTACATCTTTGTCCCATAGACACTGCTTTACATCAGCCTTACACATGCTTAGGAAATGCTCTTGAGCAACAAGATCCAACATTCCCTCAGAACTTGCCACCTCTTTACCCCTCACCCATTTTCTTAACAAATCTTTCATTTTGTTTACATATTCCCCATTACTCATCCCAATAACCCTCTTAAGATTCCTAAATTTAGCTCTGTATGTTTCCGGGGCTAGTCTGAAAACTTCGCAAAACAGTATCTTTAAATTTACAATAGTCTAAAGCATCTCCAGTAGGCATTCCATTGAATACATTTTGAGCTTTACTAGTTAATTTCACAATCAGGGTAGGAACTCTCTTATCATCAGGGATTTCATGTATTACACACAGCCTTTCGAAGGTAGTCAGATACTCAGCAATGTCTTCCTCTTCACTGTATGCAGGACATAAGTGTTCCCATTTGTGGATTTTTGGAGTGATGGAAGTCGTTGGGGTCAGGGGGTTCTGGTTTTGCTTCTCTAGCAGGTCCAGTTGATGTTTTTGCTCTCTCTTTCTCCCCGCTCTCTCTTCTCTTTTTCTTCTCTCTCTTTCTCATTTTCTTCCATAGCCCTTTTGGGTGCAGCTTTCTTTTCTGCAACCTGCAGCCTAAAAAGCTCCAACTTCGCAATTGCTTCATTGCTTTCACTCATTTTCCTGCTTTTCTGTTCTGACTTCCCTTTCCTGAAATAAGCAAACAGAAAATAACAACACTGTGACTCCCCTCCTGACTGTTAGCCACTGCACTTAAGACTCACTTAAAATCATAAATATTAATGCTTAAAGTGTGAACCCCACTTGGAGTAATAAACTGTACAGACACCCTGCTCACTGCACCACTGTGACATTCCCCTCTGATGTCATCTGGACTGGTGATCTGCTTGGTCATTCCAATCCTTGACTCTGGGAGCCAGCCTTACCCTGCTCTGCTGTGAGAACCTCCACTCCTGGGCTGTTCTTGCACAGCCTCTGGCATGTAAGCTGCTCCTTGGATTGTGCAACCGAATGACACTAACCAATATTTCTGGTCCCAGACGCAACCCTAGGAACCTCCGTCTTGCAGTGTCCAGCGGGCATAACTGGACACTGCAAGCTTATATGAGTTTGTCAATTTAACAAAGAAATTGATATGTACCAGGCTTGTTATCCCAAGGGGAGTCTCTGACATGCTTCAAAGCAAACACACTGCTTCAGGTAGAATAAACAGATTTATTAACTACACAGATTTTAAGTGATTATAAATCAAAACATAACAAGAAGGATTTGGTCAAATGAAATAAAAGCGAACACATTCTAAGCTGATCTTAACACTTTCAGTGTCCTTACAAACTTTGATGCTTCTCACCACAGGCTGGCTGGTTGCCCTTCGGCAAGACTCTCCCCTTTGATCAGCGCTTCAGTCGCTTGGTGGTGGTGTCTGTAGATGGGGGTGGAAGAGAGGAAGGGCATGGCAAACGTCTCTTCCTTTTATCATGTTCTTTCTTCCCTCTTGGCTTTGCCCCCTACCCCTTCAGAGTCAGGTGAGCATTACCTCATCGCAGTCCCTAACTGACCAAGGGAAGGGGGGTGACTCACTCAAGAGTCCAACAGATCCTTTTTATTGCTGCCTAGGCCAGTGTCCTTTGTTTCTGTGAGGCTGGGCTGGGTTTGTCCCATACATGCCCTGTTGAGGTGTGAACTGCCCCTCTGCTCTTGGGGAGTTTTTGCCTCATTTTGTTTCAAGCCATGAGGACACATTTTCAGCCTCATAGCTATATACATGAAATTACAACCTATAACATTACTATAACAACAATGCTCAGTGCATCATAAGCCTTCTGAAGACACCCGACATAACCAACTTTGCATTGGATACCCACAATCATTTTATAAAGATGAACATGGGGGTGCAGGGGTTCCCATGAGGTACACAGCAGGTATATTGGGCCGCTGATCACTGGGATGTGGCAGGGCTAGTGCGGAATATGGCCTGGGGCTGGAAGGGTCGTGGGGAAGGTCTGGGAATGTGCAAGGCTTGGACAGGGCTGAATCCTGTGGGCCTGAAACTGATCCATTGAGCTCAATTTCACTGCGGTGTCACCCTGTCCCCTGAACCCTCAGGGTGGAGCTGGGGGTGACTCCAGGCAGCTGAAAGCATCCTCCTGGTAAGCGCACTGCAGTCCCTGTACTCCAGGACCCCAGCATGAACCCAGCATTTCACCCTCACTCTGTTAGTTACATGTCATGGGGAGTCCTCCAGACTCTTCTCTGCCTGTGTCTGCCCAACCGAGAGGACCCCTCTGCTGACTACAAGTGCCTAATTTTACAGAGACTAGCACCACCGTACACTACAGCTCCCTTTCGCCTTCAAACCCCACCCCTAAACAACACCTCCAACAGTCCAGGCCCTCAGCATGTGGCCTGCTTCCCGCACTGCTGGCCGCTGGCTGTGTAATCCTGAACTGTGCGGGTCAGAGGCTGTCAACCCGTAAAGCCAGGAACTCGTGCTTCCCCACTGCCTGAGGCTGCTTTTGCGTGGAGTTCCCGTCCAGACAGGGAACACACACCTCGGTACCCTGATGGCATGCGCACTGGCCGGCCACGTCCTGCGAATGGATTTTCTGATGGTCCGGCTGCAACCTGCGTCTCAAGAGATGCTGGCGTCAATGCTGATTGCTGGCTTGCAGGGACCGCTGCTGCTGTTGTGTATCCAATGTTGGTAGTGTCCAGTCAGGTCTTAGGCACCTTCTATTACTTCTGTACCTTTGTCCTGTGTGTCTCTCAATATGATAATGGCTGTCTGGACCCATCGCTACCACCCTTGCTGCCTGCCAACCTGCTGTGGTTCCCATACATATTGGATCTCGGTGATGGAACGCCCATAGCAGTGTAGCTGTCAGGCCACAGCATCTAGTCTGTTTTTCCTGTAGCTGCTTAATCAGGTGTGAGCCCTTTGGGTTGCAGCAGTGCATGTAAAAATGGAAGAGTAGCTCACAACATCCTCCCCATCATGTGCAGGGCCGCATTCCTGTCAATAATGAGTTTCTCAAGTCCAAAAGAGCCAAGGAGGGATCTTTGCCTGATGCAGTTGTTTTGCGAAACGTGGATTTCATCATCAGAATGGTTCACCCAGCCATTCTGTTCCATTGCGGGTATCCAGGGCTGGATGAGTTTCACCCCCCCAGATCTTGCGAAGTTACCCACTTCTGTACTTGCAAACAGAACTTGGTCACTCACTAACTCTTCCGGGTGACCTGGCATGTAAATACAGCTCTCAGTTACCAATAACAGAGCGCACCGACTTCTCTGGCTGACACAGAACTTCTGGACGTTTGGAAAAATAGCCACTTGGACAGGTTTCAGAGTAGCAGCCGTGTTAGTCTGTATCCACAAAAAGAACAGGAGTACTTGTGGCACCTTAGAGACTAACCAATTTATCTGAGCATAAGCTTTTGTGAGCTACAGCTCACTTCATCGGATGCTCATCCGATGAAGTGAGCTGTAGCTCACGAAAGCTTATGCTCAAATAAATTTGTTAGTCTCTAAGGTGCCACAAGTACTCCTGTTCTTTTAGCCACTTAGAGTAGACATATCTGCTGAAATCAAAACCACCTGCAGCTATCTCCTGCCACAGTAGATCAGGAATCTCATGAGATTATGATGATTCTTGGCCTACGTTCCTGACATCCTTCTATAAGTTGTCCTGTATGTTGGGTCATACCATTATCTGCCTAGTTCTTGCTTCAGTTCTCTGAATGCCTTGATTTGACTCATGGGAATGGTTAAGCATTTCCTGTTTTAGGGCAGGTCTGCACTACAAATGTACACCTGGGCAGGTGCGCTGCAGTAACATATCTGGTGAAGACGCTATAAGCCGACAGGTGAGAGCTCATGTCCAGCTTGCATTACACGGACTCCTTCAGTGTATTTAACAACTCTGATTCCACCACCTCCCTAGGTAACCCATTCCAGTGCTTCACCACCCTCCTAGTGAAATAGTGTTCCCTAATATCCAATCTAGACCTCCCCCACTGCAATGTGAGACCATTACTCCTTGTTCTGTCATCTGCCACCACTGAGAACAGCCAAGCTCCATCCTCCTTGGAACCCCACTCCAGGTAGTTGAAGGCTGCTATCAAATCCCCCCTTACTCTTCTCTTCTGCAGTCTAAATAACCCTAGTTCCCTCAGCCTCTCCTCGTAAGCCATGTGCCCCAGCCCCCTAATAATTTTCATTGCCCTCTGCTGGAGTCTCTCCAATTTGTCCACATCCCTTCTGTAGTGTGGGGACCAAAACTGGACTCAATACTCCAGATTCCGTATAGAGGGGAATAATCACTTCCATTGATCTGCTGGCAATGCTCCAAAAAATATTGCTCAGACATGCAGGAGTGAAATCAGGAAGGCCAAATCACACTTGGAGTTGCAGCTAGCAAGAGATGTTAAGAATAACAAGAAGGGTTTCTACAGGTATGTTAGCAACAAGAAGAAGGTCAAGGAAAGTGTGGGCCCCTTACTGAATGAGGGAGGCAACCTAGTGACAGAGGATGTGGAAAAAGCTAATGTACTCAGTGCTTTTTTTGCCTCTGTCTTTACGAACAAGGTCAGCTCCCAGATAACTGCACTGGGCAGCACAGCATGGGGAGGAGGCGACCAGCCCTCTGTGGAGAAAGAAGTGGTTCGGGACTATTTATAAAAGCTGGATGAGCACAAGTCCATTGGGCCGGATGCACTGCATCTGAAGGTACTAAAGGAGTTGGTGGATGTGATTGCAGAGTCATTGTTCATTATCTTTGAAAACTCATGGCGATCGGGGGAGGTCCCGGATGACTGGAAAAAGGCTAATGTAGTCTTTAAAAAAGGGAAGGAGGAGGATCCGGGGAACTACAGGCCAGTCAGCCTCACCTCAGTCCCTGGAAAAATCATGGAGCAGGTCCTCAAGAAATCAATTTTGAAGCACTTAGAGGAGAGGAAAGTGATAAGGAACAGTCAGCATGGATTCACCAAGGGAAGGTCATGCCTGACTAATCTAATTGCCTTCTATGATGAGATAACTGGCTCTGTGGATGAGGGGAAAGCAGTGGACATGTTATTCCTTGACTTTAGCAAAGCTTTTGATAGTCTTCCACAGTATTCTTGCCAGCAAGTTAGTCATAGAGTCATGGACTTTAAGGTCAGAAGGGACCATTATGATCATCTAGTCCGACCTCCTGCACAATGCAGGCCACAGAATCTCACCCACCCACTCCTGTAACAAACCCCTAACCTATGTCTGAGCTATTGAAGTCCTCAAATCGTGATTTAAAGACTTCAAGGTGCAGAGAATCCTCCAACAAGTGACCCGTGCCCCACGCTGCAGAGAAGGCGAAAACCCCCGAGGGCCTCTGCCAATCTGCCCTGGAGGAAAATTCCTTCCCGACCCCAAATATGGCGATCAGCTAAACCCTGAGCATGTGGGCAAGACTCACCAGCCAGACACCCAGGAAAGAATTCTCTGTAGTGTCTCAGATCCCACCCTACCTAACATCCCATCACAGGCCATTGGGCATATTTACCGCTAATAGTCAAAGATCACTTAATTGCCAGAATTAGGCTATCCCATCATACCATCCCCTCCATAAACTTATCAAGCTTATTCTTGAAGCCAGATATGTCTTTTGCCCCCACTGCTCCCCTTGGAAGGCTGTTCCAGAACTTCACTCCTCTAATGGTTAGAAACCTTTGTCTAATTTCAAGCCCTAAACTTCCTGATGGCCAGTTTATATCCATTTGTTCTTGTGTCCACATTGGTACTGAGCTTAAATAATTCTTCTCCCTCCCTGGTATTTATCCCTCTGATATATTTATAGAGAGCATATCTCCTCTCAGCCTTCTTTTGGTTAGGCTAAACAAGCCAAGCTCTTTGAGTCTCCTTTCATAAGACAGGTTTTCCGTTCCTCGGATCATCCTAGTAGCCCTTCTTGGTACCTGTTCCAGTTTGAATTCATCTTTCTTAAACATGGGAGACCAAAACTGCACACAATATTCCAGATGAGGTCTCATCAGTGCCTTGTATAACTATACTAACACCTCCTTATCTCAACTGGAAATACCTCGCCTGATGCATCCCAAGACCGCATTAGCTTTTTTCATGGCCATATCACATTGGCGGCTCATAGTCATCCTGTGATCAACCAATACTCCAAGGTCCTTTTCCTCCTCTGTTACTTCTAATTGATGCATCCCTAGCTTATAACTAAAATTCTTGTTATTAATCCCTAAATGCATGACCTTGCACTTTTCACTATTAAATTTCATCCTATTACTATTACCCCAGTTTATAAAGTCATCCAGATCTTTCTGTATGATATCCCAGTCCTTCTCTAAATTGGCAATACCTCCCAGCTTTGTATCATCCGCAAACTTTATTAGCACACTCCCACTTTTTGTGCCAAGGTCAGTAATAGGATTAAATTAGATTAGTCCTAAAATTGATCCCTGAGCAACTCCACTAGTAACCTCCTTCCAGCCTGACAGTTCACCTTTCAGTATGACCTGTTGTAATATCCCCTTTAACCAATTCCTTATCCACATTTCAATTTTCATATTGATCCCCATCTTTTCCAATTAAACTAATAATTCCCCATGTGGAACCATATCAAATGCCTTACTGAAATCGAGGTAAAGTAGATCCACTGCATTTGCTTTGTTTAAAAATTCTGTTACCTTCTCAAAGAAGGAGATCAGGTTGGTTTGACACGATCTACCTTTTGTAAAACCATGTTGTATTTTGTCCCAATTACCACTGATCTTAATGTCCTTAACACTTTCTCCTCCAACACTTTTCCAAGACCTTGCATACTACAGATGTCAAACTAACAGGCCTGTAGTTACCCAGATCACTTTTTTTTCCCCTTTCTTAAAAATAGGAACTATGTTAGCAATTCTCCAGTCATATGGTACAACCCCTGAGTTTACAGATTCATTAAAAATTCTTGCTAATGGGCTTACAATTTCATGTGCCAGTTCCTTTAATATTCTTGGATGAAGATTATCTGGGCCCCCCAATTTAGTCCTGTCAAGGTTCCTCCCCCACTCTGAACTCTAGGGTACAGATGTGGGGACCTGCATGAAAAACCTCCTAAGCTTATCTTTACCAGCTTAGGTCAAAACTTCCCCAAGGTACAAAATATTCCACCCGTTGTCCTTGGATTGGCCGCTACCACCACCAAACTAATACTGGTTACTGGGGAAGAGCTGTTTGGACGCGTCTTTCCCCCCAAAATACTTCCCAAAACCTTGCACCCCACTTCCTGGACAAGGTTTGGTAAAAAGCCTCACCAATTTGCCTATGTGACTACAGACCCAGACCCTTGGATCTTAAGAACAATGAACAATCCTCCCAACACTTGCACCCCCCCTTTTCTGGGAAATGTTGGATAAAAAGCCTCACCAATTTGCATAGGTGACCACAGACCCAAACCCTTGGATCTGAGAACAATGAAAAAGCATTCAGTTTTCTTACAAGAAGACTTTTAATAAAAATAGAAGTAAATGGAAATAAAGAAATCCCCCCTGTAAAATCAGGATGGTAGATACCTTACAGGGTAATTAGATTCAAAAACATAGAGAACCCCTCTAGGCAAAACCTTAAGTTACAAAAAAGATACACAGACAGAAATAGTTATTCTATTCAGCACAATTCTTTTCTCAGCCATTTAAAGAAATCATAATCTAACACTAGCTAGATTACTTACTAAAAGTTCTAAGACTCCATTCCTGGTCTATCCCCAGCAGAAACCAGCATATAGACAGAGACACAGACCCTTTGTTTCTCTCCCTCCTCCCAGCTTTTGAAAGTATCTTGTCTCCTCATTGGTCATTTTGGTCAGGTGCCAGCGAGGTTACCTTTAGCTTCTTAACCCTTTACAGGTGAGAGGAGCTTTCCCCTGGCCAGGAGGGATTTCAAAGGGGTTTACCCTTCTCTTTATATTTATGACAAGTCCCATTAAGCTGTTCGAGTTTGGCTTCTACCTCGGATGTGGTAATATCTACCTCCATATCTTCATTCCCATTTGTCATCCTGCCATTATTGCTCAGCTTCTCATTAGCCTCATTAAAAACTGAGGCAAAGTATTTGTTTAGATATTGGGCCATGCCTAGATTATCCTTAACCTCCACTCCATCCTCAGTGTTTAGCGGTCCCACTTCTTCTTTCTTTGTTTTCTTCTTATTTATATGGCTATAGGACCTTGTAAAGGAAATTAAAAGCAATAGTAAAAGGTTCAACTCTACATGGCTTTTGGCCTTTCTCACTTTATACCTACACGTTCTGACCTCAGTAAGGTATCTTTCCTTGCTAATCCCTCCCATCTTCCCACTCCTTGTAGGCTTTCTGCTTTTTCTTAATCACCTCTCTGAGATGCTTGCTCATCCAGCTTGGTCTACAACTCCTGCCTATGAATTTTTTCCCCTTTCTTGGGATGCAGGCTTCCAATAGCTTCTGCAACTTTGACTTGAAGTAATTCCAGGCCTCCTCTGCCTTTAGATCCACAAGTTCTTCAGTCCAATCCACTTCCCTAACTAACTTCCTTAATTTTTTTAAAGTTAGCTCTTTTGAAATCAAAAACCCTAGTCACAGATCTATTTTTGTTTATCTTTCCATTTAGTTTGAACTGAATTAGGTCAAGATTGCTTGAACCAAGGTTGTCCCCTACAACCATTTCTTCTATGGGGTCCTCACTACTCACCAAATCCAAATCTAAAATGGCATCCCCTCTTGTTGGTGCAGCAACTGCTTGGTGAAGGAATCCATCAGCTATCGCATCCAGGAAAATCGGAGCCCTATTATTACTACTAGCATTTGTCCTCCAGTCTATATCTGGGAAGTTAAAGTCTCCCATGATCACACAATTCCCATTAGTATTTACTTCATTAAAAGCATTAAAGAGGTCTCTATCCATATCCAGATCGGATCCCGGCCGTCTATAGCGCACCCCGAGCACTATCCCAGGGGAGGCTCTAGTCGCTTTCTTCCCCAGTGTGATTTTTGCCCAGACGGACTCTGTCTTATCCATTCCATCGCTTCTTATCTCTTTACCATCTACCTCATCATTGACATGCAGTGCTGCTCCACCAGCTTTGCCTTTATTTCTGTCTTTCCTAAACAGCACATTCCCTTCAATACCTGTAGTCCGGTCATGACGACTACTCCACCATGTTTCTGTATCCCTATGATATCTGGTTTCACTTTCTGCACCAGTAGTTCATCCATTTTGTTACCACGGCTCCTCGCATTAGTGTACAAACATCTTAATTTTTGCTTTTTGGCTTCGCTCACATTCCTTACCTGAAAAAAGAAAAGGAGGACTTGTGGCACCTTAGAGACTAACAAATTTATTTGAGCATGAGCTTTTGTGAGCTACAGCTCACTTCATCGGATGCATTTTTCCACTGAATGCATCCGATGAAGTGAGCTGTAGCTCACGAAAGCTCATGCTCAAATACATTGGTTAGTCTCTAAGGTGCCACAAGTACTCCTTTTCTTTTTGCGAATACAGACTAACACGGCTGCTACTCTGAAACTATTCTTTACCCGATTAGGCCCAGACAGTCTACCGCCAGTATCACCTATTAGATTGGTATGTACACTGCCCTTCCGTCTTATGTCCATTCTCCTACCCACGGCTGTATCCTTTCTTACTTCAGTTTCTTCCCTCTCAATGCTAAAATCCGGCATGGAGATTACTTGGACATCTCCCAGCCATCTCCCCCAGATTCCTAGCTGAAAGCTCTCTTAACCAGTTGTGCCAGCCTCCATCCTAGAAGTCTATTTCCCTCCCTACTCAGGTGAAGTTCATCCAGAGAGAACAGTCCTCTGTCCATGAATGCCTCCCAGTGGCCATACATCCCAAAGCCCTCCTTATAGCACCACTGCCTGAGCCATCTGTTGAGCATCATAATCTTGTCACACCTTTGTTGCCCTTCTCTAGGAACAGGCAGAATCCCACTGAAGATCACCTGAGCCTCAATTTCCTTAAGCGTCTTCCCCAGCCTGGCATAGTCTCCCTTGATATGTTCCAGTGAGAATCTAGCCGTATCATTTATTCCCACATGAAGGACAATCAGTGGATTCTTTCCACTCCCATTAGGATCCTCTTCAGTCTCAGGTATCTTAGCACCCAGCAGACAGCACCCCCTTCTGTTCTCTGGATCAGCTCTGGTTACAGGCCCTGTCTATCCTTCTCAATAAGGAGTCCCCAGTAATGTAGACCTGCCTTTTCCTGGTGATGGTGCGATTCTCCGGTCTATCCCCTGTTCCCTCTGGCTGCAAGTCCTCTTGATTCCTATTCTCCCTTGCAATCCTCTGCAACACATCCTGTATCCTCCTGGGGCTCATATTTGTTGTTGTTATCTCCATCAACTCTTGCCCTCTTCCTATAGAACTAGCTTCTCCTCTCTTCTTCCTTGCCCTCTCACCTTCAGTGACCACCTGCTGTGCCCCTTCTTCATTTCCCAACTCCACAAACCTGTTCCTGAGCTCTATTTCTCCTTCACTGGCCTGTCTTTTCCTCTGCCTAGTTCTCTTAGTCACGTGCTTCCACTGTCCACTTTCCTCACCCAGGAGTCTCCCCTCAGAGTTCTTTGGTCCTGCTTCTGTCTGCAAGTCTGAGCTTTTCCCTTCAGCCTCCTCATGTCTGTGCTCCATCATCTGCTTGAACCCCCTTCTAAACTCAACCAAAGTTTCCACCTGAATCTCCAATTCTCGGGTCTTTTCTTCCATCAGCTGTATCAAGTTAAAGAAGTATGGGCTAGATGAATGGACTATAAGGTGGATAGAAAGCTGGCTAGATCATCGGGCTCAATGGGTAGTGATCAATGGCTCCATATCTAGTTGGCATCTAGTATCAAACGGAGTGCTCCAAGGGTCAGTCATGGGGCCGGTTTTGTTCAATATCTTCATTAATGATCTAGAGGATATCGTGGATTGCACCCTAAGCAAGTTTGCAGATGACATTCAGTTGGGAGGAGTGGTAGATATGCTGGAGGGTAGCGATAGGGTCCAGAGTGACCTAGACAAATTGGAAGATTGGGCCAAAAGAAATCTGATGAGGTTCAACAAGGACAAGTGCAGAGTCCTGCACTTAGGATGGAAGAATCCCATGCACCGCTACAGACTAGGGACTGAATGGCTCGGCAGCAGTTCTGCAGAAAAGGACCCAGGGGTTACAATGGACAAGACGCTAGATATGAGTCAACAGTGTGCCCTTGTTGCCAAGAAGGCTAACAGCATTTTGGGCTGTATAAGTAGGAGCATTGCCAGCAGATGGAGGGACGTGATCATTCCCCTCTATTCAGTATTGGTGAGGCCTCATCCGGAATACTGTGTCCAGTTTTGGTCCCCACACAACAAGAAGGCTGTGAAAAAATTGGAAAGAGTCCAACGCAGGGCAACAAAAAATGATTAGGGGGCTGGAGCACACGATTTATGAGGAGAGGCTGAGAGAACTGGGATTATTAAGTCTGCAGAAGAGAAGAATGAGGGGGGATTTGATAGCTGCTTTCAACTACCTGAAAGGGGGTTCTAAAGAGGATGGATCTAGATTGTTCTCAGTGATAGCAGATGACAGAACGAGGAGTAATGGTCTCAAGTTGCAGTGGGGGAGGTTTAGGTTGGATATTAGGAAAAACTTTTTCACTAGGAAGGTGGTGAAGTACTGGAATTAGTTACCTAGGGAGGTGGGGGAGGGATAGCTCAGTGGTTTGAGCATTGGCCTGCTAAACCCAGGGTTGTGAGTTCAGTCCTTGAGGGGGCTATTTAGGGATCTGGGGCAAAAATCAGGGATTGGTCCTGCTTTGAGCAGAGGGTTGGACTAGATGACCTCCTGAGGTCCCTTCCAACCCTGAGATTCTATGATTCTAATGCAGCCCAATATGCCATTGGTCTTCTTGGCAACAAGGGTACACTGCTGACTCATATCTAGGTTCTCATCCACTGTAATCCCCACATCCTTTTCTGCAGAACTGCCGCAGTATCTGCCTAACCATGTGGCATGGAGGGCTCTGCTGTGTTCAGTTGGAAGCCACCTCAGGGAACTGACACCAACGATGGGGAACAAAGAGTTCCCTAAACAGGCTGGACTAGAAGGGGATGCCCTGTCCTCTGGATCCCCTGCATCCACTCTCTATCTGGTTCCTGGCTCCCTCCTTCCCCAGTGGGGAGGGGCTGGTGTCGTGTTGGATTCAGTTCCCCACACGGCAAATACCATCGGCCAATGGTTACATGTGGGTACCCTAAGCACGACTGCCCCGGGCTGTGACTGCATCTGGCTGCCCCCTATCGCTGCTGGCTGGGCGGCCAGGGTGGGAGAACCACACTTCCCTGGTGGGATACAAGCGAGTCCATCGGCACAAGCCCAGAACACTCGTTTCTTTTCAAAACACGCAAAAAACATGTGAAAGAGACATGGAAAAGGAGTGAACGGGGCATGGGAAAGGTGGGAATGGGGTGTGGGGAAGGGACAGCCCTCTTGTCTCTTTTAAAACATTTCCCACTAAATTATTTTTAACTGAAATTTTTTCATTTTCAAAAAATTGTAACAAACAATTTACAAACCATTTTTATTGTGAAAAACACGCTCACGTGACTAATCTGCCCATGCCGGGGGAGGGGATACTTAGAGCTGTGCAAATAATGGATTGTTTGGTTCCCTGACCATTCTGAAAAAAAGTGCAGGGTGGGAGGGTGATTAGTTCCTGACTGCACTGACAATGACGTTTTTTCTAAATTCATGGCAACTAAGAAAAATACTCTTTTGCTCAAACAAAACCATTTTGTTCCAATATCAACCCTCTGTATAAACTACACCAGAAAGCACACAGCCATCTATGCCAGTGGCCCCAGCTCTCTGTGACAGCAGAGGGAAATCACCAGTCACCACCCTTAATACTTCACAGCTAATTTGCATGGTGAGATTCACTAACTGCCACAGTTCTTCAGTGGCTGATTCTGTACAACTCAACCCAAAATCCTCAATGCAATCCACATGCCCAAACAAATCAACACAGACTCCCCCAGCACAACCCTGCAGACACAAATCAAGCTAACTGCCATGCTCTCTGGAGTGGATCACAGCCATGCGTGCCCTCCTCTGGGCAGACACCCCAAGCTGGTGGTCTGGTCATAACCAGATTTCACCAAGCCAGTAACAAATGTGAACTCCTAGATCACTCTCACAGTCTCACCATGGAGTCACAGACAGTCCCCTTAGACTCTCCAGTCTATCTTGCAATCCAGACAAACTGGACTTCATGCTAAATGGTCACTTATACCAAAAATCACACCACATTCAGGTTGCCTCCAGTCCCAAGAGACCTGTCATTTACCCCAGATCAGTTGGTCCCCTAGATCTTACACCAAAGACAACGCCTGTAGCCAGTCCTGTAAAAAGGGAGCTAAAGGGTTATTAACTAGGAAAAAGGAATGAGAATTATCCACAGGTTAAAGCAAGCGACCTGTAGCCTTTATTTTAATTTAAAGTTAATTTTTGTGATGTTCTATTACACCATGGAGGGTTCGGCTCTGGTGGCTACGGTCTCACATTCATCAGAGTTAGCTCTGACTGTTTTAGAACTAGAGCTCATAGGAACACAGGAAACGACAGGCAAGTAACACAGACAATCACAAAAACAAGGGCCACTCTCTTTGATCAATTGTATTAAAATTACTGTCACGGAGTCACCGGGGCGATGCTCTGGAACTACTCCATACAAAGTGAGTCAGGACTCCAGGGGAGCATGCCTCCTCCCTGAGCATACTGTCTCCAGGGAAAGAAGCTTACCCAGCTTTGACCGTCCTGGGTCTGACCTCGGAGCATTCAGCCTCCCCTTCCACACTGTGCGCTTCCCGCAGCGAGTGGGAAGTGCGGGGAAGCCAGAGGGCCCTGCACCCCAACTCCCCAGTCAGATGCGACTCTCAGCCAGCCGGTAAAACAGAAGGTTTATTAGTTGACAGGAACACAGCATAGAACAGAGCTTGTTAGCACAGAAATCAGTGACTTTCAGTCAAGTCCATCTTGCGGGGAGGGGAGCCCAGAGCCAGGGCTCTGGTCCTTCCCCAAGTCAGCTGAGGCTGATTCACTTCCAGCTGCCTGGCCCCTGCCTTGCCCATTGCTCCTCCTCTGGCCTTTGTCTTACTTCCCAGGCCAAGAGTCACCTGGTCCCCCTCCTGGGTCTCAGGTTACGAAGGGGCGGCCATAGCATCTGTGCAAGCTGGAGCAACCTCCACAAAAGTCTCACACCCTTATTCCCACCACCTAGACATTGGTGCAATACACAGGGAAACTGAGGCACACACAGCATTCATGCAAAACAGTAAAACTCACATAGGCTCACATACAACATAACAAGGGAAAATCCCCACTTTGTTACAGTTACCAACAAAGTCATGAATGTCATAGTATATACAACTCCTAGATCTATCCATGCACCAGTTCTAACTACAGCCACTCACATCCTCACTAGGTTGTGTTAGGATCTCATGGGTCTCTGATGTATTGATCATCAGCAGAGGGATAGCCATGTTAGTATCCGAGGGGTAGCCATGTTAGTCTGTATCAACAAAAACAACGAGGAGTCCGGTGGCACCTTAAAGACTAACAGATTTATTTGGGCATAAGCTTTCATGGGTAAAAACCACACTTCTTCAGATGCATGCAAGTGGGATTTTTTACCCACGAAAGCTTATGCCCAAGAAAATCAGTTAGTCTTTAAGGTGCCACCAGACGCCTCGTTGTTTTTGTTGATACAGACTAACACGGCTACCCCCTGATACTTGGCACCAGTAATGGGATGGCTCTTGCTGGAGTTTCCCATAGGAAGCTCAATTTTCCCACTGCAGGCACCCCCTTTTTATAATGTGATTCTGCCTATACCTACATTCTGTGCATGTACATGAAATTGTCACCCCTCTTTTCCCTTAGTGGTCTGTGTCCCCTAGAAACTTGAGGAACTCCAATTCCTACAGGTTATGTAGGTTCTCTTTATGCTCATTAACACTGACACATAACTTGTATCCTGTAGTTAAGACACATGTGAGAAACAGATATGCCTTTACAGTATTTTTGTGCTTTAAAATTAATCTTCTGGCTAATTTTTCGCAATATTACCCCTTGGTACCTCTTTTCCCATAATCGTAGGGCATCAGGTTATTCTTTGCTCACTTACTTATGTTAACATTTCTTATTGGCAAGGTCTAAAATAGCTAAGCTAAATCTTGCAGGCCTCAGCCTACAGGTCTTGTGTTTCTGCCTTTCTTATTGTAAGCAGAGTCAGGATGAGCTCCACCCTGACATCTGGTGGTGAGGTGTGGCAAGTTGTGGAAAAGAACTTCAGGGGCCAATCTCATTTGCATAGGCACACCCACCCCACCTAGAATGAGGCCATAGCTGCCCAAATGGTCACTTTGGCTGCTGTGGGATCCCCAGTGTCTCTGTTATTGGGGCAGGAAGAATAAATTGTTATTACCCTGATTATGGGAATCAAGGACAGTGGAACTGTACTTGGCCTTTTGTTATGATGGAGGGACTCGCCATCAACTTAGTAGCAGTTGCTAGGCAAGGGACATGGGTTCCAAAACTCTGAATTGAGAGAGGTTGGGGATAGGTATTAATACTTATGGTCCCCTGTCCTGGTGAGGGCCTTACATGCTAATTGCACTTCCTTCTCTCTCTACTGTGGAATATCAGAGCTAATTTTGATTCCCTTAGAAGTCTAGTTACAGGCTGCTGAGCTGAATTCACTTTGGGTTAATGGTGCACCAGCACTGAGGCTCCCCTGCTACAAGCTGAAATTGCAAAAGAGCTGAACTGACTAAGAGCTGAAATCACTGAGTGTTGTGTTAAGTAGGGGAGGAGCCTGAAGATATATGGTGGAGCAGTTTGCGGGATGGTGAGCAGAGCAGCTTGTGGAGCAGAGCGGCTGGTGGAGCAGAACAGAGCAGTTTGTCGGATGCCTAGAGCAGCTCATGGGGCGGCTGGCAGAACGGACCCCCCCATGGAGAGGTGGGGCCAGCAGCTTTGGACCATGTAAGGTGCCCCTTAACACATACACCCCCCATCTCCACCCAGGTTGGGAAGTAAAACTCTGCAGATAAACTTTTGAACTCTGGGGCTGCCCTGACCAGGGACAGAGACTTTTGGGTCGTTGGACTTTTGGGACTTTGGGTGATTTGGGGTTGCTGGACTCAAGAACCAAAGGGAAAGGACATGCCCCGATTTGCTTGGGCTGGGTTTTTTGCTCATGGGTTGTGTTATGAATCCTGTTGGTGGTGTTTCCCCAACATAATGCCACATTGTTCCTCTCTGTTATTAAAAGGCTTTTTGCTACATTCAGACTCTGTACTTACGAGAGGGGAAGTATTGTCTCTTGGAGGCGCCCAGCGGGGGTGGTATATATTTGTCCCAGGTCACTGAGTGGGGGCTCGAGCCGTTTTGCATTGTGTTATTGGTATGGAACCCCTAGATATTGAACCCGGCCCCTGTTGCTACCAACTCTGACAGGCAGAAGGGTTACACTTACTTAGATATCTGATACATGATTCCCTCTAAATACTGATCAATCTTATACTTCTATAATCCTACACATTAATTCTATTTAACTTACAATGATTCTATATCTCATGACATGTTAATTAATCATAACATCATACAGTAACTGGATAATAAACTCAAATTATTGGCTACAAAACATATCCACACCAATGAGTTCCCATCTAAACTCGAAGGACAGGTCTACCCTACAAATGTGCATCAGCGCAGCTGCCACTGTAGTGCATCTGCTGAAGACATGGCATGCTGACAGGAGAGAGCTCTCCTGTCAGGTTCATAACTCCACCTCCAGGCGAGGCAGTAGCTATGTTGGTGGGAGAAGCTCTGTGTAGCACAGACCTGGCCTACGAGTGACAGAGTTGTAGTGAGATCTGTCGATTCAAAGTGTCTCTCAGGACGGCCCAGGGAGGCAGCCCCTGGGAGTCTCTGGCTTCAGTTTGGGGTCTCTGGCACCTCAGAGTTCAAACAGATGCAGTTTCTTACTGTCAGGGATTTTTATTCCCCTCTGCCAAGATAAAGGGAGGTGTTCACACGCAGGTCTCCTCTTCATGGAGGATGGGGAGCAATCAAGGGAGTAATTTGTCCTTTGCTGTTCCACAAGGGTTGTCTGAGTTCTAGGGCCCTTCTCCTGTTGGATAGGAGATGGCACCTCCTGTGGCAAACTAGCATTTCATGCTGGTTTGCTCTTGCCTGTGGGGTTTTACTGTTTCAGAGCAAACACTTAAATCTTACTTAATAGCCTGGTTTACAGACATCACAAGTGAGATGAACATAGGCTGCAATTTACAAGCATTCTGTGGAGTCTAAACCAGGCGTGGGCAAACTTTTTGGCCCACATCTGGGAATAGAAATGGTATGGCTGGCCATGAATGCTCACAAAGTTGGGGTTAGAGTGTGGGAGATGGTGAGGGCTCTGTTTGGGGGTGTGGGCTCCAGGGTGGGGCTAGAAATGAGGAGTTCAGGGTGTGGGAGGGAGCTCTGGGCTGGGGCAGGGGAGTAGGGTGCGGGGGGCCAGGGGATGTGAGCGCTCCAGCTGGTGGGGCAGGCTGTGGGGTGGGGCTGGGGATGAAGAGTTTGGGGTGTAGGACGGTGTTCCCAGCTTGGACCAAGGGGTTTGGAAGACGGGAGGGGGATCAGGGCTAGGGCAGGGGGTTGGGGTGCAGGAAGTGGTACAGACTCGGCTGGGGCTGTGGATGAGGGGTTTGGGGGTGCAGGAGGGTGGTTCAGAGAGCAGGAGGGGGATCAGGGCTGGGGCAGGGGCTTAGGCTGTGGGGAGGGGCTCAGGCTCTGGGCAGCACTTACCTCAAGCAGCTCCTGGAAGCAGCGTCCATGTTCCCCCTCTGGCTCCCACGCAGAGCCACTGTCAGGTGGCTCTGCATGCTGCCCCATCCACAGGCGCTGCCTCTGCAGCTCCCATTAGCTGCAGTTCCTGGCCAATAGGAGCTGCGGGGGTGGTGCTTGGGACAGGGGGCAGCGTGCAGAGCGGAGCCCCTGGCTGCCCCTACGCATAGGAGCTGGGCAATGCCGCAGCTTCCTGGAGCCACGTGGAGCAGCCCCAGACCCTGCTGCCTGGCTGGAGTGCCAGAGCAGGGCAAGCCCCAGACCTTGCTCCCCAGTGAGAGCTCAAGGGCTGGTTTAAAATGGCTGACAGGCCAGATCCGGCCCGCAGGCCGTAGTTTGCCTACCCCTGATCTAAACACGAAATAGTTTCTCATAAGACTAATACCTATTTTGAGCAAAACTACCATACAGGTGACATAAGAACATCCAGACTGGGTCAAACCAAAGGTCCATCTAGCCCAGTATCCTGACTACCAACAGTGGCCAATGCTAGGTGCCCGAGAGGAAATGAACAGAACAGGTAATCATCAAGTTAGTGATCCATCCTCTGTCACCCATTCCCAGCTTCCAGCAGTGCTCTGGTCTCCAGCTATGAGTTTGTCAGTTCTGAGCTAATGCTTGCAGCCTGGGTAAGAGTTGGCATCTGGTCTGCCAGAGTCACAACAACCACTCACACAACATGACAACCCCAAACTCGCACAGCCCCTCGCTGCAGCACACACCTTCATTCGCCACCTGCACAGACCCAGACAACTCTTAATCCAAACTCTCTGGATTAAGTTTAGAAGTGTGAGCAACAGGAGTGATGTAGTGGTGGGAGTCTGCTATAGACCACCGGACCAGGGGGATGAGGTGGATGAGGCTTTCTTCCAGCAGCTCACGGAAGCTACTAGATCGCATGCCCTGGTTCTCATGGGTGACTTTAATTTTCCTGATATCTGCTGGGAGAGCAGTACAGCGGTGCATAGACAATCCAGGAAGTTTTTGGAAAGCATAGGGGACAATTTCCTGGTGCAAGTGCTAGAGGAGCCAACTGGGGGGGAGCTTTTCTTGACCTGCTGCTCACAAACCGGGAAGAATTAGTAGGGGAAGCAAAAGTGGACGGGAATCTGGGAGGCAGTGACCATGAGTTGGTTGAGTTCAGGATCCTGACGCAGGGAAGAAAGGTAAGCAGCAGGATACGGACCCTGGACTTCAGGAAAGCAGACTTTGACTCCCTCAGGGAACGGATGGGTAGGATCCCCTGGGGGACTAACATGAAGGGGAAAGGAGTCCAGGAGACCTGGCTGTATTTCAAGGAATCCCTGTTGAGGTTACAGGGACAAACCATCCCGATGTGTCAAAAGAATAGTAAGTATGGCAGGCAACCAGCTTGGCTTAACGGTGAAATCCTAGCAGATCTTAAGCATAAAAAAGAAGCTTACAAGAAGTGGAAGGTTGGACATATGACCAGGGAAGAGTATAAAAATATTGCTCGGGCATGTAGGAATGAAATTAGGAGGGCCAAATCGCACCTGGAGCTGCAGCTAGCGAGAGATGTTAAGAGTAACAAGAAGGGTTTCTTCAGGTATGTTGGCAACAAGAAGAAAGCCAAGGAAAGTGTGGGCCCCTTAATGAATGAGGGAGGCAACCTAGTGACGGAGGATGTGGAAAAAGCTAATGTACTCAATGCTTTTTTTTGCCTCTGTCTTCACGAACAAGGTCAGCTCCCAGACTGCTGTGCTGGGCATCACAACATGGGGATTAGATGGCCAGCCCTCTGTGGAGAAAGAGGTGGTTAGGGACTATTTAGAAAAGCTGGACGTGAACAAGTCCACGGGGCCGGACACGTTGCATCCGAGAGTGCTAAAGGAACTGGCGGCTGTGATTGCAGAGCCATTGGCCATTATCTTTGAAAACTCGTGGCAAACGGGGGAAGTCCCGGATGACTGGAAAAAGGCTAATGTTTTGCCAATCTTTAAAAAAGGGAAGAAGGAGGATCCTGGGAATTACAGGCCAGTAAGCCTCACTTCAGTCCCCGGAAAAACCAGGGAGCAGGTCCTCAAAGAATCAATCCTGAAGCACTTACATGAGAGGAAAGTGATCAGGAACAGTCAGCATGGATTCACCAAGGGAAGGTCATGCCTGACTAATCTAATCGCCTTCTATGATGAGATTACTGGTTCTGTGGATGAAGGGAAAGCAGTGGATGTATTGTATCTTGACTTTAGCAAAGCTTTTGACACGGTGTCCCACAGTATTCTTGTCAGCAAGTTAAGGAAGTATGGGCTGGATGAATGCACTATAAGGTGGGTAGAAAGTTGGCTAGATTGTCGGGCTCAACGGGTAGTGATCAATGGCTCCATGTCTAGTTGGCAGCCGGTGTCAAGTGGAGTGCCCCAGGGGTCGGTTTTGTTCAATATCTTCATAAATGATGTGGAGGATGGTGTGGATTGCACTCTCAGCAAATTTGCGGATAATACTAAACTGGGAGGAATGGTAGATACGCTGGAGGACAAGGATAGGATACAGAGGGACCTAGACAAATTGGAGGATTGTGCCAAAAGAAATCTGATGAGGTTCAATAAGGATAAGTGCAGGGTCGTGCACTTAGGACGGAAGAACCCAATGCACAGCTACAGACTAGGGACCGAATGGCTAGGCAGCAGTTCTGCGGAAAAGGACCTAGGGGTGACAGTGGACGAGAAGCTGGATATGAGCCAGCAGTGTGCCCTTGTTGCCAAGAAGGCCAATGGCATTTTGGGATGTATAAGTAGGGGCATAGCGAGCAGATCGAGGGACATGATCATCCCTCTCTATTCGACATTGGTGAGGCCTCATCTGGAGTACTGTGTCCAGTTTTGGGCCCCGCACTACAAGAAGGATGTGGATAAATTGGAGAGAGTCCAGCGAAGGGCAACAAAAATTATTAGGGGTCTGGAACATATGACTTATGAGGAGAGGCTGAGGGAACTGGGATTGTTTAGTCTGCAGAAGAGAAGAATGAGGGGAGATTTGATAGCTGCTTTCAACTACCTGAGAGGTAGTTCCAGAGAGGATGGTTCTAGACTATTCTCCGTGGTGGAAGAGGACAGGACAAGGAGTAATGGTCTCAAGTTGCAGTGAGGGAGGTTTAGGTTGGATATTAGGAAAAACTTTTTCACTAGGAGGGTGGTGAAACACTGGAATGCGTTGCCTAGGGAGGTGGTGGAATCTCCTTCCTTAGAAGTTTTTAAGGTCAGGCTTGACAAAGCCCTGGCTGGGATGATTTAATTGGGGATGGGTCCTGCTTTTGAGCAGGGGGTTGGACTAGATGACCTCCTGAGGTCCCTTCCAACCCTGATATTCTATGATTCTATTCTATGAACTCACTCCACAGGCAAACCAACACAACACAACCAGCACCCCTCATTTGCCACCTGCCCAGATCCACACAACTCTCCCAGCACAACACAACCTGCACAGAATTCAACACAACCACCCACATAACAATACAACCAAAGCCCCAAACACATGTAGCTTCTGACTGCAGCATCCCCCACCCGCCATCTGCCACCCACACAGACCCACACAACACAACCCACATGCTCAATCACATTTACCATAAAACAGAACCTCAAGCAGTAAAGTGCTGGTTATTGCTTTTTTCTAAATGGTTTTGATTTCTTTTTAAAAGTAAAATTAAAGGGAATTTCAATACACTGAGTCCTTTCAATGCTCAACTAGCAAAATGTTCTGATTTTTTTCCTAAATTTTTGTTTAGAGGTTTTTCAGCCAAAAAAATAATTGAAACCGTGAATATTTTCCAAACAGGATCATCACTTTCCAACGGTCCTTTCATTGTAAAATGCTTGAAATAATAAAGAACACGACACAATACTCAAACATGGTTAAAAATGGTCAAAAGCAAAATGAAATGACTTTGTTGAAATGAAACATTTCAATGGCCCAACCCCTAATTCCCCCCTGCACCCGTTTTTCAATTTTCCCCAGACATGCTCCTCCCCAACAACTCCCTTTGCCCACCCTTACTCCCACCCTCACCCCCACTCCCGAGCTCTGATTCCCTTCAGCCTGCTCTCCCCAGGTCCCAGGCTTCCCCTCTCATGGGGCTGGGTGGCTGGGGCTGGAGGCCATAGGCCAGGCTGGTGCAGTGGTATCCATCATATCTGATCTCCAGAGCCCCATATCTAGGGGCAGGCATGTTGGTTGGGTGGTGGTGGGGATAGAGCAGCGTATGGTCTGTTGGGCACCCTCAGACGGATGGTTGGGCAGTGGAGCAGGTCAGGGGATCTACAAGCCCTGGGCAGTTCCCAGGGGTAGGGGGGGTTGAGTCCCTGAGGGCCGGAGAGCAGGGCTGAGACAGGGAGCAGGAGGGGCCTGATGAGATGAGCTCAAAGGTTTCCCTGGGGCATCACCCTGAGCCCAGATGGGGCAGCAAGGGATGGTGGCGCTGGGAGGGAGCAAGGAAATCCAGCTGGCATCCAGCAGCTCCGTGCCTATGTGGCAAACTCCTCCCCCAGCCAGCTGGGCCATCTCCTGAAGCCCCCCCTTGCTCCTGTGCCAGGTCATGGTGGCAGCTGCCCACATGGATCTAGAACATGGCCACACAGGCAGCCTGAGATTCAGGCTAGGTGCCCCGGCCGGCAGTGCCCCGCAATGCTCACAGCACTGGCTGATGACGAGGGCGGTCCTCAGAGCCCCTGGACACTCAATGTCCTGGTGCTGGAGCTGCAGGTCCAGTTGGGCTGAGCTCAGCACAGGATCCAGCAGCATATCCCTTTGTACCCCATGCCCACCCATGCTGCTCCCCATGCCGGGGTGGGGGGGGAAGGGGTGCAGGGCTGTGGGGAAGGCCCTTCCGGTATAACCTGCTGCCCCATCGCTGGCCAGGATCAGATGAGGCTTGAAATCGCTGGGCTCAGCAAGGGGGAGATTTGAGGGGCTTTAGCTTAAGCCAGCGGCTCACTGGCTGCTTGCCATGCTGAGCGCAGCAAGTCAGCTCCAAGCTGGGCGGTGGGGGGAGGTGGAGTGGGTCTGCACCTGCTCCTTGGCCACCTGTCCTTGCCACAGATTGGGTGGCCGGGAGCACCTGACGGCCATAGCCCGCAAAATCCTCCCCAACTGGCGTGTGGCTGGCACTGGGGCCAGGGCGGGGGCAGTCGGCGCCTGGGGAGCGGTGGGGAACGGTGCCGCTTCTCGCTCCTCGTGGGCGAAGAGGGAGACTGGCGGGGGGTGCCGGACATTTAGGGGTTGGTCTAGGGTTCCCCCTGTCGCTGAGCGCAAAAGAGCAGCTCAGCGGGTGCACCCGGACCATGGGCACTGGTGCCAGCGCAGAGGAGAAACACTCCCGCGAGCTGGAGAAGAAGCTCAAGGAAGATGCGGAGAAGGATGCCAGGACGGTCAAGCTGCTGCTTTTGGGTATGTGTTGGGCTATGGAGCCTGCCCCCCCATCCTAAGCCTGCCCTTCAGATCCTGAGCCAGCCCTCCATCCTGACCAGGCCCCCCATCCTGACCAGCTCCCCCAGAGCCTGACCAGTCCCCCCAGTCCTGAGCCAGCCAGTCCCCCACATCCTGCCCAGCCCCTGCAACTCCTGACCAGCAAGCCTGTGGTACTGGGCCTTCCCAGAGGGCTCTGCACCAACGCTGGCAGGTCCCGTGTCACGGCACTGGGGGATCCAGCTCAGGGTGGTGCCAGGCAGGCAGGGCAGGTGGCACTGGGCTTCAGTTCAGACTCCCTTGGCATTAAACACACAAGCACAGACGCCCAGCACCCCGCCCTTGAGCGCCCCCAACTCTGCCCTCCCAGGGGCTGGGCCTGGGGGGACTGTGTGTGACCAATGGATCTGAACCCACCTGGCTCCCCCACACTGACAGAGATGGGGCTGGTGCCTTAGAGACACCGCTGGGACCAGCTGGGGTAAATCCACAGCAGCTCCTCCGACCGCCATGGGAACAGACTCCCGGCTGATGGGACTCAGCTTTGCTGGTTGACTGCTGTGGCCCTTGCCTCACTGATGTCATGGCGCTGCGCCGGGGAGGGTCTGGCCCGCTGTCGCTGGCTTTACACCCCGCTGTTCCAGCCCTCGGGGCGGGACCCAGCGGACAAGGTCTCTGAGGTTCTGTTGCGCTGTCCCGGGGGCTCGCAGGGTGCCCCAGGCAATGCACATGTACGCTGGGCTGGGTGGTACCTTTCCCTCCACCCCATTGCTGTGGCTGCCCCATCTCAGGCCAGGCAGACAAGGATCAGGTCCGGTCACCTGATAACAGGTGCTGTTCCCACACGGCAAGGTTGGGGCAGAGCCTCCAGCTGTCTTTGCATCCACACCCGGCCCACAGATCGCTGGGGCATCAGTGTCCCCTTCTTCTGTGGCTAGCATCTGCATGGGCCCTCCACCTGGGCCCAGGCGGCTCTGCCTGGGGCGTGGATGCTTAAGCTGAGCTGTGGTGCAGATCGCATTAGCCAGAGCCCTGTGTCTGCAGAGAAGCGATTAGGGCTGTACCTGCCCCGCCCCCGTTCTCAACTCTCCAGCTTGCTTCGCAGCCATGCGCTGAGTGCAGCCAGGCGACTGTGGGCCAGGGCGGCTGCGTGAGGCTGCCACCATCTTGCCCAACACACCAGCACTTGAACTGGGGCCCTCCGGCGCTAAAAGCAGGTTCTGGGACTGTGCCTGCCTCCGTGGTTCTAGCACAGAGGGGGGCCTGTGACACATGTGGCCCAGTGGGCTCCAGTCCCACCCCAGGGCCCTGCTAGTCCATCCAATGGGTTGGTCCATCCAACCAGAGCCAGGGAGGGATTTGCAGCAGAACTGTATGGGCACAGAGGATGTCAGGCCACGTGATGCCCAGACCACCCAAGGTGGCTCTCCATCTCCCTTGCCCCCTCCGCTCCCGCTCCATTGGAGCTGATTAGCAGCGGGCTCCCTGTCGCACCCACCCAGTGCCCCACGGCATGGCGACCCAGGTGGCTGCGTCGGGCTCCACACTGGGCATGTTCCCTGCCATGACTTTCCTTTCTGTCCCCCAGGAGCTGGCGAATCCGGGAAGAGCACAATTGTAAAACAAATGAAGTAAGTGGGTTCACACCGCACTGATGCCTACCTTGCTATCCACAGTGCCCCTTACTGGGAGAGGCTGGGTCTGGAGTAGCTGGGAGCTCCCCATAGCCAGCTCCTGCCCCACCCTGGACGCCTGGTTTTTGAGACAGGATCTCCCGCAGCAGCCTTTACTGGCAGTGGCATGCTACCCCCCACCGATTTCTGCCTTTCCAGGTGATGCCCAGCTACGATACGCTAGGGTGCAACCTCTGGGGCTCCCCAATACCCCTCCTCACCCCCAGGGAATTCTGCCCACCCACCATGCCCACTGCAGTGTGCTGAGACTGTCCCTCAGGCAGCACATGCCATCGCGGCATGGCTGCCATACTGCCAGGCTCATGTTGGGGAAACTCACTGGAAGGGAGCGAGCCGGTGGCAACGCCTCCAGCCCATTGGGTGCCCTCTGTGCTTGGCCAGGCATTGCCAGGGAGTGCCCAGCTGTGGAGCCCGCGGCCTCCCTCAGGCTCACCACCTGCTCCTGTCTCCATCAGGATCATCCACCAGGATGGATACTCCCTGGAAGAGTGCCTGGAGTTCATCTCCATCATCTACAGCAACACCCTGCAGTCCATGCTGGCCATCGTGCGGGCCATGGGCACGCTGAGCATCCAGTACGGGGACTCGGCCCGGCAGGTGAGCGGCTGGGCACAGGAGGGGGATAGGTGGGGTTCTGCACCCCTCTCGACCACATATAGCAGTTGATGAGTCCCCTATGGCCCCAGACAGCAGAGCTGGGTAGTTTAGCTCATATGTTTAGATCCAGCGGGTCCAGGTTCAATTCCCACTGCTGACAGGGCTTTACTTCAGAGCATCCGGTGCCTCCTGGTGAGCCTGGGCCAAGCCAAAGCAACTGATCTTGCTGCACCCTGTCTCCCCAGGACGATGCCCGTAAGCTGCTACACTTGGCTGACACCATTGAAGAGGGCACCATGCCCAAGGAGATGTCTGACATCATTGCCCGCCTCTGGAAGGACACGGGCATCCAGGCCTGCTTCGAGCGCGCCTCGGAGTACCAGCTGAACGACTCGGCCGGCTAGTATGAACCTTCCTGTGTAACCTCCTAGGGCACAGGCCGCCCAGGCAATACCCCGGCTCAGGTGCCCCCACAGACCTCATCACAGAGGCATTAGCAAGGGAGTGGCCTGCCAGTCCCATGGGAGATGGGCTAGGAACTCCCCTGGCTTTGCACTGACCTAGAGGCTGGGAGGAGTTTGGGGAACATCAGAACAAGTGGTTTGACTGTTCCCCAGTATGTGAGGGAGAGTGGGGGGGGTTCTCCGCAGCCCACCCCCACCTCACCCCAGCACCTAGTCCCATTCCTCTGGCACAGGCAGCCCTCTGCTGAGCCCACACGGGTGCTGGCACAGGGAGGTGGGTACAGGGCCAAGAGGGTGCAGGCTGAGGAGGCATGGCACTACTGGGACTCAGAGCAGCTCCAGAGGCCAGTGTGGGGCCAGGGGAAGAGGAGACCGGGGCCCCTCTCCTGGAGATGCAGAGAGGGGGTGGGAGGCAGGAGGCGGGTTGCTGTCTGGGTGCCCGTGAGGAGGTCTGTAGCTATAGCGTGCCAGCCCTTTGCTGTGTCCACACAGCACCCGATCTCAGCACCATGGCAAGAGGAAGAAGTAACAGCAGCAGCAGGTGGTTCTAGGCACTGGTCACCCTAGAATATAGCAGCGTGTGGGGTGGGTGGGGTCCAGCCAGCTCCAAGGGGCCTCTCGTGCTGGGCACTACCCAGACACCCAGCGAAAGCCAGGCCCTGCCCCAGGGAGCCCACAGCCTGGGGCGAATGGGCATCTGAGCTGGAAGCTAGTCCTCTCGTGGTGCCCACTTGAACTTTGCCAGCTTTGGTGAAGCCGCTGCCCCCCTCTGAGCTCCTTCAAAGCTACCAAGCTCAGCAGCCAAAGAGACCCCAGTCAGTGGGATGCAAGCATGAGGCAGCAATGGGGCTAGATCCCTGACCCCCATGCACCTGCTTGAGCTGTCCAGGGCCACCCAGCCAGAAGGGCACCCAGCCTTTGGCTCCAGCCACTCTGGGCCTGGGAAGCATGGAAACCATCCCTTGCCATCCCCGAGGTGATGAGTATTTCAGGCCCTTCCTTTCTGCCTGGGCAGCTACCTGAGTGATGTGGCGCGCCTGGTGGCACCCGGCTACGTCCCCACAGAGCAGGATGTGCTGCGCTCCAGGGTCAAGACCACCGGCATCATCGAGACCCAGTTCTCCTTCAAGGACCTCAACTTCAGGTAGGGCATGGTGCGGGAACGAGGCCCTGCTAAGCACAGACAGCCCGCGGGATGTGGGGGGGGGTATCAACAGGGGTCCCAGCAGCCAGCTCCAGATGCGTGTGTGGAGAGCCGCCCCAAGACCTGTGGAGCACTGGAGAAGGGGGTGCTGGGCTTGGGCAGGACTCTGGGGCCTGGAGCACTGGAGACCCAGTCAGGGGGAGGCTGGGATTCGAAGGGTTAAGGCAAGGAGGAGATTTGGGCAGTGGGAGGGATGGGAGCAGGCGTGCAGAGCTGGGCACAGGGCCTGGGGCTGGCTGGGCCAACGCTGCGCATGCCCTGGGGTGGCAATGCACCGACATGACAGAACAGGGCGGTTGGGGCCCTCTGCTTTCCAGGGCTGTTTTCCCATTGAGCTGATACAGTCTCCAACAGCCTCTGGCCCCAGCCCCCTCCGGAGACTGGCTGAGCACGCTCAGCCCAGGCCCCTGCCCTGGGAGGAGGCCTCTCCCACCTGCTGAATCTTGGCACCGTAATCTCACCAGGGCTCATCCTCGTCTTCATTTGTTATTGGCTGGCGCCATCTAGTGCTGATGCACCCAGGCTGGGCGCGGTGCCGGCCGGGGCTCTCAGGGCCCTGCTGTGCCGGTCAGGCTGCAGTCTGCGGCCTTTCCATTGTGGGCAGAGCAGAGGTTTTAACTCCCCCCCGGTGAGAACCTCCAATTAGCTCTTGCTCCCCCATTACGGGAGCTTTCCCGTCTCATTCCGCGGAGGCTCCTTTCCCTGCTCCAGCCACCTCTCCCCAGTCCCAGCTGGGTGGCCCTGGCCAGCTGCAGCCGGAGATGCCACATGGACACTGCCCAGGAGCTGGGCAGCCCAGAACGCACCTATCCTCAGCATGACACTCTCAGCCCATTTCCCCTTGGGTGGGCAACACAGCTGGCACTAACCAGCCCTGCCAGCGGCTGTGCCAGCCAAGCCTGGACTGGGGGGCATGGACCACAGCTCCTTGGGGGTTGTCCTTCCAGGTAAGAGTGTTGAGACCCCTTGCCCAGTGCCGGACCTGCTCCGTGGCTAACCCAGCACCGTTCTCCACCACACTGTGCCCACACTGTCCGTGCCACCAGCTGTGCCCAGGTCTCCAACAGTCCCTTCCTTGGCAGCCGTCACCCCAGCTGTGGCCAGCCCCGAGCTGTGGTCAGCCGCCCATGGCCAGGTGCCCCTGCAGAGATGCCCCCAGCCCAAGCAGTAGCAGAGGCCACAGGGTCCGGAACAAAGCTGTCCCCTCGGGAGGTCTCTCCCCCCACGCTAGCAATGCGGCCCATGCCCACTTTGGAGCCTGGCTGCTCAAGGGACCCTCTCCCCGGCCCCAGGATGTTCGACGTAGGCGGCCAGCGCTCTGAGCGGAAGAAGTGGATTCACTGCTTCGAAGGGGTCACCTGCATCATCTTCATCGCCGCCCTCAGTGCCTACGACATGGTCCTGGTGGAGGACGACGAAGTGGTGAGTGGAGCCTGGCTATTGGGGGGGGGGCGAGGCCCTTGGCGCTTAGCCAGAGGGAGCCGGTCAGGCCCAGGTGCAAGCAGAGTACCGACCCAAGCACTAGAAGAACCCCAGAGGCCTCAGATACATGCTGAACTCCGCCAAGGCCAGCCTATCACAGAGCGCTTCCAAAAACATCCAGCCAATCAGCTCACGCCCCTGAGACTGGCTAGCCAATCGGATCCTCTGTGCAGACATGGAGTCCGGGGAGGGAGCATGGGGCTGTGGTCACAGCACAGGGTGGGGACTTTAGCAGACCTGTGTTCTGGTCCTGCCCTGCCTGTGACCTTGGGCGAACCGTCCTGCTGATGGCGGAGACCGTGGGGTGGACGTGGGGAAGGGGAGGTTTCACAGGGGTTTTTAAGCTGCTGATACAGCGAGAAATAATCTACCTGGAGCAACAGCAGCCACCTCCCTGGCCTCACTCCGAATGCCAATAATTGGCGAATAAGCAGAGACAACAGCCCGTTGGGAGGCAGCGTGGCCTGGGGTGGGGTGGGGTGGGAGGGAGCATGACTCAAGGTGGGGGCTCTGTGCCTGGCTCTGCCACTGGCCTGCTGGGTGACCCTGGCCATGTCACTGCACTGCTCTGTGCCTCAGTTTCCCCAGCTGTAAAATGGGGATGATGCTCCTAGATTCTGTAAAGCATGCTGCGATCTCTGGATAGAAACCTCTCTGTGTTATAACAGGAGCTAGTGGGGCTTGGACCCACCAGGCAGCAGGGGCTAGGGATCGCAGGAGAGCAGCAGAGCACGCACTCAAAGGCTACAAGGGTTACCAAGCTAGACAGGGTAGGAGACCCTGTAATCTGTCCTCCACTGGCTCAGCCGGCCTCCCATTCACACCACAAACACTCCAGGAGACGAGGCAGGAAATTGATGCTTGAGATGCAACTAAAAGCCCCATTTGGCCCCTTATTCCTCCCCAGAACCGGATGCACGAGAGCTTGCATCTCTTCAACAGCATCTGCAACCACCGCTACTTTGCCATCACCTCCATCGTCCTCTTCCTCAACAAGAAGGATGTCTTCCTGGAGAAGATCAGGAAGGCCCACCTCAGCATCTGCTTCCCTGATTACGACGGTAAGTGCCCAGCCTGCTGCGGGTCCTCTGCTGCACGTTTTGCGTGGGGTGGGGTAAAGAGGGTGCAGGGGAACTGGGTTTTGATTCACAAGTCAAATGGGTTTTCAGGGACAGACAGACACCCAAAAGAGCCCGGATCCAAATGCCAGCGACCAGCATGCAGGTTAGTTATGCACAAGGTGACTGAGGGGGGACCAGTTGCAGGGCACATCTCAGAAGCCAAGCTAAGTACCAGATCAGCTACTTACACTAAACACGCCCACCGGTTAGCTTTATGGCTGCATGTACCTGTGCTTCCATCACTGGCCACCAGATCTCCCCACGCTCCGTGCAAAGGCTGCTACCCCTGCAGGGTCAGTGCCCCTTCCCCCCGCCAGGCAGAAGTTGGGGGTTAGTTTTTATGCTGTTGACAGTGGGATTGATGTTCATGGAGCTTTTTTATTTTTAAAGATTTTTTTATCAACTTACATTTTCGCAGTTATGCACAATTCGGAGTTTTCAGCGGTTTTAACTTTTCTCTCAGTTTAAATGTTCGTACTCGTGGGAGATTGCGGGGGGGGGGAGGGCAGACAATAATTATTTAATGCCAGCAGATGCTGAGATTCAGTTATAGCTGTATGAGCCATCACCGCACCATTGTCACCATCACCCAGCCAGCCATCGAAAACAGAGCTGCTTAAATGGACAAAGCAGGCCTGGCTTTACTGTCCAGGCGTTAGGCCATTGGTCCAGAGCCTCCGTCCATCCCCAGCGTTGGCTGGGCCCCTGAGAAGGTCTCATGAAGCAGTTTTAATCGCTTGCCCATCTGGACATGCCGAGCCTTGCCGATGGAAGTAGGGTTTCGTGAGTTTGGGCATGCAGGTGAAATCGACGTTTAGTGACATTCACCGATACAAATCAAACCCTGCCAAACCTGCTCAGAACTTAGCATCTCTTCCCTGGTGCTCAACGCCAGCTGGGAGAGGGTGGAGCTGCTCAGGCAGGTTAGAGTCCTCCTCTGCTGTACTAGGGTGTGAAAGGAGGGGGCCCAATGCTGGTGGGGGGGTCTCTCCCTGTTGTTCCCTAATGGCTAGAGCCATATAGGGATTTGGGCACCTTGCTGCCACTTAGATTCACTGCCATCAAGGTCAGAAGGGGCCATTGTGATCATCTAGTCTGACCTCCTGCACATTGCAGACCACAGAAACTCACCTGCCCGCTCCTGTAACAGACCCCTAACCTCTGGCCGAGTTACTGAAGTCCTCACATCATGATTTAAAGACTTAACGTTACAGAGAATTCACCATTTACACTAGTTTAAACCTGCAAGTGACCTCTGCCCCATGCTGCAGAGGAAGAAGGTCTCTGCCACTGTGACCCAGAGGAAAATTCCTTCCCGACCCCAAATATGGCGATCAGTTAGACCCTGAGCATGTGGGCAAGACGCAGCAGCCAGACACCTGGGAAAGAATTCTCTGTAGTAACTCAGAGCCCTCCTCTCTAGTACCCCATCACCAGCCACTGGAAATATTTGCTAAGGGCTGTCATGGATGGGCCACATGCCATTGTCCTTCATCAAACCATCATCATCATCCCTCAGCAACCTCAGCATATCGTCCCTTCCGTAATCTTTTCATGCTCAGTTCTGGACATCAGTTAGGTGTTTTTGCCCCCACTGCTTCCCTTGGGAGGCTGTTCCAGCACTTCACTCTGATGGTTAGAAACCTTTGTCTAATTTCAACACTAAACTTGCTGATGGCCCGTTTACATCCATTTGTTCTTGTGTCCACATTTGCACTTAACTTAAATAACTCCTCTCCTTCCTTGGTATTTATCCCTCTCATGTATTTAGAGAGAGCAATCATATGTCCCCTCGGCCTTCTTTTGGTTAGACTAAACAAGTCAAGCTCTTTGAGTCTCTTCTCATAAGACAGGTTTTCCATTCCTCGGATCATCCTAGTAGCCTTTCTCTGCACCTGTTCCAGTTTCAGTTCATCTTTCTTAAACATGGGAGACCAGAACTATATACAGTATTTATTCCAGATGAGGTCTCACCAGTGCCTTGTGTAATGGTACTAACACTTCCCTGTCTCTACTGGAAATACCTCGCCTGATGCATCCTAGGACCAGGGATGAAAGTAACTTAAAGGACTTACTGGTACGCCGGAGTCCTGAGGGGGGGGCTTTAAATCCCCAGGCCGGGGCTTCAGCTGTGGTAGCGGTGGCTGGGAGCTCTGGGCCGTTTAAATCACCCCTGGAGCCCGAGTGCTTGGGCAATGATTTAAAGGGCCCGGGGCTCCGGCCGCTGCGGGGAGCCCCGGACCCTTTACATCGCCAGCCTGGGGAAGCTGCGCCCTGCTGGTATGGTCGGCAGTGTACCGGTACGCCGTACAGTACTGTATTGGCTTACTTTCACCTCTGCCTAGGACCGCATTAGCCCTTTCACGGACGCATCACATTAACGGCTCAGAGTCATTCTATGACCAACCAATATACTCAGGTCTTTCTCCTCCTTTGTCCCTTCTAATTGATACATCCCCATCTTATAGTCCAAATTCAGTGCCGCTTAAGTTCAACATTTGGGTGCACTCAGCTGCTGCCAACTCTCCAGGTGCCTGAGTTTCCACCGTTAAAGTCCCCATGGTGCCTAGTGGTTTCTGAGAGTGAGCATGCACAGAGGTGCCTTGGTCCAGATGTGGCAGGGAGTGGGATGCCGGGGGGATGGCCTGGTGGCAGAGCCACCCACGGGGGGGAGCAAGTGGGGCAATTTACCCCAGGCCCTGCAGGAGCCCCCATGAGAATGGCTGAAGTCTGAGACAGGGAAGGGGCCAGTAGCATAGCTAGGGGGGAGTGGGGCAGCGGCAGCTCTCCCACGGAGCACAAGTGGTGCCTTTTTAATTTTTACTCACCCGACGGCGCTCCGGGTCTTTGGTGGCGGGTCCTTCACTCGCTCTGGGTCTTCGGTGGCGGGTCCTTCAGTGCCGCCAAAGAACCGGAGCAAGTGAATGACCCGCTGCCAAAGACCCGGAGCGCCACTGGGTGAGTACAAGTGGCTGGCACCTTTTATGTCCGCTCCCCCTGGCTATGCCACTGGAAGGGGCCCCCGAAATAGCTTTGCCCCAGGCCCCCTGAATCCTCTGGGAGGCCCTGCCTAGTGGTTGGAGCAGGAGTCAGCAGTCAGGAAATGAAGCCAAGGGCCAGAGCCAGGTTCCCTGGGGCGAGCTTGGGAAGGGGCCATGGCAGCTGTGGACGAATGCTTTGAGCAGTCAGCGCCCTGCTGCTGGGCTTGAGCTGATCGTCTGAGCAGGCCCCACCATGTTCCTCAGGCAGCCGGTTGGTGAAGCCAGCAGCTAAGCAGGCGGCCTGCAGGTCCTCACACCTCCATGATGTCCCTGAAGCCCTATCTCACACTGGGGGCCTCCCCTGAATTCTTGAACCAGATGTTGCTCAGCCTGGTAGGCCAGCCTGCGGCGTCCAACCTGGGGTGGGCCGTGACCCTAACTCACACCAAGGCCACCACAGAGAAGGAGAGCTGCCCAGGCTTTAGGGTGCAGTGGGGGCCATTGCCCAGTGGTTGAATTATGGGGGCCACACTAGAACTGACCAGGTTACACCCCCATAACTCCAGAAGAGGGCTCCCAGCTGAAGATCCCAGGGAGGCAGGGTGGGGGACCAAGTCACTCTGAGGGTCTGGGGTTAGCTCCCTGCCCCCAGTATTTCCTACTGGTTAGCAGCTCCACCCACTGGCCAGGGGGGTCCAGCACAGGCCTGTGAATGCAGGTAGCTGAATGCCTTGCAGCACTAAATCCCTTGGGGGGCCAGCCCTGAATTCCGCAGCCTGGGGAGCCCAGTGGGGGCGGTTTAGGTTGGATATTAGGAAAAACTTTTTCCCTAGGAGGGTGGTGAAACACTGGAATGCGTTGCCTAGGGAGGTGGTGGAATCTCCTTCCTTAGAATTTTTTAAGGTCAGGCTTGACAAAGCCCTGGCTGGGATGATTTAATTGGGGATGGGTCCTGCTTTTGAGCAGGGGGTTGGACTAGATGTTGTCCTGAGGTCCCTTCCAACCCTGATATTCTATGATTCTGGGAGAGCCCCCGAGGGAAGCATTGGGGAGGGGGGAGCAGGGAGGCTGGGGATGGGGACTCTAGGGTCTCTCTCTCGCCAAGCAACCCAGCAAGTGAAGAGCTCATAGCCCAATGCCTTGGGACAGCACTGCCCTGGCTGGCAGCATGATACCCCTACCACAGGACAGGGCTCACCAGGTCCCCAGCTACCCTGTTCAGACGAGCATGTGGGCAGGCGTTTCCCAAAGGCAGGTGCTGCACTGCTGGGGAGGAGATGCTGGGGCCCAGATTCACAGATGCTATGACATGCCAAACTCCCACAGAACTCACTGGGGAGGGGTGAATCCGGCCAGTGCTCTGCACACCCAGCAGAGGGGGAACCTGGGCACAAAGCCAGCTCAGCTGAGCTATGAAGCTGGGACCAGGCCCTCTGTCAGGATCCCCCCTTATCCTGGGGCAGGGTCAGTGCTTCCCTCCTGCCCCGCACAATCCGCAGACCCACCGTTAGTGCCAGGCTCCTACGTGGGAACACTGCAGTGGGCAGCGGAGGGCAGCTTGCGTCCAATCCTCGAGCCCAGGGACACCACGGCCGTGTGCCTGGGTCCAGCATGCCACGTGGCACCAACTTAGAGACTGCCCCCCAGGTCCCTGCCACCCATTGCCCATCACACTCCCAAGCCCCTGCCCCACCAGAAGAGCCTTAACTGTGCCCTCAGTCCTGGCCCTGCCGTCCATACCCCTGCCACACAGCCAGTCAGTCAGTCGACTGGCTCCCCTCAGTGCCAGGCGGAGCAGGATGTCCTGCTGCTGCCAACTCTTGGGGCATCTCTGCCAGTCCCGCATGGCAGGTGTTTGCAGGAGCTGATCATGCTGGCAAGATTCTTTGCCCACACTAGGAGTGGCTATGGCCATCTCCCTGCGGGAGCAAAGCTACGGGCTGCCCTCAGTAAGGAGTCTGGCTGGGAGGCTAGTCCTAGCAGAGCACCATTGTCCACCAGTGGTTCTGGCTCTTTGCATTTACACTGGGGACAGGGGGTGCCAGCCCCCATGGCGCCTCAACTGGGGAGGGCACAGAGGTGGCAGAAAGTCCCCTTTGTCTCTCTTGCGGGGCAGCTCAGCCCTGCTGTTTAAGCTGACCAGGGTATTTTCAGGGGGGAGAGGGAGGATCTGAGACACGCATTTGGACTAGACTGTGGAGAGGAGAAAGGGGAGCAAATGGAGTGAATGGGGTAATGAAGCTTTGGGGGATCTCAGCAGCGGGGCCCCCGTAATGGCCTGGGGTGTCTGGCTCCTTGGCCAGTGGCCCTCACAGCAGGTTTGGGGGTGGGGGCAGGGAGCTGCTGGCAGGCTCTAGGGTGTCCACGCCTCCCCACAGAGCTCAGCCAGTTCAGCAGCTGAGCCACCCCCTGACCCTGTCCTGGCACTGGTGCCTCCACAGGACCCAACACGTTCGAGGACGCAGGCACCTACATCAAGGTCCAGTTCCTGGAGCTCAACATGCGCCGGGATGTAAAGGAGATCTACTCACACCTGACCTGTGCCACCGACACTGAGAACGTCAAGTTCGTCTTTGACGCCGTCACTGACATCATCATCAAAGAGAACCTCAAAGACTGTGGCCTCTTCTGAGCCCCTGGTGCCGCCCCCCCCATCATCACCCCCCAGTGCCGCAGCCCCCACAAATCACCACGTCCCTCCCAGCCACAGCCACCCCCCCCACCAGCCCCCAGTGCCACATCTGCAGCTCCCCATCTGTACCACATCCACATCCCTCCTCCCGGTACCACGGCTGCGGCAACCCATCATCCCCTAGGTATCACAGCCGCAGCTCACCATCCAAATCCCCCCATTGCCCCCTGCCACCACAGCTGCTGCTCCCCCTCTATCCCACATCCCCATCCTCTTTTATTAATAAAGAGTCTAGCCTCAGCCTCTCTGTTCATCGCCCCGTGCCGAGGGTTCCGGATCCCTGGCACCGAACAAGCCAATCTCGTGGCCTCTGCAGCCCCATGCTCAACAGAGAGCATTGGTCCTGCAAGCACAGCTCCCCAGGGCTGGTGCAAAGCTCACAGCTTCTTTCCATGGGGTTTCCCTCTCCCAACGGATCCCCAAACTTCCTTTCGCTGGGGACAGAGCCAATCAAAACAGCACAAACGGGGGGGTTTCTTTCTACATTTTATTATTTCAAACCATGTGAACAATTTGGTAAAACATCCTGTGATAAAAGCTAGGCTGCGTCCGTCGCTGGCTAAGGGCCCCAAGGAGCTCGCCCTGTGGGGCCCGCTTACGTACAGCAGTGTTTCCTCAACCGACGCTACAGTTAGAGCTAAGAAACTACGTTTAAAACAGAGTTGACAGTAGAGCAACCTCATGAGCAATCCCCGCCCACTGGGGCAGGGGAGGAGAAGGAACGGGAAAGACACGGACGTGATCACCATCACTTAGTCCTTCGCTGGCGTCTTAGCCCTTAGAAACCTAGTTCTGCCGATGGGAAAAGATGCGGCTCGAGGTTCTGGGCCGTGTTCTCCCCATGCTGGGGATCGAGTCTGGCCCGGAGATCTGAAGGGAAGAATTTATTTGAACCCAATTCTAAACACAACTCATGTTGGAGCAAACTACGGAACAGATGTAAACGTACTAACACCCCTCAAGGCACAATTTATTTATTTATTTAAGTGTAGAAGATTTTGTGAGGACAACTTGACCATTTAGTACTGGACTTTGTTAAATAGTTTTAAAAAAAGATCTCCTTTAAAAAGCAATGTAAAATACAATTTTATTTTCTTTTTTTTTAATTGATTTTTTTTTAAAAGGAATGTTGATTTTTTCTCTTGCTGGTCTGTGCAAATCACAGAAGCCTGAGGGACTTGCTGGAGCCCCCCCTGCCCCAAATGAAAGAGCAACGGTTCGAATGTAAACATTTGGAAAGCGATTTCTTAAGCGAGGATGGCCGGGAGCAATTCCAACCACAGTTTCAAAAAAACAATGACAAATGTGGGTTTCCCCCACCCCCAAAATAATTTTTTTTGTTTTGAAATTGCTGCGCTTTAGTTTAATGGGATGAAAATGCCCCAATCTACAGCCACTGATCTGTCCTTGTGGGGGTGGACAGGGGGGAGAAATACCAGGCAGGTTCAGGTAGAAACACGGTCTGCAGCAGGCGGCTTGCTGCCTTCATGTCATGATCATTAACCAAAGTCTTTTATTAGGAGAGGAAAAAAAAAACAAAACACAAAAAACCAAGAAGCAGAAGTTGTTAAATGGTGCAGTCCTTCCTTCGTCGGCAACAGCCTCTCCTCCGGTACATGCAGTTCAAGTAGTCCTAGAAGAGAGACGCACCCAGGAGTTATGCTGGTGAGCCCTGCAGGCCACGGCTGATCACCACATTACCAGGCTGGTGGGACTCTCCAGGCTTAACAGGAGATTCTGGAGTATGGAGAGACCAGACAGGATAGACACGTGCAAACCAGAGCAGGGGAGGGGGGGGGGCACTGCCATCTGGCCCATGGGCAGCACTTGAGCCCTGCTGCAGCCCCCAGTGGGACTGTAGGGGGAGAGGCAGAGAGATGGGAAAGGGGAAACAAAAGGAGGTTCCTTTGGTGCCAATTTAATACCATGCCCCCGGGTCATCAGCCACGGGGATCGAACCGGCGACCTCTGGATCTGAGCACCCGCAGCTCTGGCAGTCAAGGCTACAGCAAGCTCAGCAATGTGTGTGTGTGGCCCCCCTGCCACAGGAGGGGCAGGGCCCGCGTTCCACCTATCTGCCAGGGCTATCAGGAATGGCAGCAGCCTGGCCTTATGCAAGGTGCCTGGCTCACAGTGCCGTGAACATGCCTTCAAACACAGCCCTTGAGGGAGCACATCTCCCCGCCCCAAGGGGAAACTGGCATCACCGGGAGCTGCATTCAGAGCGGAGGCTGAGGGCAGTGGGACTGTGAGCACAGGGCACAGCCATTGAGAGGCACGGGCTACCAAACCTAGGGCACAGCTTCCCAGAGTTGCTGCTGGAGTCCCTCCCCCAGGAGCTACGCGTGAGTCCCAGGCTCCCCAGAGCCCAGTGTCCCCCAGCACAGCTGGCTTTGTAAGCTGTGTGTGAGCCACCCCGGGAAAGGGAGCTAGCTGGATGCTGACTGGAGCTGCCCTTCCCATGGCCTCTCAGGCTGGTCAGAGGACACGGGCACAAGCCCCATGTCCCGGCAACACTGGGCCCTGTGTCTGGCCTCAGGCATGTCAGCGTCGCTGGCCATGGGTGCTGCAAAGGTAAGAGCCCCCTCACACCTACTGGCCTCCCCAGGGAGGGCCCAACACCTGGGCCTGCTGCAACCTGTGCCACCTAGAGCCAGTCCTCTGCTTCTGCAACCCATGGGCCACCCCTGGGCTCCCCACCATAAAGCATCAGGGCAACAGCTTGATGCTTAGGAGGTGATGGCTGGGGGCCAGGTGGCTTGGATTTCACCACGACTGGGCTCCAATCTGCCCCACATGGGACAGGATCACTATGCGAGGTAAAGAGGCTGCAATCTCCAGCCCGCCAAGGCCTGCAGGCCCCACCCCATGAGGTTGCT
Organism: Lepidochelys kempii; assembly: GCF_965140285.1. Classification (NCBI taxonomy): domain Eukaryota; kingdom Metazoa; phylum Chordata; order Testudines; family Cheloniidae; genus Lepidochelys; species Lepidochelys kempii. The sequence continues at coordinate 48,895,860 of NC_136386.1, read as the reverse complement.
GGCCCCCATTCCCCTCCCCACAGGCCTGAAGGCCCCCCAAGCCGCTTCCTCATAAGCCTGTGGCTCCCTTCCCCCAGCAGCAGCCCACAGAGTGAGGTTCTACCATCTCTGGGAAATGTCGCCCTGGCCTATACTCTGCCTGCCTTGTACATTACTGAGAGGCACCCCCTTGGGCCGATGCATGCAGTGGGGCTGCCCCACCCCACAGCTCAGTGGGGCTGTTTGAGAAGAAGCAAGGGCCCGTTTGCTCACGCACCCGTGGCTGAGGGGCTCACAGGAACATGGCGAGAGAAGGACCCTGGCTTCACAGCCAGCCCCAGAGCTCCCCAGCCTGGCCTCCTCCAGTCCCGGCATCAGTGCCTCTCCTACACAGGCTGTCTCTGGGCACCAGCCCCGCCCCTTTTCCTCAGCCTCTATCCCTGAGCCCTTGCTGGGTCAGCCTCACCTTCCCCCATTCCGTAGCAGGTGCCGTTCCACCATTAGAAGAGCCCACAGTCCTTCAGGTTGTTTTTGATGATGACATCGGTGACGGCGTCAAAGACAAACTGCACGTTCTTGGTGTCGGTAGCACAGGTGAAGTGCGTGTAGATCTCCTTGGTGTCCTTCCGCTTGTTCAGGTCCTCAAACTTGCTCTGGATGTAGCCGGCCGCCTCATCGTACTTATTGGCCCCTGAGGAGGAGGAGAGGGAATGAGCCACTTGCGTACAGGGCACAATGCTAAGAGGCAGCCCCCCTGAACACTGATCCCCGATTGGTCCCTTCCCCTGGCAGTGCCTCGGTTTCCCCAGGCAGAAAGCAAGATCCTGACCTGGTGCTCGAGCTGGGTCTGTGCCATGGATACAGTCACACTTTACACCACAGGGATGTTTGCAAGCAGCCTACAGATCGTTAATAAATGAACAACAGATACTTTAATAAATGGCTATTAGACTGCTAGAGTGCGCATAGGTTGCTTATAACCACAGCTTACAACAGGAGTGGGCAAACTACAGCCCGTGGTCTGGATCCAGCCCCTTAGGGCTTTGGATCCAGCCCGCGGGATTGCCACCACCGTGGTGCAGTGGGCCCCGCAGCGCTCTCAGAAGTGGCTGGCACCATGTCCCTGCGACCCCTGGGGGCAGAGGGCTCCCTGCGCTGCCCTTACCTCTGAGTACCTCCCCCGAAGCTCCCATTGGCCGGGAACGGGGAACTGCGGCCAATGGGACCTTTGGGGGAGGTACCTACTGGCAAGGGCAGCATGCTCAGCCCTCTGCCACCCCTCCCCCAGGGGCCACAGGGACATGATGCCAGCAGCTTCCCAGGGCCAGGGCCAGGGCCAGCCCTGGTCGTGCTGTTGCCACACCGGAGCCTGAACCCCTCCTGCAAGCAATTTCCCCACCCAGATGTGGCCCTCAGGCCAAAAAGTTTGCCCACTCCTGGCTTACAGCCATCCCAGCACATACCCCAGTCTTCATTCACTAACCCTTCATCACTGGCCCCTTCTAGAAAGTGTGACCCCCAAGACTAAGCCTCGTCCATGCTTCTCTCCTGGCCAGTGTAAATGTGGAGCTTCTCAGCCATACACATGCCCCCAACCTTGGTTGAATCCTGTTAACCTCTCAGCTTCAGGGAGATCTTGAGGCAATGAGTTCCACAGGTTAAATATACACTGTGAAAAAGCACCCTCAGCAGTATTCAGCATGTTGCCTTTCAATGTCCCCAACTGTCCCTGTGAGCAGAACCACGCCACCGACCATCCATGTGCTTGTGGACCTTGTCAGTCACGTCCCCCCTTACTCATCTCTGACCCCATCTCTCCACACCTCCTTGCTGGCACTTGTCTCTGAAGTCCCTTTGTCTTCTGTGCACCATGGTAGAAACGGGGTGAAGAGAGCTGGGCCTGGTGTACCAGGAATATTTCCTCCATTAGTCTGTCTTAGGGGTACCTCACACCGTGTTGTATTTACCTCTCATCCCTGTGCAGAAGGGCTGTGCTATTATCCCCAGTGTACAGATGGGCAAACTGAGGAACAGATGGGGAACCAGGGAATTGAATCGGAGTCTGCTGAGTCCCAGGTTTGTACCCTAACCATTGGACCAGCCTCACGTAGTCTCCCCCTTCGTTAAAATGACCCAATTTGAGCGGCTCTGTTGACTGCAGTTGTACCCTCCATTCCCCCCCACCCCTCAGGCTCCCTCCGCTCCTGCGTTAATGCCAGCTATGCTGAGGGGAGGGGGATGCCCCAAAGGAGAGTGCTCCCACACCTCCCCCAGACGCTGGATAGTGGCTGGCGAAGTTCAGAGCCAGGCCAGAAGTCCCAAGCAAAGGAGACGCTTCCACTGGCTCCAAAAGCCACCCAGTCACTAGGGGATTTGAATGTAACTTAACCAATCACACGTGTTCTGCATCAAGACTAGTCCGGGGCGTGGAGGGGGCTGAACAATGGGCGCCTCCAGTAATTGCTGATCTGAGGAGACTCCCAGCCATGTCGCCACTGAGATGCTGTTGTACTCACAGCTCATTTCTCACCCCACATGTGGCCACAGTTGCTTACAACATAACTTTAATCCCCAGCCTTCAGTGAGCAGCTCCCTCTACTGGAGGAGGCAGATTTCACACACATAGGACAGTGCGAGTCAGCCTTTCGTCCCCAGCACCGCCAGCTCTCATGAGGAGTTGTGCCATTGTATGAGATCACATCTTCCTTAAAAAAAAGTGTCTTGCCCTCCCAGCCGCAGAGGAAAGCTTGACGAGTGAGCCTGACTGCTCAGACATCAGAATCAAAGAAACAGAACTTAACAGCTGCTGGGTTTTAAATGCTCAGGAGTTTTAAGTTGCACTCGTGATTTCTGGGGGTTGGGCCCAATGTTTGAGTCTTCGGGCACCGATGCTGTGCCCCGGGATCTCACTCCATGACAATGCAGTGAGTGCCATGGGTGAGGGAATGTGGAGAGGGACAGTATCTGGCTCGGAGAACCTTCCCCACCCACCTTGGAGGACTGACCGGGTCTGTTGAGCCATGTGTCGAACTGGGTCCAAAGGAAGTGCCTGTTCGTCATGCACATTTGGATGGGCCCCTCTGCACCACGGCTCCGAGTTGGACGCATTTTAGTGCGGGTGTCCACCCATTTACAAGTGACAAACCCATGCGATCAGCTCCGCCTAGAACATGCGGGCCAGTATACACACACTGCAACATGTACACCACAGGGCCAGGTGTGTTACTGGCCCCTCTGCCTAGCCCCCAGAGGATGGCACCTGGTACAGGCCCACCTGAGGACTCAGTCATTTAGCTCAAGCCGTAGCAGCTCCTACTCTTAACTCTGAAGTGCCCAGTTCTATCCCTGGTGCGTACGCCAAGACAGCAGTTGAATGACAAACCTCTGGACACCCCCAAATCCTCTTCTGGGGGCTCTCCAGTGATCTGGGATAAAGGATGTCGGAAGCCCACAATAACAGTGCATGGAGACAACTTGTTGCCTGCTGTCCTCAGGGAAAGTCTTATCCATGTCTGTGGTTGGAGAATCAGAGAAATGCCAGGCTGGAAGGACCCTAGAGAGACCATCAGCTCCAGCCCCCTGCGCTAAGGCAGGACCAAGTCACCCAAAACCAGCCCTGACAGGGATTTGTGCGACTCGGTCTTAAAACCCCCCAATGACAGGGATCCCACAACCCCCCTTGTAGACCTGTTCTAGAGCTTCACTCCCCTGAGAGTTAGAAAGTATTTGCTAATATCTAACTTCTATCTCTCTTGCTGCCGATTACGCCCATTGCTGCTTGTCCTTCCTTCAGTGGAGGTGGAGAACAATTGATCCCCATCCTCTTTCGAAGAGCCCTTCACAAATTTGAACACTGGTATCAGGCCCACCCCCACCTCAGTCTTCTTTGCTCAAGACCAAACATGCCCAGGTTTTTGACCTGTCCCCAGCAGTCAGGTTTTCGAAACCTTTGACCATTCTGCACTCTCTCCAATTTGTCCATATCACCCCCGAAGTGTGGAGTCCAGAACTGCACACTGCTCCCACTAAGGCCTCTCCAGATCCCGGGCTGTCACCCAAAGCACCCTACCAAGCCAGCCTAGCCCGCTGCCAGGAGACGTTGCTATTCAATTTGACTGGGTCCTGGCACTGGTACTATAAACAGACTGAAGAAGGGGAGAGAGGGAGCAGCACGGCTTGAAAGACAACCGCTTGTGCCTGACTGCTGGCGACTCCAGCTGGCTCTGGCCCGGGCGGTGCCATGGTAGAGCCTGCCGAATGCACCCTACCTTGAGAATCTCTTCCCGGTCTGCACTCCCTGATTCCTCAGCGCACTGCGCAGGAAGGTGGCACTCATAAGTAGCAGACTGAGGTGGCAGCTTAGATTGGTGGCCAGTTGGGGGAAATGCCCAGTATTGGCTAAGGACTGGCAGGCCAGGTGCATGGCTGGGGGATAAGACCGGAGGGTGCTACTCCCAGCAAGACACAGTGGTGCATCGGGCCCACCCACGGCACTTTGTTTGTAATAGGGGCACTGGCTGCATCAGCTCTTCCATTTTCCTCAGAAGCCACGCTGAGGTAACCTGCAACCTGAAAGGCGGCAGTAACCGGACTAACTCCCACCTCCAGTCACTTTCTGCAGGGCTGGTGGAGCTGCGTCAGAGCACACAAAATGACTGGGAAAAAAAAACAGTTATTCACGTCTCGTAACTGTTGTTCTTGGAAATGTGTTGCTCCTGTCCATTCCAACAGGTGTGTGCATGTGCTGCATGCATGATCGCTGGAAGCTTTTCCCTAGAGGTACCCATCGGCAGTGGAGACCCCTGGAGTGGCGCCCTCATGGCGATGTATACAGGACCCTGCCGACCCGCTGCCTGCTCAGTTCTTTCTTGCCAGAAGACTCTGACAGAGGGGAGGCAGGCGGGATTTGGAATGGACAGGAGCAACATATCTCGAAGAACAACAGTTACAAGAGATGAGTAACCGTTTTTTCTTCAAGTGATTGCTCACGTGCATTCCAATAGGTGACTTCCAAGCGGTTACCCCGGAGGAGGGATCGGAGTTCACCTGACTGTCGACTGGAAGACTGCCAAACCAAAAGCAGCAGCATCCCTCGCCTGCTGGGTCATGGCGTAATGGGAAGTGAAGGTGTGGACTGAAGACCACGTTGCTGCCTTGCAGATGTCCAGGATAGGGACCTGCGCCACGAAAGCTGCAGACGTCGCTTGTGCTCTGGTGGAATGCGCTCTAATGGGTGGAGCTGGAATTGTAGCCAGGTCATAGCACGCCCTGATGCAGGACGTGATCCATGACGACATTCTCTATGATGAGATAGGAAACCCCCTCATCCTTTCTGCAATTGCAATAAAGAGCTGTAGTGATTTACGGAACGGCTTTGTGCGTTCAATGTAAAGGGCTAAGGCCCATCTAACATCTAAGGTGTGAAACATGCGCTCCCTGCTGGTGGCATGGGGTTTAAGGAAGAACACAGGCAAGAATATGTCCTGGTTCACATGAAACTGGGAGACCACTTTGGGCAAAAAAGCATGGTGGGGGCGTAGCTGCACTTTGTTTTTATAAAACACTGTATACGGGGGTTCAGAGGTCTGGGCTCTGACGCTCTCCTTGCAGAAGTTATAGCTACTAGGAAGGCCACCTTTCAGGACAGACAGGAGAGAGGGCAGGTAGCCATAGGCTCAAAGGGGGGCCTCATGAGAGAGGATAGGACCAGGTTTAAGTCCGGGGGGGAACACGCTGATGTAAAAGCCTGGGTAAAGTCAGTCAAAGCCCTTAAGGAACCTACCCACCATAGGGTTACTGAATACTGATCCCCCCAGTGTTCCTGGGTGGAAGGCCGAAACAGCCACCAGATGTACCCTTAGGGATATCGCCAACCCTTGGTGCTTTAAGTCCAAGAGGTAGTCTAGGACAAGGGGAACTGGGGCTGATTGTGGTTCAGATCCTCTTTGTCGGGACCAAATGGAGAAACACTTCCACTTGGCCAGGTACGTGGCTCAAGTGGAGGGTCTTCTGCTTCCCAACAGGACTTCCCTGACCGAGTTCGAACACTGAAGTTCCAAAGGGTTCAACCATGGAGTTTCCACGCTGTGAGGTGGAGGGACTCCAGGTTGGGGTGCTGCAGCTGGCCATGGTCCTGCGAAATTAGGGATGGGCAGATGGGGAGCACCATTGGTGTGACCACTGAAAGGTTCAGCAATACGATGAACCACTGCTGGCGGAGCCACGCTGGTGCTATCAGGATCAACGAGGCCCTGTCCTGGTGAACCTTGAGGAGCACTCTGTGTATGAGGGGGAATGGTGGAAATGCATACATCAGGTGCCCCGCCCAAGATAGGTGACAGGTGTCTGCAACAGAGCCTGGGCTGTGGTTCAGGAAGGAGTAGAAACTCTGGCATTTCCTGTTGCCCCGTGTGGCGAACAGGTCTGTATGGGGAAAGCCCCACTTCTGGAAAATTGAGTGGGCGATATCCAATCTGAGGGACCACTCATGTCCCTGGAACGAGTGGCTGAGGTGGTCTGCCAGCTCGTTCTGCACCCCAGGAAGGTATGACGCCTGCAGGTGTATGGAGTGCGTGATGCAAAAATCCCACAGGGTGAGGGCTTCCCGACAGAGGGAAGAGGAGCGAGCACCACCCTGTTTGTTTATATAAAACATCTCTGTGGTGTTGTCTGTGAGTACTGATAAGCACCTGTCCTGGAGATGGCTCTGGAATGTCTGGCATGCCAGGCGAACCGCTCTCAACTCTCGTACGTTGATGTACAGTGACAGCTCTGCCTGGGATCTGAGGCCTTGGGTTCTGACACTGCCTAGATGAGCTCCCCAACTGAGCGCCGAAGCATCCTTAACCAGGACAATCGTCAGTTGGGGCTTTGTGAAAGAAACTCCCGCACAAACCATCTGAGGTTGGAGCTGAGTGGAGGGAGCTGAGTATTCGCGGAGGGAGGGTCACTATTGAGTCCAATGGGTCCCTGCCCTGCCTGTGCAAGCCACGCTTGTAGAGGTCGAAGGCGGAGCCTGGTGTGTTGCACCACATATGTGCAGGCAGCCATATGTCCCAAAAGACCTATACAGTTTCTGGCTGTGGTGGCTGGGAAACGAACGAGGGTATGAATAATGTCCGAGAATGCTTTGAAGCGTAGTTCTGGGAGGAACACCCTCGCGACTGCAGAGTCCAGGAGGGCTCCAATGAACTCTATCCTTTGAGTGGGGGTCAGGATAGACTTGGGTTCGTTCAATATAAGGCCCAGCCAGAAGAATGTGTCCCTGACCAGGGATACGTGCTGCGCTACCCTTGTTTGGGATTCTGCCTTGAGAAGCCAGTCGTCCAGGTATGGGAAAACCTGGACCTGGCGCCTGCGGAGGAAAGCTGCCACTACCCCCATACACTTGGTGAATAGCCGAGGGGTGGTGGGAAGACCGAACGGAAGCACCCTGAACTGGTAGTGATGGCCACTGACTACGAACCTGAGAAAACGCCTGTGGGAAGGGATAACTGAAATATGGAAATACGCGTCCTTCAAGTCGAGGGCAGCGTACCAGTCTCCCGGATCCACTGAGGGAATGATGGTGGCCAGAGAGACCATGCAAAACTTCATCTTTTTTAATGTATGAGTTGAGGTCTCACAGGTCCAGGATACGCAGAAGCCCCCCCTTGACCTTGGGGATAAGGAAATAACGGGAGCAGAACCCTTGCCCTGAATTCCTGAGGGACCTCCTCTATCACCCCTAGTGCTAGGAGCAGTTGAACCTCCTGTAAAAGAAGTTGCTCGTGAGAAGGGTCGCTGAAGAGAGACGGGGCAGGCGGGTGGGAGGGCGGTAGGGAGCAGAATTGGATAGAATATCCCGCCCCTACCGTGCTGAGGACCTAGCGATCTGATGTGATCTGAGCCCAAGCCCGGTAGAAGCGGGAGAGTCGGTTCACAAAAGGACGGGAAGGATCCAGTAAGGCGACTGGTGCGCTGTCCTCGTGCTTAACTTCAAAAGGTAGGCTTAGGGCCAGGGGCTGTTTAGTCGAGCTCTGGCCTTGGCCCGAAGAGGACTGTGGGCACCTCCTATTGTTTCTGCCCCTCCTTCTAGGTGGGTCCCATCTCGGGGCTTCTTGGTAGAAGCGAGATGGGGACTGAGGCGTAAAAGATCTTCTCTGAAAGGCAGGGGTGTGCAGCCCCAGAGATCTCAGCGTGGCCCGAGAGTCCTTGAGGCTGTGTAAACATTTGTCCGTGTTTTGGGCAAACAGGCCCTCACGGTCAAAGGGAAGGTCCTGTATGGTATTTTGGACCTCGGGAGAGATACCCAAGACCTAGAGCCATGCACTACGTCTCACAGTAATGGTGGTGGCCATAGTTCTAGCTCCCAAATCCACCTCATCAAGGGCTACTTGAAGAGCAGTTCTAGAGACCACCTTGCCTTCCTCTAGGAGTGCTCCTTACTCCCTACATGTGTCAGTCGGGATAAACTCCTGGAACTTGGCCAACACCTACCAGGAATTAAAGGCATAACAGCCTAGCGCTGTCTGTTGGTTAGCTATTCGAAGCTGGAGACTCCCCAGTTGAATAGACTTTATGGCCGAAGAGGTCCAGCTTCTTTGAGTCACGTGACTTAGGAGCGGAACCTGGTTGACCCCGCCACTCCTTATGATTTACTGCATCTACAACCAACGTACCCAGTTGGGGGTGTGTAAAAAGGTGCTCACAGCCCTTTTGTGGCAGAAAGTAGTGTCTCTCCACACCCTTAGCCATCAGTGGTATAGAGGCTGCAGTCTGCCAAAGCACATTGGTGGTAGTCTGGATAGACTTTATGAGGGACAATGTAACCCTGGAGGGACCCTCTGGGGCAAGGATATCTACTGTGGGGTCTAAGTCCTCAGCAACTTCCTCCACCTGGAGGTTAAGGTTACTTACCACCCTCCTAAGTAGGTCCTGGTGGCCCTTGACATCCATTGGTGGTAAAGCAGTGGATGTGCCCTCCACAGCCTCATCAGGCGAAGAGGAGGAAGACATTCCCGGAACCGGGTCCTCCTGCCCCTCCAGTTGTCTAGAGGCTGGACATGGTAACTCAGGAGGCCTGACAACGACCGGCTGAGTGGCCTCCACCGTGAGTGGAGTGGGAGCTGTGGCTCTGCGGCTGATCGACAGACACATCCCATGTAGGGTCCTCTGGTGCCCTAGGGGAGCGGTGTGCCGTCGATGATGCTGATGGAGGGGCACGGGGATGTTAAGAGTAATAGCAAGAAATGTTAAGAGTAATAAGAAGGGTTTCTTCAGGTATGTTAGCAGCAAGAAGAAAGTCAAGGAAAGTGTGGGCCCCTTACTGAATGAGGGAGGCAACCTAGTGACAGAGGATGTGGAAAAAGCTAATGTACTCAATGCTTTTTTTGCCTCTGTCTTCACGAACAAGGTCAGCTCCCAGACTACTGCACTGTGCAACACAGCATGGGGAGGAGGTGACCAGCCCTCTGTGGAGAAAGAAGTGGTTCGGGACTATTTAGAAAAGCTGAACGAGCACAAGTCCATGGGGCCGGATGCGCTGCATCCGAGAGTGCTAAAGGAGTTGGCGGATGTGATTGCAGAGCCATTGGCCATTATCTTTGAAAACTCATGGCGAACGGGGGAAGTCCCGGATGACTGGAAAAAGGCTAATGTAGTGCCCATCTTTAAAAAAGGGAAGGAGGAGGATCCTGGAAACTACAGGCCAGTCAGCCTCACCTCAGTCCCTGGAAAAATCATGGAGCAGGTCCTCAAGGAATCAATTCTGAAGCACTTAGAGGAGAGGAAAGTGATCAGGAACACTCAGCATGGATTCACCAAGGGCAAGTCATGCCTGACTAATCTAATTGCCTTCTATGACGAGATAACTGGCTCTGTGGATGAGGGGAAAGCAGTGGACATGTTGTTCCTTGACTTTAGCAAAGCTTTTGACATGGTCTCCCACAGTATTCTTGCTAGCAACTTAAAGAAGTATGGGCTGGATGAATGGACTATAAGGTGGATAGAAAGTTGGCTAGATTGTTGGGCTCAACGGGTAGTGATCAATGGCTCCATGTCTAGTTGGCAGCCGGTATCAAGTGGAGTGCCCCAAGGGTTGGTCCTCGGGCCGGTTTTGTTCAATATCTTCATAAACGATCTGGAGGATGGAGTGGATTGCACCCTCAGCAAGTTTGCAGATGACACTAAACTCAGAGGAGAGGTAGATATGCTGGAGAGTAGGGATAGGATACAGAGGGACCTAGACAAATTGTAGGATTGGGCCAAAGGAAATCTGATGAGGTTCAACAAGGACAAGTGCAGAGTCCTGCACTTAGGATGGAAGAATCCCATGCACCGCTACAGACTAGGGACTGAATGGCTCGGCAGCAGTTCTGCAGAAAAGGACCTAGGGGTTACAGTGGACAAGAAGCTGGATATGAGTCAACAGTGTGCCGTTGTTGCCAAGAAGGCCAATGGCATTTTGGGATGTATACGTAGGGACATTGCCAGCAGATCGAGGGACATGATCATTCCCCTCTATTCGACATTGGTGAGGCCTCATCTGGAGTACTGTGTCCAATTTTGGGCCCCACACTACAAGAGGGATGTGGAAAAATTGGAAAATGTCCAGTGGAGGGCAACAAAAATGATTAGGGAACTGGAACACATGACTTAAGAGGAGAGGCTTAGGAAACTGGGATTCTTTAGTCTGTGGAAGAGAAGAATGAGGGGGGATTTGATAGTTGCTTTCAACTACCTGAAAGGGGGTTCCAAAGAGGATGGATCTAGACTGTTCTCAGTGGTAGCAGATGACAGAACGAGGAGTAATGGTCTCAAGTTGCAGTGGTGGAGGTTTAGGTTGGATATTAGGAAAAACTTTTTCACTAGGAGGGTGGTGAAGCACTGGAATGCATTACCTAGGGAGGTGGTGGAATCTCCTTCCTTAGAAGTTTTTAAGGTCAGGCTTGACAAAGCTCTGGCTGGGATGATTTAGTTGGGAATTGGTCCTGCTTTGAGCAGGGGGTTGGACTAGATGACCTCCTGAGGTCCCTTCCAACCCTGATATTCTATGATTCTACCACCGACACAGGTCTAGACCCTTGGCCTTGGGCCTGATGATAGGCCCAGGGGTCCAAAAGGGTCATTGTACTGGGCCCTACCACTGGGGTGGCCAAGTGGCTACGGTGCTGCTTGCTCCGCCGGCTGATGGTGCCGGGACCGATGTCGGGACCAAGATCGGTAATGACTGCGTTGGGACTGTGAAGATTCGGCCTCTGACTCCGACGCCAACCACAGTGTAGCAGAGCCCGATGGTGTCAGAGAATGGTGGCGAGGGGACAGAGACCGGCGCCATAGCATCATGGGTTTACCACGGTGCTGGATTAGTGGCGGTGCCATCATCGGTTCTGGCATCGCTGTCCCCAATGGTGCCGTAGCCATCGGAACTGCCATCGTCGGTGCCACCGACATCGGTGCCGAAGTCATTGGTGGCATAGCGGCACCCCTCGGTGCCGGGCACACTGTTGCCATCAGTACCGATGCCGGTAGCTGATTTTGCAGGCCTGGATCTCGCACATGCGGGTCCAGGTACTGCAACGTCATATCAATGAGATCGCGGGCTGCCTCATAAGTGTCCAGAGTGGAGGGGAGGTCGAGCTCTTCCTCTAATTCCCCATGTGTAGGAGACTCTGTTCCCGCCAGACTCAAGGGCTCTGCAGCCGGGGCTGAGGCTGACAGCGTTGGTTCTTGATGGCCTTGCCAGGGGTGTCCAACTGGAGGACGCACTCCACTGTGATCACCCTTCGGCTTCCTGACAGGGGAACGACCTCTGTCCAGTTTTTTTTTCTTATGTGGCACCGGAGACTGGGATCGGTGCCGACGTGAGGCACTGGCATTGTGTGCCGGAGAATAGTACTGGTGGCTCCTTCCTCGGTGCCGGGACATCCCACACTGAGGCCAGCGCACTGCGTACCGAGGAGACCGGCGCCGGTTCAGTCTGCAGCTGAAGGGCCGACTCCATCAAAAGGAGTTTCAGGCGGTAGTCCCGCTCTCTCTTTGTTCTGGGTTTAAAGACCCTGCAAATAGGGTACTTATCTGTTTGATGGCCCTTGCCAAGACACCTGAGACAATTGTGGGAATAGGCTTCCCACACCTCTCGCACGCTTTAAACCCCTGCGGCCGAGGCATGCCTTGGCGCCGGGGAAAGTAGAACGAAGGGGGGAGGGGGGAACCCCTTGGAAGAATAATAACTACAACTATTAATAACTTGAATAACTATCTACACTGAAGACAAAGGAAACCACTAGGCTAAGTAACTTGTGAGCAAGCACTAAGCTGTTCCAACGACCATCACAGACGGTAAGAAGGAACTGAACGGGTGGCAGGGTCATATATACAACGCCATGAGGGCGCCACTCTAGGGGTCTCCACTGCCAAGCCGACGGGTACCGCGAAGGAAAAGCTTCCAGTGATCGTGCATGTGGCGTGTGCACACACCCCTGCTGGACTGCACAGCAGCAATCACCTGAAGAAGAACTGGCTGTTCCAAAGTTACCTTGGGCTGGGACTGAGAGCAGCTGTGCTGCAAAAGGGACGCGGACGTGCACGTGGGGTTAAAATCCAACATATTTTCCCCTCGATCACATGATTTCCCCTCCCCCATGTACCAATTTTTCAGAAAGCCCCAGAGCTAGACGTTTACAGCTATTATCCTCCTGAACGTCACTTCTCCATCAGATCGACGCACTGCTGTTCCAGGAGGGATGGGGCACCAGGCTCTATGCCCTGATTGTTCACACAGCATCACTTGAGAGGAGTAGATAGGCCATAGGCCCCGGTTTGTTATTGTAGGGTTGCTACAGACCAGCAGGCTGCTCCAACCCTGGCTGCAGGGTGTGCCCATGCTGGCTTGCTATGGCAGGATGCAGCTGGGTGCTGGGTTTGAGAGGAGCTGCACAGCAGCGGGTTTGTTCTGCTGGCATGGGGCAGAGGAAGGGGTTGTTGTAGGGTTGCCGAGGACAACTTTGGTTTGGTTTGGGTTTTTTCAAGAAAAGGCAGGTGGAATTTTAGGCCCGCCCAACTCACAAGCGGAGAGAGGGGAGGCTGGGCCAGAGCTTAGAGCACCAGCCTAGAAGGGGAGACCTGGTTCAATCTCCTCCTCTCCCAGACTCGGGGTGCGACCTTGATCCTGCCACTCACCACTCAGGCCACGACCTTGAACCTGCCACTCACCACTCAGGCCCTCACCTGTACAACAGAGTGACAGCCCTGCCCTGCCGCTCGGGCGGCGTGTGAGGATCACAATGAAGACAGTGAGGTGCCCAGATACTACAGCCAGGTAAGTGCCTACGGGAAAGTCAATACTGCGAAAAAAGATGGGTCCTTAACTTAAGTTAGGTCACTCAAGTCAGGGTCCATCCACTCTGCAGTGGGAAGAGCCTCTGATCCCAGGCAGACAGACTCACACTAGCAGGGCATGAGCCTGTTTCCCCGGGTTGGGACGTGCGCTCAGAGCTGCAGTGTAGACCAGGGGTTCTCAAACTGGGGGTCAGGACCCCACAGGGGGTTGCAAGGTTATTACATGGGGGGTTGCAAGCTGTCAACCTCCACTCCAAACCCCGCTTTGCCTCCTGAATTTATAATGGTGTTAAATATATTTAAAAGTGTTTTACATTTATAAGTGGGGGTCGCACTCAGACCCCTTCACAGCTATGTGAAAGGGGTCACCAGGACAAAAGTTTGAGAACTACTGGTGTAGCCAGACCCCTAAGACAAGGGGACAGTATCCCTTCTAGGTCAAAGCTACTTACCCCCGAGCCAGGCCTGGGCGCCTGCACATGGCTGGTGGGGTGGAGACCCAGACAGCCCCATACAGAGTCTGAACACAGCATTCTGCCCACAGCCAGAGCAGGTCCGAATGCTTGAACTGGCTGGTCAAAAGGTATTTCACCCCCTAGCCCAGTCAGAAGCAGGTCTGTCCACTGGTTCCCTTCTGTATGGAAGGCAGTCACGATGCGCACAGCTGCCAGTAACCCCAGAAGAGAGCAGCTCAGCCGCTGTGCGGTTAAACCCCAGCCCAACGTGCTGCTACCCTGTACAGAGCCCCCCACTGCTGGAGACTCCACTGAGCCCAGCACGGGAACCTCGCTAGAAGGAGCCAGACACAAGCTACTGGCCTGGTAGCTTATCAGCAGGGACTGAGCAGGTCTGTAGCTTGCTGTTTCCTGTCCTCCTGACCTTGCATGCCTCTGGCACTTCCTCCGTGCAGAACAAGCGTCACGGAGGAGACACCCTCAGGTTTTCAGTCTCACAGCAAGGGCCTGATGAGGGTTTGCCAGTGCTGTCAGGAGCTGCTGACAAAACAATGCAGACTAAATGGAGCCTGCATGCTGCTGTGCTCACCTTCTCTTCCCTGCCTCTCTGGGGCCCCTGGGGCTGCCCTGGAATCAAACCCCCATTTCAAGAGCTCACAGGGATTAGTGACCAGGGAGAGTTAACGACAGTCTGTGTTTCTACAGTACCTAGCACAGTGCGGTCCTGTCTGGCACAGAGGTCCCAGGTGCTACGAGCTGGCACTGCTGCCCTTCAATGGACAGAATGAGACATGCTCCCAGAGCTAAACCCAGCACAGGGCCGTAGCTGGAGAGGTCAAGGCCTCTCAAGGAGGATCCAAGTGCTATGCTTCTATGCCAGGGATTAAACCAGAAGCAGGAGCTGCTATAGCTTGAGCTAAAGAGTCAAGCTCTGTAGCTGTGGCTGGAACAGACTCACCCTCTGTGGGCTGGGCAGAGCAGGACGTGGAACTTGGCCAGTGGGTTGTACTCCGAGCTCATAGGGGCCCTGGAGAGCAGTGTAGTGACCATCACTCTCCGTTGGGCCCAGGTTTGCTACAACTTACATGGATTTTCAAAACCGTCTCTCCTCCACCACGGACACAGCCACTGGACTGAAATGGTACACAATAGGCAGGCACCCCAGTTTGACAAGGCAGAGCCACTATGTGGAAGAGGCCAGCTGGTCTCCACCTTGGAAGCCCCAGCTTCCCCCCAGGGCTGGGAGAGGGCAGCTTCTGATGGAACGCCAGGGAAGCTGGGACTCCAAGATGCGAGTAAGGGACCGGCTTTGCGCATCAAGCGCTGGGGCTCAAGCAACTCCCCGATCGTTTGAAGTACATTGGGGCCAGTGTTCAACTAACATGACCACCTCAAATAGGTAGGATCTCAATGAGCCCAGAGAGCGCGTCTCCTAGAGTAACTCTGGCAGGCCTGGCTTGGCTTGCATGCTCCCAGCCTGACGGCACTGAACAGGGCAGCTCCATCGTCCCCTCTGACAATGGGATTTGCCTTGAAGTTTGCAGTGGCTTCATCCAGCCCCTGAACCGAATTCTCCCTGAGATCCAGGTGTTGTGACCACCTGGGCTGTGATGCAGGAGGAGTTGTGCTAACAGCTGGCCTGGCAGGAAGCAGCTCACAGGGCCATTCCAGGGTACCTGGAGGAAGCGAGAGCTGAGCAGAGATCTCCCCAGCACCTCAGGCCTGCTCAAGCACACAGCTCCATGATCAGATAAGCCCTCAGCATCTTGTGCATGGAACCCACGTCGGTACTGCTGGAGCTAAGCTCCCAGACAGCAGCAGCCAACTCCAGGGCCTGACTCAACTCAGCTGCCATGTACAACCACAGGGTCTGGATGGGCTTTATACCCAACCCTGCCCCACAGCTAAATATAGCAGACAGCCACCCTAACTCAGGTAAGACCCCCTTCCAGGAGGCTCGCCCTCCGGTCAACATCTCAACAGAGCTGCCCTCTCTTACATCCCTTCTCACATCAGCAGAGATCAGGGCGGCAGGAACAGCGACAGAGCTGGATTTTCCCACTGTCTGTCCCATTCACAGGGGGAGGCAGCCCCACTGTCAGTCACAGGAGTTTCCTGGTCTAGCTGCGGCTGCACAGACTTCTGGGTTCAGTTCCTCTGGCACCGCCAGGAGCCTCTCAGCTCTTGGCGCTATTCTCAGTCTCTTCAGACCCCTATGTATCTTGCATGAGACCTACTGCATCTGACCTAGTAGCTGAGCCTTTATACCACACTCATCTCTGTACCGTCCACATGCTCATTTCACGCATTCCTAAGCAGATGCCTCTCGTGAGATCTGCAATGGCACCCAATTGCTCCTGACAACACAGGACCTCCCATTTGAGGTCACCTGCTCCCAGCCATGACCCGTACTAACAGGCAGAGATCTCAGCGCAACAGGCTTAGTA
Source organism: Lepidochelys kempii (assembly GCF_965140285.1). Taxonomy (NCBI): domain Eukaryota; kingdom Metazoa; phylum Chordata; order Testudines; family Cheloniidae; genus Lepidochelys; species Lepidochelys kempii. The sequence goes on along the minus strand of NC_136386.1, from coordinate 48,879,659 downwards.
AGGTCTAGGTATAAACAAGATAATTGAACCCTTGGAGTTTTCATTTCTACCTCCTCCCCGTGGCCTGTGAGTGCAGCCTAAAATACCAGGGTGTGGCCACATGATCTTCAAATGGGGAAGGTCTGGGATGGAAATTCTAGGAGCTACAACTTTATCCTCCACCCACAGCAGGTGCTGAGCGACAGACCACATCCCAGAGCCATGTGGAAGTGGCTGATTCGCCACCCGTTGGGAGCCAGGATGGGTTTCACCCTGGCAAGAAGGAGCACATTACCTGTGTACTCGGGGAAGCAGATGGTCAGGGGGCTGTGTATGATCTTCTCCTCAAAGAGGTCCTTCTTATTCAGGAAGAGGATGATGGATGTGTCTGTGAACCACTTGTTGTTACAGATGCTATCGAACAGCTTCATGCTCTCATGCATCCGGTTCTGTCAAGACAACCAACCACAGGCATTCAGTGAGCCAGACGGGACCCAGACAGAGCAAGAACTGGGTTAGGAGCTGGGGAAATGGCAGGGGGAAAGGCTGCCTAGTGGTTAGGGCATGCGACTGGAATTCAAAAGACCCAGATTCAATTCCCTTGTGCCCCAAAACTCCCTGTGTGACTTTGTGCAAATCACTTTGGACCAGATCCTCAGAGGAGTTTAGGGGGTCTCACTTCCACTGGAATCAAATTCCTTCATGCTGTAGCCAAGTTCAGCCAAAATCAACGGAAGTTTGGTGCCTAAATACCTTTGAGTATTGGGCCTCAGTTTCCCATCTGTACAATGGGGCTAATACTACTCCCCTGCTCACGGGTGAGTGATGGGGCCATACAAGGACGTCAGACAGACCGGCATGAGTTGGGGAAGGTCTCAGGAGCCAGCACAGCCAGAACCTCTGCCTTTCACACAGAGGAGATCACTGGATTTTGGGGCACAGTGTCTCAACTCTGGAGAAGTTTGGGCACCAACAGCCTCATGCATTTCCGGTGTTTCCTGGATGGAACTGCCTCCAACCATTCTCACTGGAGTCTAGCTAGACGGGAGTGCTCATGTCTCCTATGTTTATGGGCCTAGGCACCCAGGTTAACTCAGTTCTAAGAGAATTCTGAGAAGCTTTAAAATGTTTTAAAGCCATAAATCTTATTGCAGAGCAGTTTTCAGAGTAGAAAGCATGTGGGGAGGGTCACGATCAGCTGGAATTCCTAGAAGCCACATGAAAGCATCAGAGGGCAAGTTTATGACACTTGCACACAGGTTTAATCATCATCATCATGTGGAGCCACAGAAAGCGGAAGAAAGGGAAGAGATAAATGTGCTGGGGCATTGGAACGAAAAGGGAGGACCATTTGGCTGTTAGGCTATTATCATATCCCAGCCTGGCACAGGAACACTGCACTGCTGGTGCCAAATTGCCAACATTACAGAGCACTGAGACAGCACCCTTCCCAAAACGCCAGCCTCATCACTGTGGAGTACCGGAATTTTGGGACAGAGATGGTGTTAACCAAGTTATGCTCGGCATGCCTGCAGGACCCATGAGCTTCCCAGTGTGTCGCTGCAATCACTAAAGACCTCGTGGAACTACAGAACAAACCATGGCTAGAAGGCAGAATTGTTTAGCAGTGAGTAATGAGCCACTGGAGCAATTTACCAGGGGGCGTGGTGGATTCTCCATCTCTGGAATTTATCTGTCAAAACTGGCTGCTCTTTGGATTGTTTGGGGGCAGGTCTTTGGCCTGCTCAGACTAGACATACCCAACGGTTCCTTCTAGTTTTGGCAGGATCAGGTGGCTAGGAGGCAAACCCACAGCTTTCTACTGCCCCAGATGAGGGCTAATGAGTTTGCTGAGATGCCCAGTTCCTGCATGCATCTAACCTACAGACACCCCTCGTTTCTGTCCCCCGTGTAAGAGAGGTGATGCAATGGTAGCCAATGAGGGTGGGGGCAGGTGAGGAGAGGATGCCAGAGAGGGATAGAAGCATCCAGTGGGAGCAAGGAGATTAGAGTGCCGGGGGGGGGAGGGGGGGCGATGGGATAGTGGAGAGAGAGAGGCCTGGAGCCTCTTGCAGCAAACCCCCTCCCCACTGAACATGCACGGATCCGGGGGATTGAGCTGGAGACACCCAGCCCATGGTCCCTCATGCTCGTGCATTTCAGACTAGCTCCGACGCTGGGCCAGATCAGCCCCTCTCCTGTCCTTACCATCTCCTCGTCCTCAGCCAGAACCAGGTCGTAGGCGCTGAGAGCCACGCAGAAGATAATGGCTGTCACGCCCTCGAAGCAATGGATCCACTTCTTCCTTTCCGACCTCTGGCCGCCCACGTCAAACATCCTGCAAGCAAAGAGCCAGCGTTACAGCAGGGCAGCTCCTCCCCCACTCCGCCCATTGCTGAGCCTCAGCCTGATCAATGACTCCCCAGTCCAGAGAGGGAGAGCCGGCTAGAGCTGAGACTGGGAGCCACTTAGCCCTACTACCAACTGGCTGGGACACCCTAAAAGGTCTCGTCACCTGCACGGGCCTCAGTTTCCCCATCTGTAAGACCAACCTCCCAGAACTGAGAGGCTCAATTAATTAATTAGGCCCAGATCTTCAAAGAGTGCTTGGTAGCTGTGATAAATGAAGGGGGGTAGCTCCCTTTTATGGACACCCAGCAAGCCAGTTAGCTATAAAAATCTCTCTTCGTAACTGTTCTCTACTTGCTTTACCTGTAAAGGGTTAAAAAGTCTGACAGCTATGCATAGGTAAAAGGAAGTGAGTAGGCACCTGGCCAAAAGAGCTAATGGGAAAGCTAGAACTTTTTAAAATCGAACCTTTTGTCTGTCTGTGGTTGTTCTTCCAGAGAGGAGGCACAGAGCAGCAATGCTGTAAGAAGTTTAAGCCAGGTATGAAAAATAAATCTAATCATACCTAGAAACTACTCATTTGAAACCCCAGATATGCAAGTAGATCAGGGAATGTCTAGGAAGACACGATTAGGTTTCTCTCTTATTTCTTTATGGCTTGTGGACTCCTCTGTGCTAACCCCAAATGCTTTTGTTTTGTTTGTAACCTTTAAGCTGGACCTCAAGGAAGTTATTTTGATGCTTAATCCTTGTAAGTGGTTCTTTTTAAAATCTAGCAATAGCCTGAGTTTCCAGATGTATTTTCTTTCTTTTTGTTTTTAATAAAATTTACCTTTTTTAAGAACAGGATTGGATTTTTGTGTCCTAAGAGGTTTGTGCACATGTTGTTTAATTAGCTGGTGGCAACAGCTGATTTCCTTTGGTTTTCTTTCTCAGCTCTTCCCCGGAGGGGGGTGAAAGGGCTTGAGGTTACCCCACAGGAAGGAATTCCCAAGTGTGCCTTCCTGGATTCTCAAAGGGATCTTGCACTTGGGTGGTGGAAGCATTTACCCATCCAAGGTCAGAGAAAAGCTGTAACCTTGGAAGTTTAATACAAGCCTGAAGTGGCCAGTATTAATTTTTAGAATCACTTTAGACTCGAAGTGCCAGAGTGGGGAATCAGCCTTGTCAGCAATTAAACACCACTGAGGACCTGAGCCTAGGAGTCCGCAGGCTGCCTGGGGATGCTCAGGACTGCAGAGTAAATCATTCTTATTGAGAATCATTTGCTCACATTACTTAGAAACCCCTTTGCCATCTCGGAAGGATTAAGTGGCGCGGGCACCAGCCCAGATGACTAGCTGCTGTTCTCTTGGCCAGCCCGATGTGCCGTTCCCTCTGCTAAGTCAGCAAACTCCTGCCTCGGGTCCCGGGCACAGCGGCATCGCAGCAGCAGGTCGGACACAAGAATTTTAGCTGCATTTCGGCCCTGACCCCACTACAATGTCTAAGCAAGTCTGTAGCCAGCTGGTGACCTAGATGGCTCTAAAATTGGGGTTTGAGTCCTGTGCCCTCCCGGAATTCCCTCCAAAGGACAGGTAAGTTCTCCTGCAACTGACACAACTGACTGGGGGGAAATCCTAGAGCGTCTCTAGCACAAAGAATCATGGGATGTTCCCTCAGCACACATGGGCGAGTGCAGAGACCGTGAGGATGCTAACAGAGGTAGGGCTCTGTGGTGGGACACGCACACCCAGGTACAATCACCCAGGCTGGCTGTGCAGTGCAGACATAGGATTCTAACACTGGATAGTTAACTTGGGGATAAAACTGCACCTTCACTAGGAAAAAAAAAAAGTGTGTTCTTAACACGAGTTAGCAAGTTTAACTGGTTAAAATCCCAGTGAAAACAAGTTAGCAGGTCTACTTGGCTAAATCCTAGGTTGCTCCAGTCTTTATCTCAACCTGCTAATTCATGTGAAAATGCCTTGCCTTCAATGCAGTTTTATCTCATGTCAGCTAACCTGAGTTAAGAACAAACCTTTTTTCCCTGGAGAAGACAAGGTCTCACAGACAAGCCATTTAAACAGCCACCTCCGTTCCTGGGAAGTGTAAACTTCCCTTTTTCCTTCCAGCATCCATGCCTCATGGGAGGTATTTCTGCAGCTTGCAGGCAAGTGGGAAGTGCACTGTGGCAAGCAAGGATGGATCTCTGGGAAGACGCTGTCGGCAAGCACTGGGAAGCAGAGGCTGAGGCCTCAGTAGCCTTGCACACATTCAGACAGCTATCCTAGCAGTGCAAAGGAAATGCAAGGCTCGGGAGTGGATTACACTCATCACATGTAGCGTTGCTGAGCTAAATAGGATAAGAACACGCTGTTACAGCACAACGCGCGAGGGCCAATGGGGTCAGCATCTTGCTTGTTTAGAGTGAGTGCTCTGAACGGTAACTTGCCAAGCATACGCAAAGGCACCACTTCCCCTGGGCATCAGTGGAGACTGGGCAGGGGATCAAGACCTGGGAGCTCTCGAGTTTTATTCCTGGCTCTGCTGCTGAGATGCTGGGTGGCGCTGGGGTAGTCACCTCTGCTTTCTGTGCCTCAGTTTCCCCATGAGTGAAAGGGGAATGATCAGACTCACTCATGACTGGGATGTGGGATGGCTTCCGTAGTTAAGATACAGAAATCATTAAGATTGCCAAGTGGTGCACATTGTCAGATAACGACAGCACCGCTTCCTGTGTGTCCAGCAGGCACCTGCTCACATTAAACTCAGGGACTCCGGGTATGTGAGGCCTGGAGGACACACCAAGTGGCCCTTGTGTAATTAACAGTGTGATTTGAAACCAAATCGGTTTCAGTTTGTAATTGACTCAGGCTGTGTCTACACTTAACCCGCAAGAGTGGTGCAGCTGAAGCGCTTCCGGTAGCCACTCACTGCAGTGATGTGAGGGGCTCTCCTAACACCAGACTTAACCGCTTCCCTGAGAGGCCATGGCTAGGGAGATGGACGAATTCTTCCTAGTGCTATTTCACTGAAGGGTAGGTCAGCTTAACTACATGTCGCAGGGGTGATATGTACAATATTTCCAGTGTTTTATGATATGTACAATATTTCCAGTGTTGCTGTTAGTGGCCCTAGGTGCTGAGAGAAGCACTTACATGGGCATTGCTCGCCTTAGATCCTCTTCAGAGGACTAAGTATGCTGTAGTCCAGTGGTTCTCAACCTATTTATCATTGTGGCCCCCACAAACCCCTATGCCCAGCGCCCTCCGCCCAGAGACTTCTCCACAGAGTGGGGCCAGCAGCGGAGAGCTGTGTGCAGGGCAGGGGGCAGAGACCCCGAACCTGGACCCTGCTGTACATGGCCAGGTGGCAGCCTGCAGCTGGCAGCAGCCGGCTGGCCGGACCCCTCTGCATGGAGCCAGCGATAGCCGGCAGCCCAGAGCCCGTGGCCTTTAGCACACAGCTGAGCTGGGCTGCAGCTGTATGCTAATATGATCGTATGTGGCCTGTGGGCCACAGGTTGAGAACCACTGCTGTTGTCTTTCCAGCTAGGATGAGGAGTAGCCAAGATGTCCTAATCTATATTCCATGGACTCTATGAGCCACCTTTGACTGCTAGGCTCCTTCTGCAGTGAATCCTAGGCCCAGTCTCTTTTGGCGCACACAGCTGGCTCTCTCTCCTTGCCCACAGAACCTATGGAGCAATAAAATACGAAAACTGGCAAAACCCACAGAACTGCATTCCAACGTCCCCTGCAAACTGCTCGCTATTCAAATCCTCTGGAGATGTGTTTTTCTTTGCTTGGCGACTGATCGGCATTTCACATCATCGTTTCAGGCACACAGATAACAGGACTGGAACTCTGTCTAGTCTCCCCACAGTTCCTGCTGGAATGAACGTACTAAAGCAGGGATGTGTCAGCTCTCTCTGAACCACCATGTACACCAAAGGAACAAGGACCCTCTCCCTAAATCCTTGTCTTCACTACACAGGAGGGTTTTTAACCTGTGGCGACTAAAATGTGCGAACAAGGCAATTTGCACCCGTTAGCAGGTCAGGGTAAACATTGAGGGAGCGCATGGTTCACCTCAACACACTGATGCACGTGAGAACCACGAAGTGCCTAGTACACACTAGGATGTTACCACGTGTTTGCTGCCACATGGATAAAAAAAAACCAAACCAGATCCTTCTCTCTTCCAAGTGTGTGTGTGTGTGTGTACACACCATGCCCACCGCCAGGGGGTTTGACAGACCCCACGCTAACACTCAGTGCTGCTGGCCAAAGGAACTGGCCCTGGCTATGTGCAGTGGGACTCTAGAGCTCTACTCCTTTTGATCTTCAGTCACCTGTCCGGAGTTCAGTAAGGCATTTGATACAGGTCCACCAGGGAAATCATCAGTTAAATTGGAGAAGATGGGGCTTACTCTGAGAATTGAGAGGTGAGCAAGGAACTGGTTAATGGGGAGACTACAAAGAGTCCTACTGAAAGGTGAACTGACAGGGCGCAAAGAGGTTACTAGTGGAGTTCCTCAGGGATCAGTCTTGGGACCAATCTTATTAACATTTCTATTACTGATCTTGGCACAAAAAGCGGGAGTGTGCTAATAAAATCTGTGAATGACACAAAGCTGGGAGGTTTTGCCAATACCAAGGAGGACCCGAATAGCATACAAGATCTGGGCAACCTTGAAAACTGGAGTAATAGAAATGGGATGAAATTTAATAGTGCAAAGTGCAAGGTCACACACTTGGGGACTAAACAACAAGAAGATTTGCTGTAAGCTGGGGATGTATAAGATGGGAGCAGCAGAGGAGGAGAAAGAGCTGGGTGACTATAAGCAGTCAACATGGTATGCCCATGAAAAAGGCTAATGCGGTCCTAGGATTCATCGGGTGAGATATTTCCAGTAGAGACAGGGAAGTGTTAGTACCATTACACAAAGCACTGGTGAGACCTCATCTGGGACACACTGTGCAGTTCTGGTCTCCCATGTTTAAGAAAGATGAATTGAAACTGGAACAGGAGCAGAGAAGGGCTATTAGGATGATTCGAGGAATGGAAAACCTACCTTATGAGAGGATAGTCAAAGAGCTTGGCTTGTTTAGTCTAGCCAAACGATGGCTGAGGATATGATTGCTCTCTATCAATACATCAGAGGAATAAATACCAGGGAGGAAGAGGAGTTAGTTAAATTAAGTGCAAATGTGGCCACAAGAACAAATGGTTGTAAACTGACCATTAACAAGTTTAGGCTTGAAATTAGGCAAAGGTTTCTAACCATCAGAGGAGTAAAATTCTGGAACAGCATCCCAAGAGGAGCAGTGGGGGCAAAAAACCTAACTGGCTTCAAGACTTAGCTTGATAAGTTAATGGAGGGGATGGTACGATGAGACTGCCTACAATTGCATGTAGTTGATCTGCGACTGCTAGCAGCAAATATCTCCTATCGGCCAGAGATGGGACAACTAGAGTGGGAGGGCTCTGAGTTGCTACAGAGTATTCTTTCCCAGCTGTCTAGCTGCTGGATCTTGCCCACATGCTTAGGATCTAACTGATCGCCATATTTTCCCCCAGGTAAGATTGGCAGAGACCCCGGGGTTTTTTCCACCTTCCTCTACAGCATGAGGCACGAGTCACTTGCAGGTTTAAATTAGTGTAAATGGTGGATTCTCTAACTTGAAATCTTTAAACTAAGGGTGGACAAATTTTTTGGCCTGAGAGCCACATCTGGGAATAGAAATTGTGTGGAGGGCCATGAATGCTCACAAAATTGGGGTTGGGGTGCGGGAGAGGGTGAGGGCTCAGGTTGGGGGTACGGGCTCCGAGGTGGGGCCAAAAATGAGGAGTTCAGGGTGCGGGAGGGGGCTCCAGGCTGGGGCAGTGGTGCATGGGGAGTGCGGGCTCCAGCTGGGGGTACGGGCTCTGGATGAGGGGTTTGGGGTGCAGTAGGGTGCTCTGGGCTGGGGCAGGGGCTCAGGCTCCAGGCGATGCTTACCTCAAGTGGCTCCCAGAACCAGCAGCATGTCAATTCTCTGGCTCCTACGCAGAGGCGTGGCCAGGCAGCTCTGCACACTGCCCGGTCCGCAGGCACTGCCCCTGCAGTTCCTGGCCAATGGGAGCTGGGGGCGGGGCAGGCCTTTGGGCAGGGTCAGCATGCAAAGCGGAGCCCCCTGGCTACCCCTATGCGTAGGAGCCAGAGGAGGGCCATGCCGCTGCTTCTGGGAGCCACATGGAGCGACCCCTGACCCTGCTTCCCAGCCGGAGTTTGAAGGCCAGCTTAAAACAGCTGGCAGGCCGGATCCAGCCCACAGACTGTTGTTTGCTCACCCCTGCTTTAAACCATGATTTGAAGACATCAGTAACTCAGCCAGAGGTTAGGGATCTATTACAGGAGCAGGCGTGAGAGATTCTGTGGCCTGTAATGAGCAGGAGGTCAGACTAGATGATCATGATGGTCCCTTCTGGACTTAGAGTCCATGAGTCAGTATGGTGCTGTGGCAACCTCCAGCAGCTCTTTTTAGCTAGGGCTGCCACAGACCCACTTTCCAGGCGTGTTCAGAGTTGCAGTTAGTTACTGTAGGAATGAGGTTCTTGCTCCTTTTTCTAACCTGGGGGCCTGCAGGGTCAGCACAGGTACAGCAGGGCGAGGCGGAATCCAGCTCACGCAGCAAGGGAATTGTGAGCCCAGCTCAAGTGCAGTGTGCCCGAGTCACTGAACAGACCAAGGCATGTCTTCAGGGGCATATGTACTCAGTTAGTAGTGAGCATGCACGAAGGGGAGCAACCCAGCTTGACTCTCAGACCCCAGGGTGGCCAGCACTTACTCCCACCATTTGTCTTATGGAATAAGTGAGACCTGAATTAGGAACCCCAGGAGGCCGCCTCCTTCCCAGGCCCACTTAGAAGACTTGAGCCTCCCTACGCAATCGCAAACTCTCCAATGGGTAGAACTCTGCACGGATACACAAATTGTATCCGTAGATAGATAGATCTATATATCCGCACCCGCAGGTATAAATTGTGTATGTGTGCAGGGCTCTATCAATGGGTCAGGAAAGACATCGCTCCCTCCGTTGCCCGAGCCAGGAGCCGAGACAGGCTCCAAACCCAGCCCTTTTCCTGCTGCTTGGATTTCATGGTAACGCTAAGCAACAGCACAGACACCTCTGCCCAAGCTTCTTCCCTGAGAGTGGCTGTCCCTCAGGTTTTCCTCCAGGCCTTCCTCTGGCCCAGCTTTCCCTGCCCCAAAGACACTCCCCCACCCTCTCTAGCCGGAGGCACCTGACTCAACAGGAGCCACCCATGGCTTTGGCACCCCAGCCGCATGTGACCCCGCAGAAAAGCACGGCGTTCCCACACAGCACTGAGTAGCTGATGCCCAGTTACCATGCATGCAAGGGCCAGCACTTGGGTATAAACACGGAGAAGGGACAGTGTCCTCTACCAGAGCCACGACTGAGCTCCCTTCCCCAGGGCACGCCCTCCCCTTCTTGCAGCCCAGACCATGGAAAGTACGGAATTGGCACAGTTGTCAGGTGCTGGATTAAACATGAAATCAGTCTCACCAGGATGGGGTCGTGTCCCCACTCTGCTCCACAGGGCTCCTCATTACTGTGGTATGCTGTCAGCGCAGGACATGAACCAGCTCAGGATGAGCTCTGCCTTGCCAACATCAGCTGACGTGACCCTGCTCAGCAAAGGCAGGAGGGCTCCCCAGCCTAGCAAGGACTGAGGCAAAGCATGTGATTTTCATTTAGGTCAGAAAACTGGGATTTAATTTGTTTGACCCCTTTTATGCCTCTCTCTCTCAATGGCTTCACGTTAGAGCCTCCTAGGCCTGTAAAAACACAGGAGTTTGTATAGAAGAGAGTTCGAAACCTGTAGCAATTATGAGGGCACAGGAGCCAGGATCCCCTCTGGCTACATCTGCCTGCAGAAAACAGGCTACCCTTGATCACAGACACCGAGCCATAAATAGGAGTTTGCTTCTCTCCCAAACATTTCTAGCTTCTTCAACACAGCCACTGATGGCAAAAGAATGTAAGTGATAAAAGAGAGGAACATTCACATTGTAAAGCTATTGCACAGGAGCTACCTAGCAGCTGTTGAGTAGGATCAGACGTGGCTGCTGTTAACCTAGGCGATCATGTACGGGGCCCCTGGCAAAATGGATCGGGGTGGTTAGGCCTTCTGTATGGAAGTGGTGGAGCACCAACAGTTTGCTGTTGTAATGGATTTACTCACATAGTCTGTGGATTTGCACACTGGCCAGGAAATAACTGTAGTGTATCAAACTTGCACAAAGAGAGTTAGGGGTGTGTGGGGGAGGAAAAGAGAAGGGGGAAGTGGGGAAGGAGCGAAGCCATTCAGCCGCTGCAGTTTTACAACGCTCCCTGCCTGCCAATGCTAGGGCCCTGAAGGAAGAGCTAGCTCTGGGATATTCCAGAAGTGTGTTGCTGTCACAAATAATGCTTCACATTTACACCTGCATCCACAGAACTCGGGGCACTTTACGAACAATGGGCCCTGTAAATATGATTTTCCATGCTGTGTGGATGGGGAAACAGAGGTGCAGATTTGGGGACAGAAGTAGACCTAGTTTCCAGTCCCACACCCTGGCTGCAGGACCATGGTTCTTTGTGATCAGCTGGGGCTAGACTTTACTGCTGTTTCGAATGGTCACTGTGAAGCGGTCACCCCCCCTCCAGGAGCACAGTGCTCTTGCCACGTGTTCTCCTTCTGGACCGGGTTCACTTGGGCGGTTTGGCTCTGTCCCCTAGGTACAGTCAGGGCGGTAAAGTCACTTTAGCCCGTTCGATTCCCTTGTGTGCTCTGGCCTGCGTGAAGCAGTAGGTCAGACCAGATGGTCAGAATGGTCTCTCCTGGCCATTAGGTCTATAACTTACCAGCCCAAACCCTTGAGAAGGAAGAACCCCCAACCATCCCATGTGAAAAGTCTCCTGGTGCAGCACTGGCAATGAGTGGCTAGCTCTGGGACAGGAGCATGGAAAGGGGGACACTGGAGTTAATGGGCTTCTCTCTAATCAGCCAGCAAGAATTTCATTACAACTGAAATCTAGATCCTCCTCCTAGCCCACTGCCATGCTGCTAGCAGGGGTGCACGGCCTGCTGCGATGGGCCCTTTCCAACGGGCTGAGCAATCTGTTCAACAATGTGATGAAGCGGACCCAGGAGTTCCAGCTCAGAGACAGAGAAAGGAAACCCAGCATCCCAGGAACGTGTAAACATGCAGGGCCCGGCCAGAAGATGGGGTGTGAAATAATTAGGGTGCCTTAGCGCACTCACTGAAAAGCTGCTCCACCTTCGGCAGCACACACCACTCCTGCAGTGCGCGTTGTATTCCTATTCCTCCCAGAGCTCTCCTGCTGGGGGTCTCCAGTATGGCACTGTGGTAGCCCCCTGCACTGGGGCCATGCCATGGCAATCCCCAGCAGCCCTTTTTACCTACCCAAAAATTAAGTATTTTGGAGCGTTCATCATGTTTCTCTACATTTCCATGGGGGCGGGGAGGCTGGGAAGAAATTATAGCCAAGTATTTTTTAACTTAATGTTCTTAAACTCCATAAAAGCTCAAAGCCACCACCATGCCACATGGACTGAGCTCCTTCATACTGGGCAAACCTTAGTTCAAGGGTGGGCAAACTATGGCCTGTGGGCCGGATCCGGCCCATCAGGGATTTGGATCCAGCCAGCGGGATTGCCAGCCCTGTCGTGCAGCGGGGCCAAGGCAGGCTCCCTGCCTGCCCTGAGCCACTCACGGAAGCGGCTGGCACCACGTCCCTGTGGCCCCTGGGGGAGGGGAGGGCAGAGGGCTCCGTGTGCTGCCCTCACTTGCAGGCACCGCCCCCCTGCAGCTCCCAGTGGCTGGAACCAGAAAACCGCGGCCAATGGGATCTGCGGGGGAGGTACCCACAGGAGAGGGCGGTGCACGGAGCCCTCTGCCCCTCCACCTCTTCCCAGGGATGTGGTGCCTGCAGCTTCTGGGAGTGACGCGGGGCCAGGGCAGGCAGGGAGCCTGCCTTAGCCCTGCTGCACACCGCTGCCACCCTGGAGCTGCTCAAGGTAAGCGGCGCCGGGCCAGAGCCTGCACTCCTCTTGCACCCCAACCCCCTGCCCTGAGCCCCATCCCGCACACCACACCCGCCCCCCTCCACACACACCCCGCACTCCCTCCTGCACCCCAACCCCCTTCCCCAGCCCTACATTCATGGCCCTGCATGCAATTTCCCCACCCAATTTCCCCTCAGGCCAAAAAGTTTGCCCACCCCTGCCTTAGTTCACCTGCCCCATGCTGTTTTTTGGAGGTGCAACCATCTGGTTTACTTTCTTGGCTGTACACCGTCTCCCCTCTGGGAACTCCACCTGCTCATCAAAGGCTGGTCCATGACCAGCACTGATGTCTTTGCACATAGGACTCAAGCTGGGTGACTAATTCCCACTAGTGAGACAAGGTAGGTGAGGTAATGTGTTCAGTTGAACCACATTTTGCTGGTGAAAGAGACAAGACAAGCTTCTGAGCTGTCTCTTCAGCTGTGAGACGGGTACTCAGTGTCACAGCTACAGACAAGGTCAAACAGATAGTTTGCCCTTCCCCACAACATCCCTGTATTTTGTCTGGTTCTCTGCAACAATCTGCATCTTCCTTAAATCTGATGTACTGATCTCAGAGGATCTAAGAAACAGTGAAGCAGACATTTAGATTCTTGATGACATTTTCTACGAAACCCCTATTATTTTAAGAAGGGCCTATATTTTTGGGTCTAAATTACTCCTGATCAAGCAAGAAAGCCTGAAAGTGACTGAAGTGCATGAACATCACCCACAGAATTATTGCGCAGACTTTTCTGGAGGAGGATGTCCCTGAAAGCACAAGGCAACTGAAAATCCGATCTACAGTCTCCAGAGCTTTTCTCTAGCGCAGTGTCATATACCACTAAAAACCATGAAGGCCAGATCCATTGCCAGACAGACAGATATATAGGTAAGTGACTCAGGGTGGAGGAACCAGATTCCTGGGCAGGCTGAAGCCCCTTTTTCCACAGCTGAGCGGAAATCCCACAGGACTGTGATACACAGGCACCGCTTCACTAGCTCTCTCGCCCAACACCTCCATCTCCCTACTGTGCTCCCACTGGGACACAGGGCACCAGAAAGCCACTAGCATTTTAAGCATGGGATAGTTGAACTCTGCTCAGAGAAGGTGTACAAAATGTCCACGGCCACTGGAGCACTGGGTACACTAGCGCTGCTATCAGTGACTCAAGACCTTTGTAAACTAGATCTCTGAGACACAGACAAGCTGGCACTTCAGATAGAAGGAGCATCAAAGGGACTTTGACTATGTCTACACGTAAACTGCTGCAGAGCGTCAGTCTAGACACTACACCAGAGGTGGGCAAACTACAGCCCGCGGGACCCTCCTGCCCGGCTGGCTAGCCCCTCTCCCACGCAGCCTCAGCTCACTGCGCTGCCGGCCCGACCCAGTGCTCTGTGCTGTGCGATGGCATGGCTGGCTCCAGCCGGGCAGCACAATTGTAGCACCGCCAGCCACCGGTGCTCCAGGCAGCGCGGTAAGGGGGAGGAGGGATTGGATAGAGAGCAAGGGAGTTCGGGGTGGTGGTCAGGGGGCGGGGGGGTGGACAGGGGTCAGGGCAGTCGGAGGGTGGGGAACAGGGGGGTTGAATAGGGGCAGGGGTCCCGGGGGGGCGCAGTCAAGAAGGAGGGGGGTTGGATGGGGCGGCGGGGGGCAGTCAGGGGTTCCTGGGGTGGTCAGGGAGAAGGGGTGGTTGGATGGGACAGGGGTCCGGGGGGGGTGGAGGGGGGCAGTCAGGAATGAGAGGAGGGGTTGGATGGGGTAGGGGGTCCAGGGGGGGATGTCAGGGGACAGGGAACAGTGGGGGTTGGAAAGTTAAGAGTCCCAGGGAGGCCATCAGGGGGTGAGAAATGGGGCAGGGTGGATAGGGGTCAGGGGCCAGGCCACACCTGGCTGTTTGGAGAGGCACAGCCTTCCCTAACTGGCCCTCCATACAATTTTGGAAAACCGATGTGGCCCTCAGGCCAAAAAGTTTGCCCGCCCCTGCACTACACTGATGGGAGGGGTTCTCCCATTGCTGTGGTTAATCCACCTCCCTGAGAGGCGGTAGCCAGATTGATGGAAGCATTCTTCTGTAGACCTAGCGCGGTCTACACCAGGACTTATGTCAGCTTCACTGTTTCTCTCCGAGGTGTGGATTTTTCACATGCAGGAGATGCAGCCCTAAGTCACCGAGGTGATGATTCCATCCTATTGAGAGGGACACGTGGTATCCCTTTGGTAATACCACTGGCTGAGCAGGGGTGCTCACCCTCCATCTCGTCATTGGTCCCCGACAAGATACGACCTCGCACCACACTCCCAGCTAAAGGGAAGGGGAGAGCAGACTGTTCAATTACCCGATACAGGTTTCTGCTGCTGGGGATCAAAGTCCAGGCTCAGTCCCCAGTAACCACCATGATGCAGGTGCCTACAATGAAAGGGACGCTGCTACTTCCATCTGACGCGAAGCAAAGGGGGGCACTAAACTTGCTTACCCCGATTCAGGCTCTCACCGTTTCAAGCCAGTGTAATCTCATTCAATTCGATTTCATCGTCCCCTGGAATGGTGGGAACATGAGGACACAGTAACCCAATGTCAGGCGGCTCTGGATTTTGCTATTTGTTGAGAGTGATCGTCCCATTAATCTGTTTTTAAAGTCACCCCAATAAAATTTGCTAGGAGGTTTCACCAGCAGCAGCAGCGACCATAGGGACTCAGATGTGATACGCTTAGCTAAATAAAGTGCATTACAAAGCCACAACCCTGCTGGCAGGCTGAAGATCCTGGGTGAAACAACAGAATATAAACACGCTCCGTCTTTAACAGCCATGTTCCGACTACAGCTGCAGCCCAGGAGTGCGGGGGAGGGGATGGCGACTAGGACTGGTGTCAAAGGGACAGACCAGTGGATTTTATTACTCTTTACATTCTCTAATTTCTATGGTCACAGACAGGAAGAACGGCCCAGTGGTTAGGACACCAGAGATATGGGTTCAATCTCCTGCTCTGCCACAGACTGCCTGGGTGACCTCAGGCAAGTCATCTGGACTCTCTACCTCCGTGGAACCAGGGGTGGCCCTTCCCCAGCCAACAGGTAACTCAGGAGGAGAAACACTTTACAGAGCGTGAAGCAGTCAGACACTACAATGAGGGGAGCTATAAGCCACAGCTAGATACCAAATGGCAGGCCTAGTCTGGGCGTGATGTGAACGAAGAGGGTACACGATCCTTTCCAGCTACTTTCACGTGATGAATTACAGTAGTCCCAGCCAAAGGTGGCTTCCCAGGGTGCATCGTGCTGTCAGGCTGAGTGTGCCCAGATAGCAGCAAGCTGGTTCTGTAGCAGCACGGTCCAGGAGTACATTGGCATCAGCTGGAAATCTGCTATGCTCAGCAGCCAGTAGGTCTGTTGCGTCACATTCTTAGCACCGACGTGCGCATTCAGCATGTTCTCTTCCCACTCCTCGTGCAGTACTATTTGGGGGCTGGCATTTGGAAAGCACAGTTTTACTATGCACAGGGAGTGGAAGGCTGGGCTGCAGCCTGGCGAGATGACAGGGACAGGGCAGCCTCTGAAGCAACGGATCCATCTCCGGAGCTTCTTGACTGATTACAGAGTTTTATTCCAGTGGCGAGTTTAGTTTTCCTGCAGGTTTCAGAGACCTGCGAGTGCCTCTTTGGTGCGTTGAAGTA
Source organism: Lepidochelys kempii (assembly GCF_965140285.1). Taxonomy (NCBI): domain Eukaryota; kingdom Metazoa; phylum Chordata; order Testudines; family Cheloniidae; genus Lepidochelys; species Lepidochelys kempii. The sequence continues at coordinate 48,863,550 of NC_136386.1, read as the reverse complement.
AAGCTGGACCACTTCAAACGACAGGAGGCAGGGCTTTGCCATCTGGCCCCAAAACCTTCCAGTCTTGCTGCAGTGCTAGTGAAGAGCTAAGGCAGGTACCCTCAGCCCTGGCAGCTGCATCCCCCCCCTCCCAGCTAATGCTCATGCAGTGCTGGGGGGGGGATTAGCTGCACTGCAGCCTCTTGTAATGGGAAGAAATTTGGCTAGGGAAGCCAAAAATTTAAAAACTGAATGATAAAGTATCAACAGATGGGAAGCCAATGCTTATTTCTACCTCTATCCTGTGGGTCAGTCTGGTGCTTGTGAAGTAAAGAGAGTAAGTGCACTGGATAGACACGCTCCCCCACTCCTGCCCGCAGCTCTCACACCCCTGTGCCAATGCACTTTTGTCCTGACCTGCAGCCCCCTGCTATTCCAGATCTGGGATCCCTGCACCACGCACCAGGGTACAGCACGTTCAGCCTCCATTAGAGCAAACGGAGACAGACATTTAGGAGGGCAGAATAGTTCAGTGTGTTTCCACTGTGCTAATTCCTCTCCTACAAGCCAGTGACACTAAGACACGGCTATCGACGTTATCCTTCTCTAGCACCATTAATCAGAGGATCTCAAAGCACTCTAGACAGGAAATTAACTCTTGACCCTGCCCAGCAGGTATTATTCCCAATTTACACATGGGGAAACTGAGGCACGGAGGGATGAAATGACCTGGCAAGGTCACCTAGTAGGCTAGTGGCACAGCCCCGAATAGAAGCCAGGTAACAGCTGCAGCCCAGGCCCAGCTCTGATGAGGTCAGTGGAGTGCAGCTGTTTATTTCAAGAAATAATTTGGCCGGGGGCCACCGGAGTCACAGCCCCATGCTGAGCCTGGCCTCCCCCACAGCCAGCACAGCAGGAGCATTGATTAGCTAATCCAACAGGTGCCCAGGGTACACGGCAGGAGCTGGAAACGGGGACAGGGCTTGGTTCTGATCTTAACTGCACCACTGTGGCTACGGCAACATTACAAGCTCCCTCCCTGGGAGAGGGATCAACATGTCTCCTCACTTTCCAGCCTGGCTGCCAGTTGCAGCGGGACACAAATGGAGGGGACGTTCTCACAGGCCGGCTGAACTCCTCAGTGAGAGTCAGCGTTGCCGAGTCGAGCCTAGCTCCCAGCAGGCCGGCTGTTAGGCTGGGCAAGGATTCAGCTACAGACACATTAGACAGCACGGCCCAAACTATCAGCACCTATGTTGTGTCTACAACAGCACACTAAACCTGGGTTTGGGGGACTCGGGTTTATGCGCTCAGTGTTTCCAAGCCCATGCTCGAGTGTCCACACTGCACTGTGCTAATGCATCCACGCTGCACTACGTGGCCTTCTGACACAGGGCTGCGGCTTGAGCCACGTCCACACTGCAAAAATGACGGGACTCAGGCTCTGACCCACCTTCTAGCAGGGTCAGACCTGAGACAGACTGATTTGTGTGTGGCTGGAAAGGTGGCTTGGGCTCAAACCCATGCTGGAACCTGGGCTTAGTGTGCAATGAAGATACTCTGGCAGGCTGCCTGCAAGGATACAAGCGGGTTGCCCCTACCTTTGACATAAGAAAGCTAATTAAAGCTGTACGCCTTCTCAGGCCTGACCCGCGTAAGGGCTGCAAGTCCCAGCATGCAACAGCCCACATTGGCCCAAGTCTGCAAGGCTCAAGATAGGGCGCCACATGCTTAGACCCAGAGGCTGCACTGCCTTGTTAAAAGCCAAAGCATTTGCAGGTGCGCCACGCTGAGAGAATTGCTTTGCTGGCAGGACAGGTTCCCGTCTTCCTAGGGAAAGCTAAGGTTGAATGGGATGAGCCCAAGTGACACCAGGAGAAGTGAAATGAAGGGGCTGGCATGTCTTGCAGCTCCCACTTACTTGAAATGCAGATCCTTAAACGTGAAGTGAGTCTCTACAATGCCCGTGGTCTTCACCCTGGTCCTTAGCACATCCTGCTGGGTTGGAATGTAGTCCCCTCTGGCTATCCTCTCCAGGTCATTCAGGTAGCTGCCAAGAGAACACAAAGGAAGCTGAGTCAGCAAGGCAAGCCAAAGGACGTGGCTTGGTGCGGTCTCAGGGCTCTGCTCTCTCAGCTACTGCACAGACCGGGTGCTTTGGGGGAAAACAGGAAAGTGGGCCACATTGCAGCATTGGTTCCAGAGGGACTCAGACCCACCGGTATGGCAGGATGATGGGAGTATAGCTGCCCAGGGAACATTTCCATGTTTGTTAAATAAAGTCCCCTTCACACCTACCTCCAGGCCAGCGAGTAGGGGAAAGAGGCTGGCAGAGATTCCAGCAAGCTGGATCCGTTCCCTAGAGAGAGCATGCAGCCTCAGCCCAAACAAACTGCGGGTGAGGAATCATGTGAGAAAGCGACCCCAGCTGCGCTTCATCCTCCATACGGAGGCATGGCTCATGGAAACTACACAGAATCATAGAAGATTAGGGTTGGAAGAGACCTCAGGGGGTCATCTAGTCCAATCCCCTGCTCAAAGCAGGACTAACACCAACTAAATCATCCCAGCCAGCGCTTTGTCAAGCCAAGCCTTAAAAACTTCTAAGGATGGAGATTCCACCACCTCCTTAGGTAACCCATTCCAGTGCCTCATCACCCTCCTAGTGAAATAGTGTTTTCTAATATCCAACCGAGACCACCCACACTGCAACTTGAGACCATTGCTTCTTGTTCTGTCATCTGCCACCACTGAGAACAGCCGAGCTCCATCCTCTTTGGAACCCCCCTTCAGGTAGTTGAAGGCTGCTATCAAATCCCCCCTTACTCTTTTCTTCTGCAGACTAAACAAGCCCAGTTCCCTCAGCCTCTTCTCGTAAGTCACATGCCCCAGGCCCCGATCATTTTCGTTGCCCTCTGCTGGACTCTCTCCAATTTGTCCACATCCCTTCTGTAGTGGGGGACCCAAAACTGGATGCAATACTCCAGATGTGGCCTCACCAGTGCCGAATAGAGGGAAATAATCACTTCCCTCGATCTGCTGGCAGTGCTCCTACTAATGCAGCCCAACATGCCATTAGCCTTCTTGGCAACAAGGGCACACTGCTGACTCATATCCAGCTTCTCATCCACTGTAATCCCTAGGTCCTTTTCTGAAGAACTGCTGCTTAGCCAGTCAGTCTCCAACCTGTAGCATGTCCCAGCATGCAGTGCAGCAGGCTCCTCAATCAAGGTGGAGCACTGCATGGTGGGATGTGTAGTCCAGGCAGGCTGGGGGCTGAATATGTAGACTGAACTTTGGCTCCTCCTGCATTTTTACTCAGTACTTTCACTAGTGGGAGTCATCTGCACTAGCTAAAGGATTTTGCTCCCCATTGAAACCCGTCAGAGGTCTTCTGAGCTATTGAAATAGTGAGGCTGGTACAGTCAAACCAAGGGCCATGGCTGCATCATTCTGAAAACAAGCCCCATTTGTAAAGGTGGGGGTCTTGTGCACCATTACTGTGTTATGCTGCTCTGCAGCATGTATCTGCCAGCCTTGTGGATTTCCTTGCTCCTGGCTGGGTAGAGTGCAGTCCCTGGGTATAACTGGAGCTTTTCTGGAGGAGTAGATCCTGTCTGGTGCTCAGGGCAGGGCTGTTTTTTCCCCACCCCATTCTGAGCTAATCACAGCTACGGAGCTGCATTGATACGGAGCTGCTCTCAGGAAAAAACGAAGAAAGGAAAGTATTCATCACTATGGCAACAAACCACACAAAGAGCGGAAACAATTGATGGTTGTGCACCATTTATAGTCAAAAACACAAACCCCTCCATCCTGGGAGGAAGAGGGAGGTGCCGACGTAGGGGAGGAGATGGGAAGGCAGTGCTGCAGCCCAGGCAGAAATACCCTGATGGGGCAACTGCCTCCGTTGCCAGCTGGAGATGATCAGCAAACACTCCCTACCCCTTCCGCCCCGGCACAGTTCATAGGGCCCTCGCTGCGTGCAGCACAGCTGCGCGGGGTCCTGTTGGAGGAGTTGGGAGAAGGGCTGACAAGATGCAAAGAGTGGCTTCCCCAAAACACCAAGAGCGTGACGATCCTGTACTGCTCCTGGTGCGATTCAAAGATCCCCCCCGGATTAAGTCCTTAACTAAGCATAATCCCCACCCCACAACAATAGAGATGTGGGGTGCTGAATCCACAGGTCCTGGCATGCCTTGCGTCCAGGCTGCTCAGATCAAGGCATAGCATTCATGCTGGGGCCTACAGCCCACCCAGGCTGCACCTCTGGGGGTACCTACACCACAATAGGAGGTGTGGCTGCAGCATATGTAGACAGACCCACACTAGCTCTGATCTAACTAGAGCAGTGGTTCTCAAACCTTTTTTTTTTTTTTTATTATTATTATTATTAAGTGGACCAGTTGAAAATTGCTGAGGGTCTCGGCCGACCACTTAATGATCTTTCCAAATGTCGTTTGTACCGTTAGCTAACTATTGTAAAGCACTTTGGATAAAAGCACTACATAAAAAAACCTTAAACATTTTTTTGTTCCACAAATAAAAGCACACAACTCATATTTTAATATCCCTAGTCTTACCTTTCTAATGCAATGGATGTGCCCTCGGAGGCTGGGAAGGAGTGGGGGGTCTCTCCCTCTCCTCCCTACTGGGGCTGGGAAGGAGGGGGTGTCTCCCCCATCGCAGCAGCCCCAGACCAGAGGCTGGGAAGGAGAGCCATCTCTCTCCTGCAGCTGCAGCCTTGGAGCTAGGGAAAGTTGCCTCTTTCTCTAACCACCACAGCCCTGCACATACCAAATTCCCCCCACCCCCTCTTCTCACCCCACTACCCCCTCCCACCTACCAATTATTCCCCCCAAGGCCACCACCCCACCTTACACGTGCATCTTCTCCAGGGTCCAGGCACCTAATTAGTGGAGCCACGCCTGCGTAACTCCACTAATTAGGTGGGTGGCCCTTTATTCTCTCGTGTGCACCTTAGACGGAACTATCCACGGACCTCCTGAATGGAGAACGGACCACAGTTTGAGAACCTCTGAGCTAGAGCAAAGCTAGCTCAAGTAACAATAGCAGTGATAGGCAGGGGCCACTCGAGGATGTTTAGGGGTTCTGGGTGGGCGAGGCAAGCCCATACAGCTGAAGCCTCACTGCTATTGTTACTTGTGCTGGCTAGATCAAAGCTAGTGTGAGCAAGTCTACACATGCTGCAATCTCACCACCCAACTGCAGTGCAGACAGACCCTCTGAATTACAGGGAAGGGCAATTCAGTGCTCCACTGGTGACATTTTGGGGATCCCGATCAAGTGTTGGCTGCTAGATTTAGCGTAAGTCACTCTTTTACCAGCAGGACAGTGGGGTGGGAATAGGTATTGTTTCATATTCTCTGTGTATATATAAAGCCTGCTGCAGTTTCCACGATATGCATCTGAAGAAGTGAGCTGTAGCTCACGAAAGCTTATGCTCTAATAAATTGGTTAGTCTCTAAGGTGCCACAAGTCCTCCTTTTCTTTTTGCGAATACAGACTAACACGGCTGTTACTCTGAAACCTGTCTTTAGAGTCCTGATCTTTCCAGCAGAGGGAGCAGTCTGTGACAGAAACCTAGCTCAAGGCTTTCTCCCTCAGCTGAGACCTGTACAATGACTGGTGAAAATGGCCTTAATCCAAGAGATCTCACAGACAGGACAGCAGATTACACCTGGAGATGTAGCCCTGTCGAACGCACGGGAAGCCCTGGTGGTCCCAGAGGCGGTGACAAGGGAGAGGCAAGTATGCTGTCTCAGCTCATCAGACTGGCATCATGGGGTTTTAAAGCAAAGGCTCTGGATGGGTGTGGTGCACAAATCAGAGCCCCCAGCAGGATCAAGCCTGCACATCTGTACTCCAACCTTACGTACTTCTACTGTGACCGCCAGCTCCAGTAGCCTGGCATCAAGTATCTACAGAACTTTCATCTGCCAAGCAAACTTCAGGGCCAGTCCTTTCTCTCTGCTTCAAAGCCGTTGGGGATAAGTCTGAGCTCTGGGTAGCACTGGCAGTTACTGTGGACTCAGTCTAGGAAGCAGTCTACAAAAGCAGTATCCGAGCACAGCAGCACCTTTGAACATTTGACGTTGCAGGCTCAGGAATCCTGCCCAGGACACTGCCTGGGAGGTCAGCGAGAGTTTAAATTGCCCCAGCTCAGTTGCTTAATTCGATTATTACACTCAGGCATCCTTTAAGCAAATTAGAACCATGTTAATCAGGGGATTTGCAGCACCCTAATCTGGTGAGAGCTAAACTTTGAGATGACAGATTCCCCTCCATCACAGAGGACAAAGGGGACTGGGCTGGGGAATGGCAGGTGCAGCGCAGTTATTACATGGGAAAAATCACAGAGTAACACGTATCCCTCAGGAGAGCTCCTCACTTTCCCACTGTGCTAATTAACATCCATTTCCCTTCCAAGGGAGTTTTAAAGGCTGCTCTTCAAGAGCTGGGGAATGGAAGTTGCAGCTTGCGTCACAAGATGGGTTTGTGCCCCCAGCAGAGAGCAGCCTGCAGCAAAGCAGGGACAAGTCCCAAGTTTGGGCCCACACCAAGGAGCACATGAAAGGCCTTGCCTCCTGATCAGCCACAGCATGGCCCAAGGAGATCCTGCCACCTGCAAACATTTGCATGCAGTGCAAGTCTGCCTACATGAGGCTTTCCGGGCACTGCTCCCAAGAGAGCACTGCAGGCAAGTGGGATTTGCATAGGTGAATCTCAGCCAGAGCTCAGGCATGCTGTCCATCCCTCACTCTGCCAGATGCACATGCTCCAGGACATGTCAATACCCGACACATGGGAAAGCTGGCAGGTGCTGGGCACACTCATCTCAGAGAAACCTCAAAATGTCCAAGCCCCAGGTCTGGAGTCTGCTGAAAACCACATTTAAAGCTAGACCTCTAGTAGGGACCGAAGACTGGAATGCTAACCTTCAACACGGGTCCCTACCCTGAGGCTGGCTGGACGATGCAACAGCCACCAGCTCCTTGCGGTGCATCCACCTGGCTTCCACATGAGCTGTTCCACTCCCTGAGCTCCTGGCAGTGAGCACGCCCATGGTCATTGTGAGATAGAGCACCTGCATACGAATGGTAAGGGAGTGGCCTCAGGGCCACCAGGGGAACACACTTAATGTGAGAGGGAGAGCCAAGGGATCAAAGGGGAGCCTGAAATACCAGTGCCAGGCAGGGAGCCAGTGGCTCTGGCCAATGGCTCAGCAGCAAAGACCATAAAGTGATGTTGATTTACACCAGCTGCGCATCTGGCCCCCAGATTTTTTTCTGGTCTTCAGTCCAGTGAGCAGGTGCGCTTGCAGGAAGACACTGGGTGTTCTCTGCACCCTCCTAGCCCCAGAGATCCCCGCAGGAGGGGATGCCGGCCCTGCCCAAAGCCGGAGCTTCACCCACTCCGAGGGCATGGCTCCAGCATGCTCACTCTCTTCTTTAAAAAGAAAGGCCTGACCGCATTATGCAAATGAGCTGGCTGCTCAAAAACAGCCGGAAACTCTTTCAGCCTCACAGTACAAAAACAGGAAGCAAAAGCCAGGGGCTGGGCTGGGCTGCACAAGCTGAACTGCTATTGTGGCCTTTCGTACACCTCCCCCCTTCCCCGCCCTCCTCTCCCACTGGGGACCAGGCTGTCATGAGGATTCCAAGCTCCGCTAGCACAGGGTGCGCCACATTGGGTTAGAGATCAGAAACTCCCTTTTCCCACCTGCTGAGTGTCCTTAACCCTCTGAGTCCCTGAAGTGATTCCTTAGCTGGCTGGAGGGCCAATAAGCCCCGTTTGCGGCTTGGTGCTACACAAACAATGCATTAGCCCTGGGGCCGCTGAGATGACAAGGCCTGAACTCAGAGAAAAGCTTGTGGCAGCTCAAGTCTTTCCTGACGGCTGCTGCTTTGCATTCGCAGTAAAGATTCGCTAGTTCCAGGGCCACAGGGGGTCCCAGCATCCTTGGCAAGGCGAGTTACCCCCGTTTGTCCTGCATTAGAGCCCCAACACCATGACAAAGGGGAAAGTGAGGCAAGGAACGCTGCAGCTCAGCCAGTGGGGAACGAACCGCTGCGTGGGCAGCACTGCAGCTCCGTGCTGGGGCAATGCAACCCAAGAGCCCTGCTGGGGAGGGGGGCGGAGGGTGCTGCACTTTCCCCACTTAACAAGACAAAGTGAAGTGCTGCCAAGGCAGCCGTGGCTTACACACACTGGCGGCTCCAGAGAGCAGGGTCTTGTGATCTGTTTGCACCACCCCCTCCTGGAGACCCCCAGGGAATGCTTATTAGAGGGCTTGCAGCCCTACCGGCACCCTAAAGACTAGGGCACATAGGCACCGAGTTTTATTTTTTTCCCCTGGGGGATGCTCCACCCTCACTCCGCCCCAAGGTCCCACCCCACTCTGCCCCCTCCCGAGGCCCCGCCCTCGCTTCACCACTTCCCATACTGCTCCGCCCTTTCCCTCAAGACCCTGCCCCCACTCCACTCCACCCCACCCCCGAGGCCTCGCCCTCACTCCAGCTCTTCCCACCCTGCTCCAACCCCTCCCCCGAGGCTTCCGGCCACTGCTCTCCCCCAAGTGCCTCCCTCAACTGCCGAACAGCTGTGCCCCAGGTGCTTGAGCCCCAGAGCACCCACAGAGTCGGCGCCTATGCTAGGGCAACTCTCCAGCGAGGGGGATGGGCGCTGCGGAGATCCAGTCTCCTTCCCAAAGGCTAAAGCTCTCAAGTGGCAGGCTTATGTTTCACCAGAGCAGCAACGACCACCAGGGAGCAAGGGGGGGGGGGGGAGGGGAGGAACAGGCCATCCTGGTCTCCCAGCCTTTGGCTCATCTATTTCACTGGTAAGCTCTGGGAGGCATGGACAGTCTCTCGCTGTCTGGAAGTTAAAGGCACCTAAGGGAGTTAGGAACACAGTGCCCACTGATCCCAGCGAGTTAGTGTACATACAGTACCTAGCACCGTGAGTCCCGATCTTGACTGGGACTTTACACACCATCCAGTTACTTATATGTAAGGCTACGTTTTAGTCCTGGGTATTTTTAGTAAAAGTCATGGACAGGTCATGGGCAATAAACAAACATTCACGGCCCGTGACCTGTCCATGACTCTTACTATATACCCGACAAACTTGGGAGCAGGGAGCTGGGGTCCATGGGTAGCAGCGCGCAGCCGGGGACCCCCGCTGCTGCTGGGGGGCGCGGCCAGCAGGCTCCCTACCTGGCTCCGCACCTCCCCCACCAGCAGCAGCACAGTTTGGGTGTGGTAGGGGAACGGGACAGGGTGAGGTGGGCTCTGGGAGGTGCTTACCTGGGGGGCTCCCCAGAAGCAGCGACATCCCCCTCGCTCACCTGCTAGGCAGAGGTGTGGCCAGGCAGCTCTGCGTGCTGCCTCCGCAGCTCCCATTGGCCATGGTTCCCAGCCAATGGGAGCTGTGAAGCCAGCACTCTGAGCCAAGGCAGTGCTGCCTGGCCACGCCCCCACCTAGCAACTGTGCAAGGGGGATGTTGCGGCTTCCGGGGAGCTCTCACAGGTAAGTCCTGACCAGAGCTCACCTCACCCTGTCCTGTGCCCCAATCCCCTGCCCCCTCCCACACCCAAACTCTGCTGCTGGGGGGTGGGAGAGGGTGGCCCAAGACTGCCCCAGCAGCAGCCAGTGCTTACCCGCAGCCTTACTTATATGGCCCTAATCTCAGAGTCATCTATGGATTTTACCACCCCCGCACACGTGTGGGCTAGGCAGTGGCATTATCCCCACTGTACAGACGCGGAGCTGAGACTGGGGAGAATTAGGCCAGGTTTACACTAGAAATGTTTGCCGATTGAGCTATGTTGCTTGTGGGGAGGGTGACATTTCAGCACTGACAAAGGCCTTCGTGCAGACAGTTACACTGGTGAAAGAGGGCTTATGGCTTATTTTGTTTGGGGAACCAAGATAAGCTGTACCAGTCACCCTTCCCCAAGGTAGACAGGCCCATGGTCACCCAGGAAGCCTGTGGCACTGCGAGAAATCAAAGCATAGTCTCAGTGCCACACCCTACCCACTAGCCCTGGCAATACAAATCAACAACAAATGAATCAACCCTGACGCTAGGGCCACATCTAGATTTGAAGAGTTTATCCGGGATGATCAATGCAGTTCCCTCACCAAGGGGATCTCTAGCTTCCCTTGGCTGCTCCTGGCAGAAACTGAGCTTTTCCTGTGATGCTGGTGACTGGGGGAGGAGTCTGCAGGATCCCACACCCATGCGGGACTGTCTGGGTACAGCCAGCACACACTGTGCCTGCCACTTTGTTCTGATTGCAGCCCTCCCATGGAGTGGTTCCATTATCACGAGCATTACCGAGTTCCTTCCCGCACAGCTACAAGTTCCCTGCCGCAGGCCAGGCGGCCTTTCTACGTAACACTGGCACAACAAAGCAAGGAAGGGTGGAGAGCTCCTGGACTCCTGCTCGGCTGAGAAAAGCTTATGCAAGATCATCCAAAGAAACACAGCCTTTGCCCTGTGCTTATCGTTAGATGCAAAGAGATACCAGCTTATTGTCACTGTCCTATTAGCTGTGTGCTGACAATAAGCCCTGGGAAAACAAAGATAATTAAGGTGGCTTATTTGCAGAGGTAAATCGCTGGCTGTGTCCTACTTCTTGGGCTGTCTTGGCTATACACACACTAGCCATGCTTTACCAGTACAGCTATACTGGCAACGCTCCTAGCGTGGGTGCAGCGGCACTGGGGAAAGCTGCACTTTGTCCCTGGATAGTGAAACCAACCCCCACAAGCGAATCAAGCTCCACTGGTGAAAGCACAGTCCTGACAGCAAAGCTGCATCTCCACTAGGGCCTTCCGCTGGCACAGCTACGATGGTCGGACTGCTTCACACCCTGCCTGGCCCAGCTCTGCAGGCAGACACCATAGTGTAAACCTGGCCTTGGTCATCACTCTGTCTAGCCACCGACCCACAGCCTCCGGCGTTGGGTACTGTGACAGGGTCGGGCCAGATGGCTACAGGAGAGTGATCCTATTGGGATCCGGGAAGTGGGCGGGCAAAGCCCACCCACTGCTAAAGGCTCCCCCACAGCCTAAGAGGGGGATCCACAGGACCTGGACACCAAATAAATCCAGGGGACAACTAATGAAATAACAGGGACAGGAGTGTGGTCAAAGGGTCAAACGAAGAGAACCGGATGGGGACACCGAGCAGAGAACCCCAGACAGCGCCCACTGCTCCTCAAAGGCGTCAAGGGAGTCAGTGGACGCCGCCCAGAGGAACTCTGCCCGGATACGTGAATTTACGGAGGATCGGAAATAGGCCCCACAGTCACAGGAGACTCCATCGGCCAACCTCCTCACCCTGGTTTTATAGATGGCCACTTTAGCCAGGGCCAGGAGGAGGTTGACCAGGAGATCCCGTGACTTTGTGGGGCCGCAGATAGGGAGTGCATAAATAAGAAGGTGAGGGGAAAGTGCAACCAAAAACGTAATAAAATATTGGTGAGGAGCTGGAATAGGGGCTGCAGCCTGGCACACTCCAAATATGTGTGTGCCAGGGTTTCCCTCACGCCGCAAAAGGGGCAGGTGTCTGGGATAGGAGTGAACCGTGCCAAGTACATGCCCTTACTCAAGGCTCCGTGAAGGAGCCGCCAACGGATATCCCCGGCGGTCCTCGGGACCAAGGTGGAATATAGGCTGGCCCACTGGGGCTCCTCACCCTCCAAAGGTGGCAGGAGGTCCCGTCATTTTGAATCGGGGCAGGACATGAGGGTGAGAGCGTGAAGGGTGTGGAGCATGAGCATGTGTAGATGTTTCCTTGGCGCGGTCTGGAAGCAGACCGGCTGCAGCTCGTGCAGCCGGCTCATGGTGAAGGGGTGGGGGAGGGTCGGTTGGGTCCACGGGGCAGGGGCCCAATGAAAAGGTCCAGCGGGCCTGGGGTGGAGGGTGGGCGGGGCACGCCCTCACGCAGGACCCGGTCGAGGTAAACCCGAGCAGCAGGTGGCAAAGTGGCTTTCACCTCCTGAAGTACGCGCCAGGGAGTATGAGGTCTGGAGAGCCCCATGTGCTGAGCGAGCGTCAGGAGATCCAGCCAGTCTCTCCGGTCGTAGTCCAGGAGGTCTCAGACTCTTGTGACCTCTGCCAGGACCAACCTCTGGCGCACCGAGGGGGACTCTGCCACCTGCACACGGAGCTGCAGGGGCTCTGCAAGGAGATCTTCCCCCATGGAGGCCGCCAAGGACCTAGTCACTGTAAACAGTTTCCAGGTCTGGAGGAGGTCCTGGTAGAAGACCGGCAGCCCAGAGAGGTCTCGCGGAAGACCTCTCGGATGGAGGTAAGGAAGCTGCCAGTCACATTGGAGCCCTTGGAAGTGGCGCAGGAAGGCATGCGCCAGTACGCTCCATACCGGATTACCTGCACCATAAAGGAGCCTCTGCAGGGCCTGGAGGTGGAAGACATGGACCTGAGTGTGGAGACACTTCATGCCCTGCCCCCCCTCCTCCAGGGGTAGATGGAGAACCCCTGCAGAGACCCAGTGCAGTCCTGACCAGAAGAACTCCAGAATCGATGTCCGGAGGTTGGCCAGGAAACCCGGGGCCGGGACCAAGGTGTTGAGCCGGTACCAGAGCATGGACAGGACTAGTTGATTAAGCCCTCGAAGGGAGAGGCACCAGAGTAGTCCTATCCATTTCTGGAGCCGCTCTATTACCCCGCCCTCTAAATTGTGCCAGTTCTCCGGCGGAGAGGGATGCGTGGCAGAAAGGTAAACGCTGAGATAGAGCAGTGGACCCGCGGTCCACCGGATGGCCTGAAGAGCGGGTGGGAGGGAGCTCGCCTGCCATCATTCCCCTACCACCAAGCCAGAGCTCTTGACCCAGTTGACTGGGGCAGAGGAGGCTTCCGAGTAGATGGTCTGGCAAGCCTCCACCCATGTCAAGTCGTTCTGGTCCTGGACCACGAGGAGCACATCATCAGCATATGCCAACAGGACCAGCCGCAGCTCCAGCTCCTGCAGCACCAACCCCATCAACCTCCTGCAGAGGAGACAGAGGAAGGGCTCGATCGCCAGAGCGTACAGCTGGCCCGAGAGGGGGCACCCCTGTCGTACTCCTCACTTGAAGCTGACCGGTTCGGTCAGGGTCCAGTTGAGCTGGACCAGACACTCTGCGGAGGTGTACAGCACCCAGAGAAAACCTATAAACTGGGGTCCGAAGCCAAACGCTTGCAGAGTGCTCAGGAGATACCCGTGGTCCACCCTGTCGAACACCTTCTCCTGATCCAGGGAAAGGAGGGCAAATGACAGACCATCCCTGCACCCGAGTTCCAAGAGGTCCTGGACCAGATACAGATTGTCAAAGATGGTGTGGCCCGGGAGGGTGTAGGTCTGGTCTGGGTGGACCACGTCCGCCAGCACGGACCCTAGGAGCAGCAAGATGGCTTTCGCTACGACCTTGTAGTTAGTTCGTGCTGAGGAGCGAGGCGGGACGCCAATTTCGTAAATCGCGGAGGTCCCCCTTCTTCGGCAATAAGGCAAGCACAGCTCACCTGCACGAAAGAGGGAGAACCCCGCTCTGTAAAGACTTGGCCCAGACGGTGACTAGGTCTGGGCTAAGGAAGTCCCAGAACACACGGTAGAACTCCACGGTCAGCCCGTCCATGCCCAGAGATTTATTGGTGGGCATGCAACGGAAGGCTTCCGAGAACTCTGCCAGAGTGAGAGGCAGCTCTAGCCGGTCTCGGTCGCCCGTGCTGACCGTCTGGAGTTCATCCCAGAGCACTCTGCAAGCGTTAGGATCGGTCGGATCTGGGGAGAAAAGGCTTGCATAGAAGGCGCTGGCCCTCCCGCACATCTCTGCCGGATCCTTGAGGGGGGTGCAGTCCTCTGCTAGGAGGCAGGCGACATGCTTCTTGGCCCCCCTCTTTTTCTCCAGGGTGTAGAAGAAGTGGGAGCTGCGATCCATCTCCCAAAGGAGGCGGATGCGGGATTGAACAAAGGCACCCCGGGCCTGATGGTCCTCGAGGGCCCGGAGCTCCTCCCGCTTCTCCCGGCATGCCCCGCAGAGGGATAGATCCTCAGGGCTGGCGGCCAGAAGCCTCTTCAGCCCTAAGACCTCCCGTTCCAACTGCCCTATCGCCGCATCCCTCCGTCGGCTGGCACCCCAGGTGTAGTCACGGCAGAAGAGCCGGGCGTGCACCTTCCCTAGGTCTCGCCGCTGCCCTCGCCACGCCAGCCAGAACTCCCAGAAGGACACCATGAAGCCCACATCCTCCAACAAGCTGTTGTTAAAATGCCAATAGGCCGGCCCCAGCCTCTCTGCGCAGAGAGAGGCCGTCATGGTGACTAAAGGATGATCGGAGAACGGGGCCGGCCAGATGCTGAAGGAGTGGGCCCGTGAAATGTGGAAACGTGATAAATAGATGTGGTCCAACTGGGAGTGGCACGACCAATGGGCCTCCACCTGGACAAAGGTGAACGTCGAGACGTCATCTGGGTGGTGGTCATGCCAGACGTCCACCAGGGAGTGGTGTTAGACTATCTCCCGGAGGACGTCCGCTGCAGCCGGGCACTGCTCGGTCCCCGAGCGGTCCCGCTTCTCGAGGGTAGCATTCAAGTCCCCGCCCAGGACCAGGCACTCGCGAGGATCCAAGGTGCCGAGGAAGGCAGACCCCTGCTGAAAGAAACGCAGCCGCTCCAGGCCCAATGTCAGGGCATAGACGTTAACAAGATTGACCAAGAGCCCCTCAATACGGACCCGGAGGTGCAGCAGGTGGCCTGGCACAGCCTCGGCAACCCCCAGCACTGTAGGCCGGGGGAGAACAGGGTCACCACTCCAGCCGTACGAACTGTGAGATGGCTAAAGTAGACCCTGTCCCCCCAGTCCAGCCGCCAGCTGTCTTCAGCGGCCGGATCCGTATGGGTCTCCTGTAGGAAAACCACAGGAGTATCCCCACTCCCGAAGGAAGGAGAGCACCTGGCACCTGCGGAGATCCATCCTACAGCCCCGGGTGATCAATGTTGCGATGGTGAGAGGTGCCATGAGGAGGGCTGGGGGGGATCCTCGCCAGCAGGGACGCTTGCGGCTCCCAACAGACCGTGCAAGAATCCGTGACCTACCCCGTAGGTGAGTAAGGAGTCACAGAAGTGGTGGACCTGCTGATAGGCCACAGCGGCCTGCTTCCCAGTCCTTTTATCCTCCCCCATGAGGGCCCTCGCGGCCCGGAGGATTTGATGGAAGTCCCCCCATCGCTGGAGAGCGAGCTGCACCTTGTTACGGGAGCCACGGACGTCCTCAAGGAACTCCCGCAGCTCCTCTCGCAGTGTATGGGGGGCCAGGGTCACTAGACCCTGGCTATCCTCTGGAGGGACCCCCGACAGCCCTGTGGCCCACCGAAACGGGCAGGCAAGGGGCGGACCCCCGACATGGCCCTGATGGGCTGGTGCCACGTGGCCCCCCTCAAACCCTGGCAAAAGTGGGGGCAGCGGAGGGAAGATAGCAGCCCCTGGTGAATCGAGACAGGGAAATATAGAGGCCGCTCCCTGGGGGCTATCCTCTGGGAGTGAGGAAATGACGGCCCCAGGAGCAGCAATGGCATCACAGGAGGTGGAGGGGATACAGACGGGGTTGGCATCAGGGGCAGGGCAGGGATCCATTGTAGGAGCAGGGCAGGGGTCAGGAGTAAAATCAGGGAGAGGGGCAGAGGCAGGATCCTGGGCCCCAGTAGCCAGGCCGCTGGAAAATGGTCTCTCTCGGGCAAGCTCAGGGATCTGGGGGGTGGGAAGGGGGCCCTCCGTGATGCCGGGCTCTGGCTCCATGGCCGGCATAGTAGCCACGACATTGAAACGTGGACAGTCTTCAGTGGAGTCCCCGCCCAGGAAGGAGATCGGTTGCCCCACGCCCACGAGGGACATCCCATGGGGCTCGGGTCCCAGCCGCACATCACCGGCTGTCGCCTCAGTAGGCTCGACAGCCATCAGCAGGGTGCCACCCGCGGCCGGGCAGATGGAGGAGCCCAGGGAACCCTCGGAGGTGGGAGTGGAAGCAGCGGTTGGGGGAGGGAGCATGGAGAAGGGGGGCCGGGGTGAGGTCGCTCAGATCGAGGCCTGCTGGCAGAGAGTTGTCCTCCCCCTGGGTGACCGGGGTCAGACCCAGGGCCTTGATCCCCTCGTAGATGGAAGGGAGCTCTCCTTCCACCACCCCGGAGGTCTCCCCGCCAGTGCCTGAAGCGACGCTCGCCTCGGGGCTCACAGGGGCTCCAGATGGTAACAGGGCAGGAGGGCCTCCATCAGGGGCCTTGGAGGGGCGGGACTTCATTGGAGGGATGGTACTGCTCTCCCGTGCTGCCACGCCTTCCCCAGCTGGCACCAGTGGATGGAGCGCACCCGCAGGCAAGGCAGAAGGCTCGGCATCGGTGCCCCCCTTTCTGGTCTTCCGGAGGGCTTCCGCATCGGTGGAAAGGAGCGGAGCTCGAGCCTTCCACTTGCCCCACTTCCCCTGGACTAGGGCCCAGGCCTCCATGGCGGCATCTGGGGGCCGGCTAACAGGAGTCGGGTCGGGGGGCAGGGGCGACGGCTCAGGGACTGTGGGAGGCAGCGATGGGCCGGCATGAGGGAGGGAAGATTCCCCCTGGGGTGGGCCCTCTCCCATGCTTGGCGGTATCCCTGCCGCAGCCTCCTCTAGGAGCCCCGCCGGATTGCAGGCAGCAGAGTCGGGGCTCTCCCGCTCATCTGGGTGCGCTGGGGGAAGTACCCCTTGGGCCCGAGCGGGAGCACTGGCGGACTGAGGAGGAGGAGGGGCGCTCTGGGCGCCGGGCAGCCTGGGGCACTGGCGATGACAGGGCTGGCGCCCTGCTGGGGCTCGGGGGTCCCGGATGTCCCCCCTTGCCAGGTCAGGGGGCAGTCCCTCCGGATGTGCCCCATTGCCCGGCAGAGGTAGCACTGGGCCTCCCCCATGGAATAATGCACCCGGGTAATGGCCCCTTGATAGGGGACCAGGAATGACCCCTCAAGCGCCTCTCCATCACGTGCAGGGGGCGGCAGTTGAAGCTGCACTTGCCGGCGAAACGAGAGGACATGACGGAGGGCGAGGTCTTTGCAGCCCAATGGGAGAGGGCTGACAACGGAGATGGGTTTCCCCAGGGTAGAGAGGGCAGGTAACAGGGCGGCATTGGGAAGGAAGGGAGGGACGGAAGTCAGGACCAGGCGGACGCCCAGGCTGTCCTGCGGCTCCAGGGGGACGAACACCACCCCCCCCACCACTACCAGGCCCTTCTCCACCGCCTCCTGGGTGGCGGCCTCCGATGCTAAGAAGTAGACAACCTTGCCATACATTTTGGAGGCCGTCACAATGGCCGTGGGTCCCACTACCCTCGCCAATGCCCGCATGTAGGTCTCCACATGGGGTGAGGCGGGCACCAGGAGGCAACGGACGCCGTGCTTCCTGGTCATGGTGGGAAACGGGCCCCGGCCGCTATAGCTGGTAGCGGCAGCGATGGGCAGGAGAGATGATGTAGCGGCAGGCAGAGGGGCTGCCACCACCTGGGCGTACGCCCTGGGGGCCGAGGGAGGGACACCTGCAGAGCTGGTGGAGGGAACAGCGGGGAGGGACGCCGCGGCCAGTGGTAGGGCCGCGGCAGTGGGGACAGCCCCTGCCATGGAGGGCCTGGTCTTTTTAGCAGGGCCCTTCCCCTTCTTCTTACCCTGGCCCTTCCCCCCAGCTGGGGGCGCTCCCCCAGAATCTGAGGGGGCGAGGGACATGGCAGCAGCGGAGGTCGCCCCACCAGGGGCAGTGGCAGGTGGTTTGGCAGCGGCAGTTGAGGAGAGGCTTGGGGGGGTGATGGAGGGGCAGACGGTGGAGAGGCAGCCGGGGCTGCTGGAGGGGCTCCACGCGCTGCGTCCCCCGCCACAATGAGCAGGGAGGAAGGGGAAAAACACCAGAGAGAGGAGGGGAAGGGGGAGGCAGGTCGACCATTCCTCCCCACTAGGCTGCAGGCAGGGGAGGAAGGCACCAAAAGGGTTGGGCTGGACAGGGGGCTACCAAGGGCTCATGGGGGGCAGTCACCGACTCAGGATGGGAATCCGGCTCCCCTAGCTGCACTAGGGGAGGGGGGGGTCATAACTTTAGGGGGGTGCAGTGAGATATGGGCAAACTCAAACAGGGAAAGAGCACAAGCGCATGGGAAGGGGCATGGGCGCACTGAGTAAGGGGCCAATCAGGGCAGGGGAACAACCAGGCTGGAAGTAGGACAGGGAACGAAGGGGCTAGGGGCAGAGGCTTGGGCAGGGCAAACAAACAAGAGCTGCAGAGGGAAAAGGGCGGGGCAAGCAAACAAACTGAAGCTAGCAAGGTGTTGGGGTAAAAGGGGGGACAAAAGGCTGCAAGGGGCAAAAGGGTGCAGGTAGCAAGGGACAAAGCTGGGGGGCTTGCTGAAGGGGGCACATCTAAGGGGGGGGCACGTGCGCTCATGTGCGCTTGCACAAGAGAGTCGGTATGGGCTGGCTGCTGCTTCAGGCCCAAAAAGGTGGAGAAAGGGTGCGGCCAGCCAAGCAAGCAGCAGAGTCCCAGGGGCAGGAGCTTGAGGCAGATGGTAAGTGTCCACTGGGGGTGATGGAGGGGGCAGCGACAACAGTGATGGTGGGGGTTGGGGGGGGACGGGACGACACAGATGGACTGGGGGGCAGGCTCCACGCCACACCCCCTGTGTCCCCACAAACACAGTCAAAACCCCCACCACAAGAGCACAGTTCAAAAGTTACTCAGCCTTAAGGCCCCCTCCACAGTGGTCTGCAGAGTCCCTGTGCGCTCCCCCAGCAGCAGATGGCCTCTTCCCCTCCTCCTTCAGGGTCCAGCAGCTCCCAGGCAGCAGCAGTTCCAGGAAGCAGCCCAGTGGCCAGGCAGGCAGAAAGGACCCCTCACAGGTGGTGGTGATGGTCATGTCTGCAGCAGCACTGCTGGGGCTCGGGTCCCTCACTCCCCCCTTCTGAGGAGCGGGCCAGCAGCCCCCCCCCCCCCCCCCCAGGCTGCAGTTGGAACAGTAGCAGAACCTGAGGGTGGGGGGTCCAGCAGCTGGCCAGCAACCAGGTAGCAGAGAAGGGAGATGGTATCTGGCCCAGCCAGGGCAGCAGCTGGAGCAGCAACAGCAGTAGCAGCAGGGAGAGCCCAGGGCCTAGCAGCAGCAGGACCAGCAGCCCTCTCCCTCCATCTCTCTCCAGGCCAGAGGGCTACAGGAGAGTGATCCTACTGGGATCTGGGAAGCGGGCGGGCAGCTACAGTAGAGTGATAGAAGACAGATATATTAGCCCCAGGTTAAGCAGGTCCCTTTTCCCTGGGTAAGGTAACAGGGAAGGTTCTAGAACAATCAGGAACTTTCTGGAAACAATTAAGGCAGACAAGCTGATTAGAACATCTGCAGCCAATCAAGAAGCTGCTAGAATCAATTAAGGCAGGCTAATCAGGGCACCTGGGTTTAAAAAGGAGCTCACTTCAGTTTGTGGTGCGTGTGAGGAGCTGGGAACAAGAAGCTGAGAGTGAGACGGCATACTACTGGAAGACTGAGAAGTACAAGCATTACCAGACATCAGGAGGAAGGTCCTGTGGTGAGAATAAAGAAGGTGCTGGGAGGATGCCATGGGGAAGTAGCCCAGGGAGTTGTAGCTGTCACAGGATCCACTGTAGACAGCTGCAATCCACAGGGCCCTGGCCTGGAACCCAGAGTAGAGGGTGGGCCCAGGTTCCCCCCATCCCTCCACCCCCCACAACTCCCGACTTGATACCGGAGGAGTTGACCTGGACTGTGGGCTCCACCAGAGGGGAAGGTCTCTGGCCTGTTCCCCGATCCACTAGGTGGATCAGCAGAGACTGTGGGGATTGTTCCTCTTCCTTTTCCCCAGACTGGCCAGTGATGAGGCTAACTGAGTGAATGGCAGATCTGAGCCATGAAAGTGTCCAAACTGAGGGCTGTCGTGAACCTCTGAGGCAAGCAAATCCGCCAATAAGCACAGGACCCACTAAGGCAGAGGAGGAACTTTGTCACGGTACTTATTTGTTGGAGCCAGAATTTGACAGTCACGTTCACAACAATTTTAGAACAAGCCCAAGATCATGAATCAAACTGTGTAGAGACAGGCCCTGGTGACACTAATAATCAGAGCAGCCACCAAACGTGTGTTCAGTTCAGACCGCATTGGAAGCTGCCCTATGTCGCAGGAAGCTGGCAGCTGGGGTCCCGTTTTAACCTTCCTGCCTAGACAACCCCTTCTATTTCCCTCGTCTACCAGAATCGGAGCTGAGCTTCTGGAACTCATTTCTCCCATTGCTCTCCCTGGGAACAGATCCTCCAGAGGGCTTTTACTCATGGCAGGAAGTGGTTCTGGGCAAGCCCCTTTTTAGGAAGGAAAGATTATCTGATGGTGAAAACACTGGGTGGGATCAGTTCCCGGTTCTGCCACAGGAGTCTCTGCTGGACCTTGGGCAAGCCACAAAGTCCCTGTGCCTCCGTTTCCCATGTGTAAAACAGAGCTGATACTGCCCTACCACACCAGGCCCGGGGAAGAGCAAGGCATTCATTTGGATTGAGGCCATTGAAAAGGCTAGAAAATTCTGTCCTCAAACCCATCACCCATCAAAGAGAAATGGCTGGTCTCTACCTCCCCCTCACCACTTGGGACACCTGCTTTCCTTCTCCTCTTTGCTCATAACTGTGCCTCATTATTAAGCTCCTTCAGCGGTGTTATCGCCTTTGCTCCCACCTCCTAGGCAATGCAACAGCAACCGGTACAGCACCAGATACCCTGGATGGGATCCAGCGTGCATCTTGCACACAGTGACAGTGCAACCTTCCCCCTCTGACTGCACACGCTCTATTCCAGACTGGGTCTTCCAAGGGCCGTCTAGAGGAATGGAATCCATTTTGGTTTGAACCCTGTCCCTTTGACAATACAGCTAGTCCCTGGATTTGTGGCCCTGTGCTAACAGGCCCAAGAGCAGCACAGAAATGCATCACACTGCTAAGGAAAACCCCACATGTGCAAGTAATAAGGGATATGGAACAAATCTGATTAGACACATCAGTGTGATGAGCCTTTGCCTGTGACCTATTTGAAAGCTCCCGGAACAAAGCAGGCAGACCACCAAGAGCTACTCTATCATATCAACAAAGGGGGCTTTTGTTTTATACACTGCATAACCACCACCTGCATACTTCCATCTTGCTATACTGCTGCCCATCATCATCATGTATAAGTGCCCGTTAAACTCATTAGCAACAGGGGAAAAGATCCGACCCCAAATTCCTGCCTGCTCTAGACAGTTAGAGATACAACTCTGAGGTTCTAGCAGTGTGGTACAGCACTACCCCAAATAAATGTACATAGACAGTGCTACACCAAGTCACTGAAGACATAGCTAATACCACATCTAAAACCTACTACTCCGGATCTCCCCAATATATCACACTGTTTTTGCTAGTGAACACAGCTGTAACAAACCAAGAAATTACAAAGTAGACACTGCAACTGAACTTGTATAATGCACAATAATCCTTGAACTGGGCCGTGGGTACTTCCACTCATAAGCTATTGCTGTACTTTGAAACATTTCCCTCTCCAACACTCCCAGTGTCTCCTAGTCTAAGCAAGTTCTTGCTATAACCCCCACTTCCCCTTCAGATCCATGACTTTTTTGCCCTCTGGCCATTTGTCCTGGAGGTGAAGCCCCAAATACTTTTCAATGCAGGAGTTGGCCACGGGGCATGTCTTGACGGATACATGATGAGTCTGAAATGATGTCACATGCCAGAACTGAGGCTCTGAGGTTCCAGGCTGTCGGTTGGATTTCCCAACACCTGTGGTTATCCTGGTGCCTCACAGGCATGACGGACATTTCTTCCTTTTAGTGCCTTTTGCAAACCTAGCCTTAAACTGAAGCTTTCAGCTTAACTATCCCCCTTGGGCCCAGCTCTGCCCAGTATGCTGTTGCTGCTATTTATTATTCGTATTATCATCGCACCTCGGAACCACACCCACTGTGCCAGATGCTGTACAAACAACAAAAATATGGGCCCTGCCCCAAGAAACTTGCAGCCTGAGTGTTAGACAGGAGACAACAGATGGATACAGACTGACAGGCAATTGCTCCACAAGTCCCAAGTGGGTGGATTGAGAAGAGGTAGGTTCTCTCCAAACCACGAGAGATCAGATGTCTGAAGGCTCACTTTGTGTCCAGTGACACAACCCTCTTGCTGATTCTAACCTGCCTACATAGCTTCCACTTCTCGCTGAGGTGGAGTAATTATGCCAACAGGAGAGCGCTCTCCCATTGGCCTAGCAC
Source organism: Lepidochelys kempii (assembly GCF_965140285.1). Lineage (NCBI taxonomy): Eukaryota > Metazoa > Chordata > Testudines > Cheloniidae > Lepidochelys > Lepidochelys kempii. Next base: position 48,841,237 of record NC_136386.1, on the reverse strand, counting down.
TTCACCAGACGGGGTGCAGCTATGCTGAGGTAGTGCTGTACTGTAAACTTGCCCTCAATAAATCGCTTCAGGGATAAGTGGAAACAAATTCATTAGATTTATGGATCTACACACACCAGCACTGAATTGCCCTCCGACAGGCCAGTGCGATGCCAATTTCTCTCATGAAAACTTTTTAAAAAAAGTCTTGTGACCAATCAACAGCAGGAAGGCTGGACTTGCAGCTAGGGCACTGGACTGGGATTCCAGAGAGAGACAGACAGACACTGGACAAACACCTCATTCTCCGAGCAATTTAACACCCCATCTGTAAAACGGGGATCACACGGATCCTCAGGATGGTGAGAGGATAAATTCAACGTGAGAGACTGCCAGATATCCTGGTGATGGGGGGCAAGACAGGCCATCGTGACTCACAAAAATTGCACGAGATTAATTTCAATTGTTCTTTAAATGGATTTAGTTAAACCAGCGCAAACCCTGTGTAGATGCTCTTATTATAGTGTAAGAATGGCTTATTTCAAGTTAGCTTCAATCTGCTCCTAATCAACTTAACCTAAGTAGCCTAAGTACATAGAGACCTGGTTCAATTTCTGGTTCTGCCACTGGCCCCTGCTGGGTGACCTTGGGCAAGTCACTACCTCACCCTCTGCCTCAGTTTCCCCATCTCTAAAGAGGAGCTAATGATACTGACCTCCTTTGTAAGCACTTTGAGATCTACGGATGAAAAGTGCTAGATAAAAGCTAGGTGGTGTTATTAAAACCACTCGACAGGTTTATATCTATTTAAGAGTGTCCACATAGCCTTTTGCACTGGTTTCACTAAACTGATTTTAGATCACTCCACCAGTTCAGCCAGAGTCATGCTGCGTGTAGACAAGCATTGCGTGTAGACAATGTTACCAGCTCTTGTGATTTTATCATTAATCTTTCAATAGTTAGTGCTCTTCATGTAACAGAATATGCTGCAACTGCCTGTTTCCTGGAACAGCCGTGGCTCTCACCATGAAGCACGCATTTGTAGTAACTGCTGGGAAACCTTATTTCTTGCCATTGAGGGGGCTAGGAAGAAAGAGCCACTGCAGAAAACCTAAAGCTCAAGTCACAAAGGCTTTGTTCAAGTCCCATGGACTTGACCTGCATTCCTAATGCCTCAAGGTATTTATGTGCTAACCAAAATTCTTCCCCTAGTTTATCTTCTGTTCTCCTATGTGGCTGAACAGTCCCACCCAGGGGCACTGGAACCAGTCCCTGGAGAAGTTTGGGTTCATGACAGTAGTGTTTCAAGCCTAAGAGGCAGACAAAAAAAAAAATCTCATTCCATAGGCCATCTCAGATGCAATCGAGGGCAGGGCTAAAGGGAAACCAGTTCAACACAATCTGCAAAGGAAACACAGTTGGGCTTGTGCCATTGTTTGTTTCTCGATAACATAAAAGGAGACCAGGAAGGTTGTTTCCCTCTCCAGATAAAACTGTTTCAGCTTGTTTTATTACCCACATTTGAAATTCAGGTCCTCCCCCTTGTTTCTCCTAGAGGACTCTAGTGGTATGTCTACATTGCAACATAAGCCAAGGGTCAGTAGAACTCGAGTTAGCAGAGCCTGGATTTGTTAAGCTAGGGCTTGAGCATCTACATTCATCTGTAACCCTGGGAATTAGGAATTGTTGAACCCTGGGTCCCAGCCTGCGGCTCCAGCATTTACACTGCATTATGCAGTCTGAGTCCAACCACCCATATCCCAGACTTCCCAACGCTTTCCCAAAATGTGGCCACTCTAACCCTTTCTTCATGATGCAGCATAGGAAAACCTGACTGTCCGGAGGGCAAAGAAAGTGAGCCTGTCGATACTTTTGGCAGACTCCCAGAGTGAGAGTCTAGTAGGGCTGTGTCTACACTGAAAGAGGTTTGAACCCTGGGTACGGGCTTGACTCAGGCTTGGCCCCTCCACCCCGTGGGGTCCTGGGATCCTGGGTCTGCATGCTGGGCTAGTGTGATTTGTGTAGACAGAAGCGGAGCTAGGCTTGAGCCTGAGTTCAAATGCTGGGCTTACACTGCAGTGTAGACATACCCTTAGGATGCCTAGAGAACTCATAGGATCATGAGAGCCAAGAAAGCCACACCTATGGAAATGAAAGGGGAAGGGATTTTTGTTTATAACTCTAGCTTGAAATAGATGGTATAAAACCAGCTTCTGAGTAGCAACATCTGGTACAGAAGATCTAGATTAAAGATACAGCAAGCTCCACCTCTTCATCCAAGCTTTAAGAAAGCTACCTCTCCAGTTCTCTTGACCTCCAAGGATACCTCCAGCAAAATCTGGGAACACATTGATAAGCCTAATATTTATAAGCTAAAAAAGCTAGAACAGTGGTACTCAACCCGCGGTCCGCTTGTGGCCCAATCAGTGCACAGCTGCGGCTCATGTGACATCTTCAGGGCCATACAGGCAGTATATATATTGTGTGGATGCAGCCAACCTAACACAAACTGCAAATATGGCTCACAATGGGACATAGGTTGAGAAGAGTTAATAAATACAAACATTCCTTTCAGGCTCTCTGTATACATCATAAAGCACCCCCCAAAAAAAACCCTGTTACTCCTTTTGTAGATCACTGTTAAATCCAAACTGCTTATGCTTTGCAACTACACCCACCACATTTGAGCTCACCAGAAGCACAGATCTAATCCCTTCTTATCAGGTCACAAAGTAAGAGGATTAGTGCAATGGATCTGCTTTACCATCAGGCTCTTGGAACATCACAGACCCTTCCCAACCAACCACCCCCCAGCCCTATCATGTTCTCTGTCTGGAGACACTCCCTCTTACGTGCTTCTCTGCGCGGTGGTGGTGAGCACAGTGCCCAACATGCCACTCCAGCAGGAAGGAACCTATCTCGGCAAGGCTACCGACCCCAAGCAGCTCCCGGAGCTGTGCCTAGCTCAAGACTCAAAGTGCTGGTTCTTCTACGCAGAAGCGAGCAGTACTGGCTGAGTCTCCTTGGGCCGACTGGATGGTCTCAGACTTGATGGGACAAACACTCCTCTTGCTTTGCAGTCTCTTTTGGTCTCAAATTGTTCATGAGAAATCACTAACAGAGAAGTGGACCAATTCCTCCTCTAGGGTGAAGTTAAAAGACTGCGAATACAAAGCCAGGCCCAGCCCACTCCACAGCTCCCACCAAGCTCCACAGGTGGCATCACCGCCCTCAACAATTGCTTCCCTTCAAAGAAGCTAAATTGGGAGCGTGAAGCCTCAGTGACAAGCAGAACAACAGGAACTGAGGGGGCGAGTCCACAAGCCTCCCGTTACAGGCAGAGTCTTGGGGTGAGCTCACTAGACAAACAAACTCCAGCTAGGGGAGCTACCTCCAGCGCACACCCCCCGCCAGGGACTGGGGGAAGTAATGCCAGGAATAGAAAGGGTTTATTTCAGAGTATAATTGAGCAGAGTTTGCCTCCTCTTAGTTCCACATTTTTTAAAAAGCTAAGGAAAGACCAATGTGAGTGACACTGACACAGCACAGCAGCTGGAGAATTTTCACTCCCAGAAATCAAGATATCCACCGGAGAAAGTCTTAAAAGCCACTGCACCCCAGCCAAAGCGAATAGAGATATTTAGGGCTTGTCTTCTGTAGCAGCGTCCACACAGGACATGACTGCGTGGCAAGTTAGCATGCTGTAGATTCACACCCTAGCTTGCCACGCACTAAGGTCCCATGGACATGTTATGAGCTAGACAAAATAGCACGTATGCACAACTGGAGAGGGATACAGATGTTATGGGAACCATAACAGCTATTTGGATTGCGTAGTGCCATGAACTCAGTCCCCACTGTGCCAGGTGCTGCACAAACACAGAACAAAAAGATGGTCCCTGCCCCAAGGGGCTTGCAGACTAAGTGTGACAAGAGATGGAGACGGACAGGGGCGTACAAGTGAACAATAAGAGAGTATTGGTAAGCATGGCAAGAGCACAAAGGGCCTTGTTTGAAAACAACCAGTGAGCAGTGGAGGCGGCATCATGGGCTGATCCAAGGTGAGAGCTGACTGACAGCAAAGGGGAGAAGATAAGCAGGGTGGGGACTGACTCTGAAGGGCCTTCAAAGGGAAGACAAACAGCTTCTGTTTGACGTGATAGGGGGCCAGTGGAGGAATGCAAAGGGCAGGAGACCATGGTCAAAGCAACCAAGGGGGGAAAATGATCTTTGCAGCAGCATTCTGGCTGAATATGAGTGGGGAAAGCCTACATTTATCAAAGTCAGAGAGAGGGATGCTGCAATAATCAAGATGCATGATGAGAGCTTGGCTGAGCATTGCAGCTGTGCAGATGGGTAAGAAAGGCTGTATTTTAGAGATGTGATGCTGTTGAATTTTTCAGACCTGTGGGGGTTTAAAAACTCACCCTTAATACTGCATTAGCATTGATTTTTGCACTGAACACACCTGATGCTGTGAAGCTGCAGGGCTTGTCTGGAAAGGGCATGGAAATGAATTAATGGTAAATGGACCTTTTCTGAAAATACCTGTGAGGCTCCTGACAGATTCTTTCCTTCTCCCACCGATTTCCAAGCCGTTCTTGCATTATATACACAGACAGCTCTATTTCTCCTCCAGCCCGATGAGACCATCATCAGCTCGTCATTATATAGTCTAATGCCACCTCAGGGAAAAGCACATCTTATGATAACCAACTTCCTGCTTGTTTAAAACAAAAATACACACAGCCTTAAATGGTAGAGATAACGTCAGAGCCAGCCCTCTTCTCTCAGAGCCTGGCCAGCACAGATGATCCACCATATGGGCACGCAGGAGTGGGAGAAAAATACTAGCCTGACAAAGAAGCCATTCTTCTTGGTGAAAATCATCCTTTAAGATGTTCCTTCACGAAGTGAAGACACTGAAGCCATCCAAGGCAGGAACAATGACTATCCTGGGGAAAGTAGCCAATTACTATGGACTGAGCCTCAGAAGCCTGGTAGCAGTAGCTTGTTTCTATAGAGATTTCCCAGTGCTATACAAACATGCCTAGGATTCTTATCCGTAAGTTAATGGTTATTCAGCCAGCAGTTAAGGAAAGCAGCTCTAGATCTCTATTAGGAGAACCAGGTACACAGGGCTGGAGAGTAAATGAAAGCACATGGGCAGAATGATGATGGCGGCGGCGGCGGCAGCTTACTTACCAGCTTAATACCCACCAGGAGCTACCACCACCCAGCTAGTTAATGCCTTTGCGGCTGTGTTGTTATCCAATTCAGTCTATGGTTATGGGCTCGTGTCCTGCATAATACCTTCCATCTCTCCCCCTGGACTTCATAGCCAAGACTGTCACTTCTCTGGGATAGGGGCTGTGGGGGGATCTTCAAAGTGTCCACAGGAGTTTGGAGCATGAGTCCTGTTGGAAACCAGTGGGACCTGCGCTCTTAACACTGTTAGATCCCACCCTATGTCCATACAGGAGCAAAATGCACAAATCTGGCACTTAATACAAGTGTTGATGAATAATTTGACCTGTAAATTGACTCTCCCCCCACCCACCCACACCGTATTATGGTTTTGAAATCAGATTAAGCCAGGAATCCCAGCAGTGACATGACAGCTCCACACAGTGAACAGGAACAGCGCATACAGTCCAGAACTCTCAACTACCTCAGCTATCCTCAGCCTGAATACGGAGGTTGTGTCTACGGACAAGTGCAACTCTCCATCATCATCTGAGGCATTGGCAGCTGCATTATGTGCTGGGGTCAGAAATACCATCAGGAGGCATCACTGCACTGAAGACCCAGGCAGCTGCAGTTGCTCTATTAGATACTTATCTACTAGATAAGTTTTTAAGGTCAGGCTTGACAAAGCCCTGGCTGGGATGATTTATTTGGGGATTGGTCCTGCTTTGAGCAGGGGGTTGGACTAGATGACCTCCTGAGGTCCCTTCCAACCCTGATATTCTATGATACCCACTAAACACAGCTATGGGCTCCTGGCAAGTTTCCAGACTCTCAGCTGGGCACCACCTAGCAGATCAGTCCTTGGGAGGCAGTCAATGTGTGCCATGCTCCTGCCACGTGCCAGGATGCGAGCCCTGTCGGCACCGCAATGTACTAGGGCATCACAGAATCATAGAAGATTAGGGTTGGAAGAGACCTCAGGAGGTCATCTAGTCCAATTCCCTGCTCAAAGCAGGACCAACACCAACTAAATCATCCCAGCCAGGGCTTTGTCAAGCTGGGCCTTAAAAACCTTTAAGGATAGAGACTCCACCACCTCCTTAGGTAACTCATTTCAATGCCTCATCACCCTCCTAGTGAAACAGTGTTTCCTAATATCCAACCTAGACCTCCCCCACTGCAACTTGAGACCATTGCTCCTTGTTCTGTCATCAAACACCACTGAGAACGGCCGAGCTCCATCCTCTTTGGAACCCCCCTTCAGGTAGTTGAAGGCGGATTTCAAATCCCCCCTTACTCTTCTCTTCTGCAGATTTAACAAGCCCAGTTCCTTGTAAGTCAGGTGCCCCAGCCCCTGATCGTTTTCATTGCCCTCCACTGGACTCTCTCCAATTTGTCGACATCCTTTCCGTAGCAGGGGGCCCAAAACTGGACGCAATACTCCAGATGTGGCCTCACCAGTGCCGAATAGAGGGGAACTATCACTTCCCTCGATCTGCTGGCTGTGCTCCTACTAATGCAGCCCAATATGCCATTAGTCTTCTTGGCAACAAGGGCACACTGCTGACTCATATCCAGCTTCTCATCCACTGTAATCCCCAGGTCCTTTTCTGCAGAAGTGCTAATTAGCCAGTCGGTCCCCAGCCTGTAGCGGTGCATGGAATTCCATCCTAAGTGCAGGACTCTGCACTTGTCCTTGTTGAACCTCAGATTTCTTTTGGCCTAATCCTCCAGATAGTGAGTTGGAGCCATTTCCCTTCTTAAATCAAATACTGGAAGCATCAAATACTACCTTGCTACACCTGCCATGCTTCCTTCCAATTTTGACTCCAAGTGGGGCTGATCCTCCCGGATATGGATAGCATGTGTGGGATGCAGTCTTTCCTATAGCAACAAGCTCTGAGGTACTGGGCTAGAAAACCCAAGGAATATTGGTGGTTAATTTCCCACAATAGCAAGAAGAATCTCTTTGGGAGTCTGCTTTCCTCCAGAGGCAATGCCCTAGGGTCCCAGAGTCTGTGCAGACAGCAGGAGCTCTCAAGCGCTATGTAAGAAGGGGACAATCTACCAACAGAATGAAGTGCTCTTGGCCAGTGTTGTTGGCAAAAGGCCGCCTTCAGTTTGCTAGATTCCAAGGGGGCTGCATAGGAAGCCAGGTCAATAACCCTTATTCTTTCTTCTTATTCAGATTCTCAATGCAGTGTTTTTAAATAGGGTCTGTTCCTGGTTCTAACGCAGAAGTGCTAGTTCAGACAACCGAACTGCAGATATCTGGAAAAAGCAGATTTTGCAACAGAGTCAACTTTATTCTCAGAACTCCCTCTGAGCTCTCCCTTGCCAGTAGTGGAGTATGCTTGAACTCGTTTGTTACTGCTGCTTGGTCAAATTTGTAGCGGTGTTCGTTTTGAAGAATGAAGTGGCAGGGTATATAGGTGCTACTTCTGAAGATCTGTGCATAGACCCTCAAGCATAGAAACCATCTCTCCATATATCCTGACTGTGAGTTAAACCCAATCCTAGGTTCAGACCCTAATGCTGAAATTAGAGCTCAGTGTTTCTAGTATCAAAACTACATTCAAATCAACACTAGGTTCTTGTCTGGACCCTATCACTGTAGTATCTGAGCACCTCAGAACCTTGAAGGTATTTGTTCCTGTGCTGTTTTCCCCAGAGAAGATTAAGGCACAAACTGAATCTGGTCCTCACTGCCCTAACCACAAGCTCATCTTTCCTCTTAGGTACTTACACACCAGCATCTGCTAACAATTGAGAGAAAAGAGAGCATGTGTCTGCTCCCATTAGCATGTACTTTCCAAAGACCCAAGAGAGAAATTCTTTGCAGGACATACCATGTTTGCACATGAACTCCATTTCACTGCTCAGACAAAAGGAAATGGACTCAAAGAAATCTGCAAACTTTTTGAAGACCTACTATTCCCAGCTGCAAGGCTGTGCCTGGTATTGTATTATGGCTTTCCCTGGGTCTCTGGAGTGTGCTGCGTCTGGGAGGAGAGTCGGTCAACCCTACCTAATTTGGTTCCACCAGCTGGGATTTTCATTTGTCATTCTCGCTTCCATGTACGCAACTTGACAGTGTCAGCTTTAAAGTGAAAGCCCAGATGGAGTTGCTGTAAATAAACACTGTGCACAATTTTAACGATTTCCACCCCACCATCAACCTCAGCCTGGACCAGTCCACACAAGAGATCCACTTCCTAGACACTATAGTGCTAATAAGCAATGGTCACAAACACCACCCTATACCAGAAACGTACTGACCACTATACTTACCTACATGCCTTCAGCTTTCATCCAGACCACATCACACGATCCATTGCCTACAACCAAGCTCTAAGATACAACCGCATTTGCTCCAATCCCTCAGACAGAGGCAAACACCTACACCTACAGGATCTCTATCAAGCGTTCTTAAAACTACAATACCCACCTGGGGAAGTGAAGAGAAATACTGAGAGCCAGAAGGGTACCCAGAAGTCACCTACTATAGGACAGGCCCAACAAAGTAACAGAATGCCACTAGCCATCGCCTACAGCCCCCAACTAAAACCTCTCCAGTGCACCATCAAGGATCTACACCTATCCTGAAGGACAATCCCTCATTCTCACAGATCTTGGGAGACAGGCCAGTCCTCGCTTATAGACAGCCCCTCAACCTGAAGCAAGTAGTCACCAGCAACTACACACCACACAACAAAAAAACTAACCCAGGCATCAAACCCTGCAACAAACCCCCGGTGCCAACTCTGTCCGCATATCTATTCAAGGGACACCATCATAGGACCTAACCACCTCAGCCACACCATCAGTACCAATGTGATATATGCCATCATGTGCCAGCAATGCTCCTCTGCTATGTACATTGGCCAAACCAGACAGTCTCTACGTGAAAGAATAAATGGACACAAATCTGACATCAAGAATTAGAACATTCAAAAACCAGTAGGAGAGCACTTCAATCTCCCTGGACACTCAATAACAGACTTAAAAGTGGCAATTCTTCAACAAAAAAAATTCAAAAACAGACTCCAATGACAAACTGCAGAACTGGAATTAATTTGCAAACTGGACACCATCAAACTAGGTCTGAATAAAGACTGGGAGTGGATGGGTCACTACAAAAGGTAATTTCCCCCTGCTGATACTCACACCTTCTTGTCAACTGTCTGAAATGGGCCACCTTGATTATATTGGCCTCATTAGCACTACAAAAGTGATTTCCACCCCTTCTTGTCAACTGTAGAGAATAGCCCACTTCCACCTTAATTGAATTGGCTCGTTAGCACTGACCCCCCACCCACACACTTGGTAAGGCAACTCCCATCTTTTCATATGCTGTGTATTTATACCTCCCTACTGTATTTTCCACTCCATGATCTGATGAAGTGGGTTTTAGCCCACGAAAGCTTATGCCCAAATAAATTTTAGTCTCTAAGGTGCCACAAGGATGACTCGTTTTTACTGTGCACAAAGCGTCCTTAGCACAGACTGCCAGGTGAAGGTGCATCCAGCACAAATTTGAGGTGCTCTTGTTGTGTGTTAATTTCCTCCTGACCCAATCTAGATTTGTTCAGAGAAGAAAAAAGAATGTCTCTGGAAAACATTCCCAGGTCTTCATCCAAGACCCGGGAGCTGCATGGATTGGGAACTGTTTGTCCAGTCCTTTATGTAAACATTTCTTCTTCCCTTTATAGTCTTTCACCTGAGAAATCCCAGAGCAGCAGGACATCTATTAAGCTAATTCAGGGAGCAAACAATCTGAGAGCTTGCTGGGTTGGTGAAGACAGAGCCTTTGCCTGGAACCAAAGGGGAGCGATTAGTCACGCTGACTGAGAACAGGAAGTACAGACTGATGAACAGTGCAGGGAAGAGATTGCAGCTCTGCCTAACATCACAGCCTTCACTGCAGATTCAACAGACTCAGAGGTGGCAACAGGCTAAAACAGAAAAATGCAGCCCATCTGCAAGCTCTCCCCATGAGCTCTACATATCTCTGTCCTAAGGAATTATCCTCTCATCAACTTCCCGATTCCAGTGGGACTAGACACTATATAAAAATATTGCTCAAGCATGCAGGGGTGTAATCAGGAAGGCCAAACACAACTGGAGTTGCACCTAGCAAGGGATGGGAAGGATAACAAGAAGGGTTTCTACAGGTATGTTAGCAACAAGAAAGTGGCCAGGGAAAGTGTGGGACCCTTACTGAATGGGGGAGGCAACCTAGTGACAGATGATGTGGAAAAAGCTGAAGTACTAAGGCTTTTTTTGCCTCAGTCTTCACAGACAAGGTCAGCTCCCAGACTGCTGTTCTGAGCAACACAGTATGGGGAGGAGGTGAGCAGCCTTCAGTGGTGAAAGAACAGGTTAAGGACTATTTAGAAAAGCTGGACATGCACAAGTTCATGAGTCCTGATCTAATGCATCCAAGGGTGCTGAGGGAATTGGCTGATCTGATTGCAGAGCCATTGGCCATTATCTTTGAAAACTCAAGGTTTTCCTCCCGAAGAGGTCCAGCTTCTTTGCATCCTTAGCTTGAGGGGTAGGCCCTTGCCTTTCCCGCCCGTTAACAGCTGCCATTACCAGTGAGTCCAGCGGAAGGTGTGTAAACAAGTATTCATAGCCCTTGGAGGGCACAAAGTACTTTTTCTCAACTCCCTTAGCTGTAGGAGCCAGAGAGGATGGTGTTTGTCACAGGGCTTGTATGTTCTCCTGAATGGTCTTTATCCGGGGAAGGGCCACCCTGGTGGGTCCTGCCAGAGATAAAATGTCTACCATTGGGTCTGACACCTTGGTGACCCCCTCTATCTATACCCCAAGGTTCTGAACGACCCACCTCAGAAGTTCAAGGTGGGCTCTGCTGTTGGGAAGGGGAGGCCCCAAGGATGTTCCTGCCACTGCCTCATCTGGAGATGAGGAGAAGGAGCCTGGAATATGGGAATGCTCCGCCTGCCCATCAAGTTCCTCAAAACGCTGCAACTCTGTCCCCAAGTCCAAGTTCACTTCGGTGCCGGCCCTGGTACCGGTTGCAACGGCAGCATCGTCCATGGTACTGAGTGTAGCCGTGGTGCCAGGCCTGTCATCGGTGCCGGGCGTGGTACCAATCATGGCGCTGGCAGCAGTAGTGGTGACTGATGCCCAGGAGAAATCCTTGGCACCAAATGCAGTCCTTCTCTCAGACGTGACTGAAAAGGAGCATACCGAGGCAGACCCCTGGAACTGGTGGTAAGCCCACAGGGTCCAGAAGGGCCACTGGATTGGCATCTGAGCTGGTACCTGCCATCGTGGTGGCCATGGTACTGAGGGGAAAGTTTGGGTCATTCCTGCTGACTGGGAGTGCCAGTGGCTACAGTGTCGGCTTCTCCGGGACACATGAATCAGTGTCCAGTGCAGATTCTGATGAGTCCGCATGCGGGGACCATGACGGTGCCATGCCTGTCATTGCTGGGGATCGGTGCTGGGGCGATGTAGATCATTGCCGAGCCATAGCTGGCTTGCCCCCTGGACTTCACCAGTGGCCTCTGGACCGGTGCTCTGCCACTATCAATGCTATCAGGTCCCGTGCCGCCTCATAAGTCTTGGGTGTGGATGGGAGGTCCAAATCCTCCACCTAGGTCTCCTCCGGTGGCACCGGACTCAATGGTCACTCCCGTGGGCCCGGAGTCAACAGTGCTGGCTGCTGACTGGAGGGGAGGTGGGGTACACCTCCGTTGGGTTCACGTTCCTGTGCACGGGAAGGGGAGCGCCCTCTATCAATGTTCCTGTACCACTACTTCGGGACAGAAGACTGAGTGGTGCTGATATTGATCCCATCCCGTGCTCTGCGCTAGGGAGTGCCAGTGCCGAGGGTCTCTGACCCCAGAGTCCTTCCTCAGCACCTCCTGGACCGAAGCCAGCGTGCTGTGCACCGCCATGGAGGAGCCCAACACTATATCCATGGGGCTCGACTCAGACTCAGGGTGGAGATCTGCTTCCATTAACAGCAACTTTAGTCTGTGAACCCTCTCTTACTTCGTGTGGGTGCGAAAGCTCCTACAGACAGGTGCAAGATCTGCTTGATGGGACTCCCCCAAGCACTTTAGACAAGACGAGTCACCCTTGGGCACAGGCTTCTAGCAAACCCCGCATGGCTTAAACCCCTGGGTCCGAGGCATGCCCCAGGCCTGGGAGAGGGACAGGGAAGTGGGGAAGGGAAACACTCCCCAGTACCCCAGGTCCAGATGTCTAACTACCTACAATTTTTTAAACGATCTGTAACTATTTACAGAAAATATGCTAGGAGGATCACTCATTGAAGACTAGAGATGAAACGCTCCGACAACTGCAACTGATGGTAAGAAGGAACTGGAGAGGTGGTGGGTTGGCAGGGCCCTATATGCGGCGCCATAAAGGCACGACTCCAGAGGGCTCCAGAGCCAACCCGACGGGTGCTGCTAGGGAAAAACCTTCCGACGAACTGTGCAACCGGCACGCACACACCTAATTGGAATAGATATGAACAAGCATGAGCTCATCGATAAGAGCAATCAAAGAACGATGCCTGTCACCAGCACAGCACACATTCTTGTCTGGTTAGACATCAGCATAAACCTGTGTCAGACAATCTGGTCTTAATCATAGAATCATAGAATATCAGGGTTGGAAGGGACCTCAGGAGGTCATCTAGTCCAACCCCCTGCTCAAAAGCAGGACCCATACCCAATTAAATCATCCCAGCCAGGGCTTTGTCAAGCCTGACCTTAAAAACTTCTAAGGAAGGAGATTCCACCACCTCCCTAGGCAACGCATTCCAGTGTTTCACCACCCTCCTAGTGAAAAAGTTTTTCCTAATATCCAAGCTGAACCTCCCCCACTGCAACTTGAGACCATTACTCTTTGTCCTGTCCTCTTCCACCACTGAGAATAGTCTAGAGCCATCCTCTCTGGAACTACCTCTCAGGTAGTTGAAAGCAGCTATCAAATCTCCCCTCATTCTTCTCTTCTGCAGGCTAAACAATCCCAGTTCCCTCAGCCTCTCCTCATAACTCATGTGTTCCAGACCCCTAATCATTTTTGTTGCCCTTCGCTGGACTCTCTCCAATTTATCCACATCCTTCTTGTAGTGCGGGGCCCAAAACTGGACACAGTACTCCAGATGAGGCCTCACCAATGTCGAATAGAGGGGGACGATCACGTCCCTCGATCTGCTCGCTATGCCCCTACTTATACATCCCAAAATGCCATTGGCCTTCTTGGCAACAAGGGCACACTGCTGGCTCATATCCAGCTTCTCGTCCACTGTCACCCCTAGGTCCTTTTCCGCAGAACTGCTGCCTAGCCATTCGGTCCCTAGTCTGTAGCTGTGCATTGGGTTCTTCCGTCCTAAGTGCAGGACCCTGCACTTATCCTTATTGAACCTCATCAGATTTCTTTTGGCCCAATCCTCCAATTTGTCTAGGTCCCTCTGTATCCTATCCCTCCCCTCCAGCGTATCTACCACTCCTCCCAGTTTAGTATCATCCGCAAATTTGCTGAGAGTGCAATCCACACCATCCTCCACATCATTTATGAAGATATTGAATAAAACCGGCCCCAGGACCGACCCCTGGGGCACTCCACTTGACACCGGCTGCCAACTAGACATGGAGCCATTGATCACTACCCATTGAGCCCGACAATCTAGCCAACTTTCTACCCACCTTATGGTGCATTCATCCAGCCCATACTTCCTTAACTTGCTGACAAGAATACTGTGGGAGACCGTGTCAAAAGCTTTGCTAAAGTCAAGAAACAATACATCCACTGCTTTCCCTTCATCCACAGAACCAGTAACCTCATCATAGAAGGCGATTAGATTATACATACATCTTCATACAACAAAGAATTTGGGACCATGAAAGCAACACAGAATATTCTGGATATTGTCCTCTCAGGACTTGTCTACATGGAGGAGTCGTACTGGTAGAAGATAGGTGTGAATTTAAACTGCTAGAGTTTATATTATATATGACTCTGCATGTGGACACTTTTACTCATGGCCTTTTTATTAAGGGCCCTTTTTCAGTTTAGTTTATACCACATTGGAAGTGATTTAAGCTAAATTGAAAAAAAGAACTTATACCAAGAGTGTCAACATGGGGTGTTCTACTGGTACAACTACAGCAGTTTAACTTTACCAGTATAACTGGGAAGATACCCCATATTGCCAGCCCCTTATTCTCCTCTCTAACTAAAAGCCTTCTGGGAAATCCCTTGTACTTAAATGCTGGTCTGGTGATATAGCTCCAGTGCAACACACCATCATCTCAGGCAATCAGAAGCTGAGGCGGTCAGGCTCTGTCAGACCCTTGCTATCAAAGGATGCTCAGTCCCAGGAATGAGACACAGCAGCACATCATGCCACTTGCTAGTGACCCCTTGCTGGTCTGAGGGAGCAGCTGGAGCCATGTCCGGCTTCTCTAGATGGCCATGTTCATGCACCACAGAGTTACAGTGAAGACAGACCATGGAGGTTCCCCCAAAAGAAACTTTAAAACAGCATTTTAATACAAAATTTCTTGGGGAAAACTAGATAAACTGTCGGAGTTCTCTGATACATCACTGCCAGGTTCTGGAGTGGTCCTGCCACGGAACGGAACGCCTGATTCTCACATGCACGGTGGGCCCTTTCCGCTGCTCTGGGTCGTCAAGGGGGTGTCCATTAGACTCACCGGAGCAGTGTCAAAGAGTCTTAGTGCAAATGAGAATCAGGGCAAGAATATGCACTCAGCCACATGGTACTGATTACAGACAAACCCACTACATCCAGTCTGCACTGCTGGAATTAATGTAATGGGGTTTCTCCTGGAGTCCCAGTGAGGGGGGGGAAGTGATAGAGATCCCTCTGGTCCAGGGCCAGGAGCAGACATTTCTAGTCTCCCTTTCCAGGCAAAGGGAATGGCAAATGGTTAGGCTATGGCTAGAATTCTGACCTT
Source organism: Lepidochelys kempii (assembly GCF_965140285.1). Lineage (NCBI taxonomy): Eukaryota > Metazoa > Chordata > Testudines > Cheloniidae > Lepidochelys > Lepidochelys kempii. The sequence continues at coordinate 48,826,100 of NC_136386.1, read as the reverse complement.
CACAGAGCTTAGAATCCCCTCCTCACAATTGGGTTAGAAAAAAAGAAAATGGGGGGGGGTGTCTGGTTCCCCCCTAAAAAGTATGAACTGCAAGTTAGTGAATGTCTAAATTACTAGTACTCAGCGCTCTCCCATTTCTCTTCCATTAGGGAGCTCTCCCAGCAAAGGGGCTGGCCATTCTCGGTGCAAAGCACACACACACACACACACACACAGCTGATCAGAGTGCAACTGAAGCACTGTTGCGGCTGGTCCCAGTTGTCTCTCTCTATTGATTGGAATAGCTGGGGGGATTGGAAGCCTGCCCTCACAAGCTCAGATGGCTCATTCGAAGAGTGTGTTAGCTGAAGGCTTTCATGAACTGAGCTACTACTGCAAGGTGATGTTCTGAAGACTCCAGTTGTCAGGATGGGATGCTGTAAGAAAACGCTGTTTGCTCCGGGGGGAGAGAATTCACTATTTAGAGATTGAAGCCACACCTCTGAACTGGGGAGGCCTCCCCAAGAGGTAATTTAATACTACCTAACTCTTATGTAAACTTTCAGTCAGTACATCTCAAAGTGCTTTACAAAGGAGGTCAGTCTCCTTTTTACAGTTAGTAGTTTATAGTGCTTTACAGAGGTGGTAAACCCTTTTTTATAGTTGGGGAAACTGAGGCACAAGGGAAAAGTGACTTGTTTAATGTCACCCAACAGGCCAGTGGTGAAGCCAAGGAAAGACCCTCATCTCCACAGCCCCAGACCAGTGCTCTCGCCACCAGACCATTCTGCTTGTGTCCACCATGTGCCGTTTCAGGGGCGGATTTTCTCGTTACAGTTGTTTTGCAAGCGAAGCTACTAGGATTCAAACAGGCTAAGGTCTCCAGGTTTGAACATTAAAAGTATACCCTTTATTTTCAGACTGAAATTGTCTAGCTTCAGCTATCAACCACTGGCTCTTCTTATGCCTTTCTCTGTTGGGTTGAAGAGCTAATTAGCAAATATTTGTTCCCCAGCTAGGTACTTACAAACTGAACAAGTCACCCCCCGAACCTGCTCTTTGTTAAGCTAAGTAGATTGAACTCCTTGAGGCTACCATTCTCAGGCAGGTTTTCCAATCCTTTAATCGTTCTCCTGGCTCTTCTCTGAACCCTCTCCAATTTACCAACATCCTTTTTGAGTTGTGGACACCACAACTGGACACAGGATTCCACCAGCGGTTGCACCAGTGCCAAATAGAGAGGCAAAAATATCTTCTCTGCTTCTACTGGAGATTCCCCTGTTTATACACCCTAGGATCGCATTAGCTCTTTTGGCCACATGGTTGCACTGGGAGCTCATGGTTCACCTGATTATCCAACCACAACCTCCAAGTCTTTTTCAGAGTCACTGCTTCCCAAGACAGAGTCCTCCATCTTGTAAGTATGGACCACATTCTTTGTTCCTGGATGTGTAACTATATTTGGCTGTATTAAAACACACGGTTTGCTTGCATCCAGCTTTCCTAGTGATCCAGACTGCTCTATATTTCAATTCCCAGTCTCAACTTTTGAAGGTGGTTGTACATGTTTTCTTCGAGGACAAGGTCAGTCCTCATCCTCAGAGGAAACCTGTACAACACCTCCAAAAGACAAGTCTGGGAATTTAAGTGGAATTGGCTCAGTCTTCTGAAGGTTTCTCAGTGGGTTATGCCAGGTGCTCAGCTTTCCAAGCGGCATTTCTTGCATCCCCTTCGTTATGGTAAAATGGGAGTCAGGACTCTCAAAGCTGTCAGTGTGGGTTTGGAACAGCTGCTTTGAGCCAAGGCAAGCAAAGAATGCCCAGCTTTCAGAGTCTGCTTTTGCTGTGCGTGGATGGCACAAAATCTGACTAGCCTTGTGACCACAGAGCTCCAACACACAAACCACATGGGGCATCGCAGGCAGGGGCCATTTCCAAAGGTTACACCAGGCAACTCCACAATGGAGTATTTTCTTTCCCAGGCTAATTGACGATGACACCGAGGCAGTTACCAACTGAAACCTCTTCCTGTAAAGTGTGAGTTTCCAAAAAAGCCATGTCTGGCATAATTTGAAAAGCATCAGTAACGGGAAGCCTGAGGGACATATACTGACAGTGTCAGAATCAGCAACTGCCTCCCCTGGAAGGAACACATCTGAGTTGGTTCCAAAAGGAGGAGAGGAGGGATACCTCAGTGGTTTGAGCATTGGCCTGCTAAACCCAGGGTTGTGAGTTCAATCCTTGAGGGGGCCATTTAGGGATCTGGGGCAAAAATTGGTGATTGGTTCTGCTTTGAGCAGGGGGTTGGACTAGATGACCTCCTGAGGTCCCCTCCAACCCTGATATTCTAGGGTAAGAATAGTTTGTTCAGCTGCTCTGCTGTTTGTGGTTCCTCCTCTCAGAAGTTCTAAAGCTAGTAGTCTTGCGACTCATGCCCAGCCCAAGCTGTGCCCAAACTGTGCTGGTCTTGGGTAAGACCATAATACAGATGGATGCGCATTCTGCTTGAAGATGTCCTCACAAGCTGTTGATCTCGATCACAGCACCTAATTCTTTTCTTACCGTTCATTCTGCAGCTTCCCATATTTCCAACTTGAAAGCCTACCTACTAGCACTAATGGAGTGTACCGGAGGATAGGTCCAGATAATGCCATGATGGAACTCAATCAGCCCCTTACAGGCTCTTGCTGACTTCTGGAGAATTCAAGTTCACCTAAAAAATTATTGTTCTTGTGTTTAACATGCTCTTCTCTTCAAAGCAGACATTTTCATTTGTGGGGGTTTAGTCTTTCAAGCACTGAAATGTAACAGCAACAAGAAGGGATAGAATTTATCTTGTAAGGAGATACAGAAAGTCTATTTTCCTTTATCTAAAGCCCTTGCCCAGGGCAGGAGAAAGAAAAAGGCTGAAATAAAGCCATCCTCAAGGAGAATTGTTGGTCTCAGGACACTCTTCTGTAAAAGCTGAGGATCACATGAAGTGAACACTCAGTGGCTCTTGGTGCTCCACGGGCAGCCAGAAAAAAGGCCATGAAGAAAGACACTTGCCATGTGACTTGGAAGGGCATGCTTTGCTTTGTAAGCTGTAGCTGCAGACATACTCCAGCGGATCAGAGCTGGAGGAGTTACATGACACGAACACATCCTCATTACTCAGAAAGACAGCGAGTGCTGCAGATTGTTCTATACCATATACAGCCCAGCAGGCTCAAACCTGGAGCTTCAAGTTAGGATGTTAAATCCTCATTTAGGAACCTAAACAAAAGTGGCTTAATTACCAGGAGTGCTGGGCAAATGCATCTCCCTCTTCAGTGGGATTTAGGGATACTTGGCGTGTCTGAAACGCCCCCCACTTTGATTGAAGTGTGTAAACAGGGATTTTGAGAGCTTAATTCTAGGCACCCAGGTCTGAAAATGCTAGGCCTATGTGACATTTCCCCTCTGACTTACAGTCCCACTTACAGAGGCTATTTCAGCAGGCAATACGCTGTGCTGGTTGCAGAAGCCCTGGGGAGTGGCTGTGACTGTAAGGCCTGCTGAACAAAGGTTATTCACTGTACTAATCAGTCATGATCTGGTGTCTCACCCCAAAGCTTGACTCTCCCTCTCCCGAACAGCAGATGAGCAAGACTGTTACATTTGTTTCTGTGACTGCCTTGACGGCCCTTTATCAAAGTCCCATGAGGGTTGTGTAAGTTAGAGATGGAAAAGAGCTTGGCTCATCTGCCTGCCAAGGCAGAATTTGTTCTCTCTAGACGAAGCCCTGGAGGATAGACTGAACTAAGTTTAAATGTACCGTGGGGCTTTCTGTCCCTTTCCATGGAGAGACTATTCCACAGTAAAATAGATCTCACTGTCTGCAAGTTTTCCTATGCTCTATTTCACTCATTTATGCCCCTTCTTGGATCACCCTATCTTTTTTATCTGCATGTGTCAAATATTTGGAGACAGATTTCTCCCACCATTAGCTATCGCTTAGTCGAGCTGTACAGCCTTGATAATTTCTCCCCATCAGTCAATTTCATGATACTTTTTGTGCCTCTCTGAATTCCCTCCAGCCTCTCCACCTATCCGACAGGGCAAGGGAAGCTGGAGTTGTAAGTGACTATGCCAGACAAAAGCCTTTTTTATATAAAAGCAACAAGGTCTTAAAGCAAAAGTATATGTAATTTAAACTGCTGACAGACAGGGCTGAGCAGAAGTGCTGCGGTCCTATCAGCAGCTGTGTTGATGTTTGGACCAAGAGTACATCAGCTTTTAAAATTCTATTTCATTCAACTAGGGTGGCCATATGTCCCGTTTGGCCAGGACAGTCCCTTTTTTAAACACTGTCCTGGCCATCCTGACAACGTTGACAAAACTGGGGCATTTGCCTACAGTCTCTGTGCTGGAGCCCAGGGACACATGAAGTGTGAGGCTCTGCTGAGGGTGTTTCCTTAGTCAGCCCAGCCAGCCATGGCTCCCAATCACTGTAATGAAATATTTGCTCACTAAGTGAGAGGGACAATCTCCTCTCACACACTGACTCCTCTGGCAGAGGAGAGGAAGGGGAGGGGGCAATTCAGAGACCCCTCCCGGTCCAGAAAGACCAGCTGGGACTCTGAGGGCAATCCACAGATCTGGATGTGCCGGAGGCAAAAGGAACCGGGAGGGCTGGGTGGGACTCAGGCACACCCCATCCTCTGGCCTGACAGCTGGGCCTCACCATTGCAGTCAGGAGACTGTTGGGCACAAGAGCTGCAATATGAGGACATGGTTTTGAAACATCTTCCTTTCTAGCTCTGTTATCACCCGGGGGGGGGGGGGGGGGGAGAGATGCTCCTAGGAGCTGTGGGCATAGCTTCAGCACCTTAAAGAGAAGCAACTGCAGCTCTGGATTTGCAAATATGCCCTCTCCAAAAGAGTGCCGGGGACAAAAGGGTACATCTTCACTGCAGAGTTAACCCAGCCAGTCAGCCTAGCCTGGGTGTGCAGCACCCCACTGCAAAGCCCTGCCTATACTGCTGCACTCCCCTGTGCATGTGGCTGGAACTCCTGGAGGCACATCCCAGGGGGCTCTGCACTACAATCAGCCAAGCCGCTCTAGGATGTTTTCCAGTCAACAGTGGGGAAACTTGGCTGTCCTTCTGGGTGTGGGGGGGAACTGTGGGAAGGCACTGGAGGACTAGCAGCACTGCAGTGGTTTAGCCTGTGTCCTCACTGCAAAGTGGACAGATTACCAGACCCAAAGAAAGTGGCACCTAGGTTCAGCCCCAGCCAGCCCGGGGTTAAAAGCACCACTAAATGCAGATGAAAGTTTTGCACAGGAGTGGGGGAAGTGAGTTAATGGCAACACCTGGCTAAGAGCTGGGGCTGGCTGCAGCAAAGACTGACCAAAGAGTCAATTTCATTTCAGTTGTTTCCCTTCTCCCCCCCCAACACACCCAAATTGTTTGCACCCTGGAAGTCCCAGAGCACTAAGTGGGCTGGCCAGTTGAGCTGCCCTGGGGTAGCACCGGGTAATACACAGAGGGCCTCCACCGTGGAAGAACAGCTATGGCTCCATCTCCTCACGTGGTGAGTGGAGTGCATTAAAAATCCCACAGCCCTTAGAAAGGAGAGGCTGACCCAAAGGAGAGCCTGCAGTCTGTTTACCTCTCCCCCGGTTACCCTGCCAACAAGCTCATTGTAAACTCGTTAAGCACATTTGCAGTGGGTTTGTGAAATGGAGTGCATGATGCAGTGACGCACTCCTGTTCCAAGAACAGCCACAAGAGCAGGGCAACAGCAGCCCGCTTACCAGGATGCTGGTGAGCAGCAACACAGAGGCAGGTTGTCTTAGTGGAGCCCCTTGTTTCAAGGCAGGCTCGAAACCTTCACTGCAACGCAGCAACAAGCAACTAATCAAACCCTGCCAGCCTGCAGCCCATCAGGGCTCTAGGACTGGGGGGCAGGAGAGGGGGAGAAAAAGGTGGGAAGACACCATGAAGCAGGCCATCGCAATATGCCATGGAAAAAAATAGTGCCGTAAATATTCAGACCGTTCCTCTCTGGTGCTCAGGGAGAAGAGGGACCAAGGTACCACATGGATCTCACGCAGCGTGTGTTCTCCTGGCAACCCATTGGGGTGGGGGGGACCACAGGCACTCATCTCTTCCCCCCCCCCCTTCCCCCATCACATCCACCCCACACTGCCAGAGCCAGGATATTTTTTTGCCAGAAACACCCACATACTCAGATGCAGGAAAATGCATTACAGCCAGAACTGGAGCCTGGCTCTCCTTGCTGAGGCTGACCCCAAGAACTCGAGCAGCGCCTTCTAGCCACCCCCCAGCCTGTGGTTTACAAAGACACCCAAAACTACTGCACGTGGGAGGACGACATGGGGCTGTACTTTATGATAGCAGACGGGAAACAATCCAGAGAGGATGCGGTGGGAGACAGACACCGTCACAACTGCGATATGCTCCCAGGAGGTGGAGAGGTTACCACTGCCCCCTACAGCCAATGCCTCAGGGCCAGCCACGCCAGGCAGGAATTTCTGGGTGAGCTTGTGAGAGGGAAGGTGCACCAGGTGCTGCAGCAGGCTGGGGACAAAGGATGAGTCTGTGCAGCGCGCAGGGCAGGGCCTGGGACAGTGGAGCATTCTGCACAGGTCCCACAGGATCACCTAAACATTAAACAAGGGCAAGGGGTCATAGGAACGTCCCCTGGGGAATACACCTGGCTGTGTGTCCAGGGCAGTCTGCTGGGATCCAACCCTTGGGCTGCATTAGCAACCAGGCTAGCCTCTGTGTCACAAACCAGGTGGCAATGATGAACAGTTCCCCAGCTTCCAGCTAACCCATTCGCAAGGCTCATGGGAGGGCAAGAAGGGGCAACCCAGCCCAGAAATTCCAGACCCAAGCGTCCCACAATGCTTGGACAGTTCTCATCCAAACTGTGCTCAACTTGTACTAGAATTACTCTCAGAGGATGTGGCATACCCTTCCCTGAACTCCCCCTCCTCTGGCCAGACTACTCCCTCTGGTCCCAAGGGGCCCAGGACAGTCCCTGCGAACAATGGTTGGTGAGGAAGCCAAAGAGCCAGCACCAATGACTAGTTTATCTTGCCCAGTATTGACATGCAACCACAATTCAGATTATTTTAAGATAACACCAGAGGAAGCAATGGAGACCGCTGTGTTACATGGCAAATCTAGCAGAGTGATGGTCAATGTTTCATTATCCTACACCTGCCCCCTTTGTGCTTACAGCAGTGCCCACACTCATGACAGCAGCACGCACATGTGTCCAGCTCAATGCACATAGGTCATTTTGACAATGAACAAGACACCATCATCAGGGTGCAGCTCCCCATCAGATTTCACACACTGTACAGGCTGGCCTTTGGCACACGCCACTTGAAGCTGTGGCACATTTCAGCCCCAGGTTAAATCTGCCTGAGGACAGTAAAGGAGAGGTACTCACTATGCAGCAGAGTCATTCAGCTGGTACTCTCGGGAGCGGTTAAAGCAGGCCTGGACACCGTTATCAGCCCACAGCCTCCGAATCACATTGGCAAGGTCCTCTGGCATGATTCCCTGCTCCTCTGCAGTGCAAGAGAGTGCAAATAACTGACGAGCATCGTCCTGCAGGGAACAGCAAACCACAAACATCAGTGAAGTTCCTGAGCAACAGCTGCTTCTCACGTCTGCTATGTATGAAAGCTGATCACACTAAAGTTTGATGGCCAAGCCTTGTACTAGAGGAACATAGTGCTCCAAAACCCAGGAGGTTTGCACCTACCATGTACTATGCACATACCACTAAGGCTCCCAAGAAACCCCTCCCCAGGGAGGTTCACTTCTTTGAGTAATGGGGCAAGTGGCACTTCAAATCTTTGCAAAGAAGCCAGCAGAAAAATCCACACTTTGGGACTCCACTGATTTCCTGCAGGGCTGATGGCAGGCAAACAAACTAGATGTCAATTTAAAAAATATGCAGTCATGGCTTATCATCGGTTACTTAGCCCTGGGAACAGCAGTACACCATTTGGATTAGCTTGTGACCCGACAGCAAGGAAACTCGGGCAGGATTGTTCAGGAACCATTGCATTTACACAGAGATCTCCTCTCATTCCCTTGCCCACGCACCGAAGTTATGACACTGGGGGAAACTGGTGACCAACTGTCAAGTGTCTGCAAGGCATTCTGGTGACTAAGGCACAATGTTAGACATGAACAGGAGCCCTACAGAGATGGCCAGTCACAGAGATGGCTCGATCAATCCATCGTTTGGAGGAGCGGGAGCATTTCAGGCAGCGGAATAGATGCCGCACTGTGACTGTTCTGCAGGGTCTCCCAGTGCTGAGCAGAACTCTAAAAGCAGGATCAAAGCGTGTTGCAACACACAAATGGGGAGAATCAGACTCCCCAGCCAATCAGCTACTGGCAGGTACACAGCTGGGCTGCTGCAGCTCCAGATTTTCAGGCCCAATCGCAGCACTGTCCCCAAGACACCCTGCACTTCCAATCGGAGGGGCTCTTCACAACAGCACATGTGACGGCCACCTGCTTGAGCATGCCCAGGGACTGCACTGGGGACCTCCAGCACTAAAAGAGCCTGGCTCCGTAGTGGGGGCTGTAACAGACTTGCATCCTCTGTGGTCAGGCATGGAAGGGAATGCATAAAACACACTGCCCAACAGTTACATATACATTTACTTCTCTGGAACCCATAGAGGTCAGAAAGGAAAGGCACAGGTCCCCTGCCATGCCATGGTATTAGGGATGCTCCTTGCTGAGGACTCCTCCAAACAATAAGCTAGATTTCATTTCAACTGGCCTCTGTTAAACCATGGAGGGGACTGGGGAGAGGAGAAATACACCTGCTATACAGTGCTCATTTGCAGTCACCCAACCAGCTGATGTTCCCATAAGCAAACGAAATGCAGAAGCTTTGTCTCCCCTGCCTTTTATGACCCCAGTGACAAACAGAGAGGTAGCAGGAAGGCCAAGCTAGGACAATTTCAGCATTCCCTGCTGGGAAATGGGAGGGATGGAGACTGGAGCATCAAGAATTCCTTTGCCTCAGCAATTGTAGCTACTCACTCAAGATAGCCCTCAAGGGAATAAGTCTCCAGCAGAGCCCAGCTCATCTGAATTGCTGAGAACCCTCTGCCACATCAGCCCTGTGTGGATTGCAGAACTTTCCTTGTCGACTCCTTTGTGCTGGCAGTTCCAAGCACAACCTCCTGTCCTTGGCCCAGGAATACAGAAAGCACCAAGGAGGTAAACTGGGTTCGGCCTCTAGCACTGCCAGCCAGCTTCACACTGCCAGGAGGCCATAGGCAGGGCTTAAACATCTCTTTTCCTGCTGGGAGCTCTTCTGACAGGTACAACCGCCTCCAGGGTTTAAGGAGAACAGACAGTTTTGCTGCTGCAGTCACATTCTCTACTCATAGCTGGCTTGGCAGGAGGATCAGCTTCCTCAGCTGTACAAGCCTCTTTGTAAGCCTGTGTTTTAAACCACAGCATCACACTATGGCCCAGTGGCCACCTGGGCACTTGCTACATGCTGCTAGGGCTCTCTCCATCGACCTGCAGGGCAACAAAGCGGTACACAGCAAACAAGGAAGAATGCTAGAGCAAGTACTTGTCTGTCCTGCACACTGCATGCATTTATAAGGAAGTGAGTCATGCTGAGCTTGGTTTGCCTGCTCTTGTCGTACTAATAAACCTGAGCTGAGCCGAGTCAAGCCAAGCTGGGAAAGCAGCCCCTTTTCCCTGGCCTACACATAGCCTGGGAGATTTGAAGCTACCACAGGACCCTAGTAACCTCAGCAGCTTTAAGGTCACCTGGAAGCTAGCAGCTAGGCCACGGTGAAGCACTGCATGATAGGAACTGTACTGATTACAGCACTTCCACTGCATTCATGAGGAGAGTGGCTGCGACCTGCTCTATTTCATGCACATAGCTGGAGCATCAAAAGTCTGGCCATCTTGTCTGAGTGATTCTAGAAGCCGTATTTTGGGATGGGGGGAGCCATCGAGGCAGATCTGAAGTTAGAGACTCCGTGCACAGACACATTCAGCATTTTATGGCTATCATGAGACATTTCCTCTCCCCCCATCCAACACTACAAGCAGTAACTCATTACAATGGAAGTTAATGAAAATCGGGCTCAGACATCTAGTGCATGTGGCTTAATTCTGCCACCACTTACACTACCTAGCACCAAGCAAACCTGCTCGGACTGTGGGCTGCAGGGCTGCTGTTAGGCCAACCATGCATTAAAAGCAGTCCCCCATGGCAGTGCCTGCTCTCGCTGGCAGAGAGAGCATACAATCACTTACGCAGGGTAATCATCATAGAACCCTCCCCAAGCACGAACTCCCAGCTCCTCAGAGGACCAGAGCAAGGTAATTAGCACTGGTCAGCAGCAAGGACCCCACTTATTAAAGCACCTTTATGGAAGTCCCTAGAAGATTTCAGGGCATTACCAGTTGACGACTGGGATCGAAAAGTGGTGTTAGAAGATCTATTCTGTGCCCTCATTAGCAAGGGGGAGCTTCTGAGAGCGCAAAGCTAGTTCATTAGCCTTCAGACCAAAGCATTCCTCAGGAGTCAGGTATGGTAGGACATCACCACACGCGTGGTCATTAGGCAGATTAAGGACACCTGCCATCTCTCAGATCTTGCTACGCATGGTTTAAGCAATTGAGGGACATTGCTGGGGGCTGAACAAACAGCGTCCTACTTCTGATCCCCAGGTAATGACCAACCAAATCAGACACACGGCTTTGCAAAGTGAGCAAACCCTGAACGAGGGAGGTCCCAGGCAGAGGAAAAAAAACCATGATTGCTGCTGCTATTGTTAGCCCCCCCCCGCCCCCAAAACCTTACTTAGCCCTTCCACAGCCCCCTCTCGCAGCATCTCGATGCGCCATACATGGGGAGTGCAGCATTATCCCCAGAAGGCGGCACAGGGAGGCAACTTGCCTGATGTCACACAGGAAACCTAGGGAGCCAGGAATAAAACCCAGCTCTGCTGAATGGCCAGCCATTGCTGTAGCCATTAGACCACGTTGCCTCCTATCTAGATCCCCTTTGCTCATGCTGGCCCTTAGCTTGCTCTTGGTGGTTACAGGGAGGCAGCGAATGGAGGAGTAGGTCAGGGCACGTGCCTGGACCAAGCCTGAGTCGCTTTGATTCTCTGCACCTGAAAGCTCACGCTCATTAAAGCTTGTGCCCCAGAGGCACCTCCCCTCGCTACTGCCCCATCCCTCAGGCTGGGACCCAGCAGGATGGAGGACAGGTCACACACAGTGCTCAGGTGGGAGCTGAACAAGCACTTGCAGTGCACAGTGTAGCAGCACATGCCCATGCCTGGAGTCCTCAGGCTAAACATAACCCCCAAGGCCTTAGGGGCTGGCTGGGTTATGTTGCTCAGGCCTCACCCACTCAGAAGCACAGCTCTTAAAAATCTATTGACTGCAACTGCTGCTGGGCGTGGCTAGCCTCAACCTCCCAACGGCCAGCGAGATTCTAGGCACCAACAGTTCTAGGATTCAGCTATTCTTGCTCCTCTGGCAAGAGTCACGACTCCTCGAATGCCGCATTCAGACAGGCAGCAGGCAGAAGAGCTCTGACTCCCCACGCCAGGGCTAGCAGTGAAAGCAAGGACAATCCTCAGGCACAGAGAGGGTAACTCACCGCTCTTGCAAGGTCTCCGAAGTCAATCTGCAGGTTGCCCATGGCTTTGATGATGGCCATAATGGACTGAATGGTGTTGCTGTAAACCACGGCTTTGTATTGCCTGCACTCCTCTTCTGAGTAGCCATCCTCATGGATAATCCTTGAAGAGGAGTCAGGAACAAAGTCAGACCATCACCGAGCTGACCATGTCCTAGCGGAGCTCCCCAGCAGAACCCACCCTCACCCCCTGCTCCCTCACTAGGATTCGCATTGCTCGCTGGGAGCTGCCCCCATTCAGCTCTGTGCAGCAGCTCCCTCTCCGGAGGGCAGGAAGCATTCCCCCGAGATGCACTTCCCAGTGGAGACGGTCTCTGGGAGCAGCACCGCTAAAGAGGGCCATGTTACCATCATGGGAGCCCAGCACCGGGGATGAGAAGGACTGTGGTAGTGCTGCCCGACTCCGAGGGGAGAAGACAATCACACAGACGTTTGCCAGATAATGGCTGCTATGAAAGACGGGGTCCTCAGCCGCTCCAGGGCAGGGCACTCAGCCTGCAGCGAGCATAGGGCACTGCATGCTTCCCACCTGAATGCTGTCCCTGGACCCAGCTTTCAGATTAACCTACTAGGGTTGTCACCAACATCCCTCCCAGACACCCCAGCCAGAGCTCCCCCACCATCCCATCCTGGCTCCAAGAGGGTTGTCCCCCCCACCCCCCTTCCCACCTCCCAGGAGAGGAGGTGAGAAGTCTGAAGATTCAACTACTGCAAAAAAAGGGAACTCCCCCCCGCCTTCTCTTTCCCCCCTCACCCACTGGATTCTGGGTCCTAAGTTCTTGCCTTCCTGCTGCTGGTCATCCTGAGACCTCAGCCTCTCACAGCTTTCTACAGCAGCTGATCAATTCCAGAATCACTGCCTGGAGTGAGCTCAGCAGCCGTGAAACTAGTCAGGTTTAGTCAGCTGCTGCAAGAAGATTTTTTTTTTTGGAGGGGGGGGGGAGAAGAGGGGAGATGCAGAACTGAAGAAGAGACTCTTCTCCACTAACCACCACCTAGGGCAGTGTTTCTGAACTGTTTCCCTACCAGGAGGCCATGTTACAACAAGAAAGAATTAGTCAACATAAAAAAGGGAAGGTGATCACAACCCCTTGGCCGTGCTGGGACTCCCCTGGCCTGGGACATCCCACAGCAGCAGCTGGTTTGTGATCAAGGCTTGCCTCTGCTGCTGTCCCCAACAGCAATACTGAAATCCACTCAACTCTGCTCGGGTTCCCTGCAGCTGAAAGGACTAGCCAGCATAGCAACGGTGAAATTGACCAGATGCTTATCAATTCCACCTGTAGCAGCAGAGCTCTCACTCACCCACCAGCCACCCAGCAGGCAGGGAGTTTGTTACCTGCCACTATTTTTTCAAGCCTGAATGTGCCAGGACAAATGGAGCAAACGCAGCCAACCTGTTCAGCTCCAGCATGTTGTGTTGATTGACAGCATAGAAATGCCCAAATAACCAGATTCTGTAGCCCTTTAAAACTTAAGCATTTTATTGACTCATTAAAACAGCTCTTCTTGTACTCCAGTCTCCACCCCACCTTAATCTAGCAGAACAATCTATTGTGTTTGGGCTCCCACATCGCAGGGGTTCACAAACACATTTCAGCAAGAGGTTCAGACACATACAACGTAATTAAAGGATCTGGTTTTAAATACATTTGAGTATTATTCTGAGTAGCAGATTTTTGTATTGTAGCAACATTAGAAGCCCCAACCAAAATCAGAGCCGCACTGTGCTAGCTGTCACATAGCATGGGATTGTCAGCTCTTTGGGGCAGGGACTAGACAGAGCAGAAGAGGGGAATTGAGGCACAGAGTCTCAGTTATTTGCCCACTCAGGAAGTCTGTAGTAGCACTGGAAATTGAACCAAAATCTTCTGAGACCCAGTCAAATGCCTTAACGACAAGACCAACCTTCCTCTCTGTCTGCAAGAGAGTTTCTTCTCTTCAGGCCAGGCAGGAAATCTCCCCCCGCCCCCCCCCCCCCGGGTCTAATTCTCTTGTGGAATGCTCACTTGAATTATGCCTACTGGGGATTTGGCTGTTCTTTAGCTTGGCCATGGGTCTTAGCTTGGGTCTGGATGCTCAGATGTTAAGGAGATATAGCCCGTCTGAACAGAATGATTATAAAAGCTCTCTGTAAACCCCAGAGTTCAGAAGTCACTCCCCTTTGACAAACAGCTCCCTCTGCTTTTAGAGAATGCCTTGAACCTTCCCCTGAAGGTTTATTTCTATAGGGCCCTGTTCAGCCAATCATCGTTTTCCCTCCTCACTAGAATGGATCTGTCAATTCTTATGCAGCAGATTTCTACTAGGGTGGTTTCCTATCAGGAGGTTTTAGTTTGTGATGCTGTGCAGGGGTCTCTAGGCTGCCTCTCCCAACACAAACCATTTTTGTGTATCCTCATTGTGTGATACCTTTCAGCATTGCTCTTTGCTATTTATGTAATCACTGTCATATGCATTTTTGATGTCACTTTCCATGTTTAATTGCAAGTCACTGAAATATTCAAAAGGCAATTTGCCCCAGGCTGCCAGAAGAGTAAAGTTTTGCTCAAATTAAGCAAGTTCTGGGTTCATCATGCCAGCCAGAGAGAACATTGTGCCCAAAATTAGAGGGCCTGGCTATGAGAGGTGGTTTTAATCAAAAGGGTTTGTTTTTTAAATCCTCTAATCTGCTCTGCCTCCCTAATCTTTTTGCGGAATCCATAAAGCATGTGGAGTCTGAATGCTGTCCTGTAAGGCTGTGCAGAGGTGCTGCTAGCTTTATGTGGATGGACTGCTGAAACTGAACAGTGTTATTAAAAAGACAAAAATAGCAAGCATATAAACAGAGTCCCTTCTCCTCAGACACTGCTAACCCCAACCGAAGCTAGACTGCGGCTCAGTCCCAGGAATACAGTGAGCCCATGGCACTCCCACAAGCAGGAGCATGGGATGAGGAAGAACTCAGCTGCTCAGAGCAGCTTGCCCAGGAATTGTCCTACCACATGGAGTGAAAGCAACTCTCTGCTCTATCCCAAGATGCAATACGGAGGACTTATCGTAAAACTGAACAGGAAAGGTCTCTCGGGCATTCAGAGGGAGCGACAGCCATAGCACAGACCCATACCTCCAAGATAATGGACAAGAGACACAAATGGACATTTTTCAGCACAGGTAATCACATTCGAGTGAGTTCATGGCAGCGTGGGAAATGTGTGTCCCTTTGAAAGACCCAGAGTGGGACCGTTTTGCTGTGAGCAGATGGATGCGATGCAGGAACATAAAAACTGCCCGGCTGGATCAGACCAGTGGGCCAGCTAGTCCAGTCTCCTGCCTCCAACGGGGAAGCAACTGGTGCTGGCTAGAGGCAAGCGTGAACAGCCCTCTAACCAGTGGTTCTGTCCGAGCCAACGCACTGGGGAAGTTCCAGCCCAACCTCCAGGCAGTTCGGCGTTGGCTTTGGGCAAAGCTGAAACAAGCCACCCTGCGAACTGAACAGGGGAACAAGTGTGCTGAACGGGAGACTAGCAGAGAGAGTGCAGACACCAGTGACCACACAGTTCCCCAACAGAGCTAACAGGGTCAGCAGCCAGCCAGTTAGGCTACGACACAGCAAGCTCTCTAGGGTCTGGATGTGGTCAATGGTGCAACGCCAGAGCAGCCATTCTAACTGATCACTGGCCCCACAGCGTGGTCTGCCCTGGCTGTTCAGATGAAAAACTCAAATACAAAAAGGGTGTTTTTAAAACAAGAGCCCTAAGAACATGGAAATCGTATCACCCAAATGCAGTGCAGAAAAGCCTGCCATAACTATCCCCTGGAAGCGCTTTTTCTAGATCTCGCTAATGGAAACTAAAGCATCTATAAAGCATGGATGACTTTTGTTGAAATCACAGGCTTTGGATCGCAATTTTTAAAAATTATTATTAATTATTATTAAAGGAGTTCATACAAAACGTGGCACCACCGTCCCAGTCCCTAGCTGCAGAACGCAGCACCCACGTGGCACCCTGGTCCCTGGCTGTAGAACGCACACTCCATTCTCTGCAGTGGGGTGAAATAGGGAGGCAATTGCTGAAACTCAGAAACAAAAGCAAAGGAGGGGAGGCATTGCTTACTTCATCTGCTTGACAATTGTGCTCTTCCCAGACTCTCCTGCACCTGTAGAGAAAGGAGAGAGAGAAAAGCCATGAGCTGCAGTGTTTGACTGGAAATTGCTGTGCGGCAGTGGGACACTGTGGTGTGATTAGGGTCAACAACAACAGAGGATGTAACCCACCTGCTGCCGCATTAACATCCAGACAGGCCTCCCAGCAGCAGAGCCTCAAAGAGTCTGGCCCTCTGGGCTTACAAGTACTTCTCTGGTCATCAGACACTTTAGCCCAGAGACGTACAGAAGCTTACAAGAAGAAGCTTGCAAAGGGATGCACTGGAGTAGACCCTGCTCTCCAGGGAGCCCTAGGATAAAGGGAAGGTGACTTTTGGCACCACACACTTTAGTGGGCTCAATCTCACTGTGCAGCATGCCTCAGCCCTTCACATGCCCCGGTGATCCCACCTAGGGGACTTTGGAAGCCTTGCACACTGGCAGAAGCTGCTAGCTGGACTGTACCAGCACACCTGTGGACACGAACAGGGGGTATGAATACTGAGCAGTACAAGGCCTCTGGGCCAGTCTGATGGGGGAAGCTGGGAACAAGGGGCCCTCATCCCCACCCTGGAGCAATGCAAACTCAAAGCAACAAGCACGTAGGCCCCGCACTGTCAAAGTGACGAGAGACATTGGCTGTCCAGCTGGACACACCTTAGCAGAGCCCGATTTGCAGAGGCCGCAGTGTGTCCAAAGGCAGGGAAGTAGACACAGCACACCCAGCTCTCTCATGCACCACTGGCTGGCAAATGCTGACCCTCCCAAGGACTAAGTTACAAGGGGTGGAGGGATCCTTCCACCTTGGGAGAGGAGAGAGTGCTCTTTCAGGAGGCTGAGCTCCTAGAAAAGCTGTCTGCCCTTGGAAAACAGCCCCCTTCCGCCGCTTGAAAGTCCCCTGCAAACAAGACACCTCATAGGGACGGCGAAGAAGTCTAACGGAAGCATCAGGGTATAGAATCGTGCACGTCCAGACAACACCGCAGCTACAGCATTACTTCATCTCGCAAGGACAGCCTGAAACTATACCAACAGCTGCAGGCAAGTTCAGGGCTCCCACTCAGGTATTATGGGAGTTCCCCAGAGGATGGTGGGAGATTTGCCACCACTTTTTCCCCACAAGTCCTCTCAGCCCTCTAGAAATATCCCTTTATGCTGAGCAAAGATTATCGAGAATGCCCCAGGCCAGAGAGCAGCGCCCAGACAACAGGCTACATGCTCAGAGGGCCACAGGCCACAACAGGCGCTACGCAGCACGAGGGTGGCTGCAGGGCAAAATCACAGGCTGCTTTGCAATGGCGCAGCATGACCTGCATGAACGCGCATGGCTGGGCCAAGTGAACTGGTGCAGCGTGGATCAATTCCTTGAACTAGACGTGGCCTTGGTTGGATAGGGGAGCCACCAAGGCCTGATCTTCATTGACAAGCCCATCAGCACGGCCTGCTTTCCCAGGCAGGCTGCAAGAACCGGTGTCCTGCCTGACACTTAACAAGGGCCAGGATGGTGATGAACAGCGAGACTAAGTGGAACGTCCCTGGCGTGGTGCAAACTCTGAATCATGTTGGGGGGAAGAGGGGCATTCCAGGAAGCCAATCATGCCTCTCCCCATCCCACACATGTGGCTCCAGACATCACAAACCCCTGGACAGCAGAGGCCAGCTGGAAGCAGTTACTCTTTCAGGGACTACCATGATCACGGGGGACAAAGTCGAGTGAGTGGGCTCTCTCCTCCCCCACCCACAGGAAACCTCCTCTTCCTCCTGGAAGCTGGCAGTGGAAGTAGGTACCACGGCATACTATCCTAGCCAGGCAGTATACATGCCCATTGCACGCCCCACTCTAAGCACAGCTATTGTTATCAAGATGGGTCCAATTCCCTGTTCTGCCAAAGGCTTCAAGTGACCAAAGGCACGCTCTGAGCCTCAGTTTCCCATCTGTCAAATGGTGATCCTGCTGCCCTACCTCATGGAGAGAAGGAGGGGGCTATGAGGAGGAACTCACCAACATTTTTGAAGTGCTCAGATACAGTAGCGTGACGGGGGCCTGCAAGTACACGGATAGACCTGATCAATGCAGACGGGGCATTCTACCTTACAACCACGTTCTAATCCGCATGACAGCAAGTACTGGCCAGAGAAGCCATGCTAGGATGATGCAGGCCCCCTGCTACATCTCTGAACAGGGGGCAGTGCCTGGATCTGCCCCCTAGGACACGGCTGGATCTGATGAGTGTCTCAGTTTCCTTACCCATTGCTCTCAGATTCATTCCTATAGCTGGCTGTCCTCACGCCTGCAAACACTGGTTCATCTGCATTGTCTAGCACCAGTTGGCTCCGCGCAGCCCGAGAGGAAAGCCGCACAGATTCCCCTTCCTCTCCCTGGAAGGAACCCCTGGAGGCGAAGGCTAGGTTGCATGGCTTTCAGCAGCCTGGGGAGATTTGGTGCCAGCTTGGCCTAGAGCCATGCTGCCTGGGGGCCAGCCAACTGAGAAAAGGAAGCAGAGATGCAGTGGCAGATGCAAGCTGCAGCACTACGTAACACGGATAGGAAGTGAAACATTACAAGACTTTTAGGACATAAATGCCCCATAATGAATTCAGAGGCATTCTCCCTATAATTTAAGGCCTCCTGCTGGCCAGAGTGCCAGAGCCATGCCAGCATCCCCACTCTCCTTTCCACTTGCTGCCAGCTCAGATCCTGTCATCTCCAAGCTCTTGGGGCTGGGGTGGAGCGTGTTGCCTTTCCTCAGAGCGGAGGGTACATCACTCCCAACAGGGAGTCACGTTCCTTGTCACCCCACAGAGGTCCTCCAGAGCACCCACAAGACATCAGTTCAAAACCAGCATCCCCCCAACGGTGACCACCCTGTCCTGCACCCAGACTGCGACTGGGCTGGCCGGGATGGGATCTGAGCAGCACCCACAGCACAGTGTGTGACAAACCCACCTGCTGTCCGTCACGGAGGTTGGGCAGCGATCGGTCACCTCGCCCTGCCCTCCAGCTGGCCCACTAGCCCACGATTTCGGAGACAGGGGTCCTTTACCCACCCAGCCATAGCCATTGGACAGCACTACAGGCTGGAGCTGGTCTTTCTGCCCTAGCTCTCATCAGTGAAAACCCTCCCTGGATTTGGGTCACTGATGGCAGCAGTTGGGATGGAGAGTGTGGAAAGGTCAGTCTAGCGGACAGGACTGCTGCATGGCCAGGAGGGGGCACAAGCCCTGACCTTGGCTGCTCCCTCGCAGCATGGTCTGGCCCAAGATGGGAACCACCAGCGTTCCCAGATGGGAACCACTCAAGGCCCCTCGGGCAAGACCACCAGGGTGTGCACACGTCACACACAGACAGACAATCAGGGGGCAGTTCTCTGGCCTGTTACACAGCAGGTCGGACGAGGTGATCACAGTGGTCCCTTGGAATCTAGGAATTCCTCCTCACCAACAAGAGGCAGAGTGTGCTCAGATTGCTGCCTCCAGACCCCGCCTAGCTAATGGAGGCTGAGCTCCTGTCTAAGACAGAGGAGCTAATCAGGCAGAATTAGTAAAAAGGAAATGCACTTTAGAGGGTTACATACAGTCAAGGCTCCTATCAGCAGATGGAAACATCTGCTGCCAAATACAGCGCAAGCCATTTGCCCTTCAGCTAATGAGGTCTGCCCCCAGGAGCTAGTGTCTCCAAATGGCACAGCTGCTCCAAAGCCTCTCCAGGTCCCTCCAGCCCCCCTACTTCAGCTACCCCCTACCGTTCAGCTAGCCTCAGCTGGACTGACTGGTTCTGAACGGGACTGGCATAGAATCATAGAAGATGAGGGTTGGAAGAGACCTCAGGAGATCATCTAGTCCAACCCCCTGCTCAAAGCAGGACCAACACCAACTAAATCATCACAGCCAGGGCTTTGTCAAGCCAGGCCTTAAAAACCTCTAAGGATGGAGATTCCACCACCTCCTTAGGTAACCCATTCCAGTGCCTCATCACCCTCCTGGTGAAAGTGTTTCCTAATATCCAACCTAGACCTCCCCCACTGCAATTTGAGACCATTGCTCTTTGTTCTGTCATCTGCCACCACTGAGAACAGCCGAGCTCCATCCTCTTTGGAACCCCCCTTCAGGTAACTGAAAGCTGCTATCAAATCCCCCCTCACTCCTCTTCTGCAGACTAAACCACCCCAGTTCCCTCAGCCTCTCCTCATAAGTCATGTGCTCCAGTCCCCTAATCATTTTCGTTGCTCTCCACTGGACTCTCTCCAATTTGTCCACATCCCTTCTGTAGTGGGGGGACCAAAACTGGACACAGTACTCCAGATGTAGCCTCACCAGTGCCAAATAGAGGGGAATAATCACTTCCCTCGATCTGCTGGCAATGCTCCTACTAATGCAGCCCAATATGTCATTGGCCTTCTTGGCAACAAGGGCACACAGATGACTCATGTCCAGCTTCTCGTCCACTGTAATCCCCAGGTCCTTTTCTGCAAAACTGCCGCTTAGTTGGTCCCGAGCCTGTAGCGGTGCATGGGATTCTTCCATCCTAAGTGCAGGACTCTTCACTTGTCCTTGTTGAACCTCATCAGATTTCTTTTAGCCCAATCCTCCAATTTGTCTACCTCACTCTGGACCAACATTCCCTCTAATTTTTGACAGGCCGTGTGTGCAAAAAATTTCTTCTGTGCAAATTATTGTGCGCACAGTGTTTCGCCGTGTGCGCGGGGTTTAGGATCTGTGTGCATGTGCACAGCTTAGAGGGAACAGTGCTCTGGACCCTATCCCTACTCTCCAGCGTATCTACCGCTCCCCCTAGATTGTTGATCTGTGAACTTGCTGAGGGTTCAATTAATCCCATCATCCAGATCATTAATAAAGATGCTGAACAAAACCAGCCCCAGGACCAACCCCTGGGGCACTCTGCTTGATACCAGCTGCCAACTAGACCGAGCCGTTGATCACTACCCATTGAGCCCGACAATCTAGCCAGCTTTCTATCCACCTTATAGTCCATTCATCCAATCCATACTACTTTAACTTGCTGACAAGAATATTGTGGGAGACCGTATCTAAAGCTTTTCTAAAGTCAAGATATATCACATCCACCGCTCTCCCCATATCCACAAAGCCAGTTATTTAATCATAGAAGGCAATCAGGTTGGTCAGGGATGACTTGCCCTTGGTGAATCCATGTTGACTGTTTCTGATCACCTTCCTCTCCTCCAAGTGCTTCAAAATGGATTCCTTGAGGACCTGCTCCATGATTTTGCCGGGGACTGTAGGTCCCTGGGTTCTGTTTCTTCCCTTAAGTGTGGGAACTATATTTGCCTTTTTCCAATCGTCTGGGACCTCCCCAGATCGCCACAAATTTTCAAAGATAATATCCAATGGCTCTGCAATCACATCAGCCAACTCCCTCAGCACCCTTGGATGCCTTAGATCCAGCCCGAGGGACTTGTACATGTCCAGCTTTTCTAAAGTCCTTAACCGGTTATTTCATCACTGACAACTGCTCACCTACTCCCCATACTGTGTTGCCCAGTGCAGTAGTCTGAGAGCTGCCTTTGTCTGTGAAGACAGAGGCAAAAAAGCATTGAGTACTTCAGCTTTTTCCATATCTGTCACTATGTTGCCTCCCCCATTCAGTAAGGGGCCCACACTTTCCCTGACCACCTTCTTGTTGCTAACATGCCTGTAGAAACCCTTCTTGTTCCCCTCACATCCCTTGCTAGCTGCAACTCCATTTTGCCTTGGCCATCCTGATTACACCCCTGCATGCTCTAGCAATGTTTTTATACTCCTCCCTAGTCATCTGTCCAAATTTCCACTTCTCTTACGCTTCCTTTTTGAGTTTAAACTCGCCAAAGATTTCACTGTTAAGCCAGGCATGTTGCCGGCCATATTTGCTATTCTTTCTGCACTTCGGGATGGTTTCTTCCTGCGCACTCAATAAGGTTTCTTTAAAATACAGCCAGCTCTCCTGGACTTCTTGCCCCCTCATATTAGCCTCCCAGTGGATCCTTCCCATCAGTTCCTTAAGGGAGTCTAAATCTGCTTTTCTGAAGTCCAGAGTCCGTATTTTGCTACTCTCCTTTCTTCCTTCTGTCAGGATCCTGAACTGGACCATCTCGTGGTCACTGCTGCCTAGGTTGCCACCCACTTCTACTTCCCCTACCAATTCTTCCCTGTTTGTAAGCAGCAGGTAAAGAGGAGCACAGCCCCTAGTCGGTTCCTCCATCACTTGTACCAGGAAGTTGTCCCCATCACTCTCCAAAAACTTCCTGGATTGTCTGTGCACTGCTGTATTGTATACTGCTGGCTTAAGGAGCTCTCAGATCACCATGCGTCCAGCTTGTCTCTGGCTATAGGGTATTGCTCTGCACAGAGCAGGAGGTCTGGAAATGGGATCTGAGTGTGAACCTGGCTTTCCAGTCAGTAATGCTGAAAGACGCCCAAGTCCCAGCAGCCCAGCTCAGCTTTGGTCTGAAAGAGTGAGTCATGTGGCTTGCTCAGTGATTTACAACCAGCAGCAAACCCTGTTGCCCCAGGGCTGAACGGATCACAACTGGGTTGTGCAGAGACAGCTCACTGATAGCAGCGCCTGCCCTGCTTAGGGCAGAGCTCAGCTATGCTGTTCACAGGGAATGGGGGGGAGGGGGGGAGGAGAGGCACCTTAATGTTCGGCTGTGAAAATATGCCTAGGGCTGAAACTTGGCACATGAGGTCTCAACCCAATCACAGCCTTCTGGGGAGCGCCAAAAACTCATCCGCTCAGCCATTTTAAAGGTCACAAAAACACAGAAGATACTGAGCACTCAGAGCTTGTATGCCCCATGGTGTCCTGGAATGCAGGGAATCTCCTGGGACTGCACTGATTTGGTGTGGCTTGGTTACAGCAGAGCAAGTTCGTGCTCCCACCAGCAGGGACCACACTGCAGCCAGGTACACAAACACTAACTCAATCGGAGGCTTCCGTTTGGAAGAGGAAGTTTGGCAAGCCTAGAAAATGGACCCATCCGGTTGGTAAGAGACAAGGAAGCTTGTTCACACATGCAGTAAATATCCTCCAAAAGGATGAGCTCAGGCTCC
This sequence comes from Lepidochelys kempii, assembly GCF_965140285.1. Classification (NCBI taxonomy): domain Eukaryota; kingdom Metazoa; phylum Chordata; order Testudines; family Cheloniidae; genus Lepidochelys; species Lepidochelys kempii. The sequence continues at coordinate 48,803,213 of NC_136386.1, read as the reverse complement.
GATCCTGCAGTCAGCTGCACACTCAGACTCCCACTGATCAGCTGTCTAACTGCAGAGATCCGGTTCAGGGCTTTGATCTGTGACGCTGGAGATTCAAGTACTTCGGTTCTCATGTGGCATAACTAACTGGCTCAGACCATATTACCCCAACCACTAGGATCTCCCTCCTTTTACTGCAACAACCCACTGCCACATATGGTTTTACCAACCTACCTCCATTTGAAACTGCCCTCAATTTAACATCCCACAAGGCTGATTTGTTTGATTTTATATCCAAACCCTGAAGTTCTCTCTGATTACTGCTATGTCTCACCAACCCCTTGCGAGCAGTTGTGTAAATGAATGAAAAAAGGAACATACACAAAATGATGCATCACAGAATGAGCTCAGCTCCTTCATTTGATCAACAGGAGCAGAGTTTTATTTAGGGGCTTTGTTTTCAGAAGCACCCTGGAGCACACTTCACAACCATAGCGAAGGCTCAGCAGTCTGGATGCTCCAGTATCATCTCCGAGATGGCCATTGCTGGGGACAGATTTCCAGGTGGTAGCAAGTTGCTACTGTATGTGGATTAGGGAGAGTCTATTCAAAACCCTTCTTAAACTCACTGTTTCCCAGACGCTCATCACAAGGGACATTATTAAGGCTCCCCCACCCCCCAGATTCTTTGTGTGCTTTATTATATGTGCACTGTAGACTGAAAGGACATCAATTCTGAGGTGCACCCCCTCCAATAACACTGCCATTGTTACAGGTTTCAGAGGAACAGCCGTGTTAGTCTGTATTCGCAAAAAGAAAAGGAGTACTTGTGGCACCTTAGAGACTAACCAATTTATTTGAGCATGAGCTTTCGTGAGCTACAGCTCACTTCATCAGATGTTTACCGTGGAGAGAAACACCCAGAGTCACAGCTGTGTGCAGAGCATTGCATCTGACCAATACACTGCATGTATGGAGATGGTCACCACCCCACTCTAATCCATAACTAAGGATGGTAATTAGCAGGCAGCAACTGACTTTCCATGCTCCCTCGGAGAACCAGGGGCAGGTTTGTTATGGTCTCTCAGTGCGGAAGAGGTATGGAATTTGTGCCTATTTAAGTTTCTGAAGCCCCAAGCAGCTCTCACCACACACACTGTTGCAGTCTGCTGCATCCCAATGGGACATGCGTTGTCCAGAGGGCAAACTCTTTACCTCTGGATGCCCAATGTTCTCTTTTAAAGACTGGCAAGAGCCTCTCCTGCCAACATGTGCCCGGCACAAGTGCACGTGTTCATACAGAGGATCCCTCTCCCCCTCAGAGATCTCTGGTAACCCCAACAGCCAGATGGCCCTGGGGAGGTGCGCTTGGGAGCAATAGCTTGTCAGCCCGAGATGGACTCTGGAAGGTCCCCAACATATCTAGCCACCACCCTGACAAATATACCCAATGCACATACTGTACCAGCTTCCTAGGAGAAGGCCTCTTCCCTGCAAATAGCCTAGCCACTCCCTGCCTCAGAGTGCAGGCTAAGAGATGGAAGTCAAAGAAATTCAACATCCTAAATAAAAGCAATGCAAGGGCCCTGGATCAGAGAGTTCCAGGGATCCCTCTTCCCGCCCCTGCTAGTCAAAAGCTGAGAGAGCTCTCTACTAGCCAACAGCTTTGCAAAAGTAAGTTAAAGGGAGAGCCACCGTGCACAAACAGGAAGACATCCAGAGCCTCCAAGCTCTCCCTGCAATGAGCCTCTACAAGCAAGGCTGGCGCCTGTCAGAAGATATTTTAATAAGCCGGTGAGACGGTGCAGACACTCTCCAGGCCACCGTGTCAACTCGGCAGAGCAAGCCAGCTGGCTTGCTGGTGCCAGTGCTGAGCTACAGCTGTACCATCCCTTTCACAGACAGCAATTGTCTCTAATCATGGCTAGGTACCCAGCGGGGACACCTGCTGAAGGACAAGGGTCTGCAGATGCTCTTCTAGGTATTATTCTGTCACAGTCATTGGGCTTACGGAACATAGCATGGAGAGCAGCCAACTAATAAGGAGGTTGGCCTCTAAAACGGAGGAACGCTCCCGCCTGGGACTTGGCTTTTTCTTGAAAGGCCTGACTGGCGTCTTGGCTCTTCAAAGGAGCCACTAAGCTCAGCGAGTGGAACTTGGAAAGCGTTTCCTGTCTCCACTCCTACTTTGCTACCCTAGTAGGGAAATAAAACTAAATCTGATCACCTTATTCTCCTGCTATGTGGTGCAAAGAGTCATGTGTTTCAGGAACATACAGCTCGGAGACAGTTCCACCCCAGGACACAATCAGGTTCACGCTGAGCAGGCCAGATGGGGTCCAGCCCAGGGTGTCAGACTTCGCCAGGCACTGCAAGGGGTTAGCATGCACACCATTGTGTAAGGGCTTGCCACTCCTCAGAGCAGGTTCTTCATGCTAACCCTCTGCCTTTTAACCAAGGTCAGGCCCTGTCGCCTGGGATCCTAGTGCTGGGAGGGGACTAACCACTGGTATCTCAAAGCAGCAGGGGTGAAGCTCTTCTCCAGCTGGAGAAGAGCTAAGTCACCCAGCCGCCTCCTGAAGACTGCTCCCTAGCATCAGACAGCACTGTGCTTGAGTCTCTGCCAGGCCTTCCAGAGAGGGAACTTAACCCCATAAAGAGCAGATCGCTCAGTCTATGGCCCAAGCGGCCATTTTTCAACCTGTATTACAAACACTATAATATTCCCACGCTCCTCTCTAGCATGTCTCATCAGTAGATCTCAAAGCACTTTACAAGAGAGGTCAATATCATTATCCCCAATCTACATATGGGGAAACTGAGACACAGAGAGGGGAAGTGACTTGCCCAAGGTCATGCAGCAGGCCAGTGGCAGAAACTGAGTCCCAATCCAGTGCTCTATCTACTAGGCCACACTGCCTCCCACTAGTCAGAAGCACTCACAAGACAACCCTCTACCAAGATTAGATACTAGGCAACAAGTCTAGTGGTTGGAGCCTTACACAGCAGGTCACAAGATCTGTGTTCTATGCTCAGTTCAGCAAGGGACACACTCAGATTTTGGGCAAGTCACTTCCCCGCTCTTTGCCTCCGTTTCCCCATCTATTAATATGGGGAGAATCCCAACCATCTCCAAAAGCTCTCCAAATAACCGACACAAAATAAATGGTGTATATTATTACAGTTATCCTGATTCTGTCTACCACAGCTCATTACCCCTCCAGGCAGCACTAGACAACTGTGGCTGAGGTAGTGTCAGGCTGAAAAAAATTCTGCTCACAGGTAAGCAAACATAAAAATGGCCACACTGGGTCAGACCAATGGTCCATCTAGCCCAAAGTCCTGTCTCTGACAGTGGCAAGTGCCAGGTGCTTCAGATTGGAATTTAGTCTGCAGAAGAGAAGAATGAGGGGGGGATTTGATACCTGCTTTCAACTACCTGAGAGGTGGTTCCTGAGAGGATGGTTCTAGACTATTCTCAGTGGTAGAAGAGGACAGGACAAGGAGTAATGGTCTCAAGTTGCAGTGGGGGAGGTTTAGGTTGGATATTAGGAAAAACTTTTTCACTAGGAGGGTGGTGAAACACTGGAATGCGTTACCTAGGGAGGTGGTAGAATCTCCTTCCTTAGAAGTTTTTAAGGTCAGGCTTGACAAAGCCCTGGCTGGGATGATTTAATTGGGGATTGGTCCTGCTTTGAGCAGGGGGTTGGACTAGATGACCTCTTGAGGTCCCTTCCAACCCTGATATTCTATGATTCTATGAACAGAATACGGCAATTTTGAGTTATCCACCCAATCGTTCAGTCCCAGCTTCTGGCTGTTGAGGGTTTAGGGACACCCAGAGCATGGGGCTGGGTCCCTGACCATCTTGGCTAACTGTCATTGATGGACTCATCCTCCAGGAACTTATCTAGTTTTTTTTGTTTTTTTTAAACCCAGTTATACTTTTGGCCTTCATAACATCCCTGGCAATGAGTTCTATAGGTTGGCTGTGTGTTGCATGAAGAAGTCCTTCCTTTTGTTTGATTTAAAACAGCTACCTATTAATTTCAGAGGCCGACTCGTGGTTCTTGTGTTATGTGAAGGGGTAAACAACACTTCTGTTTTGCCATCTTCAATGTAAGCAGGTAGATTGTGCCTAGGCTGGTAAATTTTCACAGTGATTTACCAAAACTAGCTGCATGGACACATTGTGTGCTGGTTTTAGAACAGACACCACTAACAAGGTAAGGACTACTGGGGACAGAGCTCAGTATGCATTTTGCTATGAAAAGAGACCTGTAAGGAGGACAGAAATAATAAAAGCAAGTCTCAAAGTATCCAACCGTACACCGGAAAGGGGCATCTGCACTAGGAGTTTCTTGGTGTTTTATCCTAGGGATCACTCCCTTAACAGCCTCGAATTCAATCAGAACCTAACTGGGAAGATGCTAGCGCTAGGTTTTGGAACCTCTAACCTTTGGCTTCCATGTGTACCATCTAGCAATGGTATCACTGTATGCGCAGTGAGGTAGAGCAGGGCTTTATAACTACCAGCAGGTGACGTCCTAGCATCTACTCCTCAAGAACATTCCAGTTCTGCCCTATATTTAACCTGGCGAGTTGAACACAAGCCCCAGCTCTGTGCAGACACTCCCCAAAACAGCACTGGAGAAGGAAGAATGGACATGGTGGAGGATGACATAAGCCAGGGGAGTTTTCAAGTGACAACATTCCTGAAATGGTAATTTGACTTTGGCCGACCATAGCTCCATGCAGATGGCAGGATCAGAGCCTATCTGGCTAGGGCTAGCTGACATATCCACACTGAGATGCTAGGAGACACTCGCTCATTTGGGGGGCTAATCAGGAAAAGATCAGAAGGAAAGAACATGAAGGCCCAGTTGTTAATACAACCGAACAGCAAACCTGCTATCTGTTTCCCAATAGGCATGGAACCACAAGACACCTGGTCTGCTGGAGGAGGTTTCCAGCCACAAGGTTTCCTATGAGAAAGCAGAGCAGCCTTTTAATGCAAGCCAGATGAGCCCAGAGTCAATGTGACCCAAGAACGCGTACACCCAAGGCTCGAAGGAAACAGATTCCACATCTACAGATGTACCGCTTTCACTGTGGAGGCAGCTCCCTGCTTCCCTGCACTGCATTTTTTTTTTCCTTTTGGCTAGATGCTTGGGAAATTGGTACCTTAAAACATTTAATAAAAAAGGGGCAAAGTGATGGAAGAGCTTGCCTTAAATATTACCCACCAGGCTGCCCTGAACTGTTCTCAAGTGCTGCAGCATGTTGAAGGCCAGCTGCACTCTACCCTAGAGGCAGTCGCATTTTCAGTTGTGGCAGAAGCCCATTATTTTGACGGATACTGTAAATGTTTTAAAGCTACTACAGCTGCTCTAAATACACACACCCTCCGAGGTCCAAGGAGCACAGATTTCAAGAGAATCCACATTTTTTCCTTACACAGACAGGCAATGGTAGCAGATGACAGAACGAGGAGTAATGGTCTCAAGTTGCAGTGGGGGAGGTTTAGATTGGATATTAGGAAAAACTTTTTCACTAAGAGGGTGGTGAAACACTGGAATGCGTTACCTAGGGAGGTGGTAGAATCTCCTTCCTTAGAGGTTTTTAAGGTCAGGCTTGACAAAGCCCTGGCTGGGATGATTTAACTGGGAATTGGTCCTGCTTTGAGCAGGGGGTTGGACTAGATGACCTTCTGGGGTCCCTTCCAACCCTGATATTCTATGATTCTATGATTCTATGAACCCCACCTCATCCCACCCCCAAATCTGTGTGTCTCCCTTTCTCCCCTTTTCCTACGGGAAACTAGGACAATCCTCAAACTCAGCAAGCACATAATTTTAGTCCCAGGACAAAGCAGCAACCGAAGAAGCCAACATCAAAACCGAGTTCTGATCTCTTCATCGAAAAACACCAGCCTTGACTCTAGCACCCACGGAGCCCAGACAACAAGCACAACTGCCAAACTGTTTTAAAAGCCCATTTTTAGCAGTCAAACGACAGTCAGGAAAAAACAAATCTGGTTTTCCAGAAGCCTATGACAATCGAAAGCCAGTCTGGGCAAAGGAAATATATCCCACTGATTTACCCAAGATTTCCAAGAGCAGGCGTATCAGCTCAGTGACACTGGTGTATGTCCAGAGTAATTTCACTGGCTTCAAAGGAGTTACTCCCAGTTCACACTGTTATGACCGAGATGAGACTCTGGCATTGGTTACCTGAGACAAACGGGCCTCTCTTTTCAAAATCCTAATAAATTTAAGAGCTGGAGACTTCAAGAGGGGAGAAACTGTCCCTTTGCACAAACAGGGCCCAAAGACTAGTGAGCAAAACAAACGAGCTGTTTGTGGGCGAGTGACCAGAAAACAGAAGTTTCCAAAACAGATAAATCCATCAGGCTCTAAAATGACTTGTCCAGTTTAAAAAAAAAAAAAAAAAAAAACATTTCCCCCGCTGGCCAGGGATAAGGCAGGAGAAGTGCTAGACAAAAATGGCCTTTTCCAGACAGAGTCTGGAGTATGTTTTATCATGTAAATTGGTGCCATTGCTTAGCAGTCTGTCCTCCACAGTTCAGAGAAGCGGCTAACGCACTTTGAAATCCACGTGGATAAAAGATGCTAGGTAGGGTCCTGCCTATAAACTCCACTGTACGACTCCCCTGCCTGCTCTACAGCCTTTAATTGTGATGCTCCCATCTGGTGAGACACCTGGTCACCTTAGCCAGGTATAAAGAACCCAATTTGGTGAGTGTTCATATCATAACCACCACAGCTGGGGTTGTGCATCTGAACCTACCATGCATCTGCCTGCACTCCAGGAAAATCCAGGCAGCAATCACTTGGTGCCTTGGACCCCAGCAGAACATGGGGAAATTAATTCTGAGACGTCCTACTGCCCAGACAGCTGGGAAGGAGGACTGCCCTAACTTGATTTCCTACTGGGCTCTGTGTAACATGTCCAAACTGCAAATGAATCCAGTGTGCTGATCCAGTTTCATGAGTCACGTGCCGAGCTAGGCCTCTGGCAGGGACCACATGCTTCGCTGCTACAGCTTCATTTTAGTACATGATATGCAGACACAAATCATGTTTACAGCCAACTGGGCCATAACTGGTTACAAACCAGAATGGACAAGGCTGAAAGCTAAAAAGCCATTGACGTAAAATGCTGCAGGCATGGGAAAGAGGTGCCTAGCCAGCCACTTCAGTCTGCAAGAGGAGAGGAAAGGAACAAAGACAGTTTAAAATGCAAGAGGAGGAAAGGCCTGTTCCAAGGAGAAGCAGCAGCTATAAATAAAAGCCTACTGTGTCTGCAGTGCCTTCAGTGTGAGATCAATGAAATAAAAGGGTCTGACTTCATAAAACTAAGATGTAATTAACGGTTACATCTCAAGCATGGCTGCAGCTGCTTGGCCTCACAGCGTTTCACACACGGAACATGCCCAGCCCTGGAGTCAGCCAAACCTGAGTGATGGAACGACAATCTGGTCTCCATACAGAGGCTGCGCTGGCAGACAGGGTAATTGGGATGCAGAGCGAAAGTGGGAGCCAAAGCCTGGGCTCATACAGAAAGGAAAGCCATGAGGTGTGGGAATTCAACCCAGATCAAAGCCCTCCCCCCTTCTCAGCAATACTTGGGTTCAGTGGGAGTCACCAAAGTGCATCATGGAAAACAGATGGAAGGTCAAACTCCAGTGCAGCAGCTTCTTTGATGTTAAGGTGTGTGGACTCCTTCCTGGTGTTTTGAAATAAACAGTCAGAGGAACTGGATTTCAGGCCCCATGCACAGGACCGTGGGTACTTCCTCTGGTGAATACAAAAAAAGCTTATCACTCAATGCCAAAGGACTACCCTGCCATGCTGGGACTCCAGCAAGGCCTTTGCCACACTGGGCTTTCTGCATTTAATTTATTGAAGGTTTCTACAAGGCCAAGGGCTCAGCTTAGCAGGTGTCATCTAGTTAACGACAATGCCCTGTTTTCAAGCCAAGAGCCTCTGCCTTTTAACTTAGCTACCCGGGACACCACAACAAATCCAACAGCAAATGAGAAATACTTACACCTCCAATAAATCAGTGCAGAAAGAGCTGAAGCCTCTCAATAGATGGGCTGTGCTTACATGAATGTTTGTTGTCAAATGGAAGATCTTGTGTAGGGGTGATTCAATTACCGGGCTGCTCTTGCCCGAGCAGTGCTGTATTTGTTATGTATAAAACCGGATGTATAATTATGTCAGTATTGTAATTAGCAAACTAACAGCAGAGCTGGTTCCTGAACAATGCGTGGATTAAACTTTGCCTCCCTGACATGCGAACATCTGCCGAGGTGATGGCAGACAAACTTCTAGCAACTATCCTGCTGCGGCCGCGCACAACACGGATCACCCGTGTCCTCAATGGGGACCATACTGCAGCAAAGAGATGCAAAGTTTAAAGGTCAAACCATCTAGTCTGACCTCCTGCACTTCACAGGCCACTAAACCCCACCCAGATACCCTTGTATTTAGTCCAATCTAGATCACTGGGCTCAAGCATTACAGCGATCAGGAGACAACTACTGGACACCACAGGCAGAGAACCGAGGTGCACCCATGGCTGAGGCCTCTGCAGTGGCAGGGAATTGCAGTAGGGTGCTCAGACAGGGAGCTATGGGAGTGAGGAGGGTCCTTAGATCCCATGCCTCTGCAGAAGCTCTGGGGTTGAGGAGCAGCTGCCCCCTCCATAGCCTGTGATCTCAGACTGAGCTTGGTCAGGCCTGGCCATTATTTCAGTGGGGGGCTCTGCAGGAAACAGCGATTCTAAAGACAGAAGTGCCACCTCCATTAGTCCGTACTGCACCTGTGGCCCAGCGCAAATTGAGGGAGCGCTGGGCAGCTGGAGGCATCCTCTTCCGAGACCCCACAGAGCTCTTCAACACTTGTAGCTATCAATGGTCCACTTCCCCCAGGGCTCTGGGGTATACACTCAACACATCTAAATAGACTCACAGCACTCTGACCTGACAGCAAGACAGAATGGCTTGGAACCTAGAGAAAAGGGTTTCTACTTCTCTGAATAGACCACACCCCTTCACCAGGTATACAGTCACCCAACCACTTCTCTGGTCTAGCCTTTGCTTATTTTTAAGCTCTATACAGAAAAACTGGGTAACTCAGCAGTGTCCAGAATCGCTCACGTCGTCCCCGCCTCCCCACCTGCGCACACAGTCACTCATTTAGTGCCCTCCCACCCCCATTTGTGCACATTTCCCACAACTGAGATTCATTAGGTAAATAGAGCCCTGGGCTTGGCAGCAGGAGACCCAAATACGAGATTCATTAGCACTCAACAAAGGGGGCTCCTTACTCCCCTTTCCCACTAGACTTCAGGTGTCAGGAAGATCGAGCAGATGGCAAACCAGGTGTAGTACAGCGGCTCTGTGCAAGCCATGTCCCCCTCGCAGCTTACTTTAATTGAGGTGTGGACATTCTGGCTGGTGCATGAGCCCAGGCTCTAGGACCCTCCGAGCCTGAATGTTCACACACCACAATTAAACAGTTAGCTTGCCTGGGCCAGCCACGGGTGTCTAAATGCAGGCAAGAAGGAAAAACTTAGAATACTAATTGAATTCTCTGCAGCTCCATCCACTCCAGTCAAGTTAGGCATGGCCAAGAGAGCTTAGAGAGAAGGGATTCTCACATGGTATTGAGACACAGATGGCCAAGTGCCACCATTACAAAAGCAATCTAAAAAGAGGCAGGGCTGCAAACCTCATGGATGCCCTTCAGCTGGCTACACAGTGCCTCAGACCAGATTCCCATTTGCCAGGAGTGGTGAACAGATCAGAGCAATCACACCCCATAGAGGGACAGCACTTTGCTATGTTCTATGGAATAAGAACTGAAACCACACTGTCTGTGCACATGCTCTGAGTAGGTACCTGAATAGCAAGTAGCATGTTCTGAGATGCTGGTAACAGATGGTACCAACAGCACAGAACACTCAGGTTGCCAGCAAGGCACAACTCAGCCAGCCCAGTCACACATGGACTTTTAATTGATCCCTCTGGGATGAGAAGCCAATGGTTTTCTGCTAAACAGAACGTACTAAAAAGCCTCTTAATTAGGCATGGAAACCAACAGAGCACAAGACATTTTACTGGAGTGTATAACACTGCTGTAGCTGCTGCTCTAATGACAAAATCCTTTACAAAGTCCATGTGAGGATCATAAGGTTTTAACATTTCCCTACCGGAGAGGAGCCAGTGTTTTCACATCCTCTGCAAAGGAAACAGCTACTCTGAGCAAACTCAAAGACATTGTTCCAGCCCAACCAGCAGGCAGAATGGGCTTGTATGCTAGTTTGCTTATTCCTGTGAATTTGGAATCAGAGTCCAAGGAACATGACAAAATTGTGTCAAAAGGCCACATTAGCAACATGAGATCAAGCACTTGGAGACTAGTGGTCCCAGCATGCAACTGCTCAAATGGGGATTGCATTACATGCTGGGATTTGTAGGCTCCCTGGGCCATGCTTTGGCCTCAGAGACAAGAGCTGCCTTCTAGACCCTGAGACACAGTTAGGGTACCCCTTCCTCTCAGCCCCTTAGCCCGGAGCCTCCAATCCTACCTGCAAACAAAGCTTTCTGATCTCCTGACACTGCTACTGGTGGTGACCTGGGCTCTGTCGTTTCCCCATACACATGTGCACTACCAGCCTTTCCCCAGTTAATGAGAGATTGTGCTTTCACTCCCTCCTCTTGTACATTAAATCCCCTAATCCCATTTATAGGCCAAATCCTTCATGCAGGTCAAACAGACGCTCTTGCTGCTAAACAGAGTGCTTTACAACTGAGCCTCAGAGGCCTGTCATCTCCTCCAGGGTCCAGCCCTAGCAAGAGCTACCCGACTTTTCTGCTTTGCTTGTGCCTGTAGCATTCCATTGCGAGATGGCTGGCTGGCTCACCCTCTCCGGAAACGGTGAGTGCTACAGAGCCAGCTGCCGTTCAGGTTGCTCTGACAAACAGACATTGACTGTTCCTACAGCATGCAGCAGACTTTGCACCAGCCATCCTTCATGGGTCAATAGGTATTCATTGGCACTTGGTTGTCAATTTCCTCTCTTCCAGCAGCAATGCTCTTAGACCAATACATTCACACCAATCATGCGAAGAGGAAAAGTCGTTAACAATTGCCTTACAATCCTAAACTCATAGGTCACTGTACAATAAGTTATTGACTTCTGTTGAGGTGAAATCAGATTTAATAACCCAGAAAATGTTACCCTAAGCTAAGATCAAGAGTAATGTCAAGGGACAACAAATCTTGATGTTCACTGAACTACACAGTGCAAACATGTATTGTGACATATGTTCTGAATCTATAAACCTAAACTCACATCCCCTCCCATTCACAAATTCAGGCTGTAAATTCAAAGGTTTCAACCACCAGAGAAGTGAGGTTCCGGAGCAATCTCCCAACAGGAGTTGTGAGGGAAAATATCTTCGTTAGCGTAGAGAGTGAGAGAGACAGAGAGAGAGACAGAGAGAGAGAGAAAAATTTCTGAGTGAGACTGAATGATGGAATACATTGGGGAAGGAGAAATCCCTTCCCGACCCCTGCAGGTGACGGGGCAAGCCATCAAAGCCCTGATGCATGGGATGCATCATGCATATTAGGTCACATCAATGCCATTTTTCAGGGCTGGGTTATTTCCAGGTGTGTATATCTTCCAGTGCAGTATCCAGTCCAGTTTAAGTGCTCTGAGCCATGGGGTTACCATCCCAATCCTTGGGAGACCATTCCAGAGTCTAACTGATCTCAGGTCTTCCTGATCTTTAACCCACATTTTCTTTCTTGTTCTTAGCATTATCCCATTACCCTAGATAAATCATCACTAATATTAATTTAGAAAATTCAAGTAAATTTAAACAACAGACATATGCAGTCCACCAAGTGTTCACCTATTTTTGTTGCATGCACACACCAGTCTATTCTTCAACACAGACTTGTAGAATTCATTCTGTCCTGGAAACCGACTAGCTAACGTAATTTTCTGTATTGAAGACTTTGTTGTAGACATTTTCCTTTTAAAAAAAATATTTAAAAAAGATCATGATTTGGGGGAGCATATTTACAATTTCCGTGCACTCCATGAAGTCATAATTTATCCATTACACCCTGAAAAATCCCTTTCCCTCTTCAGTGTTTACATCCTAAAAAAACATTTGCAGAGCTGTGTCTAATCCCCCTAGGCAGCACTTTGCCCGGCTATGCACATTTAGCTCTTTAAGACCCCAATCCAGCAAAGCACTTAAACAGTGCTTTAGTCCCACTGAAATCAATGGGTTAATTTAAGCACGTGCTTCAGAGCTTTGCTGAATCGGTGCCCCAATCTCTCCTCATGACTCAAGCTTTGCAGCACTTGTGTTGCTGTTTCCTAAAAACCCCCAGTTGAGCCACACCCTTGGAGCTGAACACAATAGCATAGGTGTAATATACACAGGGCCACACATACTACAAGCCAGGATGGGACCACTTTTTCACTGCAACTTCTAAATTCGGCAGCAATAATTATTCTATTGTTAAGTAACATTCTTCACTCTTTGCCACCACTGCCCCCTCTCAGGGGCAGTTGGAAAACACAGCTAAAATTCATTAAAGATGTGGTTTTTGTTAGGATATCGAGGCAGCCTGACCCATTCCCAGATCTTTACTCCTTAGGGTGGGTCTACACCTGTGGCAGCATACAGATATTGCACACCCAACTAGCATAGATACAACAACAACAGAGACGGTTAGGCACGGCTCAGGCGAGTAGAAATGCCTAAACCTTATGGTATATACTCTACACAGCTCTCTACACACCCAAGCAGTGCCCCACAAGTCTACACTGCTAAAAATAGCAATGTAATGTCCCACGGCCTGCCTGCGTGCTGCAGGAGCCTCTCTCTGCTGCAGTGAAAGACTCCGGCAGCGGGAAAAAGCTCCAGCAGCTCCTGGCTGCTGGAGCCCTTCCGCACTGCCTCCTCCCGCAGGAGCCTTTCACTGCCATATGCATAGAGCCCTGCAAATCTGTGGATATCCACTTTATATCGGCAGATATCCGAGCACCACATTTGTGGATAGCGGATGGATGCGGATCCAAATATATCTAGAGCCCTGAAAACTGTGAAATCCACTTTATGTCCATGAACCGTGTTTGCAGATCAGATGCAAATTTTATTTCCACGCAGGGCTCTACACATGCAGTTAGACACCACAGTGAGCATGGACGCAGCCTGCCTTTCCTTGTGGTGTGTGGCTACACGAACCCTATGCACTGCTGCAAGCATAGAGAAAGCCTGAGATGTTGACCAGGTAACCCAGCTCAGAACCTCCTTCCCCACCATGTGTCAGGGAAAGGGGAAGACTAGCTGGCTGACAGACTCGCCACACTTCAGTCCCTGCACTGTTCTCCCCACTGCCTTGCTTGGCAGCATACACTTCCAGCTCCCTTTGCTTCCAGACTGCAAGCTGGGTTCTAGCTCCTCAACTCCCTTGTGACAAGGAGCAGGAGCTGCAGTCTGTAAAGGGTTAACGCATCCCTGCTTGCCCCCTAGCCGCAGGGAGGGGAAGCTGGGTCAAAGGGGAACTAAGTGCAGAGGAGTGTTCTCGGCTCTCCTGGCTGTCCACAGCAGGGAACGCCTATGGGAATTATGCCCAGTTTTGATCAATGGATTTGCTTCCTGTTCTGTCAACCATAAAACAAGCCCTGAGGAAAAGGCCTTAAAACAGAAGTGGGCAAACTACGGCCCGCGAGACCCTCCTGTCTGGCCCCTAAACTCCTGGCCTGGGAGGCTAGCCCCCTCGGCCCCTCCCCCCGCTGTCCCCCCTCCCTTGCAGCCTCAGCGCCTTGTGCTGCCAGCGCAACGGTGTGGGCAGCGCAGTTGCAGAGCCGCGGCCTGACCCAGTGCTCTGACCAGCGAGGCTGTAGCACCGCCAGCCACCGGTGCTCCAGGCAGCGCGGTAAGGGGGCAGGGGGCACGGGGGGTTGGACAGAGGGCAGAGGAGTTGGGGGGGGTGGTCAGGGGGCGTGGATGTGGATAGGGGTTGGGCAGGGAACAGGAGGGTTGGATGAGGCTGGGGTCCCGGGGGGGGGGGGGGGGCAGTCGGGGGTGGGGGGTCTGGGGGCAAGAAGCAGGGGTGGGGGTTTGGATAGGAGGCGGGGGATGGGCCACGTCTGGCTGTTTGGGGAGACACAGCCTCCCCTAACCAGCCCTCCATACAATTTTGGAAACCCAATGTGGCCCTCAGGCCAAAAAGTTTGCCTGCCCCTGCCTTAAAAGGCTAATGCTTCCCCCACCCCCTCTCCCGGCTGATGAAAACCCTCACTAGCTCACACCTCTGTGCCTGGCTCCACAGAACAGTGCAGGGAGCATGCACTGTAAATCCAATTAATTCCCCATTATGGGGAAAGCTGGAGAGCAAGAGGCAGCAGCAGGTAGGTCCCAGCAGGCAGGGATACAAAATGAGTGCCAAGCACCTGCCTGCAGTAAAATGCCAAATTCTGGGGCAGAAACATTGAATTGCAGAGTGTCATGGGAAATGCCAAATCCAGGGGCCCCAGACTCTAAGATGAATAAGACAGTTCACACCTCTTCAAGCCATCTTTTCATGCTGTCTGCAGATTCAGGCAGGTGACGCTGCATGGCTTCACATGCAGGCCATGTTTTCGAGGTTCTCTCTGAAGCCACAAGGACTAGAAACAACTGAAAGCTGAGATTCTACAGCACAATTCTGCACCATGGAATTGTGGACTGCACAGGGCCCTGTTTATAGAGTTCACTGTGTGGGTATTTATATTTGCACTTTGCCCTGTGCTTGTATATCTTGTGCTACTGCCGACATGTGTAAGTGATCTGCAAAAAGCGGGGTTCATCAAATGCAGATGCATCAAAAGCAAAGTATACACGAAGGCTTCTCAGGCCCTGCACTGTATTTCATCATGGTAGCAGCTGCCCCAGTTTGTGAGCACATGGTTGGAATCCCATGGAGGAAAGGGGAGAGAGAACTAGGAACTGATGTGACTAGAAGCGACAGTAAAACAAACAGGCATGGAGCATGGGAAGACTACTTGGAAATGCAAATAGTTGACGTGCAGACAAATCTGTTGTTCTCCAACTGATACTGATTTTGCATCAAACACACATGCACACGCATTCCCTAAGCTACTCACCACACTGGCTGGCTCTGTGCAGCCAGCTCCTGACCAATAGCATGCCCTCATGACAGCATCCTAAACCACCATTGCTAACCCCAGCAGTTTCCTTGAAGAGCCTGGGTTTTTACTTAAAAGTTCCAGGAGGTCTCTGTAATTAACCAATTGCAAATAAATGACTTCAGAACAAAGAAAAGGAGTACTTGTGGCACCTTAGAGACTAACCAATTTATTAAACAAAGGAGTATACATGATATAGTGAGGGGTTTTGCACTCCTATGTATGCACACAAGGGAAGAAGCTGAAATGGTTTAAAAGACCCACCATTCATCTTTATAATGCTCTTTTATAATTCGTGTCCCTTCAGTAATGTATCAGAGTTTCTTCCACCTCTTGTGGTGGTCTCTCCTGCAATACATTCTCCCCTGAACTAAGAGCTACCTATAATTAAACAGATTTGCAGAAGAGCAGTTTCTAACCACAATAAGGCAGCAACTTTAAACCTATGGCATAGAAAAGTATTTCCTTTGACGGTGCACTTAAGTCCATGGTACTCATTACCACAAGCCAGCACTGAGACTAAAAGCCTAGCAGGATTCAGAAGAGGGCCGGCCATGTGAGGCCATCCAGAGTGACAACAGTAAGGAAAGGCAAGAGTTCTGGAAGGAAAATTGACACCTCCCAATTCAGGGCATAAGCCAATCATTATCTATGGGGAGAAGTAAGGGATTAAGAAAAAATCTCTCTATGGGCAGGTTATTCCACCACTGCCCACTGCAGGGGTCTTGGACCTTCCACTGAAACATCTGTTGCGGGCACCTCCCAAAGACCAGATATTAGAGTAGAGAGGGACAGTGGACCATCCCCATTTTACAGATAGGGAACGGAGAGATTAAATGACTTTACCGAGGTCACAGAGGGAGCAAGGTATTGAACCCCATTCTCAAACTAGTACCTTACCCACTGACCCATCCTTCCTCCCAAGAAACACAAGGTTTGTGACACACTAAGGTTTTTCTATTTTGTTTTTTTCCCTCTTCTCCACTCCATGCATCTGAAAAAGTGGTTTTTTACCCACGAAAGCTTATGCCCAAATAAATCTGTTAGTTTTTAAGGTGCCACCGGACTCTTTGTTGTTTTTACTCAGTATCACATCATTCAGTGACGAGAACAGGCCCGATCAGAGGCAGAGGAAGCTACCATAGTTTGTGAAGTACTTTCAGATCCTTCTGGACAGAAAGCTAGAGAAAGATACTCAATTCTTTCAGAAGAATGTTCCCCACTTAACATTTTATCCTGATCTTACCCCCTCCAGCTGGCTCCCTTCCCATCATTGTTACAACTGGATGACACGGTCCTAAACTGGTAGGCTCTGGACAAGACATTCCACCACATTTAATAACACCTTCTCATTCCCAAACAAGTTGCACTCATGAATAATGCACCCTAGAGAAAATCTACTACTGGTAAAGAGAATTAAGTGGTTCAAAGACCAAGTGGGTAATTATTGTGGAATAAAAACACTTTTATTCCAGAAGAATGTGTCCACACACACTGATTTATACTTGTAGAACTAGAGGAACCATTCTGGTATAGCTAGTCCAGGAAATTTCTCCGAGTGGACAAGCCCTGAGACAGACAGACATGGAGAGATCTCAAGCTCAATCACTAGTAGTCTCAAACGTATCAAGGATTGAGATGCAACAGCACAACCATAACTCTGAGAAGCAGCTTGGTCTAAAGAGAGAGGACACTGCTCCAGGAGTCAGGAAACCCAGGTTCCACCTTGCACAAGTCACTTCAACTTAAAACGCAAAGAGATTCCAAAGAAAAGAAGGCAACAGCTGGATAACTTCGGAATTCATTTATATTCTAAGCAGCAGGGCAGCTTCCGTTGAAAACAACGCATCATCCACAGCAATACATCACTTTCAATATGTCAGCAAAACAGGGCCTGAGACATGAAACAATAAAAAAATACCATTTCCAATTTGAAATAAAGCCTTCCCTTCCCTTTCACAGCCTCATGTTGCTACACATTCGTTACATGTTAGAGGCAGTGTTGCAAAAGGATCACATATCCTGACAGTTATTTTTAAAAAAATCTTTTGCGGTCTATATTTTGATTAACTGAATCTCTCGACAATGCATTGGGTATTTGTAGGTTTTAACAGCCTCAGCTATTAGGGCTCCATTGACAGACCATTAACTGATCGCTAGTGTAAGAAAAATCAAAGACTAGAGCACAGTAGAATCCAGTTTGCTAGACTAAGCAGTTATTTGGCATTACAGTCACACTGTGTACATATCTGAACTCATTACACACACAGAGAGGAGATGGATTTTTAAATGGCTTCAGTATACCCCCGAGACCTGGAGATGGGGGAATGAACCACATGGAAGTTCAAACAAGCAGCCTACCTCCTCAGATGGGGATGAATGGAACAGCCAACAGTCAAAACTGATGAGCAGATCAAGGATTCTACTGGGTCCTACAGCCAGCAATGTATTGTAGCGTTTTCAGCATTTCAATTTAAAAATGAGTTGGCTGTTTGTTATGCCATTGCTAAACACTGAGGCAGAGGAAGGAATAGCCTAGTGGTCATGGCACAGGAGAGAGAGCCAGGAGACATTGTGCGCCTTCACGCCTCTTCTAGAAAGCCTCTGTGCAACTTCAGACAGGACAATTCACGCCCAGGGCCTCAGTTTTCCTATCTGTAAAACGGGGATTATACTACTTTCTCCACCGCCTGGGGGGGGGATTGAGGTTTGATACGTTAGGGCTTGTGATGCGCTCAGATACTAGAGTGATGATACATTTATATATGTAGGCGGGCCCACTAATACACATACAGCAATTAGTTCTACACTTATGCAATTCTAGTGTCAAACCTGCATGACTAGGAGTGAATTTAACACTGATGGTTTTTTCCTGAAGTGGTTTATTTCCTGCAGCCACAGCATGAAATGTGGTTTAGTAACTTGCAAGAAGAGACTCCTTCACAACAGCAAGGCAATCCAGCACTCAGATCTCTCTGGAAAAACAGCTCCATGGACTTAATCATCACCCGAACACCGGTCAGCTTTGTTAGAAAGCTCTGGTCTGAATGAAGCTCAGTTCAGGTCCCCCCAAACTGGGGATAACTGTGGAGATGTTAGGCTAGTATAGAGATGGGAATGGAGGGAATAAGGCTTTCAGGAAGGCTCCAGCAGGCCATAGCATCATACAGGCTAGGCCTTGGGTTTCATCTCCTTTGGAAGGCTTTCAGTTGACTGAGATCTGAAGCTATGCCACAGGTGGGGCTGGACAAAGGGGTACTGGCTGGAGAAGGAATGATCAGAAGAGCTCCACAGGCCTGCTCATGAAAGAAGCCACAGATGGGCGGGTGAGGAAGCTAGAGGAGAGAAGGAAGATGGCACTGATGCCAGGGCACTGAGTGACCTGCTGGGGACAGGGCACAGCAGGCTGCCAGGAGAACTATTGCAGCATGACACTCTCCAGCTGTTCTGATGGCATCAATCAGAAGGCAATCTTCTGGAATAAAAGTCTGGCAGAGGGCAGGAGCAGCCGTTTAGCTGAGAATTTTAAGCTCTACCACAACACGATCTCATTTACTTCATGTCATAATGCAACATGAAAAGGAGTACTTGTGGCACCTTAGAGACTAACCAATTTATTTGAGCATAAGCTTTCGTGAGCTACAGCTCACTTCAAAGCTTATGCTCAAATAAATTGGTTAGTCTCTAAGGTGCCACAAGTACTCCTTTTCTTTTTGCGAATACAGACTGACACAGCTGTTACTCTGAAACCTGTCATAATGCAACATGTAATCTATAATTCATGCACATACACTGGTCCTTGCTGGCTTTGGACTGGTTACTGAACCTGACCCACAACTGCCCCCCCCCAAACCCCATGGGGCACCTACAACAGTAGAGCCCAACATAGGCTGGGCCCATCTCATAAGCTAACCACCAAGAAAGAGAAGTTATTTTAAATCCAACGTGCCTATGTTTAGCTATTGCACAGTTGTGTTCCCGACCTTTCAAATTGCATTTTGCACCCAAGAGATTTGCTAGAACAAAAGCGTCCCTGTGGGGCACACGAGGTGGGTCGCTTCAGAAAGAGTCCGACAGCAGCGCAGAGCGCCAGCCCATCCCAAATGACAGCCCCCAGCACTGTGATTGAGGTCAGACAGAAGTGGCACCCTGTGTTTAAAAGAAGCCTTGCACAGAACTTAAAATGGACTCTAAATGGCTGATGGCAGAGTTGACCCATCACATGCCACAGTGGGGATGAGATTACAGGGGGGCGGGGAGAATAAAGATTATGCTAAAATTAACCTCTCAAAACACAGGGAGTGATTCAGCTGAGAGATGTCAACTGGGAAAAATGCACCACGGCTGGCAGATGCTGACACAGCAGCAGGACAGCTACGAGAGTGCTGACAATGACTGATGCTGGAGATTATTGCTGCCATCTCCATGTGCCAGGCCTTGCCACTACAACAACTAGATCTTTCCTCCTGCTTGGGGAAGGGGCATGCCATTAGGCTCCACTCCAGTGCTGCTGCCAGAAGAGCTAGGGGAGCCAATCACACTAAGGGTTCATCTACGCTGCAATCAGAGGTATGACAGCCACACGTGCAGACACACTTGAGCTAGCTAGATCAAAGCTAACTCAAGAAAGCATAGCAGTGAAGGTCTGGCAACATGGACAGCTGCACATGCTAGCCCCACCCACCCAGGACTCTGGGCACATCCCCGCGAGCTAGCGCTGATCTAGCTAGATCAACACAAACTCCCGTGCATGTACGGTCCTGCAATCACACCTCCGACTGCAGTAGAGACAGGTGCCAAGAATGTCTCACTGGACATGGCTTATATTAAACACTCCTTTGTCTGCTTGGTCTGGGTGACTTTATGAAGCCTGGAGAAGGGGCACCCTTAAGCAAGACAGGGTTTCTTACCAGCCTGTTCTGCAACTCGGCAACCTCAGAACTGGGCACCCAGTTTGTGGGAACTTTTAACTGGTTCTAATTCCTTCCCTGCGTAGGAGGAACAGGTGGCCAGGCTAGCCTCGCTGGACACCTCACTTGCATGACAAGGCCTCTCTGTGGGCGCTTTTCCTAGCAGGGTTTTATTTTGTAAATATACTTGCTAATCTGAGCATGTCAATCCCCAGAGCAGGCGGTTGTTGTCTCAGATTACTTTGTACACCAGGAATATCACCCCAATGCGTACGCTCTTTGGGGAGGATGCTATTTGCCTGGTATGCAAACAAGCTGCCACTCCGTTGACTGATGAGCCTGCACATCATGTTTGATCTGGGCACCCACACTATGCCCAAACCAAAGCCATTGGCCACCCTCTTTAAATGGAACCACAACCTGCAGAAACTAGAAGGACGCATGCAATGGTCCCAGTCACTCCACTTCACATGACAACTGCAGCACTGTAGAACTACCCAGGGCTTGCATTGGTCCACCCTACCTGCATTTAAAACTCTACTTCTGAGAAGCAGAGCATGGCTTAAAAGGTCTTCATGGTGGTTCAAATCACAGCATGGCAGGTAGGCGATCACATCAAACCTGTAAGGTGCTGGCTATACTCACTGCGGGAAGTAGGATTTGTTTTTCAACATTTAGGGCCAGCACAATTCCTTAAATTGCTCTTAAAATTTAAGCAAACTGCAATTACAGGGCTCACAACCTCCAAAACACTAGCTTTTGCTCAGATGCTGGTTCTCAGAAGAGGGAATCAAAGTTATTCCCTTATCCCCCCAGAACGCAAATCAGGAATATGTACACTTATTGTGGTTCAGAGGGAGGAAATTCCACGCACACTAGGAACACATTGCTCAGCAGCTTTACAGAAACCAGCTTTCATCTTAAAGACAATAAAGGCCACACCAATCCTAAGAGTTCTGGAATCCAAGATACTCACGTCTTCAAACGAACACGGAAACCGTTTGAGCTGCTGTGGCAATGACAGAAGGCTAGTTTCATTCCTGGTCCAAAGGCAAGATCCAAACCAAACAGTGATGAGATTTCAAAAGCCCCAGCCAGGCAGAGATCGAGGGAGAATAATCCAGCTTTGTTTTTTCACGTTTTACTGCCGCCAGCAGGAGACGGGCCAGCATGTGTCAAATCAGAAATGCAGTTTGCCAAGGTCAGCACTAACCCCAAAGCTATATTTATCTCTACATCCGATCTTTACTATTACAGGCATGGCATAGTTTCCATGACATTCACGGGTTAGCTTCTCTAACCCCCAACAAAATAAAGGAAACTTCTAAATGAAAAATGTAATGGCCAGCTCATCACGGATGGGACATGATGGAGCCAGCCCAAGACTCCTTTGATTAGAACCGCCTCCATGGCTGCATGCCAAGGAAAGTGCCATGGCCTCAGAAGATGATCATTACGCAGGAGACAATTCATCCCACTGACTTCTCTCTCGGGAGCCGCACAAAGCCACATGAGGGATTCCACCCATTTTTGTACATGGGAAGCCCCAGGGACACAAAACTGACCACAGTGCTTTCCTATAGACTGGCAGCCTATACTTCTACGGCTCAAAGGTCCTCCTTGGCCTCATGCACTCAGGGCCCCAGTAAGGAGGCCAGCTGCCAGAGGGAGCTGTCTCCTCCACAGCCTGCCCTGCCTCTCAGATCTCAGCCTGTTTAAACCAAGAGTTTAAGGGCAATTCATCAGTGCTGCCTCATTTCCTCCACTACCACCAGGAACGTCTGCTCCGCTGTGCTAACAAACGGGAACGTAATAGGAATCCAGTCTCTGCTAGAGCTTCCAATGCTGCCCAGAAGCGTCCGAACCCTTGACCTGCCCCAGCATCCTCTGCCCAGCTGGGAATGACACTGCCAATTTCCCCAGAAACCCGAAGCTCAGCATGGTCTTGGATAAACTATCTGCCCTAATCTGCAACATGGAAACAAGCCCCACAGAGAAGAAGGGTTCCACCCCATAGTGCTTACTGATCTTTATAGGTCCCACTTCCATAACAGAGATGTGAGGGGTCATGCTAAGACTGTGGAGCAGTCATTGGGGTGCATGCTGCACTTTGCTACTCTCAGAGGAGACACAATCTGGTCTCTAACATCCCAGAATAACTCTTCAACCCATTCGCTTACCAGTATCTGACCACAGATTTGCAGAGATCAATGGGGCACAGGACTCTAAGGTGGAGCAACAGTTCACCAAGCAGCCACCACTACCACTGGCTTTTGAGAAGCTGACTTCTCACCCAACCCCGCATAGTTCCCCTGATCTTTGTAGAGACTTTCCAGGAGCGTCTCAAACAGGCGCATGTCAGAGGATAGATGAACTAAAGATCAATTAAGGAGATAAAATCATTAGCTAGCAAACTGCATGGAATGGGGTTTATTGGGCTACCCTTCCCAAACCTGCTGACACAGTTAGCAAGGATTTTCAGGACCCAGTTTTTCATTTCTAGCTTTTGATTCTATGTTGCCACCATGTTTTTCTGCTTCTAATTAGTAGGCATATAAAGGCTGGAATCCATCTCTCTTCCTGCTGAGAAACTGCTGAAACACAAGGTGACAGGTGCTTGGTATCCTTGGCAAAGCAGGTTTGGGGAAGCAGATCAAGAGTATCCCCCAGTCGCTCATAGGCAGCAAGAGCCACACCACCTATTGCATGAAGTCGCCTGTCTCCTGGAAGGTTTGAGAGGAGAAGTGTGCAGTTTCTGCTTCTACTGACACTCAGATTTGGCCCTTAAAAGTTAAGCAATCAGTGCACAGAGGGGTGTAAAAGAAGGTCAAATAAACAAAGTCCAGCCCTCCTGAGGTTTCTTCCAACCCGAACATTCTATGATTCTAAGAAGAGGGCAGCATTATCTCCTGTAAATGTAAACAAACTTGTCTGTCTTAGCGATTGGCTGAACAAGAAGTAGGACTGAGTGGACTTGTAAACTCTGAAGTTTTACATGGTTTTGTTTTTGAGTTCAGTTATGTAACAAAAAAAATCTACATTTGTAAGTTGCACTTTCAGGATAGAGAGATTGCACTACAATACTTGTATGAGGTGAATTGAAAAATACCATTTCTTTTGTTTATCATTTTTACAGTGCAAATATTTGTAATAAAAAATATACACTTTGATTTCAATTGCAACACAGAATATAATACATATGAAAATCTAAAATATTTAATACATTTCAATTGATATTCTAATGTTTAACAGTGCAATTAAAATCGTAATTAATCACAATTTTTTTTGCGTTAATCCAGTGAAGTAACTGCGATTAATCGAGAGCCCTAGCCATTTCCCTTGCAAATTACCCTCTGCTCATCTTCAGGATAGCGGCCAGGCAGGGACATAATGCCGGCTGCTTCCTGGAGCAGCGCAGCATGGGGCCAGGGCAGGCAGGCAGGGAGCCTGCCCTGGCTCCGGTGCATGCTGCTGCCACCCCGGAGCCACATTAGGTAAGCAGTGCCGAGCTGCGTTAGGTAAGCGGTGCCAAGCTGCACCCCGTAACCCTCCTGCACCCCAACCCCCTGCCCCGAGCTCCCTCCCGCAGTCCACACCCCTCCTGCACCCCTGCCCTGAGCCCCCTCCTGCTCCCCAACCCCCTTCCGAGCCCCCTCATACACCCCACCACCCCTCCTCTGCCCCAAGCCCATTCCTGCACACCACACCTCTTCCCACACCCCGCACTCCCTCCCACACCCCAACCCCCTGCCCGGGCCCGCATACAATTTCCCCACCCAGATGTGGCCCTCAGCCCAAAAAGTTTGCCCACCCCTGTCTTAGACTGAGGAATGACTAATACGAAGCTAATTCCTGTTAATGCCCTCCAAAAACACATTAATTTAGTTACACTCTGAGAAAGGCCAGGTCAGTCCAATAGCTTGAAGCATTTACTCTAACAAATCTGGACTGGAAACAGAGTAATATTTCTAAAATGCCATCTAAACAGGAGGGGAAATTCTTCATGGGCGGTTTTGTTCCTCAAGCAGATTTCCCATCAGAAGTCACTACATACCAAAAACTAAACTAGGCCACCAGGTACTCTGCCACCATCTGAATATCAGCTTTGGTAGTTCAGGATTAACTGCTACCAAAGTTATGTTAGCAAAGTGGGAAGCCTCTGTGATGGAAGTCAGTGGATTCATAGGTCTTACCACTACACTTCCATCTCCTCAGGGGGTGGAGTTGTGTAGCATACAAACCAGGTTGTTGGCCACGCCCAGGGTGGGAGCTGCATTTCAGACCTCCTAGCGATCCAAGTGACCATGGAGGTTCAGATGCCAAACTGATCACTGCTGCTGTGGAAGAAGGTAGGAATATTGTCTCAGGCAGGTTTCTCTTCCCACTCCGATCTCCCAGACCTGAATTACTCCCAGATGCAGTTTCACAACAAATTGTGCTAGAAGAACACTGAAAGCAAAGAAAAAGGTGCCGAGGTGACGAAACAGTAACTAAACCAGCACTTGTAGGCATCAGCAGCCATCTGGGATGCGCCCTCCAGCTCCACCAAGGGCATGGTAACTGCACAGCCAGCAGGGCGAGCACAAGATATTGCCACTGCGTTAGCTCCACAAAAGTCTTCAGTATTTCTCAGCCCCACAGCAGTGGATTAAGAGAGGAAATGCTCCTGAATATTGAGAACTCAAAAACATGGTTCTCTAGATTACAAGTCTACTATTGCAAAGGGATGTCAAGTTCAGACCCCACCTACTTCATTGTTCTCAAAAGATTAAAGCACCCACCAGACATACAAGAGAGTGGGGTTATTTATATTTTTAAAGGAGAGTCTTTTCTGGATTGAAGCTGGCAAACAAAGGAATCCAAAGCTTCCATCCCTGTCCCCACCACCTTCCATTCCTCACAAGGAACCTGAAACAATTCTGGTCCCATTTTCAGAAAAAATCTTCCCCCGGTGGAGAATGGCGATAAGTTTAATCCTGGAAAGAAAGTTATGGAGCCCTGAGCCTCTGGCCTTGCAGACAACTTTAACCACAGCATCTCAGACAATGAAAAGAGATCTTAGCAACTTCAAGGTGAGGAGAACCGCTAGGGCTGGAGGGAGGCTCCAGGTCACTGAGCCCTTCCTCCAGAACAGATTTCATTACCCTTGAACGGTCTGCACAAGACAGGTCTCCAGACTCAGCCTGGGTTACCTCTGGGACAGTCAGCTGCTTAATCTGCCTTGGCAGCTTGTTCCAACCAAATATTTAAATGGTGATAGCATTTTTCCAGATACTTACCTCAAATTCTCCCTGCTGCACTGACTGCTCATTTCTTCTCATGGCCTAAGGGGAATAACCAACCTCTGTCCTTTACAGAGTATTTTAGGCAGGCTTCATACTCCTTTCAGCCACCTCCCCCACAGCCATCGCTGGGCTTTCTCCCATACAAACCTTGACACGTGGCATGTCCTTCCTGAGCTGATCTGTAAAGACACGGCCCTGTCCGCACTTTAAGCCCTGCTCAAGACCCATCTCCACCACCACAAGAAGCTCACCGAACAGGCAAGGGCAAGGGACACATGGAAGTTTATAGCTCTAATATCAAAAAAACCTTTGATGAATCAAGACCTATGGCAATACAAACAAACAAACATAGAAGACCACTGTTAGATCGCCCAAGGTCATTTTTCCTTCCACACTGAACACGCCAAGATCTCTTGATGGCCAACTGCTGGGGGCCACATTATTAGGCTATAAAGCACCTAGATGATTTTGAGATCTACAGAAATAATAAATAAGAAAATACTTTTCCTCAAATATCTCATTTGCTTGCTTGCTCGCTCATCTCTTCCTTGCTCTCCCATGGACCCAGGAGACCAGGTGCAAGTCCCTGGCTCTGCCACAACCTTCCTGTGACCCTGGGCAAGGCATTTAGCCTCTCTGCACCTCAGGTCCCCATCTGTGCAATGGAGACAACAGCCCTGCCCCCCAGGGTGTTGTGAGTAGGAAGATTGTGAGGTACTCAGACACCATGGTAATGGGGGCCAGATAAATACTTGAGAGACAATTGAGTAACCTCATTGAGGGGCCACAAATGCCAGAGAGGATAGAGGCCCAAACTGAGAGGGCAGAAATAGGGTGCAGGAAATAAAATGAGATTCAGTTTGGGAAAGCCCTAGATGTAAAGCTATAATGGTGTAGGAATCACAAACCTGTTCCAAGGCAGAGAACCAGCAGCAAAGCACAATGCAGACAGCAACACCAAGTTTGATCCTCAGCTGTACGCATGGAGATCTCACACCACAGATGGTCCCTGGATGCTCTGCAGAGACCACATCTGCAACACTGAGCATGGTGCTGGGCACCTCAATACCAGAAAGATACTGAACTGGAGGAAATGCAGATGTGCAACAAAAGTGATAAAGGGACAGGAGAACTGACTCATGTGGAGGGAGCTTTCCAGAGAGCTAGATATCTTGACAAGGGTGATGATCGAAGCGGGAGAGAAGGGTCCACCGGTATTTGAAAGATGCGAGCACCAGCTTAGAAAGGAACAGTTAGCCATGCCCAACCAAGCAAAGAGAAATTTAGACCATCAGGAACGATTAGACTAGGCAATAGTCCAGGAAAAGCAGTACTACAAACTAGGCCGAGCAAAGTAATGGAGCAGATGGACTTAATGAGCTTAATGAGGAACTGTCACTAACCAGGTTATCCCAGTGTCCTTCTATTTAATCAGGCCTCACCAGTTCAGCTCAGCAGCTTTGTTAGAAGAATTATTTTGAAATGGAAAATAAAAAAAAGAAAAAGACGTATAACTATTCCATTCAAGGCTGTTTCACAGCAGTATACCAGCAGCTCCACTTTAGGCCTATTGAAGAGGCACTGAATTGTAATAGCACACCACAGAGAGTACCCTCTGCAGTCACAGTGCTAAGGAGTCACTTCACAATCACTGCCAGCAAACACCTAATGAATTGATAATCTGAGGGCTCTCAGCATTACCTGAAAGGTCCTACAGTTTGATAAGAACTAATAATGTATTCCACTCTCCCCCGAGGGCATGGCTGTCCCCTCTTCATCTCCAAGATTGTTTCCCTGCCAATTACAGAACGAGCATGCTGCACTGTGACTGTGGTACCATAGTCCACTCACTGAAGACAACTGCAGTGGCAGATGCTATGCAGCTTCTCCCCAGTCAGCCATTTCATTACAACTGTTCACAAGTGTCCTTATCTAAAGGCCGGGCCCATGGTCACTCACCCCATCACAGGTTCAAGCTGCTCAAACTCATCCCTTGTAAATACTGTGAGTCAAGCAGCAGCACTGAGGCCTTGTCTACACTGCCACTTTACAGCACTGCAACTCTCTCACTCAGGAGATGTGAAAACACACAACCAAGCGCTGCAAGTGGCAAGGTAGACAGTGCACTAGCGCTGGAAGCCCCGCTCCCAGCACTGGCAGCTACTCCCCTGGTGGGGTGGTGTTTTTACAGCGCTGGGAGAGCTCTCTCTGTAGTCGCTGGTGCTGCAACTACACTGCCACATTAAAGCGCTGTTACGGCAAGGCATTTAGCCTCTCTGTACATTAAAGCGCTGCCATGGCAGCGCTTTAAACATTGCTAGCGAAGACATACCCTGAGTTTTACTGATGGCTTTCCAGATATTTACAAGTCACCTCTTTCAAGAGTCTAATGTGGCAATTGTGTCTTTTAAAGCTTTCCGTTGACTGAACAAGACGGGTCTCCAGACTCAGCCTGAGTTACCTCTGGGACAGTCAGCTGCTCAATCTGCCTTGGCAGCTTATTCCAACCAAATATTCAAATGGTGACAACATTCTTCCTGATTCTTACCTCAAAGTCTCCTTGCATGGCTTTTTGAGAGCACACATTAGAAACATGGATCATCATTCCTTCCAACTGCGCTTTGATATGTACCTCTAGATTTGTAATGTACAGCTGGAAGGAACAATGAGCGCAAAGCAATGAAGCTTTTGATACTGTCTCCCACAGTATTCTTGCCACTAAGTTAAAGAAGTATGGGCTGGATGAATGGAGTATAAGGTGGATAGAAAGCTGGCTAGATTGTCGGGCTTAATGGGTAGTGATCAATGGCTCCATGTCTAGTTGGCAGCCAGTGTCAAGCAAAGTGCCCCAGGGGTCAGTCCTGGGGCTGGTTTTGTTCAATATCTTCATTAATGATCTGGAGGATGGCACGGACTGTACCCTCAGCAAGTTTGCAGATGACACTAAACTGGGAGGAATGGTAGATATGCTGAAGGGTAGGGATAGGATACAGAGGGACCTAGACGAATTAGAGGATTGGGCCAAAAGAAATCTGATGAGGTTCAACAAGGACAAATGCAGAGTCCTGCACTTAGGACGGAAGAACCCCATGCACTGCTAAAGACTAGGGACTGAATGGCTAGGCAGCAGTTCTGCAGAAAAGGACCTGGGGATTACAGTGGATGAGAAGCTGGATATGAGTCAACAGTGTGCCCTTGTTGCCAAGAAGGCCAATGGCATTTTGGGATGTATAAGTAGGGGCATTGCCAGCAGATCGAGGGACGTGATCATTCCCCTCTATTTGACACTGGTGAGGACTCATCTAGAGTACTGTGTCCAGTTTTGGGCCCCACACTACAAGAAGGATATGGAAAAATTGGAAAGAGTCCAGCGGAGGGCAACAAAAATGATTAGGGGACTGGAACACATGAGTTATGAGGAGAGGCTGAGGGAACTGGGATTGTTTAATCTGCAGAAGAGAAGAATGAGGGGGGATTTAATAGCTGCTTTCAACTACCTGAAAGGGGGTTCCAAAGAGGATGGCTCTAGACTGTTCTCAGTGGCTGCAGATGACAGAACAAGGAGTAATGGTCTCAAGTTACAGTGGGGGAGGTTTAGGTTGGATATTAAAAAAAACTTTCACTAGGAGAGCGGTGAAGCACTGGAATGCGTTACCTAGGGAGGTGGTGAACTGTCCTTCCTTTGAGATTTTTAAGGTCAGGCTTGACAAAGCCCTGGCTGGGATGATTTAATTGGGGATTGGTCCTGCTTTGAGCAGGGGGTTGGACTAGATGACCTCCTGAGGTCCCTTCCAACCCTGATATTCTATGATTCCTAGCTCAGGCTCTCAAAACATAATGCACAGAAGAATGCTTGAAGGACACGTACCTACGAAGTCCATCCTGGGCAAGTGGATGAAGGAAACCACCATGGCTGTGAGAATTCTTGGTTTCTCACTGTGCTGCCAGTAGTCACTATTACAAGTGAACATTTACCACACCCCACAATACCCAAGATGCTGAAAGTATAGGGCACACTATATCATACCACCCTGGGTATGATAGTGACTTTTAATGGTGAATACGGAGCTTAAGAAAATTGAGGAACCTACATTTGCCATTTCAGTGACTCAGATTCAACTTGGAGGTCCAAAGGTTCCAAGATTTTCTCTACTGGTGCCTCCAAAACACAGCCAAGGTGGTGAATGCATTTCCCGTAGACCGTTCCCATATAAAACAAGACAGATATGAATAAGATAACAAGCACAGAGTTTAGACATTCCGCAGAAGGGTTACTGAGCTCTAAAGTTTGATTTTGCACAATGTGTCTATGCTGTAAGAAAGTAAGTACAGGTTATCTACACAGCAATTACAAATCTAGGATTACTCTTACATTTAGTCAAAACTGCTGCCAACTCACTGTATGATACGTCTACAGTAATCCATTCCACTCCTACTTCCTATTGTTACCAAGAAAAGCCTCAATAGTCAGATATGCAGCTCTGCAAGTCAACAATCTTAAACAAAATCTTTAGTCATAAAATACTCTACCCCAAGTCTGTTTAAGGGTCTTAGGTCTTCATGCTGCATTACGTGCTGGAGAGTGTCACTTCTCCTTGCTAGTCTCCCCCTCATTCAACTCTTGATTGTGCTTCTTTTGAAATGGTTATCCAGTACTTCAACTCATCCCCTTAAGCCTCAATTCCTTAAACGTCAATCTGGCCAAAACTTGTCTTCTCAAGCACACTCAGGAATGGGTTATCCATTCTCAAATCTCTAGTGACCTCTAGCTCAGAATCCAGTACCTTACATCCTTCCCTGATAGATCTCAGAACCCTTCATGGATGAAATCTTGACCCCATTGATTTCAATGGATGACTTCCTATCAACTTTAATGGGGCCAAGATTTCACCCAACATGTCCCATGATGGGAGCGTATTTATTACAGCAGATGATGGGAGCACCATTCCACCACTTCTCCAGTCCATTCCTTATGGAGTTACCAGGGCTTTGTCCTTCTCCCTAGGTAGATCGTTCTCCCACACAATGTTCACCATCTCGGACACTCTTCCTGCACCTAGTTAGAGAACCGGGGAGTCAGCATCCTTCAGGTAGGGTGTTGAACCACCTGACTCGCAACGCAGTGACTCAATGTTCCTGAGGACTCCCAAGAGCATTATTGATCACAGGGGAACCGGAAGTGGGCCACTAAACATTCCTTCCCCTCTACTCCTTCAGCTGCTGCCTATTTTGTGCCCTACCAAAGCCCACCCTCTTATTTCAACCCCCAATGTTTCCCACTGTTCGCACCAGCCTGAGCATCTCCACCATTTGCAGCAACAGTGGCAGCCCTGGTACTACAAATGAACAACCAGTTTGTAATCACGTTATCTAAACCTTCTCTGAGCAGGGTGAGGTAACGTGCTGGTTAGAATGCCACTGATGCTGCTACTCTAGCACTGCTGCAGCTACTGATGGAGCTGCTCTGGTTGGTACCTACCCTGGGAAATGTACTGAGACATTGCCACACTGTCCCCTTGCATCTGCCTACATGGACTGGAGCCTTTCAATATCTTCTTCCCTCCCAAGCTAGCTTTCCTTATAGGCCCTTCCAGGAGAGAACCATTAGGAGGAATTGGCCAAGGAAGCAGCACCTTACCCCCATGATGGCACTCGCCCCAGTGAATTGGATCACATGTTTTTAACTTAACTTGAAATATACTGTTTGACTGAAGTTGTGTGTGACTGATCGGAAAGAAAGAAAAATCACATTGGGTTTGCAAACAAGAACCGGGGGCGGGGGGGGGAGGAGGCAGGAGGGATAGCTCAGTGGTTTGAGCATTGGCCTGCTAAACCCAGGGTTGTGAGTTCAAATCCTGGAGGGGGCCATGTGGGATCTGGGGCAAAAATTGGGGATTGGTCCTGCTTTGAGCAGGGGGTTTGACTAGATGACCTCCTGAGGTCCCTTCCAACCCTGGTATTCTATGATTCTGATTTCTTTCCTTCACTCAGCACCGCCATGGGACTTTTAAAGGCCATGTCACTAACAAAGCCTTTTCACAGAACCAAATATATGCCTCATACACTGATGGAAAGAACAC
This sequence comes from Lepidochelys kempii, assembly GCF_965140285.1. NCBI lineage: Eukaryota > Metazoa > Chordata > Testudines > Cheloniidae > Lepidochelys > Lepidochelys kempii. The sequence goes on along the minus strand of NC_136386.1, from coordinate 48,771,710 downwards.
TGTATATCAGAGTCTCTTCCTTCAGGAACCAATGAGGCCAAGGTGATCAAAAGGCAGCCAGTAAGTGAAACTCAGTCCACTGGGAAGCCACCCCAAATCTTTTATGCAGTGCTATATTCTATCCAGAGGCCACAGGGACCCTGGAATATTGAGATCAAATGGAAAGAGGACTGGACTATTCTGAAAGGCAGGCAGGGAAGAGAGTGTTAGGACATTAGTGAACACTCAGGGATCACCAACACAGCCAGGTGGCTACTAGAAGATCAACACAATTGGACTGGAAACTTTGAGGATATACTTTGGCCACTTAGGCAGATGGGATCACCTACTGACAGTACCACGCTAAGGACTGCTTTCATTTTCATAATATTGTTACCACCTACCTCTTACACAGCACATCCAATCAGCAGATCTCAAAGTGCTTTACAAAGGAGGATAAGTGCCATTATCCACATTTTACAGATGGGAAACTGAGACACAGAGCTGTAGTGGAGACTTTCTAGCTACAAGGGCTGCTGAACTTGAGGTGCTACAGTCATCCTTAGGGACACAAAGCCCAGTTATGTGTCCCTGAAGCACGTTCAGACAGCTGCTCAGTATTAGGGGATACATGACAGATTGTATAGTTCTTGTGCAATTATGGTACTAACACCCTCACCTGTCAGTATTTCAGCTATAGAGTGGACAGGCTCTAAAGGGTGGACAGAGAAAACTGTCTGAGGGTGTGTCTCCCCATCCGGCAGGAGGTGCAATTCCCAGCTCCAGCAGACGCACTGTGAATGTTTTCAGTGCATCTAGCACCACTCTTTAGTAAGCCTATAGAGAGCTTCTCTCAGACCAGTAAAGTATTTCAAAATTGTAAGAGCTTTAAGGGCACCCTCTCTAGGTGATCCTTCACTGTCACTCAGCTCCACCCCTTGCACTACAGGCTGAAGAAAAGACGGCTGACCCCCACCCCCAGTCAGCCTCACCTCAGTCCCCGGAAAAATCATGGAGCAGGTCCTCAAGGAATCAATCCTGAAGCACTTACATGAGAGGAAAGTGATCAGGAACAGTCAGCATGGATTCACCAAGGGAAGGTCATGCCTGACTAATCTAATCGCCTTCTATGATGAGATTACTGGTTCTGTGGATGAAGGGAAAGCAGTGGATGTATTGTTTCTTGACTTTAGCAAAGCTTTTGACACGGTCTCCCACAGTATTCTTGTCAGCAAGTTAAAGTAGTACGGGCTGGATGAATGCACTATAAGGTGGGTAGAAAGTTGGCTAGATTGTCGGGCTCAACGGATAGTGATCAATGGCTCCATGTCTAGTTGGCAGCGGTGTCAAGTGGAGTGCCCCAGGGGTCGGTCCTGGGGCCGGTTTTGTTCAATATCTTCATAAATGATTTGGAGGATCATGTGGATTGCACTCTCAGCAAATTTGCGGATGATACTAAACTGGGAGGAGTGGTTGATACGCTGGAGGGCAGGGATAGGATACAGAGGGACCTAGACAAATTGGAGGATTGGGCCAAAAGAAATCTGATGAGGTTCAATAAGGGTAAGTGCAGAGTCCTGCACTTAGGATGGAAGAACCCAATGCACCGCTACAGACTAGGGACCGAATGGCTAGGCAGCAGTTCTGCGGAAAAGGACCTAGGGGTGACAGTGGACGAGAAGCTGGATATGAGTCAGCAGTGTGCCCTTGTTGCCAAGAAGGCCAATGGCATTTTGGGATGTATAAGTAGGGGCATAGCGAGCAGATCGAGGGACATGATCGTTCCCCTCTATTCGACATTGGTGAGGCCTCATCTGGAGTACTGTGTCCAGTTTTGGGCTCCGCACTACAAGAAGGATGTGGATAAACTGGAGAGAGTCCAGCAAAGAGCAACAAAAATGATTAGGGGTCTGGAACACATGAGTTATGAGGAGAGGCTGAGGGAACTGGGATTGTTTAGTCTGCAGAAGAAAAGAATGAGGGGGGATTTGATACCTGCTTTCAACTACCTGAGAGGTGGTTCCTGAGAGGATGGTTCTAGACTATTCTCAGTGGTAGAAGAGGACAGGACAAGGAGTAATGGTCTCAAGTTGCAGTGGGGGAGGTTTAGGTTGGATATTAGGAAAAACTTCTTCACTAGGAGGGTGGTGAAACACTGGAATGCATTACCTACAGAGGTGGTAGAATCTCCTTCCTTAGAAGTTTTTAAGGTCAGGCTTGACAAAGCCCTGGCTGGGATGGTTTAATTGGGGATTGGTCCTGCTTTAAGCAGGGGGTTGGACTAGATGACCTCCTGAGGTCCCTTCCAACCCTGATATTCTATGATTCTCTACCAAAGGGGAACAGTTAGGAGATTTAGCCTGTCCCATATACAGTTTTTCCACCTCTGAAGGCTATAGTATCCCATGTTTAAACAGAATCTTTGAAAGCTGCAGGGAACTTCCCAATCTGTCTCCATTTATTTCAGGGTCCCCTTTGACATACTAGTACAGTTGGTTATTGGTAATTTCCACTTGGTGTTAAGCACCAAGATACCCCCACTATCTTACAGGGTGTCAGAGACCGACTAGTGACCCCAGGAAGTAGAGCAATACTTGGCAGGAAATTTCTCTGGTTCCTTCCAGCTGTATGTGAATTTCTTCATGCATTACACTATGCAGATTAGACTGCAGTCTTAAAACACAAGGATAGGATAGGCATAAGCTTCATTCCATGCTAACAATTCTCTCTTGATTTCCAAAGTACAGCTGAGGGAAAACTAGATCACTAGACCCAATCACTGCCTTCAGGCTGAAGAAAGTGGGTCTAGAAGAAAGCGGGAAAGAAGGATCCCAACTCAGAGGTATCAGTGTCTCAGAGAAGTTACAGAGCACAATTTAAAGACAGTTAACATTTCAGCTGCTCAAGTAAATCTAGCGAGCTGTTCTTGAGCGCTGGAACAGGGAAAAGAAAAGTCAACATTACCCTTAAAAGCTTCAGTAACAGGTATGTGCTCCCACGGCATACAAGATTCTCATCAGTAAGAACATAAGCCAGGCAAACATGGTCCCTTCAATGCTGGGAAAATAGACCGCAAAGCTCCAGTCAGACACCAGGTACCAATTTGAAGCAAGCCTGTTTTCACAGTACTGAAACCCGAACAGCCTGAATTGATCACTCCCACTAGCTGTAAAAACAGAAGCATCTGTTTATAATCATTAACTTGAGCAGTAATTACAACAATCACTTCTGTAAAAAATAAACCTGCTCTTCATTAATGCCGCTATGTGTCATCCTCTACCTGTCTATATTAGGCTCAATTAAAGAAAACAATTGCTCTTCACTCCAGCATCCCCACCCATGGCAATTCTACAAGGCCATACAAGCCTTCACACTAGGATTCCCAGGTTTGCATAAGCCAGTTTACATAGAACTGATTTCCTTTGAAACTAAGATGTGATGAGAACACCAAACAGGTCTGAGCCACCTTGAGAACAGGGGAGGAAAGGCAGAGAATAAAACTGAATCCTTTGCAGACGGGGAAGATGCAAGAATTGAGATGAAGTGTTGAGAAGTGCCTTTTAGCAGCAAAAAGAAAAGGAGTACTTGTGGCACAGTGGCTGCTTACAGGAGTGCTGGAACTGGGGGACGGGGGGGAAGACATAACTTTTTACTGGCCATAAGGGGGAACAATTGGCATGGAAGGGGGAGGAGAAGAGCAAGCAAGGGGTGGGGCCTTGGGGGGAGGAGGGCAGCGCGGGTGTGAAAAATCCACATACCTGAGAGATGTAGTTATACCAACCTAACCCACACTGTAGACAGCGCTATGTTGCCAGGAGGGCTGCTCCCATCACCACAGCTACCCGCCTCCCAGGGAGGTGGAGTACCTGCGCCAATGGGAGAAGCTCTCGTCGGTATAAGTAACGTCATCACTGAGCACTGCACCCGCGCTACTGCAGCGCTGTAAGTGTAGACAAGGCCTAAGAAATCACGCTCTAAGGGCGCGTCTTCACAGACGACGTTAAAGCGCTGCCGCTGGGTTGCGGCACTGTGCTGGGAGAGAGCTCTCCCAGCACTTCCTAAAAAAAAAACAAAAAACAAAAAACAAAACACACACACAAACCCACACACACCACCTCCATGAGGGGCATAGCTCCCAGGGCTGGTGCACTGTCTACACTGGCACATTAGAGCGCTGAAACGTGCAACGCCCAGGGGGTGTCTTTTCACACCCCTGAGCAAGAAAGTTGCAGTGCTGTAAAGTGCCAGTTGCTGGGTGGTGGAATTGTGATGTCAGAAGGAACTGAGCTACAGAATTCCCTCACCTTCATTTGCAAGTGACATTTTAACTAAGATGCAGTAGAGCTGTCACTGCAAATTCCCTTGACTGCATTCACCCTAGTTGTGTAAGTGGCTTTTTCTCTGTTTTGAGCTCTTTCAATTAGTCTCCAAGGCTTAAAAGCAAAACAAAACAAAAACCACCTTTTTGCCAACTCGAAATCCCTTGCTTTTATTGACACTGTCCTGCTTCCACTGGAGTTCTCTAACTCGGGAGATTTGTCCCTTTTGACTCCAATTTCCAAACGAAAGCTTCTGTTTCAGAACTAATTTTTTCTAATTTGTATTACGGCAGCACCCCAGTTCAAGACCAGGGCCCCATCGTGCTAGAACTGTACGAACAAAGTCAACAGCCTCTGCTCCAGAAAGCTCAGCCTACATGTCTCAAAGGACATACAAGATGGATGAAAGACAAGCGGGATGAGAAAGATTAGTAACAATCAGACGAACAGCATATACAATCCCCTGTCACACATACAGCACCATGCACTCTGGGGATCCCAGGCAGTGCTTTTACCTTTGCAGAAAGCCTTCTTCTTCATGCTGTCAAGTATCAGAGGGGTAGTTGTGTTAGTCTGTATCCACAAAAACGACAAGGAGTCCGGTGGCACCTTAAAGACTAACAGCTTTATTATTCAGGGTTTTTACCCACGAAAGCTTATGTTCAAATAAAGCTGTTAGTCTTTAAGGTGCCACCGGACTCTTCTTGTTTTTTCCAATGCGTCTTTCACACCTAGGCTGTTCCCAGCCGGGAATGAACCACTTCAGCATTGTCTATTCTAAGAAATTTTAGAGACTGTTTCCTACCATCTGCTCCATTGGACCAGTGGGATCCATAGTGCAGAAAAGCACCCTGCAGCTTCTACGTTTTTAGAACCACATCAGTTAACCAGGGTGAGCTGACATGGTGTAAAGCTTCTGCGGCGTTGTCTTAATGACAGCTCCCATCAGTACAGCTGAGACAGCAGCAGACACCAGTGGGAATCTCTCTAAAATTCCCTGAAGTAGACGACATTCAAGATGGGCAATGACTCATCTGCTGTAGCAGCTGGATTTCTAAAACGCTCCCATCATTAAGAGAACGACGTTTGAATAATATGGCAGCAATGGCTGGAATCCAGGATTGTCCCCTTGACTCCAGAGGGTACTGGCCCCATCACCCTCACTTCCAAACATATTCCTTTCCCGAACAGCCCCTCTTGAATTAGTCCAGTCGCATGACTCAACAACCAGTTCTCTTTAAATCCATTTGGAAAGGAAGGGGAAGGAGGAACTTTACTGAAAAAAACCCATTTCACAGCTGAGAGTTGGCAATACAGGGTCCCAAACCAGAAAGCAAGGGAGCACACAAGCCAACCTAGCTTCCTCTATACTGGGATAGAGCACACAGAGTTCAAAAATGTGTTAATTAACCATTATTTCTCCCTTAGTGCAGGCAAGGACAGTCACGTCCTGGTTCATACTAATGCAAAATTGTGAACATGTTTTCTAACCCAATGCTTTTCCCTAGCATAGATGAGGCATTGGAGGGGCTGAGCCACAAACAGATGGTTTAGAAAAAATTAATGCATTCTTCAAGAACCCTCCCACCACACTGGTGTAAGTCAGAAGCAACTCCAATGAAGTTAGATAGCTGTAAAGAAGTTCAGAATCTGGTCCCAAATCTTCATACATACATGCCCATGGAACAAGGGAAGATCAAGCTCTTTACACCAATTTTGAATACAATATGGCCCAGCACAGACAACGAACAAACCATATTGGGAACAGATTCTGAACTTGTCACAGCCTAATGGTGTTCAAACCCTTTCAGAGAAAGCAGAGTTTACACCATATTCTAAAACGGTTTTCAATCTAGCCCTGCAAGTTGTACAGGGATTGGTGGGTTTTTTTTAAAATCTCCCTTTATTCATTACAGTGCTTTAGTGTCTCATTAATTTTGAGAGCACAGTCCACCCTGATTAGCCAGGTTAAGTGTCCATCTTCAAGTGCTAAGAGAGTGCAAAAACCTATTCTCAGGCCTCAAATGTGTTATATGAATGTAGTTAGCACCTCATCAGGCACTAAGGCCTTGTCTGTAGGGGGTAAATAAATGGTGTCTCAGCAGAAGGCAACCCTCTGTGGAGCCGTTGGGCAGAATTCAAATCAGGCTTCTTTGTTAATCAGAGCGATCACGGAAAATGGATATTTCATTTCAGCAGCAGCAAGTCCAGAACCTGCAATTCTTACCCATGGAGCATCACATGCCACAACAAAGTGGCACTTAACATGAAACAGGTGGTGGGATCTGGCCTCTAGCAACAGAGCAGCTTCCAGTATTAAAGCATGTCACCATTTTCAAAACGGTGAAAACTCCTCATTCTTACCCTCAAGGCCTATGCTGTATCGCAACTCTCCCACCTAGGCCTTATCTATACTCCAACATGTTCACCATACTTCCTTCCACCTCCCTGACCCTCCAGACTTGGGGCCTTCTCTCATGCAGTCCCTGTACTTGAAAGAACCTCCCTGATCCTGCAGGTCATGCAAATTCTCTCCCCTCCTTCTAAACCCTCCCCTACACCAGGACCTGAATTTGGTGCTTTTTTTCCCTAGCAGGCTGCCATCCCATGCTCCAGAATTTAACCAACTCCATCTCATGCCCTCTTGCAAAAACAATATTCACACTGTGAAAATGGGGTAACCAGTGAAGTGATGACTGCCTGGCTCTGCAGAGAGCCTGAAACAATAGCTCTGAGAGGAGCACGAAGAGTTTCTGTTCTTCTCCATGGGGCATTATTAGCAAATATCTCCAATGGCTAGAGATTGGACGCTAGACTGGGAGGGCTCTGAGTTACTACAGAGAATTCTTTCCCAGGTGTCTGGCTGGTCTCAGCAGAAGACAACCCTCTCACCCACACACTCATGGTCTAACTGATCACAGTGTTGGGGGTTGGGAAAGAATTTTCCCCAGGATCAGATTGGCAAAGCTCTGGTTGTTTTTTGCCTTCCTCTGCATCATGAGTCAATTGCTGGTTTCAACTACAGTAAATGGTGGATTCTATGTAACTTGGTCTTTAAATCAAGATTTAAGGACTTCAGTAACTCAGCCAGAGGTTGTGGGCCTACTAGAGGAGTGGGTGGTGAAGGCTTCGTGACCTGCAATCTGCAGGAGTTCAGACTAAGGCCAGGAGAAACCATCATGATCATCTAAAGTCTATGGGTCAACTCTGAAAGCTGATTATGATCATTTTAATGTCACTGTTGCTAACTATTTTAAGAAAAACGAGAGTCCTTGTGACACCTTGGAGACTAATAAATGTAATTGGGCATAAGCTCACGAAAGGACTCCTCGTTGTTTTTGCTGATACAGACTAACAGGGCTACCACTCCGAAAACTATTTTAAGGAGCATCATATTAAGAAAGTCTACGTGACCTACAGTGAGTAGCATTTTAGTTCATTATTATAAGCAGGCAGGGCGAGGAAGATTACACAGGAATTGTGCCAAACTGGATCAGAGAAGAGGTGCAGCTAGTCCCATATCCTGTATCTGACAGTCGGAACCAGATGCTTCAGAGGAAGGTGTCAGAAGCCCACATTAGCGGATGTGGGATAATTTGCCCCAACACTGGGTTGCATCCTGGTCTCTAATGGTCAGAGATCGGCTTAAGCCCTGAAGCAGGAGGGTCAATAAATATCTTGCCAAAGGTTTGTTACGTAGTGTAAATCATTCTGGATGTTCTCTATCGGATAGCCACGTAAATAGCAAGTTTAAAACAGCACACACACACACACACTCCTGTTTTTCCCAAAATGTGATGCCCCTATTAACAATTCACCTCCAATGACTCCTTTTACTCTCCAGCCCTGGAAACGCACATTAAGGGCTAGTCTATACTGGCAATGTTAAAGCACTGCCTCTCCCAGCGCCCTAATACCACCTCCATGAGGGGTGGCTCCCAGCGCTGGTACATTGTCTACAACGGCGCTTTAGAGCGCTGAAACTTGCTGCGCTCAGGGGGCGTTTTTTCACATCCCTGAGCAAGAAAGTTACAGCGCTATAACGTGCCAGTGTAGACAAGCCCTAAGAAAACTGGAAAAAGAACAGCATGCTACTGAGGGCGTGTCTATGCTACATCGGCACAGCTGAAACACTGTAGTGAAGGCACTTCCCACATTGACAAAAGGGATTTTTCCGTCAAAGTAGCTAATCCGTCTCTCCAAGAGGCGGCAGCTAGATGGGCGGAAGAGTTCTTCCGTCAACCTAGCAGTTTCTACACCGGGATTAGCTTGACCTAACTGCATTGGCCAGGGCGCAAAATTGTTCACGGTCCTGAGCAACGCAGCTAGGTCGATCTAATTTTTAAGTGTAGACCTGGCCTGTAAGTAAGACTCAGTTCCTTCTCTCCCCTTGCTTATTGCCTTCTCTCCCTGAATCAAACATGCCATACCCATCTATATTGTGAAATCCCCAGGGCTGGGCAGTGATCATCCCTAAAATGCCAAGCACACTTATGGTGCCAGAATAGAACATGCAATGTTTTAAACAAATGACATCATTTGGAAGCTAGGCTGCTGACAATTCTATAAAATAAACCTACAATACAGTTTGCATGGAAAACTTTTCATTTGATTTGCCTTTCAAATCATCCCATTTGCCTAGTAAACATACTGGCTCCAATTTAGTTTGTATGGGGTTGCCAGTGGTTCGAATTGCCAGGTGCTGGCCAGGGTGGCCCAGTGGTTCGGGTGCTAGCCTACTACTTACAACAAAAAAACTTCAAATCCAGACTCCAGCGAGAAACTGCTGAATTGGAATTCATTTGCAAATTGGATACTATTAATTTAGGCTTAAATAGAGACTGGGAGTGGCTAAGTCATTATGCAAGGTAGCCTATTTCCCCTTGTTTTCTGCTCTCCCCCCCCCCCCCCGACGTTCTGGTTAAACTTGGATTTATGCTGGAAATGGCCCACCTTGATTATCATATACATTGTAGTGAGAGTGGTCACTTTGGATGAGTTATTACCAGCAGGAGAGTGAGTTTGTGTGTGTGTGTGGTTTTTGGAGGGGGGTGGGGGGTTGAGAAAACCTGGATTTGTGCTGGAAATGGCCCACCTTGATTATCATACACATTTTAAAGAGAGGTTTCAGAGTAACAGCCGTTGTTAGTCTGTATTCGCAAAAAGAAAAGGAGTACTTGTGGCACCTTAGAGACTAACCAATTTATTTGAGCATGAGCTTTCGTGAGCTACAGCTCACTTCATCGGATGCATAAAGCGAGCTGTAGCTCACGAAAGCTCATGCTCAAATAAATTGGTTAGTCTCTAAGGTGCCACAAGTACTCCTTTTCTTTTTGCGAATACAGACTAACACGGCTGTTACTCTGAAGCCTACTACTCGAAAGACCAAGGTTCAAATACCTGCTCTAACACAGACTTCCTGTACTATCCTTTGGCAAGACCCTTAGCCTTTCTGTGCCTTTGTTCCTGAATCTGTACAATGGGGTTAACAGCCCTGCCCTATCTCACAGGATCAGTGCATTAGGGATTGTGAGGCAGTCAGGTGTTACAGCAACAGGGGCCATATACATACGTACCTAAGAGACAGATGCTAGATAGATTCTGGACTCCTCCTCTGAACACCAGCGAAGGAGAGGAGATAATAGGGATGCGAAAGTAAGGCCATGCCTACACTCTGGGCACTACATGGCACAGCCACAGCACCATGGCATACATGCTTCATACAGCAGTGGAAGGGATTTTTCTGTAACCCAGCCCTCCAAGCGGCAATAGCTAGGTTAACAAAAGAATTCTTCCATCACCCTTGTAACCCTGTAGCGTGGACACAGCCTACATCAGTGGAAGGGGTTTTTCATTGCTATAGTTAATGCACCTCCATGGAGCGCCGCAGCGCCAGTGTGGATGCCCTGATCTATTAATGCGCTCTTATCAGCCTCCAGAAGTGTCCCACAATGCCTGTTCTAGCCACTCTGGTCATCACTTTGAACTCTACTGCCCTAAGGTGACCAGCCATCAGGCCCACCCTTTAAATTCTCTGGGAATTTTGAAAATCCCCTTCCTGTTTGCTCAGCCAGGCGTGGAGTGCTCTCAGCGAATCTTTCCAGGTGACCATGCCTCCACGCGCCAGGCGATCCCCAGTATGAAGCAACGGTGAGGTGGCTAGACCTCAGTGTTTGGGGGGAGAACGCTGTCCAGTTCCAGCTGCAATCCAGCTGCAGGAATTACAGTACCTTCTAGCAGATACCAAGGGACATGATGGAAAGGGGCCATGACCGAGACGCACTGCTGTGCAAGGTTAAAGTGAAGGAGCTGCGGAATGCCTACCGCAAAGCCCGCGAGGAAAACAGCCACTCGTGCTGCCCCTGTGACCTGTCATTTCTACAAAGGGCTGGACGTGATACTTGGGGGCAACCCCACCTCCACTCCATACCACCATGGACACTTCAGAGCCCAGTGCAACAAGGCAGGAGGAGCAGCAGCAAAGCAGGAGCGAGGGTGCAGACGAGGAGGAAGACGCCACAGCATCCCTAGATGGACGCAGCCCGGAGCTGTTCTCAAGCCAGGAGGAAGGTAGCCAGTCACGGCGGCCGGTGCTTGGGGAAGGACAAACACACACCAGAGGAGGTTCCCGGTAAGCAGCTTTTATTTTGGGAAGGAAGTTATTCGGTGCAGGCTCTTGGGGCGAGGAGGGTTAGGGCTCCATGCATGCCTAGATGTGGAATAGGGCGTTGATGTGCTCTCTCACATCGCAGAAATCGGCCTCAGTGATCTCTTCAAAGGACTCATGCAGACGCCGGGCAATCTGCTTGCGCAGGTTTCTTGGCAGAGCTACTGTGGTCCTTGTCCCAGTCAGGCTAACATGTCTGCACCACTGTGCAGTGACGGGCGGGAGGACCATTGCTGCACACAGGCAAGCTGCATATGGGCCAGGGCAGAAGCCGCATTGCAGTGGAAGACCCTCCCTTGCTTCCCAGGTCACCCTAAGCAGCAAGATCTTTTCCAGGACGAACTCATCCTGGGGAAAATGTGGGGACAGTGTTCAGTATAGTGGCCCCCTGCAGCACAGAACCCCAGAGAGCAGTATGGCCGAGAAACAATTAGTCCACCTTGCCCCTGTGCTCACCATTGTGGGGCTCCCGCGGCTTATGTGCGCTCGCTTTGGGATGGGCAATTTCTGTGACTGTGTACACTGCTCGTCTAAGTACAGTCAAATCATTGCTCTGTCTGATGTGAACAATGCTGCCTCTGTTAAGTGTCGCATTTTGGCTCTACAGATGCAGCCTTGAGATCCCAGCCGTCCTTGTTATCACCGCCCAAAAGACTCCGAAGAATCAGGAAGCAGTCTCGTAGAAGCAAAGAGGACACGCTGCATGAAGTCATGCAGCACTCCCTTAATGAAAATCAAAAAGTGCAGGAGTGGCAGAAGATTGAAAGGAGGGTCTGCCAGCAAAATGCGGATCGCCAGCACCAAAGCACAGAGCGGCTGCTAAGCATCATGGAGCGCCAGGCAGACTCGATATAGGCACTTGTAACAATGCAGACGGACCATTTCCATGCCTGCCCGCCTCCCGCCCCTGCAGACCTTGTCCCAAAACTCTTTCCCTTGTGCCCCCATGTCACCGCCAACCCACTTTCCCCAACATCCGGGTTCTTATCGCCACCACCTGCCTCCAACACTTGTAGCTTCACCACCCAGCCTTGCAAACTACGACCCTTACCCACTGCACTCAACCCCCATCACCATGCATTTTAGCCAGCCTGAAGCACAGCACTCATTGCACGGCACTCCAGACAGGAAGGCTGAGTTTGATAACAGGACATACGCAAATCTCTGATTGTCCCGTTCCCCTCCCCACCCCCTTCCCTCGTCCCAAACAGCACAGATGTGTCATGCCCTTTCTGTTTCCCAAACAGTTGTGTTTCTTTTCAATAAATGAATTTTTTGGCTTTGAAAACATTTAATATTGCAGTAAGTAAAAGATACCTTAGCCCAGGAGAGCAACAGACACTGCAAGTCAGTGCATCATATGTAGCAAACACAGATTCCTACTAACGTTGGAAGCACTGCACTTCAAGCACTGCACTTCACTCCCGTGCAGGGCACCAAACATTACCAGGGGCTTTCAGCCTCAAATTGCACCCTCAAGGCACCCCTAATTCTTGCAGCCCCGCACTGGGCCCCTCTAATACCCTGGCTCTCTGGCTGTTCAAATTCAGCCTCCAGGTGTTGAACCTCCAAGTTTCATACCTGAATGAATCTTTCACCCTTCCCTTCACAAATGTTATGGAGTGTACAGCACGCAGATATAACCGCAGGGATGCTGTCATCGGCCAGGTCCAGCTTCCCATATAGAGAGCGCCAGCAGTCCTTTAAACAGCCAAAAGCACACTCCACTGTCAACTGACTCAGCCTGTTGAACCGCTCCTTGCTGCTGTCAAGGCTCCCTGCATAGGGTTTCATGAGCCACGGCATTAAAGGGTAAGCGGGGTCTCCAAGGATCACAATGGGCATTTCAACTTCCCCTACGGTGATCTTCTGGTCTGGGAAGAAAGTCCTGGCTTGCAGCTTCATGAACAGGCCTGTGTTCCGAAAGATGCATGCATCATGCACCTTTCCAGGCCAGCTGATGTTAAAGTCAATGAAATGCCCACGGTGATCCACAAGCGCCTGGAGAACCATAGAGAATTTGGTTCCAATTTCTTCCAATTTATGTACTCTGAGGCTAGGTGGGCTGGTGCCAGAATTGGAATATGCATCCCATCTACCGCCCCCCTGCAGTTAGGAAAGCCCACTTGTGCAAAGCCAGTCACAATGTCATGCACGTTACCCGGAGTCACGGTTCTTCTGAGCAGAATGCGATTAATGATCCTGCAAACTTGCATCAACACGATTCCAACGGTCGACTTTCCCACTCCAAACTGGTTAGTGACCGATTGGTCGCTGTCTGCAGTTGCCAGCTTCCAGATTGCAATAGCCACCTGCTTCTCCACCGTCAGGACGGCTCTCAATCTCGTGTCCTTGCGTCGCAGGGTTGGGGCGAGCTCCTCACACAGTCCCATGAAAGTGGCTTTTCTCATCCAAAAGTTCTGCAGCCACAGCTCGTCATCCCAGACTTGCATGGCGATGTGATCCCACCACTCAGTGCTTGTTTCCCGAGCCCAAAAGCGGCGTTCCACTGTGGTCAACATGTCTGTGAATGCCACAAGCAATCTCCGGTCGTATGCGTTATGCGCGTCAACATCGTTGGACTCCTCACTGTCAGTTTTTAGCTTAAGGAGTAACTCGACTGCAATGTGTGACATGTTTGCAAGACCCATCAGCATATTCCTCAGCAGTCTGAGATCCATTCCCACAGACCGAAAGGGAAGACTGAGTGCGCAGTACAAAAAATGTTGAAAGATGGCACCAAATGTGGACAGAAGCACAGGGATTGCTGGGATGTGAAGCGATGCATCACGGGGCGTTGGGACAGGACCCAGAATGCCCCGCATCTCCCTCCCTCCCCCTTCCCACAAGCCACAGTGCCAGAATGGGAAGAGGTGATCTGTGGGATAGCTGCCCATAATCCACCGCTCCCAATGCTGCTGCAAGTGCCGCAAATGTGGCCATGCCAGTGCGCTTGCAACTGACAGCGTGAACACACTACAGCGCTTTCCCTGCTGCAGTCTCCAAGGGCTAGTTTAACTCATAGCGCTCTACATCTGCAAGTGTAGCCATGACCCTTGTCCGCACTCAGCAATAGCCCCATTTCAGCAATGGCTGGCCTGCAACAATGATCAGGATTAAGGGCAAGGCAGGATTTGCCTTTGTCTGACGAGGTGGCACCGATTCAGGGACAATGACCAGTGAATGAGGGCTCAAGAATGGTCTATACCTCACACTTAAGTCAACACTGCTATGATGCTCCAGGACGTAGATTTATGGTAGCTAGGCCGACCTAACCCCCAGTGTAGACACAGTCTGGGTGACAGAAGAATGAGTCCTGCAACTTGTAGAGGTGGATTACTACAGCACTGGAAAAAATCCATGAGTTGGTGTAGACTGTGTCTGTATGACAGGGTCACAACAGCATAGCTACCACAACACACAGTTGTGCCGCTGCACACCCCATAGTGTGCCGTTGCACACACCCTACGCCTGTGTTTCCTCAACGCAAAGACAGCTCTCTCTGCGCCATGCCTTCAGAAGTGATGTTTGAAGCTATGATTTATTCACAGAAAATTTTAACAATTTCACAGAAGAGGCATGGGAAAACAAGATCATCACAGAAAGGTGAGGAGTGGGGGATCCATAGGAGGTGTTTGTGGGGTGGGCTTTGCCCTCAGTGACGGGTCCTGTGGGGCTGGCTCCCAACTCTGGGCATAGTAACCTGGCTCACGTAGTCATAGAATCAAAAGAATATTAGGGCTGAAAGAGACCTCAGGAGGTCATCTAGTCCAGTGGTCTCCAAACTGGGGTGTGCACACCCCAGGGAGTACGCGAGATTATCCCAGGGGGTTTGCGGCAGCAGGAGCGCCACCGGATGGCGCTCCACCATTTTTTTCCTTCGGCAGCAGCTCTGTACATCCACAGCTGATGTTCCCCTCCGGCGGCCCGCCTGCGGTAAGTCTTCCCGTCTTCTTCCGTTGGCGGCACGCCTGCAACTGGTCTTCCAGTCTTCACCCTGGGGTTGCGCGAGCCAAAAAGTTCGGAGACCACTGATCTAGTCAAATCCCCTGCTAAAAACAGGGCCAACACAAACTAAATCATCCCTGCCAAGGCTTTGTCAAGCCGGGCCTTAAAAACCTCCAAAGGATGGAGATTCCACCACCTCCCTAGGTAACCCATTCCAGTGCTTCACCACTCTCCTAGTGAAATAGTGTTTCCTAATATCCAATCTAGACCTTCCCCACTGCAACTTGAGACCATTGCTCCTTGTTCGGTCATCTGCCACCATTGAGAACAGCCTAGCTCCATCCTCTCTGGAACTCACCTTCAGGGAGTTGAAGGCTGCTATCAAATCCCCCCTCACTTTTCTCCTCTGCAGACTAAATAACCCCAGTTCCCTCAGCCTCTCCTCATAAGTCATATGCCCCAACCCCCTGATCATTTTCATTGCCCTCCGCTGGACTCTTTCCAATTTGTCCACATCCCTTCTGTAGTGGGGGGACCAAAACTGGACACAATGCTCCAGAAGTGGCCTCACCAATGCCGAATAGAGGGGAATAATCACTTCCCTCAATCTGCTGGCAATGCTCCTACTAATACAGCCAAATATGCCACTGGCCCTCTTGGCAACAAGGGCACACTGCTGACTCATGTCCATCTTCTTGTCCACTGCAGTCCCCAGGTCCTTTTCTGGGGAACTGTTGCTTAGCCAGTCGGTCCCCAGCCTGCAGCGGTGCATGGGATTCTTCCTTCTTAAGTGCAGGACTCTGCACTTGTCCTTGTTGAACCTCAGATTTCTTTTGGCCCAATCCTCCAATTTGTCTAGGTCACTCTGGACCCTATATCCCTACCCTCCAGCGTATCTACCTCTCCCCACAGTTTAGTGTCATCTACAAACTTGCTGAGGGTGCAATTAATCCCATCATCCAGACCATTGATAAAGATGTTGAACAAAACCGGCCCCAGAACCAACCCCTGGGGCACCACTTGATACCGGCTGCCAACTAGACATCGAGCCATTGATCACTACTCGTTGAGCCCGACAATCTAGCCAGCTTTCTATCCACCTTATAGTCCATTCATCCAATCCATACTTCTTTAACTTGCTGGCAAGAATACTGTGGGAGACTGTATCAAAAACTTTGCTAAAGTCAAGATATATCACATCCACCTCTTTCTCTATATCCACAGAGCCAGTCACAATGCCACTCAGGTTTGGTCCATCTGCTCCTTTGTAGATGGAGGGGTTAAGGGCCAAAATTCATTGGCACTGCATCTGCGTGCACTAGGTGACGATACCACTCAAGTTTGGCATGTCCACCCCCCAATCTCCATCTGTGGAGGAGCAAGCACATCAAACCTGAGTGACATTGCGACTCCGTGGCACAGGCTGCAATGCCTAGAGAGAATAGGAGACATTGTTACGGGGGTCATGGAGTTTATTTGAATTCATGATTACCATGAGCACTGGGCCCATCAGGCCAAAATCAGAGCCTCAGTTATGTGTATTAGGAAATCTGAGAGGTCAAGACGAACTCAGTAGAAAGCCAGCAACTGACAAAGCCCCCACCCATGGCCTTAGGATTATGGGAACAACAAACATGCAGCTCCTCCTCACCACACTGAACACTTTTCAGAGTAGCAGCCATGTTAGTCTGTATTCACAAAAAGAAAAGGAGTACTTGTGGCACCTTAGAGACTAACAAATTTCTTTGAGCATAAGCTTTCGTGCTCACGAAAGCTTATGCTCAAAGAAATTTGTTAGTCTCTAAGGTGCCACAAGTACTCCTTTTCTTTTTACACTGAACACTGGAGTTATTCTTGTCTTGCTGCATCTCACATGGCTACTGTCTGGCCAATCCCAGACAGACAAGATCTATCACTACTGGATCTAACACTACTAGTGTTTAGACTCTGCCCCTGCACTGTCACACCTCGAAGATTTACTTGGATAATTATGCTGCCGCACAAGCTATTTTACTGTTGCTTTGGTCCACTGCTTTATGACACAATATTTCCTTTACTACACTTCTAGCTCAGCTGAAGCAGTACCATGCCTGGGACTGCACATGATTGATTGCAGCACAAAGGTAAAGCAGAGAGTAAGTTTTTCCACAGGACCTCCATTTCCGCATAAGCATCTGTTTACCACCTATAGTGACCTCCTGGCCTCTTGGAGCTCAAGACTCCCATTTAACCCCTGCACAACCAAGTTCTCCAACCGTGGAGATAACACTGTAATCCATTTTCCCCTGATTTGACAGGCAGCATTCTGCCCAATCCATTCATACCCAGCCAACACATGCCAGGAAGAGGAGAGATTTGACTGGCTGGCAAAGTTTCTACCAATGCAGGTATTCGATATAACAAAGGATACATCAAGTGTGAGCAGCCAAACATTACTCAAATAGAACCAGCCACTTTCTAAAGCAATGCTGGCTACTTTCAGTCCTCAGCTGGCTGAAGGTACCTGGCCTCAAAGTTTGTGAGTTATCTGAGAGCACCTGTAACAGCACATCTAGCGTTATAGAACAAATCAGCTGGTCAAGGAGAAAAATGGAGAAATAGCCCCCTTAGAAGGTTTCTGAATACTCAACCAGCAGTGTCCTTAGGCAATTCAGGGGCTCTGTTCCCAGTGTGTTAACAGCACTCCCAGTATACCACCACACCCTGCTGTATTGGTTCAAGCACAGAGCTGGGAACAGCAGGCCTGGGTCTATTCTTGGCTCTGCCATTAACTCACCCGGTGAATGTGAGGAAGTCACTTAGGAAAACTGTGGCCCAGAGAAGTTATCTATGTAATGGGGATGATAAGACTCACTTATCTCAGAAATAAAGGCCCTGACGAGAAGATAGCAGCAGCAGCCGCGGCCCTAGAAGTCATGTGCAGGCTCCAGAATCAAACGGTTTCATTTCTCTCAGTTTCAATAGCTGTAGACTCTATTTTCATCATTAGCTGGAGCTTTATCAAAGCTCCTTCCCGACTCAGCTCACCTCTACCGACCCAGCAAACCACACACACACACACAGGGCATCAGGGTCACAGTGGCTAAAATCATTACTTCTAAGGATGAAAGCAATGAGAGCCACAGGGGGAGGGGCAGGAATGGGACAGGACTGACTCTATGCAGGCTCCAACATCTTTATCCCTCACTAACCTATCTTCTCCCTTCCTTTTCCTGGTTCCCTGAGGCTCACATTGAGTCCTGGGAGCACGAGTAGGAAAGAATGGGATAAAACTGAGCAACATTTACACTTGGGGGGGTGGGGAGGGGGGAGAATCTATTAGATGGTGAAAGTCTCTGCAGAGAAGCAGAAGAAACCCCACTGATTGCTACAGAACAGAGCATTAGGAAAACATATGCTGACCATTTACCCTTCTGGGGGGTGGACCAGACGAGACCTGACTGATCTGGCTCTTTCCTTCCTTCCTTCCTTCAGTCGTATGCAATACAGTCATGCTGGATGAGTACATTAGCTGAATATTTCTGATAAAATTGGAATAGTTTATTTGTATTATATTAGCATCTAGCTGCCCCTACTGAGAGCAGGACCCCATTGTGCTAGGTACTACTCATGCATAATAAGAGAGACAGGTCCCTGATCCTTCTTGAGCTTACAGTTTAAACAGACAAGACAGTCAATTCCCATTTTACAGGTGAGGACCCAAAATCATGCGTTAAGTGACTTGCCCCAGGTTGCATAGGGAGTCTGTGGAAGAGCTAAAACTGAATCCAGGTGTCCTGAGTCCCAGTCTAGTGCATTAGACACATCATCCTCTCCAGAGAGAAATACTGTTAACACCGATATTTTGCATCAGTAGGCTTCAGGGTCAACATTCTACTGAGCTGAATGAGGCTGTTCGCACCTTTCTCAAGGAGGTACCATATGGAAATGCCTGCAGGCTTGGGAAGACCAAAAAAGGGAAACCCGGCCACTCAAAGGTTTTTCCTCCAGAACCACCCCACCTCTGAAATAAAGTGCCTACAGCTCTGCCATTATTGATTAAGTCACCAGAAAGGCGCTGGTTTGGCATCCAAACTCCTGGATGAAAAGCACATCATTTCCATTTCAGTGGATCTTAATGCCAGCACTCTGTCTGAACTGATGCTTGCAATCCAAGTGGCAAAAGGTGCCTGTGGCACTGCAGAACCCAGGAGCAGGTCATGGCTAAAGGCAGAGATTGGCTGAAGAAACAGCCTTCCCTGCAAGTGGGACTGCTTTGCCATGCCCACCGCTCTCCCTCCTCAGTCAGGCCCCGACTCCCTATGGAGAACAAAGCTCGCCACTCCTCCTTCTCCTCCCCTTTCTGGCCCACGGCTCATCCCTACAGCACTGTGAAACGGAATGGGTTCCACTCCCAGCGGCTGGAGAAGATCAGCATTCCAAGGGAATTAAGTCATCCTAAATCCCCACCAGACAATACACTCAGAGGCTCCTCTGCTCAGAGGGCTTCAATGGATTATTCTTTTTTGGCTTAGGGTTTTTTTTTGGCTCCGGGGTCACCAAGCTGGAGGTAGGAGGGATACCCCACTGTACAAGATCTTTCACGAGTGACTTCAGTTGCCAGGTTCTTGGTGATGGTCCCCATGCCCCCGCAAGAAAGGCATCAATGCAAATCAGCTGTGAAGCACGGAATAAACTTGCTTGGCACATTTTGCTACTGCACAACAGTATGCAACATTCCTTTTCAACCGCTAATTTTAGGGAAGATGGTCACTGGTGGAGGAGAGCTCAGAGCCCTCACCCTGCACGAATTCTAGCCAGCCAGATGTTAAAAAGAAAACTGTCAGCTAGCACACAGCAGCCTTCTGCCTCAAAGGTGCTGGCAAACTAGAGTAGTCCTCTTCCAGAGGCTGTGAGGAACTTCCCTCTCCTACAGGAGACCTTAGGGCTTGTAGGCAGACAGACAGGTTGTACTGCTTTAAATATAATTAAAGGAATACAACTGCCCTAGCGCAGACATATTTGTACCAGTATAAAGGTGCTTATAGCAGGACAGCTATTCCTCTACGGGAAGGGGAATAAAGCTACGTCAACATAACTATACAACTGCACCCTCACTAAGTGTAGCTATTTCAGTAAAAAGTCATCTAGGGCTCTGTCCCTAAAAAGGGAATAAGAGCAATAAATTCTCCTCAATCTAATTACATTGACTGGGCTGGGACTCGTGGGACCTGGGTTCTATTCCCAGCTCAGCCACTGGCCTGCTGGATGACCTTGGGCAAGTCACCTCTCTGTGCCTCAGTTTCCCTCATCTGTAAAATAGGAATAACGATACTGAGCTTCGAGTTCTACTAATGAAAAGCACCAGACAAGAGGTGGGTATTGTTAATGCATCTTTTCTCTGATTCAGTCCCGTACTTGTATTAGTGAACAATAAAGCTTCTGACGTGAGGGCAGAAAAGGACAGAACAGTTCCACCATTTGTGCCTGTCTCCATAACTTATTGCTACATGTTTAGTTCCTACAGTAGCATGTATTGGATTCCCTGACAAGCAAACCCCAACAGCCAGCATGTTTCAAATTTTATTTCCTTACATAAGAGGTTTGCAAGTTCTAGGGGTATTCAAAAATTTTATAATGTCTGCATCACAACATTTAATAAAGATGTATTATTAAAAATTGAAACCCATCTCTCTGCATTGCAAGTTCTACCACTTGTTTGCTCATGTTTAAAAAGCAGGACACAGCATCCACATAAGCTGTATTATTTCAGATGAAAACAAACTAAGATGCCTGCAAAGTGACTAATGCTGGGGGTTGAATCCCAGGACCTTGCCAGGTGAGTTTCGGTCTCTGCCCGCTCTAGCCAATGTGAACCTTTCCACCCTCCACTCACTCAGCTGCACTTCCTGGTACCACTGGAACTTCCATAGCCTCTCCTCTTTCACATGGGAGTGCAAGAGAAATGAGACACGCTCAAAGCACTGCCCAGATCCCCAGAACACAGTAAACGACATCCATTCACTAAAGGGAACAATTGCCTGGATGGCTGCCTGGGAGTGGAGGAAAAGGCAGTATTTCCCGGATTTTAAGCAGCCCTGTCTCAGAAGAAAAAGGCATTTCCAACTCAGAGAAAAGCCCTCAAGCAAGCAGAAGTATAGAAACCCCTTTTGCCGGTTTTTCCTTTTCCTGCTATTCTTCCTCAGTCACAGGTGTGGGGCCTTTTTAGGACCAAAGCGTTCAGCCAAGACCAGTAGGAAAGAAAGCTATTTCCCTTCCATTGAGCTTCAGGCCCCAACTACTCCAGCGCACAGAGAAACTTAGGCAGGAAGGGTATTGCAGTGTGAACCTGCAGTCTGAAAGGTAAGAACTGATCAAGTGCCAAAGCAGGAACAAGTCCTCCAGGCAGGGCCGTCCCTAGCAATTCTGGGGCCCTACGCAGCCCCCCCCCGCCGGGGGAGGCCTCCGCATGGGGGGGCATGCGGCTGGCTTCGGGGGCAGGGGGAACCACCCCCCAGCACTCACCAGCGGTGCAGCTGAGGCCAGGTCGCTGCACTCCCACTGCCAGTGAGTGCAGGCCCAGCCCGGCTGCAGAGCTCAGGGGCGTGGGGGCAGGGCTGGGGCTGGGCCCGCACTCTCCAGCACCAGGAGTGTAGTGACCCAGCCTCAGCCGCGCCACTGGTGAGTGCTGGGGGGGGAGGGAAGGGGCGAGGCCCAGGGGAAGAGGCGGGAGGGGAGGGGGCGGAGGCCTGGGGAAGAGGAGAGCAGGGGCTGGAGCAGCATTCAGCTGCACAGGGCACAATTTCCTGGCGCCCTATGCAGCTGCATGCTTTGCGTATGGGTAAGGACGGCCAGGCTTCCAGGGTCTGTGTTCACTGCACATTTAACCAGGGCTCTTCCATGGGTTTTAGCTCAGCACTCCCTACCACTTTCACAGAAAAACCTCTGACCCAGGCTTGGAGATACTATAGGCTCAGGCTAGCTGGCCTGGCTGGGGATGCAGGTTAGAGCCCAGGCTCCACTTGAACTTGGACAGCAACCCCACCCTCTTTTCAGTGAGGACTCAGGCTAAATCATGATCTCTGTGTGTATATAAAGTCTGCTGCAGTTTCCACGGTATGCATCCAATGAAGTGAGCTGTAGCTCACGAAAGCTCATGCTCAAATAAATTGGTTAGTCTCTAAGGTGCCACAAGTACTCCTTTTCTTTTTGCGGATACAGACTAACACGGCTGTTACTCTGAAGTGCTAATAGTCTTCCAATGCCTTCCCACAATTCCCTCCCAAGGGCAGACAATTCTCCCACAACAGACTGGGAAAGAATCCTAGAGCGTCTCTGCACACAAAGCCAAGAGATATGCCCCCAGGCACATACACAGAAATGCAGAAACAGTGAGGACACATTTCAGAGTAACAGCCGTGTTAGTCTGTATTCGCAAAAAGAAAAGGAGTACTTGTGGCACCTTAGAGACTGACCAATTTATTTGAGCATGAGTTTTCGTGAGCTACAGCTCACTTCATCGGATGCATACTGTGGAAACTGCAGAAGACATTATATACACAGAGACCATGAAACAATACCTCCTCCCACCCCACTCTCCTGCTGGTAATAGCTTATCTAAAGTGATCATCAAGTTGGGCCATTTCCAGCACAAATCCAGGTTCTCACCCTCCGTGCCCCCCCCCCACAAACTCACTCTCCTGCTGGTAATAACTCATCCAAAGTGACCACTCTCACTACAATGTGCATGATAATCAAGGTGGGCCATTTCCAGCACAAATCCAAGTTTAACCAGAACGTGTGGGGGGACGGGCGGGGGGGGACAACAAGGGGAAATAGGCTACCTTGCATAATGACTTAGCCACTCCCAGTCTCTATTTAAGCCTAAATTAATAGTATCCAATTTGCAAATGAATTCCAATTCAACAGTTTCTCGCTGGAGTCTGGATTTGAAGTTTTTTTGTTTTAAGATAGCGACCTTCATGTCTGTGATTGCGTGACCAGAGAGATTGAAGTGTTCTCCGACTGGTTTATGAATGTTATAATTCTTGACATCTGATTTGTGTCCATTTATTCTTTTACGTAGAGACGGTCCAGTTTGACCAATGTAAATGGCAGAGGGGCATTGCTGGCACATGATGGCATATATCACATTGGTGGATGTGCAGGTGAACGAGCCTCTGATAGTGTGGCTGATGTTATTAGGCCCTGTGATGGTGTCCCCTGAATAGATATGTGGGCACAGTTGGCAACGGGCTTTGTTGCAAGGATAAGTTCCTGGGTTAGTGGTTCTGTTGTGTGGTATGTGGTTGTTGGTGAGTATTTGCTTCAGGTTGTGGGGCTGTCTGTAGGCAAGGACTGGCCTGTCTCCCAAGATTTGTGAGAGTGTTGGGTCATCCTTTAGGATAGGTTGTAGATCCTTAATAATGCGTTGGAGGGGTTTTAGTGGGGGGCTGAAGGTGACAGCTAGTGGCGTTCTGTTACTGTCTTTGTTAGGCCTGTCCTGTAGTAGGTGACTTCTGGGAACTCTTCTGGCTCTATCAATCTGTTTCTTCACTTCCGCAGGTGGGTACTGTAGCTGTAAGAATGCTTGATAGAGATCTTGTAGGTGTTTGTCTCTGTCTGAGGGGTTGGAGCAAATGTGGTTGTATCGCAGAGCTTGGCTGTAGACGATGGATCGTGTGGTATGGTCAGGGTGAAAGCTGGAGGCATGTAGGTAGGAATAGCGGTCAGTAGATTTCCGGTATAGGGTGGTGTTTATGTGACCATTGTTTATTAGCACTGTAGTGTCCAGGAAATGGATCTCTTGTGTGGACTGGACCAGGCTGAGGTTGATGGTGGGATGGAAACAGTAAAACAGGCCACAGTAAAACAGGCAAAGCTTTGCAGTGGGGATACCTGTACCCCGGCTCAGCTAATGTGGGTGCTCAACGTGCAAGCTACCTCCGTCGTGAAGATGTACTCAGTCCTCTTCCATTCTCATGTACTTACAATGAAGATCACATCTATGATCCCAGTGAAGACTGCGCTGGAGGTCCCAGGTCCCGATTCATTTCTTACACTGCTTTACACCAGTCTCCTTCCACTGATATCACTTTGAACCAGCGCATGAGAGGTCAGTGAATAGCTGTTCCTTAAAATTAATTTGAAGCTGGCGAAAGTGCCAGGTCAACATGATTAGAAGCAAAATACTTGGCACAAAACAGATAAAACAGTGGTTGTGCAAGATTTCCTCTCAAACCTGTCTCCCACAGATGGGAGGAGATCAGCTCCACAGGCTAGCACGAAGGAGTTCAGGATCTACAGGACCACCTTGCTGACAGTCTCAGGAGCCAAGAAGACAACGGTGCTGCCAACACCGGCTCATATCCCACCAAGGAACAAAAAGAGCTCTGGATTCAAAATGGCTACTAGAGGTAAAAGGCCCAAGTTTATGAACGAGAATCTGTCCATAAGGTAGTCAGAGAACTAAGATGGCTGCTCTAAGTCCTCTAGAAAAGACTCTCTCAGGGCAGATTTTGCCCTGATCCTGCAGTGAAATCTGCCCAGGAGGGACCGCTGCACTCCTATGTGGGCTCCTGTGTGTGCGCGCACGGGTCCACCCACATAGATCATTCCCCAGGATCAGGGCCTTCACCATTTCCACCAGCTGGCACGCCACAGTTTTCACCACCCAGATCGACCTCTCTCTGAAGTACAAGGAATTGTTTTTGTGTGGGGGTTTGTTTTTTTTTTGGCGGAGGGGGAAGGGGGGTATTTTTTAAAAAACATTGAGGAAGCAGATGGCTGGATCCGAAAAGCAACGTTAATCTTTTAACAACATTTTGTCAGCAAGATAAATTATTTAGTTCCAATATATTTTGAACACTGATTTAAGCTTTTAAAGCTTCTTTCAATATAGTCATGACATCTAATGTAACATTTATATACTCACACTTCCAATGGCCCGATGCCAAGATCCGGTTGGAGTGGAGCTCCTCCGAAGACCTTATCTTGCTACCTAATTAGCAACTCAGTGCATCAGTGAGCGTTCGCCCCTCGAAGAATTGGGACTTACCTATTTAGTGAGAGATGCAGGGTGAAGTTTCCATAAAACCTCCACAGAAGTTACTGCCAATTCATTCCCCCCCCGCCCCCTCCCATAACTTGGCAATTGGCGTACATAACCCTTAACCCTTTCCTGCCTGTAACCAAACCACGTGTGGTAAGTTAAGCAGCATCTGGATCATGGAAAGTCTGCATCGTCAAAGCTAGACACAACCTTGGTTATAAGGTAGACTGACCCTCCCACTCCAAGTGTGCCAAATCTAGACCAATCTGCCTGGAGTTTCTCATGTGTGACTTTTCAGCTGAACTGCAGAAGTAACGGGAAGAGGGACTGGAGCTTGACTACTGCTGATGTTGGAAGGGGTGCCTCAGATCGCATTAGAACTCCTCAGCTGCTAATCACATCGCTCTGAGTGTAGCTGCAGTGCTGTTTTGCAGTGTGGTTGCTCTCACACGAGCTAGGCAAGCTCAAGTGGAGTAAATCCAGCCAGCTGTTGCAGTAAAGATAAGCCTCTGGAAAGTTTAGTTGGTGCAGTGTTGCATTTGCCTCTCAAATACATGGGATATTCTCTTGGTATATAAACAGTGCTGCAATGTCCTTGGCTTGGACTCACTTGGAGTTTCTAATTGCTTTAGGATCCAAGGACCCTCCAACAGCTTCTGAAATGAGGCTTTTTAACTTCTACAGGACCAGAGAACCCTTAGTGCCTAGACCTTTACAAGAGCTACACGCTTCTGGGATCTAGTGGCCTGTAGGGTTTGGAAAGGACCAAAGAGCTCCATCTGGGCCAGAAAGCATGGAGCACTTCAGTACTTCACTGGGTTGGGACTCCTACAGATCTTACATTCACCCAGGAGTCAAGGCTTAGCTTTGCAGAGCAAGACAAGCTGTATGTCTGTAAAACAAGTGGAACTTCTACCAGAAGCAATGAAAAGCGTTAACGAAACCAACTCTTCCATGGCAAATGACTGAAATTTGGAAATGAACAGTCACATACATTCACACAGCATTCCAAGGTCCCTGTCCTGTTTACCATCAGATGGCTAAGGCACACAGCCCAGGACAACAGTCCAGACATGGCAAAGGGTGGAGACACCACAGCTAAAGGGAGCAATGTGAGGAAAACTAGGAAAGGAGCAGGAACCTACTGTAAAAGTGGCTGTTCCGAGAAGGCAGCCTGGAGAGGAATCAAAGGGAGTGACTGAGAGGGGATACAAAGGAGCATAATGGGATGGAGGGTTGGACAAAATGAGAACAAATGAGATGGGTCAGAATCATTGAGAGCTTTGAAAGATGAGGAGCTTGGTGTGGAACTGGATAAAGGGATTTTAGGAAGAGAGGAAGCCAGCTGGGAGGCAGGTAATATGATTGGCAGAGCAGGAGAGGGGAATTATGGGAAATCAATCTCAGTTCATTGCTTTGATAGAACAAATGCCTGGCTGAGGGACTGATCTCCATTCATTCACTCCCAAGACTGAGTGGAAGGGTGACATGCTGTAACGACCAACATGATTTTAAACTTGACCTGGGAATGCATTAGCAGATAAGCAAAGGGGATAATAATAGAAGGACTCAGGACTAGAGAGGATGTTGAGAAATAAACCTGGCAGTGCAGCTCTGTACAAGCTGGAGGCAACACATGCAGGGAGACCAGAAGGAAGACTATGCTAGAGGTGTAGTCCGGATACAACACACAAAATTAAGATTTTGTAATGGAAGAAGTAAAGAGTCTGCACATCTTGCCCATATTAAACAAGTGCCGCAAGCAAGCCTGGACAAAGGCCGGAGCAGGGCACTAGCCTAGGACTTGGGAGACCTGGGTTCAAACCCCTGCTCCACCAGAGACTCCCTGTAAGACCTTGGACAAAGTCACTGAGTGCCACTGGGCCTTAGCTCCTCATCTATACAATGGGGATAATAGCCATGCCCTGTCTCACAGGGGTGCAAGAGGAGAAATATGCTAACGACTACATGGTGCTCAGATACTACAGTAACAGGGGCCATATACATGGGATCCTGTGACCCCTGTCAGAGGGTGGGGAGGCCCAGGACAAGGGGAAAGCGGCTTTGAGACCTTTGCCCATCATAGAGGAGCTCGGTACCGTACCACCATGGACCTTACAAAGGGCTACTGGCAGGTGCCGCTGGATGCAGATGCCCAGCTGAAATCGGTCTTTATCACCCCTCTGGGGCTTTATAAGTTCCTGACCCTGTCTTTCGGCCTCAAGGGAGCGCCGGCCACCTTCCAACGCTTGGTGGACCAGCTCCTGAGGGGGATGGAGAGTTTTGCCATGGCGTACATTGATGACATCTGTGTCTTTAGCCAGACCTGGGAGGACCACGTGTCCCAGGTTAGACAAGTGCTGGACCGACTCCAGGGGGCTGGGCTAACTGTAAAAGCGGAGAAGTGCAAGGTGGGGATGGCTGAGCCATCGGGTGGGGAGCGGCCGCCTAAAGCCAGAACCAGCCAAGGTGGAGGTGATCAGAGACTGGCCCGCTCCCCACACCAAAAAGCAGGTCCAAGTCTTTATTGGGATGGCAGGATACTACCGAAGATTTGTGCCCCACTTTAGCGCCATAGCCACCCCCATCACTGAGCTATGCAAGAAGGGGAAGCTAGACAAGGTGGTCTGGACCGAGCAGTGCCAGGCGGCTTTCCAGGCGCTGAAGGAGGCTCTGGTCAGTGGCACAGTTCTGGCAAACCCAGACTTTGACAAGCTCTTTGTGGTGTTCACCGAGGCCTCGGACACGGGACTGGGGGTGGTGTTAATGCAGGAGGATGAAAAGGGGGAGAGACACCCCACCGTGTACCTGAGCAGGAAGTTGCTACCCCGGGAGCAACACTACGCGGCCATCAAGAAGAAGTGCCTGGCCATGGTGTGGGCCCTCAAGAAACTAGAGCCCTATCTCTTTGGGCGACACTTCACCGTGTACACCGACCACTCTCCCCTTTCCTGGCTGCACCAGATGAAAGGAGCCAACACCAAACTCCTGAGGTGGAGCCTGCTCCTGCAGGATTACGACATGGACGTGGTCCACGTGAAGGGAAGTGCCAACCTGATAGCGGATGCGCTGTCCCGGAGAGGGGGCCCCGAACTTCCCCAAGTCACTGGTCACAGTGACCCCGCTCAGTTCAGTCTCGAAGGGGGGAGAGATGTATGATGTGACTCAGCAGGGAGGGGGGAGTGTTGACCTGGGAATGTGCCCTGGGGATGGGAGACCTGAGAGCCTGTCACCTGAGCCAGGAGGGGGAGGGGGAGGTGACACCTCTGCCAGGAATGTGGACGGAGACTGCAGCAGGGAACCTGCTGGGTGGGTTTAGTTTCAGTTTGGGGCTGGGTGGAGGAACACAGGGAACCCCAGGGCTGGGGTCTAAGCTCCCTGCTCCCCCAGAAGGACTTGACTGAGGGGTCCTGGGTGTACCCACAAGCTCTGTTTTGGACTGTGTTTCTGTTGTCCAATAAACCTTCTGTTTTACTGGCTGGCTGAGAGTCCCAGTGAATCCCAGGAAGAGGGGTGCATGGCCTGGACTCCCCCACACTCCGTGACAACTGGCCACATACCCAAGATAGAAAGAGAGAGGAGCCAGCTATGCAAGCTGGAAGAGATTATTGCCAAAATGGCCCTCCACATTGCTCCCCGCAGACATTATAAGAAGGTTGGTCATAATGGTCTTATGACATTACAAGTGTATGAACTGCTAGCCAGCATCCTGCCCCCATATCCATCTGGGCTCCCCATACTCACAGGGGCTCACGCAGGCCAGCCAGGTCCTCCTGTACATTGGACGGCAAAGCAGTTGTCTTAGGTAACAGGAGTCACAGAACAAATTCATGGCAATAAAAGAAAGGAAGCAGCAGCTGCTAGTGGATGAGAAAAGACTATTTTCTGGATTGCCTTATGGTGCATTAATGTTTTCCCTGGCATGATACTACTACAAAATCCAGGCACAGATGGCACTGGTTGCAATGCAAAACTGAAAAATATTTCTTATTTATCAGCTACAAGTTCAGGTTAGACTGTGGAGCATATGGCGGGGGGGAGATATAGTAGATAATGAATTAACATTTTCAGATATGATCGTGCCTTTGCATGTTTTTATCAATACTTCTCCAAGATTAGTTTTTGGATTTCTAATATCAGGGATGAGCTGAAAGAACCAGAATTAAACACTTAGCAAGTCATCTGCTTCCATTTATGGGAAAAGAAATTACTAATGCATATTTTAAATCATTCAATGTTTCCTTTAATTCTTAGACATAAATCTTTAGATTTGTATTTCTCTGGAAAAGGACTGGAATTTAATCTGCCAATGATTTAGGACCCTGTCTTAATGCACCGCATAAAATTACTCTTAAATTTTTGCCATATCATAAATATCCCCTGAGCAGAACTTTTCATTCTAGATCAGAAATAGCTACAGAATGCTATATGGAAGGGAGTTTATGTCCATCATGCAGTTTGGAGTACTAGGACAATCTGGGCTTAATTATTCAGATTTATTAGATGCAGCTGGTTTAAAAATATAATAATATTTGGAGGAAACATCTGACCAGACACTGGGAGAATTTTAAGGCCCTGTTATCTATTTCATGCCAATGAATAGCAAAGCACTAGACAGTAGATTTAGTACCACCTCTAGGTGATTGGAAGATAGACAACAGTGTCTCATGGACCACCTTCATCACTTCCATGGTGATCAGATATCCATCCCTGCGTCAGAGCAATTGCTTACATAGGGAAAAGTAGTGTCTTTTTAGGAGATTAAGCAATTGGAAATAAGGAGAGCCAGTACCATATGCCCAGTCAGCTCGCCATAGATCACAGTTTGGAAATCCCTGGACAGGGAAAATTGACATAGTATTATATTGTTTTAGCAATCAGCCAGATATTTTTCTCATAATTAATTCTTAGCTCAACTGTAGCTTATTGATTACTGTTAACTGAACAGGGTAGATATACTTATTCATTACTGTAAATTGATTTATTGACAACTTTACTTCCTGTATATTTAGGAAATACTAAAAAGGTACACATTTAAAAAACAACCTGTGTATCCATCCACAGGAGCTCAGTAACATAATACCCACTTACCCCTTTGGATCAGGGTTTCAAAAACATACCAGAAACCCACTAGCCAGAGGTAGACCTGAAAAATAGGGGAGAGGATAGAATAATAGGGTTACGCAGCCAGAGACCTGACTGCCCAAGCAGGGTGAAACTGATAAAAAGCCATGTCTGTTTCACAGCAGAGTGAAACTGACTAGTGTGGTCTCAATTTCACTCCATTGCCCCAGGGGAAAGCTTGAGCAGCAGTAAAAGCCCTGGAGTTGCTTGCTTGCAAACTCAGGAAGAAAACACTGTTTCAGTTTATATTTGGAAGAGTCTCTTCACAACCATGAAGGCTACAAACCCTTTTTTCCCCCACCTCAATTAAAGCTTTGTTTCTGCAGGAATTGCTAGGGATCTTCATTTGACATGGAAACGTTTCCAGCATGCCAAATGGATTTTTCAAGCCCCACCTTAGGAAGATAGCTACTGAACTGGGGGAAAACAACTTGCAAAATAAACATTCCTTTGGACTGCCCGTTGT
This sequence comes from Lepidochelys kempii, assembly GCF_965140285.1. Classification (NCBI taxonomy): domain Eukaryota; kingdom Metazoa; phylum Chordata; order Testudines; family Cheloniidae; genus Lepidochelys; species Lepidochelys kempii. The sequence continues at coordinate 48,741,177 of NC_136386.1, read as the reverse complement.
AGCAACAATAAATGGAAAATTACTTTTAAAAATAATTGCATTTAAAAAAGGAATGTTTTCACAAGTGGCCATCTGATTCCCATACAGAGCTGGCAGTCTTTCAACAGGATTCTGTGTTTCTAAAATGACTAAGAGAAAACGATTGGCAGGCAAGGCTCCCCATACTTCTCTCGCCTCCTCTCAAAATCACAGACTTGCGGGGAGATGCTATCATCTTTAAATGAAAGCCATGACAAGCTACCATCTCTGTCACCCATTTAAAAGCAGCATTCAAAATCCTCCTGAAGAGTGACACCATCTAGTTCACATCCTCTGCACTGAATTAGAAGTAGTAAAGCAATCGCTTGAATGCTTTCTTGTATAAATCAAGCAGCTGTATTATCCCCAGCTAAATGGTGGGTCTCCAAAGAAAGCATGCATTTCTTTGTAGCAGTCAGGTTTCCACTAGAACACACCACAAGAATTCCTTTGAATTTAAAACCTGCCCACCATTGTAGTCAGATTAGAACTTGCCCTGAGTTAGTCAGAGACTTCAATACCAAACCATTCTTCCACGGTAGTAGCTACCAGGAGAGGCTGCAATCCTGTACAAGGTCTAAGGGCTGGGTGATTGAGTGGTTAACAAATCCAGAAACTTTACATCATCCATTCTAATCAGCTGCGACTGAAGGCAATGGTCCACAGGAAGCAAGTTCCTAGTTTCCATCTAGTTTTAGTCACTAGCTAGTTTTAGCCACTAGCTAAAAAGTTTCCATGTCAGAGGAGCTACCTTACAAACAGCAGCCTTGCTGAGAAGCCAAGGACTGAATGAGCCTTGAATAACTCCCCAACATACATCGGGACTTCCTACATAGGTCAGGGTTGAGACGTGTTGAAGGGAAGCTTGCCAGTGCTGCTGCCATCACCATCCTTGTTCTTTAGATGGAGAGTTTCACTCTAGTACCTTTCATTGGTACTAAATCAGTTGGGGGGTGGGGGGAGCCTTTAAAAACCCCACCAAACAGGAAATTAAAAAGCCTTTTGTTATTTTACTACATTCCCCCTCTGGAACAGCAATAAAGCACGGCAACTCAGTTGTCATTATAATGCAGCACACAAGGCTCCTTGTTCTCAAATATTGACTGGCGGGGAAACATACTCCCTGATATAACCTTACAGGCAGGAATTGGATATTCTGGTAATACGCATTATTGCAACTACGCAGCCAAGTGATGCTCTCAGCTGTGCTAAACCTCCTTTAGGACAAGGTGACCTCTGGTAGCCCCAAGATTTCAGTGATTCAATAAACCTTTGGGGACAGGGAGGTGGAACTGATATGTAGACACTGCAAATGGGTTACTGTTTACCAAGCCTGCCTCTCTGCTGCACCACATGAAGGATCTGTGGCAAGAATCTAAGCAAAAAAACAATTTTTAAAGGTGGCCTTCGAAGTTTTAAACAGTCTAAAAAAAGATCTCTTCCTTCTCAGCTGCACAGCCTTTGCTCTCTTGAGTCTCGTGAGGGAATATTTTCACAGGTTTTTACAGTCACCATACAGTCTTCCAGTGCAGCCAACAATTGAATTCCTAATGGAAATAAACTGGCAAAACAAAACAAAAAAATTTGGAGTAGGAACCCACACACCTTTCAGGCAACCTCTGTACATCAGGAAGCAGTAAAAAAGGGAGTAAGCCTAGTGTTGCTCAAGTCACAGGCCTGCAGGAAGGACTAAAAATCCTGCCGCTTTAGGACATAACTATTGGGAGTTAGAAGAAAATTTTTCCTGGGGGCTGATTATCCCAGAGCTGCTTACTGTGGGGCTTCTTGTATCATCCTCTGAAGCAACTAGTATTGGTCAGTGTCAGAGGCAAGATAATGCACTAGCAGGATCACAGGCCTGGTCCAGCAGGGTAATGCCTTATGTTTTCTTAGCGTGAGGCTGTTGTGTAACCAAGGGTTATTTTGTCCCAGTTTTCAGTCATTCCTACTAAATCCAAGAGACTAAGTTTAAAATGGCAATGTAAATGTCCTCGCTACTGTTCTTTCTCCACCTGCCCCTGTTTGTTTTCAAGGAATTTCTGTAAGGCTTATATGAAAACTGGATTTTGCAAGTCTCTAGAGTCAGATAACAGCTTGAAAGTACCTTGATGGTTCGGAGCCTTGATCTCAACTAGTGACTCCTGCTTTGGAGAGGATCATAGCAGCAAGGAAATTTAAAAAAATCAAAACCATCGTGAAGACACCAGTCTGAAAAGCTCGGCGAGCTACTTACCAGTACCCAAGAATGCATCATCTTTGTAACCCCATAAGCTGCACTGGGAAACCTTTTCCTCAGAGTTATTATGCTTTTGTGTCCTCCAGCCCAGAAACTGGGCCACACGGCATGGTCACTGAAGAGAAAGGTTGTTTGTTTGTTTTTTAAAGTAGATGGTGTCTACTTTAAAGTAAAGTAGAGTCCCAAACTGAGTCTTTGATTGAGAAAAGTCAAGCTCTGTTAGCCTGGGTCAAAAATTATACTTCATCAGAAGTTTAACAAACGCAAGTCATTTAATAGACAAATGGCTGAGAACAGACTTCCTGCAATATATTTAAATAAGCTTTAAAAACTGATTTATTGGGATGCTTCTGAGATCCCATGCTGAATAACAGGGGTAGATGGATGTGGATTTTTTCAATTACATGTACAACTGAAGTAGAATTAAAGACCAAGGGCAATCCACGCTGAAAACGTACTTGCCTGAACGTTAACTTTTAAGTCTCCATGCACAAATTCAGATGCATGCAATCAGATGCAAATAAAGCACAGAGAAACATCTGCATGCTGATCTGCCCAAATCTGTCTGGATATGTGAACTAATTAATCTCCCTCAACCCTAAGACTCCACTTTTCCTGCATCAATTTTAAGGTAGATGGTGCCATGGATGACTGACCTGCAATGAGGACTGGGTGCTTTAAGCTAACTAGTGGCCTCCAAGGAAACAGTCTTCCTGTATCTTTCTGCCCACAGTACCCAGCAAGCTCATTTCACCACAGCACAGCCAGCAAAGGATTTGAGGAAGGATTTTAAAAGAGAGACCATTAACTTGAATTCAACTTGAAATTAAATCAACTTCAAGAAGTGAGTTCAGTTAGTTTCAAGCAGTAAAACTGCCCTCAACATTTGACAATTTTTGTAATGACTTTACAATTAACTTTTCCAACTCAAGAAATACTTTCCTCTTCCTTGTTGCTGAAGGAAAGACCCACACAAAGAATATGAGGAAACTGACTGAGTGGGGAGGGGGCACTGAAATTGACTCTACATTGCAAATGCCTGCAAACGCACAAAGTAAACACACTGAAAATGAGGGAGGAGGCGAAATCTTTCTGTAATAAATTATTGCACCAAAGAGTTCTGGAGCATTTTAATAGATAGTGTACAAATAAGAAAAAAATCAGTGTGGTTCTTAGTTTTTTCTCACCACATTTTGCTTGTGGGTGGATCTCCAAAGGCATATGCCTCACATACCTTTGGCAGTGCATCAAGTTAACTGGAACAGGTGATGAATTTACTAGGGAGCAAGTTGTGAGCTTGCCTTTGAAACAACTTATGAAATACACTTTCATGCACGCAGTAATTTAGGTGTTTCTTACAAGAGAGACAAGGCCCTGTCAGAGAAATGTTTGGGGTTTTTTTGTTTGTTTTTTAAGTCAGTTGTATCCCTTTACCCTCTGATGGCACAATATTACTGCCCAAGGATTGAAGGAATTCTCCTTAATGGTAATCAGAGTCCAGGTATGGGAAGGCACCCAGAAAAATTTAGCAAGATACATGATTTATGGAGATTCTTCCTTATATATGCATCCTCGGGGATTTGCTACGTGAAACCCTCAACAGCTGGTATTAAGGACATTCTATTACACTTCTCAGCTCACAGAAGTGCATCTATTAACCCAGTTCTACTGAGTCAAATCCTCGAGATCCCTGCTCCACAGATCTCCCACTGATTACAAGTGTTTGACTAAGGAGCTCAGGCTGGGGCTCACTGGATGAGATTCTGCACTGCACTTCCTAGAGAGGCAGCACAGAACTGGCAGCCAGGGGGATGGAGCTACAGCAGCTTTAAGCCACCTTTGGGCCCTCCTGATCCTGGCCTGCTCCAGGGACCTGTCTAAACTATGGCAGTGCTGCATGGAATCTTTGCAGCAGTGGGCGCTGGGCCTTGTCCCAGTCCCTATGCCATGGGGAGTCTCAGAAGGCACGCTTATGGCAGATTCTGTTTTGTTTAAATGGCTGAGGAAATAAGCTGTGCTGAATGGAATGTATATTCCTGTTTGTGTCTTTTTGTAACTTAAGGTTTTGCCTAGAGGGATTCTCTTGTTTTGAATCTGATTACCCTTTAAGGTATTTACCGTCCTGATTTTACAGAGGTGACTCTTACTTTTTCTTCAATTAAAATTCTTTTTTTAAGAACCTGATTGCTTTTTCATTGTTCTTAAGATCCAAGGGTTTGGTCTGTGTTCACCGATGCAAATTGGTGAGGATTTTTATCAAGCCTTCCCCAGGAAAGGGGGTGTAGGGTTCGGGGAGGATCTTGGGGGGAAAGAAGTTTCCAAGCAGGCACTTTCCCTGTTATATATTTGTTAGACGCTTGGTGGTGGCAGCAATAAAGTCCAAGGGCAAAAGGTACCTTGGGGAAGTTTTAACCTAAGCTGGTAAAAATAAGCTTGGGGGGGGGTTTCATGTACCCTAGAGTTCAGAGTGGGGAAGGAACCTTGACATGGGCAGACCAAAGACCTTTAGTGCCCTTTATGCCACTAGAACCCTTTTGTCCAACATATAGGAGGGTGGTGTGGTTTTTTGGTGCTTTTTTTGGGGGGGGGGGATGGTTCTCCCACTGTATATACAATCTCCAGCAAAGCAAACATATAGGTTAGAGCTTTTGCCATTCCTTTTCTGAAGGGGAGGAGTAATTATATACATTTTTAATTAAAGCAGGTCAGCATAAGGGCTTGGAAGAATCTGCAGCAGTTTCTCGACTGTTCCTGTGTGCTTGCAGTGGCATGCACACACCCCCTCTGGTGCCTACTAGAAAAGAGAGAGAAATGTACTAGTGCCAATGCTGTGCTGACATCAGTGCTAAACTTTTCATGGTAACTTTCCATATAAAACCAGCAAATCTCTGTCCCTCCCCCACCTCCATGTCCAACAGCTGTAAACACCACCTTCAACCTAAACTCAGAATGATAGGAAATGTAACTCCAGCAACACTCCGAATGACTTAGCCCCAGACGCTCCTCCCTCCCACCCACAGGAAATGAAGGCATTGCTCGTTGTTCTTTAATTCCGTTCCTAGATTTTTGCTATTCATATCTGTCACAAGCCGAATACGACTCAGGCTCAGACAGCCAAGGTTTTTTGTTCTTGAACTGACACACTGCAGCATTCTGTATCCATCTGGATAGCATCTAATTCATCTGGATTTCATCAGTAAGCAGGACAGTGACCCAGAAAACTCCTCTAAAGCCTGTATGAAGAGTGTTCAAGAAATGGGCAGAATACCAGGATGGGGCATCATCAGGAAACAGCCAGCTGCCCCACTAGCCAGATCTGTCGCTTATTGACCTTCTAGCTGAAACGAAGAAATAGAAAAGCAGGAGCTGCCTGCATTCATGGCAGTCCCTCCAGGAAGCTTGCAGTGAATCACCCCACTATCTTTAGACACATGCTTTATGTTTGCCAAATTATTATTCAGAGCAAGATGGGATTATTTTGATGAGGAGAATGTTTAAGTGCACAAATTCCCTGTTTTACAGCTTATGCACCATATTATTTTATTGTATACATGCCTCAAACATCTGTCTCAACTGAGACACTCAGCAAAGTCACAAGCTATTATACAACATGCAATCATCAGGCCCTTTAGATAAAGAAGTTTTAAGCAGTCTACAGAGGACCCAGCCACAAACATAGCTGTCACAACTGTCTAGAAAAGGAGGACTAACCAAGTCAATCCCGAAGGCTTCTCTTTACTGCCACGAGAAGCTACACCCTCCCAGAAATGCTTTTTTCCTACTGGAAAAGGGGATGATCTAGAATATGTTGCATCACATCCTCTGTCCTAACTTCCAATGCAGCAAAGCAGATCTCGGAAGTTTCTTCAAGTCTTTTTTTTTAAGCTTGCAGTGTATATAAGTATGAGTTTTCATAATTATGTATAATGCAACTTAAAACTAGAATAAAATCACTGCTTACAAGTTCTAGCAAAAACAAACGTATTGCTTGCTCCTACAAACTAATCAGCTGTCCCAGTATGCTTGAGAGACAGGCAGTGAGTTGGGGGGGGGAAGGGAGAGTAATGATATTTCCACCACCACCCCCCATTCTGAAATCCATCCCTAAGCAAAAGGTAGATAAGACAAAAAAAAGCCAATGTCATGACTTAGATTGTAAGCTTTCTGGGAAGGGACACCCTTTGCTCTGAGTTTGTGTAGGACCTCGCACAATGGTGCAATGCTCTATGACTGGGGCTCCTAGAAGCTAAGATAACAAAATTAATATATTAATGATAGTAAATAGCATAAGGATGAAAATCTATTAAAATGCTCTGGAGACTTCAATTTTCTTGCTCAATATTTATTGGGTCACCCACTTCAAATGTGAACACCAAACCCTGCTACAGCCAACAGATTGAAAAACTGACTAATTGCACCACAGATTTTGCATCCTCTGTGGAAACGCTACTTAACTCCCTACGAATGGTACTCAGTGATTCACTGTGGATAGCTCTATGCCACAGATAGAAAACATGCTTTGCTAATATATGGGGGGTGGGGGGGGGAAGGGGAATACAATCCACAACTGTCAGTGAAGTCTGGGCTATAATCAGGATTCAGATCTTTCCACCACTGAAACCTAACTCTGCCGCAAGGTCTAAAAATCACAGCCATCTGACACCGGCTCAGCTGGTGACCATCTCCAAGTCCCATCACCATCAAGATGACTTACGTATATAAACACACCAATCTTTACTGTAACTTGGAGCCCATCACTGCTTGCCTGTTTATCCACCTGTTATTGTCCTAATCTCAGACTGTAAATCTGTTACAAGGACTGTCCATTTTGGTCATCTATACAGTTTGTATAGAACAGTGGGCCCTGATCCTTGTTGGAGGTCTTGAGGTGCTACCACAGTGCAAACAAACATTAACTGCAAAATCTACTGATATGAAAGCAGATATACGTTATTTTTAAAGCAAATAGGTTATACACCTTGGAGTGAAATATTACAGACAGCAGCCACTTTATAGTTCAAGTCAGAGGCACTGCTATGGATACCCGCACGGCCCCACAGTATGCTAACATTTTTATGGCTGACTTAGAACAACGCTTCCTCAGCTCTCATCCCCTAATGCCCCTACTCTACTTGCGCTACATTGATGATATCATCATATGGACCCATGGGAAAGAAGCCCTTGAGGAATTCCACCATGATTTCAACAATTTCCATCCCACCATCAACCTCAACCTAGACCAATCCACACAAGTGATCCATTTCCTACCTACCCATTTCCTACTACCTTGCTAATAAGCGATGGTCACAAACACCATCCTGTACCGGAAACCTACTGACCACTTACTTACCTACATGCCTCCAGCTTCCATCCAGGACACATCACACGATCCACGGTCTACAGCCAAGCTCTAAGATACAACCGCATTTGCTCCAATCCCTCAGACAGAGAAAACACCTACAAGATCTCTATCAAGTATTCTTAAAACTACAATACCCACCTGCTGAAGTGAAAAAACAGACTGACAGAGCCAGAAGAGTACCCAGAAGTCACCTATTACGGGACAGGCCCAAAGAAAATAACAGAACACCACTAGCTGTCACCTTCAACCCCCAACTAAAACCTCTCCAGCACATCAAAGATTTACAACCTGTCCTGAAAAATGATCCCTCACTCTCACAGATCTTGGGAGACAAACCAGTCCTTGCTTACAGACAGCCCCCCAAACTGAAGCAAATACTCACCAGCAGCCACTCAACAAAAACACTAACCCAGAAACCTATTCTTGCAACAAAGCCCGATGCCAACTCTGTCCACATATTTATTCAAGTGACACCATCATAGGACCTAATCACATGAGCCATGCCATCAGAGACTCGTTCACCTGCACATCTACCAATGTGATATATGCCATCATGTGCCAGCAATGCCCCTCTGCCATGTACATTGGCCAAACTAGACAGCCTCTATGCAAAAGAATAAATGGACACAAATCTGACATCAGAGTAACAGCCGTGTTAGTCTGTATTCGCAAAAAGAAAAGGAGTACTTGTGGCACCTTAGAGACTAACCAATTTATTTGAGCATAAGCTTTCATGAGTTGTAGCTCACGGAAGCTCATACTCAAATACATTTGTTAGTCCCTAAGGTGCCACAAGAACTCCTTTTCTTTTTACAGTTTGTATGGCAACTTCCAACTTAGAGTAAGAAGATATCGTATATGTGTGTGTATATATGTTCCATTCTATGCATCCGATAAAGTTGGCTGTAGCCCATGAAAGCTTATGCTCTAAGGTGCCACAAGCACTCCTGTTCTTTTTATAGTTAAGGTTTCCACCTATGTTTCCATAACAGCCCTGATTTGGATCTCCAGATCTAAAATTAAAGTCAGATTGACCTCAAATTAGCATCCTAGATCTGGATGCTGAGGTAGAATTTTTCAATAAAATCTGAAGTGAGATGGATAAGGGTTTCTTGAATTAGGACATCCCAAAAATAGAGGTGGCCACCAGGTTTCAAAAAATAACTTTGTAGGGTACTTTTTAGCATGATCTGCCTCACACGTGTGCACACACAAAGCAAGAGAGAAATTAAGGTTAGCTTCCCGGACTCCAAACACAGATCTATGGCACGGAACCAAAACTGTGATCATAAAGACTATTTCAGTTAACTTTTGACTTGGGAATATTGCTGGGGATCTTTGGCTCCTACAACCTTATTTAAGCAAATCCAAGAGCTGCTGGACATATAAACACTCATTTCAATAAATGTCTCTAGCACCTTCTCCCATACAAATAAGGAAAGTTGACAAGGATTCATGTCAATTTCATCACTGCCCACAAGATTCTGAACAGATGCAGTGAAACGGACAAGAATCATGTCAACTTCACTATGCAGCTGCTGCTGTTTGGGAAAGCTCAGAACAGCAGGTTCAGAAGGTACTGGGGCTATTCAGAGAGCTGAGGGAACCCAAAGAATAGAGAAGAGGGAGAGTGAGAGAGAGAAAAAAAGAGCCCACGCCTTTCAAGAGAGATGTAGAAAAGCAGGCCCTGTCCCCACCCTCCACCCCAGTAAAGCAGCCAGGATTTTCCTCAAGCCTTGTACTAGACCAGGATGCACAGATGAAACACAAGCATCAAACAGGCTCCTCTTGCCAATTTAAATCCACTCACTCCTGTACCACAGGTTAGTCTCTCCCCTCGTCAGCTGGCCACAGAGAGAACAGAGCTGGTCAGAGTGCAGCCCACAAGCCCCGTGGTCCCTACACTTCAGCATTCCCAAGCCCCTTGCTGTGGTGCTGAGCACTAGGCAGCATGCTAACAGAAGAGGCACCAATTTCACAGTGCTGCAGTCAAAGCTGCAGTCATCCTGCTGCTGCCAGTGGATTAAGTTAGGAGAAACCACCAGCGCAATTAGAACTAACTGGCAGCCTCATTGCATCAAGCCTCCTTGCTCATCACCTCAACAAGCAGGAGCCCCTTCCCTGGTGACAAGCAAAACTCAGTGGCCGATATGTAGTTCCTCGCCCACCATGGCATACCCCTTGGCATGATTCCCACCCACAGTGTGGCAATCCATCCTACTGTACTTTACTGTAAGGAAGAATGGTACGTGCCTTCCTCTAAGTGAGCAGACACCAGACATGCTTGGCAGAGAGCAGACAAGAATTAATTTCCCAAGACATTTCTATCTCGAAGAAACAATTAGAGAGGCCGTGTGTTTACTGACCTGCTAAGTGGGAGCGAGGGATGCAATCAGGACTTTAACCAAAAAAAAAGAAAAAGAAAATAAAATAAATTTTAAAAAAAATCAATTAAAAGGTCAGTCATTGCCTTTTTTCATTATCCCAGAACTGAACTAACAGCTCTGCTGCTTGAAAAAGGTAGAGAGGCGGTCTCAGTTTAACCTCCTCACTCCTGCAGCACAGGACATGACGTGGCCCCAGAAAGAGACTAGTTCTGTTCAATAAAGCATAGTCCATTAAAGCTGAAAGATACTTCCTTCTCCCTGCTGCTACTGGGACTGTAACAGATACACGAAAGCACTGGAACACTGACAGGCTTGCCTCAGGAACTGGAGTCTCTCACTTTGAGAGCGCTGGCTTAGATTCTGACTAAATGGGAAAGGATTGAGTAGGCCTGGGATTTTGCACATGGATGTGTGCACATCAGATACCACCACAGGGAGTCAAGAGGGCACAGTTAAGGGCCACAACTCGTGTCCTTGGATTTGATGCCAACTGTTATTCAACTGCACTGTTGTAGACACAAAGCCCAGCAGCTCAGAACACTCAGCCTGGATTTCAGAGGGGGCCACATCCCCCATGCACTAACCCCTTTATTTCCACTGCTGACACGTGGCTCCAGCCCTGCATCAGATGGCTGTGAGGCTGCTTCTGTAAAATGACTGAATGTGTGTATAAAGCAGACACCTGCCCACTAGGAACAGAAGCCTCTCTCCCATCTTTAGCCATCTTGCTGGTGCTCTCAGCTGAAAGCCCATGGCAACTGAACTCCCCTGCTGCCCCCAGGGACAGTTTGCCCACACTGGCATGGCAGCATGGAGAACCTTGTGCTGCACCTACCCTGGGAAAGGTAACACCGGCCTCCTGGGATTGCCTATGGAGTCCTTTCACCAACATCAAGGTGAATTTTGAGTGCTGAAGGCAATATTCTGTACTCTCTCTGTGTTCGCAAAAAGAAAAGGAGTACTTGTGGCACCTTAGAGACTAACCGATTTATTTGAGCATGAGCTTTCGTGAGCTACAGCTCACTTCATCTGATGAAGTGAGCTGTAGCTCACGAAAGCTCATGCTCAAATAAATTGGTTAGTCTCTAAGGTGCCACAAGTACTCCTTTTCTTTTTGCGAATACAGACTAACACGGCTGTTCCTCTGAAACATCTCTCTGTGTTGAGTGCAGAGGACCAAATCCAGGTTTTGGCTTCCATGGAGGCCTGAATTGCTGCAGAGCGCACCACAGTTCTGACTCATTTCCAACAGATGTGGACACTGAGCTGCTGACAGGCACTCTGAGGTGTGGCTGGAAAATCCAAAGAGACAGACTCATTTGTTTTAACCCAGAGTCCCTCATCCCTGAAGTCACTGGGCAGCCTCTTCCATTCAGGTCACTCGTGGTCCTGACAGGAGTAACCTGCATGACAGGCTGCTCAGGGGACTCCCAGTCAGGCAGAGTAGGGGCACAAATTAGTACTGTTTTAGGAGTGTTGCATATGCCCAATTCTAGGAACGAGTATGAAGAGAAGAAAAATTCTGCTTCCCCCACAAAAAAAGGAAGTCTATAAATTACCACTAAAAGAAAACCCAACTCAGCCAGATCATTGTTTGTCGCACAGTTGTCGAGTGCTTCCTCCCCCGGTTCAAGGTATTTTTGTTCATATCTCTTCCTTTGTCTCTTTTAAAAAACAGCAACAGGAAGCAAGTATCACAAAGGAAGGGAACAATTTTGAACTTGCAAAGTAATGATCCAAGACTATCCTGAAAGAGCTGCACTAAACACCAGCTCAGGTGGGTCCTCAAACATGGGTCCATAGTGTCTGGTCTACACAAGGAACTGTGGTTGGTAAAGGGCTGGTAAAGTATTAATAGCTGGGTGGGAGGTGATTTTTTTTAATTACATTTTTAGAGCAGCAAAACTTGGCCTGCTGAATGGGAGCGTGGGATGCAAAAAATGTAGATCCTAAAGTGTAGATGCAATTATGCCAGCAAAAAGGGCCTTTGCCAATATAACAACATTCTACCGCCATCTCTTACCTAGCATTTTTCATCAGTAGATCTCAATGCACTTTATAAAGAGGAAAGTATCATCCCCATTTTGCATATGGGGAAACTGAGGCACAGAGAGCAGAAGTGAGTTGCCCAAGTTCAATAGTAATACGTGGCAGAGCCAGCAATAGAACCCAGATCTCCTGAGTCCCAGTCCAGTGCTCTATCTACTAGGCCCTACGCACCCTTTTGCTGGTATGAGCTGTGTCCCCACTAGGAGGATTTGCCAGTAGGGCTATACCACCAAACCCTTTCTATTGCAAGCAAGGTTTCAGAGAGCTTGTCTCAACCACAGCTCCCCAACAGACTTGCGATCACAAGCCACCTCCCCTTCCATTTACACAATCTCCCTGTGGCAACTTAGTGAGAGGTTATATGGAAAAGTCATACTGGGTAAGTATTCTCTTCTAGTAGTGCTGGCTCATAAGGGAAGCTTCTATTTCCTCACCTCCTCCTATGCAGCAGCAATCACTAGCAGAAGCAGCTTGATTCCATGTTGCCAACTCCTGTAATTTTATCACAAAGTCTTGCAGCATTTAGCGTTTTAAAGCCCCAGTTCCAGGAGCCAGGTAATTACTTGAGACTCTCAGCTTGCACTGAAAAAAAGGTCCCAGCCCTCGTGCTTGGAGAAAAGGTCACCTTTAAATAAAAGACTTCTCTCAGTTTTTCTTATTGATTGATCCTGCAGCAAAAGCCAAGTGGGATGTGTCATCCATGGCAAGGGAGGCCCTATAAGCAGAAGACTTAGGTCTTCAGAGCAGAAAGAGAGCGGGGGGGGGGAAGAGATGGGAGGGGAATGTGGTCCAGTGGGAATCAGAAGACCTGTGTTCTTCCATGGCTCTGCAACTGACGTGCTATCCTATACTGGGCCAGTCACTTTCCCTCCCACCCTCAGTCTGCCTTGACTGTAAGCTCTTGAGGGCAGGGCCTTTTTTTCATGGGGCCTCTAGCCACTGCTATGATACAAACAACAAATATCTGCAACAGCAACTACACAGAAGGCAAATTGAGACTTGGGACACCCAGAACCAGACAGAGACCATCAACTCACTTCACAGAGGCCACTTAACAGCCTTCCCATAGGAACAAATTTTGGTTATTACCAGCCAGGACAGAATTTGAACCAGCCGCCTTGAGGCAAAAAGCTCTCTCCTGCATTAGCTGAGCCATCCAACACTGAGTCCTTCAAAGGTATTAGCTGGCACTGAAATTATACAGCACTGTCTTTTAGGAGACTATTGTTAATGGCACCATTTTAATGTTGGGACAAAATATTCCAATTATTGTCATTCCCACTAAATTTATTGCAAACCTCTAGTGTAAAGGGTTGTAAGAGTTAGACATTCCTAAACAGAGCTTTCAGCAGACAGGCTGATGCAGCAATCCATTTCCAAGTTCTCAAGGGGGAAAAAAGGGGTAGACCACCGCCCGCTGATCTGTTGCTACAAGGTCAGACACTCACACCAAAGTGACTCGAGGCCGACTCACCGAGAATCAGATTCCCCCTGCCAGCCTTAGCTACATGTTAAAGACAGCCTCAAAAGATGTAAGGCTAAAAAAGGTCTCCCTACTTCAATGGATGACAAAGCCTGAACAGACATTACTGGCAAATGCTAATATGGCTCCAAAAGTCCTGGGGTCAGGGCTTCATAAGTGAAATCAACCAATGTGTTGGCTTTAAATTCAGAACAGAAGAGATTCTGCCCTGTATTAAAAATCACCGTGTGTCTTCTGAGCAGCCCAAGTACATGAGCAAGTGTTTTAATGGCCCATCAGGCTGTGTCTGATCAGCCAGCTGCAGAGGTCAGACACATTTCTGACCAAAAGGGGCATTCCAGAGCAGTAATTGGGCCCAGTGTACCTCCACCTTCAAAGCAGGAGAGGTTTGTTGAGACCCCTGAATTCACTCCCCAAGACATGGGTTCTTAAGTAACAGATTCTCTTCCACCATGAGTATGGCAAGTTAATGGCCTGAGACATGGCAGATTTGACTTACATCTCACCATATACTTTTACAACATGGGAAATAACTGGAAAGTCAGACAAAAAGCCCACAGAACAAACTAAGCATGGAAGCAAACTCAACATGCCACATGCCAATCCCAGCCCCTAGACTCCTTACAGCCATACAGAAGAGGAAGGCAGTTCTGCTGGTGGCTCAGCATACATAAATTGTACTGCTCTGCTGGAAACAAAGGTTTTTGCATATTCAGTAACCAGGACATTCCCAGCCTCCTGTAGTAAAGGAGCAGGGGGAAGGTAGACCAACCACACACGATCGACCATGCTCTGAAGCCCAAATCAGGACCATACTATTTTGCTAAGTATGCAGGTTAGAGGCACCAAGGCCACAGTTTCTGTTTTCCCATTCTTTATGAGCTCTGTACTGAGATTTTCAGGCAGTTGCTAGAAATAGGTGAATAGGTAATCAGCAGAATTAGTCAAGGGGATCTGTAGACTGGGTATACTTTGTGTTACCAATCCAATGCACTTTAGATCATGCCTCCATTTACCCTGCATAATTAGGTATTAAAATTGCATCTGTTAGCAGCAATTTGCCAATGCTTGGTTCCAGCTGTTACAGATTTCTCAGCACTTAATACCATGAATAAAGCATATGCAACAAGCAGGGTTTACAGCTTGAAGAGCTTGCATTTATGCTGGCTACAGAAGATCAGATTAGTTTTTAAACAAAATTATCTACTGCAGTGCCTTGTGTACATTTCAGTATGTCACCCTGACATATGTACCAATTAATGGCCAACTTTATCAAGGCACAATAGGAGGCCCGGGGCCTCACACCGCACACGCAAACTGATGCAAGCAGATTAGTCCAGCCACATATTTTAGATTCTGTTGTTGGCCACCACGACTAGACACAGTTAGGCTGGCTCCAGAACCACACCTTACCTCACACCAGGTGACCTCTAGGGTTATTATGGTACATTATGCAGTTGACCTCTTTTAGAGATCTTTATCAGGCTCTCCCATCACTGCAGTACCTGAGCACATCACAATCTTTAATGTATTGGTTCTTGCACAGGGAGGGAAATGCCAGGAGCTAAGGCAGTGACTGGCCAAGATCATAAAGAAAATGTGTGATAGAGCTGGGGCTTGCACCCAGGTCTCCCAAATCCTAGGCTAGTACTCTAACCACTGGACCGTCCTTCCTCCTGTTCAAGCTAGTCACCACTCATACTGTAGAGCACACAGTGACAGCTTGTATTCTGTACAAAAGAAGAAAGGTCACCACTGACCCTCCTGTAACAGCACTCCATCACTAATAGCACTGAATAGCAGAGACTCAGTGGAGTGGAAGAGTGGAGTTCAGAGACCCCCCCAGAGATGATCATTAAAGCAGATCAAGGAGGGTTTGGGGACCAATTTGGTGTCCATGTCACAAAGGAAGAGGACTTGTGCCTTCTCTGAGACACAGTCAAAGCTACACTACAGAAGAGGCTGATCTCAACTGAGCAGATCTGAATTGCAATGCGATGATACAAATCACAATTTCAGAGCAGATGAATTGTACATTAAGTGCAGGTGACTGATCTGAGACATAAAAATAGACAATCTTAGGAATTAAGTGAAACTGATTTGGTAAATGATACATGGCAGTAAAAATTCAGTGCAGACACTTACAAGGAATGTTGGTATCCGGCTGAACCACACAAAATGTTAAAGAACGAACTAGCTGCATTAAAAAACAAATGGAGCTGTTCTTCAAGGTGCAAAATTACTAATCATCTGAACGCCTACTGCCCTGGTAGGCCAATTCAGCCACTGGTGAGAGGGTTATAACGAGCTAACTGATGGAAGGAATCCATTCAGACTTGCATGGCAGGCTCAAGTCTCCACACAGCTTTGTATGAGAGCAGCACTGTCACATTCAAAGCACAAGCAGTGATTTTACAGCAGGCTCTGCCTCTGGTCACCACTAATAGCCTTTATCATATTCATGGCATTTCAAGGCTCCCAGTTGGGGTAAAATATTACTTTCCTTTTGGAAGGGAACATAAGATTGCCGTGGGTGGGATCCTGATAGAGCACACAGACACAGCCTGAGGCAGCTGACAAACTGGGAATAAAAAGTTACACACAAACAAGTTCTACTTATTTTCAGAAGAACCTTCATTTTGGCCGGGCTCATATACAATGGTAATGAGCATCTTATAGTGGGATGGACAGGGCAGACCAAGTGCTTCCTTCTCTTGGGAGCAGTAGCGCTCATTGGTGCTCCCGCCCAACCTCAATTCTTCTGTGGGGCTAAAGGCCACATACATTCAGCTTGCTAGCCTGTGCCCAGATCCCGAAAGGTTTTTAGGCACCTGAAATCAGTGGGGATTAGGTACCTAAATACCTGTCAGGGGCCAGTCCTTAGTGACCCCTACAGCTGTCCTGAAACAGGTGCTTTAACCCACGCATTCCCTTGGACACCTCCGACAGCACAGCCCTTGTTTCTCATGTCGCACCCCAGCAGTACAGTCCCCACAGTTCCTTATTAACTGGCATTAGTCACAGTAGCATTTGAGTGTCTTGCAACTGTGCCTGAATTAAGCCTCACACGGCAAGTTTAGGAATAGAACCCAGGGCTCGCAGTCCAGTCCTATGTGCCAACCAGCCTGCTCCTCTGATCTGAAAATCCTCCACATTCAGTGGCCATTTGACAAAGAAGCAGAAACAAACAAAGGAGACTAAAGAGATGGATGGTAAGAGGTGAAATGAACCAATCACCCCCTCCCCCATCACTTCACTCAAATGGAGGAAGCGGGATTTGTCACAACAGCACAGCTTGATACTAATGCTTCCCCTTCCATCTCTCATGCCTGAACAATCAGCTAGAGCAACCGCTAACAAGAGCTAGTAAATGGGAGCTTGGCCTAGTGGCTACAGAAATTAATGGAAGAAAAATAACCTTGTCAGATATGTTAATTCAACAGCCACTGCAACATGGACACAACGGGAAAACACAAACAGCACGAATTTAACTAGAAACTCCACCTTCCAGAGAAGCCTCATCACACAAGAAGCTGAACCAAAAATGGGGGGGGGAGGGGAATTAATGAGGAAGATGAATTGGACTCTCAAGAGGCAGAATTGATCCTGCTCATAATTCAGAGCAAGCACAAGAAAAGCTGTTGCCCGGGGATTCTACATACAACGCACAGTCATATATTCCAATTCAGAAAAACACTTGACAGCCAAATCCAGATGCAGACAAATTAGTGCTAGCTCCTGATTAGAATCAGCAACAATAGAGTTATACTAAGTCTTCATCTGTGTCATGTGCAAGGGTCTCTTTTCCTGGTCTTGGCATTTAGATTGCCCCAGTAAAAGCCTAGCAGTGTCATAACTCACTAATTCTCCTCGTTTGCGAATGATCAAACGAGATTTAGCAGAAAACAAAAGGCAAGCCTCAACCCCTAAAGAAGCAAACCCTGTTTGCAATGGCAGAAGTATTTCCTCTGGGATGGCACTGCCTGAGGAATAGCCAGGAAAAAATGTATTTTCTTCACTTGATATGAAATTAGCTCCTTGATGCTTCAACACTTTAGCAAATGACTCTTCTCAGGCTGAAATAAAAACCTTGGTGAAGACACTATAGGGAATCTAGAGGGAAACTGCCTTTGCAATCCCTGTAGCAGAACAAACTTTTCCTCAAGAGGAAACTCAATCAAGGGAGTGAAAGTGTTACAGGGAAGTAACTTTCCCAGCCCCCCTTGGGGAGACTGAGCACTTCCAGGTTGCAATTTATGACAGACCTAGCTTTCAACATTAATTATGTATTATCCTTAATTAGCAACCCCTCTCTTTTCTATGTAAATGGTTTAACAGACCCCTCTACAGATACCATTTTGCTTCACAAACCACACCCTGAAAGACTGAAGGCAGCATGTTCCCTCCCCAAAGTACTGAATGCAGTTTGAAGAACCTCCTTGGCACATAAAGACTGTAGCCAGAGAAGCTCCCCCAATACTCAGCGGTTCAGGACAGGCATTCTGACAGGATCTACATTCATTATGTCTACCCAGGGCTTTGAGATCTTTTGATGGCTGAACAGAGCTAAAAAACGGCAGATTACGTGAAGTCAGTGAGAAGCATTCAGCCAGGCTGGTGAGGTTCCATTTTTACAGTTCAAAAGGTATCCGACTAGCTTCCCCCAACCCACCACTAATCTGAAGGACTAAACTACAATGACGGTAGCTCTGTTGCATTATTACCAGCAGGACAGTGGGGTGGGAGGAGGTATTGTTTCATATTCTCTGTGTATATATAAAGTCTGCTGCAGTTTCCACGATATGCATCTGATGAAGTGAGCTGTAGCTCACGAAAGCTTATGCTCAAATAAATTGGTTAGTCTCTAAGGTGCCACAAGTACTCCTTTTCTTTCTGTTGCATTATATCGGTCCATCAGCGCCCTGAAAGGAAGTTAGGGCACTGTGGTCATTTAATTGCAGTTGCATATTACAACTATGACTCCTGTCTCAAGGCCAGAAGTACGTGGCTGCAAGCCCCCCAGAGCTCGCAGAGAAAAGGTGCTGGCTATCAGATGAGCAGGTAATAAACCAGAGATCCTTCCTGCCCATTGCTGGTGCACGTTACAGGTCCCACAGTGCTTTTCCCCAAAGGAGACAAGGATAACCCATGTCCCAGCCAACATCTTACAATAGACAGAGCGCATGTTCTCACATTGAAGGCTCTGCAAGCGCTATCACTCAACACTGAACCACTGTCAAAACTTGCTGGAGTCAGCATTTGTCAGCACCCAGCTCTCCATCTGTAACACGCTCTGGGATACAGCACAAATGAAAGGAACTTGACACACAGCTTTGGGAACAAGGAGGCGGCCGGCTCATGACATTACACTGCTAGGGCAGTAGCTTAGTCACCTTCTCACTTAGCACAGCCACAATGATTCAGACCAGACAATCACAGCACTGGAAACTCTGGGTGCTTTTCAGCTGCAGCTCTGAGGTGGGTTCAGAGCAACCCACAGGGAGAGTAACTAAAGCAGGTGTTCTCAAGCACTCAGCCTTCACCCCCATATCCCACTTCGCCTCTAGCATTCATAATAGTGTTTAATATAAAAAATTGTGCATTGAAATTTATAAGGGCAGTCGCACTCGGAGGCTTGCTGTGTGAAAGGAGTCACCAATACAAAACCCCTGAACTAAAGAATTGGAGATCTAACTAAAACACCAGGCAGGTTCCAGAGAACTCCCCCAAGCGCAACTGAGCATGGTACAGAGCATTCAGATGGACCGGCTCGCTAGATCCCAGCCATAGAGTGCTCTCAAGCAGGACTCCTGGAGTTCAGTACGAGGAATAAATGATTTTTGTAGAGAACAGCTCTTCCTTAATAGATCTCAAAGCATTTTAGAGATGGGTCAGCATCATCTCTGTTTTACAAACGGAGAAACAGAGACACAAGGACATGGAGCAAGCCTGTAGTAGAGCCAGGAGTAGAACCCACATCCTCCTAGCTCTAGAGTCATAGAATCATAGAATATCACGGTTGGAAGGGACCTCAGGAGGTCATCTAGTCCAGTACTGGATGGACCAACCCCCTGCTCAAAAGCAGGACCAATCCCCAATTAAATCATCCCAGCCAGGGCTTTGTCAAGCCTGACCTTAAAAACTTCTAAGGAAGGAGATTCCACCACCTCCCTCTGGGCCAAGCACAGAGGACAAATCCCCATCTCTGCTACAACAGAATCTGGAATGGCAATGTCTACCCAGCCCTCCCCATGGCACGGGGAAGTCTTGGAGAGCAGGTATTGGCAGGCCTGTTTTCATACATAGGGAAAAATGGAATTTAACATCTTGGGGAAAGAACTAAACTGGAGTCAGAGCAGAACGTTCACTGTGTAGTTAGCGCACAATTATATTCAGTAATTCGATGTTTAAAATGCCATTCCTCAGATAAAGCTCTAGCCATTCACAAAAATCAGGGTCAATGGCTCCTCAGGATTTTCACAAGCAAAGTAGCTCCTCCCTCTCAAGCTGACATCACAAGATGGGCCACCAGAGGACAATGTTCTTGAAGCTGGAGAAGACAGACAGGCACAGGTCTTGCTCTGTGCAAGACCTGAAAATTCGCCAGGAGAGGAGGAACTCTGGTACCAAGGACAAACTGCACAGGGTATTTGAAGTTAGGCAACGTCACCAGCCCTGCACTCCAGCACCAGGCTGCAGTAAACCGAGTCACTAGAGAAGCACTGAGGGAAGCAACTGAGCACTTGACAGGTGATTCTCCTCTCTAATGAGCAGCCTGGGCCTGCTCTATATTTCCCCTTGTACACAAATGCATCCTCTTCCAAGTCAGGGTTAACAACTGCTTAAAAATTAAACACAATGGACCTGATTTACCCCAGCTGGCGCAGAGGCATTAAACACACACACTCCACCTGCACTGGCCGACTCCCCAAACTGTGGGGAGGGCAGTCAGTAGTCCCCCCACTCCCAATCCATTGGGATTTCTCACCAGAGGAGGGCAGCTTTACACTGTCCTGAGAACTCTAAAAGACCCCGCTAGAATGGGGTGCTAATTTCACTATGCCCCATCATAACCTAGCAGTGAGGAGGCTGCCAGGCCTTCCAGTCTCCTGAATCATAGAATATCAGGACTGGAAGGGACCTCAGGAAGTCATCTAGTCCAACCCCCTGCTCAAAGTAGGGTCAATCCCCAATTAAATCATCCCAGCCAGGGCTTTGTCAAGCTTGACCTTAAAAACCTCTAAGGAAGGAGAATCCACCACCTCCCTAGGTAACCCATTTTAGTGCTTCACCACCCTCCTAGAGGAAAAGTTCTTCCTAGAATCCAACCTCCCCCACTGCAACTTGAGACCATTACTCCTTGTTCTGTCATCTGCTACCACCGAGAACAGTCTAGATCCATCCTCTTTGGAACCCCCTTTCAGGTAGTTGAAAGCAGCTATCAAATCCCCACCCATTCTTCATTTCTGTAGATTTAATAATCCCAGTTCCCTCAGCCTCTCCACATAAGTCATGTGCTCCAGTCCCCTAATAATTTTTGTTGCCCTCCACTGAACTCTTTCCAATTTTTCCACAACCTTCTTGTAGTGTGGGGCCCAAAACTGGACACAGTACTCCAGATGAGGCCTCACCAATGTCGAATAGAGGGGAATGATCACGTCCCTCAATCTGCTGACAATGCCCCTATTTATACAGCCCAAAATGCCGTTAGCCTTCTTGGCTACAAGGGCACACTGTTGACTGATATCCAGCTTCTTGTTCACTGTAACCCCTAAGTCCTTTTCTGCAGAACTGCTGCCTAGCCATTTTGTCCCTAGTCTGTAGCAGTGCATGGGATTCTTCCGTCCTAAGTGCAGGACTCTGCACTTGTCCTTGCTGAATGCCTCAGGATCCAGACATTTTAACCCTTTGTTTAATACATTAAAGCTATGTGGAGGTGGGTTTACAAGTTGCCAAGTAAGGGTGGGACAATATCACTTTTCAAGGTTGCACATTCCATCTTCAGCCCGCTCCACACACACATTTTGTATGGGGTAACAAATACCAATACTGGGACAAGCCCAGTTGTGGATGCACCAATATGAAGTTTCTTTATACCAGTATAGCATAGTCCCCTTCCCAATAACTACACCAGCAGAAAGCACCTTTCAAGTGATGTAACTGCCCCCATACTAGGGGAAGATTTTACTGTTAAGTCTCTGTGTAGACAGCACTAGGTCAACAGAAGAATACTACTGCCTCCTGGGGAGGTGGATTACCTAGTGGTGTGGATTTTTCACACCCCTGACTGACATAGTTAAGCCAAACTAATTTTCTCATGTAGACCAGACCAATATCAGTATATTTAAAAGGCCCATCTTTCTAGTGTAGGCAAGTCCTTAGGCTCAGGAGTGTCAGAGATGTACCTTTTTATTTAAAAAAAAAAAAATGTATCTATGATAAGCAGAGCTCCTCCAGATGAGCTTCTAGCAGGAAACAAAAGTGAGCCAGCTGACATTTATTTTTTAAAATAGAGAAAACACATAGAACCTAAAGTTGTCTATTTAGACTTAACATTTACTAATCCGTTTTGATACACTTGTAAGTCACCTCCCCTTGCCAAGATCCAAGTTCACAGCTCTTTCCCGCATTGCTAGGTTCCAAAGCCCTGCTAGGCATACAGCTCCCTGCACCGCTATAAGCATTAGTGAGGCTCTCAGCTCTTGCAAGGTAAGCACAGAAACAAACTCAATGGTTGCTATTTTATAAGCCCCTCAGTTTGCTGTGAATTTCATATCAAGGATCCCTTCAGGTTCTAAATCCTAAAGGTCTTTTTAGGCTGCCTCCCATTTCTTCCAAATCCATCTTTGTCCTGGAGTTGAAAACCCCCACTGATCATGACCAAGCTTACTTTTAAAGGGACACCACATGGTTAAAAATCCCATTAAGAAAGCAGTTCGTTTACCATTGTCAAACACCACAGCTTATTAATGTTATATGTTCTCATTTACTTTTCACTAGCTTCAGAGTAGCAGCAGTGTTAGTCTGTATCCGCAAAAAGAAAAAGGAGTACTTGTGGCACCTTAGAGACTACCCAATTTATTTGAGCATAAGCTTTCGTGAGCTACAGCTCACTTCATCAGATGCATGTATTTTTGCTGTATTTTTGACAGTTAGGCATTTTTATCGGCTCACTACACTGAAAACAGACTAGTGAGTTTGTCAATTTCACTTCCTGGGTCACCAGCATAAAGCAGCCAAGGTTAGTTTACAAACATTGGAGGGGGGAGAAAGGAAACTTTCCAGAAGTTTCTAATGGAAACATTTCTGTTGGTTTTTAAGGTTCTATACATGCTTAGACCTAGGGAACCTAACTGTGGAGCCAAAACTGACCTGACAGATGTCCCTGTAACATCTGGATTCAACACAAAACAAAAGCACAGGTTAAACCTTTCAGTGTGCTCCCAGGGATCAGACTCCCAGTGATAGAACAACATAACTGTAAGCTGGAGAAGCATCCTGGGTAATGTTGTGAGTGCAACCCTCAATGCCTCAGAATTTCCTCCTTTGCTAACAGCTACTGCGAGGGGACTGGCAACAGGACGGGAGGGATGCCTGGAGCCCTCACTTAGGCCCTGATCTCAGAGTCTGGCAAAAAGACTTTAACATTGCAACAAAATCTGTGTTTAACAGAAGTTCAAGTATAGTAGGGTGCTTGACTGGGTGGAGGGGGGGGGGGGGGGGAGAGAGACGAAACTTCAGTCAAAGATTGCAAACCTCAGTGGCCTCAGGTTAAGCAACCAGAGTAGGTGACCTGCTTTTCAGAGCAGTTGAGGGCTTCCAAACCCCAATGGAAAATAGGGCAGCTGGGAGTGTTCAGCACTCCGAGGAGGGGTGGGAGAGTTAGGACCAATTATGTGCCTCCCTATGGATTTAGGTGCTTCAGGGCAAACACCTAAATTTGGAAACATTTTTCAGTACTACTACTGATGAATTTCAGAGCAGGGGAGGGGGCACCCCAGTCCGTTAACCATAGCGGAAAGTCACTCAAGTGAAATGCAACAAATGGACAGCAACACACACACAACCCACCCTAGCTCCACCTACTGCCCTGGGAAAACGAAGCCTCAGAGAGTTGCAGCCGGCCCCTCCCTTCCTCTATTTTTATGCAAGCCTCGAAAACAGAAGAAAAGGTTGCTGAGTAAATTTTTCCTGCAAGAGGCCAGTTCACAAGAGGTGGGGGAGGGGCCTCCAAAAAGGTCAGTTACAAACAAAAATAAAAGCCACACACACAACCCACTCATAGCCCCCTTGATCCAGGCACCAGGAAGGAACTGTCACATATCATTTACTCAGACCCAGTGAGATTACTGGCAAGGGGTCTGTTTTTTAAAGACACACCCACAGAGAGCTTGTAACTGTTCGTGTAGACAACAAAACAAAAGCAGCCACTGAATACAATTCCAAAAAATGTTCTGAAGTAACCAGATAGTGGACATTTCAGACTCTTATTTTTAAGTATGATTTTTATACTTGTTAAAAGATCAAACTCCACATACTGAAGACTACTTGTACATCTAATCCATCAACTATGTCAATTTCTCCCATCTCTCACTTTCACCTCCCCCCGAAAAGTTATGCAACTAACTGCCTAAGAGTTCATTCTTATTGTTGGTAGGACACGACATCTCAGCCAAGTTATCAGAGTGATAACATCCTAAGAACAGGATTGGTTTTTTTTTTTAAAAAAAGTTATTTTGGCATGCATTCAAACAATCAAGTCCAATATAACATCAGAAAGCAAATAAAAATTATAACAGGCAAAATTCTACAGAAAAATGTACGGCAGGTGTGAAATTAATCTAAGTAACGTATTACTGCACAATATTTTTCCCCCCACCCAAACATAGAACCACTTGCCTCACCACATGCTACAACAGAAAACCTTCACAATCTAAAAATAACTTGGGTGTCTGGGAGAAAGCCAATATCCACTTACTTATGGTCACTGTCATCTGTAAACAAAATGGACCAAAGACAACTCAGAACTCCAGAGTAAACTGAACTTTAGCAGCTGGGCTGGATTTTTCCTCCTCTCAACTCAATATGATGTTTTGTTTTAAATGATGGAACTTCATGTGGGGTGCGGGGGGGATAGAGGAAGTATTGCATTACTGGGAGACCCCAGAAGGACTAGTTTTAATTAAAATAACTAGAAAAATTCTCTGCAGCATTTGCCGAGTCCTAAAATCTGTTCCTGGAAAAATATACCTGCTGCTTTCTCAATCATAAAGAGTTATACTTGGCAGAGGGAGAGTGATAAAGAGAAAAATCTATTTAAAATCCTAAGTGGGAAGTTTAAGAAGGCTACAGTAGCTTGGGGAATGAAGCTGCCAGAAGATTAGAGGGACACCACCAATTTGAGATTTAGTCAACTGAAGGGAAAAAAAAGGAAAAAAAAAAAAAGACTAACATAGTTTCCACGATATGCATCTGAAGAAGTGAGCTGTAGCTCACGAAAGCTTATGCTCTAATAAATTGGTTAGTCTCTAAGGTGCCACAAGTCCTCCTTTTCTTTTTGCGAATACAGACTAACACGGCTGTTACTCTGAAACCTATAGTTTCAGGTACTGCACTTTACCCCAGAAGAACCTTGCCAGTTTTTTGGGATTTACAAGCACCTTTTCCTATTTTTAAAAATATATTTCCTCTCCCTGTTGCTGTGGAAAAGAGCCACACAAACAACGGACTATCCAGCTCTGCACTGACAGTTTGCATCTAGTCTGTTTCACTACCTTAAAAAAAAAAAATCTGAAAACTGGAAAGGGAGAGAACAGCTCATCAGTTCCAGAATCTTAGGTGTTGATATAACAGTAGCTCCATTCCCTACATGCAGCCGGACAGAAGCATGTGCCAGCTAACTAACTCTTCTATCCCAGAGAGGATCCCGGCTGCCACAGAGGAGAATGGGGGCTGTCCATTGCCCCACTCCTCCCTCAGACTCTTTTCTGGGTCCTCCTCCCCATAAGAAGAAATTCCAATCCCTTCCTCCACTGCTACTCATGACCTTCCCAAGCAGCTGCATGAAACTGATGTGACCAATAGTTTCACTTCTGCCCACAGGGTTCTGAGCTGAAGCATCTAAACGGTCCTGAATTAACTTCAGCCTGATGCAGCTTGGCAAAGCTCTGAGCAATAGCAAAAGTACTGGAGCCGTCTGCAGACTGAGGAAAGCAACACACACACACAGAGAAACGTTTCCTATTAAAAAGGGGATTTTTCAGACACTGATGATAAAATTTAACATGAGAAACAATAACTCAGAGGGTGTAACAGATGCAGTGGTGTTTGCCTGAGTCTGCAGAGAGCCTGAGACAACAGCTCTCAATTGCTTATGTCTTCACTGCAGAGTTAACTCCAATTACCTATACCCAAGTTAACTGAGTTCAAATGAAAGCAGCAACCCTGCAAACTAAGCAGTGACTTGCTGTGTCCACACAGGCACTGCACTCACTTATGGGTGGCGTTACGACTTCTAGGAGCACATCCCATGGTTCGTTGCATGGAATTATGTGTGGGAGAACTTGTCTGTCCTTTCTGGGCACACTGGGAAAATTGTGGGAAGGCACAGCAGAATTAGAAGTGCTCAGCTGGCACTAGCCTGCATCCATACTACAAAGTGGTCAATCAGCAGCTGACTAGATGTACTCACTCAATTTTGGCCTATATCCCCTCTCAGGCCAGCCACATAATTCAGCATGCTTGTAAATTAGGGGCAATACTTGAGTTCACTATGCAGTAAAGGCAAATCCTTAAAGGGAGGAAGCTGCCCTGGGCGTAACCAGCGCAGCAACACATGCCTGAGGTTGCAAAGAGCCTGAGACAATTGCTCTGAGCCCCAATTATGCCTAGGAGGTATGACATCTAAAGAAATCACTTGACTACAAGAACTATACTGGATGGAGACCATTTAAAAGGTAATAATTTAAAAAAAACACCAAGAACTCTTCAGTCAGGGATCAACCAGAAATTAAATTACTTGTTCATTTTTTTTTTTTAAATCACTAAAGAATATGTTAACAAAACAGAACAAATGTCACAGGACAGTGGTCTGCTACTGCTAGACAAAGGGTGATTCATTTATTTGAGCGAAAGGTTGAGGCATAGCCAAGATGTTTATTTTTACAAGCAGGAGACAGATATGCTGCACTAATACGTTCAGTTTCAATTACTTGAATTCTATTATTCCAAATGATTGATGAAGATACAATTATTTGCCGGATGGACGCTGGAACAGTGAAGTGAGGTTTTTCCTACTGTATCATTATGGAATAGTTACACTGAGATTGGTTTAGACATGGCTGGATGTGTGACTAAAGAAAGACAGCTTAGCCATTAAACAAAACCTTTAAGTACACTATACTTTTTGAACAAGCAAATTTCTGAATGGTAAGAAGAATTAAAACTTACTAGTGGCTGTCAGCCATCCAGTAACCTTAATGACCATCAGATTTACATTCTAAGGCCAGAAGGGACCACTGTGATCATCCAGTCTGACCTCCTGTGTGACACAGGCCAGAGAACTGAAACCTGCCCCCAAATAATTCCTGTTAGAACTAAAGCAGATCTTTCAGAAAAATATCCAATCTTGGGCCAGATCTACACTATACACTTACATTGGTATCACTATACATCACTCAGGGGTGTGCAAAATCCCTGAGTGATGCAGTTATACTGACCTAACCCCCTTTGTAGACAGTGCTATGTTGACAGAATAGCTCCTCCCCTTGACATAGCTACCTCCTCTCATGGAGGTGAATTAATTATGTTGATGGCAGAGCTCCCATCGGTGTTGGAGTGTCTTCACTGAAGAGCTGTGCTGCTGCAGTGTTTTAAATGTACTCCTGCCCTTGATTTACAAATTTCCAGTGATGGAGAATCCACCACAGCTCAGGATAACTTGTGCCAGGGGTTAATTACTCTCCCTGAAAAAATTTACACTTTATTTCCAGTCTGAATTTGTCTAGCTTCATCTTCCAGCCAGTGGATCTTGTTATATCTATGTATGCTAGACTGAAGAGCCCATTATGAAAGTTTAGTTCCCCGTGTAGGTACTTGCAGACTGTGATCAAGTCACATCTCTTTGTTAAGCTAAATAGATTGAGCTCTGGGAGTCCAACACTTTAAGGCATGGTGGACAAGGGAGTATCTTTTATTGGACCAACTTCTGTTGGTGAGAGACAAGCTTTCAAGCCACACAGAGCTCTTCCTCAGGAAGAGACCTGAAGAGCAGTTCTGTGTGGCTTGAAAGCTTGGTCCAATAAAAGATATTATGTCACCCACGCTGTCTCTCTAATAACCTGGGACCAACACGGCTATCAGCACTGCATATTATAAGGCATGTTTTCCAATCTATTCATCATTCTCCATTTGTGGAACTGTAGATCTCAGACCATCTAATAGAGACAATATTATTTAACTATTTTGCATATGTTCATGCCTTACTCAGCTGTAGGAAGTATATATATTGTATACACACACCCACTCATTAACTGTGTCTACAGACCAAAGATTTTTTTTCCAAAATAAGCAGTGACAAAAATCTACTATCTGATAGCAATGTTCTAGAACAGAAGCATAAGTTCTTTAACGTGATTAAGTCCATGAGTAGCACTGTGTATGTTTGATGCTGCTCTGCTATAACTAGTTATGTTCTCCTACTGGGTAAATGTGCCAAAAAATTTAGTTATCCTTACAGTAAAATTTGAAAACACTGTTTGGCACACAGTTTGGTTTGCACTGCCACTGAAATTAGCCTTGATGAACTGTTGAATTCCAGAGGTCCTGGTGGTTCCAGTTTTCTCCCATTGTTGTTTTATGACAACAATTACTATCGCTGCTCCAAAATGTTAATTCTGCTACAATATTCCACTACCTTCACAGTTGCTGGAGAAACAATGTCTCCCATGCTTCTGGAGAGCATACTTGGGCTGAGATGAATAGCTAGGGCCTTTGCTTTCGTCAACTCCTCGTCAGCAAAATACGTTTTTGTTTTTTTTAAGTTTCTCTGGTAAATGAAGCCAACTTTCACATCTGAACTGATAAAAAAAAACCCTTGGTCCACAGAGATATCAAAAACTTCTGGGCACAATTAGAGTTACTAAACTAATTATAAAGAAGCCATTAAGAGAATGAAATTATTTCCATCACTCCTCCCCAGAGGCAGAGCTTAGATCTAAATTAAAATAGCTCATACTGCTCAGACACAAAAGGGACTACCCTACAGGGAGAGCTTGCATGTCAGAGAGTCAAGGGCTGGTTTTCTGAGAATGGAAATTTAACAAGAGAATGCATCTAGATCTGCAGCAAGTAATAGCACAAGTGAAACTCTCCACCCTACTTTCAGGTCAGCAAAATTCGGCAACGCTTTTCTCTTTGGTAACAGGAGGGTATTTCTCATTGGCTTTGGAAATAGTTTCCAAGCCAGCTGAACAGTCTTTAGTTGTACTTATTTTTAGCTAAAGACTCAACCTTGGAACAAAGCTGCATAGCCATTTTTTTCTAATGCTAACATTCCTTAAGGAGAAAGATGGAAAGTCTTACAATAATTTAGAATTACTAACCAAAGTTTGTCTTTTTTAAAAAAACATTTTTCCCCTTGTGCAGCAATCTATTTTTGACACTAAATGATGGGCAAATTCAAGGGTGAATCCCACCAAAGGAAGCTTCTGGGACTGAGCGCGCTTGATTCAAAGCGGCCACAAGTTTTGTTTTGGTAATTTATGGCCCACTGGAATAAGCCATTCAAACACTAAAACTTCTAATTAGGGCTCTCAAGCAATTAAAAAAATTGTGATTAATCGCACTTTTAAAAAAATAATGGAATACCACTGACATTTTTGATGTTTTCTACATTTTCAACTTGCACTTTCATGATAAAGAGATTGCACTGCAGTACTTGTATTTGATTTCAATTACAACACAGAATACAAAGTGTACAGTGCTCACTATTTTTTTTTTTACAAATATTTGCACTGTAAAAAATAATAGTATTTTTCAGTTCACTGAATACAAGTACTGTAGTGCCATCTCTTTATCATGAAAGGTTTCAGAGTAGCAGCCATGTTAGTCTGTATCCGCAAAAAGAAAAGGAGTACTTGTGGCACCTTAGAGACCAACACATTTATTTGAGCATAAGCATCCGATGAAGTGAGCTGTAGCTCACGAAAGCTTATGCTCCAACTAACAAATTAATTGGAGCATAAGCTTTCGTGAGCTACAGCTCACTTCATCGGATGCTTATGCTCAAATAAATGTGTTGGTCTCTAAGGTGCCACAAGTACTCCTTTTCTTTTTATCATGAAAGTTGAACTTACAAATGTAGAATTATGTACAAAAAATAACTGCATTCAAAAATAAAACAATGTAAACTTCAGAGTCTACAAGTCCACTCTGTCCTATTTCTTGGTCAGCAAATTGCTCAGACAAACAAGTTTGTTTACATTTGCAGAAGATAATGCTGCCTGATTCTTGTTTACAATGTCACCTAAAAGTGAGAACAGGCATTCTCATGGCATCATTGTAGCCGTGAAATTTTTTATGATATTTATGCGCCAGATGCGCTAAAAATTCAGATGTCCCTTCATGCTTCAACCACCACTCCAGAGGGCACGCATCCATGCTGATGATGGGTTCTGCTCGATAACAATCCAAAGCAGTGCAGACCAGCACATGTTCATTTTCATCACCCAAGTCAGATGCCACCAGCAGAAGGCTGATTTTCTTTTTTGGTGGTTCAGGTTCTGTAGGTTCCACATCGGAGTGTTGCTCTTTTAAGACTTCTGAAAGCATGCTCCACACCCCGTCCCCATCAGATTTTGGGCAGAACTTCAGATTCTTAAACCTTGGGTCGAGTGCTAAGCTATCTTTAGAAATCTCACATTGGTACCTTCTTTGTGTTTTGTCAAATCTACAGTGAAAGTGTTCTTAAAACAAACACCATTGCCGAGTCATTATCCGAGATTGCTATAACATGAAATATATGGCAGAATGTGGGTAGAACAGAGCATACAACTCTTCGCCCAAGGACTTCAGTCACAAATGTAATTAACACATTTTTAATGCGTGTCATCAGCATGGAAGCATGTCCTCTGGAATGGTGGCTGAAGCAGCATACAAATGTTTAGCATATCTGGCATGTAAATACCTTAAAATGCTAGCTACAAAAGTGCCATGTAAATGCCTGTTCTCACTTTCAGGAAACATTGTGAATAAGAAGTGGGCAGCATTATCTCCCATAAATGTAAACAAACTTGTCTGTCTTAGCAAGTGGCTGAACAAGAAGTAGGACTGAGTGGATTTGTAGGCTCTAAAATTTTCCATTGTTTTTGTTACATAACTGTTTTATTTTTAAGTGCAATCTACGGTTGTAACTTGCACTTTCACAATAAAGAGATTGCACTGCAGTACTTGTATGAAGTGAACTGAAAAATACTATTTTATCATTTTTACAATGAAAATATTTGTAATCAAAAATATGAAGTGAGCACTGTACACTTTGTATACTGTGTTGTAACTGAAATCAATATATTTGAATATGTACAAAAACATCAAAATATTTAATAAATTTAAATTGGTATTTTATTGTTTAACAGTGATTTAAACTGCTATTAATCGTGATTAATTTTTTTAATCATAATTAATTTTGAGTTAATCCCATGAGTTAAACTATGATCAATCAACAGCCCTACTTCTAATGAATGTTTGTGTGAAAAATCTAAGCAAACATCCATGATTCAGAGAGGAAAGAAGGACGGAGAACACAGGGCACCATTTAAAATCAAGCCAACAGAAAACATTAGCTACTGCCTCCCTAACATGTTTGTTGGAGCTGAAATGGCAGATTAAATTTTCCAGGCAAGTGGTGCACACTGAGATTTAGGGCTAGTCTACACTGGCAGCGCTTTAACGTGGTTTGTGTGATCATGGCAGAGCTCTGGGAGAGCACAAGGGGGGTGCAGCTCCCAGCGTTGGTGCAGTGTCCACACTGACGCTTTACAGTGGTGAAACTTGCTGCGCTCAGGGGGGTGTTTTTTCACCCTGAGCAAGAAAGTTACAGTGCTGTAAATTGCCAGTGTAGACAAGCCCTTAGCTACACGACTATTCTAGTTTGCCAACGCTCTGGTGCAAAAGATTCGAGACAAGAGAAGCCTTTTAAGCCTGTTTGAATGCACATGAAGAGCAGGAAGAGAGAGAGTTCTGATTTGACAGAGGATTTGTTGAGACCTCAGTCCAGTCTTTAGCCACAACAGACAAAAGCCACCGTGTTTGCTGAAAAGTACTAATTTGAGCTTGTACAAGAAGTTGGTTCTCCGATGACTGCAGCTGCTCTCCCCAAAGCAGACAAATGTCCTGATAAAACGTGGTACTACCATCTGCTCCAGAGGCTCACAAAGCAATAGCTCACAGCAGTTTGATAGAGTAAGAACTTTCATCAGAGCACAGCTTGTGTTTTTTTTGTTTGTTTGTTTGTTTTTTTTTTGGGGGGGGGGGATCCATCTACAGTGGAATGTTAAGGAGTAAGTAGGTAAACTGAGTATTAGAACCATACCGGTATCACTTTGTAAAGACAGCAAACCTGGTGAAAAAACAAATCCAGACTTCAGAGCTATTGGTACTAGAAGGCTTACATCCATTTTCCCCTCAAACAACCAACAATAATGATCTCATACCACAGGCGTTTCCCTTGACTTATCTTTAATGTACATATAATACATCTGCCATTACCAGCCTGCCTGGGACAGTCCATCTGCAAGCATCACTTAGACATGCATACTTTCAGCCTTGCAATGAGGAACATCTTCTAGCATACAACTAACAGACCAAACGTCAGATTCTCTTCACCACTCATTTCATCAAGGTCAAGCCAGTTTTCATCTTGAAAGTGCTTGCTAAGTCCCAGGGACTCCTCAGCTATACAGTCACTCTTCAAAAGTCTATTAAAATTCGTGCTTGTTATACGAATTTACTGATGAGATTCACCCTGTTGTAACTGACCCGAAATTGACAACTGTGCTCAGAAATTACAAAGTTAACATTACCATTAGTCACAATCTAGGAAGTAAGGTGTCTTACTGCTGTTCTCAGTAAAGAGCAATCTGTTTGTGCAATGCCTTCAAATTAATTTGAAAGTATTTTGCAGACATGTCTCAGCTTAAATATAGGGCAATAATGACTCAAGTCTTCAGCACTATTTACACTTGAACAGCTGCTAGAAAGAAAAATTGTCTTGCTCTACTTTTGAATTTAGATCCCCACACCAAGATCAGAATTGTATTTTGTAAATACTCTCCACTTCAGAAGTCAAAGATCATTTGTATGCTTCCCTTCCTCCCACCTCCCATCCTTTCCAACATAAAGATACAATTTGGGAATAAATAATTCATTCCACAATGGACATCCAAAACCAAGCACTGTACATACAGCATGACAGAGGGCAGAATACACACATTCATCCTCCACTCAAAGCTGCCAAGACATTTTCTTCCCTTTAATTTTGTAGCCAACAGGTAGCACTCAAAAACAGATTGTCATTTTGGCAGCAATCCTGCAAATGTGACAGCCAACATCTTGGCCAATACACCAGGGACTGAACTGGGTACCTCCAGGGATAAAAACAGGAGATTTTACAGCTTGAGCTACAGAGCCAAGGCTACCTAGCTAGGGGCTGCAACAACTCAGATCCTCAGTGACAGGCATGGGGGAGTGAGGGGGGCATGGGACATGACCTGTAACACACATACTGGACTAGCCCTTACACCAATGCGTGCCCTGATGCTTAACTTTACATATCAGTAGTTCTACTAACTCCAACAGCAGTCATTGTGTGAATAAAGTGAAGCACATGAATAAGTGCTTGCAGGATGGAGGCCTTTGTTACTAAATAAGTTACTTTAAACAGCCACAGCAAAGGACATGGCTACAGCCCCACCTAAACTGAGAAAACATACAGTAGTGAAGCATACAGAATATTATTACCTGTAAATTAACCATGTGCATCATTTGCATTTTGAAAATCTCATGCCCTTGTTTCACATTTAATATTCAGTGCAAAAGTGATTATCCAAAAAAAACCATTTGCTGCGAGTATCCATTTCAGCTAGAGAATTTTACCAAAGCTAGCAAAAATGATACAGTAGCGCTCTACAAACAGGTTTCCTGTTGTCTTTACTCTAACACAGGTGGAAATCCAAATCCAAAAGGTGTGTCGACCTTGTAAGTTATTTTTAGTTTATGGGTGAAGCTGCTGCCCTCTGCCTTATTTATCCAGTGAATTCACCTAGCCAGCTGTAAATCCACAGGCTATCACAAGCATGTTTATGTTACAAATTATGCAGGCCAACAGATGCTAGACTCATACAAAAGAAAATTCACTGGGGGGGTTGGAAGAGAGAGAGAGAGTCAAGCATGGGTTTTTGTTTTGCTAATAAAAGTAATACAGGCACCTCATTCTGCAGCTTTATTATTAAATATTTAGGAGTTATGGGGAGCAGGGGGTTTAAAGAGGCTACAAGAAACAATGTTTTAGTGATGCTGCTTTACTTGACTCATTTATTTCTAAAGGGGAAAAAAAGATGCAAGACTAGGCCTGGATCCTTCACACCCAAAAATAAGGTTACATCAATACGTGTAGGACTTCTCCCCACCTAAGTCCCCAATCCTGTAAACAGATCCCCATACCTGCACAGAGCCCCATTTAAGTCAATGGAGCTACTCTGGTGTCTACCCACATAGATCCTGATTGCAGGATCAGGGCCTAAAATATTAATAGTATTAAGAAATCTTGCATTCCAGTTGGTCAGTCCTGATATCATCAGCACATCACACCAACACAGGAATCTGATCTAATTTGTTTACTGAAATCCTTCTAAAAAAGCATCAGTGTATCTGCACTGTCTTCAAATAAGCCCACGGACTTTCCTAGCGGGAGTACATACGTTGTTGGCACTTAACCAATATTAAATAAGTCAAGAAGTCACTGTTATTTTATCAACACAATGCTGTATTGACTAGAGCTGCTCAGATGTTAATTATGTAGTTATTAATGCAAGGTTGTGTTTAAAGAAATGAGCCTGCCTGATTTCATCATTGCTTCCTGCCACTGTTTCCTCTATTTAAAAAATCCACAAGACAGACATTTTCTCAACTGCTGTGCCATCACATGCTTCTCTCCTTCCATCCTATGTCTCCTAATTATCTCTTGTCCGAATCCACCCCACATCTTCCAGTTTACCACCCCATCTGGGCTTCCCCACACTGTGTGGGAGTATCACATAATATGGCATTTAAAAGGCTAAATGAGGAATTGCTCTTCCTGGGAATTTCAGAAGCAGAATAAAATCCAGTTAGGAGGTCATTTAAAATTTTTTAAAAAATCTGCTTTCTTCCCCAAAGCCAAAGGACAGAGAGCAGAGATGTCCGAGTTTTATGTCTGTAAAGTGCTTTGAACACAGCAAGTGGTATGCAAACACATTATCATTCTCATCATCATCAGATGTCCATAAGGCACAAATCTTCAATTTGGATTAGAGCTTCATTAAAAGACGGGCAGAACACGTGGAAAAATATTTGAGGAGCAGTAAACACAGGCTGGACTGGTGCAAAGTTTGCTACTGAACTAAACAAATAAGAGCATCCAGTATCCACACATACTGGATCCACATTGCTGCTTCTTGTCAGGGTATGCTTTCCACCATTCAAGTCACACTAAGGGCTGCAGAAAACACTTTCTTTCAATACCCTGCTACCTTGGCACTGAAGATCAATTTACTTCCTCTCCCGCCTCAAAAAAAAAAAAAAAGTGGGGGTATTTGGGAAAAAGAAAAGCAAGAAAATTTGAGGATTTGAAATAGATGTTTACTTTCCTAGGTTACGGGGCCCCATGATGAGCTCAGAGAAAGGAGGGAAGAGAGAAATAGTGCGGAACACTGCTGAATGCTAAAAGCATAAAGCGACTGACAGAGCCCTTTGACCAGTAACCTGGGACTGCAGACACAAAGCTACCCACCCAGCTCACTCTGTGCATCTCCTGGAAGGAGATGAGCACACCATCTGGTCTCAGTCAGAATGCAAGGGGTTTCAAAAAGGGGAGACTAAGAATCAACAAAAAGCAGTTCCGCCCCCAAATCAAGCAGGATGAAAGTGTTTTCAATTTCCCCCCTCACAAGTTCCATCACCCTGAGCAGCAGCTGTCTCCAACTCTCCTCCCAAACAATCCATCCCCAGCCACAGTTGACAGGGATCCTAACTCTTCTCCATCATCATCTGTATGGATGTGGGAGGGGGCATGGGCACCCTCAAAGCTCTCCCCTCCATACATTTACTCCGCAGAGTGGCTGGAAAACACAAGGCAGGGTGTATAGCTGTACAAGGGCAGAGTTCTGTAACTGGCAGGGGGTATTTGGGAAGGTGCATGCGAATGGGTGCAGCTGAAGAACATGTTTGGAGGGGATGTGGTAGCTGGAGTGTGGACATGGCTTCAGGGAGGGTGGTGGCTTTGGACGGGATGGGGTGTTTCAGAATGTGGAAATGTTGGGCTGACAGAGGAATGGGGATTCTTTGCAGATACATGGACAGCTGGGGCTGTGGAGATGAGGGGTTGGCCTTTCCAGAGGAAAAGGGTAGCTGAAGGGAGGGAGTGGAGTAGTAGGCAGTTTGGGGGAGGAATGGAAGGGTTTCATTCGGGGGATCTCTGGGGGAAGATGCGGAGAGGGTGTTCACAGAAGTTTGTACAGGAATTTGTAGGGAAGGATAGGAGTTTGTATTTAATGAGGGTGGGGAGCTTAATTGAGGGGTAGTGAAGAAAGCTGTGAGAGACACTTGGCAGTTGGGGTACATGTAGGGCTGAGGTACATGCCTCCATATGCCATACATAGGCGCCCAGGGTATATGGGGCTGAGAAAGAGGTGGGGGCCTGTGGTATCTGAGGATTGGAACAGAGGGTTTTCATCTACAGTGGGGCTTATGGTATCTAGGGAGAAGTAGAGGTATCTGGGAGGACTGTCATGTATGGGGGTGGAGGCTCGAGTTGTATTTAGCGGGGTCTGTTATATGGGGGTGTTACTAGGGAGTCTGTTTCAGAGTAACAGCCGTGTTAGTCTGTATTCGCAAAAAGAAAAGGAGTACTTGTGGCACCTTAGAGACTAACCAATTTATTTGAGCATGAGCTTTCGTGAGCCACAGCTCACTTCATTGGCATCCGATGAAGTGAGCTGTGGCTCACAAAAGCTCATGCTCAAATAAATTGGTTAGTCTCTAAGGTGCCACAAGTACTCCTTTTCTTTTTAGGGAGTCTGTGATATAAAAGATGTGTGGATTGTGGCATAAGGGGTGTCAGTGTATGTAAGGGGGTCGTGGGTTCAATGGTCTGTGCAATGGTGTATTGAGAGAGTCTGGGTGGGTGGGATTTACTGAGGGTGTATATTAGGGGAGCTGTATGGGATGTAGGCTGTACCCAGGGGGGTATATCATAGGGTTGCTGGGGTGTACGTAGGCAGCCTGGGAATGCAGTCTGGAGGTCTTGGAGTGTCTCTGGGGTGCAACATAGGGGAGTGCAGGAAGCCAGTAGGGGGCTCTTTGGGAGGGTGCACTGGGCTGTACCTTGGGGTCTGCTAAGCAGGTCACTGGATGGGACAGGCTAAAAGTATGCAGGGTCTCAAAAGGCCCTTGAGAACCACGGAGGGGGGTGTTCTGTGGGAGGTAGCAGACTGGGGGGGGCTCTCAGACGCTGGAGAATCCCAGGAGTGTAACCGAGAGTTCTCGGTGGGCCCAGGAGGAGGCTACCAGTGGTGGGTAGCTCGCTGGGCCAGGTGGTACCAGGCCAGGAGGGTGTTGCAGGGCAGGGCCAGAGGAGGGTCGCTGGGCCAGGCAGTACCAGGGTACTGGGGGGGACGCAGGGCTGGGTGGTATCATGGAGGCAAGGTGGGCAGGGGGAAGATGGCAAGGGTGTCGCTGGGCAGGACCAGGGGGCTGGGCCCAGGCAGTGGGGCAGACAGTACAAAGGCAGGGTGTCATTGGGCAGGGTGGTACCAGGAGGGACTGGGGGGGGGGGGATACAGAGCAGCACCACGGGACCAGGGGGTTGCAGGGCAGGCTGGACAAGGGGCTGGTGGGTGGTACTGGGCACGGGGGGGGGGGTCACAGGGCAGGGTGGTACCAGGCAGTACCGGGGGTCAAGGACAGAGCAATACCACAGGGGCAAGGTGGGCAAGAGCCTGGCAGGGTGGTACCAGGGGGTGGGGGTGTCACCAGGAGGGATCCAGGTACTGGGGGGGGATAAAGGGCAGGGCGGTACCGCCGGAGCGAGGCAGGCGGCTGACAGGGTGGTACCGGAAAGCGGGGCAATGGCACCGCGGGGGCCAGACGGGCGGAGCAGGGCGCTGACGGGGTGGCAGCGGGGGCTGAGGGTATCGCTGGGCAGGGCCGGCCGGCGGGACCAGGAGGGGCGGGGGCTGGCGAGGTGGTAAGAGGCGGACCGGGGAGCCGCGGGGCGGGCGGTACCGGCGGGTCGCAGCGCGGGCCGGGGCCGGGGCCGGGGCCGGGCCGTGGCGGGGGGGACCGGGACCGGGGCCGGGGCCGGGGCCGGGCCGTGGCGGGGGGGACCGGGCGGGCCGGGGCTCACCCAGCAGCAGCAGCTTGACCTCCCGCGCCGCCTTCTCGCCGTCCTCGCGCAGGTTCTTGTCGATCATCTTAGAGCGCTCGGCCGCCGCCTTGTCCTCGGCGCTCACGGTGCAGCCCATTGCGGGGCCGGGCTGAGGCGGATCCCGGCCGAGTCGGGCTGGTCGCGCGCCGCGCTGCGATGCGTCCCCTCAGCCTGCCGCCGCCGCTCTGAGCCCGGGGCCGCCCGGCGCGGGGGCGGGGCCTCCGATGGCGGGGCGGGGCCGGGCCGGGCCGCGGGGTGGCTCTGCCTGGGGTGGATTTGGGGGGTAAGGGATTTGGGCTCTGTAGGGGGTGGGTTTCGGGTGCAATGGGTCGGGTGGGTGGTTCTGTAGGAGGTGGGTTTAGGGTGCAGTGGCTCTTTATGGGGTGGGGTTGGGGTGCAGTGTGTGTAAGGTGACTGTATGGGATGGGCTTGGAGTACATTGGGTGGCTGTGTAGAGAGTGGGTTTAGGGTGCAATGGGTGGGGGTGGAGTGGGTCTGTATAGGGTAACTTTGGGGTGCACTGAGGGTGGGGTGGCTCAGTATGGGGTGCGTTTGTGGTGCAGTTGGTGGGGGTTGGGTGTCTCTGTTTGGGGTGCAATGGGTGGGGTGGGGGGCTCTGTTTGGGGCAGGGTGGATAAAAATCCAATGATTTTTAAAACAATTAAAAATTGAGGGTTTTTTATTTAAATAGGTTTTTCCTAAAAAAGCATTTTACCAAAAAAATCTGATCTAGAGATCATTTTAATTAAGATACATTATAGCTCAAAGATATCTCATCATGAAAGAGTGACTATAAATTATAATTCAATAGTATGAGACAATAGATTCATGTAATGTTTAAGAAAAGTTTTGTAAGTGAGTTCCAAATAGTTCATGGATTAGGGACCCAATCTTATGGGGTTCCAGGGGCTTCTGCCTAAATTATTTAGGTTAATCTTTCTATCCTCCCAACGGGACTCAGTGCTCAGTCTACAAGACATCAGAGATACTTAGTTTTGCAGTTCTCAAACTGTGGATTTGTCTCTCCAGAGATAACATGCTTGTTAACAGCAAAAATGTTTTTAAATACATAATATAGAATATCAGGGTTGGAAGGGACCCCAGAAGGTCATCTAGTCCAACCCCCTGCTCAAAGTAGGACCAACCCCAACTAAATCATCCCAGCCAGGGCTTTGTCAAGCCTGACCTTAAAAACCTCAAAGGAAGGAGAATCCACCATCTCCCTTGGTAACGCATTCCAGTGTTTCACCACCCTCCTAGTGAACAAGTTTTTCCTAATAGCCAACCTAAACCTCCCCCACTGCAACTTGAGACCATTACTCCTTGTTCTCTCATCTGCTACCACTGCAAACAGTCTAGATCCATCCTCTTTGGAACCCCCTTTCAGGTAGTTGAAAGCAGCTATCAAATCCCCCCTCATTCTTCTCTTCTGCAGACTAAATAATCCCAGCTCCCTCAGCTTCTCCTCATAAATCCTGTGTTCCAGCCCCCTAATCATTGTTGTTGCCCTTCGCTGGACTCTTTCCAATTTTTCCACATCCTTCTTGTAGTGTGGGGCCCAAAACTGGACACAGTACTCCAGATGAGGCCTCACCAATGCCAAATAGAGGGGAATGATCATGTCCCTCGATCTGCTGGCAATGGTCCTACTTATACAGCCCATAATGGCATTAATCTTCTTGGCAACAAGGGCACACTGTTGACTGATATCCAGCTTCTCATCCACTGTAACCCCTAGGTCCTTTTCTGCAGAACTGATGCCTAGCCACTCATGCCCTGGTCTGTAGCAGTGCATGAGATTCTTCCGTGCTAAGTGCAGAACTCTGCACTTGTCCTTGTTGAATCTCATCAGATTTCTTTTGGCCCAATCCTCTAATTTGTCTAGGTCCCTTTGTATCCTATCCTTACCTTCCAGCATATCTACCACTCCTCCCAGTTTAGTGTCATCTGCAAACTTGAAAATATACAGAGGTGAGAAATAACAGACCTCAACCCTATTGTCTCTCTGCAAATTTGTGTGCACAGAGTCAGTCCCTTACCTCTCTCTAAAAGTGCAAAGTTTCAAAAAGTTCAATGAATAGAAGATTGTTGGGGTTGGAATAGATCTGGACAAGGAGAAGTCAGGAGATAAATGTGAGAAGGGAGGGACAGACAGTAGAAACAAAAGTGAAACTGTATGAGCAGCATATTCCAGAAGTCTTGAGGTCTTTCTGAGTGTAGCCTTCATTGATTTGAAATCTACCATATCATTCTCTCACGAGAACAGAAAACCTATAATTGCAGCAGCCCGTAAAAGAGACCCAGTTTGGGTCTCATCTATCTCTGAGTTGTGAAGAATACGTATTATAACAACCAACAA
Source organism: Lepidochelys kempii (assembly GCF_965140285.1). Lineage (NCBI taxonomy): Eukaryota > Metazoa > Chordata > Testudines > Cheloniidae > Lepidochelys > Lepidochelys kempii. The sequence goes on along the minus strand of NC_136386.1, from coordinate 48,700,604 downwards.
GAATGCACTTTTATGGAGAAATCCAGGATTAAATCGAGTCTTCCTGACTAGTGATTTAAATCAAATCCACACTGGTTTGGAGTGTAGTTGGTGGGGATGGTGTGGTTCTGTATGAGGTGGGTTTGGGGTGCAGTGGGTGGGGATTGGGTAGTTCTGTATGGGGTGGGTTTGGGGAGTAGTAGGTGTAGGGAGACTGTATGGGATGGGTTTGGGGTAAAATGGGTGGGGATGAATTTGGGGTGCAGTGGGTGGGGTGCAGTGGCTCTATATGAGTTGGGTTTTGGATGCAATGGGTGAGTGTGGGTGGCTCTTTATGGGGTATTGCCATGGGTGGGGTGGCTTTGTGTGGGATGGGTTTGGGGTTCAATGGGTGGGGGTGGGGTAGCTCTAAATGGGGTGGGTTTGGGGTGGAATGGGTGAGGTGCAGTGGGTAGGGGTGGGATGGCTTTGTATGGTGTGGGTTTGGAGTGGAATGAGTGGGGTGGCTCTATGGGGTGGGTTTGGGATGCAGAGGTTGGGTGCTCTGTATGGGGGGGTTGGGTTGCAGTGGGGGGATGGTGTGGCTCTGTATGGGGTGGGTTTGGGGTGCAATGGGTAGGGGTGGGTGACTTTTTATGGGGTGGGTTTTGTATGCAGTAGGTGGGGTGCGGTGGCTCTGTATGTGGTGTGTTTCGGTTGCAGGGGATGGGGGTCGTCTGGCTCTGTATGGGGTGGGTTTGGAATGAAATGGGTGCGGGTTGGGAGGCTGCATATGGGGTGTGTTTGGGATGTAATTGGTAGGGTGGAATGGCTCTGTAGAGAGTGGGTTTGGGGTGCAATGGGTGGGGTTAATTAGCTCTGTATGTGGTGGGTTCGGGGTGTAGTGGGTGGGGTGGCACTGAACGGGGTGGGTTTGTGGTGCAGTGGAGGTTGGGTGGCTCTGTATCGGGTGGAGATGGGGTGGCTCTGAATAGGGTGGTTTGGGGTGCAGTGGGTGGGGTGGGTTTTGGATGTAATCGGTAGGGTGGGTGGCTGTCTGGGGTTGGGTTTCAGGTGCAATGGTTGGGTGTGGGGTGACTCTGGGTAGGGAGGGTATGGGTTGCAGTGGGTGGGGTGCAGTGAATCTATATGGGTTGGGTTTGGGATGCAATGGGTGGGGGTGGGTGGCTCTGTATGGGGTAGTGCCATGGGCAGGGATGGGGTGGCTCTGTGTGGGGTGGGTTTGGGGTGGCGCTGTATGGGGTGGGCTAGATGTTCAATGTGTGGGGGTGGGGTGGCTGTGAATGGGGTGGGTTTGGGATGCAATGGGTGGGGTGGGGGCTCTGAATGGGTTGGATTTCGCTTGCAATGGGTGGGCGTGGGGTGGCTCTGTATGGGGTGGGTTTGGGATGCAGGGGTTGACTGGCTCTGTATGGGGTGGGTTTTAGCGTGCGGGGATGGGGGTGACTATGGGGTGGGTTTGGGATGCAAGGTGTGGGGGTGGGTGGCTCTGCATGGGGTGGGTTTGAGGTGCAGTGGGTGGGGGTGGGTTTGGGGTAGAGTTTGGGTGGGGTGACTCTGTATGGGGTATGTTTTGGATGCAATGGGTGGGGTGGTTCTGTATGGGTTGGGTTTGGGGTGCAATGGGTGGTGGGGTGGCTCTGTATGGATTGGGTTTGGGGTGCAATGGGTGGGGATTGGGTGGCTCTGGGATGAGTCTGAGGTGTGGTGGGGTGACTCTGAATATGGTGGGTTTGGGGTGCAATGGTTGGGGATGGTGTGACTCTGTATTGGATGGGTTTGGGGTGCAATTGGTGCAGAGGCTCTGTATGGGGAGGGTTTGGGGTGCAATCAGTGGGGGTTTACAATGTTGCCAACCCCCATACATTTAAAATCAAGACTTTTAAAAAGCTACACATTTGGGGTCCCTTTTAATTACCTTCTGGATTTTGAACCTTTAGGTCTCACTTTTCTTCACAAACTCCTACAACTAGAAACTTCCATTTTTAAAAATAAATTTCTTATATAGTCACTTGAGTCCAGGAGCTGGGGCTTTAAGAAACAAATCACGAGACTGACAATAAAATCACAAGAGTAGAAAGAACGTGGTCTATTCTCTGTGGAGGTGCGTTGGGGCAAATAGTGGGGCAGCTTTGAGGTTATTGGGGGTGAGTGGGGTTGGCTGTGTGTTGAGATGGTGGCTTTGAGAGGTGCTGGGATATGATGGAGGTTGTCAGGATGTGGTGGCTCAAGGCTGTGATGGAGGGAGGTTTTGGGGGGCACTGGAAGAGCTAGTGGGGATCTCATGACTCCTGATGGGGCCTGCAGCAGCCTTGAAGGGCTGGGCGCCTTTGGACCTTCTCTGCCTCTGAAAGCACCAAATGTTACACCAAATTTTGGAGAAGAGGAAAATGCTCCTGATTGCAAATCTCTAGGATTCTGGCTTATGAATAATGGTGGAAACCTTCTGTCATCACAAGTGCTTGGAGAAAGGATCCCCCACGCAGGGATAAATCCATCCCTGCTCTTTCTGCAGTGAACTCAATAGAACATCCTCAGTGATGAATTTGGCTCAGTATTTTTACTGAGCTGCAGAAAGGACCTTTGGGGGCAGGTTTAATGAGAATCACTGGCCTAATAATCTATAGGAGTAAATCCCAGACAGTGCTTGTGCTGTTAGTTCATTACTATCGGGGCCACAGCTCAGAACCCTCTCCTTTTAAAAATCCAGAAACTGTATTCACCCTATAAGCCAGAGATGCAGCTCTACTAACCAACAGAGGAGGAGCTCATGTGCAGGGTCACACATTCTACCAAATAGAGAGAGAGAGTGCAAGCATGCGTTTATGCACACAGACAGGGGGTTTAGGGGTGGGAAGCCCCCCTGCTCCAGGTACCTTGGCTGATTAGATTAATGGGTGAGAGGTGGGAGCAAATGGGATTTGGAAGCTATTCTGCATGTAGCCCACCTTCCAAACATTGGCACTTTGATTGTCTGAATTCTGCATTTATCAGCTAGTAAGTACATCAATTCCCTGGATGATTGCAGCTCAATATGACAATCATCATTGCCAAAAAAACTAAGGCCTTTGTACCAATATAACTGTTTCAGTTGGGGGGGGGGGAGGTAACTGAAATAGTTATACCAACACAACCCCTATTCTGGACGCAGTTTTATTGGTAAAAATATGCCTTACACTGGGACACCTTATTCCCCTTCCCATACAGGAATAATCTATAATAGTATAAGCACTTTTATACCTATATAGCAGCATCCACACTCCGGTAACAATTTGGGATTAGTTAAACCAGGTAACTATAAGGCCTAACCCTCTGGTTTTTGCAACCCCCAAGTGTAAGTCTGAGCTCTCATGTTTGGAAAAGCTGTTAAAATGAATTGAACCCCTGTAGTTAATTTAGCACAAATCACTATCAGCTTTTTTGCTGAAGAAAAAGTTTTGACATCTTAAAAACCATGACTCAGGACTGGTTGCTGTGATGTTTAATGTAATAACACCTGTTGCTGGTGCACAGCTGGGGCTAATCTGCAGGCCAGAACGACATCCAAAGCATTTATATTCAGCACCCTCTAATTGGAGCATGATTTTCAAGAGGGACTAGTTGAAGACCTCTAGAAAGGTAATTATTTTCGAACAGATGGAATCCTGGGGTTTGATGGCCACAGAGGTGGGATTTGGCTTGGCAGTGCTCTGTACGTATGCTCAACCCTGAACAGAGAGTCAAGCCCCATAAAGCAACATTTACCACCAACAAGCCATCCACCTGAGAACCTGGAGAGAATTTTTGTACATGTTTTGTTTATTTTTTCATGTGATCATTTTGGATTCCATCACTCCAGCTGTGCAGGGCAAACTATTTGTAATAATCAGTTTGCTTCTCAGCCTTTTCCAAATTGGGACTCCCTTTTCTAGACTGGGACCCAATAGCCCCCCTCCCTGCTAGCAGGGAACGCACTCCCCTTTAGTAATATGAGATGAGCATGGTGGACGTAAGCCCTCAATACCTGAACATGACTTCTGGTTGAGAACCCAGGATTGTCATGATTAATTGACTGTCATGAGAACACCTTGATTTTTACCTCATCTTCCCTTTGTGAATTGTCTGAGGGGAGCTCACAGTTCTCCCCAATTCCTTTTGTTGTTCAAAATTGTTCAGCAGATAGGCCAAGAATTGTTTGTAGGACTTATCAACTGGTCCACTGTAATCATTCCATATGCAAACTGCTGTTTAGTTTGGAGTAGATGTTTCGATCACATGGCACTGTATCGGTTCCCTAGTTGGATCAGCATTGCTTTTAGAATCAAATATTCCTGAGTTCAGCATTTGCAAATATTCTGCCCTATTCATGGTTTGTATGTCCCTTCCTGCCAGGAAATCCGTGTGCTAGAATATGAACACAAGCAGGCACAACCATGGGGGAAGCAAATTCTGGTTGTGATATGAGAGAAGAGCTATGGAAGTATTTGAGTTATTTGCCCTCCTCTAATTACAGAGAATGTAAGTCCTCAAATGTAGACAGGGTTTGCTTTGTTTTAAGTTTTATTAAATAGTGTTGCCACTTTTTGACCCAGGTGGCTAGGCAAATTCTGGGGCCCTGGGATTGTTCCAGCTAGGAGTAGAAATGGGTGATAAGTATTTCTTTGTTGAAATTGTGTTTATTTACAAAGAATGCACAAAGTCCGGTGTCTGTGAACACAGAAAGAACCAAATGGCAGGAAACACTTCTCAGGGGAAGAACACACTTTTCAGCTTGCACCACCAACTCAAAAACCTCTCCCCCGATTTCTTCCAGAGTCTGAGTCTTTCCCCATTTTCTGTCATCTTTTTTTTTCTCTCTCTCTCTCACTCACACACAACTCAGCAAAAGCACCCCTTCAATCCAAACACCTGGGAGGGTTCACAACCCCCTTTTGTCTTTGGTTTTGTGATTCACTTACCCTGCCAGGTATGTTAATGGAAGGGGGCATTCACATTCAATCCCAGAGAGATGGAGGTTCCTGCAGCAACAGTACCTCTCAGCAAAACAATATTTATGGACAAGAGCCACACCCTGCCTCATCCCAGGCCCTAATGTGAACAGGGCATGGCAGGATTCCACCCCACATCTTGAAACCTTCAATCCATTTTCTAGCACAACTCCCTTGCAGCCATGACAGAGCCCACCGTACTCGTGCCCCCAGATGGAGGCAGGAGATGCATGTGCTTTGGAGAATCCCGCTCCATCTATGGAGGTTCTGGGCTGACACACACCCTATAGGTAACCACCGGGGCTGCTCTAATTTGCAGCCTCTAGTCTGCCTTGAATCCAGGCATCGCAACGATGGCTTACAGCCACCTTCACTTCCCTTTGCCTGGGCTCCTAGGGGTACATCTCAGAATTAAACCCCAGGCACAGAGTCCATGGGGGATCTGAGGGTATTTGTGGGGCATGTATATGGAAACCCAGGCTTCTCTACGCCTAAATGTAGTTGGTCTCATAAACCCAGATTCTGGCTGCTTTACATTGCCCCCCTAACGCAAAGGCACCCTAAACCCCAAAGCAAACCAGCTGAAGCATACTAGTGATTGTGGCCCAAAGCCTCAGGGAGGGGCTGGGAGGGGAGCAGCAGTGGGAATGGAGGGCAGGCCAGGGAGCAGTGCTGAAATGACACTTCCCTGTCGATAACGTATTGCTGATGCTGTTTACCTTGTTTGATCTGAGAAGAAAATGTGGCCACAGCCTTTGCTAGTCTATTTTAGTGTGGTTATCCTGGAAATAAACCCCAAACCCAAAGGGATTGCTGGGGGTTTGTTCAGAGGGATGGACCACGCTCCTACTGAAGTCAAAGGGAATTCTGTCTGAGTGAAGACCATAGGATTTGTCCCTAGGTTTTTTAATTGAGGCAATGTGGCCTAGTGAACAGAGCACAGACTAGGACTAAGGACAGCTGAGTTCTACTCCCAGCTCCATTGCTGGTGTGCTGAATGACCCTGGGCAAGTCACTGCCCCTCTTTGTGCCTCAGTTTCTCCACCTGTGAAACAGGGATCATGACACTGACCTTTGTAAAGTGCTTTGAGATCTACTGCTGAAAAGTGCCAGGCATCAACTACGGCATATTATAATTTAAAAGGGCACTGAAATGCTTCATCCTGTCCTTTACTCATCATACCCAATAACTTCATGCCAGTGGTATGTTAAACGATACTTCCTTCCCCAAACAACCGCACTAAACCCCCAACACTGACTCTGTGCAATGTAGCCAGGTTTATGATTTAAAACTCTGCATGATGCATGACACTGGAAACTATTTTAATTCTTCTCTACCATGTTGGGTAGAAGTTTTGGATCAGTACATGGGGACATTGCCAGTTGTCCATTGCTCCCATAGACCCCTCTCCCCACCCCCCCAGCAGATCTCTTAGCCCTATGCCTTATCGATGATCTCAGATCAGGCCTGAAGGTTAGGCCTAGGACCCTGGTCTCTGCACTTAGCTGGAAAGAGAACTGCATTTGGCACATGGTCCGTTACAATGATAGCACTTCCAGCTACCAGGAGTTCACTACATCCTCGACGTGGAAAATGTCTTTTGTCAAGAGCAAGCTCAAGTTCCCCATAAACTACAGCCTTGTTTATTCACTGCAGCTGTAAAAAATACCAATTGCGACCGCAAAACCAAATATTGTGCTTTTTAGTCCAAGCAGGTATTAGCGGGAAGGACTGGGCTGACTTCACCCCCAGAACAATCCCAGATTGTATGTTTTCATCACCAGCTCTAAATATTTTGGTCTTCGACTACTTTCTTTCTTTTTTATTTCTTTTTGTCATCCCTTTTCCAAACTGCATTACCTCAAGCACACTGCAATAAGCAAAGTATCACTCAAAGCAGCAGCAGAAGAGGGTAAAGACCTGGGAGTGAGGCTCTGTAAAGAGAAACATGCACACAGTGCTCATACAAAGCGCCCACTAAAAAAGAGGCAGATTGGCCCAGTGGTTAGGGCACTAACGTGAGCATTGGAAGACCTGGGCTCAGTTCCCTACTCTACCACAGACTTCTTGGGTGACCTCAGGCAAGTCACTTAGGTGTGTCTACACTTCAATTAAAGACCCCTGGCTAGCACATGCCAACTGACTCACATGGCTCACTGTTTAATTGCAGTGAAGAGGCTTGGGCTTCAGCCTAAGCTCTAGGACCCTGCATGATGGGAGAGACCCAGCAATTAAACAGACCCTCTTAACCCAAGGCAGCTGGCACGGGACCAGTAGCAGATGTTTAACTGCGATATAGACACACTTTCAGGGTATGCGTCTAGTGCAATCCTGGGATGTGACTGTAGCTCCTGTAGATACATCCAAACAAGCTTTAATCTAGCTCGCTCGGGTACCGGAGCAGGCAGGGCAGCATGGGTTAGCCACCTCGGTAATTCCCCAGGGTTCTGGGCCTGACAGCAGTGCTGCCAGACCTTCCCTGCTTCAGGATCTGAGCACGCTAGATTAAAGCCAACTTGGGTATGTCTCCATGAGCTTCAGTCACACATTGAGTTTACAGTGGAGACACCACCTTAGTCTCTCCATGCCTCAGTTTCCCCATCTGTAAACTGGTAATAATGAACTTGACTTCCTTTTACAGCAACTGAGAGATCTACTGACAAAGAGCGCAATGTAAGAGCTGGGTGTTAGCTATTGTTATCTGTCCAATAGGGCTAACAGCACAGCCCTACATCATGGCTGGCATGAGGGGAAATATTTTAAAGATGGAGAGGCGCTGAGATGCTACAGTAGTTGGATCAGAAGACAGAAAACAATGGCTCAGGGCGTGTTGCACCTCTCAGGTTTTGGCTGAGCGTATTTACAGCAATTAAAAATAGCTAGGGTTGGTTCAGGATGGCAATGCACCAAGTCTGATTCCTCACCCCAGAATAAGGGGTTTCTCTCAATAGTTCCAACTATTTTTGCCTTCAGGCAAAGCTGGTTTTGTTCCCTGACTGGACATTCAACACCAGAGGACCGACAAGTCCACTAGAACCAAGCGGGGTTCTGAATGTTGAATGCTCCCAGCGAAGGCGCTCCAGATGAAGTGCTAGCCACAGAGGACTCCACTCCCCATGGTGCTTGAGTTCCGCCAGGGTGCAGTGGTACGGGGTGTTGACAAGCACTGGTTGCAGCTCCCTGGTTCGCAGCTGGGCACCCCCAGGACCTCGTGCCAGTAGACGTCTGGTGTGATGGAGCCTGTGACAGGGTGCTAAGCAGGAAACTGCTCAGCCAACCCTCTGTCACTCCAGCTCCAATTAAGGGAGGTGAATTGGAGCTGGGTAGATCACTTGGCCCTGATTGGGAAAGCTGGAACAGCTGCTGCCTCATCAGGCTGGGGCTGGATAAAAGTCCCAGGGGAAGGAAGCCAGGGGAGGAGCTGGACAGGCTGTAAGCTGCACTAGGGGGAAGGCAGTGAGAGATACCTTGTCCCCTCTCTCCTGCTGGTGGACTGTAAGAAGGGGACTATGTGTATGGTGTAGAGGTGGTGGGAACACAACCTGTAAATAAAAGCACCAGGTGAGCATTGCACCAAGGTCTCTGTGTGACTTTCTCAGCCCAGTAGGAGCTAGGAGGGCCCTACAGAGGCCCTGTTACAAGCTGTTTTGCCACACACACACCCCCTCTCTCTCTCTGCCCCACAGATAAACTGTCTCCCTCAGGTGGGGGTTCTGGCACACAACCTGCCTCAGCCAATGCCCATTCCCCCTCCATAGTGGGAAATTGCCACTGTGTGCCACGTAACTTGGTGGACTAGAGACGTTCAGTGAAGAACAACGAATAGGTCCAAGGGAAGCAAGATCCAATTGTGGACAAGCTGCAAACCCAAAGAGAAGCAAACGTGCCAGTTAATTCAATCCTTATGAATTATTCCCTCTGCTCTAATTTGAAGCCACCGTGCCCTGCCCCTGGCTCTCAGCCAGTGCCTTTGGCTACTAGGTTCCAGTGCTCCAGCTCCTCCTGGCTCATTCCTGGACCTAAAGGCCATTTCTTAGGAGCCGAGTCCTGTTCAGAAATGCTGCCTTCTGAAAGGCCTTGGAGCAATTGCTCCACCGTGCCAGTGAGTAAAACTCCTCTCCCTGAGCACGTACCAAGAGATAACCCATAAATCAGATTGGGACAGGCTAGCTGTGGAGGTATGCACAGTCCATTTGTTATCTGTATGCAGCCCAGCCTTCCTGGCAGCCTTAGCCCTTCTCCTTCCCCCATAGCATCCACTTCCTCTCTCCCCCTCTCCTTTCCCTTTTACACACCAGCTGCATTCAGCTTACTGGGCCTTGAGGCAACTGCAAGGCAGTGGAAACTGCACCCTCCTGCACACTCAGCAGAGCCTGGGGTGACCAGATGTCCTAATATTATCGGGACCATCCCAATATTAGGGGCTTTGTCTTATATATGCAACTATTCCTCCCTCTTCCCCCCCACCCCACAAAAAAAAAGGATCCCTATTTTACACAGTTGCTATCTGGTCACCCTAGCAGAGGAATTCTTTCCCCCACCCTGCAAGAGAGAAGACAGTTGTTAGCTTTCCACCAGCAGGAGCATTATGGGTCAGAATCAGGGAATTCTCTAGCCTCACAAGCAAACTGGCCAGTAGGTGTTGTAATACCTGGCACCTGACTTTCCCCAATCAATCTTTCTCCGGCTAGAGGCCTTAGACTTGTACTCCAGCAGAAACCAACAAATCCGAGGGCCGAATCAAACCCATCTCATAACAGGGGCTTCTCATAGCAGGAGCTCTTAAATAAGTGTACATTTACGTGCTTTGCTGAATGTGGGGTCTTATTTATCGGTGTGGATTTTCTTTTTAAAAAACTAGGAAATTCACCCACAAAAACTTAGTTAAACAGCAGTTTCGGTTGCCCCTCAATGCGAGCTCTCAAAAAATATATAAAAACCAACAATTCCCAAGGGCCTGCCAGTCTTTCCCCACTTATGCTCACCCCACACACACTCACAGCACCTTCACTTTCCCCTAACATTTGCCATAATATGTGCAAGTGTAAAAAAATAAAGTCTAATACCCTGTGTGCTATTCGTAGGAGAGGCTAGAACACTGACACGCATGGCCTGAGATCCTGTGTTGTGCCAGGTGCAGCACAGAACTTGCAGCCCCTGTGGAAGGGGACTAAGGGTTTGCTCTCTTGTGCTCCTGGGCTGCTCCAGCATAACCTGGCGGCCTGTCGAAGTTACAACAACCTGGCCCGAGCTGCCTCTAGGTCACAGCGCTGACAGGAATCTCTGCATCCCTGCTCCCAAAATGGCCCCCTACTCCAGCGCATGCGAGGAGGTCCTCTGAAAGCAACCCAACTTTCTCAATAACTGCCCCAGAGTCGTCCTCCCATAGCTGGAGCCAGGACTTTCAGAGTGCCTTGACACTGCTCCAGTCCTTTCACTGGCATAAAGGGGCCAGAGAAGGGACAAGGATCTTGCTCACTCTGTTAGTCATTTAAAAGAAAAGAAAAAGAAAGTTACTTGCTACAGCACTGAGATTCTATATTTAAAAATACAAGATGTGTGGACTGAATAAACTTCAAAAACCACTGGAGGATCAATGCATTTCAGCACAGAGAGATGGCGTAGACTGTAAGGCGTCTTTTTGGGCTGTGTTTGTGCACCACCTAACACAATGGGCTCCTGGACTGTGACCGGGGCTCGTAGGTACTACTGCGATGCAAATAAAGCAGTCACTAGTTCCAGTCCTCTGTGTGAAATAGTCTCCTCCTGTGCTGATAAATCATACTAGGAAAACTTGCAGAAATCTGACGTATCTTCTAGTATGCTTGGGTCTATGGGGTTTTGTTTTTCAAAAAATCTTCACTACACATGTACTAAACCCCCTCCAGCCCTTCCTCTGGCCTTTGTCTCTTTCCCCGGCCAGGAGGCCACCTGATCTCTTTGTTCTCCAACACCTTCAGCTCACACCCTGCAGGGGAGGGGCCCAGGCCATCAGTTGCCAAGAGACAGGGTGTCTCTGTGCAGACAGATCACACTGGCCCTCTGCTCTGCAACAATCACACACCCTTATCCCAGCCCCTAGATACTTAAGAAAGGCATAGGGGAAACAGAGACACCCACACAGTATTCAGAGAAAACGTTAAGAACATTCCCACTTCGTCACCAGAAGCACCTGGTAGGGCTCAGGGCTTAAGCAGGAGTGGGGCTCAAGCCCCGGGCCCTGGCAGGCACATCCTGGCTCTTGCACTTCTGAAGATTGTCGTATGCAGCTCGGGGTGCTAGAGCAGGGGTGGGCAAACTTTTTGGCCCTAGAGCCACATCGGGTACAGAAATTGTATGGAGGGCCAGGTAGGGAAGGCTAGGGGAGGCTATGTCTCCCAAAACAGCGAGGCATGGCCTGGCCCCCACCTCCATTCCAGCCCGCCGGAACTCCCACCTCCATCCAACCCCCCCTGCTCCCCACCCCAACTGCCCCCTGGGACTCCTGCATCCTATCCAAATACCCCTGCTCTCTGCCCCCTGACCATCCCCTGGGGATGCCCGTCCCCTATCCAATCTTCCCTACTCCCCACCCCCTGACCACCCCCCTGGGCACCCCCCACCCCCATCCAACCCTCCCTGCTCTCCCCACCCCATGTTTCTTGTGGGGTGGGGGAAAGAGGGGCTCAGTCCTTTCCCTGTGCATTTCCCCTGCTCATTTGGCTGCTCTCCCTGGCAGTTGAACAGGGCTCGCTCCCTCTCTGGGGTTGGCTGCTGGGGAGAGGCCAGGCATGCTGGGGGTGGAGGGAAGCCTTGGCTTGCTCTGCCCCTGTCCCGGGCAGCAGGACCCAGGCCCCTTGACCACCCCCCCGCAGCCGCCCCAGCTCCTCGCCTTCCCCCCACCCTGATCTCCCCCTGACCAAGTTGCCCTGGAGCTGAGCCATGCTGCCCAGGTACTGGGGGAACTGTGACTGCAAGGGAGGGAGGGGAGTAGAAGGTGAGGGGCCAGGGTCTAGCCTCCGCCCCGCTTACCGCACTGCTGGGGAGTTGGGCTGGCTCCTCTTCAAGCCTGTCCTGACCCCACTCCTTGGCAGGAGCTCGGGGGCCAGAGGGAAGGGTCCTGTGGGCCAGATGTGGCCTGCGGGCCGTAGTTTGCCCCCCTAGACTGTGCTAGAGCATCAGAGAGAAGTTCCCTAAAGGCTCTCTCCCCCTCAGTACGCTTGGGAGCTGAGCAGGACGGTCCCTGAGATTGCAGCTCTGGGCCCCCGTGGGGCGAGGCAGCAGAGCAGAGCATCCCTCTTTCCTGTGCTCCCAATGTCCCCCAGCTGTACAGCATGGAGGAGGAATCCTCCTGAGTCCTAACCTGAATGCAGAGGGGACCAAGAGCCAGAGCCAGACCCAGTGGGAGAAGACTAATACAAAGCAACAGGGTGGAGTGGGAGACTGGAGAGGGAGGAAACGGGGGCTGGGAGTTGGGGGAAGCTATAACCCTAACTGCTGTTGGATCAGACACGAGAGCCAGACACATTGACATGACTGAAAGAAGACTGTGGGAGTTCCTGGCTATGACGCTGGCAGTCCGGTGCCAGCTCAGACAATGTGCCCCTTTTTCTCCCTTGACCTCTGTTAAACAGAGAGCCTGGCCTGGCTCACCTGTGTGCTGGCACCGTTAACATAGGCAGTAGGTTTATAAGAACATGTTTAGACTCTATGAAAGGCTTGTAAATTGCTGAGTGCATTAATCTTGCCTATGACATCTGCACCCATGTTATAAAGGTTATACTAAGGCCATGTCTACACTGCCACTCATGTCAGCAAAACTTCTGTCACTCAGGAGTGTGAAAAAAACCACCCCTCTGAGCAACATAGTGGCAGTGTGCACAGCACTATGTTGGCGGGAGAGCTTCTCCCACTATCAGAGCTACGGCCGCTCATTGAGCTGGTTTTATTATGTAGACTGGAGAGCTCTCTCCCAATCAGCATAGGGCGGCTACGAGTGCTCTTAGAGCGGTGTGGCTGCATCAGGACAGCTGTGCTCCTGTAAGCTCACCATTGTAGACACAGCCTAAGTGTTGGCATGGTCCGTGTCTTTCGTTGTGCAGGCCAGCAAGCAGGAAAGAAACACTGGCTGGTGTAAATAGTGGCTTCCAGCAGAAGGTGTCAAGTACAGCCTGTAATGATACTGCCTTTGGCGGGACACAACTGAGAGTACCAATTCAGGACAAATTGCTTAGAGCAAGGCAGTTACAGCCCATGGCTGGGTTTCCTTTACTATTAAGGCACATCAAACCAGCCAAACAGAGAGGACTTTGGTCTCACCCCACTGGCTAACCATAAGTCATACAAGCAATTCCCTCAGACACTCCAGTTTCCCTGATTCACCACCAGTGCCACTCGTTATGGGGACGAATGGTGATGAAAACCAATCCCCAGTAAAAGAAAAAAAGTTCTCCCAATCCCAAAGGACCAAGCCCCAGATCCAGGTCAATATACCAGTCAGATCTTACCCACAAATCACGCTGTTGCCAGTCCTTTAGAATCTAAAATCTAAAGGTTTATTCATAAAACAAAGAAATATAGATGAGAGCTAGAACTGGTTAAATGGAATCAATTACATTCAGTAATGGCAAAGTTCTTGGTTCAGGCTTGTAGCAGTGATGGAATAAACTGCAGGTTCAAACCAAGTCTCTGGAGCACATCCACAGCTTGGATGGGTCATTCAGTCCTTTGTTCAGAGCTTCAGTTTGTAGCAAAGTTCCTCCAGAGGTAAGAAGCAGGGCTGAAGACAAAATGGAGGGTTTCCAGGGCCTTTTATATCCTCTGCCATGTGGAAGGACATCCCTTTGTTCTTACTGTGGAAAATCACAGCAGCAAGATGGCGTTTGGAGTCACATGGGCAAATCACATGTCCATGCATAACTCCGTTCTTTACAAGGAGAACAGCCATTGCTCACATGCTACCTTGAACATTCCCAGGAAGACTTCTCATGTGGATTGGAGTCTCCCAAGGTCCATTGTCAATTAAGTGTTTCTTGATTGGGCACTTGATCTGAAGAGTCTCTTCACAATAAACTGGCCAAATGCTTCTCTTGTGCTACTTAGAATCAAACACATTGAGATACAAGTACATAGTCAATATTCATAACTTCAAATACAAAAATGATACACACATACAGACAACATAATTATAATCAGCAAACTACAACGTTTTCATAGATACCTTATTGGACCTCCTTTGTACAACATTTGGTGCAACTACAGGACCTTGGTTGCAAAAATGATCTATAGGGTCACAGTTCATGTTAATAATGTCACACTGCCCATCAGGGAGAGCTATTGAAACCAAATGAGCCATTGTTCCCTGCCACCATGCCTCCATGGGTCACAGCTGAGAATACCAAATTCAGGATAAACTGCTGAGAAATAGGCCAGACACACCCCAAAACTGGTGGTTATTCTCCCATAGGATATATCAAACTAGCAACAAAAGTAAACTTCTGTTTACCACACTGGCTAACAAGAATTCAGAAAAGCAGCCTTCTTAGGTATTCCAGTCCTGGATTCAAAACCCAGACACTAGACTTAAAGATGAGTGGTTCTTTAAAACCAATTTCATCAAACAAAAGGGTTCTTCTGATGCCAAAGGACCAGCCGCATACCTAGGTCAATATATAACTCAGATCTTACCCAGTAATCAGGCTGTTGTCAATCCTTTAGTATCTAAAATCTAAAGGTTTATTTATAAAAAGAAAGGTGAGAGTTAAAGTTGGTTAAATGAATCAAATACATACAACAATTGTGAAGTTCTTGTATCAGGCTTGTAGCAGTGACAGAATAAACTCCTGGCTTAAGTCTCTGGTTGTTTCCAAATCATTAGAAGGTCCTCAGTCCTTTGGTTAGAATGCTCTCATTAGTATAAATTAGTATAAATTCACAGTCCAGAGGTCTGAGCAGGAAAGAGGCCAAATGGAGGGGTTTCCAAGGCCTTTTATAGCTTCTGCCATTGTTCTCACAGTGGAAAATTACAGGTGACAAGATGGTGTTTGGGGTCACATGGGCAAGTCACATGTCCATGCATAATTTCACTTAGGCATAGCAGAAGCCATTACCCATACTCCAGTAAGAATGTTCACAGGAAAGTCCATTAAGTGTGGATAGGCATCTTCCATGGTCCATTATGAGTTAAGTGTTCTTTGATGGGCCAGTCAACTTGAATTGTCCCTTCAAGGTGTGGGCTAAATACCTTGTTGGTGTTTCACAGGAGCAAACATTTGAAGCACAGGTACATAGTTCATATTCATAATTTCAGATACAAAAATGATTCATGCACACAAATAGCCTAATCATATTCAGCAAATCATAACCTTTCCATAGACACCTTACTTGACATACTTTATACAAGATTTGTTGCTATTATATAATAGTGGTAGCAACACTAATCTACACGGTCTTATTTTAATCAGATAACGTCACATTCCATCAAAGGATAAAGATGGCCATTGGTTTCTTACCCATCCCCAGCAAGAGATATGTGGCATAACTCATGGCTCAACGGTTGGGAACTCTGTGAAGATGATAAAATCACTCAATAAAAGACTAATTTATCTCTATGTTGTTTGAACTCGGAAGAGCAAAGATTTCGAAGCCTAAAGAAGAGATCCCCAAGCCATGAGACTTGGGTTAGCCCTAAAGGACAGATACAGCTTCCTTAGTATATAAGCTTCTATTACCTTTCAGAACCTAAGGCTGTAACTCATGTGTGTGTGCGCTTACCTGCTTTAGCCTTGTGAATAACTCCTTTCTTAGCCAATAAATTATTAGTCAATGTATTATAGGATTGGCTACAGGCGTGGTCTTTGGTGTAGGGTCTAAAATGCAACTGACCTGCTGTAAGTGAGTGGGAGTGACCTGAATATTGCTGTGATTTTTGGTGTAAGAGACTATCTGTCATAAAGGCAGGATCACCCGGGTGGCAGGATAGACCGGAGTGCCCAAGGGGACTGGCTGTGACTCCAGGGGAAACCTGTTGTAGTGCCTGAGGAGTTTACACTGGTTATTTGGTTGGTGAAATCTAAGGTCTGGTCTATACTACAAGGTTAGGTCGAATTTAGTCGTTACGTCGATTTTATAGCAACGCGACTACGCAACCAACCCTGCTCTGCTGACCTAAAGGGTTCTGTAAATCCACTGCTGTAATCCTCCCCGATGAGGGGAGTAGTGCTAGAATCACCCTTCCTGGATCGAATTTGGGGTAAGTGAGACAAAGCGCTGTCCAATTCGATGGTTTTGGCCGCCAGGAGCTACCCCAGAGTACCCCAATGTGACAGCTCTGGACAGCACTTTCAACTCTGATGCACTAGCCAGGTACACAGCAAAAGCCCTGGGAACTTTTGAGTTTCATTTCCTGTTTGTTCAGTGTGGTGAGCTCAGCAGCACAGTCCCAGAATTTGGGGGGGAGGGATAGCTCAGTGGTTTGTTTGAGCATTGGCCTGCTAAAACCCAGGGTTGTGAGTTCAATCCTTGAGGGGGCCATTTTGGGATCTGGGGCAAAAATTGGGGATTGGTCCTGCTTTGAGCAGGGGGTTGGACTAGATGACCTCCTGAGGTCCCTTCCAACCCTAATAGTCTATGATTCTATGAAAGAAGCTCCAGCATGGAGTGAACGGGAGCCACTGTATCTGAATGCTGTATGGGGAGAAGAATCTGTGCAGGCAGAACTCCAAACCAGCAGAAGAAATGCTAATATATATGCCAAAATCGCACAGGGCATGGTGGAGAGAGGCTACACCAGGGACACACAGCAATGCCGCGTGAAAGTCAAGGAGCTCAGGCAAGCCTACCAAAAGACAAAGGAGGAAAACAGTTGTTCCAGGTAAGAGCCCCATACATGCCACTTCTATGATCAGCTGCATGGCATTCTAGTGGGGGACCCTACCAGTACCACACCACTGTCCGTGGACACCTGCAAGGGGGGAGTCTCATGCAACACGGAGGAGGATTTTGTGGATGAGGAAGAGGAGGAAGAGGAGAATGCAAAGCAGGCAAGCGGAGAATCCATTCTCCCCAGTAGCCAGGACCTTTTCATCACCCTGGAGCCAATACCCTCCCAAGGCAGGTTTCCGGACCCTGAAGGCAGAGAAGGCACCTCTGGTGAGTACACATTTGTAACTACTCTACAGGGGTTAAAAGCAATTGTGTTGAATGTTTGATTTGCCGTGAAGAATTGGGATGCATTCGCGGCCAGTACAGCTACTGGAAAAATCTGTTTACGTGTTTGGGGATGGAGCGGGAATCCTCCAGGGACATCTCCATGAAGCTCTCCTGGAGGTACGCTGAAAGCCTTTGCAGAAGGTTTCTGGGGAGGGCTGCCTTATTTCGTCCTCCACGGTAGGACACTTTACCACTCCAAGCCAGTAGCAAGTAGTCTGGAATCGTTGCACCACAAAGCATGGCAGCGAATGGTCCTGGGTTTTGGTCACATTCATGCAACATTTGGTCTCTATCTTTCTGTGTCAGCCTCAGGAGAATGATATCTTTCATGGTCACCTGGTTGAAACAGGGGAATTTTTGTAAGGGAACAGTAAAGGACCCCCTTCATGCTGGGCTGTTTGCGCTTGGCTAAGACGAATCATCCCAGAAAATAGCCACACGGTGTGGGGAAGGGTGTGCTGTACATCTACCCCAAAACCACAGCACCTCCTTTTAAATGGCAAACCCAACCAGCATTGCTTGCTATGGGAAAGGAGGGCGCTGCAGTTTGAAAGCATTCCCACATGTTATGAAGGCGGAAGAAGCCAACCTTGCATACCCTTTGGCTTACCATGGCTGCCTGAAAACTGAATTCTGTTGCCCAGCCATGTGTGATGTGTCACCATACTGGCAGGCGCTCAATATAAAAGGCAAAATGTGATCTTGTACCTAAACCACATGTGCTGTCTGCTATGAATTGCTTGGTTCACTGTGAAAGAATCTCCCTTTTGTTTTCAGAAACGTATCTTCTTAAATTGTACTCTCCCTTTTTAGCTCCCCTGCAGGTGCAAATGTTTCCATGCTCCCTGTATCAATTCCATCCCTGAGGTTATCGCAGATTAGAAGGCGAAAAAAAAATGCACTCACGATGACATGTTTTCCGAGCTCATGCAGTCCTCCCGCACTGATAGAGCACAGCTGAATGTATGGCGGTATTCAGTGGCAGAGGCCAGGAAAGCATACAGTGAGCATGATCAAAACACGCAGGAGGAGATGCTGAGGCTAATGGGGGAGCAAACAGACATGATCAGGCCTCTGGTGGAGCTGCAGGAAAGATAACTAGAGCACAGACCCCCGCTGCATCCATTGTATAACCGCCTGCCCTCCTTGCCAAGTTCCATATCCTCCTCACCCAGATGCCCAAGAACGCAGCGGGGAGGCTCCGGGCATCCAGCCACTCAACTCCAGAGGATGACCCAAGCAACAGAAGGCTGTCTTTCAAACAGCTTTGATTTGTAGTGTGGCTACAATAAGCAATGTGGCCTTGTCCTTTCCTCCTACTCCACCCGGGCTACCTTGTTAGTGACCTCACTTTTTTTTCTTCTTTTTTTTAATAAAGAATGAATGAATGGATTCAAAACAATAGGGATTTTATTTCTTTTGCCAGCTGTGGTCGAAGAGGGGAGGGGGACTGGGTTACAGGGAAGTACATTCAACAAAGGGGGAGGTTTTGCATCAAGAACAAACACACAACTGTCACACCGTAGCCTGGTCAGTCATGAAACTGTTTTTCAAAGCCTCTCTGATGTGCAGCGCACCTAGCTGTGCTCTTCTAATCGCCCTGGTATCTGGCTGTTCAAAACTGGCTGCCAGGCGATTTGCTTCCACCTCCCACCCCGCCATAAACGTCTCCCCCTTACTCTCACAGATATTATGGAGCACACAATAACAATGGAAATATTGGTTGCACTGAGGTCTAACCTACTCAGCAAACAGCGCCAACGCCTTTTTAAACGTCCAAAGGCACATTCTACCACCATTCTGCACTTGCTCAGCCTATAGTTGAACTGCTCCTTACTACTGTCCAGGCTTCCTGTGTACGGCTTCATGATCCATGGGAGCAAGACTAGGTCCCCCAGGATAACTATTGGCATTTCAACATCCCCAATGGTAATTTTCTGGTCTGGGAAGAAAGTCCCTTCTTTCGGAATTCTGAAAGATGTGAGCATCATGCACCTTTCCTGATCATCCCACGCTGATGTCGGTGAAATGTGCCTTGTGATCCACCAGTGATTGCAGCACCATTGAGAAGTACCCATTGTGGTTTATGTACTGTTTGGTAAAGTGGTCTGGTGCCAAGATAGGGATATGCGTTCAATCTATTGCCCCACCACAGTCAGGGAACCCCATTGCAGCAAAGCCATCTACTATGACCTGCACATTTCCCAGACTCACTACCCTTGTTAGCAGAAGATTATTGATTGCCTTGGCTACTTGGATCACAGCAGCCCATACTGTAGATTTGCCCTCCGAATTGACTCCCGACTGACCGGTAGCTGTCAGGCATTGCAAGCTTCCACAGGGCTATTGCCACTCACTTCTCAGCTGTCAGGGCAGGTCTCATCTTGGTATTCCTGCGCTTCAGGGAGGGGGAAAGCAACTCACAAAGTTCCATGAAAGTGGCCTTATGCATGCAAAAGTTTCACAGCCACTGGGAATCATCCCATACCTGCAACACTATGTGGTCCCACGAGTCTGTGCTTGTTTCCCAGGCCCAGAATCGGTGTTCCACTGTATCAACCTGCCTCACTGCCGCCATGATGTCCCAATTGCCATATCCCATGCTTTCAGGAATGTCTGTGTCAATGTCCTTCTCACAATCATCTTCGTGCTGGCGGCTCCTAGCCAGGCTCTGCACATACTGCAGGATAATGCGCGAGGTGTTTACAATGCTCGCAACATCAGTGTGCAGCAGAGTGGGCTCCATGCTTGTCATGCTATGGAGTCTGCATGGATAACCCAGGAAAAAAGGTGTGAAATGATTGTTTGCCATTGCTTTCAAGGAGGGAGGGAGGGGAGACTAACGACATGTACCCAAAACCACCCGCAACAATGTTTTTTCCCCATCAGGCATTGGGAGCTTAACCCAGAACTCCAATGGGCAGCAGAGACTGTAGGATAGCTACCCACAGTGCACCACTCCATAAGTCGATGCTAGCCACGGTATTGAGGATGCACTCCGCTGACCTACTGCACTTAGTGGGGGGACACACAATTGACTGTATAAAATCTCTTTCTAAAGATCGACTTCCATAAAATTGTAGTGTAGACATGCCCTAAGTGTAGAACACACAACCAGTTTGGTGTTTGTGCCCTGGTTCCTAACAGCTTGCCCTGAGGCTGGCATCCACGGTCGGGGTGTCCAGACAGCCTGACACTGGTCTGTAACCAACGCTTTTCTCTTGGGAGAGAGAAGAATGCTCTGCTATGATCATGTGGGTCCATTCCCCCTTGCCCAGCCCTGGGGGGCGGGATCTGTGGGGAATCCCCTTCCCCCAGCAGGGCCTGTTCTTGGCCTCATGGAGAGCTGAAGGAAGCCAGGCTCTCCTTATCCTTGGGTCTCTTTCCCCTGTGGAGCCAGCCCTCGGGGCGGGGACAGCGTGCAGAGTCTCCCTTGCTGCCCATGCATCTAGGGGCCTCAGGGACCTGGAGATTGCTTCCAGGAGCCACGCGGAGCCAGTGCAGGCAGGGAGGTCTGCTTTAGCCCTGGGCCCCCGCTGCGTTGCCAACCAGACTTTGAATGGGCCGACTGGAGCCACCAGGGTCCCTTTTCGACCAGACATTCCAGTCGAAAACTGGACACCTGGCAACCCTAGATCTGAGAGGTCAGGCCTCAGGGCTGCTAGTTGCTATAGGCCACCTCTGCATTTTAATAAGAGCTCTTCTCTAGTGCTTTTTCATCCATAGCTCTCAAAGCACTTCACAAGGAGGTCATTCTCATTACCCCCATTTTACAGATGGGGGAACTGTGGCAGGGGCAGTGACTTGGCCAAGATCACCCCGCGGGCCAGAGCCGTGACTATAACGCAGGTCTCCTGAATCCCAGCCCGGTGTTCTATCTGCCACACCACTAATCATTAGCGCAACCCCGGGTCCTTGTCTGCTCAGGTTATTCCAGTTGAGGGACAGTCCTACAGCCTCGGTTCCAATAAAAACCCTGTGATGCCAGGGGCGTTGGAACAATTTGTGTAGTGGTGGGGCTGGGAGCCATAGAACCAAATTGGAAACCCTGTGTCGGATGGAAACCAATTCAAACCAGCAGGTGCTGCCACATCCCCAGCACCCCTAGTTCCAGCCCCCCTGTGTGATGTCTGCCCACTCAGGCTACTTCCCCCACTGCTTCCTCTGTTCCCAAGGTGCCGCCGCTTCCCTGCTCCTTCTGCATCAGCTGCCTCCTTGCTGATCATCAGGGCAGTGCAGTGCCATGCCTAGCCGTGGAGTGCCGCAGCAGCAGACGTTCCCTGCCCATGGATCAGCAGGACACAGATTCTCAACCCGGCAGCCAAGTCACTGTGGGAGGGGAGTAAATGGGACCGGGATGGGGCGAAGATAAAGGGGGACAAAAACATTTCAGGCCACGAGACCCAGTTCAGCAGAGTTCTGAAGCACGTGCTTAACTTTAAGCTTGGATTTCATTGGAACTTGCTTAATTTGAAGCATGTGCTTAAGAGCTCAAAGGAATCAGGGCCTGAAGGAAAGGTGTCCTGTGCCTGCTGTTGCATTCAGGATACTACACATCTGTTACTCCCTCACTTTCACCAGCCGGAGGCGCTGCCCCCAATGCTCACTAGTCGTTGGCCAGGGGTTAATGACTGATACAGTGTCCTGGGGCAGCATCCAAATGGCTCAATACACCGGACCCAGACTTTCTAACTCCTTGGGATATTGTTCTGCTCAGAGCCTTGTCCGCTCTTGCCTAAGGTCCAGATGTGGATGGAGAATACCTGGAGGAATCATTTTGAAATCACTTGTGCATTTCTCTCCCAGGGGATAGGGAATTACATAGCAGTGACCTGTGACCTCGTCCCTCAGCCACCTAGGCTGTCCGCTAAAGACACTGGGCCTCACCCTGTTCAGGGGGAGCTTGATTGTAGTTTTCCGTGGAAGCAGGGTCAAGCTGACCTGGGTTCCAAGGCAAGGGAAATTTCAGCCCTGGCCCCTAAAGAAAGACACAGCAAGGAGTTCTATGCATTGCTGTCCTCCAGAGAGCTCCATCTTGGCCTGGCTGAAGTCAGTGGCAAAACTCCCACTGAGGTAGATCACACACACCCACTTTCTGAACCCAGATCAGGACATTGCCTGCCAATCGCATCAGGGGATTGATAAAAGGCCCCTCCTTCCCAAGTGTGGAGCAACCCTGCCAGTTTGCACTGTCTGTATGCCAGTTTCACTTGCCTTTGCTGTATAGATCCAGAACCACATTCCAGCCTGTCCTCATCGCACCATCATCCCTGCAACATCGGAGCGTCTTCCAGACATGCCCGGAGCCACGGATACTCACATCTGTCACCCGTCTTTGAGCTGCATGAAGAGCAGCTCCCTGCCCTGGGCAGGGCACAATCCCGGTTTGTGGCACCGCCCCGTTGGAGTAAACTAAAAGCAGTTGAATCCAGTCAGTATCAATAGGGCTGAAAGGGCTGGCAGGGTCCCAGCAGAAGAAATAAGTGACACATTAAAACCAATATCATAAATCTGAGGTCATTGATCATGCTGGAGGACAGGTTCCCACAGGGGAGAGAAGAAGTGATCCAACTCCCAGCCCCTGACATCCAAGGGAAACAGGGAAAGGGGGTAGGGTGGGAATGCCATTCCTGCACCCAAGGGCCCCCTCCCCTCAGCAACCTGTGGCTGGGCTCCAGCTCCCACTGCCATACCCAGGTGCAGAGCCTCAGACAAGGCATCCCTGAGTGGGATAGCTATGCTACAGCTTGCAGGGACTGTCTGTCCCTTCTGGATCTCCCTGTGCCCCAGCCTGGAGTCAGCAGATACCTAGGGATTGTCTACATAGGCACAGCCAGGAAAATTAACCTGAGGCCTGGTCTACACTAAAAAGTTAGCTCAACCCAGCTACATTGCTCATGGATGCGAAAAATCCACATCCTTAAGAGGCGTAGGTAAGCCAACCTAACCCCTGGTGTAGACAGCGGTAGGTCAACAGAAGAATTCTTCCACCAACCTAGCTACTGCCCCTTGAGGAAGTGGATTAACACCACCAACAGGAGCAGTCCTCCTGTTGGCATAGCTGCGCTGCTTTTGCGTTTTAATGTAGACAAGCCTTGAACTAACTAAATAGGTGAATTTGAAGCAGATTAGTCAAACTGCATTAAACCCTTGTGTGAACACCTTCATTTATTAGAATTAAAGTGGCCTTAATTCGGTTTAGTTTAATTCACTTTGAAAGTGAATTGAAATAAACTGAATTAAGGCTATTATAATTCTGAATTACAGCAGCCACACAGGAATTTAATGCAGTTTAACAAATCTACTTCAAATTCACCCATTTAGCCCTGGTCTACACTAGGAGTTGAGGTCGAATTTAGCAGCATTAAATCGATTTAACCCTGCACCCATCCACACAACGAAGCTCTTTTTTTCCGACTTAAAAGGCTCTTAAAATTGATTTCTTTACTCCACCCCCGACAAGGGGATTAGCACTGAAATCGGCCTTGCCGGGTCGAATTTGGGGTAGTGTGGACACAATTTGACTGTATTGGCCTCCGGGAACTATCCCAGAATGCTCCATTGTGACCACTCTGGACAGCACTCTCAACTCAGATGCACTGGCCAGGTAGACAGGAAAAGGTCCACGAACTTTTGAATTTCAATTTTCTGTTTGGCCAGCGTGGCAAGCTGCAGGTGAGTGCAGAGCCCATCAGCAGAGATGACCATGCAGAGCTCATCAGCAGAGGTGACCATGATGTAGTCCCAGAATCGCAAAAGAGCTCCAGCATGGACCGAACAGGAGGTACGGGATCTGATCGCTGTATGGGGAGAGGAATCTGTGCTATCAGAACTCTGTTCCAGTTTTCGAAATGCCAAAACATTTGTCAAAATCTCCCAGGGCATGAAGGACAGAGCCATAACAGTGACCCAAAGCAGTGCCGCATGAAACTTAAGGAGCTGAGGCAAGCCTACCAGAAAACCAGAGATGCAAACGGCCACTCCGGGTCAGAGCCCCAAACATGCCGCTTCTATGATGAGCTGTATGCCATTTTAGGGGGTTCAGCCACCACTACCCCAACCGTGTGCTTTGACTCCGTCAATGGAGAGGGAGGCAACACGGAAGCAGGTTTTGGGGACGAGGAAGATGAAGAGGAGGAGATTGTAGGTAGCTCATAGCAAGCAAGCAGAGAAACCGGTTTTCCCAACAGCCAGGAACTGTTTCTCACCCTGGACCTGGAGCCAGTACCTCCCGAACCCACCCAAGGCTGCCTCTCGGACCCGCCAGGCAGAGAAGGGACCTCTGGTGAGTGTACCTTTTAAAATACTATACATGGTTTAAAAGCAAGCGTGTTTAATGATTAATTTGCCCTGGCATTTGCAGCCAGTACAGCTACTGGAAAAGTCTGTTAACGTGTCTGGGGCTGGAGCGGAAGTCCTCCAGGGACATCTCCATAAAGCTCTCCTGGATGTACTCCCAAAGGCTTTGCAAAAGGTTTCTGGGGAGGGCAGCCTTATTCCGTCCACCATGGTAGGACACTTTACCATGCCAGGCCAGTAGCATGTAGTCAGGAATCATTGCAGAACAAAGCATTGCAGTGTATGTTTGCTAGCGTTCAAACAACATCCATTCTTTATCTCTCTGTGTTATCCTCAGGAGAGTGATATCATTCATAGTCACCTAGTTGAAATAGGGTGCTTTTCTTAAGCGGACGTTCAGAGGTGGCCGTTCCTGCTGGGTTGTTTGCCTGTCGCTGAACAGAAATGTTCCCTGCTGTTAGCCATGGAGAGGGGGGAGGGGTTAGCCACATGGTGGCGGGAGGCAAAATGCGACCTTGTAATGAAAGCACATGTGCTATGTATGTAATGTTAACAGCAAGGTTTACCATGAAAGAGAGTGTACCCATTGTTCTATAAAATGTGTCTTTTTAAATACCACTGTCCCTTTTTTTCCTCCACCAGCTGCATGTGTTTCAAGGATCACAGGATCTTCTCCTTCCCAGAGGCTAGTGAAGATTAGAAGGCGAAAAAAACCACACTCGCGATGAAATGTTCTCTGAGCTTATGCTGTCCTCCCACACTGACAGAGCACAGACGAATGCATGGAGGCAGACAATGTCAGACTGCAGGAAAGCACAAAATGACCGGGAGGAGAGGTGGCGGGCTGAAGAGAGTAAGTGGTGGGCTGAAGAGAGGGCTGAAGCTGAAAGGTGGTGGCAGCGTGATGAGAGGAGGCAGGATTCAATGTTGAGGCTGCTGGAGGATCAAACTAATATGCTCCAGTGTATGGTTGAGCTGCAGGAAAAGCAGCTGGAGCACAGACCGCCGCTACAGCCCCTGTGTAACCAACTGCCCTCCTCCCCAAGTTCCATAGCCTCCTCACCCAGATGCCCAAGAACGCGGTGGGCGGGCCTCTGGCCACCCAGCCACTCCACCCCAGAAGATTGCCCAAGCAACAGAAGGCTGGCATTCAATAAGTTTTAAAGTTTTAAAGTGCTGTGTGGCCTTGTCCTTCCCTCCTCCACCACCCCACCAGGTGCTTCCCTCCTCCACCGACCTTCCCAGGTTACCTTGGCAGTTATCCCCCTATTTGTGTGATGAATTAATAAAGAATGCAGGAATGTGAAACAACAATGACTTTATTGCCTCTGCAAGCAGTGACCGAAGGGGAGAGGGGAGGGTGGTTAGCTTACAGGGAAGTAGAGTGAACCAAGCCGGGGGTTGGGGTTTCATCAAGGAGAAACAAACAGAACTTTCACACCATAGCCTGGACAGTCATGAAACTGGTTTTTAAAGCTTCTCTGATGCGCACTGCACCCTCCTGTGCTCTTCTAACCGCCCTGGTGTCTGGCTGTGTGTAACCAGCGGCCAGGCGATTTGCCTCAACCTCCCACTCTGCCATAAACATCTCCCCCTTTCTCTCACAGATATTGTGGAAGCACACAGCAAGCATACTGAATATTGGTTTCGCTGAGGTCTAAGTGAGACAGTAAACTGCGCCAGCGCACTTTTAAACATCAAAATGCACATTCTACCACCATTCTGCACTTGTTCAGCCTGTAGTTGAACAGCTCCTGACTACTGTCCAGGCTGCCTGTGTATGGCTTCATGAGCCATGGCATTAAGGGGTAGGCTGGATCCCCAAGGATAACTATAGGCATTTCAACATCCCCAACAGTTATTTTCTGGTCTGGGAAGAAAGTCCCTTCCTGCAGCTTTTGAAACAGACCAGAGTTCCTGAAGATGCGAGCGTCATGTACCTTTCCCGGCCATCCTACGTTGATGTTGGTGAAACGTCCCTTGTGATCCACCTGTGCTTGCAGCAATATTGAAAAGTACCCCTTGCGGTTTATGTACTCGCCAGCTTGGTGCTCCGGTGCCAAGATAGGGATATGGGTTCCGTCTATGGCCCCACCACAGTTAGGGAATCCCATTGCAGCAAAGCCATCCACTATGACCTGCACATTTCCCAGACTCACTACCCTTGATATCAGCAGATCTTTGATTGAGTTGGCTACTTGCATCACAGCAGCCTCCACAGTAGATTTGCCCACTCCAAATTGATTCCCGACTGACCAGTAGCTGTCTGGCGTTGCAAGCTTCCACAGGGCTATTGCCATTCGCTTCTCAACTGTGAGGGCTGCTTTCATCTTAGTATTCTGGTGCTTCAGGGCAGGGGAAAGCAACTCACAAAGTTCCATGAAAGTGCCCTTATGCATGCAAAAGTTTCGCAGCCACTGGGAATTGTCCCAGACCTGCAACACTATATGGTCCCACCAGTCTGTGCTTGTTTCCCGGGCCCAGAATCGGCATTCCACCGCATGAATCTGCCCCATTAGCACCACGATGCCCACAATGCCAGGACCCGTGCTTTGAGAGAAGTTTGTGTCCATGTCCTCATCACTCTCATCACCACGCTGACATCGCCTACTTGCCCGGTTTCGCTTTGGCAGGTTCTGGTGCTGCATATACTGCTGGATAATGTGTGTCGTGTTTAATGTGCTCCTAATTGCCAAAGTGATCTGAGCGGGCTCCATGCTTGCTGTGGTATGGCGTCTGCACAGAAAAAAGGCACGGAACGATTGTCTGCCATTGCTCTGATGGAGAGAGGGACGACTGACGACATGGCTTACAGGGTTGGCTTACACGGAATTAAAATCAACAAAGGGGGTGGCTTTACCTCAAGGAGAAACAAAAACAACTGTCACACAGAATGGCCCCCTCAAGGATTGAACTCAAAACCCTAGGTTTAGCAGGCCAATGCTCAACCCACTGAGCTATCCCTCCTCCCACTATTCCAGGCAGGACTGAATCTCCATTAAACTTTTCAAGGTGCCCCGGACAGACCTCACCAAAACAATTGTCGGCCGTTGATTTCACAGAGGGAGGGAGGGGGAGCAAATGAATACAAAACAAATCTGGTCTATTTCTTGTTTTGATCCGCTCCAGCTATCTTTTACATCTTTGGCTGGCAGCAGACGGTGCAGTAGGACTGCTAGCCATCCTCATCTCCTGCCTGCTTGGCAGAAGACGGTGCAATACGACTGCCGGCAGGACTAAAGAGAATGGCCTGGTCGAGTCACTCCTATTTTAGTCCCTGCGCCCATGTCTGCCCAAGCGCTCCTGACTGACCTTACCGAGGCGGCCAGGAGCACCTCAGACATGATGATGATGGTTATCAGGCCTATTGCACTGACTGCTGCCACAAGGCAATGAGCTACTGTTGTGTAGCAATGCAGTACCGCGTCTGCCAGCACCCAGAAGACGTACGGTGACAGTGAGCTGAGCGGGTTCCATGCTTGCTGTGGTATGGTGTCTGCACAGGTAACTCAGGAAAAAAGGCACGAAACGATTGTCTGCTATTGCTTTCATGGAGAAAGGGAGGGAGGGAGGGCCTGACTACATGTCAGAACTCTCGACAATGTTTTTGCCCCATCAGGCATTGGGATCTCAACCCAGAATTCCAATGGGCAGCAGAGACTGCGGGAACTGTGGGATAGCTACCCACAGTGCAACGCTCCGGAAGTCGACACTAGCCTCGGTACTGTGGAAGCACTCCACCGAGTTAATGCACTTAGAGAATTTTGTGTGGGACACACACAATCGACTATATAAAAAAGATTTGTAAAAAAACAACTTCTATAAATTCGACCTAATTTCGTAGTGTAGACATACCTTTAGTTAATTCGGAATAATTTTCCTGGATGTCCCCGATTAGGGTGACCAGACAGCAAGTGTGAAAAATTGGGACGGGAGGTGGGGGGTAATTGGAGCCTATATAAGAAAAACCCCAAATATCGGGACTGTCCCTATAAAATCGGGACATCTGGTCACCCTAGTCCCCGTGAGACATGCTGCTAGTGGTGACAACAGGCTGAACAAGCTGGGGACAGGAGCGTGGCAGAGAAGCACAGGCGTCCAGCAGGCCCCATAAAGAATCCCCCAAGATCTGTCTTCCCAGCCGCCCATTCCCGTACAGATCCACCTCTCAGTCCAGCCAGCCCCTCACACTCCCCTCAATCCATCCCTACAGCTAACAAAGTGGAAAGCAGCAGCACAGCTGATACAGAATACACACAGAGGCAAACGCTTCCTGAAGAAAGAGCCACATCAGGGCTGGTCTAGGGTTACCTGGCCCTGCCTCAGAGCAGGGGGATGGACTTGACAGCCACTCGAGGTCCCTTCCAGTCCAACATTGCTAGGAGTCTATGCCCTTAACCTCGGCCCCTGAGGCAATGAAAGAGCTGCCCACTGGGCCATACTGATGTTTGTCACGATGCAACTCCACTGATTTCATTACACTGGATCTGGCCTCTTGTGAGTGATGGAGAATCAAGGCTTTGGAGGGCATGTGGTACCTCCAGGCTGGGGAGGAAGCAGACGGAGAGCTCCTTCTCTGGGTGCCCAGTCCCTATCACATTCCCTGAGAAGTTATCACTTTATGAGACCATCGGCATCTCCATCAGAGCAGCGGGTGGGGCTGCTCACTCAGGGTCTGATCCACAGGCCACTGCACTCAACGGAAAGTTTCCCAGAGCTAGAGCCACACAGGGACCTAGGCCCGGCCACGCGTAGCGCTGCAATGCTCAACTGCTGCCCAGAGCACTCCTCCATCCCATGCTGGGTGCCAGGGTCACCAGATGTTGTACAAAGAGGTGCCGAAGGAAGGGCTTCCCAGAAGCCAGCTAGGAATGAAGTGCCAAGGTGAGACTCGAAGGGAACGCCCAGCTCATGACTCCACCGGGAGGATAGAAGGAGGATCCTTTTCCTTCTGGTCCATCCCCAAGGCACAGGTAGGACTAGTTAGCAAACCCTCTAGCTGGGCATCAGCTACCCTAATGGGTCTCTTCACTGAGATCTCAGCAGCCCAAGGCTCTCTTCCCATATGGCTAGTTCTGATGGTGGCCCAGGGGAGTCAAGAGTCGTGGGGGTTGGGGTATTGAAGGAAGCTCCCCCATCTCTGATCCCTCTGGCTCCTGCATGTCCCCTCTTCCTCATGGCCAGTCTGAATGTTGGCCCAGCCCCGGTCAGGGGCTCCAGATCCGTAATGGGGTCTGGAGCTGTGTGCAGCTCAAACTAGGACTAAGGGCTTCCTCCTTATTGGTGAGTTCAGGCTCTCTGCTGCCACCCTAACGAGGCAGAGAGACTTGTCCCCACGCCCCGGTGCCAGGGATTTATTGAGGACAGAGAGCAGTGGCGCTGATGCTGATGGACTGCGTGTGCCAGGCTAGGAGGGGGCAGCAGAAGGGAAGTCTCCAGGGAAGCACACACAGTAGGAAGCATGTGGGGGAGGGGTGCAGTGCCTTGGGGTATGTGTCTGGAAGGTGGGTTTAGTCCAGGGGTGGGGTACAGCACTGGGGGTGCTCCAGAATGGCACACAGGGTAGGGTGTGCCCTGGCACAGCCCTCAGGCCATGGAGGTGCTCTGAAGCAATGCCCAGGGTATGGGATGCCCCCAGTCACTCCTAGGGCAGGGCTGCAGGCGGTAGGTAACCCTGGTTCATCTCCCTGCTGGCATCATTCCCCGGGGATCACTCCCTCTTTTCCTGGAATTGCTCCTTCTGCAGCTTGTTCGCTGCTGTCCTTGCAGCAGGCTCAGCCTGGCCGCTCAGTGATGGTTACACAGCCCCCAGTCCCCACCCCTGCGGCACTGGTGAGGAGACAGACAGGAAGGCCCCAGTGCACCGGGCCTTACACCCTGAGCATCCTCACTTCACATGTGGCCCGGAGACACTGCCTGGAGACCTGCCGAATCCCTGCGCCCCATCTCTTCAGGGCCATGGCGGTGCCGCAGAATTGTGGGGACACGGGATCACCACAGCCACTGCGCCTCCTGCTCTGAAACCTCCCCCGCCCCCCCAAGCTGGCCCAGAGTCAGTGGGAAGTTATTAGTGCAGACACCAGAACAGGCAGAGAAGAGCCACCCCAGGAGGCAGCAGGGTGGGGGAGGGAAGGGGCAAGACAAAAAAATCACAGCCTGAGTCAGCCCAGGTTCAAGGGGCCAGGAGACAAAGAAAGAGCGTGTGGTACAAACAGCCAGCCTGAGCAGAGTCGTGCCCCCATGTGAGCCAAAACCTCACACCAGCTTGTAACCGGGGGAAACCCTGCTGGGAGGACTGGAACGCGGGGAAAGATGGAGACACCTGGTAAGTTTAGCAAGCATGGAGACGAGTTGATTGTTCGCTGTTTGATTATATGTTTTCTCTGTGATGCCTGTATCCTAAATAAACTATCCTGTGCGCAGGGAAAGCTGCGGAGTCACTAGTCAACCCAGTGCTTAATTTGTGCAAAGGTTGAGCCAGCACCTCCGGGCCCGGCAGTTCAGAGCCCTGGCGCCCTTGGGCCAGGCAGTTCAGAGCCCCGGCATCTCCAGGCCTGGCGGTTAGGAACCCCAGCATCCCCGGGCCCGGCGCGTCTGTTATGAAAGGAAAAAAAAAACAGCTTGAGCCCTGGCCCTCTCTCGTTACAAATCAAGCACAGATAAACTCTTCATAACTGCAGGTATGGACTCATGTCAAGAACCCAGGGACTTAATGATTTTTTTTTTTGGCTCGGGGTCAAACTGAACACTGTGATTCATTTGAAATAAACATTTTTCCCCCCGGGCATTTTTTCCCCCCTCAGCGAAAAATGAAAAAATAAAAAGCCATTTGGGTCAAATCTACACAGCATTTCCACTTGTGGGGCTGGTTCTGAAACAAAGCATAGAGACTTTTTTTTTCTTTTTTTGGACACTTGAATGAAGTTTTGACATTTTTGGAGAAAAAAAATAGTTTCCTGTTTTTTTTATTTGGCCAAAAGGATTAGCTGAATTCGACCTGAATTCACACATAGTTTGTATCACGGACTCACAGGTCTTGCCCACTCTTGGCCCTGTATGGTCCCTGGTGGGAACCCCCTTCAGTGTGACAGCCCTTCTCGGGGGTCCACTCTCTCTCAGGGGTTAAGTCCCGCTGCCTCCTGGAACTGCACCTCTCTGAGCCTTAGCATGCCTGTCTCTAGCTGTTCACCCCCCTCAGGGAGTCCACTCCCTCTGGACCCCCAGAGCCTCCACTCCCAGAGGGAATAATGCAACCCTGATCTCTAGACCAGAGCAACTCTCAGTCAGCGTAAAACAGGAGGGTTTATTGAGCATCTGAACACTGCATAGGAAACTCTCTGGGCCCTCAGGCCTGGCTGCCCTCAGCACAGCACATCTCAGTCTCCCCTGCATCCAGGTGGGCTCTGCCTGCTCTCTCTCTCTCCAGTCCCAAGACCCTGCGCTTTCCAGCTGGGCATCTGAGAGCAAGGGCTCCATCAGCTCCTCCCCTGTCCTTTGCCTTCCGTTCCAGGTAAACAGGTTGCTGGGGCCCTCTCTCTTCTGTCCTTTGTTCCCCTCTGGCTGGAAGTGGTTGGTCAGGTCACCAGGGTCCTCTCTCCTCAGTCGTTTATCCTCCCCCTGGCCAGACTGCCAAGCTGGGGTGAGCCTCTTAGTCACTAGGTCACCAGTTGTTAGGGTTCCCCATCTCCAGGCCGTTGTCCGTCCAGGGGTCCCGGCCACTAGGCGAGGTCACACCTGGGCCTTTGCAACAAAAAACCCTCTCCCACCACCTTGTTAAACATGCAGCACACAGGGAAACTGAGGCACACACACAAGCTATTCATATAAAACACTACAAAAATCCCAACTTCGTCACAGTTTGTTCTCTGAAGAGCTGCATTTTGTAGGGAATTGAGTAATAGACTGAAAATGGCTGGCCAGCTCTTCTATGGTCCGACCTGCTGGAATAGTCGGCGAGTCTCAGGGTGACTGCAATCCAGACAGGTGATGGCTGGGGGTCTGCGACCTAAAGCAGCCTTGAGCTCTGACTCTGCTCAACGGGCTCACCAGCTCACTCAGTCTGATCTCTCACAGGCCAGCACCCCACCCAGCACCCACATGTTAAACCAAGCAACCAGAACAAGCCCAAACTCTAGACGATTCTGTGCTACAGGCAGGGAACAGGAGGAATGCCCCACTGCTCACCCCCAATATCCCCAGGGGATTGCCTGGGGGGCTGGGATGACCTGGCCACCCCAGAAAGGGGGGGGGCGGTAGGAAGCCAGAGAAAAAGGCAGTTCTTATCAATCAGTATTTCAAGTCCCCCCCCCACGTACCCCCTTTTAGTCTCTTTCCCCTTAAGCTCTCCATACTGCACATGCAGTCTTTACGCAGAGGCCCTGGTCTATGTCCAACCCCCTCTACGTTCAGTACCTTCTTCTCCGGCACGGCACGGCACTGCTCCCCCTGCCCTGATCTGGGGCTGTTTCCTGCAGCACCCCATAACACCTCTCCGCCTGGGTCTAGGACTGACTTATATAGATCCCAGGCTCCTCCCACTCACAGCAACCTCTGCAGGGCCTGGGCGTGAAAACGTCAGAGCCCAGTGTCCTCGGGGAGCACATACTGCCCTGCTGCTCCAGCCCAAGGGAGGGCAGGGGCTTTGGAGCTTGGGGTGCTACTTGTAGCCCCCATGTGCTTTGCACCCCAGTGCCCACTAGATCCGAGCTGCAGGGGTTGCCCTTTTCTGGGGCGTCCTAAGCGGAGGGCACAAGAGGCTCAGGAGCACTGAGTGGTGGACCCTGGCACAGTTCCAGTCCTGCTAGGGGCATTAAATGGCATCTAGTCAAACATTTCAGACAGGGAGTCACAGCGGGCCCGATCCTGCCTACCTGCCCCCTCCCCACCCAGCCACCTTCCCCCAAGGCACTGCCTGGCCCTGCACGGCATCTCTGGGCAATAACCCCTGGGCGCAGTCCTCTGGGCGGGCAGGGCGATGGGGCCACCCAGTGGCCAGCTGGGGGAATCCCAAAACCTGTTACAGCACAGTAACTGCTGGGCAGCCCACACAGCCTGGGGACCCGCAGCCATCAGCCCTGCCCAGGGCTCCTCGGGCCGTCCCCCTCCCCACACAGACCAGCCACTGCTACGTGCTGCTTGGGGGCTGCTGGGCCTGCTGGGCCCCCTCCCGCACCTTGGGGGGGCTATGTGGGACCCGAGCTGGTCGCTGTGGCAGTGGACCAATGCCCAGGCAGGCTGCATGCCAGGGAGGTGCAGGCCATGCTGACCTCTCGGCGCCACGAAGGAGTTGCTGATAGACACCGTAGGAATGCCCTCACTCCTCTGCATGCCATGGAAGTCCAATCCCTTGGTAGAGGGGGCAGGAGCCTTGCTCCTGGCCCTGGGGGGGTCGAATCCAGAGTGGGCGCTGAATTCTGCTGCATGCTCCCAGCTCTGCTCAGAATCAGCAAAGAGGGTGGGAAGGGGGGTTCACTTCAAGCCAGTGCATGTTTGGAGGTGCTTTGCTGCAGAGACTGGTGGGGAGGATGTCCCCCCCCCGCCACACTGCGGTACTAGGGGGCACTGTGCTGCAGGGAGTGCTATGATTGACTCAGTGGGGGGTGCTCTCCCCTCTGAGTTGCTACTGATCCCAGTGCAGTACTATGGGGTGCTGCAGGGAATGGGGGGGTGACTCAGCAGAGGGCTTGCACCCCCACAGGGTGTGTGTGTGTGTGTAGACAGCCCAGCCCCTGCAGCAGTCCCCCACCCCTCAAAGACTGCAGCATAGGGACCCACCTGCACCTGGCCAGACTGGCTAACCTGGGGCCATGGCTCCTTTCCCTCTTCTAGAGGGGCACAAGAAGAGGCAGAGGGGGCACTGACATGCTCTCCCACCCCCGGGCCCACCCGGGCAGTCTCAGCCGTGGTGTTGTGCGTTGCCCAGCCCCAGCTGCCCACGTTGCCTGGTTGTGCTGGGATTCTGCAGTGGGGGTGGGGTGTGGTGGGGGGACGGAGGAGGGCATGGCCCCCAGACGGAAGGCAGTCCCCCTCCGCAGCGTCTACCTCTCTCTCTCTGCTGGCAGCCGGGCGTTTGGCTGTGAGGGAGGGAGCTGGGCCCTGGCTGAGGCCAGGTGGTGACCCAGGCCCCGAGCTCAGCAGCAGTGTATTGTGGCTTCCAGCAGTGAGCTGCATGCAGTACAGTCCTGGCCACAAGGTGGCGCCAAACACCCGCTAGACGAGGGGTGGGCAAACTTTTTGGCCTGAGGGCCACATCGGAGTTCGGAAACAGTATGGAGGGCTTCCCCAAACAGCCTGGCTCCTGCCCCCTATATGCCCCCTTCCACTTCCCGCCCCCTGACTACCCCCCTCAGAACCCTCCACCCATCCAACCCCCCCTGCTCCTTGTCCCCTGACTGCCCCCTCCCAGGACCCCCACCCCTAACTGCCACCCGGGACCCCACCCCCTATCTAACCGCCCCTGCTCCCTGTCCCCTGACTGCCCCCCCCGGGACCTCCTGCCCCTTATCCAACCTACCCGCTCCCCGCTCCCTTACCATGCCGCTCAGAGCGCTGGTGGCACAGCAAGCAGAGGCTGCAGTGGAGTGGGGACAGCAGGGAAGGGGCCAGGGACTAGCCTCCCTGGCCGGAAGCTCAAGAGCTGGGCAGGATGGTCCCATGGACTGAATGTGGCCCGCGGGCCGTAGTTTGCCCACCTCTGCCCTAGACCTGAACTTCTTCTGGCTGGGTAACAGACGGGAACCCCCCCCCAGCTGGCATCTTAGGTGTTTTTTCCTTCCTCTGCAGCATGGGACATGGATACCTGCTGGGGTTCACCTGGGCAAGGCTCACCTAAGCCATTCCCTCAGGCACTGAAGGCCTCTCGGTCCCGCCTGGTCCCAGTGGGCTCCCGAGGCCTGGCATGCTTTGGGCTGGCTAGAGTCACTGGGCTCAGGATGGGGTAGCGGTGTGGAAGCCAATGGCCGGCAGCAGATGGATGCTCAGGCTGGAGGAGGGAATGGTCCCCTAGGCTCTCTGAGCCCTCTGCACGAGCCTGCCCCGTTCAGCTGCCTGGCAAGCCCCTGTCTCAGGTCTTGCCCAGCCAGACCTTTCCATCCCGCCCATGGGGAGACCGGCTCAGCTCTGGGGCTCCTGCCCCTGCCTATCTCTGCCTTTCGGGGCATTGCTTGGTCTCTAAATCAGCTTATCTGCAGGGCGAGCCCCAGCCTCACATCCATCACCTGCCAGCCTGGTAACGGGCAGGGGTTGAGTCCAGCGCCCTTAAAGGGCCAGTTACCCTGTGACAGGCCCTGATGTGAGGGGACAATTGATATGGCAGCAGGATCAGGCCCCCATCCAGCCACTGGTTTCACCCTCTTCGCCAGCCCCCATCTCCCCTGCTTCGCTGCCCTCACAACCCACAGCAGTGCCACCCAGCCACCTGCCTGTGAGCAAAGCACCAGACGAAGGCCAGGGGATGACTTGCCATGCAGCTAACCTCATGGCACGCCGTGCAGGCCTAGGAGCTGCCCTCTACCTGGGACTCCCTGTTCCCATCCTGCCATTGCCAGGCTGTTGGCGTGTTGCCAGGGGTCGGGGGGGGGGCACTTCCCCTCAACCCTGCAGCCCCATATCTCCTGCGTGGTCAGAGCCTGGCTCAAGAAATAGCTGGTTGCTGCGACACAGTCCTGACTGCTCTCTGTGCTGCTGGGCTTGCCCAGAGCCCCCTCGGCCAGCGGGGAGATGAGCACGCCATCTGCCAAACTGTCCAGCTGGGGCAGCATGGACCAGTGGGCAAAGTAGAGCATTGGGGCTTGGGAGACCTGGCTTCTACGCCTGCTTCTGCCACTGGGCTGCTGGGTGCGTCTCCCCCACAACATGTCTAGTTAAGTTCTGCAGGGCCAGGGCTGGCTCTTACCTGCTGCCCAACACCCCTAGCATGGGCCTGGGGCAGTGACCCGGAGAGAAGAGGTGACACCCCCCCATTCCCTGCTGCCCAGCGCCCCTAGCACTATGCAAGAGCCCCAACTCATCCGCACACTGGCTCCTGGAGCGCTGTGGGGTGGTCTCCGATCCGAAGCCTGGCCTAACCCTGGCGTGTTTCATTCATGATGCTGGACAAAACAGTAGCCCCACGTTTTTTTGCCTGGAGCAGAGTTACCTCAAATCGGGGCTGTGTGTGAAGCTCACTGAACGGCAGCATCGCTGGAGCTTGCCTGACTGTGCTCTCCATTGCCTCGGGTCCACCCACACGGTGACAGCAAATGAGCGCTGATGGGGCCGGGCCCAGGCAGCAATTGCCCTGGGCTCCCCAAGCAGAGGAGGCCTGACCCACCTCCCCGTGCATCAGGGACCTTAGAACAGACACTTGCAGGCTGGGCTGACACCGATGTGTCTCCCCTGTGACCTGGGGACCAACGTCTTCATTGCACTTACTGCACTGTGCACAGTCGCTCTGCAGCGATCGCGGACGGGGCTTCTGCTGCTGTGCGCCCGCTGTGCCACAGAGAGCTGTGCCTGCTGCACTGCCAACCCGCTCACGTACCTGCATGGGACACAGGCACTGGCGGAGCACGGCAACCCAGCAGCAGCTGGTTCAGAGGAAAGTGAAAGAAAGCCCCTAGTGGGCAATGACCAAACAACCTGTCCATAGGGGCAGTTCCTTCCTGACCTGCATTAAGTCCGAGTTGGTTTATGCCCTGAAGCATGTGGCTTTAAAACCTTTCTAGATGTTTGAGTCTCTCCATGATAACACTGGGTGTTTTCATTCTCTATATAAATGCCTCATCCTTAAAAAACAACAAGAACGAACAACAGAAAGCTACTTTGCTGGTGGCCAAAGTGATACATTGTAGCAGTGAGTTCCATGTGTTAATTTTGCATGCTGCACCAATAATGATTTCCTTGTGTCCATTTTCAGTCTGCCCAGATGAAAGGCCTACCTTACGCTCATCTCAACCCCAGAAGGGGATAAACATCTGCTTTTGGCCGCATGGGAAGAGGCTGAGCTCATTGGTTTGTATAGAGGCAGTCACCATGCCATGCAGTAATTCACAAGCGAGTGACTTACAGTGGGGGCGGCTCCCCACTGATCCATGTGTGCTGTACGTCCCGTTCTGTGCCTGAGCCACGGGTCTTTAGTATGGGTCTGGCATGTGCACTGCAGTCAGCACGCATGTAGTTCTGCAGGACCTCAGCTCTCTGCACGCTGGGTCCGTCTCATTGGCTCCCAGCATCAAGAACACACGGATCCAAGGAGGTTTTGCTTTTCCTTTATTGTTATTTAAAAAGGGGGGGTTGTTTCCTTTTCAAATAAAAATCTAATTTAACCATATAATTTAAAACCGACCGCTAGCCCTGTCACACACTACAGCTACGCGGCTCCTTGGCCAGCGCCTCGCGCCCCCTTCACAGGCTGGGAATGCGCTAGGGAAGAAACAGGGCATCGGAGGCCAGGGCTGGCACTGGAGGCTCAGCCCGACCCCTGCAGGAGGGTCCCGAATGCAGAGTGAGACTGAAATCCCCTTTACCCCTTACGCTGGAGCCTGCTGAGCTGCCTCATGGACAGAGCGATGGAGAGGGATGGCCGGACCAACCTGCCACTACCTGGCTAACCTGACCCGGGCCCCGCCACCTCTTAATGGGCAGGCAGGGGCACACGCGCCCTAGCGCAACGACCCACTGAGCACGGCCAAGATGGGAGAAGCAGAGAGCCCTGGTTGTGGTTACAAGCCACCCCGCACCTCCCTTGCCACGCCAGCAGGGCACAGCAACTTGAGCTCTCCAATACCACAGAGCCCCCAGGTAACCAAGACTGTGGCTCAATCGTGGGAGTGCTGCTGGTGCTGAGCCCTTCCCGGGAGGCAAGTAGCACCCACTGATTGCAACGCCTGCCCCTGCCGGGCTGGCGCTCAGCACCTCGCAGGATCGGGCCCTTATAAAGCTGACTTAAAACACCCTTTAGCTTTGCAACTGCCTAGCCCTCCCCACTCTTCACTAGGGCCCTGATCTGATGGAGAGCCTCTACGGGCTACTGGGAGACAGTTTAACATCGGCACAGCGACATCTGGAGACGTCCCCCTAGCCAATGTCACAGTGGCCACCGGCCTGTGGAATGGCCCAATCTCGTGGTCAGTTCTCTGCGGCGTAGGCAGGTCATCTGGTAGAGTGGTCCCTCTCCACTGACTACGTATATAATCCACTATACAGAGCTACTAAGAGCCACACAGCGCACCTTAGAAACCCCAACTTTTATATACAGTATTGACACAAAGCTGTCCAGCTTCCTGCACCCCAATACAAAAATACATCTCTGAGTTACTTCATTTGCACTTAGTCAACCCCAAGAAATGGTGCGTTGCTTAATTTCGCTTGCAATCAGAGGGTTGTCAAAAATACCCCTCGCCGTGTGTGTCCCAGCACATCCCCTACCCGCAGCCCACCGAATTCATAGGGTGCCTGTCACGCAGCAGATGGAGCCTGGGAGGCGACCGCTCGTTTTTTGGCGTGCCCTAGAGGTTCCTGGGCATGTGGCGCCCAGAGGAATGATGGGGGCAGGCGGGTGGCTGGGGGGTGCTGCGGGCTGGAGCAGCGGGCTGGCAGGTAGTCAGACAGTGTTAGCACAAGGCTGCAGGGAGGGTTTAGCACAGGGTGGGAATCTGCACCCTGGCCCACTTCCCCAGCGGTGGATGGCAGGGGCAGGGGTGGGGGGAGGGTGGGGAGATGCTCTGCTCACCCCTTGTGGAGGGGACGTGATGGCGCATAATGCACCGGCTTCGGGCCCGATCCTGCGTCCCTGACGTCTGTGGGCATCTTTCCATTGTGCCGGGTGGGTGCTGGGTAGAGGCTGCAGTGCATGGGCAGAGCACCCTCTACAGGCCTGCCATTGGCCCTGCATTAGTGGGAGAGCAGGGGTTGCACTCGTGGGGTAGAAGGGCCATCCTGCTGGCAGCTGTGGGCCGGGTGCCCTACACGTGCCCACCCACCCCCCGATAACTGGGGCATGAGGGGGAGGGCACAGAGGGAGGGGCGCTGTTCCTTCCCCAGCCCTCAACCCCCATGTCCTCTGCCATCCGAATACATTAGTGCACCCCCAGCATCACCTTTTTGCACATCAACATAGGCCTGTTCTCCCCATGTCCCCCAGCTCGTGTGGGGCGCTCCCGACCTGCTCTCCAATTGCTCTTTGGCTTACAGGGCAGGTATCTCCCAGGGCACAGGTGCGGGGGGTCGCCCCCAGGACCTCCCTCGGCTCACCGAGGGGCAATTGACACACCCAAACCACCCAGTCATGCTGGGAGCTAGAGCCTGCCTGAAGGCAAGTTTCAGAGTAGCAGCCGTGTTAGTCTGTATTCGCAAAAAGAAAAGGAGGACTTGTGGCACCTTAGAGACTAACAAATTTATTTGAGCATAAGCTTTCGTGAGCTACAGGTCACTTCATTGGATGCATTGAAGGCAATGACGACCCTGGGCTGCAGGGGGCAGCATCATCCCGTAGACCATGACTCATTACACTGCATAGGTATTTGGTGCCCGTCACCTTGGTGTCTGGGCCCTACGTTGCCGTGGGCTGAGCCACCGGTGTTCTCTGTTCGGGAGATCAAGCCCCACGTTCCTCTGCTGCCCAGGGTGTTCCCTGTCCTTCAGAATGGAACCTGCCAGCACATCACCAGCTCCCCCCATGGGCCCTGCCCCCCCTCGTGTACATGTACAAGACCCCAGTCATTGGCAGGCGGGATGGAACCTGGGACCTCTGGAGCTTAGTGTATGAGCCTCTACTGTGTCAGCTAAAAGCCACGTGCCTCTGAGCTACAGCTGTAGCAGACTCACTAATCTCTAAGTGGTCTCTGTACCACGAGAGGGGACAGAGCACAACACCCAGGAGGCATATGGGTTACATACACACCCACCCTGACCCTTCCTCCTCACTGATCACCCTCGTCTGCCCCCAGCCATTAGGGCTGCCCCCCCACAGGACATGAATGGGTCTCGCTCCAGCCCAGGGACCCTCCTCTGCTTGGCCAAACCCGGGAGAGAGCCCTGGCTGGGCCCTGGGGGAGCGGCTGTGCCTTGGTTTGGGACGTCCCTGAGTCACAGCGGCCACAAACAGCCCCCTGTGTCCATGGGTGCCCTGACCACTGAGGGTGTGACACTGCAGCCGGGCCCGGGGAGGCCTCAGGCAGGAACCCCATGCGCCCCACAGCATCAGCACCGCAGAGGCTGTATACCCAAGAAGGCAGCTGGTTCACCCTGCTGGACCCCTAGCTCTGGCTTCAGGGCTGGGGGAGCCAACTGGGCGGGCAGGACAGCAGGAGAGGCCCTTGGGGAAGCACCCCACCCCTGGGGAGGTCTGAAGAGCATTGTCAAAGAAGCCCAGGCACCTGGGGGAGTCCAGAAAAACCTGCCTCAGTTCTCCTAGCTGAACCCCAGCCTCCAGAAACTCCTCTCAGAGGGGTGCCCATTCTGGAGCCCCACCTGGGTTCCCTGCCAGCCAACACAGACACAACGCTGCTGCCTTCACCCCTCCATGAGTGACCCTCACATACCCAGGCAGCCTGCCCCCTTAGGCCAGGATCGAGGGCGAACACAGGCCCAGCCCCTCAGTAGCTGGGTGGTGAGCTGTGACTCTGCATGGGTTTTTCCTCTAACTACAATCTAGGCACCTCTACCAGCTCACTTTCCAGTCCAGCCCAGCAACAGCCAGTATAACCAGGACCCTGCTGCCGGGACTACTCAGGTTCACACAGGAAAAGTTCAGAGTGACGCGGCCTCTCCCTTTGGGGAAATCAAAGCCATCACGTGGTTCCCACGGCGTTAGGGCTCGCGCGGTCAAACTCTCACTAGCAGCTAGGCCAGGAGGCCCCCTCACTGCCTGGGGACCCCCACCCACAGCTAGCTAGGGAGCTCTGCAGGTCTCCCCACTCCAAGGCACCAAGAACAGCCCCTGCTGTGGGTCTGGGAGGAGGCCACATCCAGGGTGGCTTCTTCTGCCCATGTCCTGCCCCTCAGCCAGCCAGACCCTGAGGAAGAGGGACCCATGACCATAGCATGTGGAGAGGGCTGGGAGCCATCTTTGGTTTGGGCTGAAGTCTGATGGGACCACAGGTCAGAGAGGTGGACAAGACCTGTCCAAAGGGGGGGCAGAAGATATTAAACAGGTGCACGCTGCCGGCGCCCCCAGGTTTGGCTTCACCCCAGCGAACTGGCCGGGTGGGAAGACAAAACGAGAGGCCCATGGTGAACTGATTCTCCTCATGCCCACCACAAGCAGTAACGAGGGGGCATCCCAAATTGAAGACAGCAGCCAACCAAACACAATTTCACTGGACCCTCCCAGCACTGACACGGTCTGCATGGGATGGGCACCCTATGGAAATCACTAACCGCAAGGTCAGTAACACAATAACAACAGTATGTGTGTACGCGCGCGTGTGTGTGTGTGTATGTGTGTGTGTACACATATACAATATAAATTAATGTAGGTTCTCCTAAACTATTTCCATTAGCAGCAAATCAATTTTTAGGGATTGTTTAGTTTCTATACAGGCTCAATGGCAGGGCCACAATTCCCAGCACACACTGCCAACTCTCAGTGGGGCACCCTCTGCCAGCCAGTGGGGAAGGCCCTCCTGAGAAGGGGGCACGGTTGGGCCATGTCTCTCAGTGCTGTGGGGCAGGGAGCTGATCCAGGCAGCGGGCAAGGCCCCCTTTGTGATAGCAGATGGGGGGGGGCATACCAGGGCTGGCATTGGACCCTCCACCCACACGGGCCAAGGTTAGATATGCCAAGGCCCTGCTCCCTCCAGTGCAGGGTGTCCCTGCCCTTCAGTTCACCCCAAATGCCACCCTCCTTGGCAGGTGTGAGATCATGGCTGCGGGCTTAGCACAACTCTGCCGCTGCCTCACAGAGCGTGGGACCCCCCCCACACACTCAACAGGAAAAGGGGCTTCGGAAGGGCGTGTTTGGCCCTGTGTCCCGGCAGGGAAAAAGAAACTGAGGCACAGGACGGGACAGCACTACACCCTGCCCCATTTCGTTTCTTTTTCGCTGCCAAGCTGCTCCCTGACAGGACGTGCCCTCTGTCTGCGTCACTTCCCACTTGGCAGCACTCGCTTCCTGTTTCCTGCCCCCCTGGAACAATCCTCTGACTGCCTCGCTGGCACCGCCATCGGGGGGCTTCTGGCTGCTCCACATGTGCATGGAGCGGCTCCGTCTCGCCGCCAGCCCCCAGTGAGGTAGGGAAGTAGCAGCCCCATTTTACAGATGGGAAAACTGAGGCAAGCTCACCTAGCCGGACAAGGGCAGAGCTGGGAATAGAGCCCACTCCCATGCTACAACCATTAGACCTGCTTCTCCTCCTTCTGGCACTTGAAGCTCCCCGGCCGGACTGGCCCAGCCCAGCCAGGCCCACGGATTGCTCGCCCCCCCCCATGCTACATTCATTGGCTGCGAAGGGCTGGCTCGCCTGCGCTGGGAAAATCCCAGTAGTGCCACAGGGCTGCGGGTGCATCCCTGGTTCGGCAGTGGTGAGGTCCGGGTCGCTGGACAGTACTAGCAGCAGGACAGGGGCAGGGGAGCATGGCTCAGTCAGCCCCATCTCCCAGGGTGTGGGGCGGGGGCAGGAGGGTGCCTCCTGTTGCCCTCTTAGTGGCTGCCCCCGCTCTTGCCGCCACCCATCGCCCAGTCGCTGATGATGAAGCTGAGACTCATGACCATGAAGAGCACGCCAAGGCCCGCGAAGCCGGCAGCCTGCAAGGGAGGAGACAGCAGGCAGGAGACATCAGCCCCAGGGCGGGCTCGGCCCACCGGGCACAGGTCCAGACATCTGACCCCGCCCACTCCACCCCTCAGACACAGAACTCCACCCCCAACCTCACCTACCCAGAGCCCCTCAGACACAGCTCAACCCTCAACCTTGCCCACCTCTGCCCCTCAGACACAGAGCTCTGACCTCAACCCAGCCCACCTCTGCCCCTCTGACACACAGCTCCACCCCCAACCTCACCCACCCGCTCTCCCCAGACACACAGCTCCGCCCCAATGTCACCCACCCGCGCTCCCCAGACACACAGCTCTGCCCCTAAACTCACCCACCCGCTCTCCCCAGACACACAGCTCCGCCCCAACATCACCCACCCGCGCTCCCCAGACACACAGCTCCGCCCCCAACCTCACCCACCCGCGCTCCCCAGACCCACAGCTCCGACCCAACCTCACCCACCCGCTCTCCCCAGACACACAGCTCCACCCCCAAGCACACCCACCCGCTCTCCCCAGACCCACAGCTCCGCCCCAACATCACCCACCCGCGCTCCCCAGACACACAGCTCCACCCCCAAGCTCACCCACCCACTCTTCCCAGACACACAGCTCCGCCCCAACATCACCCACCCGCGCTCCCCAGACACACAGCTCTGCCCCTAAACTCACCCACCCGCTCTCCCCAGACACACAGCTCCGCCCCCAACCTCACCCACCCGCGCTCCCCAGACACACAGCTCCGCCCCCAACCTCACCCACCCGCGCTCCCCAGACCCACAGCTCCGCCCCAACATCACCCACCCGCGCTCTCCAGACACACAGCTCCGCCCCAATGTCACCCACCCGCGCTCCCCAGACACACAGCTCCACCCCCAACCTCACCCACCCGTGCCCCTCAGACACACAGCTCCGCCCCCAACCTCACCCACCCGCTCTCCCCAGACACACAGCTCCACCCCCAACCTCACCCACCCGTGCCCCTCAGACACACAGCTCCACCCCCAACCTCACCCACCCGTGCCCCTCAGACACACAGCTCCGCCCCCAACCTCACCCACCCGCGCTCCCCAGACCCACAGCTCCGCCCCAACATCACCCACCCGCGCTCTCCAGACACACAGCTCTGCCCCAACCTCACCCACCCGCGCTCCCCAGACCCACAGCTCCGCCCCAACATCACCCACCCGCGCTCTCCAGACACACAGCTCCGCCCCAATGTCACCCACCCGCGCTCCCCAGACACACAGCTCCACCCCCAACCTCACCCACCCGTGCCCCTCAGACACACAGCTCCGCCCCCAACCTCACCCACCCGCTCTCCCCAGACACACAGCTCCGCCCCAATGTCACCCACCCGCGCTCCCCAGACACACAGCTCCGCCCCCAACCTCACCCACCCGCTCTCCCCAGATACACAGCTCCACCCCCAACCTCACCCACCTGTGCTTCCCAGACACACAGCTCCACCCC
This sequence comes from Lepidochelys kempii, assembly GCF_965140285.1. Taxonomy (NCBI): domain Eukaryota; kingdom Metazoa; phylum Chordata; order Testudines; family Cheloniidae; genus Lepidochelys; species Lepidochelys kempii. The sequence goes on along the minus strand of NC_136386.1, from coordinate 48,655,963 downwards.
AACCTCACCCACCCGCTCTCCCCAGACACACAGCTCCGCCCCAACATCACCCACCCGCGCTCCCCAGACACACAGCTCCACCCCCAAGCACACCCACCTGCTCTCCCCAGACACACAGCTCCGCCCCAATGTCACCCACCCGCGCTCCCCAGACACACAGCTCCACCCCCAACCTCACCCACCCGCTCTCCCCAGACACACAGCTCCGCCCCAACATCACCCACCCGCGCTCCCCAGACACACAGCTCTGCCCCCAAGCTCACCCACCCGCGCTCCCCAGACACACAGCTCCACCCCCACCTCACCCACCCGCTCTCACCAGACACACAGCTCTGCCCCTAAACTCACCCACCCGCGCTCCCCAGACACACAGCTCCACCCCCAACCTCACCCACACGCGCTCCCCAGACCCACAGCTCCGCCCCCAACATCACCCACCCGCTCTCCCCAGACCCACAGCTCCGCCCCAACATCACCCACCCGCGCTCTCCAGACACACAGCTCCGCCCCCAACCTCACCCACCCACTCTCCCCAGACCCACAGCTCCGCCCCAACCTCACCCACCCGCTCTCCCCAGACACACAGCTCCGCCCCAACATCACCCACCCGCGCTCTCCAGACACACAGCTCCACCCCCAACATCACCCACCCGCTCTCCCCAGACCCACAGCTCCGCCCCAACCTCACCCACCCGCTCTCACCAGACACACAGCTCCGCCCCCAAGCTCACCCACCCGCTCTCCCCAGACACACAGCTCCGCCCCCAACCTCACCCACCCGTGCCCCTCAGACACACAGCTCCGCCCCAACCCTGCCCACCCGCGCTCCCCAGACACACAGCTCTGCCCCCAAGCTCACCCACCCACTCTCCCCAGACACACAGCTCTGACCTCAACCCCACCCGACTGTGCCCCTCAGAAACACAACTCCGCCCCAACCATGCCCCTCAGATGCACAGCTCCACCCTCGACACCACCCACCTGCATCCCCAAACACACAGCTCCACCCCTGACATCGCCCCCTGTAACCTTCAGACACACAGCTCTGCACCTGACCACACCCACCCATGCCCCTCAGACACACAGCTCATCCCCTCCCCCCCGGCCCAAACTTAATTGTTATAACTATCTCCCTTTCTTCTGCAGGCCCTTTCCTCCCGAGGTCCAGTGGTTAGAGCCGGGGTTAGGCGCCAGGATTCCTAGGTTCTATCCCCAGCTCTGGGAGGGAGTGTGGCTTAGTGGTGGTGGTGTGGCTGAGATTCAGGACTCCTGTGTTCTATCCAATGGTCCCTCTATGTTTTTTACGTCCATGTGTGGAATGAATGTTGTTATGTGCATATTTGGAGGTGATGTGTGGCGGGTTGGGGCAGAGGGGTTCAGAGTGTGGGAGGGGGCTCAGCGCTGGGGCAGGGGGTTGGATTGCAGGGGGTGAGGGCTCTGGCTGGGGGTGCAGGCTCTGGGGTGGGGCTGGGCATGAGGGGTTTGGGATGGGGCTCAGAGTTGGGGCAGAGGGTTGGTATGTGTGGGGGCGTGAGGGCTCCGGCTGGGGGTGCGGGCTCTGGGATGGGGCTGGGGATGAGGAGGTTGGGGTGCAGGCTGCCCTGGGGAGAGAGGACTCGACTCCCCCCAGCCCTCTCTTGCCACAGCAGTCCGGGGCCAGATGAGAGGTGCCTCTCCCCGCTGCGTGCCTGCGTGGCCCTTAATAGCCTGATGCACAGCTGTGCAGCTTAGAGGGAACTTAGGTTCTATCCCTGGCTGTGGGAGGGGAGTGGGATCTAGTGGTTAGTGGTGATGGTCTCAGATTCAGGACTCGTGGGTTGTATCCTCGTGACATCTGAGGAGCCTCCCATGCTATAAATGCGCCTCCTTGCTTCTAAAGTGAGAGCCAACCCTCTGCAAAGTGCAAGGGATTTGTGGTTCCCCCTAAAATTGTGCCCCCCCATACACACAGAGGGGAGGACTCTGGAAATTAAGGCCATTGTTTTCAGAATATTGATAGCTATTAATGTTAGGTGACTGATTTGAAACACACTGGCAGGGAGGCATGACCTCAGCTGTGCCGATTGCCCTGCTGGTCCTATGGCCTCTCAGTGTGGGGGTCAGCACCAAGCACCCCTGAGAGTTGGGCGGGAGACCTCTGGAGGGGGCCCCAAAAGCAGAGTCAATGCTGGCCCAGGGCCACCCTCTGCATAGAATCCTAGAATATCAGGGCTGGAAGGGACCTCAGGAGGTCATCTAGTCCAACCCCCTGCTCAAAGCAGGACCAATCCCCAACTAAATCATCCCCATGCAGTGCCCATTAGCGGCACGATTCCCCCCAACAGTCAGCTTGGCTGAAGAGGATGTACCAGGATCTTGGGGGTGGACTTCGGGGGCTCCTTGTCCTTGGGTACGATGCGAATGTAGAAGATGGCCGGGAAGATGAAGATGAGGCAGGGGGCTGACGTGGCACCTGGAGAACATCAGGAGAGAATGGGTACTGAGGCGCGGGGGAGCAGCCAGCAGCTCCCAGCCCCCCACAACCACCTGACCCCAAGCCAAGCCCCACACCTGGCTAGATCCAAACCTCCCCCCTCTATTGGCATCCTTGGAAACAGTGGGACTAGCCACCCTGGCACAATCCCCAGGTGCCAGCCTTGCCCTGTGGCCAGCCAGGGATCCCAGGAACAGATCTAATGAGGAGTCCAAAGAAGTGGGTTTTTTACCCATGAAAGCTTATGCCCAAATAAATCTGTTAGTTTTTAAGGTGCCACCGGACTCCTCATCGGTTTTGTGGATACAGACTAACACGGCTACCCCCGATACTAGGAACAGATCTGGCATGATGAGTGCAGAGGCAGAACAGGAATTAAAAAAACACCCAAACTGCAAACAAAGAGAAGCCCCCAGGCTTCAGCCTTGAGCCCTGGGCTTTGAGCTAACACAGTGGACAAGCCGGGACTCCAGAGTCCAGGGACAAGAGAGAGCAGCTGGTGCCGCATTTAAATCCTGTGGTTACAATGATCAGAGGGGAGTAGCAAAGGGAGGGGGGCCTTTTGTCTGTCTGGGCCACTCCTGAGAGGAGTTGGGGGAGCTCAGTTGAAGCAGGGACCAATGCTGTACTGATAGTACTGTGGGGCAGAGATCGTGGGCTGAGCAGGGAATGGAGCAGACAGCCCCAGGCTGGGAGGGGACACTGAAGCACAGAGAGGGGATATGACCTAGCTGAGGTTGCCCAGATTGCTAGGCCAGCCCTAACCAGTAGGCAATGCTGCCTCCCCTGTAGCAGGCTGTGGAGACTGAACTCCCTCACCACTGGGGTCCGATCCCAGAACTGCTACTGACTCACTCTGTGGCCTTAGGCAAAGGACGCTCAGTGCCTCAGTTTCCCCACCGGCACTCCTTCCCTTGTGTGGCCGAGCCGTGTTTGTACAGGTCCCTGCAGCCCAGGGCTGAGGCAGGCCAGCAGGGGGCAGTGTGCATGGGAGACTACCCTTCTGCTGGGGAGGAGCAGTGGATTTCACGGGCCGGGGGGCTGGGAATCTGGTACGACAGACCAGACACTATTTCCCAGCCTACAGGGTGCCAGTGTGGGGAGTGCTGGGCTCCCTGCAGTGCCGGGCTCCCTGCAGCGCCGTGGGGGTGGCTCAGGCAGTACGCGCCAGGACTCACCAATCAGGCCGAAGATGCCGAGGATGGAGGGGGCAAAGATGACCAGCAGGTTGATGGTGCTCAGCAGGACCACAGCGATCGCCGTGTGACGGACCCAACTGAAGTCCTTGCCTTGGAAGAGCATCTGCTGGATGGCGCGGCGCACCTAGTGGGGAGAGGGTCAGATTGCATTCCCAGCGTTGGGCCCACAGCCAGTTCCCTTTCCAGAGCCCAGTCTGCTCTGGGCCCACCACACCCGCCATGGACTCCCTGTAGTATGGTGCCCATCACCATGGCCTCTGGGCCCCACTTGCCCCACACCCGCGAGGGCCAACCTGTGGTATGGTGCCCATCACTGTGGTCCCTGGGCCCCTCTCGCCCCAGTCCCTGGCTGGCCCCCATAACTCCCTTCCTGCAGTTTGTATAAACATCCATTTCCTGCTGCTGTCGTGTCCCTCCCGTGCTCACCACGGCCCATGCAGGGCCAGGCCCAGCCAGAGAAACCCCAGGCCCGACAAGGACCACGCGGTGCCAGGGCTCCACACTGGGCTGCCCTCAGTTGCCAAGGCCCATCCAGCCTCTGCTGGCACTACCCACAAGCGGCCAGCCTGTGCCAACTGAAGCCGTGAGGGGCCTGAGACCATGGCGCCAGTGTTCCCCAGTGTGGGGCACTGCACAGGGAGCCAGAACCTCTGATGGTGGGGGAAAGGCCCTGTCCCCTCACCCACCCCTGCGGCTGGCGGGTGGCATCACCTACTGGGAATAGGACGATGGGCACGGTCAGCGTCACGGCGGTCAGCACTGCCACACGCACGCACAGAATCAGCACGTCGAAGGGGTCCACGTAGCTGTAGGTGTGCAGCAGCTCCGACTCCACCCGGCCTGCAGGACACAACCTGTTTCAGTCTCACCCAGGGCGAGCCCCGCTCATCCCGCTGGCCCACGGGGAGACTTGTCCCATGGGGAAACCAGCCAACATGGCTCTGCAATGGCCTGGAGAGGCATTGGGTTGGTGCGTGACAGCGGCACCGGTCAGCCCTAGAGACTTGGAGCCCAGCAACATGACTTCGCTGGGTGGATTGCACTGGAGGGGCCCCGCCACAGCTGGGTCTGGAGGTACCTGGGCAGGAGACGGCTGCCCCATACCATGAGCCCCATGGCTCCTGCCATGGCTGGGTCTGGTGGTACCTGGGCGGGAGAGGGCAGCCCCATAGCCATGAGTCCCATGGCTCCTGCCATGGCTGGGTCTGGGAGAACCTTGGCAGGAGAGGGCTTCCCCATTGCATGAGCCACATGGCTCCCAGGCAGCCAATGGAGCCAGTAACCCAGTTTTGGCAGGTGCCGGCTGGGTCCCTCTGGGGCTAGTGATGGGGGGGGGGGAGCGGGGATCGTCTTGCCGGGGGGGTGGGGTGGTGGTGGGCACTCACCGTAGAATGTGAGGTAGCCAAAGAGGGCAGCCAGGAAGTACATGACATACATGACGGCGATGGAGATGTTCGAGATGCCCTGCATCTTCTTCTTGGAGGGGCTGCGGGATGCCCACAGCAGGCAGGGTTAGACTCGCCGGCTGCCAGCAGCCGCCACCCGCGTGGGCTGGGCTCACCCTGCTCCGGCCGCGGAGCCAAGCTCTCAGTCCTGAGGCCTTTCCAGGCTGCTAAGCTGGGTCCCTCTTGCTTGGCACTGGCGAGGGAGAGGCACGTTTCTGGGGCAAACCCCGTGGCGCCAGCTGGTGCCTGGCAGCCCAGAACGGATGGGCCCCAGCAGGCTTGGCTGGGGAGCAGCACCCCATCGCCCTCCCTACCCCTGGAGTACCAAGCGTCAGAGGGCTCCTTGCAGGCTGTGTCCTGCGGGCATCTCAGCTGTCCGAGTAGCCACCCTCATTGAAAGCAGGGCTCTCCGGTGCCAGGAGAGGGTGCCAGCCTGACACAGAGACAGGACGGGAGGCAGGAGCTACTCCCACTACTGGCCCTGCTGTAGAAAGGGGCAGGCGAATGGTGGGTGGTCCCTGCCCCACGTGGGCCTGTCAGCCATGAGGCCGGCAAGGTGAGGGCGTGAGCTGCAGAGCTGGCATGGATCAAGGGTCCCCAGAACGTCTGGGAGTGCCCCACGTGGCCCCGTGCCTGGGCTCCAGGTGCCACAAGTCAGAGGGCAAGTCGCTCTGGGCAATGAGGCAGGGGTGGCACCAGAACCCGCTGGAGCAGAACCCAGATCTGGGAGTCCCAGGGCAGCAATGGGGCCCCTGGCTGGGGTAAATGGTCCAGCCATAAGGGGTGGGGGCCCATCTGGGCATGGATCCTTGCCACGTTGACATATACCTGGAGTCGCCCCTGTGCTTACCACGGAGCTACCCCCCCAGGGCTGAGCGACACTAGCTCAGGCTCCTCTAGGGAGCAATGGGGCAGGGTCCCGGGGCCGCCTCCTTCTCCGCCTTTGCCCCACCACATCCCGGCCCCCCAGGACTCACTCCTTCAGCTCCGTGTAGATGGGCAGCACCTCGGGGTGGCACACGAAGGCAAACGCCATGATGGGGATGGTGTAGGCTGTCTGCAGGACACACCAAGGGTCAGTGGGGCAGGGCTGATGGATAACGGTGCAGGGCACCGGCTACAAAGAGCTACCCAGAGCACCCCAGATGCCCAGCGCCCCTGGCCTGGGTCCCTGCAGCTGGGCATGACCCAGTGGTGGGATGAATGGGGAGGATGGGAGTGGAGTGGCCAAGAGGGCCCAGGGGAGGGTGCCGGGCTCACAACCTCCAGTGCAGAACTGCCGGCTCCCACCAGTTGAGTTTGGGTCCCACCAAGCCCCAGCTCCTGGAGGAACATGAGCCGGGGAGAAGCTCAGTGCGCATTTTAAATAAAGAGCATCTCTGGGTCCAGAGGAAAAGTGGCCCAAGCACAACCTGATGGCACAGATGCCCCGAGGCGAAGGGAAAAGCCAGGGGATTTTGTGAAGTCTCACGGCTTGGGAGCCAGTCCTGCCATTTTGGGGGCTTGAGGCATGGTTAGTGGTCCTTGGGCTTGGCCAGATGGCAGCAGGGTCAGTGGCAGGGCTGGGGCATGGCCATAGCATTCCCGGGACACACCCGCACCCAGAGCAGGGCTCCAATGGGATCCTGGCTGGCCTGCGGTGTGACCTGGCGCGGGTGGTACCTGGGAGTTGAGTGTGAAGAGGCTGGCAGAGCAGGCGGCCCCGGCAGCAGCTGGCTGGAGGACCGGGTAGCCATTCTGATAGTCGCTGGTGCTGCCCTGGGCGTTGCTGAGGTTGCGTGTGCCATTGCCATCCTGCTCAGGGAGGGGGCAGGGGATCTGGAACTTCTTGTAGATGACCTGGGCAGGGATGGGGCGGAAAACCTGGTCAGGGCCCGGCCCTGCCAGTGTCGCCCACGGCCCCACAGTGGCTCAGCCCCAACTCTGAACCTGGGAGGAAAGGCTGCGAAGGAGACGGGTGCTGCCCAAGCATGAGGGGGAAATAAAGGGGCAGGGGAGAGCGGCCCATCCCCCTGCATCACTGACTGACCCAGCCAGGCCTTCCTGGTCCAACCCTCAGGGTCCTTCTCTGCCCTGCCGGAAACCCCTGCTCCCGCCTTGAACTGGGGGCACCGGTCTCAGATTGTGGGCACTGGAGCCAAACCCACCTGCCTGCGAGACGAGCAACGGAAACCCCACAAAGTCTTTGTAACCGCTCGGCCCTTCCAGGGCCTGACGTCACAGCAGGGTTTGGTGATGGGCAGAGAATTCTCATATCTGGCGCGTTGTGTGTGCCTCTCCGTGTGCCTTTGTGCGCGGCCATGGGTGTGTGGGCCTTTGTGCGCGGGCATGAACCTCTCCGTGTGTTCTGCTGTCCCTGAAAGCTCAGCGCTCTCCGGCAGCCGCTCGCCCACCCCTCCACCCGGGCCTAGGCTTCTTCAACCAGAAATAAACCAGTCCCTTGCCAGGCCAGGGTCCCTGTCTGGGGCCACGAGCAGCCATGACAAGCCCAGCAGGTCCCATCCCTTCTCCGCAGCCCAGAGCAGAGACCTAGAGTCCCCAGCTGGTGTCTGGAGCCCTGGGCAGCCGCGGGAGCGAGCGCTGAGCCACCAGGCCCTGTCCTACCTCTGCTGGAGTCACTAGCAACCCCCAGCACAGGGCCAACGGGAACAGAGGGTTCTGGGCTCCCAGCCCTGGGCTCCTCCAAGCTCTGCTTGTCCTCCTCACTCCTGACCCGCAGCCCCCTCCTACGCCAGGCCAGGGCCCCTCCAAAGTGGAGTTTGCAGTGTTTCAGCTATTGCAGAATGGAGCCATTTGGCCGCTAGAAAAGGCACATTTCACCAGGGAGCTACGCCAGCTTTAAACCCAGCTCCCCAGAGCTGGCAGGCCGTGCAGCTGCCCCAGGGACCCTGGTGAGGGGAGAGCGGCTGCTCTCTGCCCACGTGTAGCCGCAGCCGGCCCCCCCCCCACCAGACAGAGGCGTGGCACTCAGCGCCCGCATGACAGGTGTGCAGCTCCTCATGCCAGGGCTGAGATCACACCAGGCTCCTCATGCACTGAGCCCCCTATCTCCCACCTCAGCCTGCAGAGCCCATCACTCAGAGTCAGGCCCTTCGTGTGGCCCCTGTGCTCCCGATCCCTCCCCAGCAGCAGCAGCATCCCGAGCTCCGGCCAGGCCACCCAGGATGAGGAGCAAGGTGTGAGCCAGCCCGAATGGCTCAGGAAAAAGTGCCCCCCCGTCAGTCAGGGCCAGTCCCCACATCCCAGGTCCTTGTACAGAGGGATAACCCCGTGGGGGGGGGCAATCGTGGGGCTTCCCCCCGAACCTCCAGGGAGTCCCAGGGAGCTGGAATCCGGAGCAGCTCAGTGGCCGCATGAGATACGCAGGGGAAGCTCCAGCCATGCCCAGGTCAGGGCGTGTGCCCCTCGAGAGAGCAGGCGCTGCTGTTCCCGCAGCACGGCAGGGGCTAGGCACGTCCGGCCTGCTGGCCCTTCTCGGGGGAACTGGTGCTCCCCAGGGCCCTGGCAGACTCACCGAGATGAGGAAGAAGACCATGCAGCTGAGGGAGAACCCGCTGGCGTAGCCCAGGTAGCCTGGGGAGAGAGGAGAGCAGGGGGTGGGCGCGAGCAGAGCTGGGTGTGTCCCAGCTCATCATCTTTGGCCCTCATGGGGTTGGCACCAAGAGGTCTGGGGCGCGGAGCCTCAGGGCTCAGTCTGCTTTGGGAGCGATGGGCAGAGATCCAGCTATGGGCACCAGCTACCCCACTTACCAGCCATGGGCATCAGACTCTTCCCGAGCTGCTGCCTCCAGTCCCCTAGCTGGACTCTGCCCTTGGCCCAGACGCATATGGGGATGGGGCTCCAAGGGGTGAGGCGCATGGTGTATGTGTGGGGTGGGGGCATGAGCCCTGGTGGGGCAAGGGGCGGCATGGAGGGCGGTGGCACAGATACCTGGCGCCCACCCAACCCCAGCGAGAGACAGACCCCACTGGCCCCTTGTCGCTTCCCTCCTCCAGTCACAGGCTGGTCCTGCCCTCCAAACACTTCCCCTCCCTGCTATCTCCCTTCCTTCCCCCCTAAGATTCGCTTCCCCGCTTCCTGCCCCGCCCTCAGCCCGAAGCAGCCTGGCTCCCAGCCCTCGCTGCATCCCAGCTCTGATCCCAGCTCCCCTCAACTCCCCACCCGCTCGCCCCACATGGCGTTTGCCTGTCCCGCTGTGCCAGGGGTGGGTGGGGATGTGCTGCCCATCCGTCCATGCAGCAGAGCTGGGGGTGGGGCGGGCACCTACAATGCACGACGGGCCCCTCTCTCGGGTACCCCGCACCCCACCCCCCCCACGCTTTTCCCCACAGCTGCCAGCCCCGACCTGGCCCTGAGCAGGTGACTCACCGAGCTGCTTCATCAGGGCCAGGGGCAGGATGATGGTGATGGAGATGAGGATCACCAGGTAGTTCCCGTTCAGGTACCAGTCCCTGCGAGACAAGAGGCCGGGTCAGGCCCTGCAGCGCCGGGGGCCCTGGGGCTGACACCGGCGCCTCGGTCAATACCCACCCCCAGCCTGGGCTAGCAACCCCTCTGCCTCAGTGGGAAGGACTAGCCGGGACTGATTCTGGATGCCCGACCCCGCCGTGCTGTGCCAACCCCCACCCCAGCTGGCTCCTTCTCTGTGCCCATCAGCTGCCCCCTCCCCTGCACCAGCTGGGGGGCCTGCTGCAGCCCTGCTGCCTGGAGAGTCTCCCTCTGCCCCTCTCCTCCCACCCACTCACTCTAAGAGTGCAACTCATGGGTCCCAAGTCTCCCCAAGAGGCCCTGGCATCAGCAGAGCCCATGTGGGGGGCAGTTATGGGTTAACCCTGCCTGCTCCTGAGCATCCCCCACAATGGGCACATGGGGTGGGCAGCTAACGCATGTGTTAAGCAATTTAATATCCAGGAATGGGAAAACTGAGCAAGTCAATGTGGTGTAAGGTCCCCCCAGCTCTGCCAGTGCCACTCAATCCCAACCCGCAGCCCCCTGCTATCCCATCTCCCTGCCCTCTGGAAGGAGTGCTGGGCTGCCCGCCGGAACTGCAATGCCCCTGGCTGCCTGCCCCTGCCCAGACACATGGCCAAACCCTGCGTGGCCACATGGGAGTACTCTGCCTCAAGCCACATCTGCCTCCCCCACCCCGCTCGGATGTGGCCAGAGCCCGGCTGGGCCAGAGACAGAGCTCATTCTGTGCAGGGAACACTGGGACCTTTAACGTGCCCTGGCGCTCAGCCTGGCCGCACTGAGCCAGCTCTGCGGAGACTGTGCCAGTGACCACTGTGGCTCCGGGCATCCACCTGGCCTGGACTAGATGACCTGTCCTGCGGCTCCCCCTTGCTCACCCCCATGGGCAGCTAATCCCCACCCCGATGGGGCTCCAGGCTCCTCCATGGGACCTGACTGTCTCTGGCTCGGGGTCCTCCAGCTCAGGACGGTCCCTGGGAATTGGGTCAGGGCCCCACTGGGGAAACCAGAAGAAGATCCCTAGGAATGTGTGGGGAACGAGCAACCTCCTGTTGTCCTCGCCCATGGCTTCTCCCACGGGCTGAAAACTAGGCCTGAGGCCTGTGGTGATGGGCACCCATGCTGGGGGGACTGTAGTGCAGTGCTGGGTCCACTTGCAGGGCTAGCGATGGTTGTGGGGACAGCGTTGCCATGGGAACGGTTTGCAGCGCCCACCGTGGGTAGTTTGACTCATGGGCCTGGATCTCATCTCTCCTCTCCCTTGGTGCACCAGGAGACGTGCCACTCATGCCCCACCCCAGGCTCAGAGCAGAATCCAGCATTTCGTCACTGCAGTGAGCCGAGCTCACAGTGCCAGGCTCTGATACCATTCACATCAAATAGTGGGGAGTTCCCCAGCCAGTGATCCCTGGCTAGAACCCCCAGGTCCATTCCTTCCCTGAGCAAGCAGCACTGTGATGCTGGGATTTGTGCTAATGCGGGACGGTGGGGCATGGTCCTTGGGCGCACGTGGAGCTGTTTGGAACGGAGTCTGAGCATTGACTAGTGCCAGGATCGGGCCTGCAAGTGGCTGCCAGGCCCAACAGTGCGCTCGCTATGCTGTGCCTGTGCAAGAATCTAGATCCAAACACCCAGAGTTCAGGGCCTGGGCGGCTCCGGTTCGGCCGGTCTCCACTTAACTTCCAGGGGAGAGATGGGCTCAGGGTGCCAGGAGTGACCCATCCTTTGGCCTCGTGGGTGCCGGGCATGGAGTGCCTCTGCCGGCCTGTGGGAAGCCGGATGAACCGATAGAGGCACTGGGAGACAGGCTCTGGCACCCGACATGGATGTTGGAGTGGTAGTGACACGCGCAACGACCTCGCCAGCTGCCGCGTTAACCCCTTGGTGCCCGGAAGTGCCAGCTGCCCCGGCCCGGTGCCACATGGAGAGTCACACCCCGGGGAAGGCGTGTGCCCAGCAGGGGGCTGGCTCTGCCCACAGGAAGAGGAAGCAGGGATTGGACATTCCCACTGGTTTAATCCGACACCAAAGGCTTATTCAGCTCTGGCATCAAGCTAAAATAGAAGTTACTAAATACGGCTAAATCCCTGTGACAGGCTGGAGGCCAGATCTGCCCGGCCGCCACAGGACGTGAGGCACAGCTGAGCCTGGGGGAAGCCAGAGATCAGACAGGGGGCAGAGGCCTAGAGGAGAGAGGTACAGGCAGGAAGTAGGGAGAGAGGAAATGCACCGAAGAAGGAGTGTGAGAGACAGAGCCAGGCTAGCAGGGCAGAGAGAAGGGAGCTGCGAGCGTGACAGGAGGGCGCAGACACAGCCTGGTACAAACCAATCACCAGGAGGCTCAGGTGTCCTCTGGGTGAAAGTCCCAAGCTGGGATCCCCTGGGCAAGCTGGTTTTGCAGAGGGGTGTCATGCCGTGCCTCAGTTTCTCCAACCGGGAAAGGGGGCTAATAGCGCTGGCCTGCCTCACGGTGGGGAGGAGATCAGCCCGGGGAGGCAGAAGGGCAGGGCCGGGGGCAGGAGACAGACCAACGGATAAGAGGAGGCGGCTGGAGTCACATGGAACATTCTCCCTCAGAGGTCGTGTGTCAGATTTAGCGCAGATCACGGGGCAGATCAGCTTTCGCTCCATCTGACCCCTAAAGTGCACCAGTCCCCAGACAAGCACCACCCGGGAGCAGGGCTAGCAGGGGCTGCGGGTCGGGAGTGAGGGGCACCCAGAGCTGTGGGGAGAGCCCAGGACTGGGATAGCAGGAGTCATGCTGTGTCCTGGGCTGGCTGTTTCCCCATGCAAAAGCCCCTCTCTGGCTCCCGTGAAGTGGGGCTGGGTCCAGCCCAGCTGGGGTTGGCTGCAAGTGGTGACTAGCATCTGCAACTCAACCCCCCCACACTGCGGTCTTCCCCTAAGCAGTGTCCCTTCCCTGCACCCCCAGCTGGCTCAAGCCGCTGGCCTCGGGTCACTCCTGCCCCTGCTGGGCCCCTTCTTACCACCTGAGCTCTCCGAGGGGCCCTCAGGACGTCCCTTCTACCGCTGGCTGGGGCACTGAACCTGGCCCTGGGAACGAGGGGTGGGTACTGGGCCCAGCCCTGCTAGGGATCCCCTTCTATTTGGAGCCAGGGAGCAGGGGCTGGCAGAGGCACTTGATGCCCCCCCGGGCCATGTGGTGCCTGGGCTCTCTGCACTGGGGAGACGCCCTGGTTGGGGATCCCTGGCTGGGGGGCTTGGGTGCTGCGGATTTGGCTGCCCCTTCCCCCTCCTCCCACTGGGCCCATCCCCCTTCCACCCACTGGAGCTGGGGGGCTTATGGTCACCCACACTGGGCCCCTGCTCCCCTCTCGAGCTCTCCGAGGGGCCTCTAGACATGACATTGACCCCCAGTGCTGGCTGGAGCATGGCCAACGTGTGGCCACACACAGGGCCCAGCTGTTTTGGGCACCAGCATGGGGCCAGGGGTCTGTGGCCGGCTGGGGGAGAGGGGAGACAGGCACACAGGGACTCACGTGCTCTTCTCCTCCAGGTTGAGGAAGGTCTGGATCACCAGCGGCACCTCGGACTTCACAATGTACAGGTAGCTGGACATGGCTGTAGAGAGCAGAGGGGCCGCAGGGCAGCCCCAGCATGGCCACATTACTGGTGCCCAGCAGACGTCGCCCTCCCAGCTGCAACCCTGCCAGGCACTCCCCACAGCTACCCCAGTGGGGAAGCCTAGGCGACCCCCTAGCTGGGCCTGGGGGTGCCAGATGGTGCCCTGGCTGGGTGAGCACCTGTGGGTGCCCCAGCTAGGTGAGCCCACTGTGGGTGCCCCAGGGTGCCAGCTGTGGCTCCAAGCTGTATGGGACAGGGAATCTGCCCATTTCCCTCCTACCTCCGATGTTCTGCAGCGTGATAGCGGTGGCCGCGGCCAGCTTCCCTGGCGTGCCGAAGGCCCTGTAGCCCAGCTGCTCATACGCACGTATCCCTGCAGGGGGGATGATCAGAGGGTGAGAGCAGCCACAGGGGCCACGCACCAGGGCAACACCAGCAGGGAGCAGCACCCAGGAATGCCAGCCCCAGCATGGTGCCCTCAGCCCTGGGCTAGCAGTGGGGTGGGGGCAGGGAGCTCTGCCAGCCCCGAGACACAACCCCTCCCCCCCAGAGCACCCCAGGTTTCCCGGCCCTGACACATGACCCCTCCCCCAGCTTCACTACACGACCTCTCCCCCCTCGGCATCCAGGTACACTCAGCCTCAAGATATGAACCGTCCCCCTCATAGTACCCCAGGCCACCCAGTCCTGCGACACGACCCCTCCCCTGAATGGAGCCCCCATAGCTGCTGCACTAGGGGACTGGGAGACGACTGCATCCCCCGCACGATGCTCTAGCCCCTTGGCCCCCTAGGCTGAGAGCTGAGCACCCCCATCTGGTGTATTGGCCCCTGGCCCCCAGGGCGTAATCTCGCCCGACGCACAGCCCCATTGACGTGGGCTGCAGTGACAGGGTGCTGGGACTTGCTGCGGGGACAATCCGTCTGCAACCTCCAGGCTTAAAGCAAAACCCCACAAGTGGGGCAAACACCTGCCCGCACTGCCCCCGCCTGGCACCTAGCACACAGGGAGCATACGGCAGTGTGGTTACCTGGCCATGCAAAGGCCATTCCCCTCCGGCTGCAGGCGGTCAGTCAGCCTCAGTCCACCCTGAGCTGGGGGTGCAAAGTGACAAGTGTGGGGATTGGGAACCTGGCACAAATGGGAAAGCTGGGCCTGGAGATGACCCCCCCATCCTCCCTGGCTGGGGTCTTACCCACAATCCCAGAGGACTTCAGCAGCAGGTGGATGGAGTAGCTGGACAGCAAGGCCACTGTGGTCAGGAGGAAGCTGGAATGAGACGGGAGATGAGTGAGTCGAGAGCAGAGCCCTAGGAGGTTGCATCGGGCTGGGAGCTACTGGGACGGAAAGCTCAGGGCTGGCAGGCCAGAGCCCCAGGGGTCACAGGCGCTGACGTACCGCGTGGCCCGGGAGTGTCTCTGAGGGCCAGATTCTCCAAGGAGTGGAGTCCTGGCACTCCCATTACCTTTGGATCCCAAGCCCCTCTGTGCCCCTGTTTACCCTTCTGCAGCAGAGATTGTGAGCGTGTTACTGATACAGGGGAACTGGGAGGATTCACCAGCCAAAGGGCCCTGCTGGCCCCTGGGGAAAACCCACTGGGTTCAGTGCAGGCTCCACCTGGCCCCTCTCTCCGCCCCACGGCAGGGCTCCAGCTGCACCGCAACCTGTGCGATCCGCGTCTCGGGGTCCCCCCTGCTTGTGGTGCTGGGCGGAGAGCGGAGGAGCTGCTGCCTGTCAGCTGCCGTGGCATAATGGGGGGTGGGGGCTTAGAAAACCCATTAACCTTGTGGAACCCAGCCAAGAGTTAAGGGCTGGGTGTTTGTTAGGAGCGGTCTCTCCCCAGTCAATGAAACACACCTCTAGCTCATCCCACGGGCCCCCGCTCCCCGCTCTCCTGATGCCCGTCCTGGGGTGTATCTGGAGGCCAGAGGGCAGTGGGTGCTGTTGCACCCCCGCCTGCCACTGGCTGCCAGTCACTTCTGATGCCAGTCTGTGGCCTTGGGCCACACCTTCCCAGCAAGGAGCAGAGTGAGCCCCAGCCAACCCAAAGGCCAAATCTCCATCTGTGAGCCCTGGGGTCAGCTGGGCTCCTCGAGGCGACAGAGCCCAGGGGAGGGGAGGAGGGTGAAGCGTGGAGAGGATAGGCGAAGCGTCCTGGATCATAGAATCATAGAATATCAGGGTTGGAGGGGACCTCAGGAGGTCATCTAGTCCAATCCCCTGCTCAAAGCAGGACCAATCCCCAATTTTTGCCCCAGATCCCAAATGGCCCCCTCAAGGATTGAACTCACAACCCTGGGTTTAGCAGGCCAATGCTCAAACCACTGAGCTATCCCTCCCCTCGCATCCCTATCCCTCCCCCCGGATCGTGGCGGAGGGGGAGTGTCCAGCTGCTGGGCAAACTTCCAGAGCGAGCCCAGAGCCGAACTGGCTTTAGGAAACATCTCCAACCTCTTTGAAAAGGCCCTTCCACCATAGGAGCTACACTCACAACTTTGCTCCACAACAAACCCCAGCCAGCCACCTAGCCAAACACTCACCCAGCCAAACAACCAACCGACTACCCATCCAGCCAACCAATCAATCATTCACCCACTCAAAGAAACAGCCACCCAGCCGCTCACTCACCCAGCCAATCAACCACCCACCTACCCAAACAAACACCCACCCACCTACTCAACCAACAGCTCACCCACTCACACAGTTCCTCAAACAACCAATCAGCCACCCACCTAGGAAAACAACAATTAAAATCAGCCGGAAACAAATCAACTAAGACAACCCCATTGCAGTGAATTCGTAACAATCTAACCTCCCCCAATCAAGCCTACAGCCCACCCACGAGCAGAGCTCTGACCCCGTCAGGGGTACAGGGAAGGCACCCAGGCACTCTGATGCTTGGCGGCAGAAGATAGACATGACTGTCTGGGGGCGCTCCGGGGTTTGGGACGGCCTGGGGGCCCTGTTCCTCGGCACTGTTCTTGGAGATGTCATTACCCCCAGAGCTATTTACATGTTCCCAGGCATGTGGCCTGCCCAGCCCCTCTCCTCCTGTTTATGGTCATTTCAAATCGCAGCCTGCCGTGTTTGCTTTGGAAGGGCCTTTGGTTCCCTCTGGCCAGCCAGGGACCTGGAGCTTTTCCAGAGGAGCCGGAGGGGGCCATGGATCCCCCACTGCCACAGAGCCATTGCTGGACACAGCTGTTCTGGAATGAGATTGGAGCCACGGGGAGGTTAGGACACCCCGAGCTGGATGGATCCACGCCCAAAGAATCCTGCTGTCCTATCCACACGAGGACTTGCCCAGCTCTCGGTACAGCTGTGTCACCTGGGTGCACTGGACAAAAGGGACCCAAACCATCCACACCTGCGCCAGGACGAGGGCATCGTGATGCCCAGGAACCCCCGAGATCACCCTGGACAAAGTGTCACTTTGCCATGTCATGCCACATGGCGTCAGCCTCCCCTTGGGGCTCTGCATACTTGGTGGTGGGAGAGCGGCGAGGACCAGGGCTGGCTCTGGCTTCCAAAGTGAGATCGTTCAGGCCGTGGGGACTGAGCAAAGCCCCTACGCTGTAATTGGCTGGAACCCGCTGAGCAGAGGATGTCGCAGAGGCGATGCAGAAGGCTGGCTCTGGCTCTGCCTTGTGTCGTAGGAGTTCGATGGTGTCCCACGTGCCTGGGGGCTGCTGGCAGCTGTGTCTGAGAATGGAGCTAGCAAACCAGCCTCCGGCCAGGGCGCACTGAAAACAAGGCGCCGTCTGATGCGCCGATGCCTGAGAGAGCTGCTCCCCGCGCGGAAGGAAGAGCCAGAGTGGAGCGCTCATCTGCACTCCAGACCCAGGACACCAGGCAGCTCTCACCTGGTCTGGCCCCAAAGCACAGGACAGGTTGAGTTTAAAACAGGAGACAGTGGGCGGAGGGACAGGACACCAGGGTCCTATTCCTGGTTCTGGCCTATTGTGTGATGGCAGGCGAGTCACCCACCCCTGTCTGCCTCTGTTTCCCTGTCTGCAGCATGGACACGCTGACACGTGTAACAGGAACCAGGGCAGCCTGGTAGTGGGATGGGGCATTTCAACTGCAGCCAGACATCATAGGACTGGGGCCCGAAATACAGCTCTGGGTTTTTGGTTCTGATTGACCCTCCACAGCCACAGCATCTGAGACCCTCATGCTCTGTTGGGTATTCAGCCTCGCAGCCTCCCTGCCTGGAGTAGGGCAGTGCCATTCCCCCCCCCCCCCGTACAAATGGGGAAACCAAGGCACAGCACCTGAGTGACTTACATACAATGTCATAAGCCGATCCTCCTGACCACCTTTTCACAGCTTCTCACCCAGCCTGGTGTGTGGCTCCAAGAACAGGATCGGGTCCTGGCTAATTAATGCCCTTTTACTTTCCGCTCAGATCCATTGTCATTAGTCCCGCTAGGTAACAAGGCGCCTGCCAGCGTTGCTTGCATTTGAATGGGCTTTTCCCCAGCTGTCTCTTAGGGAAGAAGATTTTCTTTTCTCTCCTGCTACCCCCAGAATCTCAGGGCGGGTTCACAGCTGGGGGGAACCAGGCAGTGCGGATCAGTGCCATCAGCTGGAGGTTTGTCTCTGGATTTGTTTGTCCTGGTTTTACTCAGGTGTAAAAACACTTTCCTATCAGTAAAGGGAACCCCCGCCCCCCCGGCTCTCCAACATCCACCTGAGTTCTGCTGTGATGCGGAGAGCTGAGGGCACGTGTCTTGCCATGTTGCGTAGCTAATCAGCAACCCGGACACGGCCTCAGTCGTTTCACAGCACAGATCACCACCAGGGAGTCCTGAATGCTGGTTTTGTTAAAGTGTGGTGGCTAGAAAACTCATGGGGCTAGAAACAGGTTTGTGTCTTGCATACATACCCCAGGATAAATCAGGCGTGACCCCTCTGAAGCCAGCAGAAATGGGCTGCGGGGTCAGGCAAGTTGCCCCCATGTGTTTTAGGAGATGGATTTTCCCCACTGTAGCAGCCTGGAACTTGTGAATGGGAACCAGGAAGTGAAACCGAGCGCGCAAATTCTATTCTTTTGGCTGAGCGGGATGCAAACAGTCATGGATCCACTCCAACCCCCTGCAGCTCCTTTCTATAGTGGCCCAATCAGGGCTAAGACCCCGCTGCGCCAGGCACTGTACAAGCACATGCAGGCATGGTCCTCACCCCAAAGAGAAAGCCATGAGCATTAACTTCATGTAAAGTGAGGCACATGGAGGGAAAGTGACTCACCGAAGGTCATTGGTGCAGCTGGGATCTAGGTGTCTAGGCTCCCAGCTCAAGGCTCAATCCACTAGGCTGCACCATTACTGGATAAAAGCAACTGGGAACAGGTGCGGATCAGTGCGCGTAGCAAAGATTTTGGGTCTATTCCCAGCTCTCGCATCAACTGGCTGGGCCACTGTAGTTGAGTCTCTGGCCTGCTCTGTGCCTCAGTTTCCCCATATCTCAAGGGGAGATTATGGCACTGCACCACTCCCCAGAGCTTGTGGGATGAGCCTGCTGGAAAACTTCCATCAAAACATTTTTCCTTGGGGGAAATACCGTTTTGATAAACTGACATTTCCTGTGAAATCATAGCGGTTTGGATGAAATTTCACTTAGAAAAAAACTGGTTTAAAAAAAAAAACAGTTAAAAAGCTCTGAATGGGACTGTTGATTTTTCATTGTGAAACACCACTTTGTTTGGAACTATACTTCATTTTCTAGCAAAACTAGAACGAACCCCATTTCTCAAAGGTTGCAATGGAGATTGGAACATTTCGATGGTGTGACGAAGTGGGACTGTTCTTAATATTTCCTCTGAATAGTGTGGGGGTGCATCTGTTTCCCTATGCAGTTCTTAAGTATCTAGGGAGTGGGATAAGGGTGTTTGATCATTGCAGAGCCCTAGAGGGCAGGTGTGTGCAGGGGCCTGGACACAGAGAATGGCCAACACCCTGTTTCCTGGCAACTGATGGCCTGGGCCCTTCTCCCCTGCAAGGTGAGAGCTAAAGGGTTGGAGAACAAAGGGATCAGGTGACCTCCTGGCCCAGGAAAGGAACAAAGCCCAGAGGAGGAGGGGCTGGAGGGGGGTTTCAGTTTGCCTCTGGCTGGGACATGGAGTGAAGTGCAGACGTGGTTGTCTGGCTCACTGCCCCCCAAAATGGACCCAGCTGAGGGGTCCTGTTCTCTGCACCTACAAGCTCTGTGTTAGACCATGTTCCTGTCATCTAATAAACCTCTGTTTTACTCACTGGCTGAGAGTCTGACTGCGAAGTTAGGGTGCAGGACCCTCCGGGTTCCCCAAGAGCCTGCCTGGGCGGACTTGCTGTGGGAAGCGCACGGAGGGGCAGAGGATGCTGAGTGCTCGGTGGTCAGACCCAGGAAGGTGGAAGCCGTGTGAGCTGTGTGTCCTGCAGACAGGCTGCTCACAGAAAGGCGACTTCCCCAGAGTCCTGCCTGGCTTCGTAGGGAGCAGTTCCAGAGCATCGCCCGGGGACTCCGTGACAGATGGCCCCCGAACCAGGGTTTCCAGAATTTCATTTCTTGGAAAATTTCCAGTGGTTTTGGAATCTCCCCTGAAATTTTGCTTGTTTTCACAGGTGGAGGAATCCGGGGGCCGATCAACTCTGCTGTGCTGCAAGCACTGAGGCACATGCGGAAGAGGAGGGCAAAGCAGGACTTGTCTCCCAAGGCGCCTCCGAAGGTTTCGTGAGCAACGGAGCATCTGTGGTTGTTCTAAGCGCAAACCCAGGAGGCTTTGGCGGGGGCTCAGGCTGGGGGCTCTGGGAAGGGCCAACCGCTGTGGAGCTGGGCCTCACCCGAGTCCTACCTGAGTGTGTGAGGAAGCAGCAGAATTGTCCTAGGAGTAGGTGCCTGCTGGGCTCTGGAGCGGGCTGTCCTCAGGGCTGAGTTGGTTCAAGGCTCAGCCACCCAGCCAGGGCGTTCAGGACTGTGGTTTGGTGTGTCCGCACTAACCCACCCCAGCACCGGAGCCCATGAAAGCAGCCGACCTCGGGTGTCATCCCGCCTGCAAAGGAACTCCCTCCACAGCGCCAACCCCACAGACAGGACAGGAGAGCTTGCTGCAGACCAGATACCATCGTGACAGGCACATGATAGCTAGCTAGATGGTACCCTTCCCCCACTGCCCATATCCATCCGGCCCAGCCAGTGGTCCCCACCCAGCCATGCCCAGCCAGTGCCCCCCACCACCCATACGCATCCTGCCCAATCGGTGCCCCCCAGGTCTCCATCCCCACAGAGCCACCCGGGGGGGCAAGTGGGGCAATTTGCCCCGGGCCCCGGGCCCCGCAGTGGCCCCCTCAAGAGTTTTCAGGGGCCCCCACGAGAGTTTTCGGTGGCGGGTCCTTCAGTGCCGCTGAACACACCCGGAGTGAAGGACCCGCCACCGCTTCTTCTATTCCGGGTCTTTGACAGCAATTCGACCGTGGGGGGGTCCTTCCGCTCCATGTCTGCCCTGAAGACCCGGAGCAGAAGGACCCCCGCCGCCGAAGATCCCAGACCCCCTGAATCCTCTGGGCGGCCCTGCATCCCCATCACCCCCAGCCATTTGTTCCCATCCTGCCCAGCTGGCACTCACTTCCACTCTTCTCCTCCCCCTGTACTGGAGCCTGGCACTGGCCACAAGGAAGATGATGCTGCGTCCATGCGGAGGGCACGGGATGGACAGGGTGCTGCTTTCAGGGACACGTGACCAAGATGAGCACCAGCTCCTCGTGACCCACAGACACCACCCCTGCCGGAAGCTGGCGGGGTGGTGAGCCCAGGTCACCCCGTTGCCTAGCGCACAGTGGCCCAGTGCCCGGCTGGTTGGGTGGCCTCGTTGCTATTTGTTCCCAGTGCCATCCAAGGCAAGCAGCAGCGCTAATCTCTCCGGTCACACAGTCCGGAGTTTTATTACCATGCCAGGAGCTGAGCTAGGCAGGCCTTCCTCCTCTGCCTGGTACGTGACCCTGTGGGTGACAGCTGCCCCGGGGCCGGCATCGGGGGATTCTTCTGAGGGGCCTCACAGAGCGACGCCAGCTGTTGAAAGGCTTCTGGGGCCCACTGGCCACTGCCCACTGGGTTGCGGGGGGCTGGGACACTGGGGGCAGGTGGTGCTTGGAGGCACCGAGCAGTGGAAGGATGTGGATTGGGGTCTCAGTTCCCCATCCGCACAACGGAGCTAAGGCCCTTGTCCATTTAGGTGGCCTGCTCCTTGGGGCCGATGCCGATTCTGGCTATCGGTGTGTACAGCGCCTGGCGCAAGGGGGTTGGGTCTCAGGGAGTGCCCTGCAGCCCCGCGGAATGGCAGGAGGCGCCCTGGAAAGCTGCCCTCCGGGGTCATTTCCCCTCCCTGGATGCAGGGACCTCCCGCCTCTCTCGGTCAATGGAAAATCGGCTTCTTGGAAGCCCGGCCTTGGCTGCCCTCGCTGCTTTGTTTGAATAGTTGTGAGCAGTGCCACAACAAGCAACGACCTGGGGGAAAGTCCACAGCTGCCGGCGGCCCCGCTGCTCCCACCAGTGGGGAATGGGAGGGCGGATCCACCAGCTCCTCATTAAGGCCGCAGCCTAACAAGGAAGTGGGAAGCAGAGGATGTCAGGCAGTAGCCCCCTTCACCCACCACTGCCAGCCGCCAAGCAGCTCCTCAGCCCCACAGAGAACCAGGCGGCTGCTGATTGGGCGACCTGTGCAGCTGGGGCAGCTGGGCAGAGCAGCCAGCAGAGCTACACAGCCCTTAGCGGCTATCTGGGCACCCCAGGGTGCTGGGCCGGCCCTCTGATTGCTCCTCGCTCAGCGCTGGGGGGAGACTCCCTTGTGGCCCAGAGTCTCCAGCATGATTCCTCTGCTCACCAGCACCATCGCTCGGCTTCGGCCTCTACCAGCTGCTCTTCACCCATGAGCTGGTCTCGCCCGGGCCACCCTGGGGGCTCTGGCGAGGTCAGATGTGGTGTCGGATGGGTCAAGCTGGGGGTTGCTGCATATCACTGGCCCTTGGCGGATCTATGTGGGAGAGGGGAACTGGGGCCTGCCGGGGGTGGGGGGGCGAGAGTGGGTGGTGGAGCAGACAGCGTGCTGAGTTGTGCCGTGCCAAGGGGTGTCAAATGCAGCTCCTAAGGCAGAGACATGTCTGGCCCCTGCCGAGTCTGTCTCCAGGGGGAATCCCCCGTGTCTGGCTGATTGCTCCGGGGCAGCCAGAGCCATTGTGCCAGCAGGATCACTGGCGGCATTGGGATCCCAGCTGGGCCCAGCCACCCACGGGCCCTCTGCCCATCCCTGCTCCTGTCAGCCAGCGCGGCCGCAAAGCTGCGGGACAGCGCAGGCAGGGTCGGCCCCCCAACAGCACGTGTAACACCCGCAGCGTGCGAATGCTGAGTGTGCGCATGCCCCTCACACGCCTCTATCTATTCATCCATCCCCACACACCAGCCTCCCTCCATCCATCCATCCCCAGACTTCCCCATTCTCATCATTGGGTCTGTACCCACCCACACAGGCCTAACAGCAGATTCAGTCCCCAAGTGTGGGCCAAGGCCCCTCCCGCCCTGGCCCCAGCCGCACCCGACCCCCCAGCGCGAGGCATGTGGAGAGCTTCACTCACAGGAAGAGGAGGATGCCAGTGTTGGCCATGGCGTAGGCTAGCCCCAGAATGCCGCTGCCCATGATGGCGTTGCTGAGGTTGAACACGGACATGCCAAAGGAGGTCTTCCCTTCGAACTGCACAGATGGGACACAGTGGGTCACACGCTGCTGCTGGGCAAAGCCCCCCGTGTCCCCAGCTGGAAATACCCACCTGTCCCCTGTCCCCCAGTACCTGCCACTCACACAGGGCAATGCCTTTCGAGCACCCCAGCTAACCCTCTGGCTGCGGAAATGTGGGGACTGGGCCCATTGGCAGATCCTCTGGGCTACTACCATGTTACTGGTACCAGCGCCTCCGTCACTGCCCAGGGTACATTCCTCCTTCCTAAGGGCTGTTATTTCCCTTGTAATCCCTCTTCCGCAATATCCTGCCTCCTTGCCCTAAGCTGCCGCACCCCTCTGGGCAGCAGGCCTTAGGGGTCCCCCTCCGAGAGAGCCCCACTTCCACAGCCTGGCTCTTCAACTCCAGCTGTAGTCGCTCCTGCTCTTAGATCTAGAAGGCCCCGCTGCGATTCTGGCACATCAGGGACCAGCTCATGCCAAGGCCCCTAGGTGTCGACTGACCCATGACAAGCACACAGCTGGAGCCAGCCTGACTCCCTGGGCGTTAGCCTTATTAACCTTGGTATTAGCGTTATACAAATGAGCTTAGGGGGTTGGACGTGATGGAATGCTGTGTGTCGCTGTGGTCATTAATCTGGTTTATAATACCTTTGTCCCATGCTAGGGGGTAACAGTGAAGTCTTTGCTCTGAAACTGGCAACCACCAGACAGGAGAGAAGCATTAACCAGTGCGAATGGGGTGTGAACGGGAGGTCTCAGCTCTGGCCCAACCAAGGAGGCCCAGTGACACCAGCTGAACCCTTGTGGAGCATCAGAGGAGGAAAGATTTCTGATTGCTGCCCCCTCCCCCAAGAGGAGCCATACTCCTGAATTCCTCCCAGCAGCTGAATTTGCATCTTGAAGCAGAAAGTGGGGAGGGGGAGAGGAATAAAAAACCCTGACAAGGAGGAACTGGATCTTTTATGTTGCTTGGACTCTGAGGGGCAAGGATTACTGGGCGTAAGCAAGAGATTCACAGTGCTTAGCCTGGGTTAGCTGCAAAGGACAGATAGAGCCTGCTTATCAGAGAAGCTTCTATTACTTTGTGAAACATGAGACTGGAATTCATTTGGGTGTGTCTGTGTTTAGCCGCTTTAACCTCCCAAAGAGCTCTCCTCTCTCCTTTTCCTAGTCAATACATCTATAGAGCCGTGATACTGCGAGCTCAGCCGTTCAGAAGCCAAATTAGCGAGCAACATGACCCAAAAGAGCTCCAGTCACGTGAATTCCTTGTTTCATTGACTAACACACTATTCTCACAGCACGAACGGCCAACTATTCCACAGTCGGTTAATAACACAGTACAAGCATCCGGATTGGTTACTAACTTGGATTGGTTAATAATGAAATCACACGGGGCTTTAACATCATGTGCTATGAACAGCCACAGAGCCACGTTAAAGAGCCACTTGCGGCTCCCGAACCTCACTCGGAGTATCACTGCGCTGGAGAGTTTATTTCAGGACTGGCTATGAGTGCTGTCTATGGGTGAGATCCAAGGCACAGGCGCCAACTTTCTAATGTCCTAGGGGGTGCACCCCCTTGCTCCACCCCTGCCCCCACCCCCACCCTGCCTCTTCCTGCCCCTCCCCTCCCCATCCCCTGCACTGAGCATGCTCCACCCTCGCTCCTCCCCTCTCCCCCATCCCTCCCGTACACCACGGAACAGCTGATTGCAGCGGGTGGGAGGCACTGCAGGGCAGGGGGAGGTGCTGATGGGCAGGGCCCACTGGTGGGCGGGAGGCGCTGCTGGGGGGCTGCTCAGCACCCACCATTTTTTTTCCGTGGGTGCTCCAGTCGGTGCCTATGGTCTAAGGTGCAATTGACCTGGGCTTAGTGAGGGGCCCCTTGGGACTGGGAGCAACCTGACTATTGCTGTGATCCTTGGCACGAGGGACCCTCTGTCACAAAGGCAGACTTGCCTGGGTGGCAGGATAGACACAAGGGGATGGTTGGTGACTCCAGAGTTAGCCTGTTCTAGTGCCTGAGGAATTCACACTTGGTGAAATCTAAGTGTAGAACTCACAGCCGGTTAGGGTTGGTGCCCTGCTCTTGTGCCCCTGCAGGGCAGCCTGGCACCTGGCTCAATACCTGGGGAGCAGGCCAAGAGGGCAGCCATCAAGTCCATGTAACAAGTCCACTCGCGCACCCACAGGGGTCACCAGCACTAAATGCAAGAGCTCTGATCACTTGGGCTAGGGGAACAATTCCATAAGCTGTGAGCAGCAGTAGTAGGCTTTTATCCTCTAGAAGGACCAGCCACCAGAGGGCAAATGGGTCACACACGCTAAACTGGATGTTTATGGTGAAACCAAAGAACCCGGGCGATCTCTCCAGCTCTCTCTATGACCCAGGGAATGAGCTCAGGGGACAGCCCATGGTGGCAGGGTGCTGGACCTGGATTTCCCGACTCCCACTCCCCTGCTCTGTCCTGCCCCCACTCTGCAGTGAAGGGCAGTGGGTCTGTGCCCTGCCTGAGGGTCAGGTTCTTGGCAAGCAGCGTGAAGAGGTGCCCAGGCTGCAGTCACCCCACCAGCCACTCTCCTGCCCGGACTTACATCCGTGAAGTGGGTCTGCTTCTTGTCAGGGCCCTGGGGCAGGAACTCCTCCATCTCTGCCATGGTGGGCTGGGGCTCTTCAAATCTAGAGCAAGGCAGGGGGGAGAGAAGAGCCATAAACCACCCACCGCAGTGGGGTGCTCCCTCCCCCTGGCACCACCTGGGCTGCCCTTGCCACCTCCCGGGCTACAAGGCAGAACAGGACCATGCCACTCCATCTCCTCCACCTCCCTTGGCTCCCGCTCCAGGGCGCTCCACTGGCCAGGAGGTTCCAGCCTGCCCCTGGGGAGCCTTATCTCTGATGGCACCCTGGGGGGGACTGGATGGTAAAGCAGAGGGTCCCTGAATGACTGGCACGGATCCCTCACCCTCCTCCAGTACCAATACTCCAAGGGGCTCAAAGTGTTCGAGAAACAGGATCCCCTCCAGGCGGGGTGAGCACCAGGATCCCCTGGGGAAACTGAGGCAGAGAGGGGCTGGGACTTGCTCAGCATCACCCTGCAAGGCAGCAGATCCCAGCTCTCCTGTGTCCAGTCTTAATAGACTACTACTGCTCCTGGCTGCACTGGGGTGTGTGGTCCTGTCATTCTCCTCTTGGAAGCAAATTCTTCCCCAGGTTCAGTCTGGAGCTGGCCCTTTGAGGTCAGACTGCACCATGCTGCTTGGAGCAGGACCTGCCCATGCAGCTTAGCGCTACCCACTCCCCCCTGCCCCCCCCCCGTGCCTGCTTGCATCCCCCTGCGCTGTCGCTCAGCCAGGCTCCCCATCAATCCGCCTCACCAGCCACTCAATCCTTTTGGGCTTCTGGCTCTTCTCAGCCCGGCAATGGGGCCTTCTCATATGGAGGTGCCAGAACAGCACGTGGGATCCAAGGGGCTGCTCCACTGAGCCCCTAGACAGGGATCAGCCCCCAGCTCACTTTGTTTTCTTGGCTGCCTGTTGCAGAGCCTGGGGGGGGCATGGGGCAGGAGTGGGGGGCATTGGCAGAGCTGGGATGTGTGTGGGGGAGCCCAGGGCTGGGCTAGCAGGGGGCTGCAGGTCGGGAGTGAGAAGCCCTGGCAGAGCTGCGAAGGGGACACTTGCATGGCACCTGCCTTCACTGTGCCTGGACCTGGCGAGGGTTCCTAACCCATCCCCTGCCAAGTTCAGGAAGACAGAATGACCCTGTCTCTCAGCTGGCTCTGGGCAGGCAAGCCCCAGCCCTCTGCCCATGCGCTGGAGTTACCTGTCATTCCCCACCAAGGGGATGGCCGAGGCGTTCACAGCGTATTTCCCATTGGGCACCAGCTCCACCAGCTCTGTCTGGATGGGGATCTCCCCGGGGTCCATCTCTGCCAGCAGGTGGGGATGCCGGGCTCACTGGGGCGACGGCACTGGCTGTGGGAAAGAAGAATAGTCAGTCGCCCTAGAGAATGGCGTCTCCCCGTGGGGCTGGGCCAGGCGGCAGAGCACAGACTGGGGCTCAGTGGGGCTGGGAACACAAACAGAATAACATGTGTCCGGGTCACGGGCTTGGAGCTTGACCTGCCCGAAATCCCATCTTGGGATGGCCTCCAGGTCTAAATCAGTCTCCCCCTGGGCACACCGAAATGCCAGTGGGGTCACCCACCAGCCTGCTGCCATCCAGCTGCCCTCCCTTCCCAGCCAGCAGCCACAGAGCCAGGCTAGCCACAGGGTCCCGCATCTGCCCAGGGCTATGGCACGGGGGCCTCCGCATTGACCCGTCCTGGGCCTGCTGCTAAGGGGCCACCAGCTCGAAGCTGACACACCCAGGGGCTTCCCCATGGGTGCTAGAAGGAAATCTCGCTGGGGACTGGTGAGAGCTGACGAGCTGTCTGCTATGTGAAGGCTGGCATCTCCCCCCCGCCCCCCACAGATGGGTGTCAGCCGGATCCCTGCAATCGCCCCTCCGCCAGCCTCAAAGGGGCAGAGCCAGCAGCCTCTGGAGGCACCAACCAACAAGCCCATCACTTGGAGACACACTCCCCTCCCCAGGCAGTGCACAGCATGGCACTGTCCCCACCTGTCCTGTGATGGGCACAGCTCTACGGGGACAGCAGGGAGAGAGGACAACCTGCTCGGTACCACAGGTTGGGTCCAGTGGCAGCCAGGTGGAGGGAGGATGCTGCTCTGCTGTGAGAGGCACTCAGAGACTGCCCTAGATGGCCAGTCCCTCGTTCATGCTGTCTCCGTTGGGTCACCCTGATGGGCCCCGCCTGGGTACAGCTGTGAAAAACACCTGGGAGCGGCAGCTCGCCCAGCCCCCAGCTGAGGCCGTAAGACCCGCGCTCTGTGCTGGCTGCCAGGCAAGCTCTGGATAGCCTATAGGGAGCCTCGAGCACTCCAAGCCCAGGCTGCTGCCGGGATGGCATTATTACCACCCACACCTGTCATGCCAGCACCCACCCAGAAGGCCAGCATGTCTATGGAGTGAGCTCAAGCACCGAGCTGGCCCCTTTCCAGCTGCCAGCAGCACCCCTGCCATCACAACGCTGTCTAACCCCTGGAATTCTGTGCCCAGGTCTGGCAGTCCCAGGGGAGAACAGAGTTGGGAAAGGTTCAGAGAAAAGCACCAAGGATGAGCCAGGGTATGGAACAGCTTCCATGTGAGGAGAGGCCGGACAAAGCAGGGCTGTTCAGGTTAGACAAGAGATGACTGACAGGGGATGTGAGAAAGGTTGATGAAATCATGACCAATTAAGAGAAGGTGAGTAGAAAAGCGTTATTCACCCTGTCCCATGATACAAGAACCAAGGGTCGCCCAGTGAAATGAACAAGCAGTATGTTTTACACAACCAAGAGGAAGGACTTCTTCACACAACACACAATTAACCTGCGGAACTCATTGCCAGGGGATGTTGTGATGGTCAAAAGTATAACAGGGTTCAAAAAAGATCTTGGTAAGTCCATGGAAGATAGGTCCATGAGTGGCCATTGGTTAAGATGGCCAAGGATGCCACCCCACACTTGGGGTGACCCTAAACCTCTGACTGCCAGAAGCCAGGAGGGGACCACTCCCCCGGAAGCTCAGAGACATGATACTGTTAAGACGAACCATTCACAGACAAGGTCAGCTCCCACACTGCTGTTTTGGGCAACACAGTATGGGGAGGAGGTGAGCAGCCCTCAGTGGTGAAAGAACAAGTTAAGGACTATTTAGAAAAGATGGACATGCACAAGTCCATGGGTCTAATGCATCCGAGGGTGCTGAGGGAATTGAGTGATGTGATTGCAGAGCCATTGGCCATTATCTTTGAAAACTCATGGGGGGACTTTTTCCAATTGTCAGGGAAGGTCCCAGATGATTGGAAAAAGGCAAATATAGTGCCCATCTTTAAAAAAGGGAAGAAGGAGAACCCGGGGAACTACAGACCGGTCAGCTTCACCTCAGTCCCTGGAAAAATCATGGAGCAGGTCCTCAAGGAAACCATTTTGAAGCACTTGGAGGAGAGGAAGGTGATCAGGAACAGTCAACATGGATTCACCAAGGGCAAGTCAAGCCTGACCAACCTGATTGCCTTCTACGATGAAATAACTGGCTCTGTGGATATGGGGAAAGTGGTGGATGTGATATACCTTGGCTAGCAAAGCTTTTGATATGGTCTCCCACAATATTCTTGCCAGCAAGTTGAAAAAGTATGGATTGGATGAATGGACTATAAGGTGGATAGAAAGCTGGCTAGATTGTCAGGCTCAACAGGTAGTGATCAACGGCTCGATGTTTAATTGGCAGCCGGTATCAAGCGGAGTGCCCCAGGGGACGGTCCTGGGGCCAGTTTTATTCAACATCTTTATTAATGATCTGGATGATGGGATGAATTGCACCCTCAGCATGTTCCCAGACGACACTAAGCTGTGGGGAGAGGTAGATACACTGGAGGGTAGGGATAGGGTCCAGAGTGACCTAGACAAATTGGACGACTGGGCCAAAAGAAATCTGATGAGGTTCGACAAGTGCAGAGTCCTGCACTTAGAATGGAAGAATCCCATGCACCGCTACAGGCTGGGGACCGACTGTTCTGCAGAAAAGGACCTGGGGATTACAGTGGACAAGAAGCTGGATATGAGTCAGCAGTGTGCCCTTGTTGCCAAGAAGGCTAACAGCGTATTAGGCTGTATTAGTAGGAGCATTGCCAGCAGATATGGGGAAGTGATTATTCCCCTCCATTCAGCACCGATGAGGCCACATCTGGAGTATTGTGTCCAGTTTTGGGCCCCCCACTACAGAAAGGATGTGGACAAATTGGAGAGAGTCCAGTGGAGAGCAACAAAAATGATTAGGGGACTGGAGCACATGACTTATGAGGAGAGGCTGAGGGAACTGGGCTTGCTTAGTCTGCAGAAAAGAAGAGTGAGGGGGGGATTTGATAGCAGCCTTCAACTACCTGAAGGGGGGTTCCAAAGAGGATGGAGCTTGGCTGGTCTCAGTGGTAGCTGATGACAGAACAAGGAGCAATGGTCTCAAGTTGCAGTGGGGGCGGTTTAGGTTGGATATTAGGAAAAACTTTTTCACTAGGAGAGTGGTGAAGCACTGGAATGGGTTACCTAGGGAGGTGGTGGACTCTTCTTCCTTTGAGATTTTTAAGGTCAGGCTTGACAAAGCCCTGGCTGGGATGATTTAGTCGGGGATCGGTCCTGCTTTGAGCAGGGGGTTGGACTAGATGACCTTCTGAGGTCCCTTCCAACCCTGATATTCTATGATTCTATGATTCTATGATTGATCGGACCCAGCCTAGCCATGCTTATGGCTCTGCCCTGGCCTCCCCGCTGATCCCATCCTGCCAGCTAGCTGGGTGGAAAGCAACGGTTCCAGCACCTTGGCAAAGGGCACGTCGCAGTCCTTTGTCACGACTGGGCTGCTGAAAGATAAAAGCCTACTACAGCTACCACCTAATAGAGCCACCCCTTTATTTCCAGCACGAGCAACCAGTGCTACGATGGTAAAGTTTCTGGGTGCAAACCCTGGGGGTGACCCATGGGCAGGGTCAGTCTATGGAGCGTGGCTGCCCTTGGAGGTCTCCTGCTGTCATGGGGGCAGTGATTATTAATCAACAAGGACTGTGCTTCCACCAAGCCACACAGTCAGTAGCCCCTTTAGCTATAATAGTTGTGCAAAGGGGCTGCCCCCGGTCAGCGTGCCGTGGGGACTGGGCCTTTAAAAGGCGGAGCGTCTCAGCGCCCCACGTGCACTCTGTCTGGGAAGCTCAGCCCTTAAAGGCCCAGCCCCCGATACCACAGGGTGCACTTGCCCATTGAAAAGTGCCGGGCTGGTTCGGGGCAATCAGCAGGGCTGAGGTGCATGACAGCACAACGGGCAGGGCAAGGGGGCATCGGATCCAATGGCAGCATGACCAGCACCCCAGCCGAGATGGCAGTTATGTCCAGGGCAGCCTCTCCTTTGCTGATAAACTGGGGCATCAGCCCTGGGCATCCCCACACCCCAGAGCTTTGGGTCCAGATGCAAATCCACCTCCCAACCCTGCCCTAAAGACCAAGCTCTGGCCAGGGACTTCGGCATCCCTCCTCTCTGGTGCAGCTCCAGGGGATGCCGGTGCCCAGCAGGCAACGCTGTGTCTTGCTCCACTGGCTGCCCTGTATGTGGGGATCTGCAGTGTCTGGGGAGCTGCCAGCTGGATTTCTAGTTTCCCCTGCACTTTCAGCTGGATACAGGTTCCTGCCGCGCTTCCTGGCCCCCAACTACTCATGTGGTGTTGCTGCGCGCTGCTAAACAGCTGCCATGGTCCACCCCAGAGGTGCCCGCATTTCAGCAGTGGGCAAGAGACCCCAACAGCCTGCAAAGCACTGGGCGTGTGTCCCGGAGTCCCCGCGTGATGCTCTGGAACTGCTCCCTACGAAGCCAGGCAGGACTCTGGGGAAGTCTCCTCTCTGTGAGCACCCTGTTTGCAGGACACACAACTCACACAGCTTCCACCTTCCTGGGTCTGACCTCGGAGCACTCAGCATCCTCTGCCCCTCCGTGTGCTTCCCACAGCGAGTCCACCCAGGCGGGGTTTTGGGGAAGCCAGAGGGTCCTGTCCCCCAACTCCGCAGTCAGATGTGACTCTCAGCCAGCCAGTAAAACAGAAGGTTTATTAGATGACAGGAACATGGTCTAACACTGAGCTTGTAGGTGCAGAGAACAGGACCCCTCAGCTGGGTCCATTTTGGGGGGCAGCGAGCCAGACAACCACGTCTGCACTTCACTCCTCGTCCCCAGCCAGCCCCAAACTGAAATTCTCTCCAGCCCCTCCTCCTCTGGGCTTTGTCCCTTTCCCGGGGCAGGAGGCCACCTGATTCCTTTGTTCTCCAACCTTTCAGCTCTCACCTTGCAGGGGGGAAGGGCCCAGGCCATCAGCTGCCAGGAAACAGGGTGTTGGCCATTCTCTGTGTCCAGACCCCTGCACACACCTGCCCTCTACGGCTCTGCAATGATCATACACCCTTATCCCACTCCCTAGATACTTAAAAACTGCATAGGGGAAAAGGAGGCACCCCCACACTATTCAGAGGAAACATTAAGAACAGTCCTGCTTCGTCACAGTGTGTAAACAACAACACCGCTTTGCACGGCCCAGCACGCTTCGTGAGAGGGTCTCCCCAGGCAGGACGAGTGGGAAGCAATTTCAGCCCCCAGCAATTAGTTTCCCATCGGCTCTTTGCCGTTGACCGTTCACGGGCAGCGTAGGGCAAGCGTGAGAGCTACCGGCATGAGCTGGAGACAGACGGTTCTGGCTGCCAGGCTGGGCCCTATGTTAGCTGCTGGCCTGGCTCAGGGTTTGACTCTAGAGAGGGGGGGTGGGTCATGGCAGAGGGGCCGAGCTGCCAGTCCCCACTTCAGCAGTGCCCATTGTGCCCCAGCTGGTATGGAAATGGTTCAGCACTAGCGAGAGACAGAGGATTAATAAAGTCTCTCCAATGGGGCTGGCAGCAGCCGGCCTCGGTGCCAGCCAAAGAGTGAGGGGGAGCTCCAGGCTAGCCAGTGGGGGCAGGAAGGGAGACGAACTGGAAACAAGGCCTTGGCAGAGGCAGCTCGCCGGGCTCCAGGGCAGTGAGCACAGGACGCCTTGGCAGGCAGCACAATGCTCCCTCTGTGGGACCGTGTGCCCCTCCCCGCCAATCGCTGGGAAATGGCTGACATGGACAGTGCGTCTTTATGGGCTGCTGGCTGCCGGCAAGGGGGAGCCCCTGCCCTGTCCCCTGCCTCGGGCTGAGGGGGTGTTGTGGGTTCGTTTCTGCCAAACATCTTTGGAAAATATGGTTATTATTAAAATAACTTTGCGGCTGCCCTGGGGCCTTTCAGTCCAGCGAAGAGGGGTCTTGGGGTGACGGCCATAGACGGGGGGAGGGCAGGAGATCTGGGGTCATTCCTGGCTTTGCCATAGATGCCCTGTGGGACCTTCATGCCCCGTGCCTCAGTTTCTCCATCTGGTAAACAAGGATAATAATCCTTCCTTGGCTTGTCCCGGCTAGTCAGCTGGCAAACTCTCTGGGGCAGGGGCTGGCTCATGTTGCAGTGCCTGGATGCTGCTGTCATACAAATAAATAAAGGATCCCAAAGCACTCTAGGAATGTAACGAGGAGATAACACAAGCAACTTGCTGAGACTGCATTAGTCGCCACTGAAATGCACCTGCCTCTGGGGTGGAACAAAGCCGCTGGGCAGCAGCTGGAGGGGCCCATCTTTATCCCCAGGCACACGGCCCCTGCACTTCATCCCTCCCTGAGATACCCCCATGGTCTGTTCAGTCCTCGACTAACACTTCCACCAAGGGGCAATTAGTGCCAGCATGGGTGGCGGGCATGGCCAGGGGGACCCCTGTCTATCAGGAGCTGGGACAGCCCCTTCACTTTGTGAACATCACCAAGCAGCCACCAGCTGCTAAGAGCTTCCAGTCACCCCCATCGGAGCCAGCACCCCGAAGACACAATGCCCCAGCTCCCTGCTTCCAGCCCCTGAGCCATCCAGGGCCCACCCAAGCTGCGTCTGCTCCAGCCAGACCACCTGGCCACCCCCACCTCCTGGCCAGTGACACCCCGCTCAGCTAGTCTGCACTCACGCAGAGCAGCTGCCAAGGACCTGCCCTGGCTGATCGGCTGGTACCTGCAGCTCAGGCTTCTGGAGATTAAAAAGCCACTTGAGGAAGGATTCAAACAAGCCCATTAATCAGTGGGGAAAGGGCTGGAAAAGGCAGACATGGGAGAGAAGGGAACGTACCCTGGGGTCTAGCTAATATTCTCCAACTGTTTCTCAGCTTTCGTCTTGTTCTTTTAGCTCTGGGGTTTATAGTCCCTGCCATCGGCTGTAATTGCAAGGATCCCGAAGAGCGTCGGACAAGGACCCCCCGTCTCCCCAGAGGTACTGCTTACTTCATCCCATTTTCCAGAGGGAGAAATTGACATAGGCAGGGGTGGCTGCAGCCTGCCAAGGCAATGGGTACTCCCAGACTCCTTGCCCTGCTAAGGGGGTACTGACCACCCACAGCAACGCCCTGGCACTCCCTCCCTAATCCCAGCACGGGATGGAGGGAAGGGCGAGCCCATGCCACACTCATCTCCAGTGGCAGCTCCCCTCCCGCAAGGTGGGCCCAGCGCTCCCCTCCGGACTTTGTGATTGTCCCACATGGTCACAGTGCCGCTCCAGTTTGGCCCGGCCACCCCGCCGCCAAATCTGAGTGGCACTCAGTGCCAACTCCCAATGCCACTCACTCCCATTTGGCCCTCCTCGACCTGGGACTGGAGCCCAGGAGCCCTGGCTCCCAAGGCCCCTGCTCTAACACTGGACAAGGCTGCCTCTGTCATACTAAAGGTTGAGGAGGAGCATCAGGGTGTTGGTGGCTGGGTCTGCAGAGCGCAGCAATGATTTCAAACCAACTTGCAATAACCCTGCTGTTAAAACCACCTCAGGTGTCACTGCGCTGGGGCACGCTGGGCAGTCCGTTACACGTGCCAGCCAGGGAAAGTCACCTGAGGAGGACCCAAGTTCACCCCCAAATCCAAGTTCAAACCAAGGGAGAATAAGTAGTTACCATTAGAGGCTCTACTTCTGGCAAGGGGTCCCATGGGAATGAGCCACAGATGGGTGGGGAGATCTGGCTTCTATTCTGGACTGTTCACAAAACACTTCACAGCTTGCTGCCTCAGTAGTCTGTGTAAGGCAGAGGGGGGCAAATTACGACCTGTGGGCCACATCTGTCCCACAGGATCCTTCCCTCTGGCCCCTGAGCTCCTGCCAGAGCAACTCCCCGGCAGCGGCAGCGTGATGAGTGGGGCGGAGGCTAGACCCTGGCCCCTCACCTTCTGCTCCCCTCCCTCCCTTGCAGTCACAGTTCCCCCAGCACCTGGGCAGCCTGGCTCAGCTCTGGCCGGGCGGCACGGCTGTAGCGAGGCCAGAACCGGTGCTCCAGGGTGGCGCGGCCAGGGGGAGTTTGGGGGCCCCCAGCCTTCCCTACCTGGCCTTCCATAGAATTTCTGTACCCGATGTGGCTAGGGCCAAAAAGTTTGCCCACCCCTGCTGTAAGGGGACTGTTGCCCCCTTACTAACATTCAGTGGGGGTGTTTTGATTGGCTAGCTCCCAGTACTAAAAGGGGAAGGGTTGATGTGAAATCAGGTCCCTGAGACTGACAGTCCCCCAGGGGGGAGGCCAATGCTCCAGGTCAGCCTGAATGACAGGACAGGCAGCCTAATCAGTGAGTCAGGAGGCCAGGGTGGGTCCCGTCCTCTGTGTGAGCTGGAATTGCCTGGGTCAGACAGAGTGGGGCCGAGCTAAGGAGAAAGCAGGGGCCCGAGCTGAGCTGGGGAGCACCCAGAGCCCTGCCAGTCAGAGGGTCCAGAAAAGCAGACCAGGAAGCAGGATCAGAGCTGGGAGCAGAGTCACAGAAGCAGCCCATAGTGCAGATCCTGTGATGGGAGCAGAGCTGCAGCCACAGAGCCAGAGGGGCCAGAGAAGCAGCCCAAGGGGCTGGAGGCAGAGCAGCAGCGTCAGTGCTAAGGCAGAGTGGAGCTGGGGCTGGAGCCAGGTGTGGTGAGCAACTGGGGCCAGCCAAGGGGGGACCCTGGGCAAAGGGCCCAGCGCAGAAAGACACCCCCAGCCAAGGGTCCTTGCAGGCCAGACTGGGAGGGGGATCTTAACCCGATGGGGGGCTGATGCTGGGAAGAAGGGCTCCACCACCCAAAGCCCAGAGGCGTGTGGCCACCACCAGAGCAAGTGTCCAACCCACAGCATCCCTGCAGCACAGCCAGGGCCTGAGACGAAGGCCTGGGACTTACAAGTAACAGACTGTGAACGGCCCTGACATTCCAGAGACACTGCTTGTGATGTTCCCTGTCACAGAGCGGGGTGATGTGTTTCCTTTAACCTTTCCCATTTTTCCTTATTCTTTTTTAAAGTAATTGTTGATTAAATAACTTGCATTTGCTTTAAATTGTATGTAATGGTCAGTGGGTCAGAGAAGTGCCCAGTGCAGAGAGAGTACCCTGGAGTGGGGACACCCTAGCCCCTGTCCTAGGTGACTCAGCAGGGTTGGGGGTCGAGCCCTTCAGGAATCCTGGGCCCAGCCTTGTTGGGGTTACGAGGACTCTGCCAGACAGGAGAGTGGAAGGGGAGTCCTCAAGGGCAGGGAGGCCACTGTGTAAAGGAAGTGGGAGCGAGGACTCAGATCCTTATGCTAACCCACCTCACCGGGGTAGTGCAGAAGGCAGGAAAGTTCCCCACAATAGCGGGACCATTCCCCCACTTTGGAATCTGATCTGTTCCATCTCCCACCTTCCCCGGCCCACGTGAACGCAGGGTCTGAGAGGAGACTGACTCCAGGCTGCCAGGGCAGGAAGCGAGGCCACAAAGATTGCTCTGTCCAGGAAATCTCTCAGTAAGAGCCGGGTAAGGCATGCTTGGGGCATCTGAGCTTACAAACAGAAGCCGTATTCCAGGAAAGCGGCGTCTGTCAGTTGACAGCCCAGCCCCTCTGGGGGGATGCAGCAGTGCCTGCCAGCTAAGCCATCTTCACTGAGGACTCAGCCCTAATCTCATCTGCACAGGAGACCAGGTGCTTTGTCCATTCCCAAGTGAGGGGCACTGACCAGGGAGCTGCCCACGCTTTGCTCACCATGGTGCTTGCCTGGCATCATTCCCGGAGCACAAGCCCTGCACCTATTCGGTATAAACTGGAGTCTGTTGCACCGCTCTCCTGGTGAACATGCTGGCGTGGCTCCTGGGGACTACAAGTCCCAACATGCACTATTCCACCTTGGGCCACTCCGCGTGTGAGACAGATAAGGCAGGTGATGCCGCAGAGGGGGCGTAAGGGGAGGGAGGGTCCCTCAGCCCAACCGGTTGGTCCGGCCCCAAGCTCTCGGCTTGGTGGCAGGCAGCCTGGGAAGGGCTCTTCGGTCCAGGCTGAATCCAGCAGAGGGTCCATGGCAATAGCCACAGTGGTTTGCAGAGGGGGGATGAAAGGTGTAAAGAGACGGGGGGCTGCTGATATGAAGGGGATGACAAAGCTCAGTGTGCATATAGCACTGTCCACCTGAGGCTTCCAGAGCACCGGAACTCAGCCTCAGCAGCAGACAAAGCCTGGCAAACTGCAGCTCTGCTGAGAACATCAGAAATTTTGAAGGCCAGAGGGGACCATAACTATCATCTACCCTGACCTGCCCACCACAGGCCAGCGAATTTCACCCAGAGGTTCCTGCCCCACGTGCGTGATGCCTGGCTCAACAAAAAGACATCAGCTGCTGGATTGAAAAATGCCATCGGATGGAGAACCCACCGCGTGTCGAGGGCAGCCTTTCCCATGGGTAATCACCTCCCTGCAGAACATGTGTTAGGCCCGGGGAGGTTATGAATGCACCAAAACTGCTCTCAGACCAGCAGAACCAGGCAGTGAAACCAACCCCATTCCCTTCCCCACCGGGCCACGGTGCCACCTTCCCACTACTCCTCGTCCCCACCTAACCATGTCTTCAGCTGCCCTGCCCAGACCTCTCATCCCCTCCCTGGCAGCTGTCTGCCACGCGACCACACAACCCCTGAGGCCAGGTCCTAGAGGTTCTCTGAAGCCCCTGCTCTCTGCAGTCAAAGGGTTGGGTCTCTCGCTCGTGCGAAAGGGGGGCGCTCTGTGGATTCTGCTCCAGAAGATCAGGCCCAGGGTAGTTAGAAGGGAGCAGAAAAGTGCCAGACCATCCCCCTGCCACTGCAAGGCTGTGCCCTGTTACATCGCTGCCCTCTGCCAAGGCTGAGGCCTTGCAGGTGGGATTTCCTGGCATCACTGTTGCAGTCTGGGATTTTTCTTAGTGCTGCTGTTTATTTCCGCTCCATACGCCAGGCTTGGGACAGTGGTGGGCCCAAATGGCAGGCAGGCAAGGCCCTTGTGAAGGAAGCCCAACCCAAGCACCCCTGCCCATGGCTCTGGAAGCAACTGGCCCTAGAAATTGACTCTGCTTACAGAGATCAAAGCACAGAGCAAAACTCCCCTTCTGCTTGCAACAGCTCCCCTGGGACAAACGCGTGTCACACAACTGGCAATAACCCACCATTCAACCAGTGCCTAAACAATGCACAAGGCTGCATGGAACAGCACCACCTAGGAATGCTCACCTGGCTTTTTGTCCAGTCTAGCTTCATGTGACCTGAGCAATGGGGCTTCCCCCAACCAGGTTTTATTCGTCTCCCATCCCAGTCACAGCCGGGTGCCTTCCCCAGAGCTCATGACACAGAGCCAGTGCTTCAATTTCCCCACTCTTCCGCATCCTAGCTCACCTCACTGGCCGTTCCTCCAATCTTTGCCTCGCATTTCCCCTTCTCGCTCTTCGGCCTGTTTGTCCCAGTCCCCTCCCCCCATATTATTTTCCTTGGGCACCTTATGCCAAACTCTGTCCCCCATTCGTCCCTGGGCATGTGGTAGTAGAGTGTTTTATTAGGTGCGGATTGAACTCTCATTGCCACTCCCTTTCCACAGCACTCACTGCTCAAATGCTCCTTTTTAGTGTCTGAGTAAAAGCTCCTTCTCCCAGGTTACAATGATTTTTTATCCCAGCAGTTCAGGAAATACCAGCCTCTCCCCCACATGCCTCTCTGAGTAGCGAGTGTGGGGCAGCGAAACCTATTTCAAACGCACCAGAGTGAATGTGATGCGCACAGACCGATTCCCCCCACATCCCAGGTCTGTGAAATTCGCCAGCCGGGCCTTATGAGAGGGGAGTTTTGTTCCCTCGCTGGCAGCCTTCCCAGAATGCAATTCATGCAGGCGTTTGGTTGGCGATGTGAACGTGGAAAAGAGAATGTCACCTGAGAGGCTGATGGGTCTTAAATGGTGACTAAAAACAGTTTGTCACGAGGGGAGAGAGGGAAAGGAGGAAAATCAATAAATTGATGGAACAGAACCAGAGGAAACCTGTTTGCTTTGCCTTGAGATAAGAGGCTGTGGGACAGCCGATGAATCTAGCTCGGTGTGTGGAGCTGGAGCTGTATACATGTGCTTTGCACGCACAAAAGGCTTCAGGTCCGTGTTTGTATTTGGGAAGGGGGTGTAGCTATGTTCGGGAGCGTGTGTGGAATTGAATTTCTGGGTGTGGCACACACCTGGGTGTGGGGAAGTTTGTTTCCCTGGGCAGGGCATCCGGGACAGATGTGGCTGCCTTTGCATTGATGTGGCATATGAAATGGTGCAGCGGGGTGAGCGTGTGGCATGCATGGGAGACAGCTAGTTTGTGTTTGGATGGCTTATGAAGTCCTGGGTGTATCTGTGTCCATCTGAGCCGTCATGTGTCTCTACTCGCTCCTCACAATGTGACGCCAGGTGGGCAGCCAAGCTGTGGCATGTGTAGGTGGGAGACTCCAGGCTGTGTGTCACAGAGCAAGGGAGGTTTCAAACCCCCAGGGCCCTGCCTCAGGTGACCATTCTATGTGCTGCATGCGAGGACATGGTGGGAACTTCTGGCAAAGTTAATTGCCCTCCATGGCCCATGGCTCTGAGAGGAAAACGCTCCCCAGACAATCGCTCTGGTCCACGTGCCACTGCTCGTAATGGTGCCCCGCTATTTTCATCTCCCCAGCCATTCAGGCATTTGCGCTGAGCTCATCCCCAGCCCCTGACCTCCTCCTTCTCCTCTGTTCCTGCTGGGAGTGCGAGCCCCCGTTGCCCAGCACCCAAGGCTGTCAGAGAAAGGCCGGCCCTGGGGTGGCGGCAGGGCTGGGGGCTCAGTTCCCAGCTTCCCTCTGGGACCTTGCCCAGATCCTGAGGCTCCTAACTCCACTGGAAATTTGTGGCAGTTAGGAGCCTAAACCCCACTGCAGGCCTGGGTCTCGGTGCAATGGGATAATCATTGTATGCTGTGTGTCTGTCAGCGCTCGGCACTGGGTCCTTTTCTCCCGGTGCCTGGGCCATGCCCAGTGCCATGGGGCCAGATCTCAGCAGGGAGCTGTGGGGCACCGGTAAATAATTAACTTTTAGCTCTGAAGCCTTCATCCTCAAGGCTGGTGCTGTTGACCTGCGGTGGGAGCCCTGGGCCAGCTCTGTCCAGACACCCCCAGTATGCAGCACTGCTCCCCAAAGTCGACTTTCTGAATGTGGATTAGAATCTTATCCTGCCTCGTTCTCCCTGAAGTGACCAAAGACAGCACAGTTCCACTGCTGATCCTCAGCCCCAGCTGGCAGCACCCCCCCATTGCTTTTCCCACCCTGGGCTCCCCCCAGCTCTGCCGGTGCCCCTCACTCCCGACCCGCAGCCCCTGCTAGCCCAGCCCTGGGCTCCCACCCCAGCTCTGCAATAAACCCTGCTGTCAGCCCCTGCTGGGAAGGGCAGCCCAGTACCTCTCCCATAACAGGGAGGCCCCCCACAAACCCCTTTCCCCCAGCTCCCAGCACAGCGGCCATGTGGGATCCTTGGAACCAGCCTGGAGCACGCTCCTAGGTCTTATGGAAGCGCCAGGAGGGGCTCAGCGGCTCTTTGGATATGGCCCATCAGGACTGAACAAGAGGCTGACATTGGCCCAGATCCTCACAGGCATTCAGGTGCCTAACTCCCATGGGCCACAGCAGGAATTTGGGCCTTGCCCCCTGGTTTCCCCTGGGCTTGCCCCAGGTGTGAGTGGCATCGCCAGCCCCCGTGCAGCGCCCATTCCCCCTCGTCACCAGCGGGCGGGAGAGGGGTGGCGGAAAGCCCATGAGTCCCTGCACATTATTGATCTGTTTGTTCCCTGCACAGCACAGTCCCTGAGGGATTCCCACAGCTGCCGTTCCCTGGAACAAGCCCTAATGCCTCTGGCCTTGCCTCCCAGCACCTGCTCCCCGCCCCAGCATGTTTGGATTGTTTGCTGATTGGGGGAGAGGCTAAGAGAGAAGCCGAGTTCTCCCCTAAGCCAGAGGGCCGAGCCAGCAGGCCCCAGCATGCATTGCCTGGACTTGGCCAGGCCAGGATGAAGACAGCTCCAAGTGACACCTAGTCTCCAGAAGGGTTTAAGCCATTGGTGTCGCTGCCCAGTTTCAGACTAGGGTCAATGGTGCAGGGCAAGGCCTGGCTTCCCCCAGGGCCTGGAACCTAAGGAGGGAGGTTAACACATACTAACTAACACACCTGGAACCTCCCACCTAGCCCTTAGCAAGTGCTGAACCGCTTCCCTCCTGCCTGGCACAGCTGGGCTGTTGTCAGTTTCATAGAGTTTCAGGGTGGAGGGGCCCATCAGACTGGCCCGTCTGACCTTCCGTATAGCCTGGGCCACTGACCCCACCGGCTCCTGAGCCCAGGGATGTCAGTGAGACCAAACATTTCAGTGCTCGGGGGACTATGCTGTGCCAGAGGTGAGACCACTATGAAGAGCTATGGAGGAGAAAGAAAAAGAGAGGAAGCATGCATTGGAGATGGAGAAGGCAAGGGCTCAGCAGAATATACCAACCAACCCTAGCAATCCTTCTCTAGGTACTGCTTCCCATCCCAGAAAGTTTCCCACCTACAAGGCAGGCGATGATACTGAGGCCTTCTTAGAAAATTTCGAAAGGGCCTGCCTTGGGTACAGCATCCCTACAGACCAGTACATGGTAGAGCTGAGGCCGCAGCTCAGTGGACCCTTAGCAAAGGTGGTGGCTGAAATGCCTGTGGACCGGCTGAGAGATGCCCAGAGGAGCACAGCAGGTGATCCACGCCCCCCATGTGCTAGCCACATGGCAGCTGGCGTGAGTGAATGTCAACCCTTAAATCCGAGTCTGGACAAAGCCTCAGGGTTTGCTTTGCATCACTGCAGGTAACAACCGTGGCTTCAGGTGCTGGCTGGGAGGCCCTGGTGAGTTGCCAACCCTTGGACACAGCTCACCCCCACCCCTGCTTTTGGCTTCATTTATTTCAAGTTGTCAGGGCTGACAGTGAGTGTTTCTCATGCCAGTGCAGGGAAAAATCATGTCCCCTCAGATGGGGAAACTGAGGCACAGAGCAGGAAGTGTGACTTACTAAAGGCCACGGAGTCAGGGACAGAACAGGGATGGGTTACCACTCCCTGCCAGTCCAAATAAAACGTTCACATGAACATTCTTCACCGTGTTCTAATTCGGAAGTTTTGCCTGGCCTCAGTTGCATGTTTCCACAATGCTGTCTCTTCCCCACCATTCACTGGCCTATGGCTACCTCTGTACCCATAGATTTGGGCCCATTAGGCACATGTATAAGCAGATGCAACAAGTTGTATCCTGCCCTGTGCAGAGGTTCCTTTTACCACCACATTTATACTGAATATCTGTAGGGTCCCTGAGAGCCGGCCCAACTCTAAGAACTCAAACCCCACAGCTGGGGCCAGGTTTTCAGAAGTTTTCTGGCTCCCTACATGTGGGACTTTCCCCAGTGGCAAAAGAGCTTTTATCTTTGTAGCCTACACTATCCACACCCCATCCTCATAGACAGACACCAACAGACACTGCACCCAGGTTGCACGGTGGAACGGTTCTTTTCCCATCCATGAGAGGGTGGTGACGCACACGCCCCCCCTCCCCTGACCATTCATTTCAACTGGAAGTTGAAGAAAAATGGTAACTGTTTTGTAGGAAAAAACCCTGGAAAATGCATTGCTGGGGGCGGTGGGATTTTGTTTTCATTTTTCAGTGAACTAACTTTAAATGAAACTATTCTGCACTCGTCAAAGAATTTTTAAAAGTTTTGATGGAGAATAAAACACCCCACATATTTTCTCACTTTTTTTTCACACTGGGAGGAAAAGACAAAAAAGTGAGAGACTGTGTGTTTGGGGGAGGGGGGGAATTTCTGGCCTATGGGATCAAACATATTACAGCTGAATTTTTTTTTTTTTTTACCAAAATGATTCTTTTATTTTTTGAGAAATTTTTCCTTTTGGTCCAAGCCCCCACTTTTCAGCCAAATAAAACGTTCACAGGAGCATTCTTCACCGTGTTCTAATTCGGAAGCTTTGCCTGTTTCCTAGCACTTCTCACCCAAGGATCTCAAAGAGCAAATACCAGAAACTCACGGGCTCTCCACTTGAGTGGAGACAGATAGAACAAGAACCGACGCTGGGAAGTTAACGCTAGATAAGTTCAATTTAGAAATAAGGCACAATTGTTTCACAGTGGGGGTGGCTGAGCAGTGGAACTAATCCCATGAGAAATGATGCATTCTCCATCTCTTTGTGTTGCCAGATCAAGGCTAGATCGTTTTGTAGAAGGCACCCATTAGCAAAACACCAGTTATTGGCTTCAGCGTAAGAGTAATTGGTGAAACTCTCAGGTCAGTGAGATACAGGTCTGACTAGATGATTTAATGATTCCTCATAGCATTAAAATGAATGCATCTTTGGGGAAAAGTGCTTCATTAACTCTCACAACTCCACTGTGAAACAGGGCAATGTTTGGGTCCCATTCAGAGAGGGGGAACTGAGGCATAGAGCAAGCAAAGTCACACGGGGAGTTTGAGCCAGGAATATAACCCAGGCATCCTGGCTTCTGCTCCCGGACCCACACTCACACCACGCACCATAGCCCAAACAGTTTGTTTCGGTGTGTAGCAGGGAGATAATCCCGCACAAAGCTTGTTGTTTGAACTCATTAGCCCTGCCTCACTTGCCCTTCACTCACACTTCACATGCTGTCACTTTGTTCCCAGGTGGTACCGGCTCCCCCATTTCATTGTCCCTGCTGAACTGGGCTTGGGTGTTGTCCCCTAGCACCTCTGGAAAGCTCCTGCTTTCTGCCTCAGCTCCTCTGTGAGGGCCCAGTGGATTTAAGCCAATGAACTAAAGGTGACCAGTCCTTGGGTTCTCTGCACACCGGCCAGGCTCTCAGTGGTTCTCTGATGTTCTAGCTCCTGGTGCCGGATAATTCTTCCCCTCTCTACTCCACTGCTGAGTGCGGGTATGGCCCGGCCAGCTGCTCAGTGCGCTCCTAGGGGAGATGTTTTCCCTGCAGAGTTAGCTGATCAGTGCCTGGTTCTGAGCCTAGCACAGATCTGAGACCCTGGCTCAACCCAGTCTGGGTGTGAGCAGCCCCCCAGAAAAGCCCTGCACCCTCACAGTGCTGCGCTCCCTGTGGGGGGTGGGGGGGTTGCAAGGATTTCTGGGGTCTGTTGTCTGCACCACTGGGCTGCAGGGAGCTGAGCCACTCTGGGGTTCGTTCCCAGTGACGTGCGGGAGAGCTTGTCTTCCTCTCGGCACACGGGGGGAAGGCGCTGGCGGACTAGCAGCATGGGAATGATCTAGCCTGCATCCTCACTGCCCCAGTTCAAGCAGCCCCTGGGCTCTAACCCACCTCCAGCCAGACCAGCTAGCCTGGGTTCAAAACACTACCAGGTTTGGGTCTAGGGTGACCAGATGTCCCGATTTCATAGGGACAGCCCCAATTTTGGGGTCTTTTTCTTACATAGACTCCTATTACCTCCCACCCCCCGTCCCAATTTTTCACATTTGCTGTTTGGTCACCCTACTTGGGTCAGAGAGGCTGTGTAGTTAGGTAAGAGCCCAGGCTAACTGCAGTGAAGGCAGACCCACTGCTTCCAGGGCAGCTGGGATCAAGTCCAGCCGCTGGTGTCACAGGCCACCCCGCCCTATCACCCCATTCAGAAACTTATCATGCTCCACCTTCACCCCAGGTAGTTTCCTTTCCCCCACTACTCCCA
Organism: Lepidochelys kempii; assembly: GCF_965140285.1. Taxonomy (NCBI): domain Eukaryota; kingdom Metazoa; phylum Chordata; order Testudines; family Cheloniidae; genus Lepidochelys; species Lepidochelys kempii. The sequence continues at coordinate 48,611,379 of NC_136386.1, read as the reverse complement.
TGGGAAGGCTGGTAAAGTGGCAAAACTTTAGGTGTAGACAAGGCCTGAGTCTGCAGAGAGCCTGAAACAATAGCTCCCAGGGGGCTGAACTGCCCCTCTCATCTTAACCTAAAGAATGTGGGGATATGACCTGAGACAGGGGCTTCAGGGGGCAACTAGGGCTCTGGAATGCCTTAAATTAGACCCTCCCCACACAACCAGGGGTTGCTCAATGAAATTAACAAGCAGCAGGTTTGAAACAAACAGAAGCAAGGACTTCTTCACACCACACAGTCACTTGTGGAACTCCTTGCCAGGGGATGGTGTGAAGGCCAAAACTATAACTAGGTTCAGAAAAAAGAAAAGGAGTACTTGTGGTACCTTAGAGACTAACAAATTTAATTGAGCATAAAGCTTTCGTGAGCTACAGCTCACTTCATCGGATGCATGCAGTGGAAAATACAGTGGGGAGATTTTATATACACAGAGAACATGAAACAATGGGTGTTACCATACACACTGTAACAAGAGTGATCAGGTAAGGTGAGCTATTACCAGGAGGAGAGCGGGGCGGGGGGGGGGGAAGTGGGGAGAGAAAGAAACCTTTTGTAGTGATAATCAAGGTGGGCCGTTTCCAGCAGTTGACAAGAACATGTGAGGAATAGTGGGGGGTGGGGGGTGAATAAACATGGGGGAATAGTTTTACTTTGTGTAATGACCCATCCACTCCCAGTCTCTATTCAAGCCTAAGTTAATTGTGTCCAGTTTGCAAATTAATTCCAATTCAGCAGTCTCTTTGGAGTCTGTTTTTGAAGTTTTTTTGTTGAAGAATTGCCACTTTTAGGTCTGTAATCGAGTGACCAAAGAGATTGAAGTGTTCTCCGACTGGTTTTTGAATGTTATAATTCTTGACGTTTGATTTGTGTCCATTTATTCTTTTACGTAGAGACTGTCCAGTTTGGCCAATGTACATGGCAGAGGGGCATTGCTGGCACATGATGGCATATATCACATTGGTAGATGTGCAGGTGAACGAGCCTCTGATAGTGTGGCTGATGTATATAAAATCTCCCCACTGTATTTTCCACTGCATGGATCCAATGAAATGAGCTGTAGCTCACAAAAGCTTATGCTCAAATAAATTGGTTAGTCTCTAAGGTGCCACAAGTACTCCTTTTCTTTTTGCAGAAACAGACTGACACGGCTGCTACTCTGAAACCTGTAGGTTCAGAAAGAATGAGATAAGTTCCTGGAGGATAGGTCCATCAATGGCTATTAGCCAAGGTAGTCAGGAAAGCAATCCCATGCTCTGGGTGTCCCTGAGCCTCTGACTGCCAGAACCTGGGACTGAAAAACAGGGGATGGATCACTGGATAATCACTCTGTTCTGTTCATTCCCTCTGAAGCACCCAGCACCAGCCACTTGCCAGAGATAGAACACCAGGCTAGAAAGACCATGAGTCTGAGCTGGGGTGGCCGTTAGTCCTTACACACCTGTGGGTAGATGGATCCCTCGTTGCTCCCCATCTCCCCAGGGTTCCCGGCCCCCTAAGAGTACATCACTTGAGCTGTTACTCACCAGTCACACCCCCGAAGGGAGAGGCCCTGCTCTGGGCAGCCCTGATTCCCAGACCACTGTTGGCAAAGGCTGCGTGGCTTCTGGCAGGGGAGACTCCACAAACAAAGCCATGAATTGCCCTAAGCCCTGGCAGGGCTCAGTGATCCGCTTGGCAGCGCTGCACCATCTGATGGGCAGAGATAGCCTCAGCCCAGGAGCCAGGACAAGGGGGTTGATTGGGGATCTCATCGGAAAGGGTCATTTGGGATGAGGAGGTGTTGCCTAAATCTCCCCCCAGGTGTGACTGCCTCATGCTTCAATGGGACCTGCCTCAGCTGGGAGGCAGTGGGAGCAAAGGGGGAGCGGAGCCCGAGGCTCAGGGCTCTGGCTCTTGCAGGCAGTGGGTCTTGCCAGGGTGCCCAGGCCAGGCTGGGATGACAGCAGCCTCACTGGGCACAGCAGTGCCAGGCCAGTGCCAGACCACCCTGTCTTTCCCTCAGGCTATCAAAGTAACCTCCACTTCCAGCAGAGGGGAGGCTGTGGCCTAGCGGAGAGAGCACCAAGCTAGGAATCAGAGGACCGTGTGAGAATCGTGGCCCCCTCTGTGTCTCAGTTTCCCCTTCTATGAAATGGGGGTGATGGCACTGGCCCACCTTGGGAAGGTGCTCTATCATCGAAAGGGGGGCAAGAGTGCGGCTGGAATATTTAAATCCCACCCTCGTCGCTGGCTTTAAAAGAACCCTTGATTCTGATATGATGCTCAGCCTGGGCTCCTTGCTGTGGAGGAGCAGGGGCCAGGGGCTAGGGCACCAAGCGGCTAGCCAGGACACCTGGGTTCTTCCTGGCTGTGCTGAGGCCTGTGGCCAAGCCCCCGCCCTGCTCCACAGCTCCGGTGGTGATACCTGCCCCTCCCCCAGTAAAGTGCGCTGGAAGTGGCAAGGAAGAAGGACCCCAAAGCTAATCAGGGCTGTGTTTATTAACCCCCGGCTTTCTATACAAGCCCAGCCTTCTGGGCCACTGGCTCAGCACCTTCCCTGCTCTTTCACCGCCAGCGAGCAGCTGGGCACGGGCAACTCCCAAGAACCACTGCAGTGCTGGGCCGCCTGGGCTGGGCCTTGCTCCCACTAACACAGGCGCTGGCATTGCCTCAGCAGCCGGAGAGCAGCAACAAAACTCGGAGGAGCTTTGCTGGGCTGCTGTGGCTTTGCTCCCATCCCTTGGAACCCGGCAGGGCTGTCAGCTGGAGCAGGAGTCGCTGGATCCCAGAGAGCAGCTTTTGGTTACTCAGCCAGTAAGTAGCACAGGATAGTCGCCTCCAGCCCTGCGCAGACAGACAGAGACGCACCCACCCGGGCTTTGTCTACACACACAGCGCCTTGGCTTCAGGGGTGGTTTTTGGTCCGTGCAAAGAGCTGGGTGCAGCCTCTGATTTCAGTTTAAACCAGGCTGATCGCAGTTTAGCTGCAATTGGCCAGGAACTGGTTTCAGCTCACCTGAAACAAGAGCATGTACATGGGGAGGGAGGGAGGAAGGGAGAGTTGCACTACTTTGAGAACTGATTTAAGCTAAACCCATGCAGCCTGTGGCATGTACACAAGATATAACACACACACAGGCCACCTCCTTGCTGCCCAGTCCAGGGCTGTTTTTACACTGTGGAAGCTAGGAAAGCCTAGAGAAGACAAGGTGGTATAGTTTTTACCTTGCGGGAGCATGGGCGAGGGAGGACGGCACAGGGTACAGGCGGCACGGGGTACAGGCGGCATCTGACTTTTGGTGACAGTGCCCCTCAGCCTCTCTACCTGGACCAGGAGGGTGCAGAGAAGCAGCTGATGGAGTGTTTGGCCCCGGTGGTAGCTGCTGCTGGCCAAGCCATGCTATTGCCCCTGGCTGGTCCCTTGCCTGGAGGCTGGCAGAGCTCAGGGGGAGGGGCAGCTTTGCGGAGGGAGAACCACTCACTCATCTCCCTTCTCATCACAGCTGAATCCCTGATAATCCGCCTGCCCTGGGTCCCGGGAAGCAGAAACATAATGGCAGTAATCCGGCTTTAGCACCAGGCACTTGCCCAGCTGCTGGGGCTGCGTGCGGCTGGCCAGGTACCCACGCGCTGGCTTACATGGTCAGTGGAGTCCAGGAAATGCCCACAACAGGCTTCTCATTACCTGCCCTGGCTTGACCATGGCATGCTGCAGATCTATAACCCAGGCAGGCAGTGTGGGCACGTGGTGAGCCCAGGACATTAGCAGCCAAGACGCCTGGGTTCTATTCTCGTCTCTGCCACTGCTTCGCTTGGGAGTTATTGCTGCCTGCCTCAGTGTCCCGAAACGGGCAGGCTGGGAGGCTGCATTGTGCCTACTTGTCGCTGGCATAAGAAGGTGGCTGGGCGGAAGCTCAGCAAGGCCCAGAGAGCTGAACAGAACTTGCCTGAGGTCATGCAAGCAGCAAGGAATAGAACCCAGGAGTTCTGGCTCCCAGCCCCCCCACTCTAACCACTAGCTGACACTCCCTCCCAGAGCCTGCACTAGGACCCAAGAGCCCTGACTCTCAGTCCTGCACTCTCACCCATGGGCCGCAGTCCCCACCCAGAGCCAGGAAGAACCCAGGAGTTCAGACTCGCCCAGTGCTCTAACCACTAGACCATGCTTCTGACAGGTGGAAAAAATATGGCTGATTGTTGACTTCCGAAAGTTGGGTAACGTCCAAAATCCAGGTTTAGACACCCAGGCAAGAGGCCCAATTTTCAACCATGCTAAACGGACACTGAATTAAACGGGCACAGTTAGTGAGGTGGGGGCCGAAATACCTCTGAGGCTCTTGGCTAGAAATATTTCCAAAAAAGAAAATGGAGATTTCCTCAGAACGAGAATAACAAGAAGCAATGGGCTTGATCTGCAGCAAGGGCAATTTAGGTTTGATATTAGGAAAAACTTTCTAACTTTCAGGGCTTCTGAAAAGCAAGACATTGAGGTGCCTACCTTTGGATCTAGAGCAAAAAGCCTTCACATGCCTAATTATTTTGCCCTTCAGTGGGACTTACAGAGTTTTGAAATATTCACCCCCTCAGGGTTGAAGTTTAGGGACCCCAGTTTGGAAATCTTGGCCCACTCAGTTCTGCAAACTCTCAGGATTTGATCCCAAGTCATGCTACTTGGTATGGTTTTCTTAAAGCCCCAGCTCCCAGAGTCATGCAATTAAAGAATCCTAGAACGGTGTCAAGTCCAGCCGCCCGCGCTGAGGCAGGACCAAGTCACCCCAGCCCAGCCCAGGCAGGGGCTTGTCCGACTGTTCTTAAAAACCTTCAGTGACGGGGATTCCACAACCGCCCTCGGATGCCTGTTCCACAGCTGAACGGCCCTGAAAGTTAGAAAGTTTTTCCTAATATCAAACCTAAATTGCCCTTGCTGCAGATCAAGCCCATTACTTCTTGTTATTCTCGTTCTGAGGAAATCTCCGTTTTCTTTGTTGGAAATATTTCTAGCCTTCACAGCTACAGAGCAAAAGTGCAAAGTCGTGACCCCTGCCCCTGAAGGGCCCAGAACCAAAAGGGAAAACTAAGAATGTAAAAACATGATTTTGAAAAGTCTCATGATTTTCCACCAATCTCGTGTTTTGTCAGGTGGCTGCAGGTTGCCGATCCCGCCTACCACAGGTAGACTGGCTTGCGAATGTCATGAGCTCAGACAGCGTGACTCGGGATGATTACTCGGGATGATTACTTGTTCTACAAGCCTCTTAGCCGACTGGGTAAACACCACGAGCCCATAGGCATGGGAACTAGGGGCGTGGGGGGTGCTGCAGCACTCCCAGGTTTTTATGCAGTGTCCTGGCACGCAGGGTCCAGGCTGCCGGCCCTATTGCCGCCCCTAGCTGTTGCCCCAGCCTCAGCCCCCTTACTCCTGTCCGGGTACCCCAATCCTGGAGACATAGCCCTGCTCCTGGCCCCAGCTGGGGAGGGGCTGGGGGGCACAGACAGGGGTAAGGGGGTGGCTTTCAGCACCCCCACTATTAAAAGTATTCCAGCACCACTGCACGAGCCCCACAATGAAGAACTCACAGAGATGCCAAATCAGTCCCAATCAAATAGGATGAGTTTGTGTGTCAGAAATTGAGCAGAGAGTTGATTTCACATGGCAGAAAAGTGGTCTACAGCAGGGAGGCAGCATGCCCTCGTGGACAGAGCACTAGAATGGGACTCAGGAGACCAGGTTCTCGTCCCTGGCTCTGCCAAGGGCCTGCTGGCTGACCTTGGGCAAAAAAGTGGTCTACAGCAGGGAGGCAGCATGCCCTCGTGGACAGAGCACTGGACTGGGACTCAGGAGACCAGGTTCTCGTCCCTGGCTCTGCCAAGGGCCTGCTGGCTGACCTTGGGCAAGTCATGTCCCCACCCCATACCTCAGTTTCCACATCTGTAAAATGGGGATAACAACACCAACCTCCTTTGTAAAGTGTTTTGAGATTTACTGCTGAAGAGTGCTAACTGGAACTATTACAGTCAAAACCAAACCAAAATAATCTCATATCCCCAGCTGAGTTTTTACCTCCAAATAAAAGACCCAGTGTTTCTCAGAGACTCAGAGACTTTCAGGCCAGATGGGACCATCATGATCATCTAGTCTGACCTCCTGCACGTTGCGGGCCACAGAATCTCACCCACCCACTCCTATAACAGACCCCTAACCTCTGGCTGAGTTACTGAAGTCCTCAAGTCATGATTTAAAGACTTCAAGTGACAGAGAATCTACCACTTACTCTAGTTTAAACCTGCAAGTGACCCATGTTGAAGAGGAAGGCGAAAACCCCAAGGATCTCTGCCAATCTGACCCGGGGGAGAATTCCTTCCTGACCCCAAATATTGTGATCATGTTTTCCAACTCCCAAACAAAACACTTAGTTACCATAAATCTGTGGCCGGCTGCCCGCTGATCTCCTGCTCAGCTGCCTTGCAGCCTCACCTCCATCTGAGTTCTTGTGAGTGGGGTGGCAGCGGTGGGTCCTGACAAGGGGGCCGGAGGAGGCGAGGGTTGGAGCTTTATGGATCAGTTCAGTGACCGCACTCCAGGGGACCTTTTCAAAGCTCCAAGTGGGAGAGGGAGCCTGGAGACACTGGTGAGACAGCAGGCAGGGGGTGAGGCTAGCAGCATGGGCAGAGGCAAGGGGCCAGCAGGGCAAGATGAGATGGTGGGAGCCAGTGGTGGCATGGAGCGGGTGATGTGGACAGACCACGGGAAGATGGGCATGAGGGGAGGAGGGGCGGCATCCAGGTGGGAGAGCAGGCATTGGGACCCAAAGAGAAGACAGGGTCTGAGAAACATCATGGAGGAAGCAGCATCAGATTGGTGGAGCACGGGGCAGGCGCCCATGGGATGGGGAGGTAGCGGGCTGGCTAGGGAGAGGGATTGGGGAACAGGCCGGAGATCCCATGGTGGCCAGGTTAGAGCTAAGCTGCTAAGAACCAAGAGGAGATGACAGAAAGAGAGAGAGGCTGAAGGTCTGTCCACATTGGAGCCAGAGGGATAATTGCAGTGTGGGCTCCAGGTGGCACTGGCCTCAGGCAGCTCCCGGGAAGCAGCGACATGTCTTTCTGGCTCCTAGCGGAGAGGCAGCCAGGGGGCAGAGCATGGGCAGGCAGAGCGGGGGCAGGCGGGGGCAGAGCATGGAGCCCCCCGGCCGCCCCTCCGCCTTGGAGCCAGAGAGACATGCTGGCCGCTCCCCACTGAGCTGCCAACTGGACTTTTAACAGCCTAGTCAGCAGTGCTGACCGGAGCCACCAGGGTCTCTTTTTGACTGGGTGTTCCAGTTGAAAACCGGACACTAGCAACCCTAGACTCACTCCATAGCCCAAAATCTAGAGAATTGAAGGCAGAGGTCCCTGGTCAAATCCCTTCTCAGTCGGCAGAGGGGCGAACTGAACTGGAGTGCCCACCTGAGTGCCCTAAAGGGATCGTTCGCCTCACCTGGAGTTAGGCAGGCACTTAAGTCATTTCTACAAGAAACAACTGAGGCCCCTCAGCCGGCTGGCTCCAGGCACTGGAGTTGCACCTGCAGATCACAAGCAGAGCTTCATGCTTCAGGCCAACTTAATGGAGTCAGGAAGAAACTGATTCTTCCATAGCTGTCACAAGGGGGTCTCTTGCACCTTCCTCTGCAGCAGCTGGTGCTGGCCCCCATTGGAGACAGGACAGAGTGTCAGTGTCCTAGACCAATCTGGGCTCTGAGCCGCTCTAGAGAGCCCCATGTTCCTAGTGGTCAGTTTTCTACCTTGGCTTCTTTGCTAATATTCCATTTCTTCTTTTCCCATCAGAGTGGCCTGAGAATGAATCGCCAGCTACATGGATGTGGAAAAGCCAAGAGATAAGCTTTGGGAGCATCTGACCTCATAGCCTAGACAGCCCAGCCGTTTAACCTCGAGGCTCTAACACCTGCCGCATGCACCTTATTGCTCCTGAAGGCCGTTACATTGTGCCGTTAGTGGCAGAGTGCAGGTGCAGTGCTCGCAGTCAGCCCACTAGGAGGCGCTGTACTTCTGAGACACCCATCTACCGTGGGCTCCCCCTTGTGGCCCTGGGGGGCTAATTAGAGGGGGTGGAACCAGGGCACTACTGGCCCAATCCTGGGACAATGGCTGGCAGCAGGGGAGTAGCGGTCACAGCCCTGCTTTCCCCTAGTGCTGCCACCCTAATGTGATTGCACAAGGGGGAGGGGATCCTTAGTCCCCTGAGCAGATGTGTTAGGGTTAGAGACAAGTCAGCCAAAGGGAGCGTGGCAGAGTGGCCAGAGGCTCAGAAAGCTGTGTTCTCTTCCTGGTTCTGCACTGGCCAGGTGGGTGACCCTGGGCAAATAATTTCCCCTATGTGCCTCAGTTTCTCCATCTGTAAAATGGAGATAATGGGCCTGGCCACCTGCAAGAAGCACTCTGAGATCTGTGCTGAAAAACTCCAGTGCTTATTAATGATCCGCGGGCACCTGAAGGCCACAGAAACAGAACGGGAACGAAAAGGAAAACGTGAATAAAAATTGATCGCAGGGCAATCTGTTATCTGGATGGGAGAAGAGGGGGAATCTCTGTTCCCACCGTCACGAGATTGGCTTAAATGCAAATAAATTTAAAGATTTAATCCATTTTGGGTCCTTTCCATTCTCCTTCCAGTTTTGATCCTTTAGGGGTCACGTTCTCTAGCTCTTCTCCACGAGGGCCAGATTCTTATTGACTTATAAAAACACCAGCTGAGAGTCTGACCTAATCTGAGTTTCAATGGTAACCTTGGCGTGGACCAGACAAGTGAGGTGGTGGTCTCGCATCTTTGGTGGAATGTGAGAAGAATTTTCCTAAGTGGTAGCAATAAATGTTGTCTCATCTACAACCAAAGCTCCAAATCAAGTGATTTCCTGTCTGATGTGCCAGGAATTAGATCGGCGTGACAGAACAGAGGGGGAGAGCTGCACTCCCTCCCTCCCCCAGACACACATACCTGCTGCAGGAAGCCGGTGTAAATGCAAAACCCGCACCTTCCAACTGCTGGGCAGCCCCTCTTCCCCAGCTCATTCAGCCCCTGGCAGACACAGGAGATGGAATCTATGTGTTCCCCCTGAACTGGGATTTGTAACCCCAGTTCTGTGTGGCTGCAGCCCCATTGGCTTGCCCTGCCCATTCGGACATTCCTGTCTGCCTCCTACACTCCCTGCAGCTTCAAGTGGGACCATGCTTCTCCTTCTCTTCCGAGACTGCCAAGCTGTGTTGCTGAGTGCTGCAAACCAGCTGACAGGTCACTGCCCAGAGGTGGCTGCATTTCAATGCTGGGTCAGCAATCCTGGTCTCCAGGAGCTATGGGCTCTTTGAGATGTGCTGTGCCAGGCAGGTGCTAGAGAAATGCAAGAGATTATCCTCACTAGCTGGTTCTGTCCATAGCTAGGGCTCAGCTGGCCCCCACAAAGCCCCTAATCCTGGGTTTTGCCTGTAACCCAGCAGGAGCCAAAGTCCTGCTCCCACCTCTGGTGCAGTCAATGGGAGTCTTCCCATCGCTCTGGGGGCAGCTGGGCTGGGCTCTGATTCAGGCAAAGTCCAGCTGGGCAGTAGCATAAACACTGATCAGTGCCTTTGCTCTGAAAGGCTGTTATCTGGATGGGAGAAGAGGGGGAATCTCTGTTCCCACAGTCACGAGATTGGCTTAAATGCAAATAAATTTAAAGATTTTAATCCATTATGGGTCCTTTCCATTCTCCTTCCAGTTTTGATCCTTTAGGGGTCACGTTCTCTAGCTCTTCTCCACGAGGGCCAGATTCTTATTGACTTATAAAAACACCAGCTGAGAGTCTGACCTAATCCCAGGACTCCAGGAGCTGGGGCTTTGAGGAAAAGAAACACCAAATATCACAAGATGTGCCATAAAATCAGGGGAGTTAGGCAGCTGCTTTACCAGCTTAGACCCCAGCCAACAAATAGGCCGATTCCAAGCACTCTGGTGTGAATCAGGAGTCAGCGCCATGACAGCCATGGTGTGAAATTAGCACAAGATGAGGATGGAGGACACTGAATCAGCAAGGCTGTTTTGCTCACTGCTGTGACACCGCACCCCATATTCTTCATAGCAATATTATTATGATATGATTATGGCATAATTATGATGCATTTTATGCAAGATGGGTCATGTAAGATGTCATTGGAAAAGTTATGATTTACTGAATATAATTATCCTATTTGTATGCATGTATTATTTGTATCTGAAGTTATGAATATTGACTATGTATCTGTCTTTCACATGTAGTTACGCCTGGGTAACGCCCACTAGGCAGGAACTTCCAGTCTAGATAGATGGTGGCGAAGGGCCTATTCAGGGTAATGGGCCATTAGGAAAAACAATAGGCCTTAGAAGAAACTTATCCCTGGCCTGGTGAACCTTCCTGAGAATGCTCCAGTCTGTAAGTAATGGCTGCTATGACTCAGCAAGGACATGTGATGAGACCACATGACTCTGGACTCCATCTTGGGATGTCAGTGTTTTTCCACAAATTGACTTTTTGGGACAAAGGGTTCCTGCCATATGCTAAAGCTATATAAGGCAGGGAGTCACATCATCTGTTGTTCTTCACTCCCCACATGAGGACTCCTGGAAACACCTGAGGAACAAAGACTGAACTGGGAGAAGTGCTGGACCCAGGCTAAAGGGATTTCTAGCCTGTGTTTGAAAGACGTGGGGATTCCAAGCTGTAAAGCAAGTGCAGCTTGTCACTTAAGAATCTGAAACCTGCTTGTACCATCTCTCAGGGTGAGAAACATAATTCACATCCTATCTTTCTAGTATGTTAATCTTAGTTTGTGTTTTGTTTATTCACTAGGTAATCTGCTTTGATCTGTTTGCTATCACTTATAATCACCTAAAATCTATCTTTTGTAGTTAATAAACTTATTTTATGCTTTAATCTAAACCAATAAATTTGCAGTGAAGTCCCTGGGAATCTTAGCTCTGGGGGCTGCTGCATATTCCCCTCCACATTGAGGGTGAGGTGAACTCTAAGAGATGATATAATTTTGGGTTTATGCTCCGGGGGGGGAGTGGGGGTGTGCCTGGGGAGCTGGGAGTTATCTTGGCTGTAGCCTTTCTATTGTTGCTTCATGCAGGGGCTGGTCAGAGACCCAGCATGTAACTGCAGCTGGGTGTGTCCCTACCTGTGTGAATGCTGGTGGAAGTGTAGGACCGGGAGCGGCTCTGCAGCTTGTCATAACAGCACAGTGTGAGAGGGAGCCCAGGCTGGTGGGTCAGAGGGCTCAGTGGTATCCCAGTTCCAAGTGACACCCTGAGGGAAACCCTTCACACCTCCCACAGGAGCTTCTTAGGTGAGAAGAGAGAGGGAACTCTCAGCATTCAGGCTGTAGTAATTAGAGCCCCGCTATGGCCCGGTTCATGCAGAAAGCCTCCTTGTGGCATGCTGGAGCAGCAGGGTTCCCCGGCACTCAGTGCACACAGACAGCTCGAGCCTTTGCCTGGAAGAGACCACAGCTCCCCATGGAGAAGCCTAGTGCTGCCAGCTCCCTGGCGCTGGGGCCAACCCCACAGGGGAAGCTGCTCAGAGGCTGGGCCCAGGGCACTCCAGGCCTTCGTGAGTGGCTCTGCTCTGCTCTGGTTAGAGTCCAGTGTTAGCAGAGCCCTTGATAAATAGCACTGGGACCACGGCTCAGCTGGCCGACACTGGTACCTTAGGCCTCTTCTGCTCCTGGGGCCACAATCCACCAGGCAGCCTGCCTGGCATCTATACATCCTAATGCCTCCCCCTGCTGGGGATCCAGCTCAGAGATCCGCTTCCGCATTCCAGCAGGTACTGGGACACTCATCCCTTTGCCTGCGTTCCTGGCTCCCCAGTGACTCTGCCGTCCCCCGCTGGTTTTCTCTTGTCTTCCAAGACTTGAATCTGTTTGTCAGCTGCTCGGGTCACTCCCTCTGCCCTCGCCCACATGCTCGGGTGCAATCTAGTCCGGGCAGAGGGACCAGCTGAGGCCTGGCCCCCACCTTTCTCCTCAAACTAGGGCTTCAGTGGGGTCTAGCTGGGGCATGAACTTTGCCCTCGTCCCACTGCTCCAGGGCAAATTGCAGCCCCTGTCCCCAACACGCTTTCTCCAGCAAAGTGTCCCCCTCTTCCCACCGACATCCCGCCCCCTGCTGGCCCATGGGACGGAGCTCCCCCTCACCCCTTGGCACCCACGGGCCCTCAGGCATGGTGGGAGGTGAGATACCCGTGCCCCCTGCAGGAGGGAGAAGGTAAATGCTGCTTTGCCGGTGGAATCTGGTCTCTAGCTTGGCAGCACATGCAGGCTGCAGAGCCAGGGTGGCGCAGCAGCTGCCGTGCGGGAATCAGAGCCAGCCCTGTCAACGCCAGTCAAGCCCAACTCCTCTATAAATCATGCAGAGCTCCCTTCCCCCCGGGGCCCTTGATCACTATTTCATTACAGTAGCATTACAGGCCCCCATCAGCATCCAGCTGCCCCCGCGCCATGATGCTGCACCATGGATGCTGCACCGTGCTCCGAAGGCTGGGAGACCAGAGGGGCTATAACCACATGCATAGATGGGCACTGATGCCAGTACATGGCCCAACATCACACAGGGAGCCTGTGGCAGAGCTGGGGCCAGAACCTAGGTCTGCAGAGTCCCTGTCCAGAGCTATGAGCACATGGGGTTCCTGGCACCTTTCCTCCAGGGGCTGTCAGCAGTCCCCCATTAACTTCTCCAGCTAATCTAGACTGAACGCCCGGGGCTGGAATCCTGGCTTGAGTAGGTTGCAATACATCCTCAGAGCAGAAACGAAGACCCAGGAACGCCCCCATCTCAGCCCTTCCCCAGCCGCTGTGCCTGAGTTGGTCTCCAGTCAGTGAGGACACAGAGTCGGACATGACTGCCACACGCGCTGGGTCTGACGGTCTCATGCGTTCCCTGCCACTGGATCATCCTGCCCACATGTGGGTTGTTCTCTGTGGTTGAGTGGCCTGGAGCCAGCCCCGAGCCAGTCACTGCCACTCTGGGCCAGGCTCTCTGCCCTCCACTAGGCCGATGGGGCTGGGAAGATTCTGCTGCTCCCGGCCCTTGGTGACGGATCCGGAGGGGACGGAGGGGCGGACCTTTGGTCTCAAAACTAGGCATGTAAGAAGCACGGTGACCCAAAGCTGGGTTGGGGAATGGTTTCTCCAATTGCAAACAGCTGTTCGGTGCAGACAAAATTCGTCCCCCTTATCCACTGTGGGTGGAACTCCCCCCTCCTCTACCTTGGGCGTGTTTCTCTCTCAGCACCGCAGTATCTCTTAGCACCCTGTCTGCCTCGCATCCCTGGGAGCCAGGCAGTGCTCTGCACCCCCTTGCCCAGACAGGGAGCTGAGCCTGTGTGTTTCTTGCCCAAGGTGTAATGGAGTCGGTGGCAGAACCAGCTCACCTCATTCCCTGATCAGCCGCCACCCTTCCTCTGGGCGACAGCCACCCACCTGGCCAGCACCCTGGGAGCTCCAGAGCGCAAAGGAGGAGCTGCTACAGCATGAGCTGTGACAGCTCCATCTCCTCTGGGGGCTGGGCACGGAGGGGGACACGGACCACAGGCGCCACTTGAACCAACAGGCCCGTCCCCAGAAGGGTGCACCGCGCTTCCCCCAAGCGCCCACTACCCATGCCTCCCCATCCAGTGGAGCTGTTCCACTGAATCGTGCAGCAGGGAGGGGCTTTTACCGCTACTGTGCACTCAGCACTGTGCAAGACACACACCAAGATATAGTCCCTGCCCCAAGCAGCTTCCACAGCTACGGGCCCCAAGCCCTGATGCAGAGAACGCTGCCGAGCTTTGCCTGACCAAAGGGCTCAGCCCATTCACCTCCACTGGAGTGTGCAACGTCCAGTCTCATAGGGAGCCAGTAGCAGAGCTGGGAGAGAACCCAGGAGTCCTGGCTCCCAGCCCCCCCCCACCACTAACTCCCCTCCCAGAGCTGGGGAGAGAACCCAGGAGTCCTGGCTCCTAGCCCCTATCATCCTGCCATGGCACTGGATGTCTCTGTCAGCTTCCCCACCAGGGGATTAATAGCCAACCCATTCACAGCCACTGAGTTTCGTTCGGGGCCAGCATCCCAACCTTTCCCCTGATTGGCCAAGGACTGTCCCCCCGCCTGGGGAAGGGCTGGATGCACAGCCTCACTCCCCATGTCCTGAGCTGCCCTTGGAGAGGAAATCTAATCCTAGCGAGGGGGAGCCGCAAAAGAGCTCACAGCTGCTCTGGATAATCAGCGAGGGCACGCTGATGAGCAGGGACGTGCACTCATGGCTGCAGCCACTGAACAAGAGACGAGGCCAGCCCAGCGCACGGGGTTCGTACGTAGTGCAGTGAGCCGCAAAACACCTGCATGGGCAAACCCACCAAAGCTTTGCTCCCAGCATCGCGGAAAGCCTGAAAGCGGAACAGGCGTGTTGGGGGTGGATTCAAACCCTCAGTGCCCAGCCAGGCCATGGTGCTCCCGTGCATCCCCACACCCGTTCCAGCCGACGAGCCGGGTCTCCCAGCCACTGGGTCTCCCAGCCACTGGAGCTCCCTTGGCACCTTGCCACACTGGCCTATTTAGAAGCAGGGCAGAGCCCCCCCATTCCATGGCATGTGTCACACTCCAGCCAGACACTGCCATGGGTGCAGGTCCTAACCCTACCCATCCCAGCAATGGGATTCACTGGAGCTGGCATCCAGAACCAGCCCTGGGCCATGCCCCAATCTCCCAGGGAAGAAGAGCCCTCCGAGATCCTCCCAGCTCTGCAGGGATACAAGAGAGGGGCTGCCACAGGCTAGGAGAGGGGTAACCTGCTGTCCGTGCCTGAGCCCACCCAGGCAGGGATCCGACAGGAACGCTCCCTCCAGCTCATGCCCAGGATCGCAGTACCAGCAAGGTAGGCTGTGGGCGGGGTTCTTCTGTATTTCTCTGCAGGACTTGCCCTGGACCACTGGTAAAGGCAGGAGAAGCCATGACCCCATGTTATAGATAGGGAAACTGAGGCACAGCAGGGAAGAGGAGGAGAGGAGGGATAGCTCAGTGGTTTGAGCATTGGCCTGCTAAACCCAGGGTTGTGAGTTCAATTCTTGAGGGGGCCATTTAGGGATCTGGGGCAAAAATTGGGGATTGGTCCTGCTTTGAGCAGGCGTTTGGACTAGATGACCTCCTGAGGTCCCTTCCAACCCTGATAATTTATGATTCTATGCAACTGGTCTACGATCACATGGTGAGTCAGTGGCAGAGTGGGAAATTGAACCCTGGCAGCGTGGGCCCCAGATCCCCCTGCTCTAAGCGCCAGCCCCCGCTAACCTAGCGTCACTCCTCCCCGTGGCACTAAACCCACCCAACAGGGCAGGAAGCTGTGTTAGTCGATGACGCAGCCTGGCTCTGAGGGGGACTCGGACGTGCGAGGACGAGGGAAGGAGGGCCTGGGAGAACATGGACTGATGGCAACTGCCTTCTTAGGAGAACAGCAAAGACAGCCATGGCGTTCCAGCACCTGGGACAGCTGGGGCCACCCCAGCACCTCCTCCCCATGCCCAGGGGACTCTGGGGGGCTATGTGGTGCCTACCCCTGAAGCCACCTCCCAGTAACCTCAGCCGGGGTGACACGAACCCATGGGATACTTGCAAAGCAGGAGCCACCAGCTGTCAGATGCTGTCCTGGGAAACCTCCCGCAGGCGGGAGCTGCCCCCAAGACCCAGACACATGCTCCAGCAACATTAGCTCCTTCCCCTGAATGTGACTGAGCAGGAGGAAGGAGCCTGCATCAGCTGCCAATATCACAGGCAGCCTTGACCAGCCAGGGCCAGGCCAGGCGGGTAGGTAACCCGCTGCAGAGTGGGTAGGGATGGAGCCTGCTGCAGGGGATGCAAATGGCCAGCAGGGAGCTCACTTGCTGCCTCGGGGAAAGGGGTGAGATCTGACCTCGCTTGGGCCTGCACTTAGAGGGAGTTTTGCCATTGCTAGCAGTGGGTGCTCAACTCCTGAGCCACAAGCGACTCCCGTAGGTGCCTGTGTGACAGCTGCTGGCCAGCGTAGTGGAGTTCGGACTGGGGCCCTCTGGATCCTGCACTAGAGAAGCCATGCTCCGGAGCTGGGGCTGGTGCAGACCCCGCTTCTGCAGACCGGGGTGTGTAACATGCCCGGGACATATGGATTTAGGCGTCTAACCCTTTAACTCAGATGATTGGTCTCAGGCAAGTGGCCCAGCTTAGCACTGACGCTGCCAGCTCTTTGTGCTGTGTCTGTACAGAGCCTGGCCCAGTGGGGGCCTGGGCCATGTCTGGGGCTACAATAATAAAAGGCTAGGCCAGCAGGGGCTGAGCCTGAGACCCACCACTCGGATCAGGCTCTTTGCTGGGTTCAAGGTTAGATGCAAACTTCCCCGTCGGGGTTTGGAGAAATGAGCCCACTGTGGACGCCAGCAGGACTGGACCAGGGCACCACCCCTCAGGGGTGTCACGGGACTGGATCCGCCCCAGCCATTGGGGTCTCCAGGCCATTTTCCCTCAGACAGGCTGTACATTGGAGGAAGCTAGGAGAGACATCAGCCCCTGGATGTGATCTCAGCCAGTCCTGTCCATTCCTGGGGGAGGCCTGGATTTTAATCAAACCAGTTGAACACACACTAACGGCCCACTGCCACTGTCTAGGCTAGACTTGGTAGCATGTGTTAGCTAACACCCTACCTTAGATCTAACATAGGCCAGGCCCAAGTTTGGAGCCAAGCCCAGAACGGAACCTGTCCTAACCACTAGGTCAGCCTTCTGCCTTGGATGACTGATCCTAGACATGTGGGTTCTCCCCTTGCCCTACTGGGTGAATGCTCCCTGCTGTGCCTCTGTTTCCCCTCCCACCCTTTGCCTAGCTAGCCTACGTTGGGTGGGGCTAGGGGGTGTGTGTGTGTGTGTGTGTATACACACAGCACCTGCACAGTGGGGCGTGGGCCTCATTCCAGTATCCCAGAGGCGACCGGAATGCAGGTGACAGATGCAGACATGCGGCCCTTTCAGGGAAGTGATAACAAACGAGGGGAGATGGGGGTTAGAACACTGTTTGGTTTAGGCATTACCCCTGGAACCGGGGCCCGACTGACATTCCCCTGGTGGAATGTGAAGGGGACCTGAGGGTGAACACGAAGGACCCGACTGTTAGCAAATCTCTGTGTCAGCAGCACTGCGCGGCAGGGGGCGCATGAGTGGCAGCCAAACCTCACATGCCCCCAGCATGCCAGGGCCAGCCTAGGTGAGCGGGCGCCGGGTCCCCAGCTCCCCACCATGCTGGCTATTACTCAGCCTGGAGAATGGTTTACTGAGAAAACAAACTTTGTGGGACCCCAGCGCTTCACTCCCGACAAATCCACCAAAGAAAGGCCCTGGTGTAGCATGTTTATTTGATACAGCCGCAGCCAGTGGGTGTAGATACAGCTGAAACCCCAGCAGCTCTGAACTCCCAGCTCTGGGCCCCAAATCGTTGCCTTCAGCCAGGCTGGCCAGCAGCTGCTGCGGCAGCTCTGGGATGGAGCAGGGAAAGGGAAGGGCAGAGCTGATCAAAGGTGTCCCCACCCGCCCCAGGCTCTGTACCAGAGCAGGCCGGGGGGCAGAGTCACAGGGCAATTGGTTGTGGTCAGGCGGTTAAAGCAGGGGATAGAGCAGCTTGATTCCTGGTCTAGAAAATCCCAGCTGTCACAGGGGAGTGGGGTTTAGTGACCAGCACAAGAGACTGGGAGTCTGGGTGCTAGTCCCAGCTACAGGAGGCAAGCTGGGTCTGGTGGTTAGAAGCAAGCCTTGGGGGCCCGGATTCCTGGGTTCCTTTCTTGGTCTGGGATGGGAGCAGGCTTGGCTCTGGCACCTCGCAGGGACTCCTCTCACCTCTGAGATGGGGCTGCCCACCCCGAGTGTGAAGGTGGATGTGTGGTCACACATGAGCACCAGGAGGCCCCGAGAGACTCAGATGAAGGGTGGCATGGGAAGAGCCGAGTAAAGTAGTTAGACACCCCCTGCCCCGGCCATGGCCCTTTAATTGTCTCCAGCTGGAAACAAGGGGTCCTTGTTTGGGGCTGAGCATGTGAACGCATGGCCTGTGCACTAGCCCTAGCTCCGGCTTGCTCCGGCGCAGGGTCCCCTTACAGGACCTGTGGTTGTGGTAGCCCCTGGCCCAGCAGGACAACAGACACCTGTCTCTGTAGTGTGGCCAGCCCGACCCTCTTCTGAGCGGTGAGAGGGGAGGTGACCCTGGCTGCAGAGCAGATCTGATAGCCCCCTACCCAAAGGGGGCTGCTCCCCTGGCTGTGAAACACACACACACCCTGGAGCCAGAGGCCTGAGTCCCGGCTGATCAGACTCAGCCATCTGGCCCTGAGCCGGAGCTCTCTGAAGTCAGTGGAACTGACTGCTGACCCCCCCCACCACCACCACCCCTATGCCCCGGTCCTGGGTTGGCCTCCCCTGATGCAGCCATTCTCAACCGTGGGATGCAAGTGTGAGATGCTGCCATGTTGATCTGCTGGCATGCAGTGTGACGCGAGTGCTGCGCCGCACCTCCAGAGCAGCGTGGGAGTCTCTCACACCCACGTCGGCCCAAGGGGGAAGGCAACGGGGGACCAGCCCCACTGCGCTGTTCCCCACACCTGGGGAAGGATTTTAGACCAAACAAGGCCCTCTCCGATCAGTGTGGGATCCCCCAGCCCTTCCCTGAAGAGCAGGCACTTGCCTTGGTGCCTGGAGTCAAAATCACCCCTTCTTCCTCAGCTGTTGGCTGCTGCTTTACCCCAGAGCTGGCTGCATATCGGGGGGTCAGCTGGCAAATGTGAATGATCATCGAACGGGCCTGGCTTGGTCACTGGGGATGGGAGATCCCAGCTCCAGCAATCCAAGCACACTTAGCACTGCTCCCGCTTGGCTCCACCCGGCCTCTCCTGTACTAGGCACCCCCTTCCCCTGGCTGGCTAAAAGTGGGGATGGGGCAAGCTCTCCCTGGTGCCCCTCTATAATCAAGGCTAATGGGCATGGCTATGCAAATCACTGGCTGGGTGAAGGGTGGAGTTAGAAGTGGACACAGTGATGAAAAGTGCTTGGTTGGCAGTTGGAGCATGTGGGCAGAAGGGGAATGCAATGTGCCACCCCTGCCTCCCCCTAGCCATCTGATGGCTCCTTGAGCAACCAGGCTCTATAAATACCCTGCTCAGGGCAAGGCAAATCCAGGCACATCCCACCTGCTCCCCACAGACAGCCTGGGCCACAGCACCTACACTGAGCCAGCTCCGACAGTCAAATTACATCCAGCCTGCTGCACTCAGTGACCCCCTCTGAGCCTGCCCAGAGTCCTGACAGCCACACCTCAATACCCCGATTGCAGAGAGCCCACCAAGTGACATGCAGCAAGGACACACATGCTGCTGCTGCTGGTGAAATCGAATGCCAAAGACTCTCTCTGTCTCCCGGTGCAATGTGCAAGAACCTGGTGTTCTCAAATAGTGTGCTGACCGGGAACCTCCTGTCTCAGTCCAGAGCAATGACACCTGATCTATGCTGCAACAGTTCCCAGAGCTAGGAGACATGTAACTCCCATGCCCAATTAAAAATTAAAGCGGAAAAAAGGTGTGGTCTTTTTAAATGCGTGCAACCCAGCGATCACTGGCAACAGCTGGCCCATCCAGCTCACACAGCATAAGGCACTTTCCAAGATTTTGCCCAAAGGCAGGGCACTATGTTCCAGTGCAGCAAACCCGGCTTAGCACCGGCTCCTTTCTGATGCTTCACACATTTTTATAGATCACAAGGAGTTAAGAATGAAAAAAACCCAAACAAGACCCACACTAGAACTCCAGCTCTTGTCACCTGCAAACTTTGCTGTAGCTTCAGGTTTGGCCCACATGCATTGGCATGTATAGTTCACAACATTGAAAGAGAGCTAGGATCTGTATGTTAAGATGAGCACATGGTGAATTATACTATTATATAGTCCTGCAGCTGTCTTTTTGCAAGTGAGGAAAGCAATGTGAGTGTTTATAATATCTTGGGGCTGTTGACCCTGGCAATAAAACCATCAGGGCAGTTTAAAAGAGTTTTAGGAGAAAGCCAGAGAGAGACTACAGAAGAGGTAAAAATAAAGAATGGGGGGCGAGGGGGAGGGGGAAGTGGAAGATAAAGACAGCTTCCCTGGACCTACAATTCGCCCTCCACATAGTGCACAAATATCAGTGTTCGGCACACACACTATTCCTAACCCCCTTGCACATACGTCAAAAGCTCTAACCCCATCCCACGCAGGTATTACTGAGAGTAGAAAGAGTAGCAGTATTTAGACCAGGACAGGTTAGATTAGAACAGCCGGAATAGATCAGGAGAGATGAGCCTGGCTTGGCTGGAAGAGTTCTCACTGTTTCAGGGTGGTTTGGAAATTGAAGAGTTTTGCACATTTAAAAAAACTTGTAAAGCAGGTTTATAGGAAGCAATTTCAAGAGAAAAGAAAAAGAAAAACACAGCCAGTGTGAGAAAA
This sequence comes from Lepidochelys kempii, assembly GCF_965140285.1. Classification (NCBI taxonomy): domain Eukaryota; kingdom Metazoa; phylum Chordata; order Testudines; family Cheloniidae; genus Lepidochelys; species Lepidochelys kempii. The sequence goes on along the minus strand of NC_136386.1, from coordinate 48,590,835 downwards.
CAGAAGACAAGTTTGCTGGCACTTACCTGCTTCTTCCCTCTACGCCCCCCAAACACTGGCTGCTCTGTTCTGCGCTGGGGAAAGCGGGCGCAACTTGCCGATTTCCTCTGCTGGGAGATAGCTCTGCGCGCTCAGAGCTACTGTGCAGATTACAGGACCGTGTTACCCAGTAATCCCAGTGGAGGCAGGATTAAAGCAGCCCAGACCCGCCCCCATCGCAGCTTCCAATCTGTGTGGCTTCTGGGCCAGCGTCACAGCCGACCCTTTTTTCTCCAGGGCTTGAAGGGATGTGTACACACACACACACACACACACACATAGCAGGATTAGAGAGGGACAGCAAGAGGGATAGCAAGGGTAGAGCTCTGCTCATCACCACCAGCCCAGCTCTTCTGATTTCACTCCTGAGTCCCGCTGGCTTTTTCCCCAAGCGACGAATGAAGCTGCCTCTTTCTCCCCTGCTTTACAGAATGACTTGCCATGGGCTTTCCTGCCACACACTAAGATCAGACATTTCCCTTCCCTAAGAACCTCTCCCTCGGCCTGGCTATATGGGGGTAGTTCAGCCATTTTTAAAATCCAGATGATTGTAGGATCCCCTCTGCAGATTTTAATCCCAAATAGGCACGTACCCAAAACCCCAGGAATAACCTCTGGATTAAATGCTCCAGATCTATTTTGGTTCTTTTAATCTAAGCCCTGAAGCTCTAACTATAGCGGGCACCAAATTCACTTGCTTGGCTCCTTGATGGCAGCAAACAAGCCTATCTCGAGAAATGCATAGTGCTATTGGACAAAAGGGCTAATTCTATAAATCCTGGTTAAATCAATGGGGCTATTTGTGTGAGCAAGGATGTGCAGAAATAGGTTTTTAGACTGTAAAATCATCTGGGCATTGACTTTCCCTTAATTCCTCTCCAGTGCTGCCCTGGGTGTCAGTAGTTAAATTAATCTAGCCAGGGATCGCTATTAACAAGTCAACATTTCCAGCAGCTGCCGTACATTCCCACAGACCCTCCACCTGCCCAGGGCTCGTGTCCGCACCCCCTGGACCTCCCACCCAGGGAGATGGAGGGTCGGCAGTTCCCCACAGCTGACCGTGCAGCTCTTACCATGGCCCAGCTGTGCCTCTTTGGCCCCCAAGGCCTCACCCCCAGGCCAGGACGGAAGCCGGAGCTGGGCCATGGTAAGATCTGCGCAGGCAGCTGTGTGGAGCTGCAGACCCTCTACCTGCCCTTGGCAGGGAACCCTGGGGCAGGGAAATGGGCCAGGCACTACTCTCACCTCCCCCACATGCTGGGCAGGTGGAGGATCCCAGGATCCCCAGCCCAGCTCCAGCTTCTGGCTTGGCTAGGCAGCGGGGTCTTGGGGGGAAAAGGAGGGGCAGGGGCGGAGCCATGGAGGGGTGGGGGCAGGCCCCCACTTTTAGGAAGAATCTGTTGCACCTGACCTGTAGTACATGTTGACTTTTAGATGGCAACCACTGCATGTGCACATTATATGCAACAGGGATAGTCAATTATTTTTTGTCAATGTCCAAATTTCTTGGTCAAGGTCTAGTCAAGGTACAGACTCCAGGGAAACATTTTTCACACTGCACGTGCCCCTGTTCAAAAACATACAATGCTGTGTAATACACCCAGGGCCTACTGCTTATAGTTTTGGTACATTAAATGAAAACTAAAATCAAAACACCGTATAACCTAAAATAACCTCCAAGAAAGGTATAATACATTACATCTGAGACTTAGAGAAAGTACATGGATAAAATGTCAAATAGATGCAAATATTGGCATTAAAACACTTTTAGACAACTGGTTTACGTTTTGAATTTGTTTTGGGTTTACAAAGAGCATTATCTTTGGTTTTGTCAAATAAAATTATCATAGGCATGTAATACCCCGATTGCCCATCACCTTCCTCCCCTCCCCAAACCTCTCGATTGCCCCCCTCCAAATCTTAGGGTTACCGTATTTCAAGAGAACACTGCCAGGAGGGCAGAGAGAACTGGAGAGGGTATTTGCGGGGTGCTGGAGGGGAGTGTGTGTACTGGCTGGGATATTTGTGGGTGCTGGCGGTGGTACCTGTGGTCTCATTCTCAAGGTGGGGTCAGTGTTGGACTCCCTGTGATGGTGTCAGGGCAGCTGGCATAGGCCTGGAATGCAGTGCCAGCCCATCAGTCAGCGCCTCCCTGCAGGCCTCTCCCCCACCCCAGGGCAGGGAGCCGGGGTCTGGCCCTGTCACCCCTCCCTGTTGAGCTCTGAGGCCCCATAGCAGGGCAGGCAGCCTAGCCAAGAGGTGCATGGCAGCTTTGCTTACTGGTAGGCCAGGCAGCTCAGCTCCCCCAAGCTTCCAATTGCCTCCCACCCAGCTGGCTGCCCGCAGAGGCTCCCACCACCCCACTCACTGAGCCTGGATGCCAGAGCCTGCTCGTTCGCCCACATGGCCCACTTGTCCCATCCTTGTACTCATAGAATCACAGAATATCAAGGTTGGAAGGGACCTCAGGAGGTCATCTAGTCCAACCCCCTGCTCGAAGCAGGACCGATCCCCGACTAAATCATCCCAGCCAAGGCTTTCTCAAGCCTGACCTTAAAAATCTCAAAGGAAGAAGAGTCCACCACCTCCTTAGGTAACCCATTCCAGTGCTTCACCACTCTCCTAGTGAAAAAGTTTTTCCTAATATCCAACCTAAACCTCCCCCACTGTAACTTGAGACCATTAGTCCTTGTTCTGTCATCTGCTACCACTGAGAACAGTCTAGAGCCATCCTCTTTGGAACCCCCTTTCAGGTAGTTGAAAGCAGCTATCAAATCCCCCCTCATTCTTCTCTTCTGCAGACTAAAGAATCCCAGTTCCCTCAGCCTCTCCTCATAAGTCATGTGCTCCAGCCACATAATAATTTTTGTTGCCCTTCGCTGGATTCTTTCCAATTTTTCCACATCCTTCTTGTAGTGTGGGGCCCAAAACTGGACACAGTACTTCAGATGAGGCCTCACCAATGCCGAATAGAAGGGAACGATCACGTCCCTCGATCTGCTGCCAATGCCCCTACGTATACAGCCCAAAATGCCGTTAGCCTTCTTGGCAGCAAGGGCACACTGTTGACTCATATCCAGCTTCTTGTCCACTGTAACCCCTAGGTCCTTTTCTGCAGAACTGCTGCCGAGCCACTCGGTCCCTAGTCTGTAGCGGTGCATGGGATTCTTCCATCCTAAGTGCAGGACTCTGCACTTGTCCTTGTCGAACCTCATCAGATTTCTTTTGGCCCAATCCTCTAATCTGTCTAGGGCCCTCTGTATCCTATCCCTACCCTCCAGTTTATCTATCTCTCCTCCCAGTTTAGTGTCATCTGCAAACCTGCTGAGGGTGTAATCCACAATATCCTCCAGATCATTAATGAAGATATTGAACAAAACCATACCCATGACTGACCCTTGGGGCACTCCACTTGATACCGGCTGCCAACTAGACAACGAGCCATTGATCACTACCCTTTGAGCCCGACGATCTGGCCAGCTTTCTATCCACCTTATAGTCCATTCATCTAGCCCACACTTCTTTAACTTGCCGGCAAGAATACTGTGGAAGACCATATCAAAAGCTTTGCTAAAGTCAAGGGATAACACATCCACTGTTTTCCCCACATCCACAGAGCCATAGAAGGCAGTAGAAGGCAATTAGGTTAGTCAGGAATGCCTTGCCCTTGGTGAATCCATGCTGACTGTTCCTGATCACGTTCCTCTCCTCTAAGTGCTTCAAAATTGATTCCTTGAGCACCTGCTCCATGATTGTCCAGGGACTGAGGTGAGGCTGACTAGCCTGTAGTTCCCTGGATCCTCCTCCTTCTCTTTTTTAAAAGATGGGCACTACATTAGCCTTTTTCCATTCATCCAGGACCTCCCCCGATTGCCATGAGTTTTCAAAGATAATGGCCAATGGCTCTGCAATCACATCCACCAACTCCTTTAGCACCCTCGGATGCAGCGCAACCGGCCCCATGGACTTGTGCCCATCCAGCTTTTCTAAATAGTCCCAAACCACTTCTTTCTCCACAGAGGTCTGGTCACCTCCTCCCCATGCTGTGCTGCCCAGTGCAGTAGTCTGGGAGCTGACCTTGTTCGTGAAGACAGAGGCAATAAAAGCATTAAGTACATTAGCTTTTTCCACATCCTCTTTCACCAGGTTGCCTCCCCCATTCAGTAAGGGGCCCACACTTCCCTTGACTTTCTTCTTGTTGCTAACATACCTTGAGAAACCCTTCTTGTTACTTTTAACATCCCTTGCTAGCTGTAACTCCAAGTGTGGTTTGGCCTTCCTGATTTCACTCCTGCATGCCCAAGCAATATTTTTATACTCCTCCCTGGTCATTTGTCCAATCTTCCACTTCTTGTAAGCTGCTTTTTTGTGTTTAAGACCAGCAAGGATTTCACTGCTGCTGGCCAGTGGAGGACAGAGCTGAAGGAGCTGCAGGGTGCACAAGCAGCCACCTGGGGACACACTGTGCCCCACAGCTCAGCCCAGCCGCCCACCCCCTGCGGCAGGGGGCCCTGCGTTGGGGAGCTGGCACAGCTTCACCCATTTGACCTTTGCGGTGCATTCAAAAGGTCTGGGGGGTCTGGATTAGGCCTGTGGTCTGCCTATTGACTACCCCACTATACAACACAGCTGCAGTAGCAGGACGTTAAGGTTGCAGAGTCAAGCACCCCAAAGTTAGGAAATGCCAGAATGAAGATGGCCCATCCAGCTTTAATTCACCCCCTCCCCCTGTGTGTGCATTATGACACAGTGTTTATTTACATGATCACATGGCATTATTTTCCAGAGAACCTCTATCTCACTCAGTGCATAGGAAGAACCTAGGAGTATAGTGAAGGCATCTGTTTTCTGTAGGACCCCTGCCTCATTGGTTGCAGAAGCTGGAAGGGGTGCACAGAATGATTAATTATAGGCAGAGCCTGTAGCGAAGCGAACGCTCACTGGCGCGGCACCTCCTACTGGTCATCTCAGGAATTAGCTCTCCAGCATATGGAGCGCCTCCTCCTGGCTGGTGTCTCGCCTACCTCAGGCCCCGTGTCCCTCCCAGACCCCGGTGCCCCTTTACCTCGGGGTTCTGCCCCCAGCGGTAACCCACAGTCTGGGTCTTCTCACCCAGGGGAACCCCCAACCCTCTATCACCACCTTGCTGCAGTGGCTACTGCCAGTCATCATCTAGCCCCTGCTCACTCGGGCAGCTTGCAGTCTGTAAACCACTCACCACCGGCAAGGAGGTAGGACCTGCTGCCTTTGCCTATCCCTGGGCTGCCCCTCTGCAGCCCCACTACCTTTTGCCCTTAAACAAAGCCTGCAGCCTGGGGGTTTACCAGGCTGGAGCTCCCCAGTTCCCTTTGCCCTTCCCCAGCACTGCTCCACTTCGGGTACCCTGCTGCCAGGCAGTGAGCCCTTCCCACTCCAGGGCTAGAGTGAGACTCCTCCAGCTCCTAGTCCCCAGCCCTCTTCTCAGGGCCAGCTGGGCCCTGATTGAGCTGGCCACAGCTGTGGCTGCTTCCCCAGTCAGCCTAGCTTTTCCCAGCCGCAGCCCTCTCCAGGGCTGCTTTTAACCCCTGTTCTGCGGGAGTGGGGCAGCCGCCCCCCGACACAGCCGCTAACAGCAAAGTGCCCTGTAGTTAAGGTTGCTTGACATTTTTCATTACAAGATCCTGTTTTCAGTTGCTTATAGATTTGCCAGAATGATGTATTTGAGCTGAAATGTTCCATGCCGGGTCTCTTTTTCTGGCTGAAAAAATATAGAGGTTCTTTATGTTTCAGCAAAAATGGCCCAGCCATTTCTGAGAATGCCATGGGGGAAAATGAAGTTGTTTTGCCAACAGATTTTCCCCCCAACTCGAAGAGATGTAGCATCCCCAAGCTTTGGGGCAGGAATTCCACATTTGGCAGCAGGATGGTCTTGGTGTCAAAGAGGTCTTGGTGAAATTCACCCAGATTTGCCCATAAGTGTCTGAAAATCACTATTTGCCCACTCACAGAATCACAGAATATCAGGGTTGGAAGGGACCCCAGAAGGTCCAGAAGCTCGAAGCAGGACCAATTCCCAGTTAAATCATCCCAGCCAGGGCTTTGTCAAGCCTGACCTTAAAAACCTCTAAGGAAGGAGATTCTACCACCTCCCTAGGTAACGCATTCCAGTGTTTCACCACCCTCTTAGTGAAAAAGTTTTTCCTTGCAACCTTAATGTCATTATTTGGCATGTGCTACCCACACCATGCAAGATGTTGCATAGATCATACACTCCTCAGCCTTGTCTGTACTCTGCCCACCTCCCCTGCATTTATTCTAACATTCCAAGACCTTGATCAGCCCCAAGGAGCTGGGGGGTGGGGAGGGTTGTTGGTTTGTTTTTTTAATCACCCTGTTAGAGAGACGTTTCCTTCCTTCCCAGATATGATAGTTTTACCCAGAATTGCACCAGCCCTGGGCTGGCAACTGATTTCACGTCTGAAATCTTTGGCTTCTAACATTTGATTCTAGTCCTGGGATTTTGGGCTTTAAATTTGGGATGTTCTTATGTTCTTCTGCCTGTCAGAGTTGGCAGCAACAAGGGCCGGGTTCAGTATCTAGGGGATCCATTCCAATAACACAATGCAAACCGGCTCGAGCCCCCACTCAGTGACCTGGGACAAATATACACCACCCCCGCTGGGCGCCTCCAAGAGGCAATACTTCCCCTCTCGCAAGCACATAGTCTGAGTGAAGCAAAAAAGCCTTTTAATAACAGAGAGAAACAAGGTGGCATGATGTTGGGGAAACACCACCAACAGGATTCCTAACACAACTCATGAGCAAAACCCACCCCAAGCAAATTGGGGCATGTCCTTTCCCTTTGGTTCTTGAGTCCAGCAACCCAAAAATCACCCAAAGTCCCAAAAGTCCAATGCCCCAAAAGTCTCTGTCCTTGGTCAGGGCAGCCCCAGAGTTCAAAAATTTATCTGCAGAGTTTTACCTCCCAACCTGGGTGAAGATGGGGGGGGGCTTTACATGGTCCAAAGCTGCTGGCCCCACCTCTCCATGGGGCTCCGCTCTGCCAGCCGCCCCATGAGCTGCTCTAGGCATCTGAGAAACTGCTCTGCTCCACCAGCCGCTCCGCTCCGCTCGCTGTCCCGGAATCTGCAATGCACTGCTCCACCAGCCGCTCTGCTCACCATCCCGCAAACTACAATGCTCTGCAGCCGCTCCGCTCGCCGTCCCGCAAACTGCCCCACCATACAGCTTCAGGCTCCCCCACTACTTAACACAACACCCAGTGATTTCAGCTCTTTTGTGATTTCAGCTTGTAGTAGGGGAGCCTTAGTGCTGGTGTACCATTGGCCCAAAGTGAATCCAGCTCAGCAGCCTGTAACTAGACTCCTAATAGAATCAAAATTAGCTCTGATATTCCACAGTGGAGAGAGGAGGAAGTACAATTAGCATGTAAGGCCCTCACCAGGAAGCCCATGCCACCAAGTATTAATACCTATCCCCAACCTCTCTCAATTCACAGAGTTTTGGAACCCATGTCCCTTTCCTAGCGACTGCTACTTAGTTGATGGCGAGTCCCTCCATCATAACAAAAGGCCAAGTACAGTTCCACTGTCCTTGATTCCCATAATCAGGGTAATAACAATTTATTCTTCCTGCCCCAATAACAGAGACACTGGGGATCCCACAGCAGCCAAAGTGACCATTTGGGCAGCTATGGCCTCATTCTAGGCGGGGTGGGTGTGCCTATGCAAATGAGATCGGCCCCTGAAGTTCTTTTCCACAACTTGTCACACCTCACCACCAGATGTCAAGGGTGGATCTCATCCTGACTCTGCTTACACTTACGTATTAGAGATGCTATTTCTAGACCTTTTAAAGATGTATTTGTTTTTATTTTCCTCCTCCCTCTGCTGGGCCCACTTGCCTCTCACGAGTGCCCTCTATTGAATGCATCCAATGAAGTGACCTGTAGCTCACAAAAGCTTATGCTCAAATAAATTTGTAAGTCTCTAAAGTGCCACAAGTACTCCTTTTCTTTTTGCGAATACAGACTAACACGGCTGCTATGCTGAAACCTCTATTGGATATGTGCATGTGTAAGCGGGGGAATAGTCCCGCTATTGTGGGGAACCTTCCTGGCTTCTGTACTACCCCAGTGAAGTGGGCTAGCGAAAGGATCTGAGTCCTCGCTCCCACTTCCTTTACCCAGTGTCCTCCCTGCCCTTGAGGACTGCCCTTGCACTCTCCTGTCTGGCAGAGTCCTCGTAACCCCAACAAGGCTGGGCCCAGGATTCCTGGGGGGCTCGACCCCCAACCCTGCTGTGGTCACCTAGGACAGGGGCTAGAGTGTCCCCACTCCAGGGTACTCTCTCTGCACTGGGCACTTCTCTGACCCATTGACCATTACATACAAGTTAAAGCAAATGCAAGTTGTTTAATCAACAATTAATTTTAAAAAGAATAAGGGGCAAATGGGAAAGGTTAAAGAAAACACATCACCCCGCTCTGTGGCAGGGAACATCACAAACAGTGATGTCAGGGATATTCTCTGGAATGTCAGGGCCGTTCACAGTCTGTTCCTTGTAAGTCCCAGGCCTTCGTCTCAGGCCCTGGCTGTGCTGCAGGGATGCTGTGGGTTGGACACTTGCTCTGGTGGTGGCCACACGCTCTCAGGCTCTAATGGTGGGACCCTTCTTCCCAGTGTCGCCCCCGCCCTGTCAGGATTATGATCCAAGCCTGGCCTGCAGAGCCTCTTGGCTGAGGCGTCTCCCGGTGCTGGGCCCGCTGCCCAGGGTCCCCCTCGGTCTCCCCAGCTGCTCACCGCACCCAGCTCCAGACTGCTCCAGCCCCAGCTCCACCCCTCGGTCTCTGCACTGCTGCTGCTGCTCTGCCTCCAGCTCCCTGGGCTGCTTCTCTGGCCCCTCTGCCTCTGGTTGCTGCAGCTCTGCTCCCAGGACAGGTCTGCTCTGCAGGCTGCTTCTGTGACTCTGCTCCCAGCACTGACCTGCTTCCTGGGCTGCTTTTCTGGCCCCTCTGGCTCTGGCTGCTGCAGCTCTCCTCCCAGGGCAAGTCTGCTCTCTTTGGGCTGTGCCTCTGGCTTTGGGGCTGCAGCTCTGCTCCCAGGACAGGGTCTGCTCTCTCTGGGCTGCTTTTCTGGCCCCTCTGGATCTGGCACGGCTCTGCTCCCCAGCTTAGCTCGGGCCCCTGCTTTCTCCTTAGCTTGGCCCCACTCTGTCTGACTCAGGCAATTCCAGCTCACACGGAGGACAGGACCTCCTTGGCCTCCTGACTCCCTGATTAGCCTGCCCGCCCTGTCATTCAGGTTGACCTGGAGCATTGGCCTCTCCCTATTGTTCCTGGGGGCTGTAAGACTCAGGGTCCTGATTCCCCATCGACCCTTCCTCTTTGAGTACTGGGAGCTAGCAACTAAAACACCCCCGCTGAATGTTAATAAGGGGGCAACAGTCCCCTTACACACGCACCTGATCTTTTTCAGTTTAGCGTTGCTCTCAGTGCCACCCGTCAGCTACCAGCCTCGTCAAGTGGATCTTTGCAACTCAGCCCGCTGGCCAAGTCACATACAGTCTGTATGTGAATAAACAAGTACCTTCGCTTGGTCTCTTCCTGTAGCCCTTCCTAGGCTTAGTCCTCAGCCCCTTCTCTGCTAGCTCTCAAAGGGTCCCTGCTCTGGAAGGAGCAGTGCCCCTAGGGCTTCCTGACTGGAGACTCTTCGCCTCCTGGCAAGCCTTAGCTGACCCCAGCTCTCCAGCTGAGTCACTCTTTATAGTTCAGTTCACTCCCTTTCCGGTGGGGTATCCAACAAATGCTGACCCTCTTCTGGGTCTTCAGCCCCTTCCCAGAGCTACTTCCTTGCTCAGGGCTTAAGCCACTTCCCTAGTGTCTAGTGGGGGGGACCCAGGCCCACCCACTGCTCTGGGTCCCAACCCAGGGATCCTACAAATAGCAGCCACCTGCTGCATCCCTTTTTACTCTGTTGCTGAGCTCAACTGAGCCGGCCTGTTCCTAATACACCCAAATAGTAAGATGTTAAATATTCAGTAAGTTGCTGTCACATGAGCTGCCCTTGTGCCCCACAATAGCACTTCTCCTGTTCCTGCTGGCCTTGTTTTGCTGCTTTTTGGCAGAAGAGCCACACTGACTGTTAATTCCTAACAGCAGCACGTGGAGGTAACTCCTGAACTGCTGATACCCTGAAGGACTAAAGGCCAGGCCTGCCTGAGCTTTTGGAAGTTCAAGGCAGGTTACAAAGGCAGATCTGAGCCACCCCACAAGCGCCATTTGTGGGAAGTTCCAGTTTGAAAGAGATAAGACTCCAGTCCAGGGTTTTGAACCCCTCTGATGCCACAATTCCAAGCACAGCCCGGACCCGGGTTGCACAAATCAACAGTGCATGAGTCAGGAGAATACAGCAATCCATGTATTCTGACATAGGGAAGGGGTTAAAAAAAGAGAGAGGCCTGAAAACAGCCACCCAATCAGCAAATCCTCCCAGCAAACACACTGAAGCATGGGACATTTAATAAGACAGCAGTCGCATCCAGTGCTGTGCTACAAGCCATGGCCATGCACAGTCAGCACAGCCATGCATGTCTATGTGTCACTGCGAGCCCGAGTCACACAAGTAAATCCTTTTGAGTGGCAGCTGCCAAAACACGAAGAGACAGAGGAGCGATCAGCTAGCTAGCTTGGCTAGGAGGGAGTCTCTGGGGGGCAGTCCAGGGGCTAAGGAGCAGCAGTCTTGACAACATCCTGCAACACTGCCCCCTTCATGGAAGTTGCATAAATACTCCCTGATCACTGTTCCCTCTAAGCTGTGCGTGGGTGCATGTGCACACAGATCCTAAACCCTGCGCACACAACAAAACACCGCACGCACAACAATTTGCACAGAAGAAATTTTTTGCGCACATGGCCTGTCAAAAATTAGAGGGAACATTGTCCCTGATTGTTAATTAATTAGCATTAGCTTCTCCCTAAAGTAACTCTGCACCTCAGCTGGCTCTGAGAGTAACCCCAGGGCAGTGAGTTACAGATATATCAACCCCCTACAATATATTTGAGGGGCTGTGTATTAATGTATCACATCCACCTAGAGCTGGTTAACATTTTTAGTTGGAAACTTTTTTAAAAAACCCTTCATCTTTTGCAAAATACTCTGTTTGCAAAACTGTCCTTTTGGGGTCAAAATGAAAAATTCAAAATTTAATTTTGAAATTGATTTTTTCCCTTTTCTTCTTTCCCTTTTTGCTCTTTTGACACAGAACACAATAGAAGATGTCAAGGGTTTTGTTTTATGCTTTCCCCCTTTGCCACTCTCCCTTTCCAAAACTTCCTCAACGTTGGAAGAGTTATAGGACAGCCAACGTGAAACAGACTCAAAGGTGAGGCAGTTTTGGGAAGTGAGATTGGAAAAAGGAAAAGACACCTTTTTGTCATGCATTCTGGTGCACTCTGGTAAAAAAGAGGGAAAGTAGGAAAGAAGTGAAAAGTTGCAATCTCAAAAATACAAATCTGACATTTCCCAAAATTGGAATTTTTGAAAAATATATTTCACAAAAAGTTGTCCCATTTGACAATGGAAACCTCAAAAAATTTTCACTAGATTGTTTTCCCACGATTTACCTAGCCCCATTCCCTGCCCTTTGCTGCAGAGCAAAATGGGAAGAGGAGCCTGCTCCATGTGCTGAGAGAAGCTACTGCCCCTTAGTGCATGCATCAGCACTCACTGACTGCCCTTCCTCAGGAGGTGGGAAATTGGAGAGGGGCAGTTAGTCAGCAGAGGATTTCCCCAGTTTGACAGGTTCTTCCCTGCAGAGAGGTGCACAGTGCGTGCATAGGCACCTGCAGTTCTACATCTTCCCATCAAGACAGAAACATCTGGAAGCAGATCAATGACACTGACACATGGAGGTTGATCAGTACCCACAGCGGGAGTTTCCCATTGATATCTGACTTCAGGGACAGGGTAAGATCTGGTTCCAGTTCCCATCTCCCTGCAGGGTCTGTGTATTTCACAGCACCGAGAAGTTAAAAGGGGGGGCAGATTCAGGGTCTGCATATTAAGTAGAGCATGTGGCAGATATAAATACATATAAATATAGCTGCAGTGGTCTTTTTCATAATGAGGAAAGAAAGTAGAGTGTTTCTGGTATCACAGGACCGTCGCCCCTTCCAGTAAATCTCGGAGGGGAGTTGGAAGAAACATTAATCTTTTAGAGAAGTTAAAAAATGGGGGGGGGGGGAATTAAGTGGAAGGTAAGAAAAAATCTGCCCTTGGAAATGCAATTTGTCCTGCACATGGTCCAGAACAATTTCCTGCATGTATTCTATTTCCTTTCACACACACACACACACACACACTCATGCTCACGCTTGCACGGGGCAGGCACACAATCTTTAAGCCCAGCCAAGAGCGGGCAGGTGCCATGGTTTATTCTGAACTGCCATCAGGACACGACCTTTGCAGAGAGCGAGAGCTGGTTTTATGACTCATGTGATTCTAGCTGGTTTGTTTCTGACGTTTCAAAATTGCTAGTTTCATTGTGGGGCGCGTGTAGTGTTTTGTTTCCATTTCCACCACTTTTTAAACATTCTTGGATTTAAAGCAAAAAATGCAAGGACATTTTGAAAGGAAAACTCGTTTCTAACTGAAATCCAAACATTTCAATTTATTCAGATTTCCCCCACTAAATAAACAATTTGACCCAGAGCTGCAAGTGGTTTTGGCGTCACCAAATAGGTTTCAGGCAAAACATTTTGCCCAGCTCTAGTTGCACCTACCATGAATAGTCAGGGGCCCAAACGTGGCTGAACTGAACAGCTGTTTGCAACTGGAACAGGTCCCCCATCCCAGTCCTGGCAGCATCAGGCCAGCTGTGCTTCTTACACACCTGCTATTAGGACAGAGCCCCTTCACCCCCCAGCAATCAATCACTGAGGGCTGGGAGCAGTGTGGTATTTCTAGCCGTCCAGCATGAGTAGAGGGCAGAGTCTGGAGCAGCAGTGAGTGGCTGGCGGTCAGCTCCACGCCATGCAACAGAGCTCAGTGCAAACACCGCAGGACCATCCCAGCTGCAGGAAGCACGTTGGAGCATCAGCCCCAGCATGTGACAGCACATTTGACTCTGTGGACACTCACTCTGGAATCTAAACCAACCGAGGCCCCTGGGGATGGTGGCATTCCTGGGTCTTTGCTTCTGCTGTGAAAACCATTAAGGCCAGGATCCCTGCCCCGGAGCATTCAATCTAGAGTAGATGGAGAAGCTAATGAGGAACTGCTGACAGCCCATGGAGGAAAGGCAGGGAGTCACTCCAGGAATGCCAGGAACACCCTGTTCCTCAGGTCTCTGGACAGGGACTCAGGAGATCTGAGTTCTGTCCCCAGTTCTTCCACAGGTTGCCTGGGTGACCTTGGGCCAGTCCCCAAATCTACGGGGGCTCAGTCCCTATCTGTGGTGAGGTAATTTCTATGGGCTCAAAAGCTAATGATTTTCTGACTCTCCTCAGAGAAACTCCTGAGGTAGGAGCTTGCTGATTCTGTCCTGATCTTGCACTGGTTTACACCACAAGACTTTCATTGCAGTGACTCCTGACACAGACCGGAGCAAACTCAGAATCAATGTGTTTGTTGGGTCCAAGCAGGCAAATTCACAGCATATATGACCATGATTTTTATGGTGTGTCTTGCAATATTTGGTATTTTTCTCAAAGCTCCAGCTCCTGGAGTCCTGGGATTAGGTCACAATCTCAGTTGGTGTTTTTATAAACTTCTGGCCCTCATGGCTGTGGAAATGAGCTAGAGAACGTGACGCCTAAAGGGCGGGGGGGATTGGAAAGGACCCAAAATGGATTAAATGAGGGGGGAGGATTGATAGCTGCTTTTAACTACCTGAAAGGGGGTTCCAAAGAGGATGAATCTAGACTGTTCTCAGTGGTAGCAAACAAGGACAAGGACTAATGGTCTCAAGTTGCAGTGGGGGAGGTTTAGGTTGGATATTAGGAAAAACTTTTCCACAAGGAGGGTGGTGAAGCATTGGAATGGGTTACCTAGGGAGGTGGTGGACTCTCCTTCCTTTAAGATTTTTAAGGTCAGGCTTGACAAAGCCCTGGCTGGGGTGATTTAGTTGGGGATTGGTCCTGCTGAGGTCCCTTTCAACCCTGATATTCTATGATTCTATGATATCTTTAAATCTCCTGGTGTTTAAACCAATCTCAGAGATTGTGGTAGCAGTGACTCCCCCCAGTCCAGAGAACAACCTTACAGAGCAAAGGCAATGATCAGTCTTTATAATACTGCCCAGTTGGACTTTGCCTGAACCAGAGCTTGGGCCAGCTGTCCCCAGAGCAACAGGAAGACTTCCATTGACTACACCAGAGGTAGGAGCAAGGCTTGGGCTCACCGCTGGGTTACAGGCAAGATCGAGGATTAGGGGCTTTGTGGGGGACATCTGAGCCCTAGCTATGGATAGAACCAGCCAGTGAGGATTATCTCTTGCATTTCTCTAGTACCTGCCTGGCATGGCACATGCCAAAGAGCCCATAGCTCCTGGAGACCAGGATTGCCGACCCAGCATTGAAATGCAGCCACCTCTGGGCAGTGAACAGTCAGCTAGTTTGCAGTGATCAGCAAAGGGAAGGAGAAGCCTGGACCCAGTTGAAGCTGCAGGGGAGTGTAGGAAGCAGTCAGGAATGGGCTGGAGCAAGACTTGGTGAACACAGCTTTGGGGAAGGGACCCTTGAACGGGCAAGTTTTAGCATCCTAGTGCTAAAACTTGACAAGCTAGCCTTGGTTCAAGGTGGAATCCCTTACCCCATGTTCCCAGGAACATTCTCAGGCCAGGATCTGCTCCCAAAGTCCAAAACCTGTTTCTTTTGTCGTCTTAGGTAAAAGAGGGAGAGGGAGAGACACCTTGGGGTGTTTTGCCCCTCACTTTTGTAGTCCAGTCACCCTTTGCAATGAAGTTTCCTGAGGGTTAGCCCTAGACAAAGTTCATTGCAGCATGGAGGACAGAGACAAGGCATCTCTAGGTGAAAGAGATTCCATGCTGTTTCCTAAACTGCAGCTCTGTTTGTTCCTGCCCCACTTCCCTCCCAAAGAATGGCCACTTGATGACACCCAAGAAACAGATTTACTCTCCCCTCCCCCCACACTTGTCTGGTAAACATACTTCAGTCAGGATTTCAGCTTGTGCTCATAACTTTACATAGAATGTTGCTACACACCTTTTATCCTTTGATAGGATTGACCAGCGAGTTCTTAGTTTTTACAAGACATGTTTTGTACAAAGATTATTACAGTCGTGTGCAGGGGTGCATTCACACCCACACGGAGCAAAGGGTGACATGCCCCAGTACAGGGACAAACCAAGATCTCCTATTTCAGCTGAGAGCAGAATGGGCAGGCTGTCCATCAGTTGGTGGGGCAGGTTCTGTTTCCCCTGCACAAACTGCATGCGCAGGGGCTTTCCACAGGAGTGGGGTATGTGTGTGTGTGTCCTTGTTCTCACAACAATCTAATCGCTCTCACATCAGGGACAGGAAATCACTTAATCAGGAGCCCTGTGTGTGAAAGAAACAAAGTTTTTATTGCTACAATGCAGGAATAAATTCATATTGTGACAAAGAAACAACTGTCCGTCCGTCCCCCCCACACACACTAGATTGTTTGATCTGCCCAGAGATCCCTTCTATAGCAGTGAGGGACCTGGCTCTGCTGGAACTCAAATGCCCTCTGATTAATTTTTATTAATGCCCCCCTTTAATTCTCTGTTTGTAACCAAAAATGACATTTTTGACCAAGTGAAAATTTGCAGAGAGCGTGTTCATTGTGATCAAAGAGCCATTGGACCACCGATAGCTATGTTTGGATGAAAAACTTTCCACCAGCTCTGCTGCCCACCAAAACATGTTCAAAAGGAGGAAAAGTACAGTGACACTGGCAGACCAGTGCCAGCTTGTGTCAAGGTTCCCGTGTCTCACGGACAGATTTAGTTATTTTATCAACATCAACCTGCAAGTGTAAGAATTCTAAGAAAGTGTTTTATGGTTAGACTCTGTTGGATGCTTTTCAGTTACTGCTTGTGTTAATCTTGCTGGTAATATCTGTGCTTCACACTGTAATCAAATACCAGAGCGGTTGTATTGTGAACTTCTGTATCATCATACCGGAAAGCGACATTAATTAGTGTGAAGAGCTGTTCTTCTACAAACATTGATTTACCCCTTCCAAAAAGAGGAGACCCACTGATACCAGATGGGCCATCGTCTGTTCTTACAACGGGAAACGCCCCACTGTGGGATTAGGAATTGTCAATAAAAGGACTAAAGCCTGTTATTGTTGTTGTGTTCTGCTCCCCATGAAGATGTGTCATGAAAGTGGACTCCCATCAGCTGAGTTTGCAGCTCAGAGCACAAGGCAGGAGTGGGATAAAAACCCCAAACAAAAGTACTAGGTATCTCTATGCTGCTTGGACTTGGGTGTAGTGAAGGGCCAGGTGTTTCTAGGCTTGAGCAAGAAATCCCAGGATGTCTAGTCTGGGTTAGTACTAAAGGACAAATAGAGCTTTCTGATTATAGAAGCTCATATTCCCTTTTCCTATTTAATAAATCTTCATGTACTTTACTATAGGATTGGCTACAAGTGTTATCTTCGGTGTGAGACCTAAAGGGCAATTGATCTGGGGTAAGTGACTGGTCCTTTGGGATCAGAAGTACCATGAATATTGCTGTGATTCTTGGTGTAGGGAGCCATTGAGCAGAGAGGTACATTCACCTGGGCAGCAAGACAGACCAGAGAACCCTAGGGGCTGGCGGTGACTCCATGTTAAGGCTGTTCAAGTGCCTGAGGAGTTTGCACATTGTTTGTGAAATCTACGTTTAGAGCTCACAGCTGATTTGGGGGTTGTGCCCTGGTTTTTGACAGTCTGTCCTAGGCTGTCACGCACACTCTTGTGTCACTTTTGGGAGTGTTACGAGTATCATCTATTGCTGTCTGGAAGATCTACACGCATGTGGAGTGAGTGCTTATTTGGAATTAAGCATGACCACCACGAGGCCAGGCTGCGAAGGACATGATCAGTTTCATTTTCCTGACATGAGACCCACAGTTGTAGAGTCTTGGAAATGCCGTTTAATGCTGATTCACGTTATCCAACTGTCCAGCCGAGAATCGGCAGCCTTCCCTGCCCACCACCCAAACACCAGCTCCATTTGCTTGCTGCAACTCTAATTTCATGGTCCTTGCAGAAAGGATCATGGGACAAGGGTTGTGGAAAGTTCTGGTTGAATTAGGGGTGGAAAAAAGTCAAAGGCTTGCACAATCGGTGAGATTGTTTCTCTTGATGGGATTCATTGTTAACAATAACACCTAATTTTTACCATCAGTCAATCTCAAAACACTTCATAAGGAGGTCAGTATTGTTACCCCCATGTTACAGATGGGGAAACTGAGGCACAATGCAAGGGAAATGACTTGCCCAAGGTTATGCAGGAGTCCAGTGGCAAAGGTAAGATGTGAACCTGGATCTCCCGAGGTCTAGTCCGCTGCCCTTTCCATTAGGATACATTGCAATGGCTCAGATCTGCCACATCCCAACTCTGGCAGCCTTTACTGCCTAGTGGATGATGTATTTGATCACTTTAGCTCTTCACTCATAGTCAAATCCTAGGACATGCGTTTTTCAAGCCAACAGGATATTTACTTTCAGAAATGGCTGCCATGAGGGGGTGAGAAACCAGTTTATTTTATAGCCATGTTGTTTGCCCTAGAGTATTGTTTATATCATTGTGTGTGCTCCCAGCTATCCTATGATGGGGCAAGCTCAACAACAACAATGAATAATTGGTTAATGCAATTTCAAAACGTTATTTCCAATTATAATTAATCAGAAAGCAGCCATGAGCTTTGCACGCTGGGAATGGGTTTCTCTCATTTGTTCCTGGAAAATCTAAACCAATTAACTTTACACAAGGCAGAAACAAACACTGATCGCTGGCCCTGGAGGCTCTGGGTTTATCTCTTCACTAAATCACTAACCTCCCACATATGTCATGGGCAGTGGTAATGAGGCCGGTTTGGGGTCAGGGAAGGTAGGATCTGAGGAACAAGGGGAAAAAATGGCCTAATGTTGGCATTTCCCCCCTATTTTGAAACACTTCCTAGTTTGAGGAAGGAAAGGGAAGGAGACCGGTCTCTTTGCAATGAGGATTCCTGTATTTCTGTAACACAAGGAGTCTAATTGTGACCTCACTGCTAATTTGACCCCTGGGTGGGGGCAGGATTAGACCCCGAGCACCTGTTTTTCTGTATTGCGTGTAAAGAAATGTCCATGCAATTGCACAACTAGGTTCTGATCCACTCCCACATTGCTCTAGTATTACCCAAGTGCAACAACAGAGCAATGCCGTTGTGAATGTGTATGTGGAATTACTGTGACTGCATTCAGATATCAGATACATCACATGCAAGTAGTTGGACGCATAGCTGGTCATTTGGCACATGCAATTCCCCCTCATCTGTAGGCAATCAGAGTAACAGGGCATGAAGGTTAGCAAAAGGAAATTGATTAAAAATAAATAAATAAATCAGGCCTCAAACAGATCTGGAAGCCTTCCCCAGGGAACACACTAGAACTGCTCCAAATTTGTTGTCTGAAAAGTGTTCCCTTAAAAAAAAAAAGATTTAATCAGAAACGGAAATTTTCACAGGGACAGTGTCAAGTGCGATTGAATTGATCAATGGGGAATTTCAAAACAAAATGAACATTTTCAGTTCTAATTGAAATGTTCATGTCGGTTATTGAAAAAAGATTTTTTTTAATAGTGGATTTTTGGTTCCTCTCTTCACTGCAATACAATGCAGTATTCACTGCAGGTTCACTGCATACAATGAATGAGGTGCAATCCCCAGCATCAGAGGTGTTAAAGAGCAGGTTAAACAAAGGAAGACAGAATGCAGCAGATTTCGGAAGCGAACCGCTGGCTAGGTGGAGGTTTACCATATTTCAGATTTCCAAAAAGAGGACATTGTGGGGGAGGGGAGAGCTAGAGGGGGCAGGGAAGGAGGGTACAGTTGGGGGAACTAGAGGGTGTACTAATTGGAGGTGGGAGGCCGTGTCGCTCTCATGGTGGCAGGGTGGCTGGTGAAAGCCCAGGACACAGCGACCATCGTCAGTCAGTGCCTCCCTGAGAGACTCCCATCCCAGGGCTCAGAGCTGGGGCATGGGGTGGGTGCGATCAGGCAGCTGTGGTTTGCAGGGGATTGCACCAATCAGCTGCGGGTGCAGGAGAGGGACCAATTGGGGCTCTTTCTGAGCTGCAGCTTGTCTGCTCTGTAAAAACCCCAGACGTTGCCTGTTATTTGAGAAATCCACCCAGACAGGGAAAGGAAGCTCAGAGGCTCTGTCCAGGAGACCCGGGCGGTAACCCTATGTTTTGCACAACATTGGTCCAACTTCTGTGGGGAGGGAGGGCCATATAGTTTGAATGGCCTCTGTCAAGTTTCCTTCCCCACTCTGAACTCTAGAGTACAGATGTGGGGACCTGCATGAAAGACCCCCTAAGCTTATTCTTACCAGCTTAGGTTAAAAACTTCCACAAGGTACAAACTTTGCCTTGTCCTTGAACAGTATACTGCCACCACCAAGCGTTTTAAACAAAGAACAGGGAAAGAGCACACTTGGAGACGTCTTCCACCAAAATATCCCCCCAAGCCGTACACCCCCTTTCCTGGGGAAGGCTTGATAATAATCCTCAACAGTTTGTACAGGTGAACACAGACCCAAACCCTTGGATCGTAAGAACAATGAAAAATCAATCAGGTTCTTAAAAGAAGAAATTTTAATTAAAGAAAAGGTAAAAGAATCACCTCTGTAAAATCAGGATGGTAAATACCTTACAGGGTAATCAGATTCAAAACATAGAGAATCCCTCTAGGCAAAACTTTAAGTTACCAAAAGACACAAAAACAGGAATATATATTCCCTCCAGAACAGCTTATTTTACCAGCCATTAAACAAAATAAGATTAATGCATTTTCTACCTAGATTACTTACTAACTTAACAGGAGTTGGAAGGCTTGCATTTCTGATCTGTTCCCGGCAAAAGCATCACACAGACAGACAGACGCTTTGTTCCCCACCCCTCTCCAGATTTGAAAGTATCTTGTCCCCTCATTGGTCATTTTGGGTCAGGTGCCAGCAAGGTTACCGTAGCTTCTTAACCCTTTACAGGTGAAAGGGTTTTGCCTCCAGCCAGGAGGGATTTTATAGTACTATTTTATAGGGATTTTTATAGAAAGGTGGTTACCCTTCCCTTTATATTTATGACAGCCTCCACCTCAGTAGAAGGGGGACCCATTTTCTTAGGGACAGGAGGGCATTAAACTAATAACAAAAGGGGGACGGGTAAAAAAAAAAGAGGGAAGATAAGAACACTTAGCACAAAATCGTGATGTTGAGAATAAATAGAGACACCAAAGGACATGCAAAGAAGAAATTCTTTAGTTGCTTAGACACGAATGGTAGGAGCCTGGGTGACAAACAAGAGGAACTGGAATTTATGAGCATAAATTCGCTTTTGTTGGTATTATTGGAACCTGGTGGGATGATTCCCATGACTGGAATTTTACAATTCATGGTTACAGCCTATTTAGGAAGGATCAAGTGGGCAAAAGGGGTGAGAGAGCAGAATTATGTCAAAAATGGCATGACCTGTTTCTGAGTCGCTGATCACTTAGCAGAAAATGATCTTGAATGCTTATGGATCAATGTCTTTACAGATAAAGCAGAAGATGGGCTATTAGTTGATGTCTGCTACTGTAACGATGCTGGCTTTGGTGGGAGCCAATTGAGAGTGCCAATTCAGGACAAATTGCTTAAACCTGAGCAGTTACACCTAAGGCTGGGGTTCTTTTGCACACCAAGGCAAACCAAACCAACCAAACAGAAAAGACTTTGGTTTTACCCCACTGGCTAACCACAAGTCACACAAGCAATTCCCTTAGATACTCCAGTTTCCTAGTATCACCACCAGTGCCACTGGTTATGGGGACGAATGGTAATGAAAACCAATACCCCAGTAAAAGAAAAAAATACCCCAAAGGACCAAGCCCCAGACCCAGGTCAATATACAAGTTAGATCTTACCCACAAATTATGCTGTTGCCAATCCTCTAGAATCTAAAATCTAAAGGTTTATTCATAAAAGGAAAAGATATAGATGAGAACTGAATTGGTTAAATGAATTCAATTACATATAGTAATGGCAAAGTTCTTGGTTCAGGCTTGTAGCAATGATAGAATAAACTGCAGGCTCCTTGCTGGCTTATGATGAAAAGGGCTCAGTAGACTGTAACCCTGGCCCTAGAGAGAGAAGGGCTACGTGGAGGGTTGCAGTGAGCCACTGAGGCTAGCATAAACTGCCTAGAAGCACGGGACCCAGGGGACAAGGTCAGAGCTCTGCCACTATATATTAGGAGCAAAAAGAATCCTAACCTTGAGCAATGGTAGAATTATCAAATTATAATGCAGAAGAGACAGAAGTCTTCAATAAATATTTCTGTTCTGTATTTGGGGGAAAACAGATGATGCAATCATATAATAGGATAACACTCTTTCCATTTCACTAGGATATCAGGAGGATGTAAAACAGCTGCTACTAAAGTTAGACATTTTTAATCAGCATTTAAATCAGCAGCTCCAAATACTTTGCAACCAAGAGTTTTAAAATAGCTGCCAGAGGAGCTCACTGGACCTTTAATGTTGATTTTCAGTAAGTCTTGGAACACTGGGGAAGGTCCAGAAGGTGGGAAGAACAAAATTGTGCCAATAGTTAAAGAGTAAACAGGATGACCCAGGTAATTATAGGCCTGTCAGTCTGACATTGTTCCCAGGAAAGATAATGGAACAGCTGATATGAGACTTGATTGACAAAGAATTAAAAGAGGGCAATATAATTAATGCCAATCAACATGGGTTTATGGAAAATAGATCCTGTCAAACTAACTATCTTTTTTCAATCCTAGTACAAGTTTGGTTGATAAAGATAATAGTGTTGGCATAAAATACTTAGGCTTCTATAAGGTGTTCAACTTAGAATCACTGTTAAAGTTTGCAGATGACTCAAAAATAATGATGAGAACAGGTCATCAGATACAGAGTGATCTGGATTGTGTGGTAAACTGGGTGCAAGCAAACAGTGTGCGCTTTAATACGGCAAAATGTAAAATGTATATATTTAAGAACAAAGAACGTGGGCCATACTTACATGATAGGGGACTCTGAAAAAGACTTGGAGGTTGTGGAGGATAATCAGCTGCACATGAGCTCCCAGTGCGACACTATGGCCAAGAGAGCTAATGTGATCCTGGGCCGCATTAACAAGGGAATCTCAGGTAGGAGCAGAGAGATTATGTTACCTCTGTGTTTGGCATGGGTGTGTCCTCTGCTGAAATCCTGTGTCTAGTTCTGGTGCCCACAATTCAAGAAGGATGTTGATAAATTGGATGGGGGTTCAGAGAAGAGCCATGAGAATGATTAAAGGATTCAGCAAACCTGTTTTATAGTGATAGACTGAGCTCCCTGAGTCTATTTAGCTTAACAAAGAGAAGGCTAAGGGGTGACTTGATCACAGTTTATAGCACCCCCATGGAAAACAAATATTGGATAATGAACTTGTCAGTCGAGTGGAGGAAAGTCTAACGCAATCCAATGGCTGGAAGTTGAAGCTAGACAAATTCAGACTGGAAATAAGGTGTAAATTTTTAGCAGGAAGCGTAATTAACCCTTGGAACCTTTTACCAAGGTTTGTGGTGGATTCTCCATCACTGGCAACTTTTAAAATCAAGATTTTTTTTTAAAGTACTGGGGGAGGAGGCTCTTCTCTGGCCTGTGTTCACCAGGAGATCAAACTAGATGATCACAATGGTCCCTCCTGGCCTTGGAACCTAGGAATCTGTTAATCCCTGTCTTCCTTTCCTTCTTCTGAGCTCTGTAGATTTTTAAAACACCTCAACTTCAGAAAAGTGCCAGAGTGGCAAAAGGCAAAAACAAAGTAACTCTGCCACTGTAGAGCTTGTCCAGAGTTGGAGGACATGTCTGGGCCATGACCGGCCAGTTTGTCCCATACTGCTCAGGGAAAGGGAGGTTCTGTCTTGATGGGAATGGCAGGGGCCCATTATGGGAAAGGATGAGAACCAGGGACTTAAAGCAAATAGATTTTATTGACAATTTTACAGAACACAGAGAAAAGCATAAAATAAGAGACATCTAGAACATGATGTCTAGATCGACACTACAGAAAGGATTAGGAGGCTGGTCCTAAAGGCCAAGGTACGGAAAATACCACCACATTCCCTGTATGTACAGCACAGTAGAAGCTTGTCAGAGAAAACATGAAACTGACAAATTTATCAGAGGGAGATTCTCCTGGGAGAGGGTATCTGACTTACCAGAAATAGCATCTCCAACTGCCATGTGACAATAGGGTTGCCAATTTCAGTTGGACGTATTCCTGCAAGTTTTTTCATGATACAGTCTTTAATTCCTGGAGACTCCAGGACAATCCCGGAGGGTTGGTGACCCTCTGTGGCCATGGCAGCCTTTACACAGGGTAGTTTTGCCCTGGAAATTCAAGAACTGACTCATTTGCCAACATCTCCTTCTGCCAACAGCCAGCCGGAGTTACACCCCTCGAGTTAGCCTGGCTCGAGCGAGAGTGACACAACTGTGAAGCTACACAGTGATGGGATCCGTAGGTGCTGACTCCATGGGTGCTGTGGGGCTCAACCATCCACTGAAAAAAAATAAGGGGTGCTCAGCACCCACAAGCCACAGTGGGTTTTTTATGTGGTAAGTGTTGTTAAAGATGTCGGTTTAAGGCAAAGTAACTTCCAATGGACATTTTACAATGGCACCAGTAGGGGGCAAGAGCACATACATGGCGCACAGTGAAACCGGAAGGTGGAATTATTAGACTACTATAACAAATAAATTTGTCAGTCTCTAAGGTGCCACAAGTCCTCCTTTTCTTTATACCACCATCGGAACAGATGCGACTGAGTTATGTAGCTGTCCTTAATGTGTATCAAGACCAGACCAGGGAACTAGATGTAAGTAATATGGCTGACAGTTTCATCCAGTAAGCCACAGTGAGATATAATATCTTTCAACGGGGACATTAGTGAAGACAGCTTTTGGGTGAGTGCAATGATTGTAATAAACTGTAATTCATGATCATGTAATTATGTCATTTGTTATTATTTGAATAATGATTAAATTAAGATACCAATGTCAGATACATATTCAAAAACTAGAATATGAAAAATTATAAACAGGCTGAAAATAGCCTCCCCCCAAACTGGCAGAGTGTGCCCCCCCACCTCTTCAAAAGCACCCACAGGCAAAACCAGAAGTCAGCATCTGTGGGATCAGGGACTGACGAGCTGTGTGAGTCCAGCCGTAGCCTGTAGCTGCAGCTTCGCTGCATTACGAGCTTTAGTATAGCAGCACATGAGTTCAACCCACTCCCCGAAAGCCTAGCAAGCCTGAGTTTAAAACACCATTTAACTCAGACTAGAGGTTTCATGTGTGGACAGAAGCTGGGTTACGGGCAAAACTCAAGTTATACCTTGATTTCACACTGCAGCCAAGAGAAGGCCGTCCTGTTAAGGACTCACCTGGCTACTTTGGAAAGCTGCTACTTCCAGTTGATCTAGCAGCTACTCTAGTCTCCATCTTGTCTTCAATCCTGCTTCTGTCCTCTGGAGGAACCTTGCTACAAACTGAAGTTCTGAACAAAGGACTGAATGACCCATCCCAGCTGTGAATATGCTCCAGAGACGTGATTTGAACCTGCAGTTTATTTCAATCCTGCTACAAGCCTGAACCAAGAACTTTGCCATTACTGTATGTAATTGATTCCATTTAACCAATTCTAGCTCTCATCTATATTTCTTTCTTTTTACAAATAAACCTTGGGCTGTAACTGCCCTGCTCTAAGCAATTTGTCCTGAATTGATACTCTCAGAAGTGTCCAACCAAAGGCAGCATCGTTACAGTGGGGCCTCTGTTTCTCCTCTGAGCCAGGGTTCACAGGCTTGTAGGCAGCTCTAGGTCTCATAGGAGGGGTCATCACCCTCTGGCTAAGCCACAAAATTCCTCCCTTCCAGGTTTAAATCAAAGTCCCCAGCATTAAATCAAAGTCCACTCATCCACTGCAGGTTTTGGCTGGGCACAGCCCTTCCTACCAGTCTGTCCTGTTGCCTCACAGTCTGTAGCCCCGCAGCATGAAGCCCTCCCTCAGCTCCGACCAGTCAATCCAGCCCTTCTTTCCCTGCTTAATAGGGGTGGTTTCACCCTTTCACTGTCTCAGCTAGTGTTATAGGGAAGAGCCACTCCTCCCCTCTACTAGTGGTTACCAGCCCATGCCTCTTAAACAAGGGTGCATCGTTAACTGATGGGGAGCTAGGGAAGGCTGAGTTAATTGGCTTTTTGCAGCTTTCTCTCCAGAGACATGTCACAGTCGCCTAGGGAGGGGAAAACAAAAAATAACCCATACTGCTAATAAAAAAACGGAGCAATCAGCTTGGATCAGCTATCCACCTGTATCTACAGCATCCAGCATCGAAGGGCCAAATCTTCACCTCAGGAGATTGGCCGCATGGGACCAGATCCCAAGCTGGGATAGATGGATTTAGAAGCATAGAATATCAGGGTTGGAAGGGACCTCAGGAGGTCATCTAGTCCAACTCCCTGCTCAAAGCAGGACCAATCCCCAACTAAATCATCCCAGCCAGGGCTTTGTCAAGCCTGACCTTAAAAATCTCAAAGGAAGGAGATTCCACCACCTCCCTAGGTAACGCATTCCAGTTTTTCACCACCCTCCTTGTGGAAAAGTTTTTCCTAATATCCAACCTAAACCTCCCCCACTGCCACTTGAGATCATTACTCCTCATTCTGTCATCTGCTACCACTGAGAACAGTCTAGATCCATCCCCTTTGGAACCCCCTTTCAGGTAGTTGAAAGCAGCTATCAAATCCCCCCTCATTCTTCTCTTCCGCAGACTAAACAATCCCAATTCCCTCAGCCTCTCCTCATAAGTCATGTGTTCCAGTCCCCTAATCATTTTTGTTGCCCTCCGCTGGACTCTCTCCAATTTATCCACATCCTTCTTGTAGTGTGGGGCCCAAAACTGGACACGGTACTCCAGATGAGGCCTCACCAATCTCGAATGGAGGGGAACAATCACTTCCCTCGATCTACTGGCAATGCCCCTACTTATACATCCCAAAATATCATTGCCCTTCTTGACAACAACGGCACACTGTTGACTCATATCCAGCTTCTTGGCCACTGTAACCCCTAGGTCCTTTTCTGCAGAACTGCTGCCTAGCCTTTCGGTCCCTAGTCTGTAGCGGTGCATGGGATTCTTCCGTCCTAAGTGCAGGACTCTGCACTGGTCCTTGTTGAACCTCACCAGATTTCTTTTGGCCCAATCCTATAATCTGTCTAGGGCCCTCTATTTCCTATCCCTACCCTTCAGCGTATCTACCTCTCCTCCCAGTTTAGTGTCATCTGCAAACTTGCTGAGGGTGCAATCCACACCATCCTCCAGATCATTAATGAAGATACTGAACAAAACTGGCCTGAGAACTGACCTTTGGGGCACTCCACTTGATACTGGCTGCCAACTAGACATGGAGCCGTTGATCACTACTTATTGAGCCCGACAATCTAGCCAACTTTCTATCCACCTTATAGTCCATTCATCCAGCCCATACTTCTTTAACTTGCTGGCAAGAATACTGTGGGAGACCGTGTCAAAAGCTTTGCTAAAGTCAAGGAACAACATGTCCACAGCTTTCCCCTCATCCACAGAGCCAGTTATCTCGTCATAGAAGGCAATTAGATTAGTCAGGCATGACTTGCCCTTGGTGAATCTATGCTGACTGTTCCTGATCACTTTCCTCTCCTCTAAGTGCTTCAGAATTGATTCCTTGAGGACCTGCTCCATGATTTTTCCAGGTTTCAGAGTAGCAGCCGTGTTAGTCTGTATTCGCAAAAAGAAAAGGCGTACTTGTGGCACCTTAGAGACTAACCAATTTATTTGAGCATGAGCTTTCATGAGCTACAGCTCACTTCATCGGATGCATACCGTGGAAACTGCAGCAGACTTTATATACACACAGAGAATATGAAACAATACCTCCTCCCACCCCACTGTCCTGCTGGTAATAGCTTATCTAAAGTGATCATCAGGTTGGGCCATTTCCAGCACAAATCCAGGTTTTCTCACCCTCCACCCCCCCACACAAATTCACTCTCCTGCTGGTGATAGCCCATCCAAAGTGACAACTCTTTACACAATGTGCATGATAATCAAGTTGGGCCATTTCCTGCACAAATCCAGGTTCTCTCACCCCCTCACCCCCCTCCCAAAAACCACACACACAAACTCACTATCCTGCTGGTAATAGCTCATCCAAAGTGACCACTCTCCCTACAATGTCCATATTTACTATCCTTTCTACACATCGGGATGATTTGTCCCTGTAACCTCAATAAGGATTCTTTAAAATACAGCCAGCTCCCCTGGACTCCTTTCCCCCTCATGTTATTCTCGTTGGGGATCCTGCCCATCAGCTCCCTGAGGGAGTCAAAGTCTGCTTTTCCGAAGTCCAGTGTCCGTATTCTGCTACTCTCCTTTCTTCCCTGTGTCAGGATCCTGAACTCGACCATCTCATGGTCACTGCCTCCCAGGTTCCCATCCACTTTTGCTTCCCCTACTAATTCTTCCCTGTTTGTGAGCAGCAGGTCAAGAAGAGCTCTGCCCCTAGTTGGTTTCTCCAGCACTTGCACCAGGAAATTGTCCCCTACACTTTTCAAAAACTTCCTGGATTGTCTGTTCACCGCTGTATTGCTCTCCCAGCAGATATCAGGGTGATTGAAGTCCCCCACGAGAACCAGGGCCTGCGATCTAGTAACTTCCATTAGTTGCCGGAAGAAAGCCTCGTCCACCTCATCCCCCTGGTCCGGTGGTCTATAGCAGACTCCCACCACGACATCACCCTTGTTGCTCACGCTTCTAAACTTAATCCAGAGACTCTCAGGTTTTTCTGCAGTTTCATACCGGAGCTCCGAGCAGTCATACTGTTGGTTTATTTGAGCATAAGCTTTCTTGAGCTACAGCTTCGGATCACATCACTTCGGATGCATCCGATGAAGTGAGCTGTAGCTCACGAAAGCTTATGCTCAAATAAATTGGTTAGTCTCTAAGGTGCCACAGGTACTCCTTTTCTTTTTGCGAATACAGACTAACACGGCTGTTACTCTGAAACTAGTGGCTACAGTGCTGGCCTGGTGTATGCAAGGATAAACGCCTGATTGTCAAGCCAATGGACAGTTCTGCTTGTAGACTCTGTGCTCTCTCATGGTGCAGGCCAGGCAGGGTGAAACAGGGGGGGGCATAGTGTATTAAAGAGGGGGCGGAGCAGCAGCTTGGGGGAGGCAGCTGGTGCTAGTTACCCCTGGGGGATGGGGAGGGGAGACAGGTTTTGTCCTGCGGGGCGTGGGATCAGTCTGCTTGTTACTGGGGTAGAGCTTCTAAGGGACTAGGGCTGTGTGAGAAATGTGGGATGACAGACACCCCACAGCTGGGCCCCCTCCCCAAAGAGCTTGTGTCTTCTCCCATTTTGTCCAGTTTGGTGCATGGCCTGTCCTGGCGAGGATCCCATCTTCATGGGGGTGTCTGGCAAGCCCCCGGGGGCCCCTCCAGGGAGGGCTAGTGCCTCTCCTATCCCCCTCCCCCCCCCCCCGGTGTGTGTCAGAGGCATCCATGCAGTGTCTCTGCAGGGGGAGCCCATCTGATTGCATCACGCTGGTGGCGGTGTGGGGGGGTGGCATCACCAGGCTCCATGGGTCACATGCAAATAACACAGGCAGGATTCCAGGAACTGAAAACTGACTCCTCTGACCCTTGCCCCGCAAAGCCACAGGCAAAGCCACTGAAACAGGAGAGCTGCTCAGGGGGCAGATCTGCAACATGCTGGACTGGAAGGGAGCATCAGCATTTCATCCTAGCTTGATCTCCCCTAATATTCTGCTTCTCTTGGCTTTGGACAACTTAGCCAGCCGGCACTGACAGGGGTGGCAGGTTTGTAGAAATTTTGGTGGTGCACAGAACCCGCCCCTGTCCAAATTCCGCCTCCCCAAGCTCCACCCCCTACCTGCCCAAGGCTCTGGGAGGGAGTTTGGGTGGGGGAGGAAGTCTGGGGTGCAGGTCCTAGGCTGGGGCAGGGGATTGGGGTGCAGGGTACAGGCTCTGGGAGGGAGTTTGGGGATGGGAAGGGGTGCGGTGGGAGGGGGTGCAGGTTATGGGAGGGAGTTTGGGGATTGGAGGGGGTGCAGAGGGAGGGGGTGCAGGGGTGAGGGCTGCGGGGTGTGGCTGCAGATGAGGTGTTTGGGATATGGGAGGGGCTCAGGACAAGAGTAGGGGTGTAGGGGGTGAGGGCTCTGTCTTGGGCTGGGAATGTGGGGTTTGGGGGTGTGGGAGGGGCTCAGGGTGAGATTAGGAGTGTGAGGGGTGAGGGCTCTGGCTGGGGGGCTTGCAGGGTTAGAGAGGCTCAGGGCTGGGGCAGAGAGTTGGGGTGTGGGGGGATGAGAGCTCTGGCTGGGGCTGGAGATGAGGGGTTTGTGATGTTGGAGGGGCTCAGGGCTAGGGCAGAGGGTTGGGGTGTGAGGGGTGAGGGCTCTGGCTGGGGCTGGAGATGAGGGGTTTGTGATGTTGGAGGGGCTCAGGGCTAGGGCAGAGGGTTGGGGTGTGAGGGGTGAGGGCTCTGGCTGGAACTGGAGATGAGGGGTTTGTGATGTTGGAGGGGCTCAGGGCTAGGGCAGAGGGTTGGGGTGTGAGGGGTGAGGGCTCTGGCTGGAACTGGAGATAAGGTGTTTGGGGTGTTGGAGGGGCTCAGGGCTAGGGCAGAGGGTTGGGGTGTGAGGGGTGAGGGCTCTGGCTGGGGCTGGAGATGAGGGGTTTGTGATGTTGGAGGGGCTCAGGGCTAGGGCAGAGGGTTGGGGTGTGAGGGGTGAGGGCTCTGGCTGGGGCTGGAGATGAGGGGTTTGTGATGTTGGAGGGGCTCAGGGCTAGGGCAGAGGGTTGGGGTGTGAGGGGTGAGGGCTCTGGCTGGAACTGGAGATAAGGTGTTTGGGGTGTTGGAGGGGCTCAGGGCTAGGGCAGAGGGTTGGGGTGTGAGGGGTGAGGGCTCTGGCTGGAACTGGAGATGAGGGGTTTGTGATGTTGGAGGGGCTCAGGGCTAGGGCAGAGGGTTGGGGTGTGAGGGGTGAGGGCTCTGGCTGGAACTGGAGATGAGGGGTTTGTGATGTTGGAGGGGCTCAGGGCTAGGGCAGAGGGTTGGGGTGTGAGGGGTGAGGGCTCTGGCTGGAACTGGAGATAAGGTGTTTGGGGTGTTGGAGGGGCTCAGGGCTAGGGCAGAGGGTTGGGGTGTGAGGGGTGAGGGCTCTGGCTGGAACTGGAGATGAGGGGTTTGTGATGTTGGAGGGGCTCAGGGCTAGGGCAGAGGGTTGGGGTGTGAGGGGTGAGGGCTCTGGCTGGGGCTGGAGATGAGGGGTTTGTGATGTTGGAGGGGCTCAGGGCTAGGGCAGAGGGTTGGGGTGTGAGGGGTGAGGGCTCTGGCTGGAACTGGAGATAAGGTGTTTGGGGTGTTGGAGGGGCTCAGGGCTAGGGTAGAGGGTTGAGGGTGTGGTGGGGGGGTGAAAGATCTGGCTGGGGGTGTGGGCTCTGGGGTGGGGCAGAGCTGGGGCTGAATTTGGGGTGCAGGCAGGCTGCTCCGAAACAGGGGCCAGAGAAGAGGACTCCCCCCAGCCCTTTCTCTGCCGGCAGCAGCAAGCTCTGGGGGAGGAGCCCCCCTTTCCCGCACCCCCAGCAGCACACTCACCCCCACCACTGTCACTGCATGTGCTCCTTGGGGCCCTCTCAGGTCCAGGAATCTCCCTCGCCTCCCCTGTGGTGGGTGCCGGGGGTGCTGCGTGTGCCTCTTCCCCTGCTGTTGCCCCTGACTGTAGCCTCACTGAGGGTGAGGAATGGGGCTGCCTCCTTGGCCAGCATGGGGCAGGAGCAGTGACTGTGGGTGGGGGGGCTCCCTGTGATGGTAGAGGGTCCCGCCGGAAAAGGGAAGGGTCTGAGGTGGAAGAGCAGGCTCAGTCAGTGTGCCCTGACAGTGGAGATGGGGGAGTGCTTGGACCCTGCGGCAGCAGTTGCTGCACGGAAGAGGCAGAGACGCTCTGCTCCAGGGCCCGGGGAAGCGCATGGGAGGCCAGGTGCAGCAATAGGGGACCGGGGGAGGTGCGGGAGGGGGGGCAGCAGGTGGGGACACCCGGCCCCAAATATTGGTGGAGCTGGGCTCCTGGGCTCTGAATATTGCTGGTGCTAAGGCACCATGTGGAGATATAACTCGCCGCCCCTGGGCACTGAGAATAGGGTTTGAACCCCAGACCCACACCCCTAAAAGCATGAGCGACAGGAGCAGCTCCGTTAGCTGGCAGCTGTAGTAGACTCTTATCATCTTCCATGGACCAGCCTCTAGAGCAGGAGAAAAGACCCGCACTGGAGGAGCTACCCTTGCAACCGCTGTGTCTGCTTCCTTTTAGGACACTGATGGGTGTTGTCTGGAGATAGGGGAGGGGCTCTGCAGAGTCATAAGCCAGGAGCTGGCTCTAGGAAGGGTGAAAGAGGACACATGTTCCCGCCTGTGCTATTTGCATGTGACCCATAGGGCCTGGTGATGCCATCCTGTCCTCCCAGTGTGATGCAATCAGATGGCCTCCCCATGCAGAGACACTGCATGACTGCCTCTGAAACACATAGGGAGAGGGAGCAATGCGAGCCCTTGGAGGGCCCCCAATGAAGATAGGATCCTCGCCAGGACAGGTCATGCACCAAACTGGACCTGCAGCCAAATGCCTGGCCGGGATGCCAGGTCCCAGATATGACCCACAGACACAGATAGTTAATGTTTAGACAATGGAGCTGGAGCATGGGCAGACAGGGAGTGCAGGAAAGGAGGAGACCTTGTGACTGAACAAGCTGCCCCTGCGCAAGAGCCTTGGCTGTGTAATTTTTCCAGATTCTCCCAGGCCAGGTGCTAGGGGGTGGGGAGGACAAACGCCAGCTGGAGGGCAGTCTGCCAGGGGGTTGCAGATGGCTGGGGGAGCTGGGGCTGTGTGTGCACCAGAGGGGAAAAACGTCAGAGCCCATGCCATGTGCTCGCTGCCCCCGTGCAATCTGCAGGCTGGCGCTGCATGCCCAAGCCAATAGACTGTGCATCATACATGTGCCCGGTGGGGGTTGTCTTCACAGAGAGATGGCAGAACGGGGCCAGAGAGAGGGGGGCTTGATCCCAAGCAAAACCTCCTGAAGGGTCTGCTCATAGACAGTTCTGCTGGGTTGATGCCTGGGGGCAGGGAGGTGATTTACGGGAATATGCAGACATTAACCTTTCCACTAAATGCAATGGCAGAGGAGAAGGATGGTCTAGTGGCTAAGGCATTGGACTGGGAATGTGGGTTCACTCCCTTTCACAGCCTCCCTTCAGGCCAGTCCCTGCACCTCAATTCCCATCTGTAAAATGGGGCTAATAATCTTGTCCTTCATCTGTCCTGTAGTGTTCAATGTTAAGCCCTTTGACTCTTTCCACACACATTTTCAGCCCCTGGTACAATGGGACCCTGATCTCAGCTGATGAGTAATGCTCAGCATTCCCACGGTGGCAATGTTTTCCTCCTGGTGAGAGTGGGGAATCGCTCTGGTCAGTTGAGAGGCTTTAAAAGTTTCCTTTGAGATTCAAGAGGCTTCTCTGAGCACCAGCAGGGAAGGGAAGAGAAGGCCGGGGCAGCTAAGAACCCTGCTGCACTTTGTAGTGACTCCATGCGCAGATGCAGTTATTATAGCAATTGCATGCACATGGGGGTCAGGACCAGAACCATGGTGCTTGGCTCCTACAACACAGGCCTCTCTGAGCTAAAGGAAACCTCTAACTGTTTGGGGTAACAGCAGTTCTTGGAACCCTGAATGGACCTTGATCCAAATCCCAAAGAAGGCTCACGAGTGGTGAGGAAACTGAGGCAGGGATGGCATACATAGATGCTTACTGTTTTGCCTAGATCTGTAGATCTCTTGTGCAGTTTAAAGTAAAGAGCAATTGTTTTAGAAATCCCTTTGCAAAGTCTGTACATTATTTTCTTCAACTGTCACGTGTCCCTGAAAATTTAAGCTATAAGCTGACTGGTCACCTGGATAAAGCTCAGTGAACAGACATGCTTAAACTACTGGGGGCTCAGCACTGGTCCTGTGCAGCTGGACTGAGGGTCCCACTTTTGAAAGGGGTACCAGAGAATCCATCCCCAGGGAGTAAGCCTAAAGGCCAAAGAAAGAGTGTGCCTAGAGCTTACCTAGAAGAGGAGCTAAAATCACATAGATTCAATGTCGGCATCATAGAATCATAGAAGATGACTGTTGGAAGAGACCTCAGGAGGTCATCTAGTCCAAACCAAAGCAGGACCAATCCCCAACTAAATCATCCCAGCCAGGGCTTTGTCAAGCCTGACCTTAAAAACCTCTAAGGAAGGAGATTCCACCACCTCCCTAGGTAACCCGTTCCAGTGCTTCGCCACCCTCCTGGTGAAATAGTGTTTCCTTATATCCAACCTAGACCTCCCTCACTGCAACTTGAGACCATTGCTCCTTGTTCTGTCATCTGCCACCACTGAAAACAGCCATGCTCCATCCTCTTTGGAACCCTCCTTCAGGTAGCTGAAGGCTGCTATCAAATCCCCCCTCACTCTGCTCTTCTCTTCTGCAGACTAAATAAGCCCAGTTCCCTCAGCCTCTCCTCATAAGTCATGTACCCCAACCCCCTAAACATCTTCGTTGCCCTTCACTGGACTGTCTCCAATTTGTCCACATTCTTTCTGTAGAGGGGGCCCTAAACTGGATGCAATACTCCAGATGTGGCCTCACCAGTGCCGAATAGAGGTGAATAATCACATTCCTCGATCTGCTGGCAATGCTCCTACTAATGCAGCCCAATATGCTCTTAGCCTTCTTGGCAATGAGGACACACTGTTGACTCATATCAAGCTTCTCGTCCACTGTAATCCCCAGGTCCTTTTCTGCAGAACTGCCGCTTAGCCCGTCGGTCCCCAGCCTGTAGCGGTGCATGGGATTCTTCCGTCCTAAGTGCAGGAGTCTGCACTTGTCCTTGTTGACCCTCATCAGATTTCTTTTAGCCCAATCATCCAATTTGTCTAGGTCACTCTGGACCCTCTCCCTATCCTCCAGTGTATCTACCTCTCCCCACAGCTTAGTGTCATATGCAAAGTTGCTGAGGGTGCAAGACTATCCCATCATCCAGATCATTAATGAAGATGTTGAACAAGACTGGCCTCAGGACCGACCCTTGGGGCACTCCGCATGATACCAGCTAGACATCAAGCCAAGATCACTACCCACTGAGCCCGACAATCTGGCAGCTTTCTATCCACCTTATAGTCCATACATCTAATCCATACTTTTTTAACTTGCTGGCAAGAATACCGCGGGAGACAGTACCAAAAGCTTCCCTAAAGTCAAGATATATCCTGTCCACTGCTTTCCCCATATCCACAAAGCCACTTATCTCCTCATAGAAGGCAATCAGGTTGGTCAGGCATGACTTGCCCTTGGTGAATCCATGTTGACTGTTCCTGATCACCTTCCGCTCCTCCAAGTGCTTCAAAAGCACTTCAAAAGCAGGTTTCCTTGAGGACCTGCTCCATGATTTTTCCAGGGACTGAGGTGAGGCTGACCGGTCTGTAGTTCCCCAGATTTTCCTTCTTCCCTTTTTTAAATGTGGGCACTATATTTGCCTTTTTCCAATCGTTCGGGACCTCCCCCAATTGTCACGAGTTTTCAAAGATAATGGCCAATGGCTCTGCAGTCACATCAGCTAACTTCCTCAGCACCCTCAGATGCATTAGATCCAGCCCCAGTCACTTGTGCATGTCCAGCTTTTCTAAATAGTCCTTAACCTGTTCTTTCACCGCTGAGGGCTGCTCACCTCCTCCCCACACTGTGCTGCCCTGTGCAGCAGTCTGGGAGCTGACCTTGTCTGTAAAGACCGAGGCAAAAAAAGACTTGAATACTTTGGCTTTTTCCACAACCTCTGTCAATAGGTTACCACCCCCATTCAGTAAGGGGCCCACACTTTCCCTGTAGAAACCCTTCTTGTTACTCTTCACACCCATCCAAACAGCAGCCTGATGAGTCTCCAGCAGGGGACCTCAATCAGGGCTGTGAAGGAAATGAGCTTTGCATTTAGTTCTGAGCACTGTGAGGCCCATGAGCTCTTCTCTCTTGTTGCAGTGAGTTTCACAGTCTGGGTCCAGCTCCTGTGAAAGTTCTGTCGTTGTCAACCTGCCCTAGTGGCTGGCAATCTCCTCACCCAGGTTGAATGTAGCCATCCGGAGACCTATGGCTGCAGAGGGGGCAGCGTCTCTCTGTTAGATAATGCCAATCCCATGGAGGGGCCTGACTATAGGGACAGCTGTCCTTTCATCTGCCTAGCTCAATGTCATCAGCCATGCCTGCCAGTAGCACCGTCTGCTGACCAGGAAAGGCCCTGCAGGCACACTTCCCTCCACACCTTCTACTGGGGTTCAGAGACTCTAACCACTATTTCCCTTCTCTAGAGGCCTAATTCACTAATTCACTGAGTTCATACAGCTTCCCCAAAAGGCTCCTCTTTAGGCCCAGGGGTCCTAACACCCTCCTTGGGGTTTGGGTCTCCCGCCTTGGGGCCTGAGGCCCACAGCTCCCCTTGCTGGGCTGTGCTCGCTACCCCAGACCAGCTGCAGCTTCCAGCCAGATCCTTCTTCACCTGCTCCTTGTCTCCAACCATCCTCCAACCTCAGCAGGCAGCCTTCTCCAGCTGATGTCTCTCTGATCTGAGGGAAGCTGCAGAATATATACAGGCCTCTTCTCCTAGCTCATTCCCAATTAGTTGGGTGAGGGGGGAGCCTTGCCCCGCCCACTCTACAAATCTCCCAGTCCCAAACCTTTGAAAAAACAGTAACAGACTTTCTCCCAAGCACAACTTATTCCCTGGACTGCTTCCTCTCCACCAATATTGCCTAACTTTTTTGCCTATATCAAAACCTCCCAAAATCTTAAAGGGCCATGCCATGTGACTAGGGTGAGCTGTCCGGTAGGCTCCACTATCTTTAGCGAGGTAGACTTCCCCATCATACTACATTACACATAGGCTTGGAAGAATTCAGTTTTTTAAAAAAATTTCACTTGATAATATCAGTGTTTATTTGTAAACATTTTTTTCAGATTTGTATCTACTTCCGTTTTCACAGTTGCTCAAAATTACAGGTTTTAAGCATTTTTTAATTTTATTTTCATCAATTTAAATTTTCAGCGGCAGGAAATTATGGGGGTCAGACGACAGCGGAGTCAGACAATAATTAGTTACTGACAATAGATTCTGAGATTCAGAAAGATAAAGCTATTTAACCATTAAAACACAAATCATTCTTAAGCAGTGTTTTTCTTACTTTGCCTATTGGTAAATTTCTGTTATTATCAATGGAAATATTTTTTGATTGTTTGTGTGTGTGTACCATGACATTGAAGTTTACTGATGTTTATTAATAAAAATCGGATCCTTTCAAACCTATAGAATTTATGGATCTGAACTAGATCAGTAGCTACCACATCCATCCACCCACCCACCCCTCCAACGCATCTATACTGTGCTCCTCTCTGCAGTACACTGTTCATCTGGGCATCCTGCATGCCATAGAGCTTCTGCAATGTGTGTGCAGAGCTTGCTACTGTCTAGCTCCGTTCTGTAGCCACATGACTGACTTTCTTATAGTCTAGCTATACTAGAGAAGGTCCCTGATCAAACTCCCAGCTCTGACCCAGATTTTGGGGAGATTCAGGTCTAGATCAGAGTGTCAGGGCTCTCTCGCTCACGCTTTGTGAGTAAGAGCCATTGTACCCACGCTGTTCAATCTGCCTCTCCAGGGTTGGGCTCTGGTTTGCTTTATGGCCAGAATTACACGGTGGCATCACCTCCCTGTGGTAACAGCTCAGCTCCAGCCCATGGTGGTACTACGAGTCCTGTGATCTGCCTTCACATGCCGCATCCTCCAGCTGGGGTGACTGGCAGTCCTGGGAGCAGAACGGGGCATAGAAACCGAGCTGTCGGGATCCAGTCACAGGGTGGAGGACGGACAAAGCATCTATTATGCCTCCCAAGTCAAATGAATTAAACAGGAAGGACACAAAAGGAAGTGAGTGACTGGCATGAGGCGGAGAAGGGCCAGAATGCCATCCCGGGAGAAGGGAGGCATCTGCACTCTGAGGACGCATACACCTCGGGCAGTTGCAGGGCAACCATCCCTGTCACCAATTTGCCTCTGAGCAGGAGCGGACACTCAGGATCCGCAGCCCAGCCAGGCCTGGGGCTACTTACCAAGAGCCACACCAGCAGCTTTTGTGATATGGAGACCGACATGGCAAGGTCACCATCTCAGCCCACGCTTGCCACCAAACAACCAGTCGGGGCGGGGATGCTTGAGGTAGCTAGTGTTGCTGGGTCGGAGTCAAACCAGTGACCTCCAATGGAAGTGGGAGGCTGGGCTTGCCAGTCCACTGAAGCCACCCAGTCCCCCAAGGGAGGTGATCTGTTTTCCTTAGCCAGGCAATGTTAGTGTCTCCTGCCCAACGCTAGCAGAGGTTTCTGTAAACCTTGCTTCCGAGTACTTAGTCTCACTCAAGTTGGGTGCATACAAGTGTCTGGGTGAAACTTAGTGACAGGAGGTCAGATGAGATGATCTGATGGTCCCTTTTGGGCTGTGAAACTATAAAAGCTCAGCATGTTTCCTGCTGCAGCCAATGGTGGGGTGGGGGTCCCTTTGGGGCCATCTGCTAGACCCTACAGTGCACCCTGGGGCCAGGACTGAACTGATGGGGGGCGGGGGGTGATCTTTCCTGCCCGACTCAGTCCTCGCAGTGTGTATCAACATGGGCCAGACTTGTCTTCCTTTCTAGGACCCTTTCCAAGCAGTTGTGCAAGCAAAGCCGTGGGGGGCCCAGTCAGAATGTCCTTTGTCATCTGATTTGGCAACACACTTTGCACTAGAGAGAAACAACTGTGATCCAGCAAACTATTATACCTGGGAACACAGCGCGTCACGAGGGTCTGCTCTGACATCCGGCCCTCGAGCTGGGACACACACGCATACACATTCCGAGCAGGCAAGTGGGCGAAAGAATAGAGCAGTGGCCAGCCACATCCCAGTTTCCCCTTATCAGAATGAGTGTCCCCTACTCTGCCACCATACATTGTGAAAACCCCCCGTCATTGGTAACTGACCAATGGGAAGCTGCAGGACTCTGCCCCCTTCCCTCCCCTAAGAACTTGGTAGCAATTGGCTACCAATCCGCTAGCAGGGGACACTGTCCTTGATCCAGACGGGCTGTTCATCTCATCGTGTTAAGTAAATAGATATTTTAAAATATAATCAACAGCTAAAAGGAGGAAAATAGTCTGGACTGAAACATGACAGGTCCATGCCTGCGACAAGATTCGGGTCCCAGCTACACCCATGTCAAACTGAAAGCTTTCCACTGACTGTGTTGGAGTTACTCTAGATTACCAAAGTGCAAATGAGGTCAGAGCCCATGAGGTATAGAATAATAATCCCTAGCTGTTATCATCAGGAGATCTCAAAGCACTTTACAAAGGAAGTGAGTATTTTGATCGCCATTTTACAGATGGGGAAACTGAGGCCCAGGGAGACTTGTTTGAGGTCACATGGGAAATCTGTGGCAGAGTAGGGAATTGAATGCAGGTCTCCCACAACTCCGGCTACAACCCTAACCACTGGGCTATTCTTCCTGACTCACCCTCTACTACTCACTTAATCAGGTTGCTGCTCTTTTCAGGATCTATTTACACTGGAAAAAAGCCACATGACAGCGAGTCTCAGATCCCTGGTCATCTGACTTGGGCTCGTGGGGCTCATGCTATGGGGCTAAAAATAGCAGTGTAGACATTCCTGCTGTGGTCAGTTGACCCAGGCTCTAAGCCCAACTGCCATGGAGTTTTTTCTATAATGTAGCTGTACCTTCAGATTCCCTGCCAATGTTTCCAGATCTCTCTGGTTCTGAGGTGCCTAGAAGTGGTGGAATCTCCTTCCTTAGAAGTTTTTTTAAGGTCAGGCTTGACAAAGCCCTGGCTGGGATGATTTAGTTGGGGATTGGTCCTGCTTTTGAGCAGGGGGTTGGACTAGATGACCTCCTGAGGTCCCTTCCAACCCTGATATTCTATGATTCTATGATTAAGTGAATGCTGAACTCAGATGAAGTGAGCTGTAGCTCACGAAAGCTCATGCTCAAATAAATTGGTTAGTCTCTAAGGTGCCACAAGTACTCCTTTTCTTTTTGCGAATACAGACTAACACGGCTGTTACTCTGAAACCTATCACCAGGACTGTGCTGAACTGTACTGACTGGGGCTAGCATTTCCCAGGCATGCACCCTGGCGACGTAACTCTCTCACTTAGCCAAAAGCTACAGATGAACCCTAGAGCCCTCCAGAAAGGAGCACGGAGCCTACAAACATGTGGCAGATATTAGTCACGTTGCTTTAAAGCATGACTGGAAGGCACTCAGCTACTACGAGGATGGGCGCAGTATAAGAATCAACAGAGAACAGAATAGGATACACTATTGACAGAGAAGGGCTCAAGCTGTTCCAGCTCCCAGAGTCTCTCCCTCCAGAACTTTGAGGAGTTTGGATCTTGGGGTTGGTTGTGCCCAATTCAGAGGTCAAATTGCACCCTTCACAGCTCTGTTTTGATCTAAAAAAGTCTGAGGGTTCTTGCATTTAGGGTCAGACCCATCCCAGCAATGGTGGGGGGAGGAGAGGTGGGAGAAAGGTGATGGTATTGGGAGGACAGGCCAATGTCAATCAATGTGAGGGAGAGCAGTTAACTGAATCAAGGACTGTGATACAATGGGGGACATGTTCAAAAGCACCAGAGTGATTTAGGAGCTTCAGTCCAAGTCTCAGAAGTGACCTAACGCCTGGGAGCTAAGTCCCATGCCCCCAAGGACCTGCAGCACAGATCCTCAGAGGTATTTAGGCACCTAATTCCCTTTGGTTTTAATAGGTGTTAGGTGCCTAATACCTTTGAGGATGTGGGTGCAGGTGACTTTTGAAAATGGCACTTGGGGTCCTAAATCACTGAGACGCTTTTTAAAATGTTCCCAATCTTGACAGGACAAAATGATCCCCTCGAGAAAAGCTGGAGCAGGCAGACCTAGCTTCATGCTCCGAAGGTGGAGTGAGATGGGCTTATGGAATGACCATCTTCCAGAGTCAATCCCGACGCCCTGAGGATACCAGGCCCCAAGGCCCAGATGTATAAATGAGGAGCTGTTGGCTCAAGCAGTCAGGACTGGGGCCCTGTCGTTTCAGGTGCAGTACAGACACATTGGTCCAGGCTGATCTGAAGAGCAGAGCCTGGCAGCCAGGCCCAAACCTGACGGGACCCAGCTACACGTGTCTAGGGTTGCCAACTGTGACTGAAGATGTTCCGGGAGACTTCCCCAACCCCACCCCCAACATGACGTAATGTCATTTTCTTAAAATATCCTCCCAGATTGCTTTCAATAGTTATCAGGAGATCAATGCTGATTCCGGGAGACTCCAGGCCAATCCTGGAGAGTTAGCAACCCTACAAGTGTCAGGTTTGGATCAGGTCTGAAAAAAACCTGTCCCTCTTGTGCTCAGACTGGGTCTGAGCAGACCTCTCCCAAAGAGACGAGGTTAGCCAACCCCAGCGCACTGCTCAGAACCAGCCTCTTGACCTTCACCCCTAGAAGGCCACCGTTGGGGGAGACCCCTCTCCAGGATCTTTGGAGGACTAGGCAGAAGAAGGGGAACAGAGACACACACCCCAGGAGCAGGACCGGCTCTAGGCACCAGCAAAGCGAGCACGTGCATGGGGCTGCACAATTCCAGGGGCGGCGTTCCGGCCTTTCTTTTTTTGCTTGGGCAGTTGCGCTATTGGAGCTTGGGGCAGCAAAAAACCTAGAGCCGGCCCTGCCCAGGAGCTTGCCCTTACAGCACCCACACAGCACCATCTCCATCCATAAACCCCCTTTAGGGCCTGGGCAGTTTTGCTTCCTGCTGTGTGAGGGGCACGCATCTGAAACAGGATGGGAGGAAAGACTATCACCTTAAACCCCCTGCCCGCCAGCATCTCCACCTGCCTCTGTACTCTGCCCCCTCGCTCCTCGTCGGACCCACCCTGCGCACCCCACATCTGCCAGCTCCCAGCTGCTGCACTGACTGAGAACAGCTCTACTGCTTTGCATCACCTTCCTTCAGGCAAGGTGACTGCCCTGGAGCTTGGCACTTGTTTGGGTTTGGCTCAGGGCTCGGATCATGATCCCTGCTTGGATTTCAGGCTGCAACTTCCAGCTTCTCCCAGTTCCCACATGCTAAAGCATAGCTGATGTTCTTTCGCCATTCTGTCCTGGGCAAAGCCTGGGGACCAGCCAACCCAGTGATCTCTGCGCTCCCTTTCTCTAGCGTAAGATGCCTCCTGTGTTGTTCAGAAACAGAGTTCAGAGTGGCAGCTTGCCAGGACTTAATAAAAACTGGTGATTAAAATTCACAACCTGACAGAGGGACAAACTGTGCTCCAGGTTAGTCACAAAAGGGCTTTTTCCATTCCCAGGCCATGTGGAAAGAGTGGAGTATAGTGGCTAGAGGACCTGGAGTCCTGCATTCTGATCCCAGTGCTACCATGGATTTGTTGTGATATATTTGTTATATCCACGGATAGAATCATAGAATCATAGAATATTAGGGTTGGAAGAGACCTCAGAGGTCATCTAGTCCAATCCCCTGCTCAAAGCAGGACCAACCCCAACTAAATCATCCCAGCCAGGGCTTTGTCAAGCCGGGCCTTAAAAACCTCTAAGGATGGAGATTCCACCACCTCCCTAGGTAACCCATTCCAGTGCTTCAACACCCTCCTAGTGAAATAGTGTTTCCTAATATCCAACCTAGACCACTGCAACTTGAGACCATTTCTCCTTGTTCTGTCATCTGCCACCACTGAAAACAGCCGAGCTCCATCCTCTTTGGAACCCTCCTTCAGGGAGTTGAAGGCTGCTTCAAATCCCCCCTCACTCTTCTCTTCTGCAGACTAAACAAGCCCAGTTCCCTCAGTCTCTGCTCGTAAGTCATGTGCTCCAGCCCCCTGATCATATTTGTTGCCCTCCGCTGGACTCTCCAATTTGTCCACATCCCTTCAGTAGTGGGGGGACCAAAACTGGGTGCAATACTCTAGGTGTGGCTTCACCAGTGCTGAATAGAGGGGAATAACCCACTTCCCTCGATCTGCTGGCAATGCTCCTACTAATGCAGCCCAGTATGCTGTTAGCCTTCTTGGCAACAAGGGCACACTGCTGACTCATATCCAGCTTCTCATCCACTGTTATCACCAGGACCTTTTCTGCAGAACTGCCACTTAGCTAGTCGATTCCCAGCCTGTAGCGGTGCATGGGATTCTTCCGTCCTAAGTGCAGGACTCTGCACTTGTCGAACCTCATCAGATTTTTTTTGGCCCAATCTTCCAATTTGTCT
Organism: Lepidochelys kempii; assembly: GCF_965140285.1. Classification (NCBI taxonomy): domain Eukaryota; kingdom Metazoa; phylum Chordata; order Testudines; family Cheloniidae; genus Lepidochelys; species Lepidochelys kempii. The sequence continues at coordinate 48,548,072 of NC_136386.1, read as the reverse complement.
ATGTCACTCTGGACCCTACCCCTACCCTCCAGCGTATCTACCTCTCCCCCCATCTTAATGTCATCTGTGAACTTGCTGAAGGTGCAAGACTATCCCATCATCCAGATAATTAATAAAGATGTTGAACGAAACCGGCCCCAGGACCAACCCTTGGGGCACTCTGCTTAACACCGGCTGCCAGCTAGACATGGAGCCATTGATCACTACCCATTGAGCCCGACAATCTAGCCAGCTTTCTACCCACCTTATAGTCCATTCATCCAGCCCATACTTTTTAACTTGCTGGTAAGAATACTGTGGGAGACTGTATCAAAAGCTTTGCTAAAGTCAAGGAACAACACGTCCACTGCTTTCCCCACATCCACAGAGCCAGTTATTTTATCATTGAAGGCAATCAGGTCGGTAAGGCATGACTTGCCCTTGATGAATTCATATTGACTGTTCCTGATCACCTTCCTCTCCTCCAAGTGCTTCAAAATGTTTTCCTTGAAGACCTGCTCCATGATTTTTCCAGGGACTGAGGTGAGGCTGACCCATCTGTAGTTCCCCAGATTCTCCTTCTTTCCTTTTTTAAAGATGAGAACTATATTTGCCTTTTTCCAATCGTCCAGGACCTCCCCCGATCACCATGAGTTTTCAAAGATAATGGCCAATGGCTCTGCAATCACATCCGCTAACTTCCTCAGCACCCTCGGATGCATTAGATCTGGACTCATGGACTTGCGCATGTCCAGCTTTTCTAAATAGTCCTTAACCTGTTCTTTCACCACTGTGAAGGCTCCTCCCCATACTGTGCTGCCCAGGACAGCAGTGTGGGAACTGACCTTGTCTGTGAAGACAGAGGCAAAAAAAGCATTGAGTACTTCAGCTTTTTCCACATCATCTGTCACTATGCTGCCTCCCCCATTCAGTAAGGGTCTCACACTTTCCCTGACCTTCTTCTTGTTGCTAATATACCTGTAGATACCCTTTTTGTTACCCTTCACATCCCTTGCTAGCTGCAACTGCAGTTGTGTTTTGGCCTTCCTGATTACACCCCTGCATGCTCGAGGAATATTTTTATACTCCTCCCTAGTCATCTGTCCAAACTTCCACTTCTTGTAAGCTTCCTTTTTGTGTTTAAGCTCACCGAAGATTTCATTGTTAAGCCGTACTGGTCGCCTGCCATATTTTCTATTCTTTCTGCACATCAGGATGATTTGTTCCTGCGCCCTCAGTAAGGCTGCTTTAAAATACAGTGAACTCTTCTGGACTCCTTTCCCCTCATATTAGCCTCCCAGGGGATTCAGCCGATCAGTTCCCTGAGGGAGTCAGTCTGCTTTTCTGAAGTCCAGAGTCCGTATTTTGCTACTCTGCTTTCTTCCTTTTGTCAGGATCCTGAACTCAACCATCTCATGGTCACGGCTGCCCAGGTTGCCACCCACTTCTACTTCCCCTACCAATTCTTCCCTGTTTGTGAACAGCAGGTCAAGAGGAGCATGGCCCCTAGTTGGTTCCTCCAGTAGGTGCACCAGGAAGTTGTCCCCAACACTCTTCAAAAACGTCCTGGATTGTCTGTGCACTGCTGTATTGCTCTCCCAGCAGATGTCAGGGTGATTGAAGTCCCCCTTTAGAACCAGGGCCTGTGTTCTGGAAACTTCAATTAATTGTCCAAAGAAAGCCTTGTCTACCTCATCCTCCTGGTCCGAGGGTCTATAGCACACGCCCACCACAACATCACCCTTGTTGCTCTCGCTTCTAAACTTAACCCAAAGACTCTGTTCCACCAGCTTGGACTCCCTTTACCCTGTCTTGCTGAATCAGGCTCTCCGGCCTCTTGCAGCACACACACACACAGGTAGGGCCACACCCAGCTGCAGACAACAGACTGAAGTCAGCTCTGTGTGAGAGGATTCACCCAGCACTCATGTGCACATCCCCTTTGCTGCCCTGGCCTCAAGCGCCACCCCTGCAGCTCCCATTGGCCGGGAACCATGGCCAATGGGAGCTGCAGGGGCAGCGTCTGCAGATGGGGCAGCACACAGCAGAGCCGTCTGGCTGTGCCTCTGCGTAGGAGCAACATGCTGCTGCTTCCGGGAGCCACTTGAGGTAAGCGGCTCCCAGAGCCTGCACCCCTGAGCCACCTCCCCACACCCCAACCCCCTGCCCCATCCCTGATCCCCCTCCCACCCTCTGAACCCTTTGGTCACAGCCCAGAGCACCCTCCTACACTCCAAACCCCTCATCCCCAGCCCCACCCCAGAGCCCGCACCCCCAGCTGGAGCCCTCACCCACCCCCCCACTGCACTCCACCCCTCAGCCCCAGCCCGGAGCCCTCTCCCACACCTTGAACTCCTCATTTCTGGCCCCAACCTGGAGCCACCACCCCAACCCAGAGCCCTTCCCCCCTCCCGCACCCCAACCCCAATTTCTTGAGCATTCATGGCCTGCCATACAATTTCCATAGCCAGATGTGACCCTCGGGCCAAAAATTTTGCTCACCCCGCTTTAGATACAGAAATGATACATGCATACAAATTGGATAATCACATTCAGTAAATCATAACCTTTCCAATGATAACTTACAAGACGCATCTTGCATAACATATATCTGAGTTAGGCCACATTCATAACATAACCATATTTCTAGGAAGAATATGGGGTGTAACATCACAACTTCCCAGCAGTGTGTGACAATAAATACATTAGAGAATGGGAGTTTTCCAGATACTACAAAGATGGGAGCCGTATATGTCTGGTATATGGATGGAGAGGTAGGATGGGGGTCTGTAGGTTTGCACTTCTGCTGGATTCTGGTCTAAGTGCTGATGCATTGCAGGAATTAGGCACGTGTAAGATGCACTCCTGTGCCCAACCTACACCAGAAGCCTTGGGAGTCATGGCTCTAGCTCTCAGGGATTCCAGGAACCATTGTCACAGAGCTGAGAGCCCCAGCTTCTAGTTTCCTGGCTCCCCGTCAGTCCACTAGGAGTCAGGGCTTAGGCAGGAGCCTTGGAGTTTGGGCTCCACTATTTGATTTGGTTCTGAAACTTTCACAGGGAAATGTTTCAATGTGTCAAAACCATTTTTTTAAATCTTCCCATCCACAGGACCCTTCACACTGGCTATTGTTTATTCAGAAATAGAATGAATGTTCTTCCCACAGTTTCAGAATTTCCCATGGAACAGAAATTCTGCCTTAGGCCCAACTCTATAGAGCAGATCTTCCAGAAAGGCAGCCAGCCTGGATCTGAAGACTTCGAGAGATGGAGAATCCACCACTTCCCTTGGGAGCTTGTTCCAGTGGTTGATCGCCCTCGCCGTTAAACATTTGTACCTTGTTTCTAATTTGAATTTGTCTGGCTTGCATTTGTCTGCACAGCACAGCGCATGCCATCTTCCATCCAGGCAGCTGTGGCTTCAATCCTATTGAGAGCAAAGGTGGTTGGCAGCCTTGTGGAAAGTGGGCAATTTTCATGACTCAGAAGGCGTATTCGGGGGGAACTAGGGTATATGTATGTGCATACAGGGTAACACCAGGAGGAAGAATTTGGGGTGGGTTGGTGGGGTGCACAGGGGAAGGTAGGGAGGTGCAAAACGGAGGGTGAATTTGGAGGAGAGAAGTAAGGCAGAAAGCAAACCATTAGAAATGGGAGCATTTGCTTTGAGCTTCTGGTTAGTGTCATGTGTAAAATTTTTAATATAAAAATACCAAGGAAATTCCCACACAAAAACTACATTAAGACAGAGTTAAGAGTGAGAGTACGTATCAGTAATTTACGGTGAAATCCATCACAAGGTGATCATAATTATCTCCAAACTAGTCTTTACAAATCCAGAAAATTCACAGTTATGGTTAAACTTAAAAGAAATCCAAACATGTTAGGGTAAGAAATGCACAGTTAAAGCACCCAAATAATCTTAACTCTTCCCTGAACTGATGTCATGTAATAGCCATACAATGAGGATTAAGTCATGTTAGTGTTTAATGTGGAAAATGCAGAGTGACCCCCGCCCCTGCAAATGCCTGGATCTGCAGAGGACAAACGGCTAGAGACAGGCCTGACCTTAAGTTGGGATCTACATTTGTGTTTAATGGAGATTTAGGCTCCCAAGGTCTGGGCATGGGCCAGGTCCTCATCAGAGCCAAAACAGCTTGCTGAAGAGTATCCGTGTTTGTTTGTGCTTTGAGGTCTCTCTGCAGAAGGAAAAGAGTTGCAGAAAAGCCGAATTCCTCCCCTCTGTGAACACATACCCTACACAAAGGGCAAATGGGTTGTTGAGATGATGGTTTTCAGGTGATAAATAAACAACAAATTCTGACCAGAGGAAGATCAAGAGCTCTGTAAAACTGGTGAATGTTGTGAGCTTGATGCTATTTATACATCTGTTTGTCAGGCAGTCAGACCAAGCCCAAAGGACTGATGGAAAACCAAGACCAAGACCCCGGTCAACGAGAATGACAGGGGTACTGTGGGTCAGGACTGGCAGTATGCAGGCAGAGCTGGATGGAGGCAGCTTGCACAAGAGCTACCTGTGCCAGCACTGCCAGTTTCGGCTCAGTAAGTGCTGGAATGACAGGGGAGAGCCAGGGCAGGCCTGGGAGGGCATTTGCTGAGTCTGCAAGAATCACCCATGCTAGGCCTGCCTGGCCAGGCAATGAGCCTTCCCACCGAACACGCCTTGGATTAAATCAGGGCTTCGGGGGCTAGGGTAGAGCTCTACCAACACCCGCCTATGTTATATGTATACATTGCACCATTATTGCTAATCCTTTATTCTTTGGGGCACCTAGAGGGCAACCAGACCTGTGCCCCTTTGCGCGGTACACGTGGAATGAACGCCCCAGGTCACATCACCTGCAGGGAATGAACCTGGGGCCTCTGGCTCTGAAAGCATGAGGTGTGATTGCTTGAGCTAAAGTACCATGGGATGCATTTTAGAAGGTACTGAGGCACCTAACTTCCATTGAAATCAGTGGGCATTAGGCACCTAAATACCTGGGCCTATGGCCATTGACTCAGAGCCAGACATTGTAAGAAACTGCAAGAGTAGACCCCTGGACTGTTGGGCTTGGGGGATACTGGTGCTGCTACCTCACCACCGGAAGCACAATCTAGGCTTCTGCTGTCAAGCCAAGCCAGGCTCTGTAGGAAATACTGCCCAGCAGGGCCTGAGTGGCAGCCAATCCCATCCCACTGATTGGCTGATGCTAGTATTTAAACCAGGAAGCCACGATGAGCTGGGAGTGGTTGTGAGTCAGGCTTTGCTGGGTGGTATTTCCTGCAGAGCCTAACTTCACAGGATCCTCCAGCAGCGACCCCGTCTAAGCTTCCAATGGTGAGGCAGCAACATCAGCAGCACTAACTGTCCCCAGTGTTCCTAGATTCTACTCCTCCAGGCTCTCGCAGGAGCAGACTCAAACAGAGCTGCTCAGGAATGTTTCGATTAAATGTTATTTCTGTTGGAAAATGCAGATTTGTCAAAATGGGCATTTTTTGTGGGAAAGGGTCAGTTTTGAAGAATTTTTCAACAAAAAATAATTTCGGAAAAAATGTTTTGAAATGTTAAAACATATTTTGACATTTTCTAAATGAAAAATCCTAGTTATCTTGTTCAGAGACATTTTCTTTACAAACTTAAATTATACTTTAAAAATACATTGAAAATGGTTGAAATAGAAACATCATGTTCTGACTGATCCAAACTGAAATTTTTTTTGGAATTTCATGAAAATTTTCAAGATTTTGACTTTTCATACTGATTTGGGATGGGAAAGTTTTTTATATTTTGAAAATGTTCTTAGGATCAGGAAATCATTCAAACCACTATTCCTGGTCTAGCCTCTAGAGGGAGACAAAAAGCAGGGATGAGGGTAGGACCCAGGAGTTGGAGGAGAACTTCAAGCAGGAAAGATTCACACAGAAGAGTTTATAGAAGTCACATAAGGAAAAAATTGAGAAAATCTAAACACCCTAATGTCTTTTCACTGACACCTGAACATGAGGCTAAAAACCCAGCTGCCTCCCAATCAGGATCTGCAGGGCTTTCACACTGTCTTTCCCAGACGTGTCATCCCACTGCAGAAGCCTTTAGCTCTGGTGTTGCAGTGTGAAAGCAGACCAGCCCATTTGCTAAATGCCACTGACAGCATTTTGCTTCTCAGTCCCTGGAGTTATGAACACAATGGTTGGCAGAAAGACAGCATGGCTAGCTTCAAATGGGGAGATGGAAAGAACCCATAAGTCTCGGGCCTTCTGGCTTATTTTAACTAAAAGATTTTGTTTTTGAAGATGGTCAGTGTTAATGGTTTTGTAGGTGTGACAGTCAGAATGTCACAAACATTTGTGACAGGCATGGCCAGGCAGGTATGTTGCACCTCTGTGTGACCATCTTCTTGATATTTCACCGAAGGGTGGGTTGTGTGGGTTCTCTACTGAGAGCTAAGAACTGGCTGATCATCATGGTTAGTGAAGATGTTTCTATTCTGCCATTTTAAGAGAGATGTAAAATGTAGAATATTTTGTTCCAAAACTGTTGGAGGTGAAACACTGGGGGTTGGGGGGCGGTCTCATACTCAATCAAGAGTGAGCACAATCAGCATCTTTTGACCCAGCCCAGCCCTGTATTTACATGCAGGCCTGATATTTCCAAAGAAATGAACCTGAAGAACAGACTGAATAGGGGACTGTAGCGGGGTGGACACCCACTAGGGCCCAGAGGGGTTTAAGATAGCCCTGGGAGAGGGCTGGGGCAGGGGAAGAGGTGGGCTGATTGGCAGAGCAGCCGCAGCTGGGGGCCAAGCCCCAAACAGACCCAGTGGGCCTTATAAAAGCCAGGGAAGCCAGGAGCAGAAGAGCGCTCTCTCTCTAGCTCTGAGAGGGAAGGACCTGGCTGCAGAGATCTGAATAGAGGACTTAGTTTGGCGCATGGCTGGGGAAAGGCCAGGGGAGCTCTGGCCTAGGAAAGCCCCAGGCTGCAGGCCTGGGAAGGCCTATTAGGTACGGGGGTTGCAGGGGCAGCCACGGGTAGGCAGAGGCAGCAGCTCCAAACCCAACCTTGTCTGTGATGAGTGGCTCATACTGCAGTCTGCCCCAGGGCGTGGGGGCTAGCTGGTGACTGGCAGGAGCCTACGACTGAGGCAAGGTAGGGATAGTGGGTGGGGGGTTCCTGTGGGAGGGGGAGACCCAGAACTGTGGGGTACTGCCAGAGGGCAGCACCCAGTAAAAGGGACACCAGGGTCCTGGGAGGGACAGGGGAGCCAGCAGCAAGGCAAGACACCAGCCTAAAGAGGGCACCCTGGAACACTAATTCCCAAGGACAACCAGCAGGAGGCACCGCCGGTGAGTCTGCACCCGGTTACAGGGACCCTCAGGGCTGAGCTGACATTAATAAAATGCCCTTTTTATGAAAAGAGACAAAACACTTGGGACTGGATAAGAGAAGAAGAAAGGGCACAAGAAGAGATCCATGATGGCAGTGACATTCTGCCAGCGGGAGTGTCTTATGAAAAGTGGATCCCAGTTCTCTTGACTGGACAAGCACTGCACGGCGTAACCATTGGGTGAGAAATACCTTATTAGGCTGGACAGGAACTTATTAATAAATACAGGCTCAAGACTGCTTCGTATGTTTTTCTTTTACCTGTAACCTTATGTTTCCAAATCCTTTTATTTGCTTTTGTTTGGCTCTTTAACTCAAGCTTTGTTAAATAAGCTGCAGTTTGGTTTTATCGCCCTGCCTTGTGCTAAGGAGAGGGTTAAACTGAGGTGCAGCCCATAAACTGGGGTTCCCTGCTTTCACGGAGCAGCAGATCGGTGTACGTTCTGGGTGTCCAGGAGGCAAGGGGCTGGGCACTCGAGTGTAACAAGAGGGGCATGCTAATTGGTAGCCAGCACTGGAAAAGAATGGGGCTTGCAGAGCCCAGAGCGGAGCGCTTGTGCTGCCATTGGCTGGCACAGTTCGAAGGATTTCCCTCAGTGGGCACAGACGAGACTCTCTCGCACTGTAAACAGGCGGTAGTGATTCACCTCTGTTAACTCCAAAAACTGTCGCAGTGACACAAGTCACTGCTGACCCACAGCCCCTTACTATATCAATCCTGGGTTCTGGGTTCAGGCCTGATGCCCCTCAATCCCAACCCACAGGAATACGAAATAGCTAAATGATACACTTGCCTTCCAGAAAGAAAAGCATAAAAGGTAATTAAATCAAAGCTTCTGCTGATGTGTGGAAATACAAATCGGGCACATTTGTCTCTGGAAAGTTGCAGTGGGGGTGGTTTAGGTTGGATATCAGGAAAATCTTTTTCACTAGGTGGGTGGTGAAACACTGGAATGCGTTACCTAGGGAGGTGGTAGAATCTCCTTCCTTAGAAGTTTTTAAGGTCAGGCTTGACAAAGCCCTGGCTGGGATGATTTAAGTGGGGATCGGTCCTGCTTTGAGCAGGGGGTTGGACTAGATGACCTCCTGAGGTCCCTTCCAACCCTGATATCCTATGAAAGTCAATATGTGCTGCAGAATTGTTAAGCCATTTGCATTTTATCCACCCAGGGGGTCTGCTGGTGAGGTAACCGGTCAGATTCTGCACTGCTCCTGCCAGGAGGGCACTGCAGATGGTACTGGACTGAGCTGGGACAAAGTTTGGTGTTACCTCCCCTTTGAGCCTCCTGAATTTTGGTTAGTGCAGCCCCTGATCTAACTTACAGCAGTCTTGCAGAGAACAGTGGGAGTACACCCTCTTCTTTCCCCGGACATGACCCCCTCTGCCCATACCTAGGGCTGTCTATGCCAAACTTATGCAGTTCGCCCACTGGGCAAATTCTACAGGGGGACGTTCCAACCCAGTGTTGCTGGAGTGGCATTAAAGGCTTGAAATGAAATTCCAGCCCAATAGATTATCTCAGTGAAAAAATAACACATAATAATTGTATCCACAACACTGTGTGGAAAGAACATTATGTTTCACTCAAAGATAAGAAAAGGTCAACATTAAGGTTGGTAAAAGGTTGTTAGTCTCTAAGGTGCCACAAGTACTCCTTTTCTTTTTGCAGAAAACAGGGCTGCTACTCTGAAACCTGTCATTAAGGTTAGTGTGACTCTGCCCCCTAGTGCCTGTGTATCGCAACAATCTCTCATAACATGGGCACGTACAGTGCACATTTATTATTGCATCCTCTAGCACTGTGAGGTCATCTGTATTAGTCCATGAAAGTTATCCCTATACAAGACCCTGCAGAGCCCTATCTCATTTACCATGCAATTCACAAGTTGCACCTTGAAAGGCTGTAAGGCACAAAAATACATGATATTGTTGTAAAGCACATGGGAGATCTCTGTCTGATTTTTGTGAATATTTGGTGAAACACTTATTTGTTTGATCATGACTGGGTAACTGGTTACAGACATAGCCCAGGTTAATGGGTCTGACAACTAGACGAAAGATGGAATGCTCACCTCGCCGAGTGTGTTAAGACTTCGGATTCCGCAAACCCAGGGAGATGGAAGGCTGACTAAGGCAATCAGACAGGGGATGAGAAAGGACAGCTCTGCCTGAGGGAATATGAGTGATCCCTGACTGTCTCTCCCTGCCTGAGGGGAGTGCGGGAGATCCCCTGACTCTGACTGACTGCACTTCTGCCGACAAAGCACTGTTCACACCAGCGCTTGTCGTCTGCAAAACACTTGTCTTTCAGGGTGTGTGTGTGTGATTTTTTTTTTAACACCTCTGAACGACAAATGTTTTGTCTTTCACTTGCCAGTATAGACAAAGACTTATACTAATCAAGTAAGCCTCATAAATCCAAGCTATGCATGAATCCCAGAGGACACATGCAGTTATCAACACAGGAAGTCTGTTTACAAGATGTCCTGCTGACAGGGGCGACCCTAGACTAGCTGCCAGCAACTGGCACGCTAGGCAAACCATGCAGTCGGCACATCCCACCCCCAAACCCCAAGGGCAGATCTAGGCTGAGTTTTTTGGTAAACTGGGAAACATTTTGCCCCTTTTTTCCTTTTAATGTTTTTAAGCATTTTTGTTTTAAACAGAGGCTTAATTATTCAGTTTGTCCATCCGTCCGTCTGTCCAACCAATGTTCCTGAGATCAGATAAAATAGAGACACGAAATTTTCAGAATAGATTTGTACACAACAGCTAGATGATATTTCAGTTCAATTTCATATAAAATGCATTAAAAATGTTAGTTATGTTTATTACAAATCCAAAATCATCCATTACGCTCTCTTGCTTTAACTGCCGTTACCACCACATCCAATATAGAAAGAAATAAGAAAACTCTTCAATGAACGTTAACCTGTATTTACAAAACATTCCAAATAAAAAACACTCTGTACTCTTAAAACATGAGTTTTCTTGCTTTAAGTTTTGAAAATTTAGTCACTAGTTCTTTTAGATCCAGTTTTCCAGCTATTTCATGCTCTATTGACATTGTGGCAAGTCCAACAAGTTTCTCTTGCACCATTGTTGAACGCAGATGTTTTTATCAATTTTAACTTTGAGAAGATATGTTTCCCACTAGCCACGGAAACTGGTAACATTAAAAGAATGCTTAGAGCCATAAAAATGTTTGGAAAACTGTCTGAGTTTATTTTCACAAACAAACTTCATTACTTCTTCAGGAGTGGAACGTTTCTTAAGTCATCTTGAAAAAGCCTGAAGCTCACTACGCAAATCTGTAGCATTAATGTCTTTTGAATTTTCATAAGTCAATGCCGACTCCAGTTTTATACAAAATTCTCTTATCTGTTTTGCTGTTTTCTTTTGCAAGCTGTGGATATCATATAGAAAGCCAAATACTGACTCTAGCTGCTGCATCTGTTGAAATCTTTCATCAACCGAGTGAATAACAGTATCAACGACTGTGAAGTAGTAATTCACTTTGCACCTTTGTTTTGGGTTTTGAATGGGTGTGTCTCGTCCTTCATATGAAAACTGCTGTTTCTTTTGCCGAATGTGAACTGGCTCTGGTTCAAAATCTGTCAGAAAGTCTATCAGTGTTCTTTGAAACCCTTCATCACTTCTGAATTCCTCCAGAATATTTTTAGTTTGCTGCAGTTTTTGAATAGCAGAATGCATGTTCAAGTTCTTTTCCTGAAGCTGCTTACTAGTAAGGTTAATCTCAAAAAGAATATTATACCACAAAATGAGTGAAGTCACAAATTTGAACTTGGAAAGGCCATTTGCAAGAGCTTCTGCATCTGAACGTGCCGTATTGCCAGATGCTCCAATAAAGGTAGTATCATCAGAAATTTCAGTTAGGGCATCATAAAGGTTTCCAAGTTCATAGCGAATAGGCTTCAAACATCAATGCTACTCTCCCATCTTGTCTCACAAAGTGGTTTCACAGTTAGAGAATTCACATGGTTACTCAGAATCTCCAACATGTTGAGCCTGAGAAAAACACATTGCACCAGGTCAAAGAAACTGCTTGTCTCCAAACAGCACCTAGCAGCATCATTGACAATCAAATTCAGAGACTGCGCACTGCAAGGAACGAAAAAGGCCCTAGGATTGATTTCCATCACTCTCCTTTGCACACCATTGTCTTTACCCTTCATATTACTCCCATTATCATACCATATCATACCTTGGCCATGTAAGTTTTCAACAGATAATGTCATTATTTCAAGCTCTTGTAGAATAGTTTCAGTCATAAATTCTCCAGTCATCCCCTTCAGTGGCATGAAACCCAAAAAATGTTCCTTTATGAGCACTTCAGCATTATCTTCATCTGCAGACTTTTCCATATCCACAAAATGAATGATCATCATTTGTTCAACATGACTCACATCTGGAGTACGGTCCAGTATTATTGAAAACTATTTTGCAGAATGGGCAGCTTCTACCATTTTCTTTTTAGTGGCATTTGCTAGGATTTGAATCAGTACATTCTGCATATTTTTTCCTAAGTAATGAACCTGTGTTTCATGATCAGTTATTTTACGTAGATGCTCCTTCATGACTGGATCAAACAAAGCTAGGTATTCAACAAATTTTTAAAAGTTTCCATTACCTGGAGTGTATAATTTTTCATTTCTACCGTGGCCACGGAATGTTAAATTTTGCCCACCGAGAACTCACTAAAGCAATCAGTTCTTGTCACGCAGACAGAAAGCAGAAGACCAGAAGTCTGAAGTGTAGGCAATGAGATGTTTATTGGGGTTAGTTTCAAGCAAGCATATCCATAGTTCTCTGATGCCGCAGAGCTTTACACCAGTGTTCCAGATCCTCTCTCCTTAGCAGCCATAATTATACCTGTAGTGCATGTCCTTGGTCCCACCCCTTACAATTTATGGTCATGTTCCATTTTGAAGGGTCTTGAGTCTGGGGGCATCAGTACCACCTCTATTGTATCCCATGGGAGGGGTAAGGAGTGAGGTTGTGTTCTGGCCAAGGCCAAGCTTTTCTTTGGCTTTTGGTGTTTCTTATGCCTCCCACCCGCATCCTCCTTTGCCACTGCTGACTGGTTGCTTGAGCTTGCCTTGAGATGGGAGTTGAGGCAGTCGTATATTAAACTCCCACTATGCCCAGCACCACTTTAGCGCTACCTCTTTTCCTTTCTCATTATACTAACAAACCCATCTGGTTGGGCAGAAGCAACACACAGCATCTTTGTTCTTTGTTCACACATATTAGTAAAGATATAAGAATATCTTAAGTCAGCTGGGCAAACGAAACCCAAAATTCTATCTCAGGCGAATATACAGGCCTATATAGTAACGCTGGCCACTGTCAGAAGTCAGGATACTGGGCTCGATAGACCATTGGTCTGACCCAGTATGGCTGTTCTTATGTTCTACATTGGCCCACCTCATCCTTGGGGGACAGCCCCTAGTCCCAGTTCTCAAGGCAACTGTCATAACCATACAGCTAAGGGTAGCCTAGAATTTCTCCTTACCTGTAAGGGGTTAAGAAGCACAAATAACCTGGTTGGCACCTGGCCAAAAGGACCAATGGGGAAAGAAGATACATTCAAATCTTGAGGGGGGGAAGGAGGAAGGCTTTGTTTTGTGTGTTCTCTTGGGAAGCTGAGAAGCATCAGGTCAGAAAACTCCTTCTCCTATAAACCATCCTAAAAGTCTCTCATATTACAAAAATTGTAAGTAAAAGCCAGGCAAGGTATGTTAGATTATCTTTTTTTTTTTTTTTTGCTTGTGAATTATTCCTTTGCTGGAGGGAGGTTTATTCCTGCTTTTTGTAACTTTGAAACTAAGCCTGGAGGAAGTTCTGCTGTGTTTTTGAATCTTTTGTTACCCTGTAAAGTTATTTTCCATCCTGATTTTACAGAGGTGATTTTTACCCTTTTTTTTTTTTTAAATAAAATCCTTCTTTTAAGAACCTGACTGATTTCTCTATTGTCCTAAGACCCAGGGGTTTGGGTCTGTGATCACTTTGTAACCAATTGATTAGGATATTATTCTCAACCCTCCCTAGGAAAGGGGGTGTAAGGGCTTCGGGGGGATATTTTAGGGGAATAGGAACTCCAAGTGGTCTTTCCCTGATTCTTTGTTAAATCACTCTGTGGTGGCAGCGTACCCTCCAAGGGCAAAGAATTTGTGCCTTGGGGAAGTTTTAACCTAAGTTTATAGAAATAAGCTTAGGGGGTCTTTCATGCGGGTCCCCACATCTGTACCCTAGAGCTCAGAGTGGGGAGGGAACCCTGACAGCAACAAAGGCAAGGAAACTAAATTAACGGAAATGCAGAGCAACACCAGCTTCTCTATCCACCTCCCCAGGCTGGGCCCTCTCTAGCTAAGCCTCTCCCTTTTTAAGGCTCCCCCTTCAAGACTGGCATGCCCCGGAGGTGCAGCAAGCTGCTCTTAACCCCTTGTGTGGTGTGGGGTCTGTACACCCCATGTTTCCCTCCAACACTCTTGTCTATTTCAGCAGATTCCTAATACTACCATCCTGATATCCACCCTTGAGAACCTTCAGTCACTTCATATCCATTCCTTGTAAAGATGAAGCTCTTCTGTTCATGCTCAAGCTTGAGAAATTTTCTCTAAGTCAGATGGCTCATGCAGGAGAGTCCACCTGAGGAGATCTCTTAATGCACTCTCAGTTGCATGCAGTCATAAAAACAGTACCGCAGTAAATTAAATCTGCACTGAAATCTTACAAACATGGTCAGACCACTGACTTACATAAGTCTGAGAAGTGGGGGGCAAATTTAATCCAATGTACTGTACTGAGGGACAGGGTAATTGAGTTATCCTCTCTTTGATTGTGCCAAATGGACAGAAGCATGAAGCTTTTGTTTTGTTCTTACTCTTACTGTCTAGTAATGACAACCTGCACTTAAAACACCTTTCATGGGAGGGATTTGGAGCACTATACAGAGGTAGTTAAGCATCTTCAAGCAGGGAAACTGAGGCATAGAGAGGCAAAATGACTTGACTTACCTAAAATCGTACAATGGATCAGTGGCTGTCAGTGACCAGACCATAAATAGTCATGCCTAGTGGTTGGAGCAGGAGTCAGTAGCAAGAAATCAGAGCCCAGAATCAAAGCTGGAGTCAGATGACAGAGTCAAGGGTCACAGACAGTCAGAGCCAGGGGTCTGCTGGAGTTACCTGGAGTGAGAGAAGGAGCTGGACAGGAGCTATGGCAGACATGGGCAAATGCTTTGAGCAGCCCTGAACTGCTGCTGCTGGGCTTGAGAGTGGGTCTGCTGACTCTTCCCTCCAATCAGGTGGTGTAGCCCATCAGGCAGCCGATTATAGGACAGTGGTGCTCGTTAGGTTGTCTGTAGCCTGGCTTAGCTGCAGGCTCTGATTCCTGACAGTGGCAGAGCCAGAGAAAAGAAACACTTCTCAGAACTCCCAGTCCTATGCTGTACGACAGGAGATCTTAAACTCCTTCATCCTGTGATCCCCCTAGATCTCTATCCCATGAACCCCTTAACAGAAAGGGAGAGTGTTGTGGACCTCTCCCCTCCCATTCACAGATGGGTGGGCCACTTCCCATCCTCATTCGCCATTGATTCACATCCCTGTGGCAAACATAGCACTTGTTTCATGGAAGAGTAGCAGCACCAGGAGAGTACGTTGGACTGGGCTGTGAAGTCCTCAGCACCCACAGGTAATGCCAGTGTTTCAAAAGTCCGTTGCTCCTATTGTGACACTTATGGCCAGATTGTCCAAAGAATATTTTCAGTTCTAAAAATCAAAATTTTCATTATGAAAAACATGATCACATGACTAAGGTGGCCAGTTACAATTGGCCATGGAGGGAAAAAATACCCCAAGCCCCAGAATGACCACAAAATGGACAAGATAAATACTTTTTAATGTAGGGGCTATATTTGTTGTTCCAGAGTAGATAAACATAAAATGAATTTTAAAAAAATTAAGTTATATTGGATTTTTAAATGTAAATTAAGTATATTTTTAAAAGTACCTATTTAAAATTAAATTTGAATTAATAACAATCCTATGGTAAGGCCGAAACTTACTATAATATATTGAAATAATTTAATTTAAATAAAACAAACAATATTAAGCAGTACATGTTTGCTGCCAAGTTTTTAAAAAAGTCAGACCACTAAACTAGTTTAAGTCACTGGCTAAACACCTGGAACCAGAGTTTGCTGAAGTGCTAAACCAGCTTTGACATGAGTAGCCTCCTCTGAAGGTTCAGAGAGAATATTTTCTTCATTTCAGTTGATTCAATTAGTTCAGTATAGTGACTGTTTCATTCAAAGTTAAGAAACTAATACAAGTTGAAAAAGCAGAAAAAACTTGTTCTTTTCTATTAATAAAAATGAGGTGTGAGAGGATGAGATCTACTGGTTCTAAAATCTGGAAGGCCATGGTGATCAGAAACAATCCGTTCAGTTCACTTACTACAGAGAATACTTCCTTAGTTTTAAATGGAAAATGTGTTTTGAAAAGCTTTCTAATAAAGTTTTTTTCTTATGTATCCATTACATTTAAGATAGTTTCATTCAACTAATTAAATATAAATA
This sequence comes from Lepidochelys kempii, assembly GCF_965140285.1. Classification (NCBI taxonomy): domain Eukaryota; kingdom Metazoa; phylum Chordata; order Testudines; family Cheloniidae; genus Lepidochelys; species Lepidochelys kempii. Next base: position 48,532,104 of record NC_136386.1, on the reverse strand, counting down.
AATTAAAATGCTGGTTATGTGCGCTTGTAACTGAATTTGAATTTCCAGCCAAATAAAGCTTGGCACAAATCACAAGCAAAACATTAATCACTATATAGTAAATAAAAAATGCACCATTCACTATTTTCTAACAATAAACATGTAAAACAATGAAGACTCTGAATAAATATAATTATAATTACTCAAATAAATGTGTGCATGTGTGTATAGTTAGCAAAACAAAGCATCAAATTTAGTGTAAAAACTACATTTAGTTGCAAATCAACATGTTTTAATAGTTATCAACCAATGAGAATTAACCTTTCTTTAGAAAAATAACTAGAATGTACAACTGCAAAACAAAATTAAAATTGATTATTTAAATTGAGGTTTCCTGTTTGCTGATTTAAATCATGGTTACAATCAGTGATTTAAATCACTTTGATTTAAATCAATTCATTTTTATGGTTCTGTGTTTGTACAGCACAATGGAGTCCTTTACAAAGGGATCAAGGCACCCGATACCCATTTAAAAAATCAGTTGTTTTGGGTACCTGATCTCAACATCCTGACTTTGTAACCCCTTTTTTGGAGGTAATTGCAATGTCTCTGCAATGCTTTTTCACCTGTATGTCACCGAAACACACTCTGTCACCCTTCATTCCTGTTTAATGTAATTGTTACCTTGGAACTTAGATTAATGCAGCTTCGTCCATATAATGGCAACAAGCCATGAAATTGGTAGTTGACTTTCAACTAAACATTAAAAAAATGGTCTGAGATGTCTCCACTATGAAAAGTCCGTTTCTGGGGAAAGGATCAGAGAAAATAATGAGGAAAAGGTTCTTTCTGAAGTTTGGCTTTTGTATTTTTTTTAAGCTAGTGTTGTGGACTTGTGATGAAAAACTCGCTTGTAATCCACCGGAGAAACTTAGCTCTCCCAGGGAGAAGTGGGAAGTTGGGATAGACGCAGCCAGAGGGTGAGTAAGGGACAGTCGCTCCAGAGACTAGGAAACAGGAGAGAGTAAGAAGAGGAGAGGGGAGACTCAGAGCACAGAGAGTGTTGAACGATCTCCGATACCTCGTCAGAGCATTTTTTCATTTTACTGAAATTATTTTTCATGTCATCTATTATTACGATATGTTGATTTGCTTTGTAAGGGAGTGAAGGAATGTCACTGTGGAGTCTTTTACATTATGGAAAAAACAAAATTATTTGGTGTGTGGAACCTTTCATATAAATGCATGAATTGTAGGTAGGGCTGCTAGCACTGCCTGTTATTAACTTTGGCCAACACTTCTGTTATAAGATGAAGTGGCTTATAACTTTAACAAACTTGAATCCCTTGGACTGGAATTTTCCATGCCGGGTGTCTGCCTCAGGCTGAATTTTTGTGGAGCGTTTCCATCAGAATAGTTCAGCCACTTAGAATCATAGAATCATGGAATATCAGGTTTGGAAGGGACCTCAGGAGGTCATCTAGTCCAACCCCCTGCTCAAAGCAGGACCAACCCCAGCTAAATCATCCCAGCCAGGGCTTTATCAAGCTGGGCCTTAAAAACCTCTAAGGATGGAGATTCCACCACTTCCCTAGGTAACCCATTCCAGTGCTTCACCACCCTCCTAGTGAAAAGGTTTTTCCTAATATCAAACCTAAACCTCCCCCACTGTAACTTGAGACCATTACTCCTTGTTCTGTCATCTGCTATCACTGAGAACAGTCTAGATCCATCCTCTTTGGAACCCCCTTTCAGGTAGCTGAAAGCAGCTATCAAATCCCCACTCATTCTTCTCTTCGGCAGACTAAAGAATCCCAGTTCCCTCAGCCTCTCCTCATAAGTCATGTGTTCCAGTCCCCTAATCATTTTTGTTGCCCTCCGCTGGACGTTTTCCAATTTTTCCACATCCTTCTTGTAGTGTGGGGCCCAAAACTGGACACAGTACTTCAGATGAGGCCTCACCAAAGTCGAATACAGGGGAACAATCACGTCCCTCGATCTGCTGGCAATGCTCATACTTATACATCCCAAAATGCCATTGGCCTTCTTGGCAACAATGGCACACTGTTGACTCATATCCAGCTTCTTGTCCACTGTAACCCCTAGGTCCTTTTCTGCAGAACTGCTGCCTAGCCGTTCGGTCCCTAGTCTTTAGCGGTACATGGGATTCTTCCGTCCTAAGTGCAGGATTCTGCACTTGTCCTTGTTGAACCTCATCAGATTTCCTTTGGCCCAATCCTACAATTTGTCTAGGTCCTCTGTATCCTATCCCTACCCTCCAGCATATCTACCTCTCCTCCCAGTTTAGTGTCATCTGCAAACTTGCTGAGGTTGCAATCCACACCATCCTCCAGATCATTAATGAAGATATTGAACAAAACCGGCCCGAGGACCGACTCTTGGGGCACTCCACTTGATACCGGCTGCCAACTAGACATGGAGCCATTGATCACTACCCGTTGAGCCTGATGATCTCACCAGCTTTCTATCCACCTTATAGTCCATTCATCCAGCCCATACTTCTTTAACTTGCTGGCAAGAATACTGTGGGAGACTGTGTCAAAAGCTTTGCTAAAGTCAAGGAACAACGTGTCCACTGCTTTCCCCTCATCCACAGAGGCAGTTATCTCATCATAGAAGGCAATTAGATTAGTCAGGCATGACTTGCCCTTGGTGAATCCATGCTGACTGTTCCTGATCACTTTCCTCTCCTCTAAGTGCTTCAGAATTGATTCCTTGAGGACCTGCTCCATGATTTTTCCAGGGACTGAGATGAAGCTGATTGGCCTGTAGTTCCCAGGATCCTCCTCCTTCCCTTTTTTAAAGATGGGCACTACATTAGCCTTTTTTCAGTCGTCCGGGACTTCCCCGGATCGCCATGAGTTTTCAAAGATAATGGCCAATGGCTCTGCAATCACATCCGCCAACTCCTTTAGCACTCTTGGATGCAGCGCATCTGGCCCCATGGACTTGTGCTGTCCAGTTTTTCTAAATTGTCCCGAACCACTTCTTTCTCCACAGAGGGCTGGTCACCTCCTCCCCATGCTGTGCTGCCCATTGCAGCAGTCTGGGAGCTGACCTTGTTCGTGAAGACAGAGGCAAAAAAATCATTGAGTACATTAGCTTTTTCCACCTCCTCTGTCACTAGGTTGCCTCCCTCATTCATTAAGGGGCCCACACTTTCCTTGACTTTCTTCTTTTTGCTAACATACCTGAAGAAATCCTTCTTGTTACTCTTAACATCTCTTGCTAGCTGCAACTCCAAGTGTGATTTAGCCTTTAGATTTCACTCCTGCATGCCCAAGCAATATTTTTATACTCTTCCCTGGTCATTTGTTCAATCTTCCACTTCTTGTAAGCTTCTTTTTCGTGTTTAAGATCAGCAAGGATTTCACTGTTAAGCCAAGCTGGTCGCCTGCCATGTTACTATTCTTTCTACACATCGGGATGGTTTGTCCCTGTAACCTCAATAAGGATTCTTTAAAATACAGATGTGATTGCAGAGCCATTGGCCATTATCTTTGAAAACTCGTGGTGATCGGGAGAGGTCCCAGATGATTGGAAAAAGGCAAATATAGTGCCCATATTTAAAAAAGGGAAGAAAGGGAACCCAGGGAACTACAGACTGGTCGACTGCACTTTCGTCCGTGGCAAAATCATGGAGCAGGTCCCCAAGGAATCCATTCTGAAGCACTTCGAGGAGAGGAAGGTGATCAGGAACAGTCACATGGATTCACCAAATCAAGTCATGTCTGGCCAATCTGATTGCCTTCTATGATAAAATAACTGGCTCTGTGGATATGGGAAAGCAGTGGATGGGATGTATCTTGACTTTAGCAAAGCTTCTGATACGGTCTCCCACAGTATTCTTGCCAGCAAGTTAAAGAAGTATGGATTGGATGAATGGACTATAAGGTGGATAGAAAGCTGGCTAGATTGTCAGGCTCAAGGAGTAGTGATCAATGGTTCAGCGTCTAGTTGTCAGCCGGTATCAACCGTAGTGCCCCAGGTGTCAGTCCTGCGGCCAGTTTTGTTCAACATCTTTATTAATGATCTGGATGATGGGATGAATTGCACCCTCAGCAAGTTCACAGATGACACTAAGCTGGGATGAGAGGTAGATACGCTGGAGGGTAGGGATAGTGTCCAGAGTGATCTGGACAAATTGGAAGATTGGGCCAAAAGAAATCTGATGAGGTTCAACAAGGACAAGTGCAGGGTCCTGCACTTAGGAAGGAAGAATTCCATGTACCGCTACAGGCTGGGGACTGACTGGCTAAGCAGCAGTTCTGCATATCCTTTGACAGGGATATGAAAGGTCTACAAAAATTCTGCCTGTCAGCTGCTTTGTTTCTGTATAGCAGTTTGCGTGACAAAATAGAATTTGAGCTTTGCTCTAACCTTCTTAAAAAGCTCCATGTGACTAACATTTTTCCAGTGTCTGATGTTTCTTTCTTCCCCTTTTTCACAGAACTCCAGTGCTTGGGGGTGAAATTGAGAGACGGGAACATTTGGTTTGTGTCAATTGGATGAATTATTGCAGAAAGTTGTTTTCTGCATTTATTATTATTATTGTGACTGACAACAGTACGCAGGCTCCGAATTAGTCAATGCTGACTCAAGCCGGTCCTTAGTCTGTTATGCGTGCCTTTCCTGAGATTCAGCAACCCCTTTCATTATGCTGACATTGATGAAAAAGTCCTAGGTGTTTGCTTCTCACTCAGTCCCGTTGCTGAGAAAATGGGTGAGGGGCGCGGGGCATGAGTGCATTGGCCTTCTACTGCTGCTTGCTTGAGTCTTTCATCTTCCCTTGGCAATCATTCTAAAGTAAATCTGAGTGTGTGCGTGGAAATATCAGTTGTTAAGCCAGAAGCTTCACTCTCAGGGCAGAGCTTCCAGAAGGAACCTCTGCTGGCAGAGTGCATCTCGTGTGCACACTCAGGAAGTTGGCCAGGGCAGGACAGGAACTTATAATCTGCAGGTGCCACTTGGGTTCAAGGGCCACAGCTTGTCACAGAGAATCTTCCTTCCACTCTGACAGAGGCCTGTTAGCAAAAACTCTGGCTCCCATCAGACCCCCAGTCCTGCTACACTGGTGCAAATGTCTTCCTCGGGCTCATCAGTTTGGTTCAAGCCATATTGTAGATCCAGCTTTTAGCCTGAATATCTTTCTAAATATTGCTTCCTGTGATTGGGTATGTAAACCCCACATGGGACAACAAGGGGGTAAGGAGCTGCTCCAGGCTCAGGTAGCTCTGCCCCGCCACACCTGTGGGGCATGGCCAGACTGGAGGAGGTGTTAAAAGGAGAGCCAAGGAGCTCACCTGAGGGCAGACCAGGGAAGAGAACAGAGGAAAGGGCTGACTGCAGGAAGGAGCCACCCCGATGACCCTGGCCTGAAGGCTCCTCCCTGAAGGAAGGAAGGGAAGGCCAGATCCTGATGCAGCCTGAGGGGGAGTCATTCCCCCCTCTCTCTTACTGACTCCATTTATTTGTATTAATTCCCCTTTATTTTTGTTCATAGACTACCCCGGAGGGGGAACTGACCAGCCCAGAGGACCAGGTCACAGGAAGAGGCAGGCCACTGCAGAGGCAGAGCAGCAACCAGCAGAAGACAGCCAGCAAGGAAAGAGAGGCCATGCCATGCCACGCCTGGCCACAAGAAGGTGCCAGCAGTGAGTCATCCCCTTCATACCTTCCCAAAGGGGCAGCAGGTGCAGCCCTGTGAGGGTGACACCAGTTTAGGGAGCCCCAGGGCATAGTTTGATCCCTACCTGTGTGTGAAAACAGAAAAAGAAAAGAAAAAGTAGTAAGAACCATCACATTTTGATCTCATGTGATTTTCAAGGGGGAACTGTGCATTGGGAGCCCATTCATCAAATGATCTCAGATTTGGACCACTGGCCCTACCCCAGATCCCCAGGAGACACAGCAAATGGCAATATAATCTACTTACACATGTTAATTTTAGAGCACTCAGAACAGCTCTAAACAGCAAACCAGTCCCCACCTCACCCATAGTGTTTCTGCCACCCCTCTATAACTGCATGACTTCACTAGAGGACAGAGTTAAGGTTGTTCAGGTACAACATTATGCTTACCCATGTACCTTGTGTCACTTAGAGTTCAAAGGTTCTCCTTCCTAAAGCCTCCCCAAGCATGAAAGAACATCACCTCCCCCCTTCCCCACAGTGTCTTGCTGGGTAGCAAAACACATAGAATAGTACAGCCCGATCCCTCCAGAAACTCTTCCAGCCAGCAAATACAATAAATGCTCCCCCCAGCATCCCCACCCAAGCCTCAGAGAGCCAGCCTTGGGAGGGTTCTAGAGGGACACCTCTGTTGCCAGCATGATGGCCACCATCTGGGTCAACACACCAGGGACTGAACCAGTCACCCCCAGAGCTAAGAACCATGAGCTGCTACAGCTTGAGCTAACGAGCCTGGCCCCTCAGCTGTGCAGGAGGCCCAGTGCACAGGCACTTGCCCTTTCGGTCTAGGGCACAGGCCAGCTCCAGTGACACAATTATTGCATGCCACAGGGCCACACAGGGAAAGTGGCAGGTCTCAAGCTGGGACCCCTGGCTGGGATTTTAGGCACCCCTTGAAATCCTTAGGCCCCTTTGAAAATACCAACCTGGTGACTTAGGGCTAAGCCAACCCCTGTGGTTCTACTGGTTGGCAGCCAGCACCAGGGGGTGAGCACAGGTGTCGTGCCTAATGGCTGAGAGCAGGAAGGTGGGGCTTGAAACACAGGACAGGGAAGGAGAGTGATGGTGTTCTTCATGAGAGCACCACCCAGGGGCTGCCCTCAGGGTCAAGCTGCCACTGTGCTCAGGCTGCACAGACACAGAAAGAAACAGTGCCTGGCGGGAAGAGCTTACCCTGTAACTTATGACAAGGGGGAAGGGGTGAGTGTGACACAGAACAGGAGAGTGGGGGGGGGCAGTGAGGGTGACAGTGAGGAGATCACACCGAGCCATGTTCAGGGCACTTTGACCTACCAGCCAATGCTGCTGACTCAGTCGATAGGGAGCTGACTCCTTTTACGCCTTCCGGCAGAAGTGGGTCTTGAGGAGGGATGTGAAGGAGGCAGCAGAGGCCTTGAGGAAGGTGTAACGGGTTGAGTCACAGAAACCCCCTTGGGACTGCCAACTGATGTGCTGAGACTACCTCTGAGCCTGTTTTCCCTGCCAGCTTGGGGCTCCAGAACCCTGCCTGGTTTGAGCCAAACATGCTAGCCTGCTGCAACACAGACCCAGGTCTGAACCATGTCCGCCAAAAGCTGCAAGCTTAACTGAAAACAGTTAAGAAGTGCTCCTGCCTCCAGCACTCAGATGCCCAGCTCCCAATGGGATCCAAAGCCAGAATAAATCCATTTTACCCTGGATAAACTCATAAATTGTTCACCCTCTATAACACTGATAGAGAGATATGCACAGCTGTTTGCCCCCCCACCCACCCCCACAGGCATTAATACCTACTCTGGGTTAATTAATAAATAAAAAGCGATTTTATTAAATACAAATAGTAGGATTTAAGTGGTTCCAAGTAATAACAGACAGAATAAAGTGAATTACCAAGCAAAATAAGATAAAACACACAAGTCTAAGCCTAATACAGTAAGAAAGTGATCACAGATGAAATCTCACCCTCAGAGATGTTCCAGTAAGCTTCTTTTACAGACTAGCCTCCTTCTAGTCTGGGTCCAGCAATTATTCACACCCCTATAGTTACTGTCCTTTGTTCCAGTTTCTTTCAGGTATCCTTTGGGGTGGAGAGGCTACCTCTTGAGCCAGGTGAAGACAAAATGGAGGGGTCTCCCAGGGCTTTATATAGTTTCTCTCTTGTGGGTGGGGACCCCTGTGTAGAATCCCCTCTACAAGATGGAGTTTTGGAGTCACCTGGGCAAGTCACATGTCCATGCATGACTTAGTTCTATAGGAAAGCTCAGATGTGGATTGGCATCTATCAAAGTCTATCAAAGTCAGCGTAAGTGTATCTTGATTGGGCACTTACTGAGAATAGTCTTTTCTCAAGAAGCTGACCAAATGCTTCACTGAGGCTACTTAAAATCAAACAAGTACATAGTCAATATTCATAACTTTGAATACAAAAATGATACATGCATACAGATAGGATGAATACATGCAGAAGAACATAACCTTTGCAAAGATATGTTACATGGCATATCTGGCATAAAACATATTCCAGTTATGTCATATTTACACTCATAAGTATATTTCTATAAAGCATTATGGGGTGCCACATCACAGAAGGGAGCACAAAGACAGTTGGGAGAGAAGGGGGTCACACTGGGGGATCAGGGCTGGCACTGTTGGCAGAGCACAGGGGTGATGTGACAGGAGACCAGAGCTGCGAGAGAGGATGTGAAGGGTGAAGATGAAAAGCTGAGGAGCAGGCGAGCCAGTGGCAGGATTCACAGAGACGGGAGATGGAACCTGGGTCATGAACTGGGGGAATGATCATGATGGCTGCATTTTGCCTGGCTCTGAGTGAGGCAAGGTGGGTGTCGGGAGGCAGCCGAGAGTGAGTTGATGAGGGCCTGGATCGGTGTTTTAATGAGGCAGGGAGGGAAGGCTCGATTTAGGCCACAGAGGAGAAGCAGCAAGATGTGGACACTGCCTACCTCAGGCCCAGCGTGGTGAAGGACGGGCACAGTCAGGGGTGCCACTGTGTTTGTTAGGATGCCTGCCCTCCCTCCAAATGCCCAGATCACCCCTGTTTTCACTTGTCTTTTTATTTACCAAAAAAGCCACGGGGGCTCCAGGTGCAGGGGCAGGAAACAGCCTTAGCATGGGGTCTAGATGGGACCTAGGATCCTGTCTCACCCCAGGACAGGACCTGTTGGGTGGAGGGATGCAGCTCATCAAAGACCAGCACTACGGGATGATGAGCTTTGTGCTGGGTTCATCTCCCAGTAGAAAAGCAAACCTTACGGCAGGGCTGGGATTCCTGACTTCCATGAGCTCCAGGAGATTACAGGACCTTCTCCAGTGTCTTGGTCCAGCATGCTGCTGCTGAGGACCTGCCCAGAGGCCCTCAGCAGGTTCAGCTTCATGGAAGCATCAAGCCCCAGGAATAGAAGACAAAAGAAAAGTTGCAATGCACAGTTGGCAGAAGCGCTGTCATGGACTGACCCATAGGTGGCAGCATAGGGCTTTATCACAGGTTTGGTCCCTGGCACTGTGGCATCACAGCCTGGGCCCAGCAGCATGGGAGGGTTTACGCAGTCACTCCACTGATCTGAATGCTGGAGCTGGGAACCCACCGGTCCGTGGGAGCAGAGTGATACGGTGGCAGAACCTTGCTAGTCTATTCTAACAGGGCACGTATCCCGCTCTCATCTCTGCAGTATCTGAGCCTTCAGGCTGTGCATTAAGCAATGTGATTGATATCTGTCCTGTGGGGTTCGTTCTCTCTTATCTCCATGGGGAGAATTGTGTGCGGGGTGGAGGGGGTTGTTTTTGTTTTATACGTACACACTGCCCTGGGTTTAATGCAGAGAAGGCAGGTCAGAGGAGGTCACCCAGCACTTGGAGTGCACAGCGATGGTCCTTTGTTCTGGGGGAGTTCTTTCCAGTCTGCAACTGATCCCTGAGGATGCTCTGTCTCCAGCACAGACAAGCTTCACCTGGATGGTAGAAAGCTCCAGTGTTCCTGAGGAGCAGAGAGCTGTCCCCACTGCGGAACTTCGGACTTTTTAATGCGCTGGGCCTGGGCCCAGCCATGGAGTGCCTTGAAGATAAGGACTGAGACCTGAATGCGACGCATACCATAGTGCTTTATAATCTTCTCACATATACCACGGAACGGCAGCTGCTTTGGAGACGGAACACAGCAGATTTGCAGCATTGGGGGTGGTGAAATTTTGATCACAGACACCAGAGCAAACTTGGGCCTCATCTGGAGTATTGTGTCCAGTTTTGGGCCCCACACTGCAAGAAGTATGTGGAAAAATTGGAAAGAGTCCAGCAGAGGGCAGCAAAAATTATTAGGGGGCTGGAGCACATGACTTATGAGGAGAGGCTGAGGGAACTGGGATTATTTAGTCTGCAGAAGAGAAGAATGAAGGGGGATTTGATAGCTGCTTTCAATTACCTGAAAGGGGGTTCCAAAGAGGATGGATCTAGACTGTTCTCAGTGATAGCAGATGACAGAACAAGTAGTAATGGTCTCAAGTTGCAGTGGGGGAGGTTTAGGTTTGATATTAGGAAAAGCTTTTTGAGTAGGAGGGTGGCGAAGCACTGGAATGGGTTACCTAGGGTGGTGGTGGAATCTCCTTCCTTAGAGGTTCTTAAGGTCAGGCTTGACAAAGCCCTGGCTGGGATGATTTAGTTGGGGATTGGTCCTGCTTTGAGCAGAGGGTTGAACTAGATGATTTCCTGAGGTCCCCTCCAACCCTGATATTCTATGATTCTATCTCCAGGGGCACCCACCTTGTGGCAGCTTCTTTGTATCTGTGAATTTCAGTCACTCTGCTGTGCTGGTGACGTCACAGTTGGTTGGTGGGGAGATGACTTCATGTCACAAGCAGACAATGATGATCTCAGGTGAGCAGGGGCTGGCAGCTTCTCGAAGCACAAAGGCCAGGTGAGGGCTCACTAGTGTACAGGAGGAGATGGAAGCAGAACATTCTCCGGAGCTGCCCAGGAATCTTTCCATTCTTCATTTTCCAAGCATTCCCCTGTTTGATTGTGTAACATTCAGTGAGAGACAAGGCAGCCCATCCTTTCTACTGCCCCCACCCCCATTTTCCCCAGTGAGTCATATTCCAACCCTGATCCTCTTGGCTCTTGGAGTCGGGATTTGGAAACCAGATGGGCACACTGGAGTGAAAGGGATTAATAAGAAAAGAGCAGCACAAGTCAGTGCAAATGTGGAGCAGGGAGCACAGTGAGGGAGACGAGATCTCGGCTGAGAAACCACCCCCAGAGTACAGGCAAATGCCCTTCCTGTGCACTGTGCCAGATGGCAGTGCTACCCTGTGCTGCTTTGGGCCTTAAATCCTGTGAGCAGGAAGACCTGAATTCTCTTCCCAGCTCCACCCTTGAGTTCTTGGGCAAGTCCCATCGCTGCTCTGTGCCTCAGTTTCCCCAGAACCAAAGGACGTGGGCTAAAACGCACCAAGTGTTCATACTACATAGGGGCTGATCCTGCCAAGAGCCCTCAATGTCCATTGGCTTCAACGGGAGGACCAGGCCTGTAGTGATTCCTGCGTGATGCCTCCATTCCCAGGAGTTTGGTTCCGCCCAGGGCCTCCTGCTGGCCCCTTGCCTGGAATTGCCTGTGTCCAGGTTCTCCAATGGCTCCCTTGCAAGGAGGCTGACTTGGAGCTGAGGTACACTGCAGGGAAGAGCACAGCACTGTAAATGAAGGCAGGGGCTGCTGGAATGTCTGGGAAGCCAGAGAAGGTACAATGGATGTGCCTGGAGTGAGGGAGCTGTCTGGCTGCAGCATGGGACAGTGGTGCAAATATTGCTGCCAGGAAACACAATTCGGGATCTGCAACGGTGTTTGCAAATGCCTTTCCCCACAAAACTCTCCACTCTAGCAGCTCTGTCCCAGGCTGGAGCTAACACTGGTGCCCTGGGTTAGACAGAAGAGAAGGTGACCAAGGACAGAGCCCGGAGCTGCTCCATAGTGAAGGGGAGAAGATGGTCAGAGAGACAGGGCTCATACTGAGAAGGGGGAGTGCTGGGGAGACAGGCTTCTTGCTGAAGACCCACAAGAAGAAAAGAAAAGGAGTACTTGTGGCACCTTAGAGACAGAAAAGAGTGACCGATGAGGATGAGAAGGAGCCAGACTGGAGAGAAGCAGGTATGCAGCCACCTGGAGAAGGACAAGCTCAGTGCTAGGGTCTCACATGGTATCTGAGTGTCTTAGGGGATGAGAGAGATGGGAGGAGACCACCGTCACCAGATGTTTGTTGAGGGACAGGAGATCAGAGGCTGGAGACTAGCTTCTAGTAAGTGAGGAAGGGCCAGTGAGGGTATTTAAGAAGAGGGATGATGGGGCAGTGTTGAGTGTAATGAGAAGGGACCAGGATTGGACACAGGAGAGCATGCCCAGCTAAGCCGGAAGGAAGCTGGGAATGGGCAACAGGGGATGGATCACTTGATGATTATCTGTTCTGTTCGTTCCCTCTGGGGGAACCTGTCATTGGCCCCTGTCGGAAGACAGGATACTGGGCTAGATGGACCTTTGCTCTGACCCAGTATGGATTTTCATATGTTTTTGTGTTCTTAAGATCATGCTGTCAGGGTCAAAGGCCTCCTTGTGGTCACCTGAGACCTTTCTGTCCCTTCAGACTTTGGAGGGCCTGCTGATGTTGGAGCCGGGGTTACAGCCCATGAGTGGATGTTCCCACAACAGCCCCTATTGTGGGAAGATGATGGCATTCCCACAGGCTAGCTGAGTGCTTGAGAGGCCAGCTCGGGTTATGGTGCCCTTTCCCTTGGAGTGGAGCCACCTTGCCAAACAAAGAAGGCTTAGTCCTTTGGGCCGGCTGCTGGACAAATCCAGGGAGAGGCATTCGGAGCCTGGGCAGCATTTAGAGAAAGGGTAGGTGGCTGTTCATGATCAGAGCTAGGATTGCTTCACCAAGGAACCCCTCCCAGCACTGAGCAAGAGGGGGCCACCCACCCCAGTGGGGAGAGGAGCCTCGATCACTTCTGGGGTAAAAGGAGAGGTAATCTCTGTCAGACATTTCCTCTGTGCACTACAAGTCAGATCCCCAGACAGTGTAAATTGGAGCAGCTCCACTGGAGTCCCAGAGACAATCTGCAGTGAGGACAATGGAGATGCATCAATTTACACCCACTGGCCCTGATTCTTACCTGCCCTTACACCATTCCCTCATCACAGCGGGAAGGGCTGGCTGCACAGTTCCCTCCTACAGCAGGCCTGCCAGCACTTCACCTTTGATATGGAGCATAGTTCAGAAGGGGGAAGGAAGGTTGATCCAGTGCCAGTTAAAGAGATAGTGAGCTGGAGTCAGGTGGACACCTCCAGCCAAAACAGAACCAGACTAGGCCAGAGCAATCCGCTGATGCCCTGTTACCAGACTTACCCGTTACTTTGGGGTAAGCTCGTTTATTAGGGTTACTTTTCTGGGGGCAGGGGGTGGTGGTGTCTGTAATTCTATCAATTTAGTGCTTGTGTCACTTGTGTTCTCATACGGAGACTTCTCCCTGCTGCAAGTTCCCTCCCAGTGAAGCTCTCCTGCAGGACCTAGGTTCCCCAGGGCTGGGTTCTTCCAGCCCCAGAATCAGATGAACACACACACATTAAGAGGACCAGGTTAATCAGCGCTCCCAAGCTGAGCCCTTATATGTCCATGGACTCAGCAGGTGGGTGGAACAGCACCTCCAAGCTGTCACCCTCATATGCCAAGGGCACCGCTCCAGAATAGAGTATGCCTGCGCAGACTGGGTCGAGCAGCACTTTCAATCTGCCACACTTGTATGTCCCAGGTTCAGCATGTCCCTGTCCCCACTTTCATGTCACAATTGTTCTGGTAGTGACCCACTTAATGAGCAAACCCCACAGGATTTTTGGGTGCTGCAGGGATCTTTTAGCTTAGGTAGGAGGAGCGTTGCTGCAGAGCAAATGAGGAAGCCAAAAAATACCCACAAGGGAGAGAGAAAGAGAGAAGCAACCAGCTTAACCATGAAAGTTCTTTATTGCCAGGTAATAACCATAGAGGAGCCAAACAAACAAAACAGTTATAATATTAAATCTAACTTAAACTTGATTATAAAAGTCAGGTTTAGAAAACTAGAACTGATCACACAAGTCAGGGTCAGAAGGCTATACCGAGAGAGAGAGAGACCTGGGTTCTCACCACTCCGTAACGCTTGAATCAATCGGGGGTCCCAGGTGGTGGTGGTAGCTGAGATCTGGAGTGCTGGAGACAGGCAGAGACCCCCAGCTCAATCAGTCAGAAGAAGATGAAGTCCCCATGGAACTAATACAGATTTTGGATCCAGGCATCAGAACTCTTGAGCATGGGTAGAGGGTTTTGTAGTGAAAGAACAATGGTTCAAGGGAGAAAACTAGATTTGTTTATGAGTAAACTGATGGCTCAAAGTTGTTTTGTTCAGGCTAGACAATGGGAAATGATCATTCCTGGCTATGGGTGATGTTCCTTGGTGGGAGATCACAATGCAATTAGGGAGCTTCATTATTTTGGATACCAATAAAGGATTTATTACTAGAATTGGTCTGATAACTACTGAGCTGGGTGTGTGCAGGCGTGGGTTCCTTAACATCTGGAGCAGAGATCCCTCATGCAGTGCTTCCCTGCTTTTCTGGTCCCAGAGTTCCCTATGGTTCTTGCTTTGGAATCTCTGTTCTCTATTCTGTATGCTAATGGAGATGCCTCCCTGTCCCATCTCCGATGCAAATGAGGCTAGGGGAGTTTCTTTAATCCTGTCACCCTTATCCCAAAGGTTTAGGTGTGTTTCCCACTGCCTTTTCATTGCTTTTTGTAAGTCTTTCTTCGGATTGGTTTTGGTTCAAGCAGAGGCTGTGGGGAGGGGGGGGAAAGGCCTTTTTTGAGTCAGACAGGCTGGGTACTGCGCCCCGGTTCCCCAAGAACACAGAGCTGATAGGTAACACCTGGGGCGGAGTGTGTGAAGGCTTTTCACTCTCCGCTCAAGGAGGTAGCGCTCTCTTTGTACACACAAGGCCTACGATCAAAGTGGTGTCTAGTGGCTCTAGATCACCTGGGTTCCATGGCTGACCCACTAATGACTTGCCAAAGCAGCCTGCTAGAGAGACAGCCTCTGGCACCAGGTGTCTTTTGTCATCTGTTCTGTCCCCATTTCCTTGGGGTTCCTCACTGCTACCCCCAGCAAAGGTGTTACTGTCACCCTCTGATGGGATAGGCCAGTCTCCCTGACACATCCCTGCGAGGTGCCCCAGCCCAGTCTGGATCACGGGCCCTGCCGTGGATTAACAGCATTTGGCCCCTGGTTTTTCCTGCACCCTTCTTACAACTTAAGGGCCTGGAAGCCCTGGATCACTGGCCCTGTCCAATTTGCCCCACTACACTGTGCTGCGTGTTCATGGACGGTGAATTCTACGGGCCCGTGGCCTGGCTCCGACACTGTGAGGCCGGGTCTCTCCCTCGGCCCTGCCTTCCACCCCCGGGCACCCCACCCCCCTGCGTCCCCCAGGCCATTTAAAACAGCCCAGGACCACCACTCACCACTGGCAGCGCAGGGGAGCCGAGTGGCTTCCTGCCTGCTTCCTCCACATGGCTGCCGGCCCCTCCCTGCAGCCCCTGGGTGGGGTGGGTCAAGCACTCCTGCAGCTAATGGGAAGCTGCGGGGGCAGTGCCTGGAGGTAGCAGCTCATGGAGACCCCCCAGCCCGCCCTGCCTAGGAGCCCCAGGTAAGTGCTGCACCCCCCACCCCCTCCCAGAGCCTGCACCCTGACTCCTTTCCCACACACCCCCTCCTGCCCCCAAACTCCCTCCCAAAGCCTGCACCCAAACTCCCCCCCCCAGAGCTTGCCTCCCTCACCCCCTCCTGCACATCCTGCCCCACCCTGGAGCCTGCACACAGCACCCAAATTCCATCCCAAAGCCTGCACCCCCCCCTTCCCACACACCCCCTCCTGCCCCCAAACTCCCTCCCAGAGCCTGCACCCCGCACCCCCTCCTATACCCCCACCTCCTGCCACAATCTGCACAAAGCGCCAAAACTCCATCCCAGAGACTACGCCCCCAGATCCCCTCCCCCACCCAACTCCCACCCAGGGCCCAACCTCTCACCTGTCCTGCACCCCAATCCCCTGCCCAAGCCCAGAGCCTGCACCCTAGACCTCCTCCCCCCACCCAAACTCCCTCCCAGAGTCTTGGGCAGGCGGGCTCCGGGCACCGTCAAAATTTCTACAAACCTGCCACCCCTGCGCGTGTGGGACTTCAAAGGAGCTTGAGTGGGTGCCAGTAACACTCTAGCTAGGTGGGGCTGGGGGCGCCAGGCAGGACAGAAGCCTGAGCAGCTGCAGTTGAGCTGAGGACACCACTGCAGGGAGCAAGACTGGGTCCTGCAGGAAGGAAAGTAACTGAACCAAGCGCTGAACCTGGCTCCTGAAAAGAGACATTGAACAGGGGTTGGAGCCTGGGAGGCCAGTGTGTAAGGACTGAACTGCGCCCCAGAAGGGGAAAGCTTTAATTACCATTGGACTGTGATGTGCAGATTGTGAGGGGCCTCCTGAGAGAAGGAAATGGAGGCAGGGTGTCTGCAGAGCCACAAGGCTGTGCTCAGGAGGCAGCCGTCTGATTACATGGATCCACACAGTAGTCCTCTCCCAGCCCAGCTTCGAAGCTTACTGCTCCCAATGGGCCAACGTCAGAGCAGAGTTGAGGGGGTCCCAACAGGGATTACATTCAGCCTTCCACAGCCAGAAGGAAGGTGGTCTTGAGGGGGAATAAAAAGGTAGAAACACTGGGGGAATATCCATTCTCCCCACACACACACCCCACACCCTATGAGAAGCAGAGAAAAGAGACAAGAAAATGCAAGGTAGAAATGGAACCCACAAGTTGTATCCACACCACTTAAGTCTGGAGCACAAAGTGGGTGTCGTTTAGCTCTTCAGAGTGCCCCCAGACTCATGACACCAGAGTGCCACTGCCCCCTGTCGCTCACACACGCACGTGGCTCGTGGCTCGTCCATGATTTTCGAAGATCCCTGACACCGCACGCAGCAGATTCCTGAGGCCTTGGCGGTTCATGGGAGTTCTTGTTGAGATGAGCCAGCCCCCCCGAAATTGCTCAAATAGCGTGCTGCCCACACCATCTCCGGGAGGCATTCTTCTGTGCTGAGCGGATGGCTGAGCTCCATGGGGCTCTGAGCAGCCTCCCCCATGCCTAATAAACATGTTCAATATTAATAATAGCCACGACTCTTCGCTTCCAACTGTAAGGAAAAGGCCTTTGTCTGCAGCCATATTGTAAAGCCTAAACGGGTCCTGTCACGGAGTGTGGGGGAGTCCAGGCCCTGCACCCCTCTTCCTGGGATTCACTGAGATTCTCTGCCAGCCAGTAAAACAGAAGGTTTATTGGACAACAGGAACACAGTCCAAAACAGAGCTTGTGGGTACAACCAGGACCCCTCAGTCAAGTCCTTCTGGGGGAGCAGGGAGCTTAAACCCCAGCCCTGGGGTTCCCTGTGTTCCTCCACCCAGCCCCAAACTGAAACTAAACCCCCCCAGCAGGCTCTCTCCTGTAGCCTGTCTTCACATTCCTGGGCAGAGGTGTCACATCCCCCTCCCCCTCCTGGCTCAGGTTACAGGCTCTCAGGTCTCCCATCCCCAGGGCACATTCCCAGGTCAACACTCCCCCCTCCCTGCTGAGTCACATTGTCACAGGTCCCCCAGATGGACCTGATCCTGACTGGCCATCAAGAAAAGTTCATCTGTCTTACTGGGAGTGGTGAGCACTCTATGTGTAGCGTGTGCAGTCTGGTTTTAGTGATTGTTAATAAATAGAGGTTATGTAGTATATTACTGTGTAAGGCTCTTCCCTTGGTAAAAGACCCCATAAACCCACAAAAGATTAAGCCCTGAGTCCACAGGGAAAGGGTGTTTACCTGGAGCCCATGGAACCCTCATCCCTAGGCCAATGCATGCCTTCCATGCCTTCTGGCCAATGGGGTCTCCTTCTGATCCCTTCCCTCAGAGAGCTCTTCCAAATCCTTCTCCACAGTAGTACCTGTGCAGAGAGCCTCAACACGGTTTCACATCTCTGTGTGCATTGGGGGTACATAGGTTCTCCTCTTTCTTCTTCTGGAGACCACCTGCTGCCAATATTCTTCCCTGTTCTGTACTGCACTCTCTGATTCTTCAGCAAGTTGTACTTCCAGCCATAGGCACTGACTTCTGCTGGTGCCAGTGGGTGCTCAACCCTCCTCTGCCCCTGGCCCCGCCCCGATTCCACCCCTGCCCCCCTCCCACCGCTGCCACACCCCCATTCCAACCCCTTCCCCAAAGTCCCCGCCCCAGCCCTGCCTGTTCCCCTGAGTGACCCATGTTCCTGCTCCTCCCCCCTCCCTCCTGGAGCTTGTTACGCCATGAAACAGTTGTTTTGCGGCAGCAAGCCCTGGGAGGAGAAGCAGGGATGCGGCATGCACAGGGGAGGAGGTGGAGGTGAGGTGAGGTGGAGCGGGGGGGGCAGGGCGGGGAGTTTGGCTGCCAGTGGGTGCAGAGCACCCACTAATTTTTCCCCGTGGGTGCTCCAGCTATGGTGCCTATGCTTCGAGCACCAAACACTGACTTCTATCCAGAAAATTGTCATGTTCTCTGATGCAACGCAGGGTTGATACTTGATTCTCTCTAGTCCTTTAACCTTCTCTTCCAACATGCAGACCAGGAGGCAAGCTTAGCAAGTCTGAGGCCTTGGCTACACTTGTGAGTTACAGCGCAATAAAGGAGCCCCGGGCACACTAGCTCACTACCCATCCACACTGGCAAGGCACGTAGAGCGCTCTGACTCCACAGCTACAGCGCTGCTGGTCTCCACCTCGGCGAGTGGAATAACGTTTGCTGCGCCCCGCTGGAGCGCTGCGGCACCAGTGTGGACGCCCTGGTCCTATAGTGCGCTCTGATCAGCCTCCAGAAGTGTCCCACAATGCCTATTCTAGCCACTCTGGTCATCACTTTGAACTCTACTGCCCTGCCCTCAGGTGACCAACTGTCAGACCCGCCCTTTAAATTCTCTGGGAATTTTGAAAATCCCCTTCCTGTTTCCTCAGCCAGGCGTGGAGTGCTCTCAGCGAATCTTTCCAGGTGACCATGTCTCTACGCTCCAGGCAATCCCCAGTATGGAGCAATGGCGAGGTGCTGGACCTCATCAGTGTTTGTGGGGAGGAAGCTGTCCAGTCCCAGCTGCACTCCAGCCCTAGGAATTATGATACCTTCGGGCAGATATCAAGGGGCATGAGGGAAAGGGGCCATGGCCAGGATGAAGGAGCTGCGGAATGCCTACCGCAAAGCCCGCAAGGCAAACAGCTGCTCCGGTGCTGCCCCTGCAACCTGCCGTTACTACGAAGAGCTGGGCGTGATACTTGTGGGTGACCCCACCTCCACTCCGAGTACCACCATGGACACTTCAGAGCCCAGTGCAACAAGGCAGGAGGAGGAGGAGCAAAGCAGGACCGAGGGTGCTGACAAGGAGGAAGACACCCCGGCATCCCTAGATGGATGCAGCCCAGAGCTGTTCTCAAGCCAGGAGGAAGGTAGCCAGTCGCGGTGGCTGGTATTTGGGGAAGGACAAACACCAGAGGAGGTTCCCGGTAAGTGGCTTTTATTTTGGGAAGGAAGTTATTCGGTGCAGGCTCTTGGGGCGAGGAGGGTTAGGGCTGCATGCATGCCTAGATGCAGAATAGTGTGTTGATGTGCTCTCTCACATCGAAGAAATCGGCCTCAGTGATCTCTTCAAAGGTCTCATCCAGAACTTGGGCAATGCGCTTGTGCAGGTTTCTCGGGAGAGCCCCTGTGGTCCTTATCCCAGTCAGCCTAACATGTCCGTGCCACTGTGCCGTGAGGGGCGGGGGGACCATTGCCGCACACAGGCAAGCTGCATATGGGCCAGGGCGGAAGCCACATTGCAGTAGAAGATCCTCTCTTGCTTCCCAGGTCACCCTCAGCAGCGAGATATCTTCCAGGACGAACTCCTGTGGAAAATGTAGGGACAGTGTTCAGTATAGGGGCCCCCTGCCGCTGTTGGCTCTCCCCAAGGCACAGAAACCCAGAGGACAGTACAGCCGTGAAACAATCAGTCACACTTGACCCTGTGCTTACTCATCATTTTGGGGCTCCTGTGGGTTGTGTGTGCTCGCTTTGGGATGGGCAAATTATGCTATTGTGTAGATTGTGCTTGCCCTTAAGTACTGGGGAATCATTGCTCTGTCTGGTGTGAACAATGCTGCCTCTGTTAAGTGTTACATTTTGCCTTTATAGATACAGCCTTGAGATCTCAGCCATCCGTGTTATCACCGGTCAAAAGATTCCAAAGAATCAGAAAGAGGCCACATAGAAGCAAGGAAGACATGTTGCATGAAGTAATGCAGCATTCAAGTAGTGAAATCAAAAAGTGCAGGAGTGGCAGGAGAGTGAAAGGAGGGTCCACCAGCAGAATGCGGATCGCTGGCACCAAAGCACGGAGCAGCTGGTAAGCATCATGGAGCGCTAAGCGGACTCGATACAGGCGCTCGTAGCAATGCAGGCAGAGTGCTACTGCGCTCGCCCCCCACCCCCCTGCAGCCCTTGTCCCAAAACTCTTTCCCTTGTGCCCCCATGTCACCTCCAACACACTTTCCCCAAAATCCGAGTTCTTATCACCACCACCTGCCTCCAACACCTGTAGCTTCACCACCCAGCCCTGAAAACTAAGACCCTTACCCACTGCACTCAACCCCCATCACCATGCAGTATAGCCATCCTGAAGTGCAGCACTCATTGCACGGCACTCCAGATAGGACATACGCAAATCTGTGATTGTACCGTTCCTCATCCCCTTGCCCTTTCTGTTTCCCAAGCAGTTGTGTCTCTTTTCAATAAATGAATTTTCTTTTCAATAAATGTATTTTTTGGCTTTGAAAACATTCTTTATTATTGCATAAAGTAAAAGATACCTTAGCCGAGGAAAGAAACAGGCACTGCAAGTCAGTGTAGAAAACACAGATTCGTACTAACATTGGAACCACTGCACTTCACTCCCGTGCAGGGCACCAGATATTACTGGTGGCTTTCAGCCTCAAATTGCTCCCTCAAGGCATCCCTAATCCTTGCAGCCCCGCACTGGGCCCCTCTAATAGCCCTGCTCCTTGGCTGTTCAAATTCAGCCTCCAGGTGTTGAACCTCCGAGTTCCATGCCTGAGTGAATCATTCACCCTTCCCTTCACAAATGTTATGGAGGGTACAGCACATGGATATAACCCCAGAGATGCAGTCAATGGTCAGATCCAGCCCAGCTTCCCATACAGAGAGCGCCAGCGGCCCTTTAAACTGCCAAAAGCACACTCCACAGTCATTCTGCACTGGCTCAGCCTGTTGTTGAACCACTCCTTGCTGCTGTCAAGGCTCTCTGTGTAGGGTTTCATGAGCCACAGCATTAAAGGGTAAGCGGGGTCTCCAAGGATCACAATGGGCATTTCGACTTCCCCTACAGTGATCTTCTGGTCTGGGAAAAAAGTCCCAGCTTGCAGCTTCCTGAACTGGCCAGTGTTCTGAAAGGTGTATGCGTCATGCACCTTTCTGGGCCAGACTGTGTTAATGTCAATGAAACACCCACGGTGGTCCACAAGTGCCTGGAGAACCATAGAGAAATACCCCTTCCGATTAACGTACTCAGAGGCTAGGTGGGCTAGTGCCAGAATTGGAATATGTGTCCCATCTAGCGCCCCTCCGCAGTTAGGGAAACCCATTTGTGCAAAGCCAGCCACAATGTCATGCACGTTACCCAGAGTCACGGTTCTTTTGAGCAGGATGCGATTAATGGTCCTGCAAACTTGCATCAACATGATTCCAATGGTCAACTTTCCCACTCCAAACTGGTTAGTGACTGATCGGTAGCTGCCTGGAGTTGCCAGCTTCCAGATTGCAATAGCCACCCGCTTCTTCACCGTCAGGGCAGCTCTCAATCTCGTGTCCTTGCGTCGCAGGGTGGGGGCGAGCTCCTCACACAGTCCCATGAAAGTGGCTTTTCTTATCCGAAAGTTCTGCAGCTACTGCTCATCATCCCAGACTTGCATGGTGATGTGATCCCACCACTCAGTGCTTGTTTCCTGAGCCCAAAAGCGGCATTCCATGGTGGTGAGCATGTCCGTGAATGCCACAAACAAACTCATGTCATGTGCGTTACTCAAGTCGATATCGTTGTCGGAGCCCCCACTGTCACTTTGGATCATAAGGAATAACTCGACTGCCAAATGTGACGTGCTGGCGAGACTAGTCAGCATATTCCTCAGCAGTTCAGGCTCCATTCCCACAGACCGAAAGGGAAGACAGTACAAAAAATGTTGCAAGATGGCGCCAAATATGGATGGAAGCAAAGGGAATGCTGGGATGCGAACCGATGCATCACGGGGCGTTGGAATAGGACCCAGAATGCCCCGCTCCCTCATTCCCACAAGCCACAGCGCCAGAATGGGTAGAGGTGCTCTGTGGGATAGCTGCCCACAATGCACCACTCCCAATGCTGCTGCAAGTGCCGCAGATGTGGCCACACCAGTGCACTTGCAGGCGTCAGTGTGGTGTCTGAGTAACAGAGAATTTTGTGCAGGTAACACTCCCAATAGGTGTAGGGACCTGATCCGGGCCCCGCTGTGCTGGGGGCTGAACAAACACAAAACAAAATGACTGCTCCAGCCTCATGGTCTCTGCACTCTAAGTATAAGACAGATGGGTGCAGCGGACAGTGGAGCACATTCGATTTTTGTGAGTGTGTTTTTTCCTCTCTTAGTGAGGCTACAGGACAGTGTTAAGGATGGTTGGGTGCACTTGTTATCTTAACGTGTTTGGATTTTTGAAAGTGTCACCTTAACTCTGAATTCCCTGGGTCTATAGTCCTTGGTCTGGGGATCATTATAACACCTGCCTAATATATGTCACCCTACTGAGACATACCTGTCGGCCATCACAAAGGTTATTGGCTGGGAATTTCCTTAACTTTCTGTAAATGATTTAAAAATCCACACACGAGCACTAATCCCTGAAGCCCAAAGGGAACGCTCCCATGTCATGTTTTGAGATTCGTAGCACAGGTCTGTCTCAGATCCTCATGAGCAGCCTTGTTCTCCACCCATCAGGGCTGCTGTGAGGGCAATCCAAGCCTCTGAGCTCGGCATCCCCAGTGTGCTCCAAGATCCTGGAGCCTGAATGGAGTCCAGCCACTGCCCTGGTCTCGGTGTCCCTAGGCACACTCAGGGCACAGACCTCACATCTGGCCACCACACCTCCAAGTGCTGGAACCCACTGTCCAGCCGCCTGCCCTTTGGGGTGCAGCGCTGACCCTTCATACTCCCCAGTGCATGAACACACCCCGCTCCACCTAAAGGGTGTGATGTTTACAGTTTAACTCTCTCGGGGGCACACTGCGGTTGTGAAGCAGTCGACACACATTGCCCAGTCTTATGCTCTTGCTTTACGGATAAAGTACAGGACATACCTATAAAGCAATGAAACACCCGAAGTGTTCTGTCCCTCACTAGCTCACCCTTCCCTTGGGGAACATCTGTGTTCTGGCAGGCTGGCACCCCTTTGCCTAGCCTGCCCCTGCCATGGCCTCCCTCTTCTTCATCTGCTGCAAAAATGCTCTCTCCCCATTGTCCCTCCCTGCTGGGGTCACCTGCTTCTTTGGTTCTTCCTTTCGGTATTTGCACTGCTCTCAGCCCCGTGCCCACTTCAGACAAGGGAAAGAAGTGTCTTCTCCCAGGTAGAGCAGCCCCACTGTCCCAAAGTGTTTTAATTTTGTGGCTACTACCGCAGATTTGTGAAAAACTATGCTACGATTATAAAGCCTCTGAACAATCTTACCAGGGGACATCAGTCCAGCAAGAACAAATCTAAGACCAAGAATAAGGGGAGGTCCCCAAAGCCTCCTGTGCAGAGACACTATGGCCCCTTTGAACCATTTGGGCCACAGTGGGATGAGAGATGTGAAAGGGCTTTTCGAGAAATCATTACTTGCCTAACTCATGCTCCAGTCCTAGTTTTTGCTGACCCAAGCAAACCATTTATCCTGCATACTGATGCCAGTTTGGAGGGGTCTGGGAGCAGTCCTGTACCAGGAAGTGGAAGGCAAACGTAAACCTGTAGCCTTTGCCAGCCGAGGATTGTCTGATAGTGAAACTCGCTATCCCACCCACAAGCTGGAATTCTTGGCCTTGAAATGGGCCATCACTGAGAAATTTCAAGACTACTTGTATGGTGCTCAGTTCCAGGTGTGGACAGACAACAATCCACTGACTTATGTGTTAACAAGTGCTAAGCTGGATGCTACAGGGCAGAGATGGGTGGCCGCCTTGGCTAACTATGAGTTCAGCATTCAGTACCAATCAGGGAGAAGCAATGTGATGCAGATGCATTGTCCAGGCATCCGCAGGCTCCAGAAGTTGCTGTGATACCCACAGATGGAGTGAGAGCTATTTGCAGTGTGAGTCACCGAGAACCAGAGGCCCATGAGAGCCTTCAGGGATGTGTTGCAGAAGCTTTGGGCCTGCCCCCTGAATGCATGCCTTCTGCTTCAGTGAACTATATTGCATTGGACCAATCTCCTTTGCCCATGCTCAATGCGTCTGACTGGCAAGAAGCCCAGCAGCAAGATATTGACATTCGTGATACACTACTTGCCAAAAGGGAGGGGTGAAGCTCAGCTGCGGTTGTCCCACCTAACCCAGAGGGTAAACTACTATTGAGAGAATGGACCAAACTAAAACTGATTCAGGGAGTGCTACACTGAGTGACCACCGATCCTTTACAAAAACAATGAGCACAACTAGTACTGCCAAAAAAGTACAGAGCCCTGGCCATGAGGGCCCTGCATGATGACTTTGGGCATTTAGGGATGGAGAGGACCCTGGAACTTATTCGTAATAGGTTCTATTGGCCCCGAATGGCTGAAGATGTTCACAGGAAATGTGATACTTGCGCTCTATGTATTCAAAGGAAAACTCTGCCCACGAGGGCTGCATATCTCAAGAACATCACCAGCAACAAACCTTTGGAGTTGGTATGCATTGATTTCTTGTCTGTAGAGGTAGACAAGAGGAATGTTGGGAACATTCTAGTAGTGACTGACCATTTTACACGGTATGAATAGGCATATCCCACACATGATCAGAGGGCCACCACCGTCGCTTGAGTATTGTGGGACAAATATTTCTCAGTCTATGGATTCCCAGTTTGGATACACTCTGATCAGGGCAGGATTTTGAGAGTCACCTTCTGAAGGAGGTGCTGAAGATAGCAGGAATTAAAAAGTCTAGGACAATGCCTTATCACCCCCAAGGTGATCCTCAGCCAGAGAGGTTCAACCGAACCCTACTAGATATGTTGGGAACTTTGCGACCAGAGCAGAAGGCAATCTGGAGCCAGTATGTCACATTTCTGGTGCATGCCTACAATGCCACAAAGAACGATGCTACGAGAGTCACCCCATATCTCTTGATGTTTGGGCGAGAACCAAGATTACCCATAGACTTGTGCTTTGGTGTATCAGAGGATGGAGATAGCTATGAAACTCATCAGCAATATATATCCCGACTAAGAGAAAAGCTGTGGGATGCTTATCACTTAGCTACTGCTGCGGCTCGGAAGAACGCAGACCACAGTAAACATCGATATGATGCTAGAGTGCGTTCGCAGGAGCTCCAGCCAGGGGACAGAGTCCTGCTGTGAAATTTGGGTATTGCTGGCAAACACAAGATAGCTGACAGATGGAAGGCAATACCTTACTTGGTGATGGAAAAGCTGGGAGACCTGCCAGTCTACAAGATCAAACCTGAAGAGGGTACAGGGCAAACAAAGACAGTGCACAGAGACCTTTTGCTCCCTGTGGGTGAATTAGTAAGTACCCCTTATGAGATGGGCTATAACGGGGCAACCAGGCAGGATAAAGGTGCTAGACCAAAGCCACCATCCAACATGGACAGCCAGCCCCCTGCAGCTAACCTACCCCTATGCAGCACATCCGAGAGCAAGTCTGAGGAGGAAGACACCACCCTGGTATATCCTGGAATGGAGACAAGATTTCAGTCTCGATCAGCTGAACCAAACGAGAGTTTTCCCTCTTCCGCCCTAAACCCCATGGCAGAATTATTTAGGCCCATTTCTGACACCCCTGTGCCGCTGATGAGACCCCCGTGTGATGACACGCACAGGTTATTGGACAGTGGAGACACACAGGTAAAGTATGTCATGGGCACCTTGGACCCTCTAGCGTTAGAACTAGGAGTGCAGGGGCCTACACCAGTAGCCAAGGGACCCTCAAAGGAAGCCTCTCCATCCGTCACTCAAGAGGACGTTCCCCCTACCACGGCAACAGAGATTCTCAATAGATGAGACAGGGTGATAAGACTAGTAAAACGGTTAATTTATGATGCACCTGGGGTGACTAGTGAGGAGCCAATACATTTAGCACACAGGCTTGTGGAAGCTAAAGTGGGCTTCCTGAGGCCCTTTGGAGGAAACCAATGAGTTGGTATAAAGGGAGTGTGATTTGTCGGGACGACAAATTCTCGGCTTGGGGGAGGATGTAAGCAGAGTCAGGATGAGCTCCACCCTGACATCTGGTGGTGAGGTGTGGCAAGTTGTGGAAAAGAACTTCAGGGGCAGATCTCATTTGCATAGGCACACCCACCCCGCCTAGCATGAGACCATAGCTGCCCAAATGGTCACTTTGGCTGCTGTGGGATCCCCAGTGTCTCTGTTATTGGGGCAGGAAGAATAAATTGTTATTACTCTGATTATGGGAATCAAGGACAGTGGAACTGTACTTGGCCTTTTGTTATGATGGAGGGACTCGCCATCAACTTAGTAGCACTCGCTAGGCAAGGGACATGGGTTCTAAAACTCTGTGAATAGAGAGAGGCTGGGGGCAGGTATTAATACTTGGTGGCATGTGCCCCTTGGTGAGGGCCTTACATGCTAATTGCACTTCCTCCTCTCTCCACTGTGGAATATCAGAGCTAATTTTGATTCTATTAGGAGTCTAGTTACAGGCTGCTGAGCTCACTTTGGGCTAATGGTGCACCAGCACTGAGGCTCCCCTACCACAAGCTGAACTCGCTGAGTGTTGTGTTAAGTAGGGGGGGAGCCAGAAGATATATTGTGGAGCAGTTTGCGGGACGGCTGGAGTGCCTTGTGGACAGGCTGGTGGAGCAGTTCATAGGACGGCGGGAGCTGCTTGTGGGACGCGGAGCGGACCCTAGTGAAGCAGTTTGTGGGGGGGCTGGCGGAGCGGAGCGAAGGCCTATGGAGCTGTGGGGCGGTCAGCTTCGGATCACGTAAGGTGCCCCTTACCTCTCTCTCCCCCCCCACCTCATCTCTACCCAGGTTGGGAGGTAAAGTTCTGCAGATAAACTTTCGAACTCTGGGGCTGCCCTGACCAGGGACAGAGAATTTTGGGTCATTGGACTTTTGGGACTTTGGGTGATTTGGGGTTGCTGGACTCAAGAACCAAAGGGAAAGGGGCATGCCCCAATTTGCTTGGGGTGGGTTTTGCTCATGGGTTGTGTTATGAATCCTGTTGGTGGTGTTTCCCCAACATAATGCCACATTGTTTCTCTCTGTTTTAAAAGGCTTTTTGCTACACTCAGACTATGTGCTTGCGAGAAGGGAAGTATTGCCTTGGAGGCGCCCAGCGGGGGTGGTATATATTTGTCCCAGGTCACTGAGTGGGGGCTCGAGCTGGTTTGCATTGTGTTATTGGAATGGATCCCCTAGATACTGAACCCGGCCCTTGTTGCTGCCAACTCTGATGGGCAGAAGGGTTACACTTGGCATGCTGATTGCCAGAGACATGGCACAGCCCTGCAAACTCCTGGGGCATCCACATACACATTGACATTCCCTGACGCTCATTTAATAAAACTATCCCCAGAAGTGGTACAGACAGAACCCCCCTGCCCCCGCAATTCATCACAGAATCAACCCTCCATTGTCTTTTAAAAACATTGACTGGTAAGGACAGAGCCACCGATATGCCGATATGATTCGGCCTCAACTGGAGTATTGTGTCCAGTTCTGGGTACCACATTTCAGGAAGGATGGGGACAAATTGGAGAAAGTCCAGAGAAGAGCAACAAAAATGATGAAAGGTCTAGAAAACATAGCCTATGAGGGAAGATTGAAAAAAATTGGGCTATTTTAGTCTGGAGAAGAGAAGACTGGGAAGGGACATGATAACAGTTTTCAAGTACATAAAAGTCTGTTACAAGGAGGAGGGAGAAAAATTGTTTTTGTTAACCTCTCAGGACAGGACAAGAAGCAACAGGCTTAAATTGCAGCAAGGGAGGTTTAGGTTGGACCTTAGGAAAAACTTCCTAACTGTCAGGGTGGTTAAGCACTGGAATAAATTGCCCAGGGAGGTTGTGGAATCTCCATCATTAGAGATTTTTAAGATCACATTAGACAAACACCTGTTCCGGGATGGTCAGACAATGCTTAGTCCTGCCATCATGGGGCCCGTCCGCATGCAGCCCCGCCAATGGCCCCACTCCATTGTGCCCCTTCCCCCTGCGGCCCCGCTCCACTCCACCAACACTCAGTCCCATTCTTCTCTCCCCCACTGCATCCCCACAACCCACTCCTTTCTGACTCCGCCCCCCCCCTGCGGTCCCAAGACCAGAGAAGCTCTGTTTCCCCCCACACCCCGCCATGGCCTCCGGGCCACAGTGGGGAGTGAGAGCTCCCCCATCCCTGAGGTGCGGCAGTGAGATAGAGCTCCTCCAGTCCCGGGGCCACAGCCAGGGTCCAGGCGCTGGGGCTTCCCCTGCCCGTGCTTCTGCCAGGGAGCGGGGTCAGGGTGTGGGGGGCACCTCAATTGGCCGGAGCCCCTGGGCATGGGCCCCATTGGCCCAGTGGCTAATCCGCCACTGTCTCGAGGTCCCTTCCATTCCTAGATTCTATACAAAGCAGACAGAATGCACCAACCAGTTCAGCTGGGTTCACAGCAGCTATGCATTGCCAGAGCCATGCAAAGCAGCTGGAGTGAACTGGGGGATTGCAGTTGATTTATTAACATAACGGGCTGTGGCAGTGAGACTGGCGTTGTGTGAAAGGGGGCAGGGAGAGATCAGTCCTGGAGTCCCAACATCTCTGTGCGTGACCAGCCCCCGCTGCACTGCAGCCTCAGTTCCCCTGGCAGCACCACCTCGGTTCACAGCCTTTCGTGCACTGATGCCCAAGCTGGTTGGCAGCCATCTACCAGTCATCCCAGTCCCCATCATACCACACTGAATCATTATACCCAATAGAATTATCCCTTGCAAATTAGCTGTAAAGAAAGAGTAGTGATTGATGGAGTTACCTGTGATGTCACAATGTCCCCACCTAAGGCTTGGTCTACACTAAAAAGTTAGGTCGACCCAGCTACATGCCCCTAAGTGGTGTAGATAACCCACACACACACACACACCGTCGGGGTACCTACCACCTCTCAGGGAGAACCCTACCCGTCCGCATAGCTAATGTCTACACTGAAGAGCTACAGCGGGGAACTGCAGTGTAGCATTTCAAATGTAGACAAGCCCAAGAATTACCTGAACGGTTGACATGACCCTGTCTGCAGCATATTTGACAATAGCAATTACACACCCTGATGGTTAATAGCTTAGTTTAACTACAACCTAATTTTTTTAAGTGTAACCTATGCACAAGAGTGCAATGACTTGTAAATTCTCAGACAATTCATTCTGTGGCCAGAGAGTAAGGGCTGTAAGTTTGGGGAGGATACACTTTGTTCTTCAGACCAAACACAGAGGTTGAATCCCTGCTCTAAGTGGAAAACCCAACTCACCCTCAACTATGCAATCATGTTCAGTGACTCTGTAACATCTGAATAAAACTACTATTGTACTTTTCTATCGCTGTTCATCCTTATGTGCTGCACAGACACCAGATTCGCTCCAGGCCCTCTGCAATGCCAGTGCCCTCTGGGGTGGATCACAGCAGCAGTCCTGACCTAGCAGTGCTACGCAACTGCAGAGAGCATTACCTGTATAATTTCTCTAATCAAAAATTGAGGGAGATGTTAGGTTGGGAGACTGTAACTCTTCTAGCTGGAATTCAGCCAGGCCTCTGGGGTGAACACCCAGCACTTGTGAAACATGCCATGGGCTCTCTGGTGACCCCAGAGGGCCTGGGGTTTACATCTCATTCAAAAGAAGGCATGCATAGCAGCTCTAGTGTCATGCTGAGACTGGCCCTGACTCAGAAGAGCAATGTCTAATGAGTCACTCACTGCTCCTTGCAACACAGCACCTTCAAGCAGTGTCCGGGGGAAAGTGGGCTCAGCACTGATTCAGAAGAGAAAGCCACCCGGAGTCACCCACCCTGCTTTCTGCAGTACAGTGGCTCCCGGCACTATGTTGGGGCATAGGGGTCAACACTGACCGTTACCCGCACACTCCAGGGCACACACCTTTACCCAGTTCCAAGGGCTCAAGGCATAACCCAGTTGATTTTGGCACCCCCACCCTTTCCCAGTTCTTAGGGCTCAGGGTGAAAGGCACCTACCCTTACCCAGTTCCTAGGGCTCAGGGCCACCCATACCCAATTCCTAGGGCTCAGGGCGTAATCTGGTTCATTTAAGTACCCACCCTTACCCAGTTCCTAGGGCTCAGGGCATACTTTTCTGCAGGCGTGCAGGATCTTTTTGTCAGCAAAAGGGGCTTACACAGTAATATCCTTACCTTCTATTAACAATTACCAAAACAGAACGCACATGCTAAGCATACAATGCTCACCACTCCCAATAAAGCAGACAAACTTTTCCTAATTGCCAGTCAGGATCAGGTCATCTGGAGTCTCCAGCTTCTGCACATTGTGATTGGCAGGGCGTTGAGGTCTGGCAGCTCTGATCTTGGGGCTGTGTCCTGGAGTTGGTTCCCAAGAACTTCCTTTTGGACTCCAGTTTATATAGTGAAACTTGAGTCCTGCTTAGCTTTACCTTAACCAATCATTTTACTAAAGTTTTACTAAACAATTCTTTGACCAATCTTAACATATTGTGAAACAATTCTTTACCCTATCATACCCCACCACCTTACTTGATTTACACCTTGCAAAATTAGTTTTGTAGCAGACAGAAGCAATCAAAGAATCAGACAAAAACCATACAGATAAACAATAAAGAAGTGGGGACCATACAAGCAAAACAATAATGGAGTAGAGATTTTACACCCACAACTGTTGATATGTGGTTCCTTGCCAGACAGAATGCCATCTATCAACGTTTTCTTTAAACATCTTAAGATCTGTTTCTTTATCTGGTGATAGTGGGTGCGATTAGGACAGGATCTCCTTCTTAACAGCCTAATATCATAGAATATATTAGGGTTGGAAGAGACCTCAGGAGGTCATCTAGTTCAATCCCCTGCTCAGAGCTATATCACCAACTATATCAGATTGTTTTAATGTAATTTAGATGGAATGCGAGGGTGTGACTTTCTGCTCCTTGGCTCATGGCTGCTGCTTTCCTAATATGACTGCAGAGAAAGGCCTCAGATCTTACATGACCCCCCTCCCCACTGAGTCACTCACCCTGCTCCGCAGTGCCCCCTAGCACCACACTGCGGAAAGCACTGACTCAGAGGGATGATGGCTTCCCACAGCAGCTGGGCTTTCGTTGGTGGTCTCCTATATCCAAGTACAGACTTAGCTTCTGAGAACTGAGGAGCACCAGGGCACAGCCAGTACATTAAACTTGCCCTCCTGGCTATTTGGCTGAGGCTATAGATTGTGGGTCATTTTGGCTGAGGGCTATGCTAACAGGATCCAAGCTGGCCTGTGTGCCGGGGACGGAGTAAGCGAAGGGGGAGAGGTCACCGGTCTCCAAAGCTGAACTCCCCAGAGCCAGAGCGCGCCAGAGCCAGAGCTCTCCAGAGTCCCACAGAAATCTGCGAGCTAAAGTCATCAGCCTCAAGAGGGGCTTTCTTCTCCCCGCCAGGGCCTGCATCCAAGGGCTCCTGTTGCAATCGTGTGTTGGCCGGCCCTAATTGCAGGCTGTGTAATCCTCAGGCGCTGCCAGTGCCACCTACGTAGCCCTGGTAGCCCTGGGTCTCGAAGCTCTGTGGGGAAGCTGCAGACAGAAGAAGGGACCCAGGGTCAGGGACAGAGATGATGCCTGGGAAGGAGTACAAGCGATTTTTAACACTTATAATGCTGGTGTTTTCCTGCCAGCCAAGGAGATGCCTAGGAGGGTTTATGTATGTAAGTTACCTGAAACCCCCACTATCTGAAGTGAGGTCTCTTCCCCTGACAGCATTAGCTGGAGACACTACCCGGATTTCTGGCTCTGGGTTCTTTGGATAGGTGTTACTCTGATACGTGAGCATGAGAGCTGCTAGGGAAGGGGGCCAGCTTGGGGTGGGTGTGCGGCTGAAGATGCTGCTCTTGGGCACGCTGCCATTTCAGGGACTCCTCTTCCTGACTCAGCCTCTCACTGGCTCCCCCTCCAGCTCAGGGCACCAAGCCCCCAGGCTTTGTGAGGCCGCATCCGAGGGGCAGCTGTGGTCTAGTGGTCTGAGCATGCTGATGGAAGCAGGACTGCTGACTTCTCTTCCTGGCTCTGCAAGTGACCCGCTCTGTAAGCTGGTGCAACTCACTTTCCTGGGCTATGCCACAGCGTCCCTCTCCCTCAGGGGAAGAATTACGCTCAGGCACAGAGAGCAAAGACAGCCAGAACCCTGAATGCTCTTCACTTTGCATCTCAGGCCCATCTCCTTTACACCACTCTGCAGTGTCCAGAAGGTTAATCGAATGACTAATGCCCGCAGAGCAGATCTCTGTAATGTGCTAGGACAGTGATTCTCAAACTTTTTTACTGGTGACCCCTTTCACATAGCAAGCCTCTGAGTGCGACCCCCCGCCCATCAATTAAAAATGCTTTTTTATATATTTAACACCATAATAAATGCTGGAGGCAAAACAGGGTTTGGGGTGGAGGCTGACAGCTTGCAACCCTCCATGTAAGAACCTTGTGACACCCTGAGGGGCCCCAACCCCAAGTTTGAGAATCCTTGTGCTAGAGTCACCTCTGGTCAGGGTGTATGATAGGCACCTTCTGAGCCCAAGCCTGTCACAGCCCCAGCTAGGGAGGTCTCAGCTCTGCAGCAGCTCATGCTTTTAGCTCTGGAGGTCTCTGGTTCAATCCCTGGAACGGCAGCCAACCCGTGTCACCAAAGCAGAGTCCCAGCCTGTTACAATAATAGCCAGCTTGTACAGAGCACATTTCATTGGCACATCTCAAAGTGCTTTACCAGTGTGGGGGCAGTTTCATTATCCCCATTTTACAGATGGGGAAACTGAGGCACAGAGCTGAATTAACTTGCCCAAAGTCCTCCCATAGGCCAGTGGACAAGCTGGGAATAGAACTCATGTCTCCTACATGCTAGTCTAGTGTTCCACCCACTAGGCCACACAGCCTCCTTTCCCCCTGGCCCTCCAACCTTCCATGTAAGCTTGGCAGAATTTTGGTATTTTATAAAAGGTGGACAGATAATATCCGTTTATTTTTAAGAATTTTAAAGCATTTTTTTCTACTTTTATCAATTTAAATGTTCACAGTTGTGGGAAATAAGGGGGGTGTCAGACAATAATTATTTCATGACAGGAGATCTTGAGATTCAAAAACTTAAAGCTTTATAAACTGTTCAAACACAAGCTGTCAACATCACCTTTCAGAGCATAGAGAGTAAATCCCCCTAAGCCAACCTCTAATAGTTCCCAAGCAGTGTTTTTCTTCCTTTGCCCATCTGTACATTCCGATGGTCATCAGTGGAACTAGGTTTTCGTGGGTTTGGGTGTGTAGGTGAAATCGAAGTTTCCCGACATTGACGGATACAAATCTAACCCTTCCAAGCCTGCCTACGTGGCAGGGATTTAAATGAGTGACCGTAGTTAAGCCACGAGCTTTCCCATGGTACACGACACCACGCCCCCATCCAGGGAAGAGCACTGTAGAGTGCAGCTGGACCCCTCTAGCTCCCTCGTGGCTGGTTCTACTTGGGCTGCAGCCAAGGGGAGGGCAAGGTCTCCAGGGAGAACAGGCGCACCGCACCTGAACAAACCTGCTGCACCCAGCCGTGTTCCTTGTCCCTGCACTCCCATTCAGAGGCAGCCCCACCAGAGCACCCTACCCTGGCACTATGGGTAGGGTAACCAGGTGTCCAGTTTTCAACCAGAACATCACGTTGAAAAGGGATCCTGGCAGCTCCGGTCATCACTGCCAACCCGGCCGTTGACTGTCCAGTTGGCAGCACCACGCAAGGGGACTGGCAGGCTTCCTGCCAGTCTCCGTGCCACACAGCTCCCGGGAAGCAGCCGGCATGTCCCCTGTCTGGCTCCTACACCTAGGCATAGGTACCAACTCCGTGGGTGCTCTGGGGCTGGAGCACCCATGGTGAAAAATTAATGGGTGTTCCGCACGCACTGGCAGCCAAGCTCCCCACTCCTTGCCTCCTTCCCCCACCGAGCGCGCCACGTCCCCGCTCCTCCCCGTCCCTCCCAGCACTTTCCGCCCCCTCCCCCCCCCCACCTAACAGCTGTTTGGCAGCACTTAGGACTTTCCAGGAGGGAGGGGGAGGAGCGGGACGTGGCGCGCTCAGGGGAGGAGACAGAGAAGAGGCAGAGCAGGGACTTGGGGGAAGGGGGTGGAATGGGGGCGGGGACTTTGGGGAAGAGGTGGAATGGGGCTGGGGCAAGGGCGGTGCAGGGGCAGAGCCAGGGCAGTTCGGGGAGGGGGTGTCGAGCACCCACCGGGCAGAGGGGAAGTTGGCGCCAACGTACCTAGGGGCAGCCGGGGGCTCCGCACACTGCCCCCGCCCCATGTGCTGCCCCTGCAGCTTCCATTGACCAGGAACCGCGGCCAATGGGAGCTGTGGGGCTGACTCCTGTGGATGGGGCAGCACGCATAGCCACCTGGCCGTGCCTCCATTTAGGAGCCAGAGGCAGGACATGCTGACGGCTTCCTGGGAACTGCTTGAGGTAGGCGCTGCCTGGAGCCTGCACCCCTCACCCCCTCCCAGGCCCTGACCCAGCCCTGATCCCCCTCCTGCCCTCTGAACCCCTCGATCCCAGCCTGGAGTATCCTCCTACACCCAAAACCCCTCGTCCTCAGCCCACCCCCGAGTCTGCACCCCCAGCCAGAGCCCTCACACCCTTGCACCTCAACCCTCTGCCCCAGCCCTGAGCCCCCTCACACACTCCAAATCCCTCAGCCCCACCCCCACCACATGTCTTTTGTTATGGGCACGAATATGAAGGTGACGTGTCACACAGCACCTCCATATTGGTGCACAAAACAAAATTTATTCCACACATGGGTGGGAAAAATTAGAGGGAACACTGTCCTGGGAGTTCTTCTGTGAGTATCTGGCTGTCCCTGCTGCAGTATCTCCCATTACTGCTCCAAGCAGAGACGGGGCAGGGTCCTTTCCACCCAGATGTGTCTCTCCTACTAAATGAATACAGAATCTTCCTAATCCAAAGGGGAATCTAATGCTGGGGCAGCAGAGTAGGAAGCTTCTGCTGGCAATGTCACGCATCCCCAGCCCGCAGTACCTAGTTCTGGGCCCAGCCTGCTGCTCTGCCCATGCCCCTCAAGCTCACCCAGCCCCGGTTTCACAGTCCTTGGCTCCTCCACACCCGCTCTGCTGATGCCTCTCAGTCCTGACCCACACCCCCTGCTGTCCCAGCTCTGGGCCTCTGTTGAATAGGATGTGCCTCTTGTGCTATGGTTTTATGCTGCAAACACTTTCAGATCCACCCTTCTCATCCCACGGGTGACAATAGCAGCATTTGAGCCCTGTGCTCCCAAGGAACAAGGGGACTCAGGTTCTGCCCACTGAGCCCCACCCTCCCCTCCCTCTGGTCTGACCTTCCTTTGCTGGGGGGGGTTGTTTCTGATAGGGTTGCCAATTCTGGCTGGATGTATTCCTGGAGGTTTCATCACACTACATAATCTTTAATTAAAGATTAATCTTTAATTCCTGGAGACTCTAGGACAATCCCAGAAGGTTGGCAAACCCAGCTCTGAGCAGGTTTCCCAGGACAGTTCTATCCAACTCATGGGTACAGCCTCCCCCCTCCCAGCCCCCTGAACCAGGAGGGAGATGGTCCTGCAGACAGGCTCCAAAGGAAGAGTGGCCCCAGTGTGGGTAGGAAAGGAGCATCGCTGGAGACTGGGCGGGGGGGGGGGTCTCAGCACTACTCTGGGGACGCCACATCCCTCTACAGCCCTGCAAAGGGAGCTGAGACCCTGCGGAGGGTGCTGAGCAGTGAGGTCAAGGGGTCAGGGTGCAGGGAGGAGGAGAAGTTGGGAGCTGCAGGGAAATCATGGGGAGGGTGTCAGGCTAATGGCTCGGTGCTAGGTGATGGGGAGGAGCTGGGGCCATGGGGGTGGGGCTCAGGGTCTGTTGCCAGGTGATAGGGAGGAGGAGTTGGGGACATGGAGGTGGGGCTCAGGGTCTGCTGACAGGTGATAGGGAGACGGGACTGGGGACATGGGGGTGAGGCTAAGGGTCTGTTGACAGGTGACAGGGTGGAGGAGGAGGAGCTGGAGGCATGGGGGAGCGGCTAAGAGCCTGTTGCTAAGTTGCAGTGAGTGAGCTGCAGGGAAAGCTGTGCTCCCTAGCCCTTTTGGGGTTCACCCATCACCGAGCACAAGGCACTGCTGATTGTCCTGTGTTTGGGGTGGGGGTGAAATAGCCAGGCTGGGGAGCATTGTGACAAGCAGGGGAGAGGCCCACAGCCCAGCCATCTCAAGCATGTTACACCCCTGTACCCCGAGTGATGGGGGAAGGCACAACCCTTGGGGGGCAGAGACTCCCTGCTGCTCACCCAGCCACTCAGTTTAACTCTGCAACTGTGCCGCCCTCCCACAGCTGCATTCCCTTGGCCTGGCTTTTCCCTCTGGCCTATCCGGCACACGGCAGGGCATGTGTCTCAAGATGGGGTTAAGCTGGATCTCATTAGAAACCAGCTGAGCACGTTGGCCTGGGGGGCTGCAGCTGGGAAGCTGGCGTGGAGCGTGGCTCTGTCCCGCATGGAAACCACCACTGTGTGTGCCAAGGGCAACCGAGGGGCTGCTGGCTCTATTATATATTCATCCCAAGATGCACTGGGGCAGCCAGGACTTCCCAGGGGGCATTTTACTCCTGGGGTACAGTATGGGCCATGCTCCTACATGCGGAGAGAAGCACCAGCTGGGTACAGGTGTTGTCATGAGCAGCAGGGTGGAACAATAGGGAATGTGAATATCAGTACGGGGGGGATGACACATGGCCACTGGGGGAAACACTGCCTCCCTTTCAATTGGCTTAGGACTAGGGTGACCAGATGTCCCATTTTTAAATGGACAGTCCCAATTTGGGGGATTTTTTCTTATATAGGCGCCCGTCCCTCTGTCCCATTTTTCCACAGTTGCTATCTGGTCACCCTACTTAGGGCTATTACCCAAATAGTGATGCAACCGTGAATGACTCCTCTGCACCCTTCCATGCTGCTGAGGGAGTGGATTCCCAGAGAGGAGATGATCCTCATCAGAGCTGGGCCAGCTTAGGTCAAAGCTGAACATGTCCCTCCGTCTCTCCCTCATCCTTTCCTCCTCCCTCCTTCCATCTCTGCCCCACCTCGCAATACAAGCACAGGTTTCCTCACCCTGACCCCCCAGCTTCCTGCTTCCCCAGCCGGCTTTATCCTGCTCCACCCATGTGGCCAATCCCTATCAGCCCCTAAGTGCAGTGGCTTACCAGCACAGTTCAAACTGCCCCAGCTAGGATGCACGTGCTGGTTTCAGGTTTTCCCAGCATTGATGAGCCAGTGCAGCTCCTCCTGGCTCCTGGAACATTGGAGTCTCTCCCACCAGATGAAACTAGCAAACACGCTTTCACGTAGGGTGCTGCATTAAGGCAGAATCCCAGGAGTGGGGCTCTGTGCTCTAACAGGGCCCCCAAAAGGCACTGATCCCCTCTTCCTCCAGTGATACACACAAGAGGGGTTGGGCATTTGGGGGCAGTCT
This sequence comes from Lepidochelys kempii, assembly GCF_965140285.1. Taxonomy (NCBI): domain Eukaryota; kingdom Metazoa; phylum Chordata; order Testudines; family Cheloniidae; genus Lepidochelys; species Lepidochelys kempii. Next base: position 48,494,350 of record NC_136386.1, on the reverse strand, counting down.
GGCCACTCTTGGCGTGTCGAGGGTTAATCCCCCACCCAGGCTGTACCATGGATTTTCTGAACCCTAATCCCCGCAGATTCCCCGCGGGCCCAGATGCGCTCAGCTAAAACCTCCAGCATTTCCTCCGCAGCAGTGGGTTCTGGGGAACCGAGTCAGTGCCGGCCCTTGATCTGCATACAGTGCCATCAGGTTTCCCAAGGAGAGAAGCAGATTGCAGGATGGCATGGGATGCCAAGCACATAGCAGGCCTGGGATCTTTCTCCATGGGAACATGCCTGGATCCTGTGGAGCTGGGAACAGCTCAGCTTAGCATGAGTTTGTGCATATCAGGAGAGTTCAGAGTCCGTCAGCCCTGGAGTTGTCCAGCCGTTGATATACCACAAAGGGCCATTCCTAGGAGGCTCCAGGATGCACCCCTCACATCTCCAGGAGGGAGGGGCAGCCAGTAGGTTCCATCCAGACATGCCCATCCATGCTGCAGAGCACTCTCCATGTCCATGTGGCCCATGGAGGGGGGTGGTGCCTCTGCCAGGGTCAGGGGTTCATGTGGCAGCCTCGCCCGCATCCCCCCCCACCCCCCGCAGAGGGAGTGAGCAGATGGCCCTGTGCAATGGGGCCCTTTGCCCCACACTGGAGAGTGGGGTGGCATGCTGCCCTCGTTCCTGCCATGGCACTGGAGCCAAAGAGGGAGCGAGCAGAGGTCCTGGGTGCTGGGGCCCAGGTGTGGGAGCAGTACAGACAGCGAGCTGAGGTTGCGTCCCTGTCCGTCCCACGCTCTTCTCAGCTTTGCGAAGACCATGGCCCTGTGATGCGCTAGCCAGGATCAACCTGTGCTGGGAGAGGCAGAGAATACTGGGTTGCTTGCAAGTACCACGTCAGGCAGAGCTGGGCCATGGGCAGGCCCCGTGGGGCGAGGAGACCACATGCCATGAAGCCAGTGGGAAGTAGAGACAGGATGGAGCAGCAGCTCCACCTTCCATGCCCAGTTGGATGGTTAGATTGGGAGTGGCAGAGAAACCAGTGACCTTCCCAGCACCAAGACTAGGAAGCCCCATCACCCCCCTCCTATCGGCCCATCCATCCATCCATGCCCACACACAGATCCATCGCTCTCCCTCTCTTAGAGAGGGCCAGAGCACCCCAGACCACCATCACTTCAGATAAGAACATAGACCCAGATGCTGCCTTAGTGCTGAACAAGGGAGATGCAGCCAGGGCCTAGAGAAGGACCCTTGAGTGGGGGAGGGTGAGTCACTCACCCCAGTCCTTGGGGAGCCATTAGGAAGTTTCCTCACTCTCAGCACACGCCAAGAGCCAGCAGGCACAGGTCAGAGCCAGGGCTCGGACAGTTCAGTGCAACTGCAGGGCATGGAGGAAGTTCTGGACTCTGACTCAGCGGCTGCCTACAGCGGACACAGAGGAGTCATTGACGTCTCTCTGGCATCACAAGTGGCCTTGTCTCAAAGCTGCTTCCTTGTTCTGGGTTAATGAAAGGGCCATCAATTAGTATCCTGGGAGATACCCCCCCCCGCCCTGCAGCCTGTGCTCCTGTCCCCTCCCCATAGAGCCCTCTGCTGGGAGAGGCTGGGGTTCGAGCAGGGAGCTCCGCACATAGCCAGTGCTCCTGCCCCGCTCTCTACAGTGCCCCCTACTGGGACTGGAGTAAAACAGTTTCCTAGCCATAGCTGGCAATCTGAAGACAACAGAGCGCCTTTAGAAACTCAATTCTTACTACACCCAGAGATGTTAGGGCCAGAAAGGCCCATGATGACCCCTCATCTGACCTGCCCAGCACAGTCTCACCGAGTGATCCATGCATCCAGCCCTGAAAATCTGGCTGAGGCCCGGCCGATCTCTCAGAAAGACATAGAATCCGGACAGTAGATGGGCCCCTGGAGAAGCAGAGCCATGAGGGGTTGAATGGGCAAGGAGGAGCTGTGTTGGACTACATGGGAAGGCAGATTGGACTGGCTGGGCCCTTTAAGGGCAAAGGAGGTAGGTCAAGGGACTGGTTCCCCCTCTTCATGTGTCCATGGAAAGTGGATGAAGCCCCAAAGAAATAACTGAAGCCATCACGGGAGAGAGGAAGAGGGTCCGGGGAACTGTCAGGCCCAAAGCCACCTTTAAGGGCCTGGGGCCAGGAGCCTGGCAGGTTTCCCGCCCCCAGCCCAGTCAGTGCGGATGAGGCTTGGGGTCATCAGACCCACCTGGGGAGGATCAAGAGCCAGACTGGTGACTGGGTAAGTGATTGAGGAGAAGGCTGCAAGGCAAGGCCCAGGAGGGAGCTGCTGGAAGTACTGCAGAGAGGGGATCTCCGCTGGGATGTAGCCCCAAAGAGGAGGAGAAGGACAAGGAGGAGAATGACTGTGAAACCCCTAAGCTTGAGGGGTGAGCTATGGACCGGGGAGGCTTGGACTTAAAGCCCACCGTGCCAGGAAGGTGGGCTGTGAAGCCTACACCTGAGTGAAAAGGGACCCCAGGAGGATGGGGGAGGGGAAATTGTTTCCAAGACCTTGGTGTGACTGGATTACTTCTAGGAATCTGCAGGGAAACTGAGGCAGGGGGCTCCCGTGGCACCGCACATAGAGATGGTACCGCTATCTTCAGGTGCCCCCATTGATGTGATCCTGCAGGCAGCCACCTCAGGGACCGCCCCCCGCCCTCCATTCTTGTCCCAGCAAAGAACAGGAGGGTGACCCGCAGCTCAGGGTCCTGTCCCTGGCTGGGGCAGTGTGTGGCCAGTGGGCTGGGGTCTAGCTGCCCAGGTGGTAGACGGTTGGGTCAATGGCTGCACAGGGCTCAGTATCTGGTGAATCAATCACCCTTTGTTGGCAGTAAAGGCCTAGGGTTCGGCTGCTGACTCACCTCTTTTGCAACCCAGATCACACGCCCCCAGAGAGCAGCTGTCCTCCCTCCTGCGCCATCCATGCCCACCCCCCACCCCCAGCCACTGTGACTTGGGCCCATCACACAGCGAAGTGACTGTTAAGAGTTTAAAGGTCAGAAGAGGCTGTGCCATGATCTCAGCCTGCAGGCTGGCAGGCCAGGGAGGGGCAGGAGTCTCTGCCAGCCTGACACCAAGCGACAGGGGGAGCTTGGAAGCAGAGCCAGCCCATCGCTGCCGGGGAGGTAAGTGCGATGCTCGCAGAAGGCGCGTGCTAGAGAAGTGGGAGGTTCCTGCTCATTGGCTTGAGATGTGGGGGGCCTCCCTGCCCGCCCCCAAAACACCCGTCTGACCTGTCCCAGCCTGGGACCCACCTCCCCCCCACAAGGGAGGGCAGAGCAGCATAGAGCCGGTAATCTTACGGGACCGATCTCATTGCTTGGCGCTGTTCCTGGTGCCCAGCAGGATCCAGAGCTGAAGGGCAGCGCCAGACCCTACCTGCCAGGATCGCTCCAGCCAGCACCTTGTTCTGAGCGAGGTGCCCGCTGCACAGGAGAGAAGGGAGGGCAGGCCCTTGTGCCCTGGGCAGGCTGCAGGAGGGACGATTTGGTTGCTGCGGCATTCGAGAGCAGGCCGGCAGCAGGGTCAGGGTTTACTCGTTGCAGCAGGTCATGTTGCCTTGGCAAAGCCCGTGGGAGGGTGCTGGGCTGCAGGAGCTCTCTGTTCTGCCAGGCCATGCTATAAGGTGCTGTGGGCATTGCCCCTGGGGGAGGCTGAGGCGGGTACCACCTTCCCCACTCCCATGGGAAGAGCCCCTCGGAGCACTGGGGAGCCATCCAGCCTTCTGGTGCGAGCATCCCAGCAGGGGGTGCTGGCTGGCCGAACCCATGCATTGCAGCAGCGGGGAGGGCTGGGTTACAGCCGCTCCTCCACCCCACTGCGCAGTTCTGAGCGAACTATCACGCTGGAGGGGGATAGATGGGGTTTCTCTGGTTTTGAGCACTGGGGGCCTGCTATTCACTGAGCTACTGACTGTGCGCATGGTATTTGCTGGGCTTTGCAAGGCAGGAAATCTCCCCCACAGCCAGTCCCCCTGCACTCACTCTGCAGCACCCCCTGCTGCCAGGGGAGGCCAGGATAGATATTCCCGCACTCAGAGTATTTTATGCTCTCTGTTGGAGCTGAAGCTGGAAAGCCTCTTCCCACCAGCTGACTTGCTGAGCTGCTCCTGAATATGGGAGTGCCCCTCCGCCTGCATTTACCACCTGGCTGTCCTTGTCCCTTGCTTTGCCCTCTGCCTGGGGTTTTTCCCTGGCACCGAGATGGATCTGAGCTGTAAGAAAGAAGAAAGAAATCCTCCACAGGGCCCAGGGTCCCCAAGCAGTGCTGGGAGATCTATCACCAGACAAGGCCCTATTGTGTCTGTGCTCTGGACTCTACTGGGCCTGCTGCAGATCAATGGCTGCATTATACGCTCTTGTGGGCTGCCGGGGCTGTTCCCAGACGCCACTGGGTTGTGAAATCATCATAGGACGGTATTCCAGGCAGCTGGAATGATCTGGTTGGGAGAAGATGGGGGGCAAGAGAAGGAGAGCAGGGCGGGGGGGGGGGGGAGAGTGCTCATGAGCCACTTGCAAATAACTTAATGGCCCTATTGCCCAACGAACGAATGGAGCTTCCGTGCCATTAGTTCTAGTAGAGAGAGCTGGGAACAGGTGTTCCTGTCTGGCTTAGTCATTAAATGTGACTGGCCGCCCCTGAGAGTCCACAGAGAGGGACAGAAGAATAAGAATCTCGTACGTATGTTCTGCTAGCTTCCCTGGAGCCAGCTTTATGGACAGGAACCGCTTCCCCGCCACAATGCAGCCGCCTCTGGGCTGGAATGTGGCCGCTGTTTAACAGCACACAGCTACACCACACGAGAGGTTAGGACAGAGAGTAAAGATGTCTGGATTAAATTGAAACTGCTGGGGGGGAACTTAGGGAGACAGAATGGAATGGGCTGTGTTTGAATTTGGCCAGGATACGGGGATTTGTCACCCCCACTCTGCCGAAATGTTCCAGGGTTTCTCTTGGAGCAACGGTCCAGTACAGCCAGGCTTGTGCTAGCCACACTGCATCACATTAGACCACGAGTAGCCTGTACAATTGTTTGAAGTCTCCTCTGAAACACGGCCTTCCTACTGCTAGGCCATTCACTTGCTCCTGCCCTATCGGCACTGCAGCCCGTGGGGTTTTCTTAGGTGGTCTCCCAGCCCAGCACTGCTCTGACCCTGCTCAGCATAGATCCGAGCTGCTGAAAGCCTCACGCAGCCGCATCGGTGCACACCCAGCCGAGGCTGGAGAGCTGTGAATAAAGCCTGAAAGTCCGCGCCAAAGAAACAGCACCATCTCGCCTTCCCAGCCCACGTCCCAGCGCATCCCAGCCGCCCTTTGTTCCCCCAGACAGTTGTTTGTCAAACAAGGAATTGAAAGGAAAATGAGGCCCTCCCCCACACACAAAACCCTCCCTGCTCAGCTTTGTTCTTCTAACACAGGCGGACAGTAAATCCTCTCAGCAGCTTGGCTCAGCTGAATGGCTGTGCGAGCCCCCCCCGCTGGGAGGCGACACAAGGGGATGGGCATCGCAGGTTTGGAGCCTGAATTCCAGACCTTGCTCCGTACCGCCGAGGTGAATGGAAACGTTCCTGGGAGGCCTTGTGCCCAGGATCCCAGAAAGCTCGGGTCACGGAGGTCCCCAGCAGGAAGGCAATAGGTTTGCCAAGGGCTGGATGTGCCAGGGTATGGGTGCATCTGAAAAGGCCACTGGCAGGGGGTGAGTTGGAGCCTGTCTCGGGGCCTGCTGGGTGTGCTGGGGGAGAGACACCTGCAGACATGTTCACGCTGCTCCCCCTTCCCCTGTTTCCCGGCTTTCTCACCCGGACCTGGGCATAACAGAAGGGGGCTTGTGTAGCAGACTGTCCCCAGATCCACAGAGCTGTGAGCAGGGGGAGCCCAGGGCTGCTGGTCAGGATTGAGGGGCACCAGCAGAGCTCGGTGGGGGAGCCCAGGGCTGGGATAGCAGGGGGCTGCTGGTCGGGAGTGAGGGGCACCATCAAAGCGGGGTGAATGAGGGGGAGCCCAGGGCTGGGCTAGCAGGGGGCTGCGGGTCAGGATTGAGGGACACCAGCAGAGTGTGGGAGGGAGAGGGAGCCCAGGGCTGGGATAGCAGGGGGCTGCTGGTCGGGAGTGAGGGGCACCAGCAAAGCGGGGTGAATGAGGGGGAGCCCAGGGCTGGGCTAGCAGGGGGCTGCGGGTCAGGATTGAGGGACACCAGCAGAGTGTGGGAGGGAGAGGGAGCCCAGGCCTGGAATAGCAGGCGGCTGTGGGTCAGGACTGAGGGGCACTGGCAGAGCAGGGGGAACTCAGAAGAGGAATCGTGAGAATTCCTTTCTAGGGGTATGAGGCAAACCCAGCCATGGGATCTCACTGGGACCTTTGTAGCAATAGTGCCAGATTCCGTATTCGAATGAATGCTCCAGGCCTGTTGAGCTTTGTCACCCGTCCGCTCTGCAGCGAGCTCACCAGTCTGATTTCTAACTCTGCATCTCTAACCTCATGCTTCAGGGTGCCAGCTGCTCCCCTCTGGGGTCAGGAAGGAATCCCCACTTCCTCTCCTCTCCCCTCCTCTCTCTCTCTCTCTCTCTCTCTCTCTCTCTCACACACACACACACACACACGCCCAGAAAGAAAAGGAGTACTTGTGGCACCTTAGAGACTAACCAATTTATTTGAGCATGAGCTTTTGTGAGCTACAGCTCGCTTTATGCATCCGATGAAGTGAGCTGTAGCTCACGAAAGCTCATGCTCAAATAAATTGGTTAGTCTCTAAGGTGCCACAAGTCCTCCTTTTCTTTTTGCGAATACAGACTAACATGGCTGTTACTCTGAAACTAGTGCCCAGATGCATTATGGCTCTGTTGGGTTTTATTTAATTTCCCTCTGAAGTGTCAGATCCTGGCAAGGCCCAGAAACAAGTTCCTGGTCTCAGTGGACCATTGGTCTGATCCAGTGCGGCCAGCAGAGGGATGTAGAGCCAGGCTGGATGGGCCATTGCTCCAACTGGTGCAGCAGGAGGTGGGATACAGGGCTGGATGGCCCCGGACTCCCATGGCTCTCCTCCCACAGCACTGTCCCGTCCCCTCTCACACTCCCAGTACCCTGTGCCTAGCAAATCCTCCCAGACCTTGTCCCCGACTTCCTGCATTTGATTTTGGTGACATCAACCCACACAGCCCATTTGTTCAGTCTGAAAGGGATAGATAAGCCGCAGAGCCAGGCTGGGGCCAGGCAGGGGGCCAGGCCCATAAGGGGTGAGCGGCTGCTGAGAGTGCTGGGAGATTTGCACTGGGCCTTGCTGGCTGGTGGTTTGCAGCCTGGGGAGCAGGCAATTGGGAGAGAGCAGCTTTCCACAGCTCATGTGAGCAGAGAGAAGGCTCCAGCCTGTTTCCACGGTGGGCACACCCAGGCCAAAAATACCGGCCCGTGGCAGGGTGGGGCACAGCCCAGTTATTTTTAAGGTCTGGATGTGTTGAAATGGCATCCAGCCGGGTGCTGCGAATCAGAGAGCAGGGCAGGGAGAAAGTGGAACTGCCAACTGGAGAAAGAGATAGAGAAGCAGCAGAGTCTGGGTGTGGGGGTCTCTCTCCCCCACAAATGTCCCCCCTTTCTGGAGATTGTGGGAGGCTCTGCCCTGGGCAGGATGCACAGGGAGCATTGGCTGTCTCTCCAGCTCCCCCTTTTAATACATACTTGTTCTGCTGCAGTAGTGGTTCGTTTGTTTCAGGGGTGTCATTGTCCCACCCCTTTGTATTCTGTGGGGGCAAGGGGCTCCCCATGGGGCGGCCCTTCCGATGGGATGAGCACTCTGCCTCACAGACAGGGGCTTGCTGTGTGCCTGCTGTGAGGGATGTAGTTGAAGTTATTGGCTCCGGCAGATACAAAATCTGCCCCTCAGATGAGCAAATCCACTGTGATTTTCCTGGCCCAGGAGCAGCCTGGGGGAATGTCTACACAGTATTCGGGCTTGGGCTGGAGCCAGAGCTCTGGGTCCCCTCCCCCTGTCGCAGGGTCCCAGAGAAGCCTGAATATTTACACCGCAGTTTTTAAGCCTGTAGCCCAAGCCCTGTGAGCCTAAGTTGGCTGACACGGGCCGGCCGCGGGTGTTTAATTGCTGTGTAGAGGTACCTTGGGAGTCTGGTGGCCCAGGAGAGGCTCTGGGTCGAGGAGTCTTTTATTCCGCATGTCCCCTTCTTTGCTTCTGCCATGAATGTCGTTCATTCCAAGGTCCCCTCTTCCACAGTGCAAAGGCCTGGCTGGTGCCTACTCTCTCCTGCTATGGGCAGTGGGGGTCCTGTTTGATGTGGCTTTACAGAGCCCTGAAGGCTGATTCCTGCACACCATTCAGAGGGGATAGATGTGACCCTCTGTACCTCAGGGCAACACCCTACACCCCCATGTTCAACTTTATAAAATGATTGTGTGGTATCCAATGCAAAGTTTCTCATCTTTTTCACTAGGAGGGTGGTGAAACACTGGAATGCGTTGCCTAGGGAGGTGGTGGAATCTCCTTCCTTAGAAGTTTTTAAGGTCAGGCTTGACAAAGCCCTGGCTGGGATGATTTAATTGGGGATTGGTCCTGCTCTTGAGCAGGGGGTTGGACTAGATGACCTCCTGAGGTCCCTTCCAACCCTGATATTCTATGATTCTATGTTGGGTGTCTTCAGAAGGCTCATAATGCACTGAGCATGGTTGTTATAGTGATGTTATAATAATTGTTATAGTAAGGTTATAGGTTATAATTTCATATATACTTATGAGGCTGAAAATGTATCCTCATGGCTTAAAGCAAGCCCAGGCAAAAACTCTCCAAGAGCAGAGGGGCAGTTCACACCTCATCAGGGCATGGATGGGACAAACACAGCCCAGCCTCACAGGTACAATGGACACTGATTTAAGCAGCAACAAAAGAATCTGTTAAACCCTCGAGGGAGTCATCCCCCTTTCTTTGGTCAGTGTAGGACTGCGATGAGGTAATGTTCACCTGACTCGGAAGGGGTGGGGGGCAGGGGAGAGACAAAGCCAAGGGAAAAGAAAGGACATGATAAAAGGGAGAAACATTTTGCCATGCTTTCTCTCTTCCACCTACATCTACAGACACCACCACCACGACCTGAACCACTGATCAAAGGGGAAAGCCTGGCTGAAGAGCCAGCCTGTGGTGAGAAGCATCTAAGTTTGTAAGGACATTTAAAGTGTTAAGAGCAGCTTAGAATGCTTTTTGCTTTTATTTCATCTGACCAAATCTGACTTGTTACACTTTGACTTATAATCACTTAAATCTACCTTTATAGTTGATAAAACTGTTTGTTTATTCTACCTGAAGCAGTGTGTTTGGTTTGAAGTGTGCCAGAGGCTCCCCTTGGGATAACAAGCCTGGTACAGATCAATTTCTTTGTTAAATTGATGAACTTATATAAGCTTGCAGCATCCAGTGGACATAACTGGACACTGCAAGACAGAGGTTCCCAGGGTTGTTTCTGGGACTGGAGATATTGGCTAGTGCCATTTGCTTGCAAGTAGCTGGGAGCAGCTTACATGCCAGAGGCTGTGCGTGAACAGCTCAGGAGTGGGGGTTCTCACAGCAGAGCAGAGTAAGGCTGGCTCCCAGAGTCAAGGATTGGAGTGGCCTAGCAGATCACTGGTCCAGCCAACACCAGAGGGGAACATCACAATGGATCATAGTGTTTGCCATGGCAGAGAGTATGAAATATTCCTGGGGTGGGGAGCTGGGTCACCTGGGGTCTTGCCCACACTCTGCTGAAACTGGGAACGCTGGTGAGAATTCAGGCCACAGAATAGAGGGGCAGGGACATCATGGGGGCAGCAGCAGACAGAGTCTGTACCTGCACTGCTGAGATCCACGCACCTCCCTTTGTCGTCAATGGGCTGCTGTTATTCAGTAGCCAACCCCGCAAGTCCCAGAGCTGAGGACCTCCTCCTCCTGGAGCAAGCACAGGCAGACGCTGGAGATGGGGCTGTGAAGCCGCCTAGTGAGGCGGATTGGCCTGGGATTGTTATAAAAAACGCCTAGACTTTGGAGACTCCTGGACTGTGGCTGAGGGTAGAGAAGTGCAGGCTGCTGGAGGATACTGTTGCCACCTTTGGCCTGAATGGTTAGCCCATATTTGGGGCTTTGCTGGTTGTTTCTACTAAGAGGAGAAATTGATGACCAAGTCAGGTGTTTTTTCGCTGCAATCCTGTTAACTGACAGAGAGTGGACAAAGTCCTGTTCCCCTGAGCACTGCAGGAATCAAACAGCAAGAGGCAGGATCTTTGCTCACAGTTCTAAGACATCACTCTACCCAAAAAGCAGCATCTTGTCATTTCCCCTTTGGGCCATGTTTCCAGTCCTTCCCTTGCTTTATGCTTGGCTTTTTGGCTGATCCTCTCTGCCTGTTCCCTGGATGCTTCTGCTCACAGACACACGCCTCCATCAAACAGTACCCAGTGCACCCCCTCTGCCCACATACCTCAGCTCCTGACCAGCCTTCTTTCAGAGAGCCCCTGCAAAATGGCTACTGCCGCTGTGAAATCTGCCCTCCAGGGCAGGTCTTGCCCATTTTATTCATTGTTGTAACTCTCCTAGCCTCAGCTGCTCTCTCAGGTTTGGGGAGCAGCCACCACTAGGCGCACTCATTCCCTTGAGTACCCGATTCCTTGCTCTCCTGCTTTGCGCGGCGCTTGCAATTGGCCCCCCAGTGATGCCATCTGGAAAAGGCATCAGCAGCCCCATGCTTGTGCGTGTGGTAGAGCAATACTATGATTGCACATTCTCCAGCCTCCTGGCAAGCTGTTCCTTGGGGTTTCCGAAGGATGCCTGCTCTGGCCTGACTGTGAATTTTGTCCCAGACACAGCGTGGGGATTTAACCGCTGCCAGGAGTTCCTTTGGGTGGGGCAATAATTCCTCTGCAGAGAACTTAGACATTTGCTGTAACAAGCCACCACCTTCTTCAGTCCCTCGCATCAATGTGGCCCCCGCACTCTGAGCGCCAGCAGCTGGGCCCAGTAGGAATGGGGTTTGCGGTTTCACAAGAGCCTCTGTTCAATGCTGAAAACGCTCCATCCCACTCAGCTGACACTGCGCTAACTTCCCTGCCTCACACGGCCTTGCAGAGGGTTTGCGATATTGGCAAACCACAAATTACCCTTCTGTAACAGGGGCAGGTTCTACAAAGTTCTGCACGTCAGGGAGTTGGCCAGTTCTGCACAGCCTCAATTGTCTTTTTCTCAGTGGAAACTCCCTGCTCACAAATTGCACTGAGCAAGGTAAATCACCTCTTTGGGTTCGGTTCAGACCAGAGGCTTCACACTTACCCCCAGCCATGTGTAAATGTAGCCGGTCCCACTCAAAGGTGTTAACACGCACCAGGATATCCACTAGCTGTAACAGAAGACTGAGAGGGGTGTGCTACCTAATGCCTTCTCCATTAGCCTCTCAAACATGGCTGGTGCATTGCACAAGCCAAAAGCCATCACTTTGAATTGCCACTGGCCTTGCCCTGCTGTGAAGGCAGAATTTAGGACCCACTTCCACTTGCCAATACCCACCTTTAAGATCCAGATTGAACCCGCTGAAGCAGCCATGGTACCATCTAGTCATGGTAATGGACAAGACTCCTTTAAAGTGATTTCATTTTGTTGTCAACACAGGATCTGGAGCTGCCATCTTTTGTCTTAGCCAGCACTATGGGTGGAGCCCAAAGACTGGTGGAAGTTCAATTATACCTGCCAGATACATTGCCTCAGTGGCTTGCTGCGGTGGCTGTTTAAAGGGGCAGTTTTCCCCCCCAGTATCAGTGCAGTACATACTATCTCTTAGTTGGATCGGGAGAACTACGCCTGATTCCTAACTGTAGCAGGGCAAAGACTCACTGGCACGGCACCTCCTGCTGGTCGTCTTGGGAATTAGCTCAACTCCAGCTCTAGAGCACCCTCTGCTGGCGAGTGGCTCGCCACCTCAGGCTCTGTGTTCCTCCTGGACCCTGGTGCCCCTTTACCTCAGGGTTCTGCCCCAGCAGTACCCCCACTCTCTGGGTCTCCCCTCCCAGGGGAACCCCCAACCCTCTCACCCACCTCGCCTCAGTAGCTACTGCCAGTTGTCATCTAGCCCCCTCTCACTGGGGAAGACTGCAGTCTGTAATGACCACTCATCATTAGCAAGGAGTTGGACCAGCTGCCTCTGCCTAGCCCTGGGCTACACCTCTGCAGCCCCCATACCTCTTTAGGCCTTAACCAAGGCCTCAGCCTGGGGAGTTGCCAGGCTGGAGCTCCCCAGCTCCTCTTGCCCTTTTCCCCAGCACTGCTCTGCTTCAGGTACCTTGCTCTCAGGTAGCAAGCCCTTCCCACTCCCAGGCTAGAGTTAGATTCCCCAGCTCCTGGCTGACAGCCCTTTATAGGGCCAGCTGTGGCCTGATTAAGCCAGCCACACCTGGGGCCAACTACCCACTCAGCTGCTCTCACTGCTTTTCCCAGCCACAGCCCTCTCCAGGGCTGCTTTTAACCCCTGCCTACTGGAGCGGGGCAGCCAACCCACTACACTAACCTTAGGCTGGTCTCATTTCCAGGTGTCGCTCTGCACTAGAACAGGTCCAGTGGAAACCCTGGGAGCTTTTCCCTGGGAGATTTCCTCTATCCAGGCACTTAGTAGACTCACTGGTTTACATTATGGTTTTGTGGTTCCCTTTTTATTTGCTGCTTGTCAGAAACATTCAGCAAATGAACAGTGATCCATTCCAGCGTCAGGCTTACAAGAACTTTAGCAGCTAAAACTGTCCCCAAACCTCGGGTCTCAAGCACTCTCCGCCTTGGAAAGCTACCACAGCATGTAGCTGCTGGTATGGTTTTTGCCACGGTAGGTAGAACAGCTGGCTCAGCACCAATCAATTGGCTACAAAGCATTTGTCTCACCTGGGCCACCTCTGTAAGGGGAATCACCTCTGGCTGAAGCCGTGAGACTCCTGCCCTGGCGCTGATTGCACAGGTATTAGCCATAACGGAATCCAAACCGATTATTCACTCAGGCACTAGCTCAGCAATCCGGACTTCTCGCTCAGACTCCAGGGGTTAAACTTGCAGTCTGGTGGACTGGTGTCCTTGCCTTGTCCGGTCACAGGCTCCATTTGAGAAGAACCAGGCGGTTCGGTTTTAGATCCCTATTCCCTCGCACTGTTAACACATCTGGTCTGATAACTGTTATGGCCAACTTTTAACGGAACGGCTTCCCTTCCTCTTTACACTATTGCCAGTTTCCCTTCTTTAACAACCGAATGTCTCGCTTTTTCTAATCTTTCAAAAAAGTCACAAACCGGCTAGAATTCCACCCCCGCCCCCTTGCCAGCATATGTAGCAGGCACAGAGCTGTACGTGCAGGGCTCACGGTGTCAGCATCCATCTTCCTCCCCAGCAGTGCTTCCTCTTCTGATGCACTGCTGCAAGGAAAGATTCACGTTCCACAGCTAATTCCCCAGCTTCTCGGAGCGCCTTTGGCCTCCTTTTGCTGATCTTCACCTGCAAGGCCAAGCTCAGCTGAGCGTCTCTAAATTGGTCCACTGCTGATTTAGCCTCATTGATCTCTGGACACACCAGGTACGCACGTCTCTGCAGATCCTAGTCTGGCAGTTCAGGTGGGGTTTTTTCTTTCCCTCTCCTAGCTCTTAGCTGTGCTCCAGCCAGCTCAGATTGATGGCTGTCTCCAACCCACACGTCAAGAGGTTAGCTCACGTCTGGATAACTCCACCTCGGTTCTGGGGGTAGGTTCTGCAGCATTAGCGGAGGTGGCAACCAAGCCAGCTTCTGGTAACCCCCTTTCTGTCCCTCTCCTCAGCCATTCATTTGGGCTATGAAGTTGAACTGAGCTAAATATGCTTCCTGGGGAGTTTCACCCTCAAAGCTAGGGGGGTTTTGCCTTATTTGAACTGAAACAATCCAGGCTCTCCCTCTGCTCTGGGCCTCGGTGACCTGTTACAAACAGACTTGTCATCTGGGTCCATTGTGGCTGACATGGTGTTTTAATAATGTCGGGGGCGCTCAGGGTGTAATGTTGAAAAGTGTGAATTGGGAGTGCTTTGTTTCAGACGGGCCTTGAGTAGTTGATTGGAGGGAAGACTTTGAGCCGGGCCACCTGCTTCAAGCCAGGAGCCTTATAAAAAGGCAGCCAGTTGCGAACCAAGTGAGCAGCGAACTGAGGACAGGCAAACAGAGGGAGTTCACCTGCGGGGAGTTCGCACAGAGTGTTTCTGCCTTTCAGGCTCCTGTGAGCAGTACATACAACATCTGAGGAGCCTCTTAGAAGGAAGACATGGATAGTGAGCAATCAGCTATTGTGACCTGCTCAGAATGTGCCATGTTTGTCTTTCTCCCAGAGGACAGAAGCGACTTTGCCTGTACGAAGCGCAAGCTGGTCTGCATAATAGAAGAGAAGGTTAGTGGACTAGATAAACAGGTATCAACCCTGCGTTGCATCAGAGAAAATGAAGATCTTCTGGATAGAAGTCAGTGTTTGGTGCTGGAAGCAAAACTTGCTGAAGAATCAGAAAGTGCCATGCAGAACGGGGAAGAGTATTGGCAGCAGGTGACCTCCAGGGGAAGAAAGAGGAGAACCCATGTGCCCCCAATGCACACAGAGGTGCGAAACCGTGTTGAAGCTCTCTGCACAGGTACTACTGCGGAGAAGGATTTGGAAGAGCCCTCTGAGGGAAGGGATTTAGAAGGAGACCCCATCGGCAGGAAGGCATGGGATGCATTGTCCTAGGGATGGGGGTTCCATGACCACCACTCTCAAGAGGAGGAGACAGGTGCATAGGCGCCGACTCCGTGGGTGCTCCATGGCTGGAGCACCCACGGGGAAAAATTGGTGGGTGCTCTGCACCCACCGACAGCTCCCTGCCCCCCCGCCCCAGCTCACCTCTGCTCCTCCTCTGCCTCCTCCCCTGAGCGCGCTGCTGTGTCCTGCTTCTCCCCGCTCCCTCCCACGCTTGTGCCGCAAAACAACTTTTTTGCGCGGCAAGCCTGGGAGGGAGGGGGGAAGAAGGGGAACACGGCGCGCTTGGGGGAGGAGGCGGGGCCGGGGCGGGGATTTGGGGAGGGGTCCAAAAGGGGCCAGGAGGGGCAGAATAAGGGCAGGGACTTTGGGGCAGGGGTGGCGTAGGGGTAGGGGGGGCATGAGCACCCACCAGCGCAGAAAAAAGATGGCGCCTGTGGACGGGTGGTGGTGGTCGGGGACTCCCTCCTAAGGGGGACGGAGTCATCCATCAGCCAACTAGACCGGGAGACTCAAGAAATCTGCTGCTTGCCTGGAGCTAGAATTCACAATATGACGGAGTGTCTGCCGAGACTGATCAAGACATTGGGCCGCTACCCCTTCCTGCTTCTCCATGTGGGCACCAGTGATACTGCCAAGAATGACCTTGAGTGGGTCACTGCAGACTACATGGCTCTGGGAAGAAGGATAAAGGCATTTGAGGCGCAAGTCGTGTTCTCGTCCATCCTCTCTGTTGAAGGAAAAGGCCCAGGTAGGGACCGTCGAATTGTGGAGGTGAATGCATGGTTGTGCAGGTGGTGTTGGAGAGAGGGCTTTGGATTCTTCGATCATGGGATGTTGTTCCAGGAAGAAGGATTACTAGGAAGAGATGGGATCCACCTAACAACGAAAGGGAAAGCATCTTCACAGGCAGGCTTGCTAACCTAGTGAGGAGGGCTTTAAACTAGGTTCTCCAGGGGATGGTGACCTAAGCCCAGAGGTAAGTGGGGGAGTGGGATGCCAGGAGGAAAAACAAGGAGGAGGGTACAAGACGGGAAGCCTCCTGATTCCTACTGAGAAAGCAGGGCAATCGGCTAGTTATCTTAGGTGCATGTTCACGAACGCTAGAAGCCTGGGAAACAAGCAGGAAGAATTGGAAGTCCTGGCATAATCAAGGAACTATGATGTGATTGGAATAACAGAGACTTGGTGGGGCAGTTCACATGACTGGAGCACTGTCATGACTGGGTTTAAACTGTTCAGGAAGGACAGGCATGGGAGGAGTTACAAGAGAACAGTATGATTGCTCAGAGCTCCAATTTGAAACTGGAGAAAAACCTGTTGAGAGTCTTTGGATTAAGTTTAGAGGCGAGAGCAACAAGGGTGATGTGATGGTGGGCGTCTGCTATAGACCCCCGGACCAGGAGAATGAGGGAGACGAGGCTTTCTTCGGACAACTAACTGAAGTCTCCAGATCACAGGCCCTGGTTCTAATGGGGGACTTCAATCACCCTGACATCTGCTGAGAGAACAATACAGCAGTGCACAGACAATCCAGGAAATTTTTGGAGAGTGTCGGGGACAATTTCCTGGTGCAAGTGCTGGAGGAACCAACTAGGGGCCATGCTCCTCTTGACCTGCTGCTCACAAACAAGGAAGAATTGGTAGGGGAAGTAGAAGTGGGTGGCAAACTAGGCAGCAGTGACCATGAGATGGTTGAGTTCAGGATCCTGACAAAAGGAAGAATGGAGAGTAGCAAAATACGGACCTTGGACTTCAAAAAAGCAGACTTTGACTCCCTCCGGGAACTGATGGGCAGGATAACCTGGGAGGCTAATATGAGGGGAAAAGGAGTCCAGGAGAGCTGGCTGTATTTTAAAGAAGCCTTATTGAGAGCACAGAAACAAACCATCCCGATGTGCAGAAAGAATAGCAAATATGGCAGGCGACCAACTTGGCTTAACACTGAAATCTTTGGTGAGCTTAAACGCAAAAAGAAGCTTACAAGAAGTGGAAATTTGGACAGATGACTAGGGAGGAGTATAAAAATATTGCTAGAGCATGCAGGGGTGTAATCAGGAAGGCCAAGGCACAATTAGAGTTGCAGCTAGCAAGGGATGTGAAGGGTAACAAGAAGGGTTTCTACAGGTATGTTAACAACAAGAAGAAGGTCAGGGAAAGTGTGGGCCCCTTACTGAATGGGGGAGGCAACCTAGTGACAGATGATGTGGAAAAAGTTGAAGTACTCAATGTTTTTTTTGCCTTGGTCTTCACAGACAAGGGCAGCTCCCAGACTGCTGCACTTGGCAACACAACATGGGGAGGAGGTGAGCAGCCCTCAGTGGTGAAAGAACAGGTTAAGGACTATTTAGAAAAGCTGGACATGTACAAGTCCTGGGCCCGGATGTAATGCATCCAAGGGTGCTGAAGGAGTTGGCGGATGTTGGGATTGTTTAGCCTGCAGAAGAGAAGAATGAGGGGGGATTTGATAGCTGCTTTCAACTACCTGAAAGGGGGTTCCAAAGAGGATGGCTCTAGACTGTTCTTAATGGTAGCAGATGACAGAACGAGGAGTAATGGTCTCAAGTTGCAGTGGGGGAGGTTTAGATTGGATATTAGGAAAAACTTTTTCACTAAGAGGGTGGTAAAACACTGGAATGTGTTACCTAGGGAGGTGGTAGAATCTCCCTCCTTAGAGGTTTTTAAGGTCAGGCTTGACAAAGCCCTGGCTGGGATGATTTAACTGGGAATTGGTCCTGCTTCGAGCAGGGGGTTGGACTAGATGACCTTCTGGGGTCCCTTCCAACCCTGATATTCTATGATTCTATGATTCTATGTGATTGCAGAGCCATTGGCCATTATCTTTGAAAACTCATGGCGATCAGGGGAGATCCCAGACGATTGGAAAAAGACAAATATAGTGCCCATCTCTAAAAAATGGAAGAAGGAAAATCTGGGGAACTACAGGCCAGTCAGCCTCACCTCAGTCCCTGGAAAAAAAATGGAGCAGATCCTCAAGGAAACCATTTTGAAGCACTTGGAGGAGACGAAGGTGATCAGGAACAGTCAGCATGGATTCACCAAGGGCAAGTCATGCCTGACTAACCCGATTGCCTTCTATGATGAGAAAACTGGCTCTGTGGATATGGTGAAAGCAGTGGATGTGATATACCTTGACTTTAGCAAAGCTTTTGATACAATCTCCCACTACAGAAAGGATGTGGACAAATGGAGAGAGTCCAGCGGAGGGCAACAAAAATGATCAGGGGGCTGGGGCACATGACTTATGAGGAGAAGCTGAGGGAACTGGGCTTATTTAGTCTGCAGAAGAGACGAGTGAGGGAGGATTTGATAGCAGCCTTCAACTACCTGAAGGGGGGTTCAAAAAGGATGGAGCTCGGCTGTTCTCAGTGGTGGCAGATGACAGAACAAGGAGCAATGGTCTCAAGTTGCAGTGGGGGAGGTCTAGGTTGGATATAAGGAAACACTATTTCACTAGGAGGGTGGTGAAGCACTGGAATGGGTTACCTAGGGAGGTAGTGGAATCTCCATCCTTAGAGGTTTTTAAGGTCAGGCTTGAGAAAGCCCTGGCTGGGATGATTTAGTTGGGGTTGGTCCTGCTTTGAGCAGGGGATTGGACTAGATGACCTCCTGAGGTCTCTTCCAACCCTAATCTTCTATGATTATATGACTTAATGCTGCATTTGCCCCACCCCTCTGAGCACAACTTGGACCCTGCCCAAGACCTGGGCATTGATATTTATTCTTACTTTGTTGGTTGTTTCCCTTCGCGGGAGGTATGAGTCATCTGGCCAGAGGTGCATGTGTGTCGAGGGGAGATGTACCAGCCAGGCACCCCCAACTCCATGTGTGAGAGCGGAGCAGAGGCAGCCTGCGGGCAGCAGTCTGTATTGTGTCTCGTTTCTCGCCCTGCATTTCTGCTGTGGAAGAATGTTCCTGATCGGCTTAATGGCCCCTTGAATCCATTCCGAAGGGAAGTTCAGCTGTGCCTTGTGCCAGCTAATTCCCAGAGGCGTCCGGGGGGGGGGGCAGGGGGGGCTGCCCGGACAGTAAGCTAGGGGGGAAGGCAAGTATGCATTTGCAGATTAGCCGCTGACTCTCCTTTGCTGCCCACTCCAGCTCTTTTCTTAAAGGCACCTCCTCCAAATTCTCTGCTCCTCTCTAAACCCTGGACTATGGGGTCGCTGTCAGGACGGATTGGCTGTGCCTTCCCTTCCAGCATCCCTCCTTCCCACACAGACCCAGCAGAGCCCCATTTCCTCACTCCCCGTTGATCTTGGGAGCAGGATTAAGCGGGTGTCTCTCTGCAACAGTGTATGCCATCCTGTTTGCCCCGCCATGCTCCCCAGATGCCTGCCCCCGAGCTTCCTCTAGTGTTTTCAGGTAGTTATTACAGGTGCTCGCTCCTGCTCTGTTCCATTATTATGCTGTAAACAAGATGGGGTCTGCTTCAAGGGGGCCCAAAAGGGGGTTTTTAATGGTGCATGGGCCCGGTGTCGCTCCGTTACCATAGATAAATACAGGCTGGAAAGGGTTTTCTTTTCAAAAGCAGGGCAGCATTTCTCTTTCCGCTTGTCTTTTATCCTAGGCCTCATCTGCGTGTGAAATCTCCCCTCTTCTTGTTTCTGTAGATGGTATTAAAGTGATGGATCAAAGCCCTGAACAGGCAACCACACAGAGCTTTGTATCCACACAGGGCGACGCGCTGCTGCCCCAAGCACGTGGCATTCTGGGTGGGACTTGCAGGGTGCCCATAGCTGCTGCTAGGCTCTGTGCAGTAATTTGGGGCTAGACGTGGGGGTCTCCTTCAGTGCCTGCAGGGACATGAAGACCCTCCTGGTGTATCCCAGAATTCCTCTGGCACTCTTGGACAGCTGTCAGCCAGCATGGAGGGGGGAAAGGACCCTTCTATCGCCACACTCTGTCAGCTAGCCAATCCCTTAGCAATGTCCAGACTTGGGAGCCCGATGATCCTGGCCATCACTGGGGGCTCTCCGGGAACTATGGTTACTGGGATTTCGAACACACTAAACAAAGGGGCGAGAGTGTCATGTCTTTAACCCGGGCTTCCTTTATTCAAGCTGTGAGCTAGCTGTAGCAGTTAAATGGGCATTAATGAACAGCACCAGGTTTAGCGCAGCGCCCCGCATATCCCTTCCCCTTGCTATGGTCTGACTTTCCCTCTTGTTTCTCTAGTCCTCCAGTCACCAGCGTCTGCCCGACTAGACAGGACCCACGTTTCTAATGCCAAAACAAGCTGGACCCCCCTGTTCCCCAAAAGCCTTTCCAGACTCGTCCCTTCTTCGGCCAGCACCCCAAGGGCCGGAGCGATATGCTGCTTGCAGCCTGTCTCTTCCTACCACTTCCCCCAGCAGGATCTCTCCGCTCTGCTGAGTTTGTTGGCATCGCTCTCTTCTCCTAATGGGATCCAGACCAGCACTCCCGGCCCCGCCCCTCCCGGGCAGTGCTGGGATCGTGTCATTCCCGGTCACCCCAGCCCCCTCCCTCCCTTTCCAGCAGGGGGAAGCTGGAACTCACGTCCCAGCCACACATCACTTTCCACACGTTCCCAGCGGAAACGGAGCCTGGCCGGCAGAAACTGCAGCCTGTGCTGTGCAAAACAACGGCCTTGTTCATCTCCCCCTGCCAGCCAACCTCAGCCAACGCTCCCCGGGTCCACCACGCCCTGTGCAGCGTCCGAGCCCCCAGGGAAGGACGAGGGTGAGAGGCCCCGGCTATGCCCCGTCCCCCGATCTGCCGGCACAGGCTCCAACTGGCTTCGCAGGACGTGCTGCAAGTCTGTACAGTGAATCGAGCAGAACAGCCAAGGAAGGGGGAATGTGGCAGGGGCCAGGCCAGCACAGTAATACTTTCAATCTGTCATGTGCACCGCCAGGCTAATTTCACAGGCAGTTTAGGAATCCCCTGGCCACTGTCTCTTTTCCCCGTGTGGGTGGGTGCACAGGTCGGGGCTGCAATTAGTTGTCAGTGGCTCAGCTCTGGCAGAAAAGTGAGCCCGTGTCTCCTCCGTGAGCTTCTGGGTGCTGACTGTATGAAAATCTCACCCGCTTTTCTAGTGCCATGGATATTACGCCCATTTCACAACCCGTTCCTCACCTGCACCGGCATCACCCGCTGATTTGACGTGTGTAAATGCAGTACAAGAATCACTGCAGCTCTCCTTTGATTCCTAGGAATTGGCCTCTGCTATTTTCCTAACCCTACTACTTACCCTCAGGGCCAGTGTGTCTTGGATCCTCCAGCTGGAGGGTTCATCTAACCCAAACAAGGCCTACCAGAAAGGGATGGTCCCATTTTTATCCTACCTCGGGTGGTCACTCAGCAGGAGTGATAACAAGACAGAAATGGCAGCTTTACCCACAACATCTTCATGCTTCTGAATTCTGGGGCTTGCTGAAACCCGCCAAGCTTGAGGTTATCCAAACCTTTCTCCTCCAGTGGAGCCTGGAGAGATGTTTCCACAACATTCCCCCTGGCCTGGATCCATCTGGGAATGGCTTTGGTACAGAGACAAGTACTCACTGCATTTCGGGTCCTTCGGATTTTAACTCACGATGTACAGCTCTGCATCACAGGCGTCTCCAGCATTGCCTGGATTGAGCTATGGAGGCTGCCCTCCTGATGAATCTCTTTCATTTCTCTGGGTTGGGTTTCCTTTGACTCCTAGGGTAGAATTAGCATATACACAATCTCCTCTAAGAAAGTCAAGCAAGTCAAGGTTTTTAAATGTGACCATGGGACACCAGTAGGATATTGCATCTCTCACTATCACAATAGGTTTGGCAGGATGGGAACTTTCTGCAGCTCCAAGATGTATCTGAAATTGGCTAATGCTGTGGAAACCTCCTAGCACCTCCCGTAGAGAGCGGGATTTCCATTGGCCAGTCCATGCTCCCACTGAAGTCACTGGGGGCTCTCCCAGCAATTTCAGTGGCAGCAAAGTTCAGCCAAGGCTGGGCATACTTGGAAATGCTGCCCATTGATTCCAGCTTTTGGAGTGGAAGGCTGGTTCAGTGGTTAGGGCTCCAGCCTCGATCTCGGGAGCCCTGAGCTCAAGTCTCTGCCCTTCCACAGATTCCCATGTGCCCTTGGGCAAGTCTCTCTGGGCTGCAGTTTGTCATCTGCCCAAAGGGGATATCAGCAGTGCCCTATCCCACAAAGGCGTTGCCAGGCTACTGGAGATTACAGCAGTGGGGGCCAGAGACGTCCCTGGTCTACACTTAAAATTTAGACCAAACTAGCTACTTCGCTCCGGGATGTGAAAAATTCACCCTCCACGCTGTCTTCCGCAGTTTGGCCCTGATCCTTCCACTTTTAAACCCGTGGGAGTGGGGGAGAGAGGGGAAAGAGCTAGTGACTCTGAAGGACAACA
This sequence comes from Lepidochelys kempii, assembly GCF_965140285.1. Lineage (NCBI taxonomy): Eukaryota > Metazoa > Chordata > Testudines > Cheloniidae > Lepidochelys > Lepidochelys kempii. The sequence continues at coordinate 48,472,212 of NC_136386.1, read as the reverse complement.
CTGGCAAGAGACCAAATGGGGATAAACTGGCTGTGCGTAGAGGCTGGCCGTGAGACAAAAGTTTTGAAGACAGGCAGGCTCTGGAATAGCCTCTCAGTCGAGGATGGGGGCAAACAACTGACCTAGTTTTAAGACGGTGCTTGGTAAGTTTAGGAATGGGATGATCGGCTGGGGCTGCCTGCTATCACAGGGTTTGGACTCTGGGACCCAGGAGGTCCCTTCCAATCCCATGTAATTTACAGACTGGACACTGCAGGATCGGGGCTTTTGACCAGAGAACTCTGGAGGGGCGGAGGTGCCAACATGAGACCTTCATTGCGTGCTGGCAGCTAAATGTAAGGGGACTGTTGCCCCCTTACTAACATTCAGTGGCGGTGTTTTAGTTGCTAGCTCCCAGTACTAAAAAGGGGGAAGGGTCGATGGGGACTCAGGACCCTGAGACTGACAGCCCCCAGAAACAATGGGGAGAAGCCAATGCTCCAGGTCAACCTGAATGACAGGGTGGGCAGGCTAATCAGGGAGTCAGGAGGCCAGGGTGGGTCCTGTCCTCCCTGTGAGCTGGATTTGCCTGAGACAGAGTGGGGCCGAGCTAAGGAGAAAGCAGGGGCCTGAGCTGAGCTGGGGAGCAGAGCCATGCCAGATCCAGAGGGACCAGAAAAGCGGCCCAGAGAGAGCAGACCCTGTCCTGGGAGCAGAGTTGCAGCCCCAAAGCCAGAGGCACAGCCCAGAGAGAGCAGACTTGCCCTGGGAGGAGAGCTGCAGCAACCAGAGCCAGGGAGGCCAGAAAAGCAGCCCAGGAAGCAGGTCAGTGCTGGGAGCAGAGTCACAGAAACAGCCTGCAGAGCAGACCTGTCCTGGGAGCAGAGCTGCAGCAACCAGAGGCAGAGGGGCCAGAGAAGCAGCCCAGGGAGCTGGAGGCAGAGCAGCAGCAGCAGTGCAGAGACCGAGGGGTGGAGCTGGAGCAGTCTGGAGCTGGGTGCGGTGAGCAGCTGGGGAGACCGAGGGGGACCCTGGGCAGCGGGCCCAGCACCGGGAGACGCCTCAGCCAAGAGGCTCTGCAGGCCAGGCTTGGATCGTAACCCTGACAGGGCGGGGGCGACACTGGGAAGAAGGGTCCCACCACTTAGAGCCTGAGAGCGTGTGGCCACCACCAGAGCAAGTGTCCAACCCACAGTATCCCTGCAGCACAGCCAGGGCCTGAGACGAAGGCCTGGGACTTACAAGGAACAGACTGTGAACGGCCCTGACATTCCAGAGACACTGTTTGTGATGTTCCCTGCCACAGAACGGGGTGATGTGTTTCATTTAACCTTTCCCATTTTCCCTTATTCTTTTTAAAATTAATTGTTGATTAAATAACGTGTATTTGCTTTAACTTGTATGTAATGGTCAGTGATTCAGAGAAGTACCCAGTGCAGAGAGAGTACCCCGGAGTGAGGACACCCTAGCCCCTGTCCTAGGTGACCACAGCAGGGTTGGGGGTTGAGCCCCCAGGAATCCTGGGCCCAGCCTTGTTGGGGTTACGAGGACTCTGCCAGACAGGAGAGTGGAAGGGGAGTCCTCAAGGGCAGCTAGGCCACTAGGTAAAGGAAGTGGGAGCGAGGACTCAGATCCTTTCACTAGCCCACTTCACCGGGGTAGTGCAGAAGCCAGGAAAGTTCCCCACAATAGCGGGACTATTCCCCCTCTTACATAATTCCTCCCAACACGTAGCCACTGCCTCGTCCCCTGCTCACCTTCCCAAGGAGCGCCGGCTCCAACAGGCATCGGATCGAGCTGGTCCCTTTGTGTGTTTGTGTGGCCCAAGTAAACCCCATGACTTCACTGGAGTTACTCTGAAGAGAGTGTGGCCCAAGCTGTCTTGTGTGTGTCTGGCTGAACACTCAGCATGCTGGCTGCACTTACAATAATAATTCACTGCAGCTGGAGGGAGAAAACGCTGGCAGATGTTTAAAGGCAGGGCCCAAATTCTCTGGTTCAGATGAGCTGCGCTCAGCTCAGGCAGGGGGCAACAGATACTTTCTGCTACCTTCAAGGTTCCCAGATCTAGAAGCTGGCTGGGGGTTGCTGTGACCCACCCACAGTAACTTAGATCCGCCTCAGGGTGGTTCTAAATTGCACTCAGCTGCCTATGCCCACAAGGGGTCCTATGGACAGCTGGGGATCACCAGGGCATAAGGATGCCAAGGCCACACACCCTTTCCCTGAATGCATCCGATGAAGTGAGCTGTAGCTCACGAAAGCTTATGCTCAATTAAATTTGTTAGTCTCTAAGGTGCCACAAGTACTCCTTTTCTTTTTGCCCTTTCTCTCTTATCACCACCTGCACCAGGACAAGTAGAGGGTGATGTAGAGCCATCACACTGGCCCTGGGCCACTGGGGGATTCCCACTATGTTGGGAGAATCTTACAGGAGCCAGATCCATGTTTCTGGTTCTTTGTGCCCCCAGAGCAGGGCAAAGCAGCCAGAATAGAGGTGAGTGTCAGGTGCCGAGGCTGGAGTCGTGTACGGTACCTGGTGTCTTCCCTCGTGAATGGCAGCAGGTAACGCAGAGACCAGCAGGCCAGGGCAGCAAGCTCCGTGGTGCTGCCTGTCAGACACAGCCCCAGCGTGCATGCCAGAGGCGACTTTCCATACAATCACCTGAGAGACAATTTTTGCCATTCGCAGAGGATCAGCAGAGGCCTGAGGATTAGTAGCCTTGTTACCAACTGGCGCTGGGGGGTTATAGCCAGGGGAAGTGCCTGCTGGGGGTCCAGCTCTTAGACATGGGATGCCAGAAACTGAGGGAGGCCGATGGCTGTTCTGGCAGAGAGCCCCAGCACAGGGAGTGGTTCAGTGGCATCTCGCCTCGTCGCTCAGCCCTCTCAGAAAGGCTGGATCTCCCAGTGAGACATGGAGACAGGCCCCATCCAGTCTCTACACGGTCACTCTCTCCTCCCCACCCCCACCCCCACCCCCAGCTCTGCCGTGTGGACCCAACACCCCAGCTCCCAGTGCTGGGCTGGGACCCAGGAGCCCTGGGGAAGCTCAGATCCAGACTCGAACTCTGCACCTGGACCCTACGTCTGTAATAGGCAGAGCCAAACCCCTGGACAGATCTGGAACCCAGGTGAGCTGGGATCTGGATTGGAACCCCTTAGCACCAGCCCAGCTGTCCTCTCAAAGGAAAGGCATTTTCCATTCACAGCAATGCAGCCCGGAACTGGGGAAGGGCCTCTTCTGGACGGGAAACCCTGCTGGTGCATTAGTAGGGGAAGAGCCAGGGAAATTCATCCCTGGGAACATCCCAGAATGTCCCTGAGGAACAGTTTGCGCCCCCCCCCTTGTTGGATCATAAAGAAGTTCTGTATTAAAATCACAAATGAGTTTGATTCCCCATAGTTTAAATTCCAGGGTATTACTAATTAAGTGGTCTCTTGGTTTTTGGTACTGTTTCTCTCCCTCTCTGTGTGAAACTTGCAAGCTGCTAATTGTGTTAATACATTCTAAGACAAGTCTGTTTGCAAAGCAATTCTTTGTAACAACAACTACTCACACAGAGAGAGACTCAAAGCAATACTCTGTAACAACAGAAAGAGCACCCAGAGACTCCCCGCCCTTTTGTTGTATTCATCTTGCTTTGTTAACAATTGTGATTAAAATAGAGATAGAGGATGTATGTGGACGGATGCTTGGTGTGGATAATAAGTGAATGATCAGGGAGGTGCCAGCCTAAGAATCCAGTGTCCATCGGCTGAAGAAGGCATCAAGTGGAAATAACCAGAGGACCCCCAGAGGGCAGACTGGAATCCACCCAACAGCCTCAAGGATGGAAGAACCAAAGAACAAGATAACATCTAGCAGCACAGAGCCATCAGGAATGTGCCATCTGCTGATTGATTCAGCAACAGCATGATGAAGCAATTCCCATAGACTGGCATAGGAAGAAATTCCTATAAAAATGGACTCTAGAAAGTGAGAACTTTGGGGTCTGATTCTGCAAACCAACTTCCAGGAGCATCAGATGTGCATCTGACGAGGCCCTGCTCCCTCCTCATGTCCAGGCCACCTGGCCAGTGGCTTGACATGAGCAACTCTAAGACTGGTAACTATGATAACAACCTTGCAGAACGTGTGTGTGTGTGTGTGTGTTTGTATGAATGAATGTGTGAATAAATATGAGATTGAATGGAATGTTATAGCTATAACTAACTGCTTACTATGATTCTCTCTGTATTCACAATAAATGTGGTATTTTGCCTTTTCCCCTTTAATAAGATCCTGCGGGTTTTTATTTTATCGGTATAACACCCTCATCCTTTGGTGCTGGAGAGCCCACCCCTGGCTGGGCCATGAGCTGCAGGGACTGAAGCCAGGAGCTCTAGATCTCAGAGCATGGGCAGCTGCTTCACAGCTCAGAGACCCAACCCAGGAGCTGAGGCTGTTGCAGGCTCATCAGCCTTTACGGGGGGCCTGACCCATGGTTACCCGGCACATTGCTCCGTCCCACTCCATATACCCCTCTCACCTAAGGGGAAGGGCAAGTCCAGCCCTATCCCTCCCGCCTCGCATCCTCATAGCAGGACCTGCCGCTCCCCAGCCCCCTGACGAGAATCTGACCCCAAGCCCACCAGCCCCACGAGCTGTGAGCTCTCACACCCCATAGCTTGTGACACACAAAGAACAGTCAATGATACGCTGCTCAAGGACCCACATATTTCCTGGCTAGTCCATGCACAGGAGCCCGAGCCGTCAAGTTCAGATCTGGGTGCCGGTGCCTCTGCCTGGCCATTCCCTGGGCACAAGAGCTGCAGAACCCCCTTTCCCTTCACAGACTGCCCATGCAGAGAACATGGCAGGGGGATCTTATACTCAGCTATCTGCCCAGCCCCACTTCCCTTTGACAGACAGGTGACTCAGCCAGTCGCTGCCTCCCCTTTGCTCAGAGTGATGGTTTCACAGCCTCCCGTTCCAATTCCTGTGCTGGGATGGGGGGTGTCTTGTTGCTCAATGGCTGGCCGCTGTTTCACCACAGCCCAGGGCTCAGCTGGCCTGGACTGTAGACGTGAAGGAAGGAGGTGTCTGGGGTTGGGAGACTTACTGCTTTATCCAGGTTCTGCCTGTGCTGAGTGCCCATGGCACTTCCCCCTCGGCGCTCAGTAGTACAGACAGAGGAGAAGACAGTTCCCAACCACCCCTCCCCAGGCTCGGGGAGCCCTCCAGCTTCCAGCATATGGGCCCCTGAGTCTCTTCTGGCCCAGTTCTCTCCGAGGCACCTCAGGCTCCCGAAGGGGAGAAGAGAACACGTGCTGCTTCTCCCCCACCCCTGCCTATCCCCCTGCATTGCAACAGCCTGGCCCCTTGACAGCGATTTCTCTGGGGCAAGGCCTCTCAACCTCTGAAAGGGGCCAGGGCTGCCCTCCTACGTGCTGCCCAGGGGCCCTGCTTTCCTCTCTCCCCTTCCACGAGGAGCCATGCATGCTTTCCATCTAGCCCAGTCCCCCGTGCTGGAGGGCAATTAAAAAGGGATTAGCCGGCCCCGGAGCATCTGGGAGCTGGCGCCTAATCCAGGCAAGAATTCTGCACATGGCTAGGGCTGTATTTGGGGGCCCCTGAGTGACAATGGTGATAGGAGGCTTCCCCTGTGAGATCCTGCACCCCTTTAAACCTCAGAGGAAAACCTGGGCACTGAGGTAGCTTTGACCAGCCACAGGTGCTTGGTCTTCTCTGATGCGTTTGTGCCATGGCAGGTACTTCATGATGGGAAAGCAGGGAGACCAACTACCTCTCTGGCAAAGAGTTGGCTGCTGTGTTTGTACCACTGTCCTCTACTGGGCGGAACTCAACTGTGTGTCATAGGCTCTGTACTACTATTGGAAATTCTCTGCTAGCTCAAGTGGCAGAATCTTTTAGCTCAAGCAGGAGGAGGGAGCTGAATTTTCATGGATTTTATTATCACAGCACCCCTGTGAGGTACGGGAGCATTACCCCCTTTTAGAGGTGGAAAACTGAGGCATGGGACAGATTGAGTGATTTGCCCAAGGTCATACAGCAGGGCCATGGCAAAATCAGGTCTCCTGAGGCACAGTCCAATGCTTTACTCACTAGTCCATCCTCCCTACCATGTGTTGTTACGGGATACTCCCTGGGGTTCTGGACAGATGTGTCCACTGCTCTGGAAACTCAGCAAACACAGACAACAGAAAACCAAAGCTGTTGGGACGGGACCGAGGCCCAGATCCTCAAAGGCGTATGACTCCCATTGAGCTCGCTCTGTCCCACCCAGCCAGCCGGCCAGTTAGACTCCTTGTTAAAGACACCTGAATAGCATGCAAAGTGGAGGCGGGTCGAGAGGAGATAGTACTGCCCTCTGGCCTCCTAGAACACGCCTGGAGAGCACCTCACCACTTCCCTCTTTTGGTGGCGGGAAGATGCAGCCTCCGTCTGACGCATTAGAAGCCAGGACAGGATGAGACCTTCATGACAGGGAGGGGAAACCTGCCTGAGGCCGCCGAGAAGGAGCCACACATCGTCCACTGCACAGCAAAGCTTGCACTAGTGTCCACAGAGAAGCACGGGGGTGGGTTGAAAGGCTCGGGCAACACGTGACGCTGGTAGCAATCTTGAGAAAAGATCCAACCTGTCAAGCATGGAGCCTTGGAAATGTCTGTCGCCCTATCCCCACGGTATCTGCAGATATAACTGGTAGCTATGTAGGTTCATGTCCTGCAGATAGCATGATCTTTGCCCTTCCACTTAGAGCCAAGGGTTTGACCTTCCAGCCCTGAGCTCCTGGGGGAAGCAGCAAGTGACACATTTCCAGCCATGCTGGGGGCATCCGACACAGCTGCTTTCCTGGCGGATTCCCTGACTAAGGAGATCCCAGGCATTTGCTGCCATTTGGAATCTGCTCAGACCTTGGGGCATTCCACAGAAGCCTCCTCCAGTGCCAGGACGTGCACCGATGCAATTCTTATCCTGGGCTGCATGGCAAGAACGCCACATGTGTCTTGGCACCAGGCTGGCAAGGGCGAGGGGCTGGAATGGAATAAAGCAGCTCCAGGGACCAGTGCTCTCTTCTTTGGGAGCAATTAGCAGGATCAGACCAGATCCGCTCAGAATCCAAGCCAGGCCCAGAAAGCCTAGTTCAAAGGGCTTGCGTGGCTACCAGGGGCCGGGCCACAGGGCATCTGCCTGCTAAAAGAGAGATGCAAGAAAATTGCTTGTCAAGGCCGAAGTGGGCTGGGGGACAGGAAAGCGAATACAAAGGATCCTGTTCCCACAGAGCCATGGCGATGGGTCCTGCCCCACAGAAACATCTAGGGATGCTTCAAAGGCTGCATTGGGTCTGGGACAGGCTGGGACTGGACACCCCTAGCACAGGCAACAATGCCCATTGGATTCTGCCGCAGAAAGGGATGGGCACCCCAGCATCAGATCTGGGCTCTGAACGCTGGGGACTTGCCTTTGGGTTGGCCCCATGATAAAGATGGAGGCCGAGTTCTCCATCTGGGGCCTGGCTTGGGACCCTTCAAAGGGGCCTGAGGCTCAGAGGGCTGGTGTGCCCCAGTGGCTGAACAATTAGGCCCCTGGAAGATGTCTCGATTGGGGCCCCCAAATCACTAACCACTCATGGAAACCTTGGCCAGATGGAGTGACCCCTCTCCCCTGAGCTGAGCGGTTTTGGGTGGTGGGGTAGGGCAGGCCCAGCCCTGGTCACTTCTACGCTAGTTCCTAGATCGTCATTGGGGTCGCCTCGTCTGGTCTGATCTGGAAGGGGAGGGGTCAAACTTACAAGGCTTGGAGCTGGTTCAGTGGCCAAAGTACATCCCCTAGAGCCACTCACAGTCACCCGGGGTGTCTGCAGCATGGATTGCTTCCAGCACCCTGACTCCCACTGGGGTTCTTCATCGCTAGGCCAACCTTCCCCTCTGCCATGTGCTAGCTGTGGTCCCCCCCAGACACAGATCCTCTAGGCTCAGAGCATGTGTGTATGTTCCGGTGCTTGTGTTCACGTGGGCGGGGGGCGAGGGGGTTCATGCACATGAGTGGCTTGGAGCATGTGGGGTAGGGAGGGGGCCCTGGCCTGTGTCTCCTCACCCACCCTCCGCTCCCCAGCATTATTTTCCTCTCTTGGTGAACAAGCAGAGCCTCCACCCCCGGCTGTTCCTCGTCCCAGTACACACAGCACAGCAGCTGAACGAGGCAGGTGCGACTGGGCATTTGTCCATCTTGCCACTCGCCAACTTCTGGCTCCTCTTCAGCCCTTCCCACCCCCCCCATTTGTTTGTCTCCCTTGTGCCATTTGTCCTGCTCCCTTTCCGCAGCAGCATTTGGACTCAGCCATTCCCCAGCTCCCCACGAGGCAAGGGGGCAGAACATTTGTTAGATGTGGAGACCGGGGCTTTCACTGCGCCGCTGGGGCATGCTGCCCCTTCCACTGACGAGCCTGGCATGGGGCACTCTGCCCTTCTGCCTCTGTGTCACTCTAACTGGGTGAGGGGTCAGCGTGGGACAGCCCAGTCTGTCCTCGGGTCGGGATGGTGCTGCGTGGCCAACATGCCGTAGGCCTGCTGACTACCCAGTGCTTGGTCTCTCTGCCAGCATAGTGCCGGGGATTGGGTGCCAGTGGGCTCAGGAGCTGGACAGAGAGCTCCTGAACGCATTTCATGTGGGCCACCTGGCAAGCCTCAGAGGATTGTTTCTGGAGGTGCCCTCGGCTGGATTTGAACTGGTAACTGGGAAACCTCCGTAGCTCATTCCTAGGCCCATGAGCCCCCAGTTCCCATGCAGCACTTGCTGCCACACTCCTGCATTGCAGAGTGGCTTTGACTGGCTGAGTTGTACGGGGTCATGTGCTGCCAGAGATCCTGACCATTTGTGGTTATCAGAGAGCTCCAAGTGGAGGGGCCTTAACTGCTGTGTCCCAGCCAAATCCCCTTTGTGGTAACTGTATTCGGCCTCCCTGCATTCCCACTGAAGTTTTAGATGGACACAGGATGCTTCTTCCCTTCCTGTCCTAAGCGGTTGTTGCCATGCACTATTAAACAGCTGCCGTGTTCCTCCCCAGCAGTGGATGAATTCCAGTAACGAGAGAAAGGACCGTACTAGATACTGTAGCAAGAAAGGGCTTTGGGGTCCTATGGGGTGGGACGTGCTAGATGAACGCATGACACTGTGATGATGCCATTAGGCCAGTGCACTCGCTCTGCCTTCTGAGAGATGGGGCTAGGGTGACCAGACCCCAAGTGTGAAAAATCAGGACGGGAGTGGGGGGTAATAGGCTTTTATCTAAGAAAAAGCCTCAAATATCAGGACTGTCCCTATAAAATTAGGACATCTGGTCACCCTAGACGAGGCAGATCTCACCTTAACCGTGATGGGCTCAGATGAGAGTCTTAGTTCATGAAGTTTGTGCCAGGATCTGACAGCCCTGGGGCAGAAGGGCTCTGTTACCTGGCCTGGATTCCTGTATCCCCTGGAACTGGCTCTGGGTGCAGCCAGTGCACCAGGAAGTACAGCACTTGGAAGAGTTTTCCCGTTGATTTCCGATTCTGAGATGGATGCTGCGACCCAGATCCGGGCTAACATGGGCCGGGGTGATAGAGTCCCCTCGGCCCTGTAGCCGCCACCAGCCCTTGTTTCTGCTGGCGCCAGGGGTGGGATGGTGGAGGGAGGGGCAGGAAGTGGGTCAGCCTTTGGGTTTCCATAACCAAGAAGAGGAGCCTGTGAGTTCCTCGGCAAAGACAGGCATGTCTGGCTAGTTACTGGGCAAACAAGCGACCCCTGGATCCTCAGCAAGAGGGAATCCTTGGAGGATTGGGCTAAAAGAAATCTGATGAGGTTCAATAAGGATAAGTGCAGGGTCCTGCACTTAGGATGGAAGAATCCCATGCACTGCTACAGACTAGGGACCGAATGGCTAGGCAGCAGTTCTGCGGAAAAGGACCTAGGGGTGACTGTGGACGAGAAGCTGGATATGAGTCAGCAGTGTGCCCTTGTTGCCAAGAAGGCCAATGGCATTTTGGGATGTATAAGTAGGGGCATAGCGAGCAGATCGAGGGACGTGATCGTTCCCCTCTATTCGACATTGGTGAGGCCTCATCTGGAGTACTGTGTCCAGTTTTGGGCCCCACACTACAAGAAGGATGTGCAAAAATTGGAGAGAATCCAGCGAAGAGCAACAAAAATGATTAGGGGTCTGGAACACATGACTTATGAGGAGAGGCTGAGGGAGCTGGGATTGTTTAGCCTGCAGAAGAGAAGAATGAGGGGGGATTTGATAGCTGCTTTCAACTACCTGAAAGGGGGTTCCAAAGAGGATGGCTCTAGACTGTTCTCAATGGTAGCAGATGACAGAACGAGGAGTAATGGTCTCAAGTTGCAGTGGGGGAGGTTTAGATTGGATATTAGGAAAAACTTTTTCACTAAGAGGGTGGTGAAACACTGGAATGCGTTACCTAGGGAGGTGGTAGAATCTCCTTCCTTAGAGATTTTTAAGGTCAGGCTTGACAAAGCCCTGGCTGGGATGATTTAACTGGGAATTGGTCCTGCTTCGAGCAGGGGGTTGGACTAGATGACCTTCAGGGGTCCCTTCCAACCCTGAGATTCTATGATTCTATGATTCTTCTTAAAAGGACTGTGTCAAAACAGCCCCTCTCTCACCCCGCAGGCCTGCTCCCTGGGTGTGTCTCAAAGTCAGATCTGCCAACTTTAGTGTTACTGACCAGAACACAGTATTGCAGCTTTTTGGTAACAATGGTTCCGAAATGAGGGTTTTCCCCCCCAAAATTTCATGTTTTCAGCAAAAAACTGAAATGCAAAATACTTCGGCCAAAAAAGGTTAATTTGGGATTGGCACCATGGTGCCTCATGGGAGCTGTAGTTTGGTTACCTCAGGCTCCCATTCTCCTCTACAGGGCCAGGCTCCCTCAACCGACTATATCACCCATGCTGCGCCTCAGTCTCTCCTCTTGGTGCATCATGGGAGATGTAGTCCGGCTGGAGAGCCCAGAGAGGAGAGGAGAATGGGGACACGAGGCAGCCAAACAACAAATCCTACAAGGCACCACAACAGCGCTGCAGTATTAAAATATTTTGGCTTTCAGGTTGGTTCAGTTCTTCGATAACAACTCGCAAATGCCATCTTTCGACCTCTGAGCAGAGCCTGTCTGATCTGGAGTACCCAAGAGACCCCAGCCATGCAGCCCACATGCCCATCAGCCATGTCCCCGGGCAGAGCCACATTTTAACCACCAATCTTGTAGTCCAATGAGATTTTGTCTCCTGTCACACCGGACAGAGGCAGGGAACCAGGGCTCTGGGGTTTGCTGCTCACAGAGCCAGTGCAAACCCCAGACAGAACAGCTCTTTCAAAGCAATCTTCTGCGTTTCATGGGGGCATGGGGAGATGGCCAGACGGCCCTGCGTCCCCTCCTCCGTCCAAGTCAACTCATGGGGCTTAGCTGGGACATGAGCTCATGGAGGTGAATTTCACCTGTCTCCAGGACCGGTGCTGTATGAGTAACTTCTGCCACCTCCCCGGCTGCTACCATGCCTCAGCGCTGACCCGGGTGCCTGCTCCAGGGCCGAGCAGCCAGGTCACTCTTGCGGACCACTTGGATCTTGGCCCCTCTGTTGCGTCTGCCCACCAGGGGGCAATTAGTGTCTGACAAAGCAATGGGCTCTGTGCCCACCACCTCAGAGAGCTTCCGTCTGTTGGTTAGGGTTGGAGCAATCACCCTTGGGCCTTGCCCTGCATTTTCCAGCTGGGAGGAGAGATGGGCTGTTGACATCTGTCTCCTAACTCACCAAAGACAGCTCTGTGGAGAGAGACAATCCCGGGCCTGTTTTATTTATTTCCCTCACACCCTAACCTGCTCCTGGGTGCCAGTGAGTGAGGACAAAAGCCCTTTTCCTGCAATCTCACTGGTGCTGGCCCCATTTTGTTAAAGGACAAAACACTGTTTCAAAAGCAGCCGTTGTGGATAATTAATGAGTTTCCCCCACCACGATAGCAGGAGTAGGAAAGAACTAAAGACTGGCAAGATAGACAGACAGTTCAGGAGAGATCAAAAAGATTGTTTAAAAGATCTCTGTTTAGTTAGAGATGAGACGTGTAACGGGGGATACAGTGAAGACATACAAAGTTGTGAGCAGTATGGAGGACAGAGCTCCTGTTTACCAGCTCGCAATACAAAAGCAGGGGGATGGCCGAAGCCAATACATTTAAAACAGATGCCAGGAAATATATTGTTGTTAACCTGAGGGACACCCGGCCACATGATATTATCAAACTTTTCAAAGGATTTCAATGGGAGTAAGGTGCCTAAATACCTTTGACATCAAAGCTACATTTATCAGGATTTACTTTAATCTTCCCCTTGCTAAGATACTTTCAGGAGGACAAACACCCCCTCTGGTCAATGGCTCCTGTCCCTTCCAGCGTCCCCCCCGGAAGAGAGTGTTAGATCTTAGCAGCGAAGGGAGATGTGTGGGTGTGGAAACGCCTCCCTGCCAGCAGCACCAGGTGGGCTCTAAATAGCCAAGGCTCCCGCAGGAGGTGAAGGTGCATTGATCAGGCCATCGCTGTCCAACCCCCGGCACAGCCGTTCTCCGCCCCTCCAGCCGGGGGGGAAGCTGAACAGAGGTTATTTCAATATTGTGCGAGCCATTAGTCAAGCGAGTTTAAACCTGTCAGGGTGTCCGCTGGGCGCCTCCAAAAGGCAGCCTCTGATGGATTCCCCCTGCGGCAAGAGCCAGCGCACCAGGCTTGTCTTTAACCTCCTTCCCCGGGTGATAGATTACATTTTTGGCTGGGGAGGTCTCCTGAGTTCTGTTCTGGCACAGGGGACGCATGGCAGCAGAGACGAAGGAAGTGCACCCTGGCACAAGCCGTGCCCTAGGCAGGCCAGCAGGTTGGAGTCCCAGCTGGCATTGTCAGGGCATTCACTATATCTGCAGTCCCAGAGAGCTAAGCCATAGTGATGTTTCTGTATAGCTGGCAAGAGCAGGGCACTGCTGTGAGGAAGCTCACAGCATCTGAGTGGTGGCTTATGGCACCAGGGCCAATCAGAGGGGCGGGCCAGGAGAGCCATTTGGCCTGGGCCTCAAGCTCAAAGGGGGCTTCAAATTTAGACACTTGTTAATTTTTTGGCATTTGATAAATTTCACAATTTGTTTTTATGTGCATCCCTATCGGACCAAAATGTGACACTCTCCCAGCTTAGAGCTGTAAATTTAAGTAAATAAGAGAACTATTCAAATTATGTCTCACTCTTTTTTTGGTGCCTTGTTTTGTTTTCATGTGTCATCATTTTTTATTTTTATTATGGCTAGGAGCCTCAAAAGCTGGAAGTGGCCCAGGCCTCTCTGGACCTCTGAGAGGGGCTGCATGGCACCACCTGGCCCCCATCACCGTAGTCTCGGGGGCCTCACAAGCTCCGATGTATTTCTCCGTACCCCTGTGCGGCAGGGCAGCTCAGCACCTGAGGGCAGGCTTGCATGGGCAAATGGCACTGCCCTCCCAGGAGCTGAGAGTAACAGAGGGGAAAGGGCCAGAGGGGGTTTGGCGGGGCAGGAGCATAAAACCCAAAAGCTGCAGTGATGGATTAGGGGGAGGGGCCTGACTTCCAGATGTGGCAGTGGTGACTGATGAGCCCCCCAGAGGGGTTAAATGCACATCCCAAAACGGCAAAGGCTTATCAGGGAAAGGCTCCAGAATTCAGGCTGGGGAGGAGCCAGCAATAACCGGCCTCTTCCTTATGGTGCCAGGCAATCCCTCCAGCGAGAGGCGGCTCCAAGCTGCGGCTTCCCCCCCAAGACGCAGTGGCTGCTGCGCTCGCGGGGGCTGGGCTCTGTGCCGGGGGCTTTTCTCTCTGGTCCCGCAGCCGCCTTGCACTGCTACACACGCAGCTCTGCCAGTGCCCCTCAGTCCCGACATGCAGCCCCCTGCCATCCCAGCCCTGGGTCCCTCTACCCAGCTCTTCCATTCCACCTTTAAGTCTCTCCTGAGCACTAGAGCTGGGAAAGCCCCGTTAAATCTCCTCTAATCCACTGCCTTTGGGCCCAGAAGGATTCTTTCCTACAGCACAATCTTAATGCCTGTCTGCATTTAAATTTCCCAAATGAGGGAGCTTTCACCCCTTCCATGGGGGAGAGGAAGGAGGCCATGTGATCAAGGTGCTAGCCCAGCACTTGGGAGTGCAATTCCTGCTTTGCCATAGACCTCTTGTGGGGTCTCAAGCAAGCTGCTTACGTCTTGTCTGCACAACTCTGGCAGAGCCCACTGGAGAGGTGCGAATAGCAAAGAATGCTCTACCGGCCTCGCACAGACCCTGCTGGTGTGCTCTAATGGTACCGCAGTCCCATTCACGCGGGCCTGTTTGAAACAGGCCAACGGGAGCCGGATACCTCTTAGCATGTGCCACCAGCTGGCTCTACCCAGGGCGGGGTAAGCACACCACGGGAGCACGTTTCACAAATCATGCCCCGCTAGTGCACTTTGCCGGCGCTGCGGGGATAAGCCCCTTCGTCCCACCATGCCTCACATCCCCATCTGGGGATGACAGCCCTGCCCTGCCTCACTGGGATGTGGGCGGCTAAAAGGTTAAAGATAGGGAGGTGCCCAGATACTAGGGTGAGGGAGGCCAGAGAAGCCCCTAGCTAGATTGGAGATGCTGCCACAGCTTCATACATCCAGAAAGGTTTTCCTGATAGTCACCTACCCTGAATTTCAGCCCATCCTTCCTAGTCACTCCCCCCCAACACTCCGCCAGGCTGTTGTTGCCCCTTTTTTGACCTGAGGGGCTGCTCATGGTTCGGGGTCCTGGGGCCGTTCCGTCCGGAAGGAAAAATTGGCAGAGTCTGGTATTTTCTTTGGTGCTGGCTTGTTTATTTCCAAGGCCCATCCAGCCTCTCTGACCGCAGGAGAAACAAAGAACAAGAGCATGCAGCTGCAGGCCACAGGAGCCAGCAGACCCTGGAGCTCCCTCTCTAGCTTTTCCTTGCTCAGAGGTGACTGCTCGGCTGCCCTGCGATTTGCCTCTGCCTCTCTCTGTTCTGGGCTGTTCTCAGGGTCCCTGCGTTCTGTCTTTTGTCACACATCCACCTCCTTGCCCAAATCAATACCTAGCAAAGCCCACACTGCCCACAGCTCTGGGGTGGGTTCACATAACCTGCCTTAGGCGGGTGCTGGTGAGGAATGCTCTTATGTTACTTGAAAGGGCAGTTCACACCCAGGCCCCCTCAGAGGTCCAAAGAGGCCTGAACCACTTCCAGCTTTTGAGGCCCCTAGCCATAATAAAAATAAAAAATGACAACACATGAAAACAAAATAAGGCACCAAAAAAAGAGTGAGACATAATTTGAAATTTTTTTTATTTAACAAATGCTTTTCTAGCCTTTTTCTGTGCAAATGCACAAATTATTGAGGAAAAATCTAGATTTCGTGCAATGTTACAGTTGATATAAAGCATGGCAAGCCCATTCAAATGCTCTTGTCCCATAGTTGAAGAGTGATAGTTTTTTACCTGCTTCAACACGTTGAAGGTGCATTCACCTGAAGCCACTGATGCAGGCAAACTGACAAAAATACCCAATGAAATTGTGCTATTAGGAAACATCCCAGAGAGTCCAAGTTTGAGTATTTCTTGAAGCAATTCCTTTGGCTTGCAATCCAATCTAAAGTTCATAGAATATATTTGCTTCATAGAATATCAGGGTTGGAAGGGACAGACCTCAGAAGATCATCTAGTCTAACCCCCTGCTGAAAGCAGGGCCAATCCCCAATTTTTGCCCCAGATCCCTAAATGGCCCCCTCAAGGATTGAACTCCCAGCCCTGGGTTTAGCAGGCTAATGCTCAAACCACTGAGCTCTCCCTTCTTTGTTGTAGACATTGTTCAGCAGCAGAAAGTAGATCTTCATTACTCAGTCTGTTGAACTGACAAAGAAATCCCAAAAGGGTACAAATTAGTCACAGTGACTCAAATCAACACATAAGACCTGACTGAATAGAGTCAATGATGACAAGGAAGACATTGACCCTATAATGCTGCTTGGCATCGGACTCAGTAGGTTAGTTGTGATTGGAGGAGAACTCAGATGAAAGGCCAGTATTCTGTGCTACTAATTTGGACTCAGTCAGGATCGCATCCCATTATTCACGAATCTGTTGAATGTCATCGGGATGAAAGTAACTTAAAGGACTTACTGGTACGCTGGAGTCCTGAGCCGGGGGCGGGACCTCAATTGGAAGGGGTGGGGCCTCAACTGGAAGAGGCGTGGCCTTTAAAGCCCTGGGCTCTTTAAATTGCAGACGGAGCCCCGGGGGCTCCAGGCTGCCACCACTACCCTGAGGCTCCGGCAGCAGGGCTCTGGAGAGATTTAAAGGACTTGGGGCTCCGCTGTGGTAGCAGCAGCCAGGAGCCCTGGGCCCTTTAAATCACCGCCGGAGCCCCGGGCCGCCGCCACTACCCCAGGGCTCTGGCACCGGGGCTCGGTGGCGATTTAAAGGGCCCGGGGCTTTAAAATATTGCAATTGAGCAGCATTGCTCTTGTCAATAGTTCCAGTGTCAGTCACAGTCAAACCTGTAGTACTCATGAATTGCTCTTGCTGTGTAAGATCTACGTCCTGATCTTCCTGTTGCTGTTGAGTTTCTTGATCGTACACAGGATCTTCTGCTGCATCTGTTACTGTTGGCACATCTCCTTCTTGACTACTGTCCTCATGTTCAGGTATTGGCATTAAAATATCACAGACACAGATAGAGACAGAGGGATAATGGTCAAAATTTTCAAACGTGTGTCCTCATGAAACTCACTGTACAAGATTGTCCTCACAAATTTTCACCTTGAAAATATAGACTATGGCCTATAGACTATGATGGCCTAGGCCTATAGACTATGATGGCCAAGCTACCAAGCTAGGCCTCAACCAACCAACCAGTCACCTCTTTTAGGTACCATATGAAGATAATAGTGAAAAATTGTCACACGTAAATAATTCCTTAGTCAACTAGACGTAAAACTATAAAGAAACTAACATGTAACAATTCTCTACCTTTCAACACACACTTGATCCAGCATTGGGGGGAGGGATAGTTCAGTGGTTTGAGCACTGGCCTTCTAAACCCAGGGTTGTGAGTTCAATCCTTAAGGAGGCCATTTAGGGATCTGGGGCAAAAATTGGGGCTTGGTCCTGCTTTGAGCAGGGGCTTGGACTAGATGACCTCCTGAGGTCCCTTCCAACCCTGAGATTCTAGGATCAGCCACTAGTAGCAGTTCATTTATATAATCACTTGATCTGAGAGGACATGTTCATCATGGTCTAATCTTGTGCCATCAGAAGAGATATATTTTTATGAACATTTTTAACTCTTTAATATGACAAAATCTATATCAATTAACAAAAAATTGTGTATTTTACCAAATCACATCTCTTATTTGCTTAAATTTGCAGCTCTAAGCTGTAGCTCACGAAAGCTCATGCTCAAATAAATTGGTTAGTCTCTAAGGTGCCACAAGTCCTCCTGTTCTTTTTGCGAAGACAGACTAACACGGCTGCTCCTCTGTAAGCTAGGAGAGTGTCACATTTTGGTCCGATAGGGATGCGCATAAAAACAAGTTGCGAAATTTATCAAATGCCAAAAAATTAACAAGGTCTACATTTGAGGCCCCCTTTGAGCTTGAGGCCTAGGCCAAATGGCGCTCCTGGCCCCTCCTCTGATTAGCCCTGTTCACACCCGGCTATCTCAGGCAGGTTTGAACTTGACCCATGCCAAGGTTTCACCCAACTCATTACACTGTAATTCATCTCTCTCTTTTGCGTGTCCCCCTGGCCTTTTGGGTACCTCCACCATTCCTCCCCTCTGTGCTGTCAGTGTAGTCCCAGTAAGGAGGAGCCCTGAGCCTGACACGATAGTCCCGGTGCAGCAGCTGGTGGTGCAGAGCCCGGCCCTTCCGTTGACGCCACTTGGCTTCGTGCCATGACCCGCCGCTGTGAGCTCATTTCTCCTGCAGGACCCAGCCAAGTGCCCTCAGCCCTTCCGTTGCCTGGTCGCCTTCTCCTGCTGCAGTGCCCCGCTGCTGCCTTTAGACAAGGGGCAAAAACATCTCTTCACAGCACGGAGGTGCCAGGAGCACATCTTATCCACCCTCTGTACTCTGGCCAGCAGTGGGAGACGGACTCTCCGAGCGGGCACCACCCAATGCAGGAGGGCACTCAGGCTCTGACGAGGCAGCTCAGATCCCCTGAGGAAGGCCCGTCAGACTGGGCCGATCCCCATGGGGGCAGTGGTTTCCCGTGACAGCCGTCTCTCGGGGTTCATGCCTGGCTCTGGACAATACCCCATGTTTGTCAGACTCAGAACAGCCACCAGAAACTCCATACAGTCTGCCCCATGGCAGCTGGCCCTTGCAAAGGAGATGGGGCTCTGCCCCCCCTGGGACACAGCCCCCTCTCCTCCCCAGCTGGGGAGAATGAAGATGATGGGCCTCAGCCAGGCCTCTGCCCTATCCAGCCGTGAGGACAGCGAAGGGAGGGGTGCTGATGGGCTGGCAGATGGCTGCCGATGCTGCAGGAAGGAAACCAGACCCTGCAGTGGACGAGCATCAGGGGAGGGAAGGACTCCAGCTAGGTAGGGCTGGGAGCGACCTGCCCAGGCAGGCAAGAGGCCAGCCACCAGGAAAAGCCCTCGGAGCCAGCATGAGAGAGCTGGGAGCTGAGCCTGGAGGGGTGAAAGACCTTTTGTTTATTTAGTTGGGGTCTCTTATCCAAGGTGGTGATGGAGGTATCCAAGGGACTGTTAGGGCCCTGAAAAGGGGCTGATTCTGAGTGACCGAGCCAGAGGCCTGAGTCGTGCAAATCCCAGGGTGAGACAGAAAAACTTGGTGAGGGGAACCTGAGGCAGGGACTGCTGCAGAGCACCCTCCCTCCCCCTCCCAGGCATGAGGGGGCAGTCTAGAGACCTGTGACAGGTGTAATTGTGTAGCTGGGTTGCGGCCCATGACAAAAGGAGTGGACTGAAATAAAAGAACAACTGATATTTCCACCTATTCTGGCCCCACATCCTGCGAGCTGCTGCTGCATGTCTAGGAGCAGTACTCGCACCCAGGCAGCTAGCAGGAGGCCCGAGATCTGCACACACAGATGCAGAAAGCTCTCCAAGCCAGCGCAGCGTGGTATGCAGGTCGACAAAGAAGCTCCAGCCATGATGCAGTGCCCAGTCAGGCCTTTTATGATGGAGACAGACCCGAAGACCTTAGTGGCTCCGAAGGATTCAAAGCCCTCTGTAACCTTCCACCCTTGACCTGCAGCTCTGACCAGCCATGCTGATTTCCTCTCTGCACCTCATGCTCCTCGGGGAGGGCTCTCAGAGTGCAAGGCTCTCTCTGGAAATCAGACAGCCCGGAATGGGAGACGAACAAAACGGAAGTCTCTGGTGAAGGCAGCAATTCCAGGAGCAGCCGAACATCTTCCACAAGTGCCTGGCGAAAGCAGGAGGCTTGCCAGAAACATACATGGCTCTGCCAGAGTGGACCTGAACTCCCACCAGACCTGTGCTACGTTACAAGGCTGCAGCCGCCTCGCCAGGGCAGAGAGGCTCCTGGTGGAAGGAGCGGTATATTCGTATCCCTGTTGTGCTCTGGAAGAGGATTCTCTCCAAAACAGCTGAGGGGCTCTGAGGTAGAAACGAGTCCTGAGCAGGAGACGACAGTCCCTGGAGTCGCAGAGCTGATGGGTATACAGGGCTGTGGAGCTAGGGACAAACACCCACCCCAGTCATTGCTCCCGACAGAGCTTGGCCATGCGCAGCGAGAGATTTCCTTTCCTGGAGTGGAAACTCAGCCATCCTTGCCATCAATGACATCTCCAGATAGCGTGAGCTCCCGGCAATGCTCATCAACACAGGCCTCACTGCCGTGTACATTCGGGAGCCATTCCCGAGGTCGCCAGGCCTGGCGGCGGCTCTTAACATTTGTCACGGAGTTCCAGGCTCGGTGCTCGGAACCGCTCGGGGTGAAGCCAGGCAGGGCTCTGGGGCAGCGTGTCCCCTCGGGGAGCACTCTCACCAGGGCAAGGAGCCTCCTCAGCTTCAGCGCCTCCTGGGTCTGACCTTGGAGAGTTCAGTCCCCTGTTCACCTCGTGAGCTCCCCTCAGCAAGTCCCCTTGGATGGGACACCTAGGGAAGCCTCACACACCCCCAGAAGGGCCCTGCACCCCACTCCACAGCCAGCAGCGACTCTCAGCCAGCATGTGACACAGAAAGTTTATTAGTCGACAGGAACACAGCGTAGAACAGAACTTGTTAGCACAGAAATCAGAGACTTTTAACCAAGTCCATCTTCGGGGGAGGGGGAAATCCGGAGCCCACTCTGGCCCTCCCCCCAGTCCCAGATCAGGAGATTGACTCACCTTCTGCAGCCCGGCCTACAACTTGACCTGCTGCCCCGCCTCCTTCCTTTGTCTCTTTCCTGGTCTGACTCTTCTCTTTGTTCTCCAACAGTTCCACTGGTTCTTGCAGGGGATGAGCCCCGGACATTAGTTGCCAGGATACAGAGGGTCAGCCATTCTCTGTGCCCAGGCAGCACCTGCCCTCTAGGAGTCCATGCAACGATCACACACCCTTGTCCCACCACCTACATACGTGAGAGTAACAGGGGAAACTGAGGCACAAACACACAGTATTCAGAGAAAACATTAAGAACATTCCCACTTCGTTGTCCGTGGGCAGTGCTCAGAGCATTTGTGCCAGGAGGAGACTACATCGCACACCCCAAGAACAATGGGGGTGGGGGAAGAACTGCTACAAGCCACAGGAGGTCAACGCCAGGGCCGGCTCCAGGCACCAGCGAAGGAAGCAGGTGCCTGGGGCAGCTAATAGAAAGGGGCGGCACTCCGTCCGTCATCGGGGTGGCACGTCCGGGTCTTCGGCAGCAATTTGGCTACGGGCCCTGCAGTCCCTCTCTTCCTCTTCGGTGGCACTTCGGCTGCAGCTCAACCAGGCTTGGTTTTTTTTCCCTTTGCCGCTTGGGGCGGCAAAACAGCTGGAGCCGGCCCTGGTCAACCCCACTTGCTTGGGGACTGTCTCCAGCTGCACTTCTGATCAGGAAAAAGGCTGGGGACCATCTTTGCCTGCGGAGCTGAGCCAGCATCAAGCCAAGCGGCCGGGAGTGATTCCAAAGGAAAGAGGCAACAACCAAAATTCAGCAGCGACAAAGCTAGAAATTTTGCTGAAGAGTAAAATGCATGACCAGAGCTGAGCCCAGGAGCTGGGGTTGGACTCTAGTGAGCCCAGTGCTTGGGAACAGTTCTGGGTCCAAGAAATCTCCTGGGTCACGCAGACCCCCAAGGGACTTCTCCACCAGGACTGAGTGCATTCCCAGCCAAGAGAGGCCAAACAGGGAACAGCACAGCAGACCTCTCCTAAAAGACTGGGGGCAGATCCCCAGCTGGTGCAAACTGCCCCAGTTCTATTTACTTCATGTTTATACACCGATTCACACCAGCTGGAGGATCCAAACCACTCAATATAGGGACTGTCGGTAGTTCAGGTTAAAGCCAGTGGTGAGCTGGAGCCAGTTTGCACCGGTTCACTAGAACCGGTTGTTAAATTTAGAAGCCCTTTCAGAACCGGTTGTTCCGCGAGGATCAACCGGTTCTAAAAGAGCTTCTAAATTTAACCAGCCAAAAGTGGCCCTTGGGCGCCAACTCCATGGGTGCTCCAGCCCTGGAGCACCCAAGGGGAAAATTTGGTGGGTGCAGAGCACCCACTGGCAGCTTCCCACCCCACCCCCAGCCCCAGCTCACCTCCGCTCCGCCTCCGCCTCCTCCCCTGAATGCGCCACCCTGCTCTGCTTCTCCGCCCTCCCCCACCAGCTTCCCACAAATCAGCTGTTCGCGCGGGAAGCTGGGGCAGGCTGAGAAGCAGGCTGCGGCTTCCCGCTCAGGCCCAGGGAGGCGGAGGTGAGCTGGGGCAGGGGGGCGCAAGGAGCGCCACCCGTGTCGCAGCACGTAACCCGGGGGGGGGAGGGGCACGCAGGGGAACCGCTCCCCGCCCCAGCTCAAGGGTCCTGCTGGATGCTTCCTGGGAGCTGCCCTAGGTAAGCACCTCTGGGACTCCCCACCTTGCCCCCCGGCAGGTGCCTCTGGCTCTTAGGTGTGGGGTGGGCACCCACTACGGTGGCCCACGAGACCCTTCTGCCCGGTTTTGGGGGCAGACGGGGAGGGGGTTGGACAGGGCAGGGGTCGGGGGGGCGTCAAGGAACGCAGGGGGGTTGGATGGGGCAGGAGTCCCGGGGGGCAGGGGTGGGCAACGACCCCCTCATGGGGTGAGGAGGGAACCTGTTGTTAAGATTTTGGCAGCTCATCACGGATTAAAGCGGCTCTCTCCGTGGGAAGGGTTTCAAAAGTTCAAGAGTTGGTTTGGGGTGAGACTCCCCCAGGTTTCCTCGCACATCTCCTGTTGAATGGGGTATCCAAACAGGATCACCAGCTAAAAGAAGGGAGAGGTGGAGTTAAATGGGAACTTGTAGCCCTAGAGAGGACCAGGTTGGGGTGGGAGGTGGCT
This sequence comes from Lepidochelys kempii, assembly GCF_965140285.1. NCBI lineage: Eukaryota > Metazoa > Chordata > Testudines > Cheloniidae > Lepidochelys > Lepidochelys kempii. Next base: position 48,449,660 of record NC_136386.1, on the reverse strand, counting down.
GTTAATAAAGATGAAGGGAATTCTGAGGCTAGGGCGGTTTCTCCAGAGAGCGGGAGACCTCCCACGCATGGGCCAGTCAGTTAGGTAAACACCGGCAGACTGGCAGGTACCTGTAAATAACTGGTGGAGCCCCATGGCATGGAACGGTTATCCCCTACCAGCTGTCCCCCTTGCGGTGCACTATGGGCTCCCGCTCCATGACCAGCCTGCAGCTCACTGAGACTTCAAGTGAGGATTCCCTGGGTGTGGCGAATGTGGTATCTGGGGAGACAGACTGCCCTGGGGCTGCGGGGATGTCAGAACCCAGGGCTCAAACTCAGTCAGGGATCCAGATCAGGATGCCCAGCTGATCTGGTGGGAACCCCACTGGCCTCTGGGATATGAAGCTCTGGAGAAGAAGCAGCAGGGACATAGGGCCCTGTGCATATGTATTGGGGGAGGGGTCAGGCTGGCTATTCCCAGCTCAGAAGGGGATTGTGTCCTCCTGGTGGGAGCAAAGGACTGGACGTCAGGACTCCTGGGTTCTTTTCCTGGCTCTGGAGAAGTGTGTCTTGGGGTTAGAGCATGGCTGCTGGGGGTGGGAATGTTTTCCCTGGTGGTCAGAGCTGGAGGGTAGCTCCTGGTAAGGACTCCTGAGTTATGTTCCTGGATCTGCCACTGATTTGTGAGCCCTTGGGTGAGTCTCTTTGCTACCCTGTGCCTCAGGACAGCAAACAATGCATGGTGGAGCTGAAAAGCACCGCTCAGTCTTTAAGGTAGCGGGGAAATCTCTATGAGCATCTCTGTCTCAGAGGGGGTTTCCATACAGCTGTCCTGACGCTGGCAATCTCTGGCTGGAAATTCAGGGTCCTGTGGTTAGAACTGGGGAGAGGGAGCCAGGACTCCTGGGTTCTCTTCCTGGCTCCGGGAGGGCAGTGTGATCGAGTGATTAGAGCAGGCGGCTGGGAGTCCACCCCCTGAGTTCTGTTCCCAGCTCTGAGAGGGCAGTGTCATATGAGGATTGGAGCAGAAGACTGTGACTCAGGAATCCTGGCTTCTATTCTCAGATATGCCACGGATTTATGTATGAATTCAGGGGCAAGTCACTGCGCGGCTCTGTACCTCAGTTTCCCCATTTTGCAAAGTCTATGGAGGTCTGTGGAAGTGCAGCATCCCATGAAGGGATCATTATGACGTGACCCTCTTGTTTTCTAGAGAGTAGGGAGATGTTTGGTATCATCTCTGCCCCCTCTCCCCGGCATCTGGCAGGTTGGAGAAGGTGGGGGTTGTCCTAGTGAGGGGAGGAGAGCCTACGCTGGGGCCCACTGAGTGAGGAAATCCTGGTGACACCACAATTGGTGGCATGGTAAATAATGGTGACAGGTCAGTTCTCTGGATCAATCTGGGTCACGTGGCCTCACTTGAACAACGTGCGTTTAACACAGCCGAATGCCAGGTCACCCATCTAGGAACCAAGAGCAACAGACTTGTTGCCAGGATGGGGGGCTGTCGTTGGGAAAGCAGCAACTCAGAAAAGGACTTTAAGGCCATTGTGGAAACTGGCCCAGGGAGAGTGTCCAGTGCGATCCTGTAGCTAAGTAAGCTGATGTGACCCTTGGATATATGAGCAAGAACATCATGTCGAGTACACCCAGGGAGGTGCCGTTACCTCTGTGCATGACATTAGTGTGGACACTGTATCCAGTTTTGGTGTCCACGCTGCAACAGGACCCTGGAAAATTGGAAAGGGTTCAGAAAAGAGCCACAAGGATGAGCCAAGATCTGGCCAACCTGCCCCATAGTGAGAGCCTAAAGTTGCTCAGTCGATTTAGTTTCATAGAATCATAGCATCATAGAATATCAGGGTTGGAAGGGACCTCAGGAGGTCATCTAGTCCAACCCCCTGCTCAAAGCAGGACCGATCCCCAATTAAATCATCCCAGTCAGGGCTTTGTCAAGCCTCACCTTAAAAACTTCTAAGGAAGGAGATTCCACCACCTCCCTAGGTAACGCATTCCAGTGTTTCACCACCCTCCTAGTGAAATAGTTTTTCCTAATATCCAACCTACACATCCCCCACTTCAACTTCAGACCATTACTCCTTGTTCTGTCATCTGGTACCACTGCGAACAGTCTAGATCCATCCTCTTTGGAACCTCCCTTCAGGTAGTTGAAAGCAGCTATCAAATCCCCCCTCATTCTTCTCTTCCGTAGACTTAATAATCCCAGTTCCCTCAGCCTCTCCTCATAACTCATGTGTTCCAGTCCCCTAATCATTTTTGTTGCCCTCCGCTGGACTCTTTCCAATTTTTGCACATCCTTCTTGTAGTGTGGGGCCCAAAACTGGACACAGTACTCCAGATGAGGCCTCACCAGTGTCGAATAGAGGGGAACGATCACGTCCCTCGATCTGCTGGCAATGCCCCTACTTATACATCCCAAAATGCTATTGGCCTTCTTGGCAACAACGGCACACGGTTGACTTATATCCAGCTTCTCGTCCACTGTCACCCCTAGGTCCTTTTCTGCAGAACTGCTGCCGAGCCATTCGGTCCCCAGTCTGTAGCGGTGCATTGGATTCTTCCGTCCTAAGTGCAGGACTCTGCACTTGTCCTTGTTGAACCTCACCAGATTTCTTTTGGCCCAATCCTCCAATTTGTCTAGGTCCCTCTGTATCCTATCCCTACCCTCCAGCATATCTACCTCTCCTCCCAGTTTAGTGTCATCTGCAAACTTGCTGAGAGTGCAATCCACACCATCCTCCAGATCATTTATGAAGATATTGAATAAAACCGGCCCCAGGACCAACCTTTGGGACACTCCACTTGATACTGGCTGCCAACTAGACATGGAGCCATTGATTACTACCCGTTGAGCCCGACAATCTAGCCAGCTTTCTATCCACCTTACAGTCCATTCATCCAGCCCATACTTCTTTAACTTGCTGGCAAGAATACTGTTTATGTGAGAGAAGCTTAGGAGATGACTTGATCACAGTCTACTAAATAGCTCTCCTGTTAGCAGCTTTCTCTTCTACCTAGCCAGCAAAGCAGAAGGAGATCAGTCGCTGGAAGCTGAAGCTAGACGTATTCTCATTAGAAATAAAGCTCAGCTTTTTAACTGTGAGGTTGATCAACCATTGGCGGTGGGTGATAGATTCTCCATCATTGAAGTCTTTGCCTCAAGGTTGAATGTCCTAGTAAGAGATTTGCATGAGCTCAGCTAGTAGGTGTGGGTGGGATGCAGCAACCCCCGGGGGAGGCTCTGTCTGTTTCCTGCAAGACCTCAGACTAGATTTTCACCTTCAACTCGGTGCATCAGAATGAGATCGAGGGGATATGGCTGTTGTCCACGTCCCTGCTGAGCGTTTTGGTTGGATGAGCTCCTTGTGCTTGGACACTTCAGGCTTCCCACCCTTTGGAGTGAGGTTTGCTGTACCGTTATCATACAACCACATCCCTCTGAAGAGGGCCTCCATCAAACGGAGCGGTTCTGCGAGGGCCACGTGGTGGCCGTCCGAGCGCACCCAGGCAATGGGCCATCTGGGCGGCGTGTTGGAGAGCAGGGTGGGGCAAGTTGGGACAAGGCTGGAATTCTTCCTGGAGAGGCAGCAGGTGGGCAGGCATGCGGGGCGAAAAGGGGGAGTTTGAGCCGGGATTTCATGCATGCTGAAGCAGTGTTGTGCCTGTGGAGAGATCCCGGGGGGTGGGGCCTGCAGGGCGCACTGTGGGGGCTGAGTGGAAGGAAAGTGGGAAGTGGGTCTAGGGCTGCGACAGCCCAGTGCCCAGCGAGGGAGGAAGCCCCAGAGAGGGGTCCCGATTCTACGCCCATGGGCCCAGGGTTGTCACTGATGCCTGTGCAATGTGGCACTGTCGCCCTCACCGGGGAACTGTCTCAGATCCATGCCAGGGCCAAATGGGGCCTGGGAAGCGTTGTGACCAGTGGGAAGTGCTGGGGCATAGCCCTGCGCCCTTCCCAGCTCCCCTGCTGGCCGGCAAACCCCACTTGCCCCCAGATGTTGTCTTCAGCATCCACTCCACCTGGCCTGAGGCTGGGAGCTTCCCCGTTGTCCTGGCCTTGCCCAGCCTCTGCCATCTACCCCGACACTGCTGGGGAAGGCCCGGGAGCCGCAGTGCAGATCCCAGGGCCACCAAAGGAGCAGAGGATTCTGGTCTGGGGCAAGAAATTGGGGAGCACCTGGCCTGCTCAGCCTGCAGATGGGCCACGAGCCAGCAGCCACGTGGGGGAGGCGGCTCTGGGCTCAGTGGGCGCTGGGTGAGCTTTGGAGCTGGATGGGCCAGGTGGGCGACCCTGCCTGGGGGAGGCTGCACTGGGGCTCAGACTGAGCAGGTCTCCCCAGCTTGGGGAGCCCCGGGATGCTCGCAAACCGGCCAAAAATTCTTCCCATCGATGATGGAAATGTGCAGGGTAAGAAAAACGCTGTGATTGATAGGCAGGGTAAGAAAAACGCTGCTTAAGAACCTAGTGGGGTTTAATTGAAGGAGATTTACTGTTATGTCATGTCAACAATTTGTGCCTTAACTTTGCAAATCTCCCTGTCTGCTGTCTTTAAATCATTATTGTCTGATCCACCCACTGTCCGACCCCCCATAACTTCCTGCAACTGTGAAAATTTAAATCAATGAACAGTTTTTAAAAGGCTTAAAAAACACATTGATCTCCTCCGTCCAACTTATTAATAAAATAAAAACCGAATCCCGACAAATCCGCTGGCACGAGCCCCCAACACTGCTTCGTGGAAACTGAAATACATTGATACAAATGAAATGAACGAAACCACAGGAAGACCTTCTCCTCACTGTTTTCGCCAGCTCATGTCCTAGAAAATGACGTTTCCTAATGGAGAAACCATTGACAACTGGGTTTTTTGGCATTTCTTTGCCAGCCAATCAAATTTGAGGCTTTTGAACAAGAAGCAACCTTTGCTGGAGGAGTCAAGGATCCTTTTCTCCTTATGCTTTTACAGTCAGCCTGTTCCAGTGCTGATCTCAGGTAGATTCCAGCTGATTCGTTTATTTATTTATTTATTAAGGTTGGGCCGTGTATCTTCACATGACCGAGGAGCGAAAGTTCCTTTCTCCTATTCCCTGAAGTATTCTTTCAACTTTTTTTTTAAAGGCACAAACCAGATGTTGCTCTTAACTCGAATTCACCTCTTAGGGGGATGGGTTTAATTTTGGGGGGAGAGGGGGGAGGAGAGGAAATCCATCCATTTCTGAGTTTGAACAACTTAGGGCCCATATACTGCTCTCTGTGGCAGGAGGAGGAGGGCACTGATCTGAGAGTCAGGACTCCTGGGCTCTCTTCATGGATCTGGGCAGGGAGGGGAGCCTGATATAATGGTTAGAGCACGGTGGGCTTGGAGTTCTGTTCTCAGCTCTGGGAAGGGAGAGTTGTTTCATGGCTACAGCATGGGGGGACTGTTAATCAGGACTCCTGGCGTCTGTTCCCAGGGGTGGGGGAGAAGTGGGGGCTGGTGGTTAGACTAGGGAGGCTGGGAGTCAGGACTCCAGGGTTCTAGTCCCAGGTCCAGAGGGGGAGGTGGCGCCTAATGGCTAGCACATGCAGGGCTAGTCAGGACTCCTGGGTTCTGTTTCCAGCTCCAGAGCGGGGAGTGGAATCTAGTGGTTAGTGCATGTGGGACTCCAGGACTAGTCCAGACTCCCAGCTTCTAGTCCCAGCTCCAGAGCGGGGTCTAGTGGTTAGTGCACCGGGAGTCAGGATTTCATGAATTCTATCCCTAGCTCCCCCGATGACTCACTTGATGACTTTGAGCAAGTCGCTTCCTTGCTCCCTGCCTCTGTTTCCCCCTCTGTAAGAGGATGCAGGTGACCATTCCTCTCGTGCAGGCTGCCAGGATGGGCCAGGCCCTGAGCTCCTCCCAGGGAAGATGGGAGAGTGATCCCCCAGGCATCACACTGGAGCAGGGATAAGTTCTCAGTCCTGCTTCTGCTACCCAGCTGGGGCACCACCAGAGCCCCTCTTCCAGGAGCAGGGGCCTGAGGCAGGAAGCAGGCGGCTCTCTTCCAGGAGGCTGCAACATCATGGCCAGGCTCAAATTTCCTTCCTCCTCTGGCTAGTTTTGGAGCTTGTTTTTCTCCCGTGCAGCCCAGCACCCGGCCGCCGGCCTGCACCCATCTGTGCGGGAAGAAAGGCTGGCGCAGGAGGAGTGGATGTGGCAAGCGCCCCCCCCCCGCCCAATGACCTAAGCAGAGAAGGAATCCAGGCGATTGCTGTGCCAGGTGTTTGCAAGAGGGCTGGGCCGCTGCTTGGGGATTGCAACTGAGCTGGGCTGGCACTGAGCATGTGCGGGGGGAGCAGGGCCCAGCTATTGCAGGAGCCATAACTCCTGTGGAGGCCGCGTGGTGACCCCCGTTCTCTGGTGGGGGTGCCAGGGACCCTGCGCTGCCCCCTGTTAGCTGGTGGGGGTGCCAGGGACCCCATGCTGCTCCCTCTCCTCTGGTGGTGGTGCCAGGGACCCCACACTGCCCCCTGTTGGCTGGTGGTGGTGCCAGGACCCCGCACTTCCCCTGTTTGCTAGTGGCAGTGCCAGGACTCCGCACTGCCCCCTGCTGGCTGGTGGCAGTGCCAGGGACCCTGTGCTGCCCCCTGTTGAGTGACTGGGAGTCAGGAAAGGACACCTGGTTCTTTTCGCAGCTCTCGGGGGGGAGTGGTATCTAACAGTCAAGGCAGAGGATTGGGCAGCAGGATTCTTGGGTTGTGTAGATAGTTACTGCTGACTCGTTATGACACTGAATGAGTCACTTCCTCTCCCTGTGCCTCAGTTTCCCCCTCTGAATACTTTTCTGTCCTCTGGGAGCTCCCGGGAAGGCGGGAGTCAGGATTCAGAGTGCTGTGGTGATTGTTACTCACCCATCCCTTGCTCCAGCATTGCCAAGGCCCCTGTGCTGACACACCAGGCATTGCGTGACTCAGCACTGCAGGTGGATGGCCTGCAGATGTTATCCCCGTACCTCTGGAGGAGCAGCAGCATCTGCTGGACTCAGAGTGGAGCCCTTAGCTCTGCCCTCCAACCTGCACTCTGCTTGGTAGGAGAGATTCCCCCCTCCATGCCCCTAGTGAGGGGGTCTCAAAAGGTCGCAGTGTCTGGACCCCCCCATGGCAAATTGCTGAACGTTCCCAGGGGCTGAGCTGGACTATGCAGGAGGGAACACGTTGGGTTCGCATGGGTCTGGATTACAGTCATGTCTCAGTCTTGGGGCTCATGGCTGCTGGACTCCGTCCGCTACTGTGGGAGGGGGGTCTGGTTCTGTCCCATCAGCGCTTCCATCCCGCCTGGGTAACAAAGCTGAAATGGCTCATTAGCCTGGAACAGCTGCTGGAGCAGTGGCCCTTGGAGATACCTGCAGGGGGCAGAACCCCTTTGGTTGGGACTGACCGAGGGCTGTGGGAAGATCCTATGTCCTTAGAACCCGGTAGGCAGCATGCAGGGCCATTTCAGTGGCCCACACAGCCTCTGTGAGCTCCAGAGCCTGGAGCACCCTGCCAGGGGGTGGCCTCAGGAAGGGCTCTGGGCAGGCAGGCGGGGAGCAAGACGTGGGCAGGCACTTGGGGAGCGTCTGGGATGGTGCCCAGAGGAGATGCTCAATCCTGTCAATTTCGGCCACTCTGGCTCTGCACGTGGGGGGATAGGCCTGCTGAAGCCAGGAGAAGGTGGCCAGTGCACCAAGGAGGTTGGAGCGAGGAATCTCCAATGATGAGCAAGACAGGACCTTCCACGGAGGTGTCCTATCTCAGGACCGGGCACAGACAGGCTGCCACAGAGACCCCAGTCTGTGAGCCACACAGGTACTGTGCTCTTGGCCTGGGGTCAGTGCTTTCAGCTCGGGGTGATGCCAGGCCACGAGATATTGCACCACCCAAGCCATTGTCTGACAGCTGCTGCCCTATCTTCCCAGTCCTTGGCAGGACTCGCTACCACACCTACCTTGGCCAGCACGGCTGGATTGCTGCAGAAACCGCCGTCTGCTGAGCAGTGCGAGTCTAGACACTGCTACTGAGCAGCAGGGAGCTGAGATGCTGAGGGGCCCCAGGTCATGGAGCTTCTCTGAGAGAGGTGCTCCCAGAGACCGGCCAGCGCTGCCCAGTGAGTCTGTGAAGGGCATGGCCCCTACAGGGGATAATCTGTGCCAGTGGGACCCAGACTAACCCATGTGGGTCACTGCCCCTCTCTAGTGGCTATAGAATCTGGGAGTCTCCTACTGCACCCAAGATAATGGGCATGGCCCTTTAGCTCAAGCAGGAAAGACTTGTGCTTTGAGATCCCATGATCTCAGGTCCAGTCCCTGCAGACATCCCAGCCAATGCATCCCTGGCATGTCCGACGCTGGGTGAAATGGACTGGACGCTGTTATTTGCATGGCAGGAGTACCCACGAGACGCCCTCCCAGACCAGGCCCTAAGGTGCCGGGCGCTGGACACCACATATAACAAAGAGCTTACAACTATGGCTGGAGTCAGCAGGAGCAGACGGGCAGGCGGACAGGGAGCACAGGGCACCGAGGAGAAGACACTGATCATGCAGATTCTTCGCAGCAGCTGCTGGACAGAAGGAGCTGTGCTTCTTCTGGGCTCTCCTGCTCGCAGCCTGGGCTGCCTGTTGTCACCACCAGGGGTCTCCCAACACCTTTGCCCAGGCTGAGTAGTGCCAGAAGGGCCTGCGGTGGGCGTGTCCCCGACCAGAATGGGGCTGGGGCTGGACCTGGGTCCCAGGTGGGTCCAGCATGCTCCCCACTGGGCCAGCAGTGAAAGGGTTACATGTCTGCATGCAGCCTGGGAACTCCTTGTTTAAACAAATAAGCCGGGGCGGGAGGGCGTGGGTGAGGAGAAGCGATAACGTCCCTCCACTGAGGAGCCATCTGGGTATCCTGGCCACCTGGCAAATGTGGCCAGTCATGGGCAGCACTGCTGGCACACACCCCCATATCTCCTGTTAGTGCCCGCTGCTGTGCCAGGCAGACGCACGCCAGCCCTACTCCCTGATCGACTCCTGGACCTCCCATCCCAGCCATCCGGAAATGCTACGGTGACACAGCTGTGGACTTTCACTCATGAGGTATGGCCAGCTTCTCTGCTGGGCAAAGCTGGCAGTTCTCAGGGCTGGATCACAAAGGGGCAGGGTGAGCGTGTCCGGGCACCTCGGTCACGTATCCGGTGGGCAGTGGGCACAGCTGGTACCAACAGCTAATGAGGCACATGGTGGCTTTCTTGTGGTCTTACGGGTTGTAAAAAACCCTGGCGTGGCCTGTAATCTTCCCCTCTCTTAAAGCCCCCTGATGCCAGAGCACCCTTCCTCACTTATAAACCGCCAGCTTCCTGAGTCAGGTCAGGGCTAGCAGAACTGGTCAGGAAATGAGGATTGTTTCCCTGCCAAATAAAAAAAAAATTAATCTGAAACACTTTGCGGGGGGATTTTTGATCATTTCCTTTTTAAAATGTTTGAGAAATGTTTCAGGTTTTTGTTGAAAACCCAGGAACCCTCAATTGTGCTTCAATGGCTACAACCTCAAACAGCTGCAGTTTACAGGGGGAGGGGGACAACTTGGAAGATTTTGACAAAAATTAACAATTTTTGTGAAAATTTCTGGCTTTGCAAAAAAAAATTTTGTGTCTAAAAGTTTGGCTGGAGGATTTTTGCCCAGATCTAATGAACTTTTCTTTCTTTCTTTCTTTCTTTCTTTCTTTCTTTCTTTCTTTCTTTCTTTCTTTCTTTCTTTCTTTCCTTCCTTCCTTCCTTCCTTCCTTCCTTCCTTCCTTCCTTCCTTCCTTCCTTCCTTCCTTCCTTCCCACATGGCTCACGCTGGGCTCTGGGATTTTATTTTTTTGGTGCAAGGACAATTGCAAAGCCCAGGCTGTTCCTTTACTTAGCTTCTCAATTCAGATGCAAAATTTCCACAGCCTGGTGGGACTTTTGGTGGCGCATTTGGTCACGCTTTCCGGAGTCTTTCGCCCCCTGGAGGCAGTGGGGTGCATGACAGCCCCGTGCATGTGGGGGGCGAAAGTGGGAGATAAAGAGACACCGCCTTTCTTCCATGCTGGTTTTGTCTTGTCTAGTTAGCTGGAGAGCTCTTTGGGCCGGGAGAGCTCTTTGGCGCAATGAGGCCTGGTCGAGTTATTAGCTTGTATTGCTGTAGCACCAAGGAGCTCTGGAATCCCAGTGTGCATGGAGCTGTACAAACCCAGACAGGGCGCCGCCAGTTGCAATCGGGCTATTTGGGGGGTACTTACTATGCAGAAGGAGGCTGAGGGAGGAAGGCAGACCCTGGGCTGTGTCAGAAAGTGGGAGAAGGGCTGTCGAGACATGGGGTTGTGACTGGGGGTAAGGGGATGGTAGGACGATGTGCAATGCATAGCTCTCTCTAATAGGGGATTAGTCACGCTGTGGGGTGCCCGGGGGACTGTGCTGGCCTGTGGAGGAGGTGCCGTGAGGAACCAGCCCTGGGCACGGGCCCGATGGACCTTCGCGGGTGCCAGGGAGAAATCCAAGCGATGTGTTTGCTCAGTGCTGGCCTTGGCCTCTCCCCAGAGGAGCCTCTGCGACGGGCTGAGACCTTCAGCTGGGGACATGCCAGCCAGCAGCCAAAACACAGCCCAGCCAACACTCGCTGCTCCCACCGGGCTCAAAGCGCTGCCAGGGAGTGTTTACACCTCACTCTGTACAACAGGACCCCAGCGCTCAGCAAGCAGATATGGAGCAGCTCCCGCCCCGCCCTTCCCTCTGCTAGGACAGGCTTGGAGCATGGGGCTCCAGGCCTCAGGACGATCCTGCAGGAGCTCCCCTCTCCCCTTCCCCTACCACACAGCTACACCACCTCCCCCTGACTACCCAATTCCCTGGGCATCAGATAGCCTTCCTGGCTTCTGGGGCAAGCCTAAATGGCCTGACTAGCTGGCAGGTAGCACCACGGCTGGTGTCATTCTGGGAGTGACAACAGGGCAAGCAGATGCCATGCCAGGAGCAGCATGGGCATAGGCACTGCCATCATCCCATCACTGGGTTCTTGGTGAGCTCTGGGCAGGCGCCGGGTCTGGCAGCCCTGGAGACGGAGCCTGCTACATACCCTTCGAGCATACCCCATGAGCTCCCCCGCCCTGCTAGCCTTGGACGACCCCTCCGTGGGTGGAAGGGGAGCAGTGGCCTGGTAAAGGATGGACGAGGACTCCCGACTTGGGTCACCCCGGCCCCTGGAAGTTGGCATGTTGCAGTGACTTCACGGCAACTGCTGAGCGGGGCTTGGATTTGAACCCCACTTCCCATCTTCGCTAGCCCCTTCCTGAGCATGCAAGGAACTGCCCCTGACCAGAGAGGACAGATCTGCCTACACAGCTACTTCCACCCTGCCCCCAGTTCGTTGCTTTCCCATCCCCAGGCCCGTGTTTCCCTTGGAGCGCAGCACCAGCGTGGCGATGCCAGTGGCCGAGGGGTGAGCACAGAGGTGTCCATGTGACCCGACAGCCGCTGGCCGGCCGTGGGATATGCAGAAAGGTGGGGAGCGCGCAGCACCATCCGCTGCACGGCACTTGCTATTCTTGGCAGCGCCGGGTGGAAAGTTAGAAGCATCAAAAGAATTTTGTTTTCCTTTGGCTGGGCTGAAGCCAGGCAGCTGGGCCACAGCTGAGCAAGGAGGAGGCTGACGGATTCCCTCATCTACCTCTAAGCCGATGGCCAATACTTTGGTCCGTGGGATCTGTGATCAGCCATGAAATCATTGCACCCGAGCAGGCTCCTCCATGCATTCTATGTCGCCTTCACGCATACTGATTCTGCTGAATACGTACGTGTCTGGTTCAATCCCCACCCTCCAAACCAGCCCTTGCAGGAGCCAACCAGAGGAAATGGGAGTGGGACCAAGTTCCTGGTGTCTCCCAACAAACAGGGACCATTTGCCCCCCATTGTTTCTGCGCCAGCTGGGAGCGTGGAGAGCCGTAGAGCATCCTCCCAGCTCAGCAGGATGCTCTCTATTCTCTGGTATCACTAGAGGGCTTCTCCCGCCTTCCTCCTTTGGCCTGGAAGAGCGATCAGGAGGCGCCGAGCTCTGTGAGTGGGCTCCTTGCCTGAACACTCAGGGATGGGGGTGGACAGCTGCTGTGCCAGCGTTGGGCGCACAGTGTGAGGCACAGCCGTACAGCCACCGGCATTGCAGGGGATCCTACAGACAGCAAGGAGCGTCCATGAGCTGAGAAGCCGATCTCCAGGGGAAATGGCCTCACTGCGTCAGCCTATTCCCATCCTGGGCTTCTGGCCTGCTCTGCTGGTGCCCCAGAGTCCTGCCAACAGCCCCGTCTGCACAGCCTGGCCTGGGCTGAGACTGCGCTAATTCTGTGCAGTGGGTCAATATTCCCCCTGGACCGGATGGACCTGAGCCTCCCACCCCCATACACGCAGCCCCACCACTCAACAAATTCCCACCCAGCTGCTGAATCCCGAGGACCCCCCATGGGTGAATCTGTGGAACAACAGCCCCGAAGGCCAGTGCCCCAGAGCTCCACCGCAGCCTGGGGAAAAGCCATGTCTCCAAGAGGGAGGGAAACAGAAACCCACCAAGATGCTCACGTGGCGTCTGCCTGTGAAGCCCAGATCTGCAGCTTCTCCAAAGATGGGGGTGTCTGGTCTCCCCCCGCCCCCACATAGGGCACAATGTCCGGCCCTAGATCAGAGCCAGAGTTTGAGCGTTTTAATCCCACTCAGGCCTGTGCCTACCCCACATGGGAGCCACAGCGGAGGGGACCAGGACTGAAGGAGGCGTTCCCTGCGTGGCTGGGCAGTGGGGGTGTGGTGGGGGAAGGGCAGAACTTAATTTGTAATGAAATAGGGACTGGGGCTCAAGCAATTTTTTTACATTCATAACTGACGCAGCAAGCCGAGGGACGCCGGGGCTCTGAACTGCCAGGCTCGGAGGTGCCAAGGCTCTGAACTGCCAAGCCCGGATAGCCGGAGGCCGTGGCTCCAGGGCAGCCCCCCGTCAGTCTGAACAAGGGTGCAGGCAGGGAGTGGGGTGGGAAGACACCAAGGCATGCGTGGGGAGCAGAGAAGCGCTCAAGGTCACCACACTTGGATGGCTCCATCGTACAGCTGCAGGCCTGCCAGAGCCATTTCGGCCCACACACGTCCCGGAAGATCCGGGGCAGGCGAAGACTCAGGGCGAAGGTGGCACAGTCCGGGGGCCTGGCCATGCTCCAGGGACTCTCTGGACGCCACTCTGGAGTTCATGGGAGGAGACAAGACTGGGCCCCTCTCTTTGCCTGTCACCCCCCTTCACCCCTCCCCCCCCCCGAAGGATCACGCAGGGAGCCCCAGGCACAGCCATGGGGCTTGTCCAAGGAGGGGGCTGGGCCGTGGCGGCTCTGTGGGCAGCTGTGTCTGTGCGGAGGGGCGGCTGCCAGTCCCTGGGGCATTGGCAAACAACCTGTTCTGCAGGATGCCGTGGTGGGCAGGGTGGGGGAGGTCCGGCTCCCGCCTTGGGCAAAACACTGGTTGCAGTGGCCAGGTGCTGCCCGGAGCAAAGGAGTGCGCCACCCGCAGCCCATGGGGTGGCAAATGAGCCCCGAGCCCCTTCCCCACCCCTCCCGCTTCCCAGGATAAGGGCAGGAGCAAATGCAGGGGTCAGGGCCTTGGTGTGTGAGGGGCCCTGCTGGTGGGAGCATGGCTGTGCGTGGGGGTGAGAGTGTAGCAGAGGTGTGAGGGATATGTCTGGGAGGAGCTGCGTGCTGGGGATGTGTGTGGGGGAGGGCTGTGTATGAGGTGGATAGGTGTTGGGGGTGCATGATGGGAGTGCAAGGGGGTGTTGGGGTGTGTAGATGTGTATGATGCTGAGCTATGTGTGTGTGCTGGAAGTGTGTATGAGGACAGGAGGTGTGCTGGGGTGCAGGAGGAGGGGTGCGCTGGGGGTATAATGAGGGGTGCTCTGCAGGTACAGGAGGAGGGGTGTGCTGGGGGTATGATGAGGGTGTGGGGGGTACAGGAGGAGTGCGCTGGGGGTACAATGTGGGGTGTGGGGGTGCAGGAGGAGGGGTACACTAGGCAGTGTCCTGGGGGTCGATGAGGGTGTGGGGGTGCACTGGGGGTCCAGGGGTGTGTGCTGGGGGTCAATGAGGAGTGTAAGGGTGCACTAGGGTGCATTGGGGTGCAGGAGGAGAGGTGCACTAAGAGTGCCTGGGGGTACAGGAGCAGGGGTGCACTGGGGGCTCCACAGGGGTACGATGAGGGGTGTGGGGTATGCTGGGGGGTGCCCTGGGGATGCTGGGGGAGTGCTCTGGGGGTATGATGAGGAGTGTGAGGGTGCAGGACAAGGGGTATACGAGGGGGTGCCCTGGGGGTGCAATGAGGAGTGTGGGAGTGTGCTGGAGGTACAGCAGGAGGGGGCTTTAGGGGGTGCCCTGAGGGCGCAGGGGGTGTGATGAGGAGTGTGGGAGTGCACTGAGGGTGCAGGAGGAGGGGTGCAATGAGGGGTGTGGGGGTGCGCTGGAGGTACAGCAAGAGGGAGGCGCTAGGGGGTGCCCTGGGAGTGCAGGGAGGTGCGCACGCCCTAGCTTTACAGCTCCTGTTCTCCGCCCGCGTGGCTCGGCGGGGCCCCAGCCCAGTGCCCAGGGAGAGTTTCCCCCTCCGCCCCTGCAGCCTGCGGGCCGGGCAGCGCCCCCTTTAAGCGCCGGGAGGGAGCCGCCCTGCCTGTGGCTGCGCTGGGCTCTCCCCTCCCGTTGGCCCCGCCGGTCCCCGGGGTTGGAGCCAGCAGCAGCAGCAGGCGCCGCCGCGGAGGCGCAGGCCGGGTCCGAGGAGGGGCGCCGCGCGCACGGCCGCCGGGGACTCCAGCTGCGCCCTGCCGGCTCCTGCCAGCGCCCCGAGTTCGGAGCCCCCGGGAGCCCGCGGCGAGTCAGGTTGGTCTCCCTCCTTCCCCGTCCACGCGGGCTCTGCAGCGCTGCCTGCCTGAGGGGCGGCCACAGGCGGGAGGCGCAGCCCCCGATCCGGGACGCCGGGGGAGGGCCCGGCCCGGGCGTCCTCCTCCCTCTGCTGCAGCCTTCTTGGGGCCTCCCAGGCGGGCGATGGGTCCCTCCCCCTCCCGGCCGGCCAGCCCTGGCGCAGAGGCAGCGCTCGGAGCAGGTGTTGCGGACGGAGCCTTTCCCCAGAGCTGCTGGCTTCCTGCTCCTGCGGGGCGGTGGACGCCACGGTGAGGGGCGCGAGGTGGCTCCGCGCGGAGAGGGCTGGGCGGGGAGCAGCGGACGGAGGGATCCTGGGGGTGCAGGGGGACCACGTGCGGGCGCTGCGGGGAGCGATGGCGGGGCTGTGTGGTGCAGGGGTTAGAGCGGGGGTGGGCTGGACGTCAGGACTCCTGGATTCTGTTCCTGGCTCTTGGAGGCGGTGGGGGCGCAGGTGGCAGGGGCTGAGGAGACCTGGTTTGAATTCCCAGCTCTGTCCTGCTTCCTGTGTGAGCCTGGGCAGTCACTGCCCCGCTCCGTCTCAGGTTCCCTGCCTGCGCAATGCAAGTGCCCCATGTCCAGCACTTCGAGCTGAGCGCCTGTTAGGGCTGGATGGGGTGTACGTGGGGGCAGGGGCACAGAGTCCAGGTCAGACTGGGGCTACCAGGCCCTCCCGGGGGCGGAGGCAGAGATGTCCGAGCCAGGCGCTCCGGCCTTCGGGGCTGTACCATGCAGTTAAGTCTCTTAGGAGAGTGGCCGGCTTTCCCAGCGTCAGCACTTCCCTAGGCGGCTCCCGAGCCAGGCTGCAGGGGACGGGATGGAGACAGGCTCTGCCTGCTGCTCCCCTATCTCAGCGCCACCCCTGTCTCTGGCAGCACTGTAGTACTGAGGGGTCTGGATGCCGGGGGCTGGGCTGGGGGAGCAGAGGGCCCCAGCACCCCCTGTCTACTCTGGCGTGTCCAATGTGGAAAAGAGTGTTTGGGCAAGAAAACTGGGTCCCCAGGGGCTGATTCTGGCAGATCTAGGATCTGAGCAAGCGTGCGGGGGGCGGTGGGGAGAGTAGCTTAACTCCTTGCAACCTCCCTGTTGCCTGCAGTGTCCTCCTGTCCCATCGCTCTCCTCCCCCCATCTGGTGGCAGGCCCCTGGGGAAGGCATAGATGACTGATCCTGAGGCGTTTGGGGCTGGGAGCCATGCTAGTGCGGAATGGGGGGTGGAGGAGAGGATTGCAAGGGCAGACCTCGGGGGGGAAGACTGCAGGGGTGCGGGCTAGATAGTGGGGGGGGAGGCTTCTAGGGTAGAGCCAGGGGCAACTGCAGGGAAGGCAGGTTGCCCCCCACCATGGCCATCGCCCCCAGTCTCCAACCTCCCATCCAGGAACTCCATGTACTGCCTTGCTGGCCTTGATTCCCTTCCTGCTGCTTCCCCCAGTGCAGGCGGCTCGTTGTGGGGTCTGTCCCAGCCCCAGAGGGAGGCATTTTTAATCATGCTGCGTTCACAGTTGCACCCAGTGCTGACCTTGATAACCAGCAGCTCGCCTGGGCTCTGGGGTGAGGGGGCAGGACTCTGGCCTTCCCAGCTGACTTCTGTTTTGCCTGTCATCTGATCCCGTAAGACGCTTTTGCAGCCTTTCAAGTGTGCAGCAGTTCCCAGGCTGGCACCGGCCCCAGCCCCGCCAGCCAGCCACAGCCTCGCTGGAGTTTGATTTAAAGGGACAACGTGCGTCCTTTGGCCAGTGGGGAGCAGGGAGCACATCCTGTGAGAACAGCGCTGTTGCTGTCTCGGCAAGGAGCAGCATCTCAGGGGGTGTCCCAGACACTGGCCTCTGCCACTGAAACGGGAGGTGTGTGCGACGCCTCGCTCCTCTGTTCTCACCAGGTGTCACCTAACTGGATTATTCTGCACTCTGCATTGCTGTGGTGCCCGCACAGGTGTTACCTGCTTGATGGAATGCGCGTTATTCTGGTCAATCAGTAACGAGACCTTCCATTTCTCTAGGGGATTGTATCAAAGTCCATCCACTCATCCCCATCCACACGCAAACCCATCCAGCCACCCCTGTACACACCCACCCACCCTTACCCATCCACACATACCCATCCATCCATCCCTTGTATACACCCCCCCAATCCACCCATCCCACCACCCCATACACACACCCATTCATGTACACACACTCATCCACCCCGTACACACACCCCCCATCCACCCCGTACACACACACACCCATCCAACCATCCCCATACACACACACCCATTCATGTACACACACACACACCCCCAATCCACCCATCCCAACCACCCCATACACACACACCCATTCATGTACACACACACACACCCCCAATCCACCCATCCCAACCACCCCGTACACACACACCCATTCATGTACACACACTCATCCACCCCGTACACACACACCCCTCCACTCCGTACACACCCCCCCCATCCACCCACCCATCCATCCACATACACACACACCCATTCATGTACACACACACTCATCCACCCCGTACACACACCCCCCATCCACCCCGTACACACACACACCCATCCAACCATCCCCATACACACACACCCATTCATGTACACACACTCATCCACCCCGTACACACACACCCATTCATGTACACACACTCATCCACCCCGTACACACACCCCCCATCCACCCACCCATCCATCCCCATACACACCCATTCATGTACACACACTCATCCACCCCGTACACACACACACACCCATCCAACCATCCCCATACACACACACCCATTCATGTACACACACACTCATCCACCCCGTACACACACACCCATTCATGTACACACACTCATCCACCCACCCACCCACCCCTCCACTCCGTACACACACCCCCCATCCACCCACCCATCCATCCCCATACACACACACACACACCCATTCATGTACACACACACTCATCCACCCCATACACACACACCCATTCATGTACACACACACTCATCCACCCACCCACCCCTCCACTCCGTACACACACCCCTCATCCACCCACCCACCCATCCATCCCCATACACACACACACACCCATCCCCATACACACACACCTGTCTGCTCATCAATCCATCCCTGTACACACACACCCCCATCCACCCACCCATCCCCATACACACACCCACCCATCCATCCATCCCTGTACACACACACACACCCATCCATCCATCCCCGTACGCACGCACACACACCCATCCACACACGCACACATCCATCTATCTATCAATCCATCCATCCATCACACACACACATCTATCCATCCATCCCCACACACACATCCATCCATCTGTCCATCCCTATATCTACCGTTCTATTTCTCTATCCCCCTATGCACCCACCCACCATCAAAATGCAGCTGCCTCTGTGGAATAACACTACTCAATGGGGAGGGGTAAGTGGTTTTTTTCAGGGGGGACGGGAGTGAAGAAAATCTTCCCCAAGTGACACCCACCAAGGAGGCAGAACTGGAATGTGCTTTGGCCGGGACACTGGGATTAGCACTTACAGGATCACAGGATTTTTTTTAAATGACTGCAATGGGCCGTTAGTCTTGGTGGAGGGCTGAGTACTCACAGATCTTGCAGCAGGATTTCTTTGGGAATGGGCAGTGATTCTATCCTCTAGGGGCAGTTCAGTCCCCCACCCACCCATACATGCCATGCTGAGAAGCTGTTGGTTCCTTTGGCTAAGGACACAGCTGGGCACAGAAGCTGGCAGCATGCCCTGGGCCTTCCCTACCTGGCTAAGGACCATTGACACCTGCCTTACAGAGGGAGGTGAACACCACCTGTGTAGGGAAGTGGGAGATGTGTTGGCAGATATTTTCGTGGGGGTGTCGGCTGTAGGCTGCAGTGGGGGGCGGCTGGCCAGGCAGGGGAGATGCTAAGAGGTAACAATAATCGTAGTTGTGTTATTTCTTGGTCCTCCCCTGCTACCTGCAGCTCCTCTTGGTCTGGAACTGTCATGACCCCATGCCCCACAGTGTTCCTGAAGAGGTCAAATCAGGCTCTTTCCAGCACTGACCTGTGCTGTGTCCCCTCCACCCCCCGCCCTCCACACACACATCGGCCCCCTGCAGCTTGACCCATGGCCGGTCGCTGTTATGGCTGTGATGGCCCTGCAGCCAGGGTTGGGTCCCCCTGGCCGCGTGTACTCAAGCTGATTTGACTTAATTGTTCAGTCCGGGATTCCGAGAGTCACAGGGTCCATCACTGGAGAGAAACCAGGACCTGCCACATTTCTCCCCCTGCCCCCCTGCCTTCTCCTAAAACTGTATTGTCACGAGGAATTTATAGTGTGGACGGATCTAGAGGTCACAGTTCGACCAGCCCTGCCAGGCGCTGTGCAAACCTGGAAGAAGCTGCCAGGCTAAAAGACAAGACCTCAGTGATTCAATTTCAAGCCGTCCAGCATGATCGTGGGTGGGGGTGGATTGTTTGGTTTTGCGGGGGCAGGGGAGTTGTCTGGCTAACGAATGTACGCAAATGACCCCCCAGCTCCGGTACAAAAGTGACCGGATGATGTTCAGAGCTGTTGGCACGCTTGCCTGCGTCTGCCGCTAACCAAAGCCGCTCTCAGCTTCACTAGAAATGGGGCCTGAGCTAAGGCGTTGATTTCATGGGGCGTTAGATGGGGCCCGGGGACAGCAGAGCCATGAAAAGTCAAATCTGATTCTGAGTGTTCCACTGCGTCTCGGCTCCCGTGCGACTGGCCTACCCGTGACTCCCAGATCGGGAACTGGTTCCCGTCATGTTCAGGTTTCGAAGGGTCAGATGCTGTGGGGGGAGGCTCCCCCATGAGCTGCAGGGGGCCCCTGCGTCCCATGGAGTCACTGCTGTGCCATCTCCATGACGGTGGGCAGAAATTACAGGCTTCCTTCCCCAGCAGCGATGCTGGCCTGTCCCCGGGCTCCGGCGCTGAGCTCTCCTGGCTGCCAGACGGGTGCTGCGAGCCCCGGACCTGCGGTGTGGGCACGTGCCCCGATGGCTGCAGGCATCGGCTGGGCTGGAGGACTGAAAAGCAGGCGTCCCTGTGGCTGAGATGCTAGGGCCCTTGCAGAGCCGGTTTATGCTTTGCACGCGCCACCCAAGGTGGATCATGGTCAACTGGTGGAGGTTGCACGTTGCTCTGGGATGGGCAGGAAGCTGCATCTCTTACCTACGGTCCATGGGTCCTAGCCCTGCACCCCTGAGAGCAGCTTCCAGGCAGCAAGGGCACAGATTGATTTCCAGCATAGCGGGGTGACGCGGCCACGTCTTCAGCTCGGGGCATGGAATGGCCTCTGGGCAGCAGGGGGTCGTGGCGGGTGGCACTGATGGCATAATGCAGCATCGGTGCTGGGCTGTGGTGGTTTGATTCCCTGAGCAAAAGCCACGAGGTGGCCACCTGCCTACCCAGCAGCCACCTCACTAGGCTCAGCCCTGCCTGGCAGAGGAGAAGGATGTTACGTATGCGTAGATGTTACCTTTCTAAACACTGGAACCAAGGAATCCTGGCGCCCAGGCCCCTGCTGTAACCACTAGACTACACTCCCCAAGCAAGAGATGGGGATAGGTCCCAGACTCCCAGGAGTCCTGGCTCCCAGCCCCACAAATCCCATCCCTGTCCCAGAACTGGGGAGAGAACCCAGGAATCCTGGCTCCCAGCTCCCCACCACCAGCAGGGCAGCAGCTCCCGGCACTGGGGCCTGCCCAGTGCCTCCCCAGCTGGCTAACTGCACCTCCATGTGGGAGCCCTGATGACGGGGGCTGCCCCCCCACACAGCCTAGGGAGCTGATGCCACGGGAAAAGAGGCCGTGTTTTCTTGGCTTCATCTTCTCCTTCTCCTCCAGTCTAAGGAGGCAGCTGCTTCCAAGCAGTCGCATGGGGGAATTTTCTGCTTTTTGATCTAAAGGAAAGTGAAAGCTGCTTTGGCTGGAGCAGCCCAGCCCAGGGGGGTGTGGGACAGCCAGCGTGGGGGGGAACAGAATCCGTTCCAGGAGGGCTCAAAAGTTCGGATCCAGTGGTATTTCTTGCCCTCGTTCCCCATGGACTCCCAGGGCAGAGAGCTCACTGATTGCCTGATTCAGATGCACACCTGTGGTGCCTGGAGTAGCTCCAGAAGATGCCCTGTGCTGGCTCCATAATTGCTTTGGGAAGTTGATGTCACTTAATCACAGCCAGTGCAGGGAAGCCATTGCACAAGCCGCATCGGCTGTGATGCCGCAGTCCATTCCCTTGGCAGAGGAGCAGGACAGGACCGGGAAATAATTCCTTGGGTGGTCGGGGGGGAGGGAAGACAGGAGGATCAAACTCAAAGGGGGATTCAGTCCCAGATGTGAGGGTGGGGCCTGGCAGCCCTGCTTTGCTGAGCTTCTGGCTGGCGGAGGTTAGTGGGGGTCATTCTGTTCTCCTTTGCACCCACTGACCCTCATGGACTGCCCGGGGGTGGCATAGTGCAGCGTTTGGCCTCTTCTGTGTCAAATCAAATGATAGCAAACAGATAATCCAGCGGTGATGGGGCTTGGGCACCGATCCAGCGAGCATTCTCAAGTTACTTGCATCAGAACGACACACAGCCCTTTTAGTCCATAGCTCCCAAAGCACCTCACTTTCCAGGGGTGGGAAACTGAGGCACGGATGTGGCTTGCCTAGGGTCACATGGCCAGTCAGTGGTCATACTGCCTCAGTCTGGTCTGCTCCTCATGCATGGGGCAAGCCGCAATTGACTCCACAGGACTCTGGGGGAGAGGAAGTATGGTCTAGGGGTTAAAGCACTAACTGGGGCTGTGGGAGATTTGGGTTCAATTCCCGGCTCTGCCACAGACTTTCAGTGTGGTCTCAGCCAAGCTAATCTCTGTGCCTCCGTTTTCCCTCTGTGAAATGAGGTGTGAGCCCTGCCCTGCCCTGTTGTTCAGTAGATCCATAAAAGGTGGTGGGTTGAGCTGCTCAGATGCTGTGGCTGCGGGGGGGGTGTGGGGGAGAGTCAGCTGGGAACATAGCCCTGGGACTGAAATATTTCAAACTCCTCTGTTGTCCTGACATTGCACGTCATACAGATTATTGATATTCCCCAGGCTGTCTCATGGAAACACACTCCTCAGCCACATGCTGCTCACGGCGCCGCAGATCCTTCAGCCCAGGCGGACCTAGTCTGATCTCTTCCATAATGCAGGCCAGAGAACTGAAGGGGTAATGAAATCCAGACAGTTTGCTTTTCTGCTGTAGGCCGCTGGGTGGCGTTGTATGCGTGGCTGTGGGTGAGTGGGGCATTTGCTGGAGCCAGACAAAGCAAACCTAGGGCAAGTGCTTCCAACCAAAAAACTTTGCTCAATAAAGAGTTAAGGCTGGAAGTGTGGTTTAGGGGGGCCCGGCAAACTCCCCACTGCAACATTACTCCAAATTTGACACCGTTATGCTAGAAAGTCTGGAAATGAACAGCCAAGCCAGTGCCTGCCCCACCCCTGCCCCTCCCCATCTGATCCTGTCCCCTCATTCATCCTACCCACATAACCTTAACTCTGCCCCCTGAAATTTGCTAAGATACATGCAAAGGTAGAAATAAGTAGTGCCTGGAAAATCATTGAGTCTCATACCCTATTCAAGGGAGCTGCTCCCAATAGGCTGCAGCCCACACCCTGCAAGCAATCTTCGTAAATTCACTTACCCGGGCAAGGCCCATAACGTTCCCTGCTAGCAAAAAAGCAACGTGCAAGAGTTACTCTGCAATGTAGTTAAAATACAGAGGTCAATTGGTGTGAACGTAAAACCTACACAGCCATAGAATCATAGACTTTAAGGTCAGAAGGGACCATTATGATCATCTAGTCTGACCTCCTGCACAACGCAAGCCACAGAATCTCACCCACCAACTCCTGTAACAAACCCCTAACTTATGTCTGAGCTATTGAAGTCCTCAAATCGTGGTTTAAAGACTTCAAGGTGCAGAGAATCCTCCAGCAAGTGACCCATTCCCCACGCTGCAGAGGAAGGCGAAAAACCCCAGGGTCTCTGCCAATCTGCCCTGGGGGAAAATTCCATCCCGACCCCAAATAAACGGTGATCAGCTAAACCCTGAGCATGTGGGCAAGATTCACCAATCAGACACCCAGGAAAGAATTCTCCGTAGTAACTCAGATCCCACCCTACCTAACATCCCATCACAGGCCATTGGGCATATATACCGCTAGTAGTCGAAGATCAATTAATTGCCAAAATTAGGCTATCGCATCACATCATCTCTTCCATAAACTTATCAAGCTTTGTCTTGAAGGCTGTTCCAGAACTTCACTCCTCTGATGGTTAGAAACCTTCATCTAATTTCAAGTCTAAACTTCCTGATGACCAGTTTATATTCATTTGTTCTTGTGTCCACACTGGTACTGAGCTTAAATAATACTGCTCCCTCCATGGTATTTATCCCTCTGATCTATTTATAGAGAGCAATCGTATCTCCCCTCAGCCTTCTTTTAGTTAGGCTAAACAAGCCAAGCTCTTTGAGTCATCTTTGATAAGACAAGTTTTCCATTCCTCGGATCATCCTAGTAGCCCTTCTTGGTACCTGTTCCAGTTTGAATTCATCCTTCTTAAACATGGGAGACCAGAACTGCACACAGTATTCCAGGTGAGGTCTCACCAGCGCCTTATACAATGGTGCTAACACCTCCTTATCTCTACTGGAAATGCCTAGTCTGATGCATCCCAAGACCACGTTAGCTTTTTTCATGGCCATATCACATTGGCGGCTCATAGTCCTCCTGTGATCAACCAATACTCCGAGGTCCTTCTCCTCCTCTGTTACTTCCAAGTGATGCGTCCCCAGTTTGTAACAAAAATTCTTGTTTTTAGTCCCTAAATGCATGACCTTGCACTTTTCCTTTAATATTCTTGGATGAAGATTATCCGGGCCCCCTGATTTAGTCCCATTAAGATGTTCGAGTTTGGCTTCTACCTCGGATGTGGTAATATCTACCTCCATATCCTCATTCCCATTTGTCGTCCTACCATTATCCCTAAGCTCCTCATTAGCCTCGTTAAAGACTGAGGCAAAGTATTTGTTTAGATATTGCATCATGCCTAGATTATCCTTAACCTCCACTCCATCCTCAGTGTTAAGCGGTCCCACTGCATAATAGCAAAGAGCTCGTTCACAGAAATATTCTTCGCTACCCACACAGCAGCCTGTGACATGAGAGAGAGCTCTGGCCTAACAACGTGCCCGCGCTATATTCCTTCTGAAATTATTATTACATGTTTAATAAGCAGTATGTAACCCGCTGCAGCTTATGGTGGTAACGGAACAGAGCAAGGGAGCAGGTTTCGCCTCAATGAGCAGTGTGAGTCGGGGTAGTGCGGCGAACGATGGAGCATCGTCACACCCTGCCTGGATCTCTTTATTGTTCATTTCCAGCTGTTGACATCTGAGGGCTTTTTCAGGGGTAGAATCTGGGCAGAGGTTGTGTAAAGAGGTTTTGGGAGAGCGTTACAGCCTCTGGCTTCTGCTCAACCAAACTCACTCAGTTTGAACGGAGGGCTGGGTTGGGGAATTTCCCGTGGTTTGTCTTATTAGTGAGAACCAAAGATTAAAATCAAGTGCTCCTCCAACATCCGCAGGCAGGCTTTGAGCCAGCACTTCTGGGTCTGATGCCATGCAGAGGGGAGAGGCTATTCGCTGGCCTCTTGTATGGGTTGTGCCTGGGTCCCCCTAAGGGAGCTGGGGTTGTTGCTGCAGTCCAAAGGGGTGTGGGCTGGTGGACAGAACATTGGGGCGGGACTCTGTAGATGTGGGTCACCCATTGATCTGCTGAGTGACCATGGGCAGGTCCCGTCCCGTCGCTGGGCCTCAGTTTCTCTGCCTGTCCTTTGTCTTGTCCCTTTAGATTGCTGGCTCTTTCTTGGCCCAGTGCCCAGATGTTCCAGGTTGCTGTATCGCTGTGATGCTCAGTTGACCTCAGCTTATCAGGGGAGGCTGCTTGTACTCAGACCAGAGCGGAATGGGTTCCTTCACTGTTTGCTTTACGGCCCCGCGTCATGCTGAGCTTAGAGTGGCTTTAGTGGGAGGCTGGGGAATGCCAGCGCGTTCCCAGCCGCATGGTTTGTTCTGGTCGCGACGCCGCTGCAGTCACGTACCAGAGCAGCCTCCAACCCTTCCCTTCTGCCCTCCGAGCCGCCCGCTGCGGTGGGGTAGGTGGAGAGCAATGGGGTGGGGTAGGTTTCAATCCATACTGGAAATGTGTGGGGCTTAAAGTTTTCTCTTTAGAAGACTTTAAACATGTGGGGTGAAAGCTGGGGGCTGTGGGGCCAGGATTTTACCCTTGGAGTCTTTAACATGGGGGTCAAGTCCTCTCTCTTCCCTGTCCCCTCTGTGCCCCCAAAACACCCCACCTGCTCCCCTTTCATTCCCCCTCCACACCCCACCATTCTCCTGCTGTCCTAACCCTGCTAGACCCTGGCCCTCTTTGCCTCTGCTGCCCTCTTTGCCTCTGCCACCATCTTTGTGACCCCCCCCCCGCTTCACCCCCAGACCTCTGCCCCTCGGGATTTGTCCCCTAGCCTCTTGTCGCCCCCCCCCACACACACACACACCCATGAGCCGGGGGCAGCAGCAGCTCAGGTTCTAATTTTAAATCCTGCTGTGTAGACGTCTTTGCTGATCTCCTCTTCCCCGCCCGACGTGGAATTTTGTTCGGGGTGTGGGGATTTCAAGGGGATTGTTTTGTGTCAAGTCAGAGCTGTGACAGGAAGCTCCTGGCTTTAGCTTGGATGATGTCGCAGCTCCATAATGCAGTAATGAAGAGGCTAATGCATATGTGCGCCATTGCCCTCTGCTGGAGGACATCAGAATTGCACCCCCATGTGTCATAAGCCCTACATTGTGTGCCTTCAGTGGTGATTCTCCTTTAGCTCTGGGGGTCAGCACTCAGCTCAAAGTGCGTACAGGGAGGTCTTTCTGCACCGATTCACTCCTTCCTTCTAGCTCATCTGTAGATGTTAACTTTCCCTTGGGGAATACAATGGTTTCATCATCCCCTTTGGTTTTGCGTGGCAGTTTTCTGCTGTCCTTTGTGTGTAGCCACTTCTGCAATGCAGCTTTGCATTCCTGCTCGGTCTCTTTGTCTCTCGCTGCTTGGAATGCAAAGGCCTTTTGTTGGCTGCTTTGCGTTCAGTTAGCACAGGGAGCAGCGCTGGCCACTGGGAACCAGCAGGGGGCACTCAATGACACAAAACCTGGCTATTCTTGTGCGCCCTACATTAAAGGAGACAGCTAAGAAGTGGCTGACATTAAAATATGTAAATAAATAAAAATAAACTCAGCCCAAGTTGCTAATATGAGGTCAGGCACTGGAGTTCTCAGTGCTGCTACATTAATCCCCAATTGCAATTTGGCCCTGTTGTGTTAGGTGCTGTGCAAATGGGTCATGAGCGACTGTCCCTGGCCAAAGAGCATACCACCGAATCAGCTGAGGGGTAGGAGCTGAAGTGAGTTGCCAGGGCTCTCACGGTAGGTCAGTGGTAGAGCTGGGATTAGAACCCAGGTGTCCTGACCCCTTGCCTACTGCTCTGCCCACTGGGTGGCACTGCCTCGCTAGTTGCTCCGTTGTAACTGAGCTGATCTTCGTGACGGGGGTTCACAGCAGCTGGCCAGGAAGCAGTTTCCTCAACCCACAAATAGTTTTGAGAGTTCACATTTTTCTCCCAACTCGAGTGAGGAGGAAAAGTGGAAATCTTGGAAAAATTTGCAAATTGAAACACTTTTTTGTTTTGGGTCAATCGAAATGTTTCCTTTTAAAATATTTCCTTGTCCCTCTCCGCTTGGCACTGGTGAGGCCCCAGCAGGAGTGCTGTGTCCAGTTCTGAGCCCACAGGAGAGTAACAAAAACGATCAATGGTTTAGAAAACCTGACCTGTGAGGAAAGGTTAAGAAAACTGGGCATGTTTAGTCTTGAGAAAAGAAGCCGGAGGGGAACCTGGTAATCGTCTTCCAGTACATTAAGGGCTGTGATAAGGAGGATGCGGATAGATTGTTCTCCGTGTCCACTGACAGTAGGACAAGAAGCAATGGGCTTAAGCTGCAGCAAGTGCGATTTAGGTTCGATATTAGGAAAAACTGTTGAACTCTCCCAATAGTTCAGCTCTGGAACAAGCCTCCAAGGGGGGTTGTGGAATCCCTGTTACCGAAGGGTTTTAAGAACAGGTCAGACAAACCCCCGTCAGGGCTGGTCTAGGGTGACTTGATCCTGCCTCAGCTCAGGGGGCTGGAGTTGATGGCTTCTCGAGGTCCCCTCCACCCCTTCATTCCTGTGATTCTGTGATTTCCACTTTTTTTTAATCTTTGTTTTTAGTCTAGTTTGCTTCAATTTAGAAAGGAAAAGTGGCTTTGAACCAGCAAATTGGAATTTTTCATTTCAAAACTGTCAAAACAACACGATGGCAAGTTTGAAACTTTTTTCCAAGCTGGGAGATTGGCCGAGCCCAGCCCTGCTTCGGGGACAGTTCCAGTTTCAATGAATCGGCATCTTCTGACAAAACACAATGAGTCACAAAATCCCTGCCTGGTCCTAGCGCTCGGCTGTCAGGTCAGCACAAGCCCAGCTCTGCTGGGCTCCAGATGTGTAGAACCCAAGGGGGACTCCCGGCCCAGATGTGGCAATTCTCAGCTGGCCAGATGCAGATCCTGCCAGGAGGCCACATGGGCCAGATCTGATCCACCTGTTGTTTACCAAGCAAGTGCCAATGCACCCAGATCAGAGAGGGGCTGGCCCGGGCATAAACAGCTGTGCAAGGTGCAGGGTGAGCGAGTCTCCGTCTCAGCCCCTCATCCGGAGCAGAGACCCCTCCAGCTGCTGGCTTTGGTGGGGTCCTCCCACTGCAACGGTTGGACGGATCTGGCCCAAATCCCTCCCAGCCACCTGCCCCACTCCAGGGAGAGCAGGAGGAATGTGTGTCTTGCCAAGGGTCATTCCTCCTCCCCTGAGGCGGACTCTGAAATCACCCTCCCCCCCACGCCTTGGGGAGGGGGCTGTAATCTGAGCTCACTGTCTCCCTCGCGCCTCTGCCTTTCCAGCTGTCTGAGGCTCAGAGTCCAGCCTGCGGAGGAGCTGGAAGAGTGACCATGATCCACGCGCTGCTGCTGCTGCTCTGGATCCTGGGCGGATGGGGCAGGATGGTGGGCCCCCACCCCAGGCTCAGACTGTCCTTCCAAGGTAAGCACAGTGCGACCCAGGCGATGTCTGGGACAAGAGGTCCTGGCTGGAGCACGCGAATCTGTGGGATCCCCATCCTGCCACCAGGCCTCGGGGGGGTGAATGACCCGGTTGGATCTGTAGGTATCTCTGGGAGCTGTGCCTCCCCACGCCCTGTTAGATGGGCAGTCACGCTGAACCTGTATGGCATCCCTTATCCAAGCTGTATCCAGAACCATGCACCCAAGTTAAACAATACGGGACACGGCAATGAATGACAGATCCCCGCAGGATGGTTTCTGCCATCAGCTACCGCTGGCATAAATCCAGTTTCTCCACTGACTGCCGAGGAGTCCAGGCCGGATTCTGATCTCGGTTGCGTCAGCGATGCAAATCCTGCATCAGCAGGGGTAACTAGGATCAGGTTCTGGCTCCGCGTTCGGGGAATACGGTACATTAAAGCCTCCAGTCCCAGAGACCGAGACAGAAGAAGGTGGATTTTCCTGGAAATGAAAGCTGCCCTCCCATAGTTGTCCCACCATGCCCTGCAGCATGAGGGGTGGCATTAGGGAGTGGCATTGGCATAGGCTCTGATGATCAGTATTCAGGCTGGATTCCTAGCAGCAACCTCAGGAGCTAGATCCCCAGCAGGCTGGAGTCAGGGGTGACTGTAAAGTGACTTCAGCAGAGCTGTGCCGGTCGGTGCCAGCTGGGGATCCGGCCCCCAGGGCTTGGCTGCAGTTTATGGGGGTGCCCCGGCTCTGGGTGACCCCCAGGGGGCAGAGTTCTGGGAGGGATTATGGGGCTTTGGGCTGGGCCGTGTATGGCACCAGGAGGGCTTTTCTTGTGGGGTTCTCGCTAGGATCAGAGCCAGCCTACACGAGGCAAATGCTGTGCCCAACCTGAGGGGCAGGTGGGGGCTTGTGATGAATTCTTATTACAGCCATGCCAGGCTGTCCATCAGTGTGTTGTGCCCTTCGCCCCTGCCAGGCTCACACTGGGGCAGCTCCATACCTGGGCCTTGGGCTCCACCTGATGCTGCAGAGAAAGCATGGGGCGCAGAGATGCTGCATCCCGCTTGGTGGCCCGGGAATGCCCACGGGCAAGCAGCAACGTCATCCACGGCACTCTGTCCCCGCAGGGGTGAACCGCATCAGTGCTGCAGGTCAGCCCGGGAGCTGGACGTCTGCAGCCTGGCCAGACTCCCCATTGTGCGGGGGGCTGGCTCACCCCATTCATTGTGGATGGTTGATGTTGCTGGGGGAGCAGCTGCCTTCCCATCTGGTAGTGGGAGCAGGGCTATAACTTAGGTCACCTCCCTCCCCCTACCCCCCCCCCCACACACACACACAGCTCCTCAGGTGGGATTTCAGCTCAAGGAGATGTGAACCTTCCCCCTTTTCCCAGACTACAGCCTGTGATTGCCCCATCTTCAGAAGGTCTCAAAGTTACATTTTCAAAGCAAGAGGAAAGGTGGTTACCCCCAGCCCAGCCTGTATGCCCTGCCCTGCTGGGACATGTATATGTCTCAGGGGAGCTGGCTGGTTCGAGGAGGAAATCTGGACCTTTTCATCTCCAGGTCCCCAGTTCTGATCTGGCCCTAGAGCAGGGGGACTGGCTGGCCCCAGGTTTGGGAAATGCAGCCCTGAGCCGTTGCTCTCCAGTTCACCTTAGGGTGTGAGTGACCCCTGGTATTTCCCAGGTGTTAATGAACATGTGACATGGGTTTGGGGGTGGGAGGTGGCAGGTGGCAGGTGTCCCCCAGCCCCTACCCTTTAGGCAGCCTTGTCCCCTTGCTGGAAGCCTCAAACCCAAGGAGCAACTGTGGGGTGGAGACACCTTCCCCTCTTGCTCCTTACAGGACCCACCCTGGGGAAGGTGGGGGTAGGGCTGGCCCTGCTGCTCCAGCTTTCTGGAGAGGGGCCTGGAGGGCTGGAGCTGGCCCCTCTCAGCAGTGGGAAGAAAGGGCCTTCACAGGGGTGATGCTGTGGAATGAGTGGAAGCCGTGCAGCCTGCCCCCCACGCACCCCCGTCTCCCCCCCCCCCCACACCAGGCACAGCTCCTGACAGCCTCTTGCTGCCCAATGAGCGCTGACCCCGGCTCCGCCAGGAGCTTGGGCATGGCAGGAGCTTGGGCATGGCAATGGGCCGGGCTGCAGCAGTGCCTGGCCTCAACGCTGATCCCACACACAGCGTGCCAAGAGGCCTGGTGCTCGCTGCTTGCAGCCTCAGCACTGAGGTGCCTCCTGGCTTCAGGGGCCGGTGCGGGCTCTCGTGCCTTCGGAGACTACTCTGACTCTCTTTCCCCCCCCCCCGGCACTGGGGGCTGCCAGGGAGCATGACATGAGGTCATTGCGCCAGGGAGTGCCTCTCGTCCCAGGGTACCCTGCCAGTGGGCAGATCGGTCCAGTTCTGGTCCCTTCCCACAGCCAGCGCGGCACACAGGAACTGGGGTGCAGCTCAAAACATGGCTCTGTGTCCTCCCTCCTGGGAGATGAGGTGGCTGGGGCCGATCGGTAGCAGGGCGCTGCTGGGCTGAGAGCGGAGGCCTCCGGGAGGCCTTTGCCCTTTCCTCTAATTTGTCCATCAGCCAGAAACTCATTAAAGAGGTATGTGGGGGGGGGGGCTGCCTTTTGAGCAGTTTCCAGAATAGTTGCTAAGCAGCAGCGTGGGGTTGCCAGGTTACCTCACGTGATGCCAGTCCTTGAATGCTCCCGGTCAAGTCCCTGAGCAGCCGGTGTCAGGTGGGATTAAACCAAAGGGGAAATGGCCGGCATGGGACGGGGAAGGGTTCGCTGTAAGATGTGGGGGACCTCCTGGCTTCTCCAGCCCCAGCCTCTCTCAGTCGGGGACTCTGCAGGGAGGGGGGCCGGAGCACTGGCTGTCGGGGGGGAGCTCCTGGCTTCTCCAGCCCCAGCCTCTCCCAGCAGGGGGCGCTGTGGGACATGGGGCAGGAGCGCTGGCTGTCAGT
Source organism: Lepidochelys kempii (assembly GCF_965140285.1). Taxonomy (NCBI): domain Eukaryota; kingdom Metazoa; phylum Chordata; order Testudines; family Cheloniidae; genus Lepidochelys; species Lepidochelys kempii. Next base: position 48,418,571 of record NC_136386.1, on the reverse strand, counting down.
GTCGTCAGTGTCCCCAGTCCCACTGAAGTGTGTTTGCTTCCAGTTCCTGTATCTGCTGTGTTACTTTCACATCTGGTTTCAGCAGCATGTCACTGACCCCCTGATTGGACCCCCGCCCCCATCCCCACTTCAGAAGTGGGCCCAGCTCGGGGAGCAGCAGTGCCTTGCTCCCAGGTGTCCTGCTGCTGGACAGGGGCCACGGCTGCCAGGCTGAGGGTCCCTCATACTTGGAGCTGGGGCTGTGTACCCCACCGGAGGAGACCTAGCTGGGCTAGCCCGCGGGCAGCCAGGGCAGTGCGAGTCCATGCCTAACCAGCAGCTCTCTATTAGCCCCCAGCTCCAGAGACTGGGGATAGCTTGTGGCCCCCCCGGCGATACTGACTAGAGAGGAACGTGAAACTCACCAGCCTGGCTTCGCTCTCCTGGCCAGTTAGCACTGGGAAGCCGTGGGGCAGGCGGGCGATTGTCCCCTCGTGTCCTGGCAGCAGCAGGAACCTGCCAGCCTCGCCACAAGAGGCAGTGGGGTCCTCGACACAGGCTCCTCCCTGTGTGGCCCTTCCTCCCATCCCCCCACCGCATTGAGCCCTTCCCTCCTTAGGCTGGCTCCAGGGTCCTGGATAACAGGGGAGGCTGTGGGGGGGTGCAGGCAAGGCCTGGCTGGTGCTGCAGCAGGAAGGGGTCAGAGCACAGAGAGGGATGTGCTGGCACGGTGGGGGAGGAGGCAGGAAGGGGTGGCCTGGCAGCGGGGGAGGGGGCAGGGAGCAGTGTGGGAGGGGATGGGCTAATGCTGCAGGGGAGGGGGATATCGGGTGAGCTGGCTCAGTGGGGGAGGGGGCAAAGGGGAGGCTGGGAGCAGTGGGGAAGGGGCAGAGAGGGGGTGAGCTGGCTCTGTGGGGGAAGGGGCAGAGACCTGGCTGGGCTCTGGCCCCTGAGCCGTGCTGCGCTGGGTGGTCCTTGCAGGCGCTTCTGGCCCAGGCGGCCTGTCCCCTGCGAGCTGCTCTCCTCCACCTCCCCACAATAACCCGTTTGTTCCTGCTGTGGTCAGCAGATCAGGCACCGTGGGGCAGAGAAAGGGCCTTTTCTCTGAGGAACAGCCTGTTGTACTGTGCCACCACTGACAGGGTGAAGCTGATGCGGGGAGGGGGCGCCAGGACAGCGGATCCAGGGACAGGCCAGGGGTGCAGAGGGAAGCAGCAGCCCCTCGGCACCCCCTTCGCTCCCATGCACCCTCTGCCCACCTCCTAGATTGCCCCAGCCAGGGCAGGCTGAGCAGGTCTGTGGGGTGCACAGCTGCCACAGCCCATCTTCTGGGATGATGGCATCCAGGTGACTGCCCTGCCCCCCCGGGATCTGGGGGCTCTCTGTGCTGGGGTGCCCAGTACATTCAGAACCACTGGTGCCCAGTCCCGCTGGGTGCTTCAGTTTCTCCTCCCCGGCCTATTTAGATTGTGAGCGCTGGGGACTCTCTCTCACTCTGGGTCTGGCACAATGGGGCCTCTAACTGTCCCCCTAAGGCACCGCACTGTGCTGGGCAGGGGAGCCCTCTCACCAGTGCCGTGGTCCCTGGGCATCCTGACGCCATGCAGCATCACTTGTGGGGCATCTGGCCCTGAAGGGTTAATTCCTTCTGTAGGAGCCTTTGCAGGACAGCAGTGCCAGCGTTCGCAGTGCTCGGATCGGATCCAGGGCTGATTCCACAGCCTCTGCCTTCCCTGGCATTTAACCCTGCCAGGAGGTAGCTGGCCTGGCCCTGTACTCCCTAACCCAGGGCTCCAGCCTCTGTATTAACCTCTTCAGTGCTGCCTCTGGCCTGGGCTAAGCACAGTTCCAGGGCTGTGGGGCCGACCTGCAGACGCTGCCAGCCCCAGCATGCCTGAGCTGCATACAGCCTGCGGTATGAGATCCTACAGAGAAGGGGGGTGGGGGCTAAATGGGAAACATTAACCCTCGGGGTGCCACTGACATGAGTGTTGTTGGGTCTGCCCTCTGGAAAGGGAGTGGGGTCTAGTGGTTAGAGCACAGGGGGGTGAAAGGGGTTTGGGAGGACTCCTTGGTTCTATCCCTGGCTCTGGGAGGGCAGTGGTGTCTTGTGGTTAAAGCAGGGGACTGGGAGTCAGGACTGCTGGGTTCTCTTCCTGGGGTGGGAAGGGGGTCTAATAGCATGGGTTAGAACTGCGTGGGCTAAGGGCCAGGACTCCTGGGTTCTATCCCTGGCTCTGGGAGGGGAGTGGTGTCTGGTGGTTAAAGCAGGGGACTGGAAGTCAGGATTCCTGGGTTCTTTTCCCACCTGTGACAGTGTCCTTGGATATGTCTACACTGCAATAACTGAGAGCCCAGATCAGCTGGCTCAGGTTCGCAGGGCTCAAAGCGTAGACATTCAGGCTCCAGCTAGAGCCCAGTTTCTGAGACGCACCCCCCTGGTGGAGTCCCAGAGCCCGGGCTCCAGCCCCAGCCCAAACGCCTACACAGCAATTTTCCAGCCCCACAGCCGAAGCCAGCCGCCTTGTGGCTCTGTCACTGCCGCGGAGACGCACCCCCGGTGGCCCAGCTCTCGGAGGGGCGGTGCCCGTGGGGGCACACTGGCTGCCCTGCTCTGAAGAATCGGGCCCCGAGCGCTGTCCAAAACTGACCGTGGTGGCATCCAGGGCAGGTCCTGTGCAGTGGGTGCCAGGAACCATATGACTGGGGCTTGGAGCGGCACGGTTCTCTGGGCCTGCGCTGCCCATCCCTGACACTGGCCATCTCCAAGGCCCAGATCCACAGAGGTGCTTAACTCCCATGGGAGGGTGGGAATCGAAATACCTTTCAGGACCCAGGCCCAGGGACTTTGCATTCCATTCCCTTGGCCTTTGATCCCTGAAAGAAGCTGAGAGCCGGGGCGGGGTGGAGCCGGCCTGATCCCAGCCCCCATGTCTCCCCGCAGAGTTAAAAGCACGCCATGGGCTGCGCACCTATGGGCTAGAGCGCTCCTGCTGCTACGAGGCGCTGCTCCTGGATGAGGAGCGGGGCCGGCTCTTCGTGGGCGGCAAGAACTACCTGGCCTCCCTGAGCCTGGACAACATCAGCAAGCAGGACAAGAAGGTGACAGGGCTGCACAGCAGAGGGAGGGGGGATCTGGGCACCCACTGGGGGGAGGGGCAGTGAGCAGAGGCGCCTGCTCGGGAGGCGACATTGCCGGCATTCCAGCAGCCTCGACTCCCCCGTGAAATCGCTGGACCAACCGGCCGGCTTGAACGCCGCAGGGGGGATGAGCTGATGCCTCCGTTCCTGGAACCCTGCCTCCCCGCCACAACTGCTGGAATAGCCTCTGCTCCCAGGGCACCGTGTGGCTTGCATTGCATGTCTCGAGCATGCTGGTGCTCAGCCGGGCAGGCGCGGCCCTGCTCAAAGCGGCATGGAGGGCTGGCACATTCGAGCCACGTCCCCAGTCAGCTCTGGCTGCTGCTGTCTCAGGGCACGGGACAGAGAGGGAAATTGGGAGCCCCTCTGCATGGGGCATGGTGAGGCGTACTGTCAGAGCAGGGTCCTTCCACCTCCAGGGACGCTGCCCCTCCATTCCTAGTGTGAACTGAGTTGGGAGGGTCTCAGCCTCATGCTTTGCAGGCCAAGCTCCCGAGCCCAGCACCACAGTTCATGCAGGAACTTGGGGCTGGGCTGGCAGGGGGCTGTGGGCTGGTATTGAGGAGCCCATGGGGGAAGAGGGAGATACCTCCCCCTGACCTGTCCCACTCTCTTCCCACAGATCTACTGGCCGGCGCCTGTGGAGTGGAGGGAGGAATGCAACTGGGCCGGCAAAGACATCAACGTATGTGCTTCGGCCAGGCTAAGCTGGGGGGGTGGGCAGGCTCCCCCACTGAACCTGGAGCCCCCGTCCTGGCTTTGCAGGGGTTGCCAGACCGCATGCCCTTCAGGGGTTTCTAGCCTGGCCTTTGCGTTGGGCACCTTGGAGCAGCTCCTCAAAGTGCCTCATTGCAGCAATGGAGCCCTGCCCCAACCGCCCTCCTCTGGCCTGGTCTGCATGGTGCCCAGTGCGGAGAGTGGGCAGCCCAGCCCAGCACTGCCCCATGGGAGTCAAGTGTGTTGGGGGAGTCAGACGTGCGGAGTTTGGGATTTGCCCCCTGTTCAGTGAAGATGGGACGCCCTGTTCGTATCTCCCCTGCTCCAAGGCAGGGCGTGGGGCCTCGCGGAGCCCAGACCTCCTGGCCACAGGCCGCCTGGGGTCCCGCAACAGGCTGGAGTGAGACCACATCTGACTCGCAGGGAGCTGGCTCATGGGCATGGGGACAGCGTTGGGTGAGCAGGCTGCCCCAGGCTGAGGCCACTGCCCCCAACGGTTCTGACAGCCCCAACGGTGAAGGGCCCCAAGGATTGGGCGATGCCAAGGCACCCAAAGTGGCCCAGCCAATGTGCTTTTGGGAGGGGCCTCTGTGAGGCTGGGAGTGACACGGCCCCCCCTCCATTGATCCCCACAGAGGGAGGCTCTTGATCCCTATTGGGCAGGGGTGAGCCCCTGTGGGGCAAAAGGGATCTTTCCCTGTCCCTCGCTGTGGCACCTGGAGGGCCAAGCCAGAGGCTGCCCGCCAGCCCCTCCACTCCTATTGGGCAGTGTAGGCCATGCCATCCGGGGACCTTGCCCCACTCTGACCAGGCCGCTGTCCTCCCTGGAGATAGACTAGGCCTGGCCCCGGGACTTGCCCCTGGCTCAGGTAGTGGAGGAGTTCCCAGAGCTGCTAGCACACAGCAATGGGGCCTGCAGGGGGTGCGGGGAGGTACAGCACTCGCTGGGGGCTTAGGGTCTCTTCAGGGAGCCCCCTGGGCTGCGGGGGGAGGTAACATCCTGGCAGGCTGCTGGGAACTGTCCAGGGGCTGGGCTGCCAGTAGTAGTCTCGGCCAAGGGGGGTATCAGTGCAGTGATGCAGGGGGGCAGCAGTGAGCAGTCAGCAGGCTGCAGGACATGTCATGGGTACTGAGTCCCCCTGAGCTGAGGGATCCCCCGGGGGCCGATTGCTGCAAGGCTGGGCCCAGGCTGGATCGGGCCCGGACAGGATCAGGTCCAGGGAAGCCAGAGGCAGGACAGGGGGAGGCTGATCCAGGCAGCTGAGAAGATGCTGGATGAAATCCCAGCCCCACGGCAGTTGGAGGCCAAGCTCCCATGGAGTGGGTAGGGGGGTGCCCCAGTGACCGTTTATTGAGCGTTTAACCCCTTCCCAGCCAGACACCCGCCTGCCACTTTCCAGCATGACCTTTATTCTTCAGAGCCTTGGCCGTGCCCAGCAGAGGGGAGGGGATCCAAGGACCCGCCCCGAGGCCCCAGTAGAAGCTACTGATGGGTGCTGCCCCCCCGGCCTCCCCTTCGTCAATCAAGTGGCTGGGATACACAAGGGCCGATTGTTTGCCTGGCTGGGCAAGTGCTGGGCCTGTCTGCCGGGCTGGGGCGTGGGTGGCGTTCAGAGCAGATGGCTGGGTTGAGGGTCTCCCACCCGGGGGGGGGGTTGTGGGTCACAGCCCCAGGCACTCCCCAAGGGATGCTTTTTGTTTTTCTGCCCCAGTGCACTCTGGAATGCCTAGTGACATTGTGCAGGCAGGATGGGGGGTCCTCTGGATGGATGGGGAGGGGGACGGCCATCTCTGTGTTGAGCCTGGAGGTGAAGAGGAGCAAGGAGTTTTTGCAGCCTGGGCTTCTCCCAGGGATCTTGGGCTAGGCGCTGCCTCGCTCTGGGCCTCAGCTTCCCCACTGTGAAATGGGGATAATATTTCCCTACTGTGATGGGTTGGATCACAGAAACCCCTTTGGGACTGCCAACTGATGTGCTGAGACTTCTTCTGAGCCTGTTTTCCTTGTCAGCTTGTGACTGCAGAACCCTGCCTGGTTTGAGCCAGACCCGCTAGCCTGCTGCAAACACAGACCCAGGTCTGAACCACGTCCCACAAGCTGCAGGCTTAACTGAAAACAGCTTAAGAAGTGTTTCTGTCTCCAACAGTCAGATACCCAGCTCCCAATGGGGTCCAAACCCCAAATAAATCCGTTTTACTCTGTATAGAGCTTATACAGGGTAAACTCTTCAATTGTTCGCCCTCTATAACACTGATAGAGAGATATGCACAGCTGTTTGCCCTCCCCTTCCCCCCCACCCCCTCCCCGGTATTCATACCTACTCTGGATTAATTAATAAGTAAAAAGCGATTTTATTAAATATAAAAAGTAGGATTTACGTGGTTCCAAGTAATGATAGACAGAACAAAGTAAATTACCAAACAGAATAAAATAAAGCACGCAAATCTATGCCTAATACAGTAAGAAAACTGAATACAGATAAAATCTCACCCTCAGAGATGTTTCAATAAGTTTCTATCACAGGCTGGACGCCTTCCTAGTCTGGGCACAATCCTTTCCCCTGGTGCAGCCCTTGTTCCAGCTCAGGTGGTAGCTACGGGATTCCTCATGATTGCAGCCCCCTTTTTTCTGTTCTACCCCCTTATATAGCTTTTGCACAAGGCGGGAATCCTTTGTCCCTCTCTGGAATCCCACCCCTCCTTCTAAATGGAAAAGCAGGAGGTTAAAGATGGATCCCAGTTCAGGTGACATGATCACATGTCACTGTAAGACTTAACTCTTCATTCCTCCCAGCCTGACTCACAGGAAGGCCCGTATGCAAACAGAGCCACCCACAGTCACTTGTCCTGGTTGATGGGAGCCATCAAGATTCCAAGCCACCATTAATGACCCACACTTTGCATAACTACAATAGGCCCTCAGAGTTATACTTCATATTTCTAGTTTCAGATACAAGAGTGATACATTTATACAAATAGGATGAGCACACTCAGGAGATTATAAGCTTTGTAATGATACCTTACAAGAGACCTTTTGCATGAAGCGTATTCCAGTTGCATCATATTCACACATTAGTATATTTTTATAAAATCATCATATAGAGTGTGATGTCACACAGGGTGGGAGAGGGCAGGCAGGGCAGGTGGCAGGAGGGGCCCAGGCAGGGCCAGGCTGGGGGCAGGCAGCAGGAAGGGGCTGGGCAGGGTGGGGTTGTGGGAGGGTGGGAGAAGGGGGCAGGGCAGGAGGGGGCAGGCAGCAGGAGGGACCCGAGCAGGGCAGGGCTGGGGGCAGGTGGCAGGAGGGGGCCGAGCGGGTGGCAGGAGGTTGTCTGGGCGGGGCTTGGGGCAGGTGGCAGGAGGGGGCCGGCCAGGGCGAGACTGGGGGCGGGTGGCAGGAAGGGCCAGGATGGGGCTGGAGGTGGGTGGCAGAGGGGGCCAGGCAGGTGGCAGGAGGGGCAAGGCTGTGCTGCACGGCACACTGGTCTGGCTGGACACGGCTGTGGCAGCTTCGCTCCAATCTGGTTTCCTGCCAGCAGCCCTGAGCCCGGCTCCTGCATTGGGGCGAAAGGCAGCAAACAAGCAGCCTGAGGCCTGTTTATCTGTCTGGGGGCACTGAGAGGCCCCCCCTGACCCCACTGTTTACCCAGCCGCTGCCCCTAGGGGAGACACTGGGCAGAAGTAGCCTTGCAAGTGCTCCTGTTCCCGGTCAGCTCTGCCCTCTCATGCCAGGGTCCCTTGGGCCAGATCCAGCTCTCTCTCTCTCATACACACACACCCGGCAGCTGGGGATAGCCAGGGCTGCTGTGGGTCGGGAGTGAGGAGCACCAACAGAGGTGGGGAGGGAGCCAGGCGCTGGGCTAGCAGGGACTGCAGATCTGGATTGAGGAGGGGCACCAGCAGAGTTGGGGGGAGCCCAGGGCTGGGATAGCAGGGGCTCTGGGTCGGGAGTGAGGGGCACCGGTAGGACTGTGGGGGCAGCCAGGGACTGCGGGTCAGGATTGAGGAGGGGCATCAGCAGAGCTGTCAGCAGATCCTAGGGCAAAGCAAGCAGGGGGCTGCAGGTCAGGACTAAGGACACTGCCCAAGATGGGGGACAGCAGGGATGGGGTCTAGGACTGCAATATCAGCTCAGCTCCAGGCTGGAAGTGCGGGGTGGGGGTGCCCGGCCCGGCCATTCCCTTCCTTTGGGTTCTCATTAGTGTTACTCATTTTCCAGGAGCTGTTGGACCCTCAATCTGAGTCATGTGAGGATCCCCTGGCAGCACCCTCTCCTGGCACTCTGGCCCTGCCCACAGCACCAACAGGGCCATGATAAGTAGCAATGAGCAGAGGCTCAGACATGCGTGTCCAGGCCCTGGGTGGTACCATCTGCACCATGGCCTGGTGCCCTGATCTGACCCGCCTGCAGCTATTAGCCAAGCGGCAGGGGCTGGGGCAGCACCTGGTGCCCCCTTCCCCCGGCTCCAGGAGCAGTGCCGCTGCTCTTGGGGTGCCCTTCTCCCCAGCCCACTGGCCTGGCTAGCGGGGGTCTGGGTCACACTCCGGCCAGGGCAGTCCCTCCTGAGATTGCAACTCCAGACAGGCAGGCCCTGCCGCTCACCAGGCACTGGGTCTAGGTGACTCAGGGCTGGGATGGAACATCCCTGTCCACACACCTGGGAACAGGGAATCACTGCCCCGGCCAAAGGGGCAGGGATACGGGTGGGATCCCACTACCCTGAGGGCAGCTCCAGGGTGCCTGACGGGGACCAGCCTGTATCCTTGTGCCCCTGCAATGGCTCAGGGCAACTGCTGGGGGGAAGGACCTGCCTGGATTCCCATCACCAGCTGCCCTGGCATATGAGTCAGCGTGTGGGAAGCCTTGGCCTGGGGGCTACTTGTGTGGGGCAGGAGCTCCCCCACAGCTAGTGCTCCTTCCCTGCCCCCCCCACAGCGCCCCCTGCTGGGAGGGGCTGGAGTAGCTGGGACCTCCCCCACAGCCAGCGCTCCTGCCCCACACACCACAGTGCCCCCTGCTAGGAGAGGCTGGGGCTGGCATAGCTAGGAGCTCCCCCCATGTCCAGGGCTCCTGCCCTGCTCCCCACAGTGCCCTCTCCTGAGAGAGGCCAAGGCTGGAGTGGCTGGGAGCACCCCACACACAGCCAGCGCTCCTGCCCCACACACCACAGTGCCCCCTGCTAGGAGAGGCTGGGGCTGCTGGGAATTCAGTGTATTTCTGAGACAAGTGCAGGGGAATGGGGGGCTGAGCAGCCTTTGGGCCGTGCTGCAATGAGATCCTGTTGGCCAGGGATGCTGGCACCCCTGGAGGCGAGGCAGGGAGCTGGCGTTAAAACTGACTGGCCTTCAACTCCTAGCCATGGATCCTAATGCTGGGACCTTGCATTCCAGGGGTCAGGGCAGAGGGGCCAGGGGGCCGGCTGGAGCCCTGGGCTCAGACGTGTTGTTGGCCAAACCCACCTAGAAACCCCAAGGGGGCTGTCGCTCTGGTTTCAGCCCTGCGGGGGTGGGGGGAGCTGTGGATCCAGGGCAGCCGCCACCACAGCGGGGAGCCCATAGAGAGCTGGACAAAGGTGCCGGCTATAGGGGTGCAGCAGGAGACATGCCCCCTGCCAGGCCCCGCCCCACTCACCCCCAGCTTTCCCCCCCCCCCCCCCGTATCTTTCAGGCCGAGTGTATGAACTTCATCAAGATCCTGCACCTATACAACCGCACCCACCTGTATGCCTGCGGCACGGGCGCCTTCCACCCCGCCTGCGCCTACGTGGAGGTTGGCCAGCGCATGGAGGTAGGGCCCGGCGGGCACTGGCGGTACCCCTGCTAAGGGACAAGTGTGAGCCGCCCTCCCAGCCCCAACCCCCAGGGCATCCCCTGCCCGCCACCTGCCCTGCGGGGGGGGGGGGCGGGTTCTGTTAGCAGCCTGACCCCAGACCCGCCCTCCCCCCAATCGCTGACGTGCTTCATTCCTTCTCTCCAGGAGCCTGTCTTTAAGCTGGACCCTGCAGCCATGGAGGATGGCAAAGGGAAGAGCCCATACGACCCACAGCACGTGGCCGCCTCGGTGCTCGTGGGTAAGAGCCATGACCCTGAGCTGGCACGGGCAGGCCTCCTTATCGTCTGCTGGGCCCTGCTGACTGCCACCTGCCCCTGCCCCTCCCCCACAGCGCCCCCTACTGGGAGATGCTGGGGCTGGAGTAGCCGGGAGCTCCCCCCCACAGCCAGCGCTCCTGCCCAGCTCTCCACGGCGCCCCCTGTGGGCAGAGGCTGGGCTGCCTCAGGCACTGCAGGCTCGTGCCCTCTGGGGGGGTGCTGAGGGCGAGATGCCAGTTCTGTGCAGAGCCAGGACACAAGAGCCCCTGTTGGTCATCAGGGACTGTCCCCGCTGAGGAATCTGAGCCTTGAACTCACCACTGAGCTGTGGGAGGGGAGTGAGCAGGGCCCAGGCTGTGGGAGCCGGGGATTCACTTGTTAACCCTCCTAATCCCCCGGGGGTGCCCCTGTAAATTCCCCACCGCCACCAACAGTGACGTCTGGTGAGGGGGGTGAAGTGGATCCCTTGGCTGTCTGAGGAGCAGGACACCCGGCCTTTCCCCTGCCAATGGGGTGAGGTAGGCAGGAAGGGCTGAGCAGGCCCGTGTTTAATGCCCCCCACCTCTCTGATCCCTGCCCCAGGGGAGGAGCTGTATTCCGGGGTGGCCACCGACCTGATGGGCCGCGACTTCACCATCTTCCGCAGCCTGGGGCTGCGCCCGTCCATCCGCACCGAGCAGCACGACTCCCGCTGGCTCAACGGTCAGTGCCAGGGCTCAGGGGGTGTCTAGGGGGGGAGGCCAGGCCTTGTGGGTCCCCAGGAACATAATCCTGTTGCTGCCCAGGGGCCGATCCCTCGGCTCGAGGATGCTGGGCCGCGTCCTGAGTGTGGTGAGTTTGGCAGCCTCGGCCAAGCTCCTAGTGAATTTCACTCCCTGTCCCAGGGCCTGCTCTGACCCAGCCTCCTGCGAAGTGGGTGGGGGAGGCTCCCAGATCTGAGCATGCCAGTCACTGGGCACAGGTGGGAACAGCAACATGAGGGGGAGGCAGAGGCAGGCCCTGAGTGTCTGTCTCTGGGGGGAGATTTCAGAACTTGGGGACAGGCTTGTGTTCTGTGCTCCTCCTGATTACTGGGGGCCCTGTATCCCTGCTTGTCCCCCCTTGTGCATGCCCCTGATTGGGGGTCATTTCCCAAAGGCTGAGGGGCACCGGCAGGGCTCTGGGAGGGAGCCCAAGGCTGGAATAGTAGGGGCTGCAGGTTGGGAGTTAGGGGCACTGGCAGAGCTGGGGGAAGCCTAGGGCTGGGATAGCAGGGGCTGCAGGGTGGGAGTGAGGGACACTGGCAGGGCTGGTGAAGAAGCTTTCCCAGCCCTAATCCTGTGGGCAGCCGTGCTCTGCTCATCCCCTTTGGCATTTCGCTGACCCACCCTCTGAATCTCACCATCTGTCATGCTGGGATAATGAACTCATAGTCCTGCAAGAGCTTCTGGCCTCATTCACCCTTGGGAGGCCTCATTCCCACCCCTCCCCAGGCCATGCCTGGCCCTGGGATTCTCTCTCAGCTCTTCCCCAGCATCCCCATCCCTGCAGACAGCGGCTGAGGGGACTGCCAGGCTGGGGCTGCCATGGGCCCTGCCCACGCCCTGCCCCAGCCCTGTTCTGCCGAGAAGGTGCCATCACCTGGAAATGGGCAGCACCAAGAATAGCAGAGCCCCTAGGAGTGGCTCGAGATCAACCTGAGACAGTGCAGTGACCTGGCACCCCCAGGCTCTGCCTCCCAGGGCACCAGAGCTGGGCTGGACTGGGTGCAGGAATTGCCAGGCAGAGCTGTGGCAGGGAGCCCAGGGCTGGGATAACAGGGGGCTGTGGGTTGGGACTGAGGGGCACCAGCAGAGTTGTGGGAAGAGCCCAGGGCTGGGCTAGCAGGGGGTAGAGCTGGGGGGTGGGGCTGGGCTAGCAGGAGGTTGGGGGACTGCGGGTCGGAACTGCGGAGCATGACCCGTCTGCCCCGTACCCACTCTTCCTTCTCTCTGGCCCTGGACCCGCTCTCATGGCTGGGCTGACTCTCCCTGTGGGAGCTGGTGGATCTAGGCTGCCACCTAGTGGTGTGTGACTGCAGGGCCCCCTTTGAGTAGGGGGCACTTGTGGGGTGATGGAGCTGGGGCAGGGGACGGTCTGGCTGCGTGGGCATGGGGAGCCCCCCAGCTGCGCATTCCAGGGGCAGGGGGCTGAGCACGGCCAGTTGTACCCAATCACAGGCTGGTCTGGCTGGCCGGGGTGGGTCCCCGATGTGGCACGGGCGAGGGCGGTACTGGGGGAGCCCTGAGCTGCCTGTGGCAGGGCAGCTACCGCGGGGGCAGCATGTGGGTGCCCTCCAGCCTCCCCCGAACCCTCCCAGACAGGCAGGGGACCTGGGCTGCATCTCCGACCCCAGGTGCCATTCCCTGCCGAGCCAGTTTCAGGCAGCAAAGACCCCACCCATGGCACTGGCCGTGGGTCCTCCCTGACGATCAGGGCAGGGCCTGGCTGATCCCCTGGCAGTGCAGAGCCCATGTGGCCCTGGCCTGGCTCAGGCTGTTAGCTTCACCTCTCGGGAAGGGAGAGCTGGGGGCTAGAGCAGTAGGGGTCAGGACTCCTGGGTCCCGTTCCCTGCTCTGAGAGGGCAGTGTGTGTAATGGTTAGAGCAGTGGAGACAGGGTGTCAGGACTTCTGGATCCTATTCTTTGCCGTGCCACAGATTCACTGGGTAACATCCCTTCTCTGTACCTCGGTTTCCCCCTGTGTCGGCCAGGGGTAGGGCACTGCGCCGCGTGGGTTGGCACGTAGGTTGGGTAGCAAAGCGCTGGCAGCCCCGACTGGGCCGAGTGCAGCCGTTACTCGCTCTACTTTCTGCCTGATCGCCTGTGCTGGATGGCATGGGTGCCTGGTGCTCGCCCTGCCTGACCCTCCCTCCCTCCCCCGGTTCTGCCATGCCCAGAGCCCAAGTTCGTGGACGTGTTCTGGATCCCGGAAAGCGAGAACCCGGACGACGACAAGATCTACTTCTTCTTCCGTGAGACTGCGGTGGAGGGGCAGCAGGGGCTGGGCAAGGCCAGCTTCGCCCGCATCGGGCAGATCTGCAGGGTGAGTGCTCCCATGCCCACCCAGCCCCGCTGGGACAATGGGGCTGGTCCCTTTCCCTGCACCCCTGGGGGGGCCGGGAGGGATGGGTGTCACCCCATCTGTGCTCTGCCTGCACAGCAGCGACACTGGGGTTGGAGCCGAGCCTGCCTGGCATTTGGGCAGCGGCTCTGCCAGCCAGGCCGGTGGGGTCGTTCCCCGGCTGTGCTGGCAGGAGCCCCACGCTGGGGACAGCTCAGTCGTGCTCTCCCATGCCACCGCGGCAGGTCCGGCCCGGAGATGGGGAGTCCACCGTCTGTCATGTCCCGGGACGTCCTGGTGGGTGGAGACGGGGACGTTGAGCCAGGAGCTCCCTGCATGCCCCCTGCCCGGCCCCCTCTCAGCCTGTCTGTCCGGCCCCACAGAACGACCTGGGCGGGCGGCGGAGCCTGGTGAACAAGTGGACGACGTTCCTGAAGGCCAGGCTGGTGTGTTCAGTGCCAGGCAGCGACGGGGGCGACACCTTCTTCGACGAGCTCCGTGAGCGGCGTGGGGCGGGCGCCAGCTGCAGGGCCACTGACTGGGGTGGGGGGCGCTCTGTGCCTGGACGGGGATGGGGTGTGTGGGGAAGCTACACGCTGGTGGTGGTGGCGGGGGGGCTGGTCACGTCAGGCGGGGGAGGTATTGCTGTGCACCCTGGCTGGGCAACAGGGGCCTGGGTTTGATCAGTGACCCGCACTCACAGGTGACGTCTTCCTGCTGCGGACGAGGGACACACGGAACCCCCTGCTCTACGCCGTCTTCTCCACCTCCAGGTACAGTGGGGCCCCCCCAATACCTGCCCCTGCCAATGCCCAGCCCCCCAGATCACCTGCCCCCCCCCCAGCTCACCTGCCCCACTTCTCAGAGCCCCTGCCCCCCCACATGTCCGTCCCCCTACCTCGCTCTCCTGCCAGCCAGCTCCGAACTGACCCCTCTGCTCACCCAGGGCCCCCCTCAGCACACCCAGCCCCCTCAGCCAGTTCATCCAGCCCCACAGTGCATCTGTCCCCCCAGCTCGCCCATGCCCCAGCTTGCCTATCCCCCCAGCCAGCTCCACGCTACCCCTCCATGGACCCCTCACCAGAGCACCCACAGGTTCTGCAGCTGGGCCTGGTGTAGGGAGGCGCTCAGGGCCAGGGACCCCTCATCCTTCCCCTCCAGCCCCATGCCCACTCTGACCCTCTTCTCCCTGTGCCCCTTGCCCTTCCCCCACCTCAATGCCCTTTTGATTCCAGTGCCCCATGCCCCCCTCACGCCCTTGCCTGTTGCTTTCCCCACAGCTCAGTGTTTAGGGGCTCCGCCGTCTGCCTGTACAACATGCACGACATCCGCCGAGCCTTCCTGGGGCCCTTCGCTCACAAGGAGGGGCCCAACTACCAGTGGGTGTCGTACCAGGGCCGCGTGCCCTACCCTCGCCCGGGCATGGTATGTGCTGCGGGCCCCAGCTGGCTGGGAGGGACGTGAGGCACAGGGCTCCCCCTGCAGCCAGTGGGGATCAGGCCCCCCCACACGGCGTCATCCCTCAGCGGGGCTGTGTGGCTGCCCGGCCCCTTGATACCTGCCCCTCCAGCCCTGCATCCTGCCCCCATCCTAGACCCCTTGAGCCCCATGGCCCCTATACCTGAGCACGAGGCCTGGTGCCTCGGCGCTCACACACAGCTCTGCCAGCCTGACCTGGGGGGAAAGTCCGTCCTGCCCCCGCCCAGAGGCCTGTGGGGGCAAGGGGTGGCCAGCTGTGAGAGGGGCCTGGGCAGGGGGGAAGGCTCAGCGGCTGTCGGTGCCCTGCAGGAAGGGCTGTGCCAAGTCTCAGCACCAGTGGATCTGGGAGGGTAGGATGGGCGCTCGATGCCCAGCGCAGAGCTGGTTCATTGACCAAAACATCCCCCCACGCCTCCCAAAGGGAAATGACTGAGCTGGCTCTGACCAAGGGGCCCGGAAAGGATGAGCCACAGGGGCTGCGGGTCCGGAGTGAGGGGCACCAGCAGAGCTGTGGGGGAAACCCGGGGCTCAAAGAGCAGGGGGCTGTGGGTCGGGAGTGAGGGGCACCGGCAAAGCTGTGGGGGGAACCCGGGGATGAGAGGGCAGGGGGCTGCGGGTCGGGAGTGAGGGGCACCGGCACAGTTGTGGGGGAAACCCGGAGCTCGGAGGGCAGGGGGCTGTGGGTCGGGAGTGAGGGGTACCGGCAGAGCTGTGGGGGAAACCCGGAGCTCGGAGGGCAGGGGGCTGTGGGTCGGGAGTGAGGGGCACCGGCAGAGCTGTGGGGGAAACCCAGAGCTCGGAGGGCAGGGGGCTGTGGGTCGGGAGTGAGGGGCACCGGCAGAGCTGTGGGGGAAACCCGGAGCTCGGAGGGCAGGGGGCTGTGGGTCGGGAGTGAGGGGCACCGTCAGAGCTGTGGGGGAAACCCGGAGCTCGGAGGGCAGGGGGCTGTGGGTCGGGAGTGAGGGGCACCGGCAGAGCTGTGGGGGAAACCCGGAGCTCGGAGGGCAGGGGGCTGTGGGTCAGGAGTGAGGGGCACCGGCAGAGCTGTGGGGGAAACCCGGGGCTCAGAGGGCAGGGGGCTGTGGGTCGGGAGTGACGGGCAGCAGCGTCTCATGTGCAGTGGCCAGTGCCCCGGGTCCCATTTTCCCCAGCTGACCTCGCCACTCTCTGCCCCCTCAGTGCCCCAGCAAAACCTTTGGCACCTTCAGCTCCACCAAGGATTTCCCCGACGATGTGATCCAGTTCGCCCGCAACCACCCGCTCATGGCCAACCCCGTGCTGCCACACAGCCAGCGGCCCGTCTTCCTGCAGACCAGCGGGGACTACACCTTCTCCCGCATCGCCGTGGACCGGGTGACGGCCGCCGACGGGCACTATGATGTCCTCTTCATTGGCACAGGTGCACCCACTGCCCCTCCCGGAGCCCGGTCGCTCCTGCCAGCCCCAGATTTCCCTGGAGCTGTCATGGGCGGAGCCCGGGACCTCTAATGTTCTGCCCGTGCCACACATGCCCAGTGAGCGCCAGGGCTGCCCTCCGCTGCCCTCCTGCAGCGCAGGGAGCTGGGCATGTGGCGAAGTGCAGGGACAAATAGGGGAGCGACAGTGGCTCAGTGACTGGGATTCTGTTCCCTGCCCTCGCACTGGCCTGCTGGATGAGTCCCTCTCCCGCTCTGTGCCTCAGTTTCCCCTCGGTAAAATGGGGATAATAATACTGCCCCGGCCTGAGAGCTGTGGGGGCTGAGAAGAAGGGGATTCTGCCGTCCTTGCTCATGCTAAGCCATGACTGTGACCCCTTCGCTTCCCTGGGACTGCCTTTGCCAGTCAGGGCCCCCTTCTCTCGGTGCCCACGTACAGATCTGGGAGGCTAACCCTGAGCAGTGGGGTCCTGGGCCTGCGTCTCTTTCCAGTCGGGTGTGAGTGTGTGGGAGCTGCCCAGGGATGGGACATCTCAGCTGTGGATGTTACCATGCCCTGTCACCCCTTTCCCCCTCCCTCCCCCCCCGGCAGATATTGGCACGGTGCTGAAGGTGGTCTCGGTGCCCAAGGAGAGCTGGCAGAACATGGAGGAGCTGCTGCTGGAGGAGCTGCAGGTGTTTAAGGTAGGACAGTGGGCAGGGGAGGGAGGTGCCGGGGGCCTGATTTCCCCCCTCCCCTCCCCCCACACACCTGTCTTGTTGCAGGCTGGCACAGTCGTGCCCCCTCACCCCTCTTTCTACCCCTCTTCCGTGCTTGAGAGCTGGCGAAGAGCAACCTGAGCCATGGGCTGGAACTACTTTGCCTCCATGTATCCCTTCCCTCTTCCGGGCGCTAAAGGCGGGTGCCACATACTAATGAGCTGGGGGCCTCAGCCCCAGGGGAGCAGTGGCCATGTGGCAACCAGCCCCTCCCCCCAGCAAGGTGTGTGACTGGGTGCCTGCCACATGGGCCCGTCCCCCTCTGCCCACGTGGGGTGGGGCCGGCGGTGCCATGGGCAGGCAGCCCTGCCCGTGCCCCTGCCACCCACGTTAACCCAGCATCGCCAGCCTGACCCGACAGCTGGAGCCAGGATTCCTGAGTTCTATCCACGGTCCCACCATTCTGTGCTCTCCGGTGCATCATGTGGCCTCTTGGCGCCTCGTCCGTGGAGCGGGTCAATGGAGCTGACACCTGCCCCCAGAGAAGTACAGTGAGACCTCCCCCCGGGCATGGTCTGGACAGACAGGCAAAGTACCAAGCACCAGGCTATGCCAATCTGCCTGGGCTCCCCCTTAATGAGCTTTGTGCTCTGTTTGTCTCGGCAGGATTCATCCCCCATCACCAGCATGCAGATCTCGTCCAAGCGGGTGAGGAGCCCAGTGGGCACGGGCAGCATCTGAGAGGGTTGGATGGGAAGAGATGTGGGGCGGGGGGGGAGAAACAGCTGTGGGATGTGCTGGCTGTGACACTGTGCCAGGGTGCTGGCTGTGGTGCTGTGCCAGCCGAGCTAGGGTGCCAGCCGTGGCTGGATCCAGGGCAGACACTGTACCCATCTGTGTCTGTACAGTCCCTCGCACCCAGTGCCCCAGAGCCAGCCATTGTAATAACAAGGGTAGGG
The DNA here is from genome assembly GCF_965140285.1 of Lepidochelys kempii. Taxonomy (NCBI): domain Eukaryota; kingdom Metazoa; phylum Chordata; order Testudines; family Cheloniidae; genus Lepidochelys; species Lepidochelys kempii. Next base: position 48,401,017 of record NC_136386.1, on the reverse strand, counting down.
CCTGCTGGGGATTAGCGCCGTATTCTGGCACAGCGTTGTCCTTGCACCACTGGAGACCGAGGAAAAGTAGTTCCGAGTATAGGGGCTGGAGGAGGTGTAGGGAGACCGACCCACGTGTCGGCCCATTACTTGGAGAGCTTGGGGTTGCCCTGGTGACACGTCCAGGACAACCAGTGCGGGTGGGTGCTGGGCTGGGCAGCCGTCTGCCCCTCCCCCAGCTGGTGCACTGTGCCGGGGTCCTTGCTGCAGTCTCGACGGCTGTCCCTCGGCCTCATCCCCTGCAGGAAAGCTGGGCTGGCCCTGACCCGCCTTGACCCGAATGCCCCCCAGATGCCCTGGCGTGGGCATCCAGTGAGTGAGGCTGGGCACTGTGGCCGCCCCATCCCAGGGGAAGATTCTCCCCTCCTTTCCCCAGGCTGGCACCTCCTTAGACGTAGGCCCCATGGTGGCAGTGACATCCTGACCACGTGCTGTGTGGGCACTTTCCCGGGGATGCAGGGCCTTGGCATGCGCCCAGGTGCTGGATCCGCCCCCAACTGTCTGGCCTTGCCTCTCCAACAGCAACAACTCTACGTGGGCTCCCCGACGTCCCTCTCCCAGCTGCCCCTGCACCGCTGCGGGATCTATGGCAAGGGCTGTGCCGAGTGCTGCCTGGCCAGAGACCCCTACTGCGCCTGGAACGGCACCAGCTGCACCCGCTACATGCCCAACACCAAGAGGTACGGCCCCTTCTACTCCAGCCACATGGGGCCCAGGGGCACCTCGCTCAGATCACTTCCTAGCTGCTCCTGTAAGCACTGAGCCATGGGGAGGATGTCATGGGACCGGAGAGGATGTCGGGGGACTGGGGAGAGGCATGCAGGGGGTACCGGCTGCATCAGAGCCCCCCCCCCCCCCCACGCTGCAGGGCTTGGGGTAACATCTGGGGTAGGGTTGGCGCTGAGATGATCTTGTGCCAGCCTTATCCTGGGGCTAGGTGAAGCGGTAAGATCCAGCCCGGGGCAGGAGACCTCTGTTCAGTGCCACAGGCTCCCAGGGTGACTTTGGCCTCAGTTTCCCCATCTGTACAATGGGGAGAAGAGCCTTGCCCTGCTGCCCAGGGGTGTGTGAGGGGAGCGACATTAAACAGCGTGAGGCACCCAGATGCTAGGGTGATGGGGGGCCTGGTAGGGACCTTGGCGCTGCCAGCAGTCAGCATGCCAACAGACTGTTCAGGACAGCGACAGCCCCTCGTTAGGGACTGACAGGAGCGACGCCCTGGTCCCGTGTCGCAGAGCTGTGGGGCTCTGCACCCAGGGTCCAGCAGGGCGCCCGGTGTAGGGTGCTCCTGGCGGGTGCTGGGGGAAGGGGGCTTGCTCCCCAGGCACTAGGAGAGGCTGCCAGAGCCCTTGTGCTCCTCAGAAAATGTACGTCCGTCTCTCCGTCCCCTGCTGTGCCCCACCCTGACCTCTCTCCCCGCTCCCCCCTACAGGCGTTTTCGACGACAGGACGTCCGGAACGGGGACCCCAACACGCTGTGCTCTGGAGGTCAGTGTGCCCACTCTCTGCCCCCAGGGTACCAACTCAGCCCTTAGCCCCCGTCTGCGTGCCCATCCTCCCAGAGAGAGAAGTGCCCAGGCAGGACCACTGCCACTCGCTCATGTGCCGCAGGATGTGGGGCGGGGCGCTTCCCCTGCTCACATGCCTGACATGAAGAGAAATGGGCACCGGTCATGAAGAGAAATGGGCACATGCCTGACATGAAGAGACAGGACCTCAGCACAGACGCCTGGGGGGTGCTAGTTTATGCCCACTGCGTGGCCCATGGCTCTGGTGTATGCCAGCCCCACTCTTCCTGTCCCATCCACCCTGGTGCATTCGCTTGTGCCTGCTCCATGCCACGTGGCCCAAAGGCTCGGGCACGTTTGTTTGTGCCAGCCCCATGGCCTGGCTGCCCCCGTGTTTTTCCCGTGCTCACGCTCTCGGTGGCCTGTGCCCGGCAGATCCACACCGGAGCAGCGTGCCGGAGAAGAAGCTGTATGGGGTGGAGGGCAGCAGTGCCTTCCTGGAGTGCGTGCCCAAGTCCCTGCAGGCCCGGGTGCTGTGGACCTACCAGAAAGCCAGCAACACCCCGAGGAAGGAGGTACAGGGCCCCTCACCCCCAGGAGACAGGCTGCTCGGCCTGACCCACATGCTGCATTGATATGGGGGCATCAGGCTGGCTGTGCCCAGGCTGGTCAGAGCCAAGAGAGACAGGCTGGCACCTATCATACCCCAGGATCCTGGATCCCTGTGCCCTCCTGGCTGGGCTCCAGCTCCCCACTCCCATCCTCTGCCCCTTCCCACCCCACTCACTGCTGCATATGCATGATGCATGGCCACCCCCAGCCAGACCCCTCCCGGCTGCATAGACTCTCCGGCCCCACCACCTCACTCTTCCCTCCTGATCCCTCCCTGGCGTGAGGACACCCAGTCCAGCCTGGCCCTGCCCTGAGCAGGGGGGACCGGGAATAACTGCCCGGACCCATCCTTCCCCTGTGCCATCTCAGAGTCAGCTCCAGCTCTGAACCACGCTCTCGGCACATGTCAGGCATCTCTTTGCCCTGATGCCCCCTCGGCCCATCCCTGCACAGCAGCACTGGCGCAGCCCATGGCCCGCTAGCAGCGAGCCCTGCCCCCAAGCTACCCAGACCCTCCTGGGAGGCCAGGGTGGTGCGCTGAGGCACTGCACTTTGGCCCTGGCGCCGGCCCTGCTCCCCCGGCTCCAGCTCTGCCTTGTCTCCCCGGGCCCACAGGTGCAGCTGGATGAGCGGGTGCTGCAGACGGAGCGGGGCATTCTCCTCCGCAGTGTGGCACGCAAGGACACCGGGCTTTACCACTGCCAGGCCACGGAGCACGGCTTCACCCAGACCCTCCTGCGCCTCTCGCTGGAGGTGATTGGCGCCCGGGAGGAGGCACCTGCCGAGCCAGCCAGCAGCAAGCTGTGGTACCAGGATTTCCTGCAGCTGGTGGACCACCCCAACCTCAGCACCATGGACCAGGTCTGCCAGCAGCTGTGGGGCCGCATGAGCCACCAGCCCAAGAAGAAGCTGCCCCTGCCTTCCCCGCTGAGCATCCAGGCCAAGCCCCACAAGTGGAAGCATGTGGAGGAGACGCGAAAAGCCCGCAAGCGGCGCACACACGAGCTGCCCCGCGCCGAGAGGGGACCCCGCAGTGCTGCCGCCTGGTGACCTGCCGGACTCCTGCTAGGAGGCAGGGGAGGGTGGGGTGGGGAGGGGGGAGACCGGCGAGCCGAGCTGGCCATGGGTCCCCTCCATGTGTAGCTAGGTGGGGGCGGCCGCGCCCTTGAGACAACCTTCTCCCCTCTAGGCGTGGGGGAGCCCCCGGGGCCTGCCCCACAACCAGAGAGGGGGGCCCAGGCCTCAGACCATAGGCTTTGGGAGGCCAGTGCGACAGGAGCAGGGGCCATGCACCATCCAGACACTGAAGAGGCCTCCTGGATCCAGCCGTGCCTCAGCCTGGATTGTCCCCTGTGAGGCAGATCAATCCGCATGGGACTGTTTTTGTTCGATTGGCCCTCGGCCCCTGCCCAACGTCCTTTAACCCAGCCCCCTCCGGAGTCGGGAACCTCCCAGAGACAGCTCCCCACACACCCCTGTTTGGCGTGCGTTGGGGGGCAGGGAGGCCGGTACCTGGGTTCCCCCGGCTCCCCTGGGGACATGACCACTGTTGTATTTATTAACAGACTGTTACTGATGAATGTAAACCCGCCTCGGGCTACACCCCAGCCCCCAGTGGATGGAGGGGCACTGTTCTGGTCTTAGATACATGGACACGTGCCTGGCTGGTGGCTTTTGGGACGGGCGCATGTGGTCCCATGGTGCAGTGGGGGCGGGGGGGAGTGCAGCAGGCAGGAGATCAGAGCCCAAGCCTCTCCCCTCACTTGGGACACTCCCTGATTAGAAATAGGGGCAGGGTGCCCACCCAATGAGGCAGCATAGGAGAGATAACCATGTGGCCGGGAAGGCTCCAGCTTCCTGCAGGGTTGGGGGAAGTAGGGGAGAGTGGTGCGGAATGGGAGAGTCGCTGTGTGGCCAATGCCCCAAGTCTTTGGCCCGATCCCAAACCCAGGGAGAACTGATCCATGGCCCCTGGGGAAGCATGGGGCATGCTGGGCAGCCAGCTGGCCCTGAGGCCTGAACCACAGAGTGCTTCCCCATGGCCGCCATCCCAAAGCTGGCTCTGTGAGATGGGAATAACCGCAGGCCTTGTGGAAGTGGGATGTGGGTCCAGACCAGGCACTTTCAGCCCGGCTCTGGCAGTGTCCAGCGGCCATTTCTGGCTGCTGGCTGTTTGTGTGGCTGCGCTGAACGGGTGAGCCCATCGCAACTGGCCTCCCTTGTTGGGTGTCCCCACCGGAAGCCTGAGGCCTGTCTGGGGATGGAGAGCAGCTTTTGCCCAAGAGGGGGGTGGGTGAGGGAGCTGCCCTGGGTGGGTGGAGGCGGCTTTCCCAGCTGCTCCTGGCTAGGGACAAAGCATTTCAGCTCCAGGCTGCGTCCATGCAGCGCCTTTCGCCAGCTGGGTAGCGCAGCGGGCTTCAGGTGACCGGGGCTCCACCACTGCCCTGCCGGGGGACCTTGGGCAAGTCCCTTCACCTCTGTACCCACTCCTCCCCCCAGCCATGAGGCCAGGGGAACAGCCAGCGCATGGAGAGCAGTCACCGAAATGCTCCAGGTACAAGCTGCATGTTATGACATGAAGCCTGAGCCCTGGCTGACCATGCCCACACAGGATGGAGTGCATGGCTCAGTGGCCACAGCTGAAGGTCATCAAAACAGGGCTTCTCCCCCAAGGACCAAATTTCAGCCCAGATCTACAGAGGTATTTAGGCTCCTAACTCCTGTTGTAGTCAATGGAAGTTAGGCTCCTAAAGACCTTGAAGGACCTGGCCCTTGGGTGGGTATGTCAGTCGCGTAGCAGCTTCAAAACCTACCAGCCTGAGTCTCCTGCTTTTCCTCTCCCCTTTGGGGGTGACGGACTGACCCCTCTGTGGAGACGCAGGTAAGCGAAGAGAAAAGCGCTGCTTACGCCTTCAGGAGCCGGCTTGTGTGGATGCGATCTCCACTGCGCCGATGGGAGAAAGGCGAGGCAGGAAAATAGGAGGTGGAAAGAGAAGGAAGGAGGTGGTCGCAGACCGGGCGGGCCAGTGCAGCCCTGGTGCTCTGAGCTCGGCTTGGGTGCAGGAGAAAAGGGGAGCATGGCACGGAACTGGACCCAGCCCAGCGGGACTGTATTATATTAACACAATAAAAGCAATTGATGAACGCTTGTGCTCCTGGTTTTCTGAAATGGGCTGAACCTGCCCTGGACAGCGCTTTGCCCCTGCTACAGGTGCCTGAGCCACAGAGCCAGGCTGAGGAGCCTTGGCTACCAGAGCTGTAGTTGGCCAGGATCGAAACTGGGGTCTCGAGAGTTAGGAAGCAGGTACCTTTGGTGGAAGCTCCTGGGCTCTAGCCTGCTCAGCTGCTCTCTGGGGGCTGGACCAGCAGGCAGGTGTGTAGTAGTGTATGTGCAGCAGGGGGTGCTATTGTAGTGTGCAGATTTGGCCCGAATGGCATCCCTGGCCCCGGGAGGCGTGGGGAAGCAGGGCAGGGGGCAGGAAGCGAAGGGACACCCCAGGAGCGATGGCTGGCTGGATCCTGAAGCCTGCTCGCTGCCCAGGCTCAGTGGATGTGGTACCCATGCATGGTTGGTCCCAGTGGCTCTAGCAGGCCCCGCTTCGGCTGGCAATCCTCTCTAGATGTCTCCTCACAGGATAGGGTCATTGGAGTATGCGGTGTGACGGGTGCCTCTCCAGGGCTGGGATCGCACCAGGGGAAAGGAGGGGGTCACCAGCTCCTCTGCCCATCAGCCTGGAGGGCTTTGGGGAGGCTGGAGGCACCCCTCATAGCTGCCCCATCTCACCCATCACATCCCTGTGGGACTTCACACAGTACCCCTCACAGCTGCCCTGTCTCCCTCCAATGCCCCTCAGAGCCACCCCATCTCCCCCCAATACACTTCATAGCTGCCCCGTCTCCCTCCCACATCCCTGTGGGGCTCCCACAGTACCCCTCACAGCTGCCCCATCTCTGGCCATTCCCCTCACAGCTGCTCTCTCTTGCTGTACCCCCACCTTCCCCCTACAGCCCCATCTCCTCCCCTTGCCCTAGTCCAGTGCAGGTCCCCTAGCAGCACCCTGTCCATTTAGCCCCTCACCCCGGCCTTTGCTGCCTGGCCCTACTCTGGCCTGGGCTATTACCCGCACAAAATTCTGTTACTTACACACTCAAGGGCACCCACCTTTACCCAGTTCCTAGGGCTCAAGGCATAACCCTTTTAATTTAGGCACCCCCACCCTTTCCCAGTTCATAGGGCTCCAGGTGAAAATCACCTAACTTTACCCCTCTGTGGGCTCTGGGCTCTACTCCTCCATGGGCTCTGGGCAAATAACCTTTCCCTGTGGAGTCAGGGCTTAATCTTTTGAGGGTTTACAGGGTCTTTTACCAGTGAAAGTGCCTTACGCAGTAATATACCACTTAACCTCTGTTTATTAACAATCACCAAAACCAGACTGCACACGCTACACATAAAGTGCTCACCACTCCCAATAAGACAGATGAACTTTTCTTGATGGCCAGTCAGGATCAGGTCCATCTGGGGAACTCCAGTTTCTGCACAGTGTCATTGGTAGAGTATTCAGAGTAACAGCCGTGTTAGTCTGTATTCGCAAAAAGAAAAGGAGTACTTGTGGCACCTTAGAGACTAACCAATTTATTTGAGCATAAGGTTTCGTGAGCTACAGCTCACTTCATCGGATGCATACCGTGGAAACAGCAGCAGACTTTATATACACACAGAGAATATGAAACAATACCTCCTCCCACCCCACTGTCCTGCTGGTAATAGCTGATCTAAAGTGATCACTTTAGATCAGTTTGTGTGTGTGGGTGGGGGTGAGAAAACCTGGATTTGTGCTGGAAATGGCCCAACTTGATTATCATACACATTGTAAGGAGAGTGATCACTTTAGATAAGCTATTACCAGCAGGAGAGTGGGGTGGGAGGAGGTATTTTTTCATGCTTTGTGTGTATATAATAAGATCTTCTACACTTTCCACAGTATGCATCCGATGAAGTGAGCTGTAGCTCACGAAAGCTTATACTCAAATAAATTGGTAGAGTATTGAGGTCTGGCAGCTCTGATCTTTGGGGCTGCGTCCTGGAGTTGGTTCCCAAAGAACTTCCTTTTGGACCCGTTTGTATCGTGAAATTTGAGTCCTGTTTAGCTGTACCTTAACCAATCATTTTACTGAAATCTATCTAACCAATCCTAACATATTGTAACAAAATTCTCTCGACAATTATATCCCACCACCTTAATTAATTTACACCTAGCAAAAATTAATTATGTCACAGACAGAAACAATTAAAGAACCAGACAGAGACCAGACAGGTTAACAATAGGGAAGTGGGGACCATAATGACAAAACAATAAAGAAATGAGGCTTTCACAAACACAACTATTGAGAAGTGATTTCTTGACAGACAGAATGCTATTAAAGTAAGTTTTCTTTAGCCATCTTAAGATCTGTTTCTTTATCTGGTGACAGTGGGTACCATTAGGATGGGGGTCTCCTCCTTAACAGCTCGATATCACATTGTTTTAATGTAGTTTAGCTGGAATGTGAGGATGTGATTTTCTGCTTCTCAGCTAATGGCTGCTGTTGGGCTGCTCTTTTAATCTGGCTGCAGATGAAGGCCTTGTCCTTACAGGGCGGGGTGCCTGCGTGGTGACCTCTGGGTGGAGGGCGGGGTGGTGACTCACAGGGCAGGGCACAGCCCCGGCACAGCCCAGCCCAGGGCTGCACCTTGGGCTCTGTTCAGTTCCCCGTTTGCCCAGGCAGGGCTGTGCGGCCTCAGCTCCCTCCCAGCAGGACCTGGGCAGGATTTGGTTGCCCGCCCCCAGCTCACCTGGGGCATTGAGCGCTCTCCCCCTCCCCCACCCACCCCACCACTATCTGAGCCCTAGGATGCTCCCCGGCTACCTGGCTGTGAGACCTGGCAGCACCAAGGTCACCAGCTCCCAGGGACTAGAAGAGGGAGGAGCTGCCTGTGGCACTCACTGGCCAGTGCTGAGCTCTGTGGCTGGGAGGCAGCCCAGGCCCCCTGCCCTTCATAGAATATCAGGGTTGGAAGGGACCTCAGGAGGTCATCTAGTCCAACCCCCTGCTCAAAGCAGGACCAATCCCCAACTAAATCATCCCAGCCAGAGCTTTGTCAAGCCTGACCTTAAAAACCTCTAAGGAAGGAGATTCCACCACCTCCCTAGGTAACGCATTCCAGTGCTTCACCACCCTCCTAGTGAAATAGTGTTTCCTGATATCCAACCTAAACCTCCCACACTGCAACTTGAGACCATTACTCCTTGTCCTGTCATCAACCACCACTGAAAACAGTCTAGAGCCATCCTCTTTGGAACCCCCTTTCAGGTAGTTGAAAGCAGCTATCAAATCCCGCCTCATTCTTCTCTTCTACAGACTAAATAATCCCAGTTCCCTCAGCCTCTCCTCATAAGTCATGTGTTCCAGTCCCCTAATCATTTGTGTTGCCCTCCGCTGGACTCTTCCCAATTTTTTCACATCCTTCTTGTAGTGTGGGGCCCAAAACTGGACACAGTACTCCAGATGAGGCCTCACTAATGCCGAATAGAGGGGAATGATCACATCCCTCGATCTGCTGGCAAAGCTCCTACTTATACAGCCCAAAATGCTGTTAGTCTTCTTGGCAACAAGGGCACACTGCTGACTCATATCCAGCTTCTCATCCACTGTAACTCTTAGATCCTTTTCTGGAGCAGCCAGAGCTGTTGCATGCATGGGAGGGAACTGGGGGCAGGAGACACAAGGGTTGCGTCTCCTTTGCACTGTGGCCCTTTTCGGCCCCTCTGGCAGGACCAGGGGCTGTTATTGCTCACCCCCCACCAGGGCTCCCTGAGCTACCGGCACCTCCTAGCCCTGGGGCAAGCAGCTCGAACTGGCAGGGGGACAGGTCCCCATATGGCCCCAGAATGGAGGACAGTGCAATGGTGCTGTGAAGCCACCTCCCCTCAGTCCTGCGTGCAGGGACTCAGAAGATGGGCCTGGGGGACTGGGGCTGGAGCAGGAGTCTGAGCACGGGGTAGGAACCCAAGGGGCAAAGGGATGCCCAAGGGCCCGTTGCAGGGGCACCACCTGGGAGCAGCAACCAGCCTGGGCTCGTGCTGCCTGGCACCACCCAAGGCCTTACCATCCGTGATGGCTTCCCATGCACTGATCTCCACGTGTCTCCGTGCCAGGCCAGGGGCGATGCCAGTGCAGGTACGTCAGCCCTGAGCAGCACCCTGCACTGTGTGGGGGGATTGTGGGAGCTCCATCACTGGCCAGTCTTACACTCAGATCAGCTGGTTTTCCACAAGCTCTGCCCTGGACATCAGAGTGGGGCAGGACTCTGGCCTGTGACAGGGGCTGGGGGTCAGACTAGCTGATAGCAATGGCTCCTTCTGGCCTTGCAGTCTTTGACTTGCCCCTCTAGGGCCCCCCAGGACATTGCGGGGGCGGGGAATCACCGAGGGGCAGGTGTGCCCCAATCTTCCCCTTCCCAACTCTTTGGCCCTTCACGCCCAATCAGCATCAGGCTTGTAAGGCAGCCCCCTCCCCCCTCACGCGCTGGGGAGCTGAAAAGGGCCTCGGGCAGTGATGGCTGAGGCCTGGCTATTTCTGACCCACTCTGCATGCACATGAAATCCCCCCGGTTTGGCTCGAGCTCCGTGTCGCCCGCTCTCCATTGGGCAGCACTGCTGGGAGCTTTGTGCTGCTCCTTGCAGCTGGTGACATAATCTGCACTGCTCAGTGTCCACTTCCAGCCAAAGCAGGCCAGGCTGCTTCCTTGTCGCCTTGTCACTCCCCCGCACCGCCCCAGGCCAGGCAGGCATGGGAACTTCCCATGCAGGGAAGAGATGGAAACCGAATCTGATGCCCCTGCCCGACTGCAAAGGAGTGATCCCTGGCTTCCAGCAGCAGCCCACATGGCCCCTCCCTTGTCACCCAGCTGGGCCTTTGCAGTTTCGTTTCTCTAGCAAATGGAAAATGAAACTTAGCAGATCATAACCGGGGAAATCCCTAGCTCCGCTGCTGCTAGTTAAGGTGGACTTAGGGAGCAGCTCGAAAGTGCTCGCCCGGGTGCTCCTCTGCCCTGGATCCCACACTGGGGTGCCGCTACAGGTGCCCCCCCTCCCCCAAATCCCGCAGTTCTTCCTTCAGCCAGGCTTGAAAATGCCCCTCAGCCAGGGGGCGGGTAGTCGCTGTCCAGGGCAAGGAGGAACCTCACCACCACTTAACCAGCCCTTTCATAAAGGAAGGGGCCGGCCTGGCAGGCTTGCTGCTGGAGACGAAGCGCAGCGATGGGGAGGCTGCCGTGAGGTTGCAGGCAGCCAGCTCCAGGACCCCCGCTGCTGCTCTGGGGTGTCCAGACAGCAGGTGGCAGAGTGACATTAATAAGACTCTGGGCTGGGGGTTCACGTCCCCCCCACCGCCCTTCATTTGGATCTCATTGATTCCTAGATTCCAGGGCCAGAATGGACTCTGCCCTCCTGTCCAGCACAGGTCAGCAACCCTGCCCTAAACTAACCCTGAGTGCAGCTCTGCCAGCAAAGCATCAGGTCTTGCTCTAAAAATGGCCAGGGATGGAGGAGCCACCAGCCCCCTTGGTACAGTGTTCCAATGGTTAATTACACTCTCACTCTCCCAGTTTACAGAGAGTCCCTGTGTCCCAGCCTGGGAGCATGAAACTGACACTGATGAGATCAGTGCCATAGAATATCACAGGGATGGAAAGGACCTCAGGAGGTCATCTAGTCCAACCCCCTTCTCAAAGCAGGACCAATCCCCAATTTTTGCCCCAGATCCCTAAATGGCCACCTCAAGGATTGGAACTCACAACCTTGGATTTAGCAGGCCAATGCTCAAACCACTGAGCTATCCCTCCCTCCCAGGTGGAGTGGGGGAGATAGATACTCAGGTTAGGGGCTGGCATGAAGGACAGCACCCCCAAGCAGGGCCTAGGGGCAGCCCCCTCCCAGGAATCCCAGCAGCTGGGGATGGAGGAAGTACGTTGGGCTGCCTCTGGAACTGGGGATGAGGACCAGCCCCCAGGCTTCTCTCCAGGCCCATGACCAGCAGGTGTCTGGTGGACAGTTCGAGTCCTGTAGCCCAGGCCACCTTAACAAGCTCAGTCTGACGCCATCCACGGGGGAGGAGATCAGCAGGGTTGGGCTGTGCCCAGGATGCTTAAAAGCAGCAGCAGCAGAGGAAGGCAGGGACAGGGAGCAAAGCAGCAGAGATGGAGCTGTACCAGGTGCCCGCCGGCTCGCTGGATGCCTGGATCGCAGAACATCTCCAGCCCAGCGAGGAATTCCGGCTGCAGGTGAAAGACACTGTCCGGAGGATCTGTGATTTTCTGAAGGAGATGTGCTTTGACGACATCAAGGTGTTCAAGACGGTGAAGGTGAGTCTGTTCTGGACCAGCTGCCGGTGTAAAAGAGCATGTCCGGGCTCCTTTGGTGCAGGCGAAAGTCTGCGTGCCTACGCTGTGATCAGGGCAAGCCTAAACCACCAGCCAAGGGATGCCGAAGAGGGCTCCCACTTACCGCTGGCTGCAGGGGGCATTATCCAAAATCCGCCCTGGCTTCCCAGTTGCCGGTGGGGTCAGGTAGGAACATAGGAGTTGCATTGTCAGGTCAGAGCAGTTTTAGCCCAGTAACCTGTCTCTGACACTAACCGACACCAGCTGCTTCAGAGGAAGGCACAAGAGCCCACTTCGTGGACAATTATAGAATTATTTGCCTATAGGGGAAGTTTCTTTCTGACTACAGGCTGTTAGTGGTCGGTTTATGCTCTGAAGCATGAGGGTTTGTCTCCCATGGACATTTCCCTTCCTGCTGAAAACAAGTAGGGATGTTCTAGTTATCCTTCCAATGTCTAATCCTGCGGAGAGGGCTGAGAAGCTCATGGCCTCTTTGAGCGAGTTCCACAGGTTAACTATATGCTGTGTCACAAAAAATACCTTTGAGCCATTTTAAATGTGTTGCCTTTTAATCTAGCATTATTAGACATCCAATTTTTCTTCTCTGAATCAATGGCTCTCAACCTTTCCCCTGTTGGGTCACGACCTTGTAATCAGCACTCCCTTTACCAAAAACAGGACAGGAAGTTTGCAAAACCTCTCCCCAGTCCCATTTATTATGTCCAGAAAAATTACACTAAAAGAGAGTTATTGAGATTGCAGCTCAAACATTAGGAAATGCCGGAGGGAAGGTGGCCTGTTTAACCTTAATTCGGCCCCATTGTGCATATGTATTACAATACAAGCTTTAATTACGTGATCACATATTATTTTTTCCATGGGACCCTGCCTCATTCAGTGCACAGGGTGGACTTGTTCTACGGGTGAATCAGGGCCAGGTAGTGAAGGAGACTGTTGTCTGTAGGACCCCTACAGACTTTGCAGCAGATGGAAAATGTGCAATGAATGGGGCAGGGGGTTGCAGAGAGAGAAAGGAAGGTCTCCTGGGTAAGACAGTTGAATGCTTCCCTGGAGAACTGGAGTCTATCCCTGCCTCTGCTACTGAGTTCCTGTGTCATGCTGGGCAAGTCACTTAACCCAAACTGTTCCCAAAGTGTGCATTCTTCATTTTTGGGGTGCCCAACTCAAGCCCTGGGCTCTGATTTGCAGAAGTGCTGAGTGCTCACAGCGGCGACTGAAGCCAACGGGAGCTGGGCTTTGTCCGTACAATGTTCTGTATAAATGCTATGTTATCTGTGGGGCTGGCCAAACTCTGACACATCTGTACTGCGCATGTGCAAAGGGAGATATTTCAAAGGTTCTTAGCTTGGTCAAAGTTGGGTGGATTTTGACGGGCATGGCAAAAGGCATAAGGCAAAAGGCTTATCCCTGAGACGCAGGCCACCCTGCTGCCAAATTTCAAGTCTCTGCCCCATAGCGTACGTGGGGGGCGTTAGACCATCTTCGGTGATCAGAATGGGATGCGGGGGGAGGGCACCCCAGCAGTGTACACTACAATACTGGATTCAATATTTCCTATTCCATCCTAACACTTCTGGTATGTTTCTGGCTGCCCAGCAGGGGCCGTTGTGCCTGAGGGGTGACCTGGCTGAGTGGGTGCAGGGGCATGGCCCCCATGCGGCTCAGCGCCCTGGGGTTGTTGAGAGGGCAGCGCAGTGAGCAAATGCTTCTGTTCCGTGGCAGGGCGGCTCCGCGGGGAAGGGGACAGCCCTGAAGAACAATTCGGATGCAGATCTGGTCCTTTTCCTCAGCTGCTTCTGCAGCTACCGGGACCAGCTGGAGAACCGTGCGACTGTGCTTGACACCATCAGGCAGAAGCTGAACCGGTGCCAACAGACCATCGCCTTCAGCATTGACGTGGAGGTTTCCCAGCCGAAGGAGAAGGGCACCTGCCCGCGCTCGCTCTCCATCATCATCCAGTCAAAGAGGAGGCGGGAATCCATCGAGGTGGACGTGCTCCCAGCCTATGATGCCTTAGGTAGGGACTGTATCCCTGCCCCTCAGTTCGGCCTCCAGGGATCCAGCAGGTTTGGGGGTACCCACTCCCCTCAATGTCCCCAGGGCTTATCCTGACAGAGCTCATGGAAATGAAGGTGCAGCCTGTGTATGGGACACGGGAATAGCCCAAGGCCCATTGGGACAGGACTCCCCTCAGATCTGTGTGGTGACCCTCCCTCCCCTCTCTCCCACAGGGCAGGTGACTCCTGGCAGCAAACCTTCCCCCCAGGTCTACGAGGATCTCATTCGGACCAGAGCCAAGCCCGGTGAGTTCTGCACCTCCTTCACCGAGCTCCAGAGGGACTTTGTGAAGCGTCGCCCGGCCAAGCTCAAGAACCTGCTGCGGCTGGTCAAGCACTGGTACAAAGAGGTGAGGTGCCCTGCCCTGCCCCAGTCACTGATACCCCCCTTGCTCCTTCTCACCGGGCCACCAGCCCTGGGGGATACCATTGTATGTTAATGCAGGTTCAGATGGAGAGCTCTACCGGCAACCTCCCACACTTTAAAACCCCCTGGAATAAAGCTACTCACTGGAGCCCCTCCACCTGCCAGGGCTGCTCAAGTCTTTCCAGAAGATCACTTTGCTTCCCATTATTTTGCTCCCAGGAGATGGTGGTCATCTCAGCTTAGGCTGGTCTTTCCTAGCTCACTTCTCTCCTGGATGCTCTTGGGTTGGGCTCTGGCGGCTGGGTTCAATCATCCCGTCAAAGGGCCCCAGGTGTCGCTGGAGGCAGGCAAGACACTGGACTAGATGGATCTTGCCCCTGATCCAGTCTCGCAAGTTTGCTGAGTCCCTCTCTAGCAGTCCCAGAATATCTGTCCAGATCACTGGTCCCCAAACTGTAGGGTACACCCCACCAGGGGTACACAGAGGAACATTAACTGTGGACATGGCAGGGCCTGGGACAGCCTCCACAGAGGGCATGGAGGGAGCGCCACCCAGCCCCGCTCTGCCTCCAGCTCTGCCCCCAACCCCATGGCTATGCTCCTGGCCGCAGCACCAGCCACAGCTCCGGCCATGGCCTTGGCCCCCGGCTCCCAGTTCCCACATGCGTGCAGACAGATTACATTACAGTTAAGGGGGGCGCGACATGAAAAGTTTGGGGAGCACTGGTTTCGATGGTTTCGGTCACTTTCAGGCAAGTGCTCACAAGATCTTCTGATCATGAACTGGACCAGAGGTTAAAGAACAGAATCGTTGACCACATTGAACAGTCTGACTGGGAAACAGTTTCCATTAAAAATCATTCAAAAACAAAACAACAATTAATATAGCAATACAGATAGATATAAATTCCTCATTGGAACTAAATTCTATAGCTTCATAACAAACACACACTCAAACATCCAGTCTCACATCTCTCGTCCTCTAATTGCAGGGCAAGCAATTGCACAAAGAGCAAATTTCAGATTATGATTTCACGACCTATTTGCTGCTCACTTGAGTGGAAATTACACTAGCCTGTCAAATGACACTTTACAGGGTCAGGGGAGAAGGATTTTCTTTATCCTAATAAACACCTGAAATGATTCAGTGCCTGATGCCACAGCCTGTGGGGACTTCACAACGGCAGTGGGAATAAAATGTGGAGCCTTCTGTTTCAGAAGCACGGACCTCTGCCACCTGAGCTAAAGGAGAATCCCCACCAGATGTTAGCAATATAGGGCCTTGACACACAACAGAGCAGGTCTGATTACATGCTCTCTCTCTCTCTAGCTAGTACATTACATCCTGGCTCCCATTCTCTGGCCATTGCTCAGTAGTTGAGTGTTGTGGTGAGCACAGGACATGGGCAGGGGAGAGGTAGCGGGAGGTCACCCACCTGACCATGCAGCAAGAGGGATTTGAGGGCCCTGTACCCCCACCCCATCCCGTGTCTCAGGCTGGCTTCCCCCCATCTCCTTAACAGCTTTCCAAGACGACGTCGGGCTTGCCCACCAAGTACGCCCTGGAGCTGCTGACCATCTATGCCTGGGAGAGCGGCACCAAGGGGGCGGAGAACTTCAGCACGGCCGAGGGGTTCCGCACGGTGATGGAGCTGCTGTGCCGGTACCAAGAGCTCTGCGTCTACTGGACCGAGTTCTACGATCTCCAGTCCTCCGTGATAGGGCCCCATGTCAAACGGCTGCTGCGGGAGCCGTGGTGAGACCCCTGCATCTGCTCCTCTCGTCTCTGCGCGGCTCGCTCACGTCCAGCTGCAGCTCGGCCTTCCTTCCTGCGTGGGAGGGAGGCTCTGTCCTACCCTGGGACACCCGAGCAGAGAACTGGCAGCTCTGCTCAGCATCTCTCAGCCCTGCCACCCCAGAGGCCCCTGCGGTTACACTCAGCACCAGCCAAGTAATACGGCCAGCCCAGCACGCGCTGCGCCACGTGTAGCCAGGTTGCCTCTGGGGGCGTTCGCCCAAGGGGAGCCCTGGCCCCATGGAGCTCACCGGCCAAACCCCATTAACTGAAGGGGGCAGGATTCCACCCGGCAGCACCCGTATGAGCAAGAAAGGGTTGGGGGCTCACAGCCTGGCACAGGTCTGTCCCCACTCCTCCACTGTTAGCCTGTGCCTCAGTTTCCCCCAGGGGCATGGTGGGGATGACGACACTGACAGGGTGAGAGCTCGCAAATGAGTGTGTGTGGTACCCAGCAACACCCCTGGGCTGGCATTAGAGTGCAATAGTACCACAGGGACTAGGGCAGCGGCTTCTCCAGCCCCTCAGCTGCCTGCACACTGGCTCTTCCAGGGTGGGTGACACCGACCATACTCACCCTCCACCATTGCCCCATCCCCAAGCCCCTGGGATTCCGGCTCCAGCCGGCCAAGCCTGAGACTCCCTCCTCCAGCTCCCCTCCGCACCCCAGGGCCCTGCCTGAGCCGGGACAGGCACCGTCAGCAGCAGGCAGCTGGGATGTGTCAGCAGCCTGGACGCAGAGCAGGGCCTGGCTCACGGGGGAGAGGGAGCGAGCTGGGGCAGACAGCAGAGCCACTGGCCACATGGGCAGGTGGCTCAGCCCAAGAGCCATCGACAGAGAGAATCCATTGTGTTCACAGCCCCGTGATCCTGGATCCAGCCGACCCGACGGGAACCTTGGGGCAGGGAAAGAGCTGGGACCTGCTGGCGAGAGAAGCCGCAATCTGCCGGGACCAGCTGTGCTGTAGGAACAGCCTCGGCCCCATCCGCTGCTGGGACGTGCAGGTACCGACGCCTCTCGGGGTCCCTTCCCACCCCCGCCTGTGATGAGCTCGTCACTGAGCCTCCGGAGCATGGAGTAGCCGGGTAGCTCCCCTCATGGCTCCTGCGTCTGCCCCACTCACCACAGCTGCCCCTGCTGGGAAAGGCTGGGGCTGGCCTAACTGGGAGCTCCCCGCAATAGCCAGTGCCCCCCTCCGCTCCCCACAGCACCCCCTGCTGGGAGAGGCTGGGCCTGGGGTAGCCAGGGCCTCCCCCCACAGCCAGCATTCCTGCCCCCTCCCCACAGCACCCCCTGCTGGGGAGGCTTTGGCTGGCGTAGCTGGGAGCTCCCGCACAGCCAGCACTTCTGCCCCCTCCGCACAACACCCCCTGCTGGGAGAGGCTGGGGCTGGAGTAGCTGGGAGATCCCCCTCCCCCCACAGCCAGCGCTTCTGCCCAGCTCCCTGCTACAGAATCTGATGGGCCCAGAGCTGTGGGAAACGATTGTGTTGAGATTCCACTCCCCAGCAGAGGTTCCTCTGCCGCGTGCCATTAGACGTTCCCCGCTGCCCCACCTGGGCTGTCCGACCCCCACCCATCCCCGTCTCCTTGTCTCTCTTCCAGCCAGCCAGACCCATGCAGGTGACGGTGAAGCAGCTCTCAGGGGTCAGCCTGGACCTGGGGCTGAGCCCCTACACGACCATCTGGGAGATTAAGGAGGAGCTCGAGCGTGCCTGGGACATCTCTCCCTACACGCAGCGCCTGACCCTGCAGGAGCCTGGCCTGGGAAACCAGCTGCTGCTGGACGATCAGACCCTGGCATCACACGGCATCTTCTACGACACCACGGTTCTGATGCTCCTGACCGAGCCCCAGTGGATGGAGATCTTCGTGAAGGACCATAACAGCAGAACCCTGCTCTATGGTGTCCGCGCCAGTGACACCGTCCTGGGCCTGAAGAAGAAGATCGAGGATCGCACGGGTGTCTCCGCCAGCCAACAGCGCCTGACGTTCAACAGCAAAGAGCTGCAGGACGACTGCACGCTCGCCCATTACAGGATCCGGAGCAAGAGCACCATCTACCTGCTTCTGCGCCTCAGGGGTGGGTAAGATGCTCACTGGGTCACCGGGACCTGCACCTTCATGGGCAGGCGTCTGCTGTGTCCCCGGCCAAGAGAGCAGCACAGCGGGCTATGTTTCCCAAGAGCCTTTGCATGATAATTCAGGGCTTTGCTAATGTGCCCCTGTCACCTTAGCAGTGAAATATAATATCTCACTAAAAGGTGACAGAGGGCCAGAAAGAGTGAATTAACTCACAGACTGACCTGACCCATGGCCGAACTCTAAAGACTTGTTAGGAAGATATGTGAATCAATAGAGCTTTGAAATGCAAGCCTGCCTTGTTAGAAGGGTAGCTGTTTGCTCAGGTCTTGTGATGGAAGCAAACAAGTCTTGTCTATTGCTGTAGCTTTGATTCAAAGATCAAAAAAGGGATTTTAACATTTATGATGACACTTGAGTGAAATAGTATTATTGTCTGTATGTCTCTTTGAAGGTTGTGATAAACTGTATATGAACCATTTAATGGATAAATTACACTATGCTAATTGCCAGGATGGTTGGGAGACAGAAGATTAAGCTTATTCTCTCAGGCCAAGAGGCTGGTGGAAAATGTATAAAAACCCTGGGACACCATCCTGTTTTAACTCAGATCTGCTTTGGGCTTCAAGAAGGGGATACCCTGAGCCATAAGGATTGGGATCCCCAGTCACTGACTGGAGTCACCCCAAATATGGACATTGGACTATACCTAAAAGGACTTTTGGACACTACAAACTCATCTCTGATATGTTTCTGAACCTCAAGAATTGAATTCAAGTCTGTATGCATATTGATCTTTTAACCAACACACACTCTCTTTTCTTTTTAAATAAAGTTTAGTTTAGTTAACAAGAATTGACTGTAGCGTGTATTCTGGGTAAGATCTAAGTTATAACTGGACATGGGTATGTGGCTGATCCTTTGGGGTTGGAAGAACCTTTTCTTTTTTTTGATGAGATAAGATTTTCAGTAATCATCATCATATCTGACCTGTGTGTCTGGACAAAGGCCTGAGGCTGGACACTTTAAGGGAACTGCATTGTCTGGACTTCTGAGTAACCAGTGAGGTAATACAGAAGCTGCTTTGTGCTGGCTTGGTAAATCTAAGAATTGGAATATCCACCAGCTTTTTGGGGTTTGTTTGCTTTTCACCTCAGCTGGCTCCCACGGGCACCATCGTTACACCCCCACGTTCCAGAATCGGCACCACGTCCTTCTGTAGCGCAGGCTGTCCCCACACCTCCCGCTGCAGCTCCTGGGAGCTGTTTCCCCCCTGCTCCGCAACCCTTTCGCGATGTACTGCCCCCAGTGCAGAGCTGCGTGCTGGGCGCCCACCAGACATTGTTCATTAGTCCCGTTGTTGTAGTCCCCTTCCTCCTCCCTGTCCCAACTCCACTGCTGTGTGTCACCATCTCTGTTGTGTCATGCCAAATTCCAACCGACGTTTGCCACTTGGAATCTGAAATAATAAGCTTCTGCTAATCCCGCCTCCTGGGTGTTGTGTCCATGGGATATGGGTCCCGCCTGCCCTATGAATACAGCCGGGCGTCTAGGATTCAGAGATTCTTTCACTGAGATCATTCGGTCTGACCTCCTGTGCCACACGGGCCTGAGACCTGCCCCACAATAATTCCTGCAGCAGATCCAGCAGCAGTTCTGTGACCGGGTCGTGGCCCCCTCATCCGACCCAGCTACAGCAAACTCGGCTGAGTTGTCTCCCCCAGCAGCTTTGTTCAATGCACACAACCCCGCCGGCTGCATCAGGCCCCCCCACATATGCTATAATACATATTTTGCTTACTGTATTTTTCACTCCATGCATCTGATGAAGTGGGTTTTAGCCCGCAAAAGCTTATGCCCAAATAAATTTGTTAGTCTCTAAGCTGCCACAAGGACTCCTCCTTGTGAGTGACTCTCAATCAGCATTTGCATTGCAAACCAATTGCTGAGAACCCAGGAGAATAGGGTTAGGTCATTTTTGCTGCATTCCCTGAAAACAATTTATTCCTGGACTTGTTTGGGAACAAACAGAGCCTGGATTTTTTCTTTCTTTCTAATAACAAGAAGTGCTCTGCGTTAGATGCGCTGAAATACTGAGAGCACCTTCTAGATATCACCGGCTCATTGGCTAATGACAGACAAGAGAAAGCTCGGCTAGAGGTCATATCTGTTGGATAATGTGGTATATTTGGGTGTTTTGTTAACTGCTTTTGATTTACAAAGGGAGGAATAAGGGGAACAGAGAGAGATCAGGCTGCGAAAGAGAGAATTAAACAGAAGCAAGGAGTGTGATGGATTCTTTTTCACTGGCAATTTTTAAAACAAGAGTGGATATTTTTCTAAAGGATCTGCTCTAGTTCAAAGGAGAATGAATTCAGGGAAGTTTTCTGGCAGGAGGTCTGTCATAAATATAAAGGGAAGGGTAAACCCCTTTAAAATCCCTCCTGGCCAGGGAAAAGCTCCTCTCTCCTGTAAAGGGTTAAGAAGCTAAAGGTAACCTCACTGGCACCTGACCAAAATGACCAATGAGGAGACAAGATACTTTCAAAAGCTGGGAGGAGGGAGAGAAACAAAGGGTCTGTGTGTCTGTCTATATTCTGTCTTTGCCTGGGATAGACCAGGAATGGAGTCTTAGAACTTTTAGTAAGTAATCTAGCTAGGTACGTGTTAGATTATGATTTCTTTAAATGGCTGAGAAAAGAACTGTGCTGAATATAATAACTATTTCTGTCTGTGTATCTTTTTTGTAACTTAAGGTTTTGCCTAGAGGGGTTCTCTATGTTTTGAATCTAATTACCCTGTAAGGTATCTACCATCCTGATTTTACAGGAGGGATTTCTTTATTTCTATTTACTTCTATTTTTATTAAAAGTCTTCTTGTAAGAAAACTGAATGCTTTTTCATTGTTTTCAGATCCAAGGGTTTGGGTCTGTGGTCACTTATGCAAATTGGTGAGGCTTTTTATCCAACATTTCCCAGGAAAGGGGGGGTGCAAGTGTTGGATCTTAAGAACAATCCTCCCAACACTTGCACCCCTCCCAAGCAAATTGGGGCATGTCCTTTCCCTTTGGTTCTTGAGTCTAGCAACCCAAAAATCACCCAAAGTCCCAAGACCCAAAAATCCCTGTCCTTGGTCAGGGCAGCCCCAGAGTTCAAAAGTTTATCTGCAGAGTTTTACCTCCCAATCTGGGAGGAGATTGGAGGGGGGTTAAGGGGCACCTTACGTGGTCCAAAGCTGCTGGCCCCACCTCTCCATGGGGCTCCGCTCTGCCAGCCGCCCCATGAGCTGCTCTAGCCATCCAACAAACTGCTCTGCTTCACCAGCTGCTCTGCTCTGCTCGCCGTCCCGCAAACTGCAATGCTCTGTCAGCCGCCCCGCAAACTGCTCCACCATATATCTTCAAGAAAAGGAGTACTTGTGGCACCTTAGAGACTAACCAATTTATTTGAGCATGAGCTTTTGTGAGCTATAGCTCACTGCATTGGATGCATAAAGTGGAAAATGCAGTGAGGATGTCTTATACACACAGACCATGAAAAAATGGGTGTTTATCACTTCAAAAGGTTTTCTCTCCCCTCACCCCACTCTCCTGCTGGTAATAGCTTATCTAAAGTGATCACCCTCCTTACAATGTGTATGACAATTTGTGCCATTTCCAGCACAAATCCAGGGTTTAACAAGAACGTCTGAGGAACGGGGGGGGGGGGGGGTGGGGGGGGAAACAAGGGGAAATAGGTTACCTTGTATAATGACTTAACCACTCCCAGTCTCTATTCAAGCCTAAGTTAATTATACCCAATTTGCAAATGAATTCCAATTCAGCAGTCTCTCGCTGGAGTCTGGTTTTGAAGTTTTTCTACTGTAATATCGCAACTTTCATGTCTGTAATCATGTGACCAGAGAGATTGAAGTGTTCTCCAACTGGTTTATGAATGTTATAATTCTTGACATCTGATTTGTGTCCATTTATTCTTTTACGTAGAGACTGTCCAGTTTGACCAATGTACATGGCAGAGGGGCATTGCTTGCACATGATGGCATAGATCACATTGGTAGATGTGCAGGTGAACGAGCCTCTGATAGTGTGGCTGATGTTATTAGGCCCTGTGATGGTGTCCCCTGAATAGATATGTGAACACAGTTGGCTTCAAAACCAGACTCCAGTGAGAGACTGCTGAATTGGAATTCATTTGCAAATTGGATACAATTAACTTAGGCTTGAATAGAGACTGGGAGTGGTTAAGTCATTATGCATGGTAACCTATTTCCCCTTGTTTTTTGCCCCCCCGCCCCGGTTTCTCAGACGTTCTTGTTAAACCCTGGATTTGTGCTGGAAATGGCCCACCTTATTATACACATTGTAAGGAGAGTGATCACTTTAGATAAACTATTACCAGCAGGAGAGTGGGGTGGGGGGAGAGAAAACTTTTTGAAGTGATAAACACTCATTTTTTCATGGTCTGTGTGTATAAAACATCCTCACTGCATTTTCCACTTTATGCATCCAATGAAGTGAGCTGTAGCTCATGAAAGCTTATGCTCAAATAAATTGGTTAGTCTCTAAGGTGCCACAAGTACTCCTTTTCTTTTTGCGAATACAGACTAACACGGCTGCTACTCTGAAACATATATCTTCAGGCTCCCCCACTACTTAACACAAATGTTAGGCGGCTTATTCCTTCACCCACTTACTTCCCTGGTCCTTCTCGCATGAACAGAGAGCAACAATACCCGAAGTCCAAACGTGCAAACAATTCAATGTTTATTGGGGTGAACTTCCAGCAAGCATGATTCCAGTTTCCTTCCTTAGTGTCCCCCTTCCCAGCTCTGACACCACAGAGCCTTACACCTGTGTCCCTGTTCCCATTCCTGCCCTTAGCCAAACATGATTCCAATTTCCTTACCCCCATTCCCTGTTCCCATTTCCCCCTTTAGCAAAACATGATTCCAATTTCCCCACCCACATTCCCTGTTCTCATTTTCCCCACACACACACCCACTCAATTCCTGATTATATAGTAAAACTTGAGTTCTGCTTAACTATACCTTAACCAATCATTCTACTGAAATTTAACTAATCAATCCTAACATATTGTAATATGATTAGCTAACCAGTTATATCCCACCACCTTAATTAGTTTACACCCAGCAAAATTAATTATACAGCAGACAGAAACAATCACAGAACCAGACAGAGACCATGCCAATAAACAATAGCAAAGTGGGAACTATAATGACAAAACAATACAGAAGTGAGGATTTCACAACTACATCTGTAAAGACATAAGAGTTTCCCAGCTGTGTCTATTGATAAGTGAGTTCTTACCAGGCAGAAAACTATCAACCTCAATTTCCTTTTACATCTTCTAGGCACTTCCCTTTCTCTGGAGGGGATAGGCATTATCAGGACAGGGTTGTATTCCTAACAGCCCAATAGCATCTTCTTTCAATGTGACTAGTTTGGAATGTGAGGATGTGACCGTTCGCTTCCCAGCTTATGGCTGCCTCTGCTGCTTAGCCAAAGAACCTAAGCACAGGGCCTCAGACTGTCACAGTAAGAGAAGGACCTTACACTGGCAGACAGTGATTTTGATTCTTTCTTTTATACCTCAATAACTAGCCAAGTGATAAGAATACACCTAAATTCTTAGAGTACAGGCCTTTACATCTATATCCTAACAACAACACTCAGTGATTTCAGCTCTTAGTAAAATTAGCTCTTTTGTGATTTCAACTTGTAGTAGGGGAGCCTTAGTACTGGTGCACCATTGGCCCAAAGTGAATCCAGCTCAACAGCCTGTAATCAGACTCCTAATGAAATCAAAATTAGCTCTGATATTCCACAACGGAGAGAGAAGGCAATACAGTTAGCATGTAGGACCCATACCACCACATATTACTATCTAACCCCAACCTCTCTCAATTCAAAGAGTTTTGGAACCCGTGTTCCTTGTCTAGTGAGTGCTACTTAGTTGATGGCAAGTCCCTCCATCATAACAAAAGGCCAAGTACAGTTCCACTGTCCTTGATTCCCATAATCAGGGTAATAACATTTTATTCTTCCAATAACAGAGACACTGGGGATCCCACAGCAGCCAAAGTGACCATTTGGCCAGCTATGGCCTCATTCTAGGCGGGGTGAGTGTGCCTATGCAAATGAGATCAGCCCCTGAAGTTCTTTTCCACAACTTGCCACACCTCACCACCAGATGTCAGGGTGGAGCTCATCCTGACTCTGCTTACATGAATAAATCTTTAGATTTTAGATTCTAAAGGACTGGCAACAGCGTGATTTGTGGGTAGGATCTGATTTGTATATTGACCTGGGTCTGGGGCTTGGTCCTTTGGGACTGGGAGAACCGTTTTTCTTTTACTGGGGTATTGCTTTTTATAACCATTTGTCCCCATAATGAGTGGCACTGGTGATGATACTGGGAAACTGGAGTATCTAAGGGAATTGCTTGTGTGACTTGTGGTCAGCCAGTGGGGTAAAACCGAACTCTTCTCTGTTTGGCTGGTTTGGTTTGCCTTGGTGTGTGTAGAAACCCCAGCCTTGGGCGGTAACTGCCCTGCTTTAAGCAATTTGTCCTGAATTGGCACTCTCAGTTGGGTCCTACCAAGGGCAGCACTGTTACAGATGGGAAGCTGGAGTTACCCCACAACTTGGGGCTAGCGGGGCGTAGCTAGTTCCTGCGTGCCCATGACCGGCACAGCCTGACCAAGACAGCAGTTCTTTGGGACTCACAGCGGGGGAGCAGTGAGGGGGCTGGCAGGTGTGTTTGCTGCAGGGGGGGACATCCCTAGGTTGTCTCAGTCCTGCAGGTACCTGGGGGAGGGGGCCAGCACAGGGACCCACTCTGTGGAGTCCAATTTCTTCAGCTGCTGGCAGTTCTTCCATAATGAATCCAAATCAGCCAGGCCGAGTCAGTGCCACCTGGGGTCAGGGCCAGATTAACACAGGGACTTTAGGGGCTGCAGCCCAGGGCCTCAGCCTAAGGGGGACTCCGCAGGCCCATTGGCCGGATGTGGCCCGCTGCTTCTTTTCATCCAGCTGGACACCAGCCCCAGAGCCTCGGCGCCACCCCCATGCTGCAGGGCTGGAATCGTGAGCGCCAGCTTGCCAGTGTGCCCCTAGGCAAGGGGCATTCAGGGAATCTGCACGCTGCCCCCAGCCCCCGTGCCAGCTCCACAGCTTCCACTGGGTGGGAACCGCAGCCAATGGGAGCTGCTGGAGCAGCACCTGTGGACATGGGCAGCGTGCACCGCACAGACAGGCCTGCCTGGCCCTTCCGCCAAGGAGCTGGGCATGCCAGTCACCTCGGGGAGCAGAGCGGCGTGGACCCAGGGCTGGCAGGGATCCTGCCTTAGCCCTACTGACCAGGAGCTGCCAGAGGTAGCCACCTCCAGGCCTGAGCCTGCACCCCCTACCCCATCCCAGAGCCTCCTCCTTCACCCAAACTCCCTCCCAGACCCCGCACCTCCACCTGCACCCAAACCCCTGACCCAGCCCTGAGCCCCCTCCTGCACCCAAACTCCCACCCAGAGCCTGCACCCCAACCTCCAAGCCCATCCCTGGCCCCAGCTGGGGCTCCACCCCAATCCCCTGCCCCAGCCCTGAGCCCACTCCCGCACTCCAAACCCCCAGGAGCCCCACAAAATTTAATTGCCCCAGACCCACAGGAGAATTAATTCAGCCCTCCCTGGAATGCTGGGGCAGGGCTTGGGGATGCACATTTCGATGTTAGCCAGCCCCCCAGATCTGTCCCACAAAGATCAGAGCACTTTCTTTGCTGCTGTCCCAGCTCTTCCCAGGCCGGACCCCCGGCCCACGCAGCCCCAGCCATGGGCATCTGCACTTGACTTCGCATCTCCCCAAGGGCTGCCACGTGAAACGCGCCCCAGGAGGGCCGCCCGTAGCGGAAGGGTTAACACAGCTCCGGCCGGCGCGCGGCGTCTGCGGGGACTTGTAGTCCGTGCCCCAGGCAGCGGTTGCCCCAGGCGCGGAGCATCATGGGCCTCGTAGTCCCGGGCGCCTGTCACAAAGCGCGAGGGCCGTGGCGACTCCACCCCTCGCGGACTGCGCCTCCCAGGGGGCAGCGCGGCGGCGGCGGGCGGGCCCTGCCCTGCCCTGTCCTGCCCGCGAGTGAGGGAAGATGGTGGCGCCGGCGGCTGCCGCGTGGTTCCCCCCTCAGGCAGCGCCCGGCCCCGGCCACCCCGAGCCCGCAGAGCGCGCCCGGCCCCGCACCGCCCCCTGAGAGCGCCCGGCCCGGCCCGGCCCGGCCCGCCATGCCCCGCTCCCGCCGGGCGCACGCGACCCGGAGGGGCGGCCGCGGTGAGTCACCGTAGGGGTGGGGGGTTACCTCGTGGGGGGTGGCTGTGGGGTGGAGGTGGCAGGAGAGGGGGTGCCCGGGGGTGGAGCCGGCCGGCCGGGTTACCTTGTAGGGAGGGGCAGGCTGGGTGGGACGCGCTCAGGCTCTGCCAGCTCCTGCCTTAGGCCTTTCCAGGCAGGGCTGCGTGGCCTTCTGTACACTCGCCTCAAACAGCTCTATAGGCTGCTGCCCTCGCCTCCCATGACCCCACTCCCGGCCGTAGTTCTGGCCTGGGCTGCACGTGGTCTTACCGAACTCACTGCTCAGCCTGAGGGTGGGGTGACTGGGAATGGGGGAAGCACTTCGGGGCAGGGGCTGTCATTTCAGTCTGTGTTTGTGCAGCACCTGTCACAGTGAGGGCTTGGTCTGTGCCTGGGACTTGTAGGTGCTTCCAGAATAAAATGCCGTTATCCTCAATGTACGGAGACTGTGGTCTGGTTTACACCTAAAACTGAGGTCGATCTAGTTATGGTGCACAGGGGTGTGAAAAATCCAGCTGTGCCAACTTAAACCCCCCAGTGTAGACACGACTAGGTTAACAAAAGAATGCTTCCATCTCTCAGGGAGGTGGAGTTACTACAGCATAGGGGAAACCCACTTCTCTTCACTGCAACCTGCATTGACATTACTAGTTCCTGTAGCGGTGATATGGCTTAAATGACTGACATGGAATCTGTGGAGGAACAGCAACTTGAACCCAGGTCTCCCAAATCTCTCACTAGCACCCTGTCCGCTAGACCCTGTCCATCCTTCCTCTCATTGTGGTTGACTGAACTCTCCTTAGCTGAACAAATCTTGCCTTTCCTAGTCATTTAGGGACCTGTGAATTGAAACAGCAGGTGCAAATACACTTCGTTCTGTGTGCAGTTCTGTTGCTGTTTTGTGCATTGACTGTCCCCTTATGGTGATACTTGGTCAGGGCATCTGTTTAAAAATGTTTAATTGAATGATACATTTACAGGGTGCTCAAACTTTGACAAAGTACTAAAAATATAAATCCAACAGCAAAATAATGCTTTTGGACTTTTAAGATTAAATTTGGGGGCAGTGGTATGCCTGCGAAATCAGGGCAGCTCAGGATCATCTTCAGTATTGCTTTTCAGTCTGTGAAGACTACAGATTCCAGCGTGCATGTTCCGCTGTAATCAAAGCACCTAGAAGTGTAGTTGGCAAACAGCACCTCATATTAAAAATGGGGGCAGCTGGGATCTGCTTCCTTCTCCCAAATTAGGTACATACTTTCTGCCAAAATGGAGCCCTCAAATGTGTATTTAAAAAAAAAAAAGTTTGGGAACTGAATCTAGTTTTAAAGGTGAACAACAAGGGGGAAAATTGAAGTAAGTGGAGATATGTCCCATGTGCTCCCACTAACAAAGCTTAGAGGGGGGGAAGATTTCAGCACAGGAGGAAAAAAATTAGACTCCTACGGAAGTTCTGGATTCAGTAGAGAAGGCCCAGAATATATCCGTGGTTGTGTGGGACTTAAAGTGGCTCTGGCTTCATGCGTCTTAAACTGGGAAGAACAGGAGGATGTTCCAGATTTAACATTTAAGATTTAAAACATTTAAAGGATTACCTTGAATTTTTGAAACTAACTTAAAATCCGAGTTTCTGATAGTCTTCTTTAGATAATAATGCCTACGCTTTTGTCTAATTTCCTCTCTCTTAAAAAATGGAATGGTTAATTTGCTCAGCTTGCTGCTTCTGTTCAAGGCCTTTTCAGCAGGGGAGAAACTGATTATATATGGGAAACAGAAACTGACTAGTGCTGTCAAATGCGCAAAGTACACTGTGGTAAATAGAGAATTTATTCTTTCTCATTTCATTTTTAGTCATATTATTTGGGTTACGGTAGCGTCTTAGAGATCAGTCACGGACCAAGTCCCGTTGCGCTGGGCATTTTAGTAACACAAACAAAAAAGCCTTTCTCTGCATCTTTTGTGTTTGTAACTATATAATCGGTTAACAAAAAAGTTGACAGGAATGTGACTTTTTTTCAAGTTGACAGTGTCTTTTTAAATCTTATTTCTATGCTGAAATCCCTCTTTCAAAGGCACATTTCTGTTTTATCTATCTCCATTTTCACTTTCCAGTTCACTCTTAATCTTGTTCCTAAGCAGCATTCTTGCATGAAAGGATACTAAAAGTAGGGTACGTTCTGTCAGCCTATGTCTGAACTAAAAGGAAGCAATGTGTCTGTTACCAAGCTTATGCTTGCTAGCTACTGGAGTCTTCTGATACCTGGGTGCAAACAGGAAGAGCTTCCAGGTGGGAATTTGTCGCGGTTGTTATACAAAGCTGTAGCTCTTTTGCAACCCACACTTGTTCTGCTATTTCTGTGCGTGCATCTCCTCTGAAATCCTGTACTCCATCTCCTCTCCATTTCATGTTCTTTGCTGCTAGTGAACTGCCCACAATGAGATCTATGCTGTATGCCATGCAAAAGTAGCCTGTTTCTGCCTCAGGTAGCTAGCTTAGCATCGGGAAGACACTGAAGACAGGACATGCTGTGAGGTCCAGAGGAGGGAGCAGACATACCTGGATGTATTTTTTCAATATCTGTAAAATGCAGTAGTAAAACTTCTCACTTAGAGACAAATGTTTGAGTGGACAAATCACGGAAGCTGTTACTGTCCGTCTGCAGTTCAGTGACTGCTGGGGAATGCATTGCTAGCCCTGTTTCTGTTCTTTGCGGACCACGTCATAGTTGGCGTTATGGGGGAATCTTCAGCAAGGTTATTGCAAAGGGAACAACTTCACTAAGTGGGATATATTTTACACTGCGGTGTCCCTGACCCAGCCTGGAACTTTCCATTCTTCACAGCTGTAAGAGAGGCATGCCGAGCATGTCTCTTCTGCAGGTGTGTTGGATGAGTGCACTTTCACGCATGCAGCTGTTTGCAGTACTCCAAATACACGCAGCTGCAATTGTGCCAGACTGCTGTTTGCTTACAGACTTGGAAGCCAGTGCTGTGCAAACACTTGTTTGGTGTCCTGGGCATTGTAGGATCACCTGGAAGGTCTGGCTGATGTGGATCTATCCCAAACCACGGAAAGCCCCTGCCTATGGCGCAGGTTATTCTTTAGGTTGCGGTAGCACCTGGATGTGCATGGCACTCTCCAAACAACCAGTTTAAGCAACTGTGTTCAACAGAGATGTGAGACGCTCCCCTACCAAAGCTGGATTTGAACGTGGTATTCTCTAACATGGATATAACATGGTTTTAAATGTTTGCAATGTGTAAACAAAGGCTATTAACCAGGGCTGGAGTAATTTTCTAGGCACTTATTAGCCAAAGGGTTAAATCTAATATCCAGAGAGCAATGCAAAAGATGAGGGTGCAGGATAAGATCTGGGGGCTGGTTTTTCTGAAATCCACAGCAGGGCGCCCTTTGCCTGTGCTGCTAGGAATGGGCTGTTTCTGGACTCTGCTCAGGCAGCCCCATCTTGGTGTGGCTGGTGGCCATTTGGCTAGAAGCCATTTTACAGAGACTTCCTTCTGAGGATCTCAGAATGCAAATCTGTTAGTAGAAGGTGGGTTCATGCACGCCTGGCTGTGGTGAAAGAGGGGGGTTGCAAAGGGGGCTTCTTTCTTCCTCCCCTGCTTGGGAGGTGTGAGAGAGAGATGCTGAGAAGTGGGGTGAGCCTTGCCATGTGTCAGGGTGTATCATTAGACAATACAGAGCTGTCTTTATTGCTCGCCTGACAGAGCTCCCTGTACTGCTACTTGGCATTGGCATGAGTGGCAAATTGCAGGCACTTAACCACAACAGCAACTAGCTGAGCATGTAAAAGTTCACCAATGTGCTCTGCAGAGCTCCATGTAGAAGGTTGCATGGGGTGGGCTGTTCTTGGGAGCGGATCTGAGCCCCATCCTGCTCCGCATGTCTCTCACCTGCCCAGGGGGCTCGGGACAGGTTTTGTATCTCCGTTCGGTTTGAAAGGCCCATAACCCCCACATGCCCTGTTGTGAGGGACTTGTTGACTCTGCTTCCCAAAGATCCCAAACTGCTGCTTTTCCCCCTGGCCACTGCATTGTGCAGCACCCTGCTGGCAAGCTCCAGGGGGAGGGATCTCTGAGAGGGCAGGCTGTGTGCTCAGCATTACACTTTCATCTCTCTGCCAATCCGGCTCAGGCATTCAGTGCCACGCTGTTCTCACAGCAGGCATGGAGCCTGAAGAACATTAACCCTTCAGAAACATGTCCCTGGCGCTCTGCTTGCTGTGATGAATAGGATTCGATATACCAGCTGCCTTCTGGTCTTAATCCTTGTGCCTTAGCAAAGAGGCTAAAAATAAAACCCAAAGGTTTGTCCCAGTTCCCCTTCCCTAGCATCCTTCTGCCTCAGCCCTGTGCCCCAGTCCCTGTTCCCCTTCTCTCTCCTGCACCCCAATCCAGGCATCTCCCCTCCCCCCCCCCCAACTCCAGCACCCCTCTGCTCTACCTCTGACCTCTTTTGGCAGTGCTTAGTTGGGTCGCTGTAACTTAATGTGGTGCTGTTTTGTTCTGGTTATAGCAGCAAAGCCCTTGGCTCTCTTCCCACAAAGCTTGTCCGCTTCTGTGTGGAGTTATGTAAGGTGAGCCTGACTCTGTTTACCACTCAGCTCAGCATTTTTGTGCTGCATCAGCACACAGTTTCCAGGGCCTGTGTGCCTCTGGCCTTGCTGGGAGGGTGCCACCCGATGCAGTCTGTGGATGTGCCACGCCCCCACTATGGGTGCCCGCTTGGGTTAAAGGCTCACTCTATGCAGTTCTCCAGAAGGGTTCCTCCAAACTACCCTTTAATATGTGTATAGTGCTGCTTCTCCCAGTGATCCCAAAGTGCAGTCACGGGTACCACCACTGACCTGCGTATGGGGGGAGGGGTGCAGGCAAACCCTTCACGCAGTGTTCTCTGTCTGGCCTCCTTCCAGCTTCTTCTGAAGTGCTGGGCTTTAAAGAGCTGGCAGCTGTGTGCTGAGCTGGCACTGGCTGGTTTAACACTGAAAGTGGCATTAAGTTGTTTCTGTTTTGACAAAGTTCCCAGCTGTGAGCAATGTCCCCCCTCCCCCAAGCCAGGCCTCAAGTGGGGAGGGGCAATGGGGCAGTCTGAAGGGGGGTGGATCCAGATTGCCCTTGGGGGAATACTGAGGCTAGTTCAGTCTGCACTGGACTGGGCTTTCAGGGATCGCAGCTGTTTCAGGAAGAGATGCGTTTGGAGGCTACCTGTGACGTCTCCAGCTGGTTTAGCCCCTGGAGCATCCTCGCTCTGATGTCCAGCTTTCTGTAGGGTCCGTGTCTTTGGCCAGTATGGCTTGCACTCTTCACCACTCCCTCCCGTGGGGGTGTGAGGGAGGACAGTTGGCTCTGTGAGCTTATGTGATTAAGACACTTATCTCTCCACGGCAGCTGCTGGGTTCCTGTTGCTGCCCAGTGTATCGCTGAGTTCTCCCATCGAAACTGTGCATGCACCCCTTCTCCAAAGCACCCGGTCTCTGGTGCTGTCGTGCCCCTGGGCCGGCTGCAACCCAAGCTGCCCAGCCGACTCCTCCAGGACACAACCCTGCGTGGGGAGCACCGATTCAATGGCTGCATGCCACCTCGCAGGCAGAGAGGAAGGCCAGGTGTGGGCACTTAATCCTGGACTTCCCTGGCCTTCAGCACCCGGCTCCATCAACACTCCTGCTGCCTCTCGCACTGGCATCCCTCCCCCTCGTGCTCAGAGGCTGCTCTGGGTCAGCTCAGCCATTCGTGATCCTGCTGGCCTGTTGCTTGTGCTTGGCATGCAGAGTAACTGGTGCTGCTTGTTGTTCATGAGCTAACTTCAGCGTGTAGTCAGTGTGCTTGGTGCTCCACAAACCATGAATGGGCCCTGCCCCAAGGAACTTGCAATCAAAGCCAAAAAGGGGGAAGATGGATTGGACTGGGAAGATTGGGATGGACTGAACTCTTAATAGCCACATACCAAGGGAACTGATGGGCAGGATCCCCTGGGAGAATGACATGAGGGGGAAAGGAGTCCAGGGGAGCTGGCTGTATTTTAAAGAATCCTTATTGCGGTTACAGGAACAAACCATCCCGATGTGTAGAAAGAATAGTAAATATGGCAGGCGACCAGCTTAGCTTATCAGTGAAATCTTTGCTGATCTTAAACACAAAAAAGCAGCTTACAAGAAATGGAAGATTGGACAGATGACCAGGGAGGAGTATAAAAATATTGCTCAGGCATGCAGGAGTGAAATCAGGAAGGCCAAATCACACTTGGAGTTGCAGCTAGCGAGAGATGTTAAGAGTAACAAGAAGGGTTTCTTCAGGTATGTTAGCAACAAGAAGAAAGTCAAGGGAAGTGTGGGCCCCTTCCTGAATGAGGGAGGCAACCTAGTGACAGAGGATGTGGAAAAAGCTAATGTACTCAGTGCTGTTTTTGGCCTCTGTCTTCATGAACAAGGTCAGCTCCCAGACTACTGCACTGGGCAGCACAGTATGGGAAGGAGGTGACCATCCCTCTGTGGAGAAAGAAGTGGTTTGGGACTAATTAGAAAAGCTGGATGAGCACAAGTCCATGGGACTGGACGTGCTGCATCTGAGAGTGCTAAAGGAGTTGGCGGATGTGATTGCAGAGCCATTGGCCATTACCTTTGAAAACTCATGGCGATCGGGGGAGGTCCCGGACAAATGGAGAGAGGCTAATGTAGTGCCCATCTTTAAAAAAGGGAGAGAGGAGGATCCAGGGAACTACAGGCCAGTCAGCCTCACCTCGGTCCCTGGAAAAATCATGGAGCAGGTCCTCAAGAAATCAATTTTGAAGCACTTAGAGGAGAGGAAAGTGATCCGGAACAGTCAGCATGGATTCACCAACAGCAAGTCATGCCTGACTAATCTAATTGCCTTCTATGACGAGATAACTGGCTCTGTGGATGAGGGGAAAGCAGTGGATGTGTTATTCCTTGACTTTAGCAAAGTTTTTGATACAGTTTCCCACAGTATTCTTGCCAGCAAGTTAAAGAAGTATGGGCTGGATGAATGGACAGTAAGATGGATAGAAAACTGGCTAGATCGTCGGGCTCAACAGGTGGTGATCAATGGCTCCATGTCTAGTTGGCAGCCGGTATCAAGCGGAGTTCCCCAAGGGTCGGTCCTGGGGCTGGTTTTGTTCAATATCTTCATTAATGATCTGGAGGATGGCGTGGACTTGAACCCTCAGCAAGTTTGCAGATGACACTAAACTGACAGGAGTGGTAGATAAGCTGGAGGGTAGGGATCGGATACAGAAGGCCCTAGACAAATTAGAGGATTGGGCCAAAAAAAATCTGAGATTCAACAAGGACAGGTGCAGAGTCCTGCGCTTAGGATGGAAGAATCCCATGCACCGCTACAGACTAGGGACCGAATGGCTAAGCAGCAGTTCTGCAGAAAAGGACCTAGGGGTTACAGTGGACGAGAAGCTGGATATGAGTCAACAGTGTGCCCTTGTTGCCAAGAAGGCTAACGACATTTCGGGCTGTATATGTAGGAGCATTGCTAGCAGATGGAGGGACGTGATCCTCGTTCTCTATTCGACACTGGTGAGGCCTCATCTGGAGTACTGTGTCCAGTTTTGGGCCCCACCCTACAAGAAGGATGTGGACAAATTGGAAAGTGTCCAGCGGAGGGCAACAAAAATGATTAGGGGACTGGAACACATGACTTATGAGGAGAGGCTGAGGGGAACTCGGATTATTTAGTCTGCAGAAGAGAAGAATGAGGGGGGATTTGATAGCCTTCAACTACCTGAAAGGGGGTTCCAGAGAGGATGGATCTAGACTGTTCTCAGTGGTAGCAGATGACAGAACAAGGAGTAATGGTCTCAAGTTGCAGTGGGAGAGGTTTAGGTTGGATATTAGGAAAAACTTTTTCACTAGGAGGGTGGTGAAGCACTAGAGTGTGTTACCTAGGGAGGTGGTAGAATTTCGTTCCTTTGAGGTTTTTAAGGTCAGGCTTGACAAAGCCCTGGCTGGGATGATTTAGTTGGGGATTGGTCCTGCTTTGAGCAGGGGGTTGGACTAGATGACCTCCTGAGGTCCCTTCGAACCCTGAAATTCTATGATTCTGTAAAGCTGTCTTGTGGCCAGTCTTGGCTCCTTTCTCTCTCATCTCCTGTGCCTTGTCCCCTTTCCATATGGTGCTGATTATCAGAGGCTCCAGGTCTCCCTTCTTTATCAGCAGGGCATGTCTAAACTGGGGTTGCTAATTTGCCAATATCCTCCCTTGCTATCTGCGTAGACACTTGCTGCTTCCTTATTTGCAGGCTACATATGGTGCAATCTGATATTCCTGTCCCCATCAGTGCTTGTGGCAATAGTAGCAAGGCGTGTGAGTCGCTGAACCCAGCCCTCGGGGCAGACTCGTCACCAGTGGGGATCTAGTTAGCACCCCGAGTCACAGTACAGCTGGCTACAGGCATGTGGCGCCACAGCCTGTTGGGAGGCATGGTGGTTTGCAGGCATACAGCTAGGTCCCTGCCTGGCGGAGCTGGCAGCCTGAGTTGGATGACTCGTGAGTGAGGCTTAATGGGCAGAGGATGGGGAATATGGGAGATCCAGCGGAGTGGAGGGGGAATTGATTAGATCTCCCTTTTGCAAGCTTCCCTGGCATGTTATGTGGGCAAGTTCAGTCTGCCTTTGTACACCTTAAGCTACTGGCAGCTACAGGAAGCTGGGCCAGCTAGCTCAGTGATGGCAGACCCTGAAGGAGGATTATATTTCTTACAGTTGCTGGGGCAGAGTAGGAAGGTGATTAAAGGGGCAAGCGAGGCTCTCCAGGAGTGGAGTGTGGGGCTCTGCTCTCTCTGGAGGCTGCCCCTGTCGACCTAACCCCAGCCCCCTCCCCTTCTGGTTTCCTAGGAGCTCGGAGCAGCGCCAAGGCAGAGTCCCAGGCCAGCGATGATGAGGCAGCCAGTGAAGTACTGAGTCACTACAGCAGCACCAGTGAGAGCACCAGCATCGCTGAGGAGGGCACCGGTGAGTGAGAGGCAGGGGGCGTGACAGGTGGAGAAGGGCTGGCTAGAACCTGCAGCCAGGCAGGAGCAAACCAAGCACATAGCAACAGAGCGCTCTGTGTCTCACCAGAACCTCCCTTCTCCCCAGCATCTTTTTTTTTTTTTCCCCCTCCCTCCCTCTGGGCCCATAAAAATCAGGGGCAGGCTAAGAAATTCCAGGCCTCGGTTTTGTAAAGGACTTTAACTGATGGCGTGCGAGGGCTTGTCCCAGGCCCAGTCACTCTAGCTGACCATGGAGCTGCCTCCAGGTCGGCCCTGCAGGGTCAGTGGTTCTGATCAGGTGTACGAAGCACAGGGCCAGGTGGCACAGCTGCTACTCTCCTTCCTGGGACCGGATGTGGGGGTTGGCACTGCGGCCTGAGGTGGGAAGAATGGGTCCATCTGGCTGCTCGGCATTTGACTCTGGCTGTTGCTTGCAGGGAGCGATGCTGTGGACGAGCAGGCCCAGCAGGAGGAGGTGGAAGACAGACTGAAGGAGTGCATTGACAACGTGACAGACAAGAGGTGAGATGGGGATGGGGAAGGCCCATGCCAAGGCTTCCTCCCACTCCTCAGCACTGGCCCTTCCTCGGGGAAAGCACAGGTGTTCAGTGTGCTGCAGCTGTCCTGGGAGCTCTCGCCTCCTCTCTCTCCCTGCTATGGGTGTCCGTAGGTGCCAGGAGCCCTTTGCTCCTAGTACGTGCAGCACATGCCAGTGGGCTCAGCCAGACAGGGAAGAGCTTTAAGAGCGTGTCTGGATTTCATCCCCAGCTTTGCTCTGTCCAGCTGGGAGAGGGAAAACTAGTCTGGGAGGCATCTGCAACTTGATGGGAGCCATGGCAGATAGGGTACGAAGGCAGCTCCCCTGGGATCTCATCCTGCACAGCTCCAGGGAAAGTACTTCTGTTCCTGCTCCAGCTGCAGCGAGGCCAGACTGGACAGGACTCCCCTGTGGAGCAACCCTTAGAAGCGTGTCGTCATAGCTAGTACCCCCTTTGCTCTGCAGCCCTGCTGGGCTGGGCACCTCCCTCAAGAAGGGTAAGCTGGCCTTGGAAGGGGTGTGCTCTGCACCCCCTGTTGAGAAGAACCCATTGGGATGGTGACTCACCCTTTTCTCAGGGCTTCCCTGGCTTGGGAGGTTTGTAAGCCCTTTGGGACTGGCCCCAGAATGTCTTCCCTCTCTTTCCTCCCCTCCCCCTGCTGAGCCTGCCTGCCTACAAGGAAGCTGATCTAGGTGATGAGTGGCTGGGGTGGCCCTTGCCAGCTTTTTCAGGTCCCCACCTCCCTCTCAATGTCTAGCTCAGGGTATCTTTTCCAGCACCAGGACCCGACAGGTAGCCCTGGAGAGCTTGCGGCTGGCTTTCTCCTCCAAGACACTCTTTGACTTCTTGCTGGAACGCAGGCTCACGCTCACAGACTCCTTGGAGAAGTGCCTGAAGAAAGGTAAGGCTACCCATGCCCTTCCAGCCCTGGGAAGGCCCTCCGTAGCGGGGCAAGGGGCTACCATCTTCCCTGCAGATCCGGCCCCTTGGCGTGAAACCAGTCTTTATCTGCAGCCTAGATCTTCTCCTGACCTCAGCAGATCATAGCAGGAACGCCCGCAGACCATCAGCTGCAGGGGGGCGGGGTAAGTAGCAGGAGCAGAGACACCCAAGGGGGACGACCAACAGAACATGCAGTGTCTTGAAACTAAACCTTTGCAAACCCCCTTTGCAAATCTTTTTTTTCTTGCCTGCCAGGGCTCTGTCCTGGCAGGGCTAGCCCCTAATGCAGTATAGTGAATGCAGGAACTAACTCTGCCTTCAGCTTCTACAGTGGGAGCGCCAGTTTCTTCACTCTTCTCTGGGCAGGTTGAAAACCTCAACTCTACCAAATAAATCAGCTTGGCTGAGAGCCCCCCTCCAGTCTCAGGACACCAGCCCGAAGTGCTGAGCAAAGTTCTGCTCTGCCTGCATTGGACATTTGCCTCCATCCAGCAGCTGAGGGGTGTCGATGCACCTCGCTGCGTGTTCCTTGGTTGCATGCACGTGCCCTGTTCTGCTCTGGCACTTGAGGCAGCCTCCCAAGTGGAGGAAGGGAGAAGATCTTGAGGCTGATGGAAGTTCTCTTCTCCTGCCATGCAGGTAAAGGGGAGGAGCAGTCTCTAGCTGCTAGCGTTCTCACACTACTGTGCCTTCAGATGGGCTCGGGCCCCGAGGGGGAGGAGGTTTTCCGCAGCCTGAAGCCCCTCCTCATCAGCATCCTGACTGACTCCTCGGCCAGCCCCATCGCTCGCCAGAGCGTAAGTAGCAAGTCTCCAGGACACAGGAGCCCAGCTGGGTTCCAGGGGTGCAGAGCAGAGAGCAGCGCTGATGTGCTTTAAAGAGAGCTGTGTGGAGCTGGGTCTCCCTTGCACCTGGGTCTGTCTCGGGTTAGCTCTAGGCTTGTAGCAGGACTGTGGCTGGGTTATCACAGAATGTGTGAAACTGACCAGTGGCTGTGGAACTCAGCATTCACTTTCCACCAGTTCCAGCTTCTACAGGGAGGAATTCAGCTGTGGGTGTGATGGGGAGATGTGGCTCTGAAAGAGGTTGAGTGCCAGTCCTGGCTGGGCCTACCTGCTTTTGGACTTGCTCATGCTGAGCCTGCAGACCTGGCCCCTTGGAGAATGGACCAGACTCAATACTATGTCAGGGGACAGGCTGGGACAGGGTCCTCTCTCCCTTGAATCCTCGTTCTCTTCCCATCTCTGCTCTGTCGGTGGTCTCATCTGCAAGGCTGGCTCCGTGATCCAGGGCGTGGGAGGGTACTCTCCAGAACTGAGAAGAGGAGGCCTGACCTTCCCCTCTGTCCAACCCGCCTGGATCCATGGACAGGGGCTAGAGGAATCCAAGCAGGCGGACCAGCCCCAGGGATGCAGAGACAGGAGGCCTCCCTCCTGAGCCCCCGTGTGCACAGTCCCTCAGGCCAGCAGGGCAGCACCCCAACCCCTGCTCTGCTAGGAATCAGACTGCAGTTTGCCCCGGTTACAGGGTGCCCAGGCTCCTGACCACACTGGCAGCGCTGAATCCTTAGCGTCATGTGCCATGGGGTGCGGCTTTGAAACGTACTGGTGTAACAGCCACCCTCTTAGCCAGCATCAGGGAATGAACCGGGAGCTGCCACTGCTAAACAAAGTCTCTCCAGCTTGGACTGAAGATCCAGGGCTCCCTAGCTGGGCTGTAATACTTATAGCTTCTCCCCGACCCTTCGAGGTGGCACCCCCCACTTTGAGCAGTGCTGCTTGTGTGCTCCCACAAGGAGAACAGCCTCGACCTTACTGACTTAGAGCAGTTCAGTGTGAGCCCAGTTTCCCGGGCCCTATGGGGTCATGCAACCCGACTGCCCCACTCGGCCTCCTCCCTGCCATGCTCAGAGGCCAGGGATTGACTGGGCCTGGGAGACTGTACCACTGTCTTGCCCATAGACAGGTCCCTGCAGGGCACAGGTGGCGTAACACTGGCAGGCAGCATGAGGGCAGCTTGCCCTGCCTTGTGCCTGCATTGTGCAGAGAGAGCTCCTAGGCTGGTCACCAGCAGGAAATCACCCCAACACAGTCTGCTTGTGCTCTGTGCCCCCTGCTTCCTGCCAGCGTGGGGCAAAGAGCCACAAAGAGCCATGGAGGCCAGGAGCAGGCCAGATCAGCCAGCACAATCCCCAGTATGAACAGAGGGCTTCCTGGCCATTTCCCACAGGAGGGGAGGCGCCCAAGCATAGTCTTAGAGCAAAGGCACCTGTGTTAGCTCGTGGCGCTGGAGGATTTTTCCAGAGGGGTGGCTTGGAAGGAGTTAGGCACTGGGATCTAGGGGTAGGGATTGGCCCTGCATTACTTCCATAACCCGTTCCTCTTCCTGTCTAGTGTGCCACGGCCCTGGGCATGTGCTGCTACATTGCTGCTGCGGATGTGGAGGTAACTATGCCGCGGGCTAGCACCCAACGGGTGCTTTAAATGGAAAAGCTAGGGAAGGCTGCTCAGCCCCAATAGGGTCTGGTGTCCCCTTCCTTTCCCACCCCAGAGCCAGATGCACTGAACCACCACTGCCACCATCTCGCGGGGTGCAGCAGTTGCTACTGCTCATCACATGGCTGCTTCAGAGAAGGTGGTCTTAACCCCCCTTGTCTGCAGTACTATCGTACCAGCCTGGGGGTCCTGCCTGGCTGCTGTCCCTGCCCTGGAACTGTCCAGTTCACTAGTCACTAGCTGTGCCCTTGGCTTGTTTGGTCCCACCTGGCTCTGCCTAGTTGGATGATGGGATGTTCCCCTCCAGTGTGGGAGGGGCTGTGATCCTCACGCTGTTACCAGAGCAGCTGTTCAGAGGAGAGCAGAGTCCTGCCCCTCATGATCAGACCCACCCGTGGGAGGGACCCAGGGAACTGGCTGCCATGTCGCATAGGATCCGGGAGTCTTCAGCCCTCTTCTACACGTCCTTGCACCTCCAGCTACTGCCAGTATCCCCAGGCAGCCAGTCTCTGCGGCTGGTTCTTCATCCATGACCAGGGCAATGTGGAAGCACCAAGAGACACCCCCACCCCCAGCAGCTCATGACAGGGAGTTCCTCTGGCACAGAACCTGGAGCTTCTCTGGATAACAGGCTGCTTCTGGGTTGGGCAGTCAACACACAGTCAACCTGTGGAACTCCTTGCCAGAGGATGTTGCGAAGGCCAAGACCATAACCGGGTTCAAAAGAGAACTAGATAAAATCATGGAGGATAGGTTCTGCTATTAGCCAGGATGGGCAGAAATGGTGTCCCTAGCCTCTGTTTGCCAGAAGCTGGGAATGGGCAACAGGAGATGGATCACTTGATGATTACCTGTTCTGTTCATTCCCTCTGGGGCACCTGGCAACTGACCACTATCGGAAGACAGGATACTGGGCTAGATGGACCTTTGGTCTGACCCAGTAGGACCATTCTTATGGGCAGACCCCGAATGTGTTGACCTGGTTGAGGTGCTCTCATCAGAGGCTGCTGGGGCTCATTCCTGCCCTCCGATTCCCCTGGCTGTGTAACTCCCTGGTGCGCTTACACTCTCTCCTGCCCTAGGATCTGGTTTCCTGTCTCACCTGCCTGGAGGGCATCTTTGGAACTTCCTGCCTGGAGGAGGGCAGCTCTGTCCCCACCCACCACAGCCCCCTGCTCCAAACTTTGCACTGCAACTCCCTCCAGTCCTGGTCCCTGCTCCTTACCATCTGCCCCAGCTCCCAGATCAAGAAGATCCTGGACAAGTGAGTGACTTGACAGTGCTAAGGAGCTAGATGTGAGCAGGGAGTGAGCTGCCATTTGACCCTTTCATGACAAGGGTTCAGAGGGCAATGCATGTCCTGTTGCACCAGCTGGGTGGCAGGGGGTTGGACTCTGGGGCTGACTGAGTGGAGAAGTATCCCATCCATTGTATGGGGTGGGAGCTAGCCCAGACTCCAGCACTGGCCAGGTCAGTCTCCATTGTGGCTGGCAAGTAGCACAGGAGTGTGCTAGCTGCTCTCCATAGGAAGTGTGGCAGGCCGGCTCCCCTGCTCTGTCTCCACGCCCTCCTGCCTGAGCAAGGCCCAGGAGGGTCTCCCCTGGCTGCCCATTGCCCTCTGAGATGCCCAGGTGAGCGCAGCGTATCTGGTGCTGGCTCAGCCTTGATTCCCTGGCTCTCCTGCTGCAGTCACCTGCTCAAGCTGCCGCTGCTGCTGTCCAGCGACAACGTCCACCTGCGGATTGTGGCGGGCGAGACCATCGCGCTGCTCTTCGAGCTGGCCCATGAGCTGGAGGTACGTCTCAGGGTGCTGCTGGGGCTCAGACAGGCTCAGTGCTGCGTGGGGCGCGAACCCTCAGCTGTGGTGTGTCTGCCTCGAGTTGGTGGCCAGCTCCGTGCTGCAGTAGCGAGGTGCAGAGGAGGCTGGCTGTCTCGAGAAGCCTGCCCAGGGCCCCTGCTATAAAGGGGCTGGCTTGCTCTCACCTCTTGCTGTTTCCTTTCCCTATGCTCCTGGCAGGGTCCTGTTCTGTCCCCTGCTGCCACGATCCACATCACTGGCAAGGGATGCCCAGGGGCACGGGCTGGTTATGTGTTCAGTGGGTGGTGTCCATTGGGAAGACTGGCAGTAGGACCTGCTCCCCCACTAGAGAGCCCTCCCAGCCCAGCTGCCCCTATCCGGAGAAACCCTAGCCAGGCTCCAGGTTAACCCTCGCCTAGCACTCCAGCCATGGCTAATCCCTGTTCTCTGCCAGGCTTCCAGCTGTGGGGTGAATTCCAAGCAGGCTGCTCATCACCTCCCCAACCTCGTTCCCTCCCACACAGGAGGAGTTCTTCTATGAGGACATGGACCTGCTGTGCACCAATCTCAAAGCCCTGGCCACCGACAGCAACAAGTACCGGGCCAAGACGGACAGACGCAAGCAGCGCTCTATCTTCCGCGATGTGCTGCACTTCGTCGAGGTGCTCGCTAATCCCTGCCAGCCCTAGAGAAGCCTCACTGACGGGGAGGGGAGTGTGGGTGCTAGAACCGGGCATGCCCATGGCAGAGACCAGCCTGGGTCCTGCTAACAGGCTGCTTGGCAGGGTTCTCTGTTGGGATACAAAGCTCTAGGCCCCTTCAGCCTGTTACTGCCCCAGCCCTGACTGCAAGTCCCAGCTGGCACCTCACTGGGATCTCTCTGGGGGTGGAATCATGCCATCTTGAGGTGACTCCAGACCAGTTACCCTGCCCCAGTGGGGCAGGAGGTGTAGCCTGCAAAGGGCTCAGTCACTAAGGACTTCGAGTGTCTCAGTCCAGCAGTGCCCAGTGTGTGACCCACTCAGGTTGCAGGGCTGAGCGTGTATTAGAATGCCAAGGGGCTGGGATGGCTGCCACCAGCCAGTCTCCAGGAATTATGAAATAGTAAGTGGCTGGCAGCTATGTTGGCATCACAGCTGGCCCAAGGCGAGTGTCTTCCGCAGGGCACAGGGGCCTGTGCGTCTGAGGAGAACTGCCAGCTGGCTTATGCCAGCGCACTGTGGGTGAGTCATTAAGCTGGGAGCTGCTGGGCTCATGGGCCCTGCTTTGTCCAGTGGCATTCCCTGGTGGGGGTGGCTCTTTCCCCATGCTCCGTGGATGCATGTCGGATGGGGCAGGGCTCGTGCTCTCCTGGGCTGCCTGGCGAGTCACTAATGCCACCTCCCTGCCCCCAGAACGGCGAGTGCCATGAGGAGACCATCAAGTTTGGCCTGGAGTGCATGTACGTGGACAGCTGGGTCAGGAGGAGAACATACAACGCCTTCAAGGAGGTGCTGGGCTCCGGGGTCAGGCATCACCTACAGGTACTGAACTGGGGGCAGGATGCTGAGAAGGTCTGGCTGGGGGGGAGGTGGAATCAAAGACCCTCCCAGGTAAGGGGGAGCGTCTCCTGAACAGGTGCTTGGCTTGCCCCAGGTGGCCGTGTGTAGTGGGAAGCTCGTTGCTGGTGCTGGGTGTGGTGGGGAAGCAGCTGCCCCCTCCCTATGAAGGCTGGGGGGCACACCAACAGGTCTCGTCTCATGTTGCCCTTAGAACAATGAGCTGCTGCGTGAGATCTTTGACCTGGGGCCTCCACTGGTGCTGGATGCTGCAGCTATCAAAGCCAGTAAGATCTCCCGCTTCGAGAAGGTGAGTCGCTCGGCACTCGAGCCAGGCCTGTGGTCCCTTTTGCCTGGCTCCAGCGGTGCTGCCTGTGTCCCAGGAGGTGCTGGGCAGAGCCCTGGTTTGCTTCCCTTCCACCTCACCCGCAGCCCTCCTTGAGGGGGTCACTGAGCCTAGTGGGGAGGCACCAGGGAAGGGCTGGAGAAGGCTGCAGGTAGCTGTGATGGCTGGGGAGGACTCTTCCGGCCCTGCTAAAGCCCATCACTGGCTCCTGCGGCCAGGCTGGGGAGAGCAGAGGGGACAGCTCCCCATTCCAGGCAGAGCTCTCCCCACGAGCCTTTGGGGTCCAGAACCAGGAGTTCCCTTACCACCTGGGGCCAGGATCCCAGGGCTTGTTGGGATTGTGGGTCCAGTCCCAGGAGCTCGGTTAACACGGAACTAGGCCCGCACACCTCCAGGCTGGTGGCCAAAGCACTGGGCTCCCCCAGCGAGTGAGACAGAACCCCACTTGGCTCAAGCAGCTGCTTTCTTCTCTGGTGAGGGGCTGGCCCCCCTCTGATTTCACCGGCTGGAGGGGGGAGGATCTGGTGGAGTGCCCCGTGCAGGGATGTAGAGGGATAATAGGTGGAATACCAGGAAGAAGCCCCCAGCGTTGGCTGAGTAATCTCCCCAGGGAAGGTCTGGGAGCCCCATGGCTGGGGATGTGGAGGGTACCAGCACAACTGCCCGTGAGCAACCCTGCTTTGTGCTCTGGGGCCAGCCAGGGTGGGTAGATGGGCCCTAATGGCACAACCTGGTAGTCCTGTCCCTCCCCCTCCAGCTGACTGTTCCCTCTCCTCTCACCCCCAGCACCTGTATAACTCGGCCGCCTTCAAAGCCCGGACGAAAGCCAGGAGCCGCGTGCGCGATAAGCGAGCCGATGTCCTATGACGGAGGCCGCTCTCTCCGCCGCCTCCTGTACAACCCACGGACTGCAGACCCTCACCACTGTGACACAGGGGAGGAGCTGGGGGGTGGGGCGCTCGGCCCTCCCAGTTCATCAGCTCCTGCCACGCCCCTCACCCCTAGCCGCGGGGGCTTTTAGATATGTACAGACTTGTATTTAAATGGCGTGGCTGGTGGATCCCAGTGAGATGGCCATGGGCCAGTTTTATTTTTTTAACCAAAAAAATGTAAGTGAGGTTTGGGTGGGGGGGAAGCCCCCCACTTTTAGCTGGTGATTTTAGCCTCCTCTGGC
The DNA here is from genome assembly GCF_965140285.1 of Lepidochelys kempii. NCBI lineage: Eukaryota > Metazoa > Chordata > Testudines > Cheloniidae > Lepidochelys > Lepidochelys kempii. Next base: position 48,356,913 of record NC_136386.1, on the reverse strand, counting down.
CACCCCCCGCTCCTGCGAGCCCGTTGGGCCATCCAGGTGCTGTCCCATGGAAATGCTGTGAATCAGTGTGCAGGCTGGAGGCACCGGGGAAGGGGGGAGGTGGATTTTCAGGTGGGTGTCTTGTTCTCTCCCCTGCTGTGGGAGCTGTTTGCCTTGGCTGGGTGAAGTGGGAATTGGCAATTGAAGTGGCTTTTGAAATGCTGAGGGTGTGGCATTACTGCAGGGGCTGTTCGCCCTGCCCTCCCCAATACATACATGCTTGCATTGGGCCCCTCCCATGTGCACAGGCCAACCAGCTCTTCCCCCGCCCTTCCAGGAGTCCTGAGCATAGCTCAGGATGTGCCCAAGGGGCCGTGGGCCATCAGCAGCCACTGGTTTGAGAGAAATCCCCAACCAGTGTCAGGGTGGAACTAACAGGGCCCCATGGGGGTAGGGTCACTGCTGAGGAGCTGCTGCTCCCCTCAGATGCTCGTGTTTTGTGGGGTGGGGTCTTGGGGTTCATCTCCCATAGCAGGGTGCAGGGAAGGTCAGAGTGTGAAGTGGGGATCGATCGCTTGCCAAGAGGGGTTGATGCAGTCCCTAGTGTGACCAGTGAGGGGGAGATGAGATTCCCCCACCCCCTCCAGGGAGAAGCTGGAGATCTTGGAGCGAGCAGCAGCCTGCTCAGGGCCCTGGGCCCCTGGCTGCTAGAGACGAGGGTGGGATTGTGGGTGATGAAGGCAGAGCCTAGAACTGAGCACTGGAGCAGGCTACCAGCACAGCCGCCCCCTACCCCCCGCACCAGCTCTGTCCCCGTCACACAGATCTCCCCCCGAGTAAGCCAGGTCTGACTCAGTCTAATAGTAACTAATGGAGTGTAGTGCCTGGACTAGCCCCAGACCTGTCTGCCCCCCACCCCAAAGCTGAGAGAAACTGAGCTGGTGGGAAAGGTGAAATGCACCATGCTGAGGGAGCAAAGGGCTGCAGTGGGGGCGGGGCAAGCCTTGTAAAGGCTCAATGAGGCATTGCAGGGCTGGGAACTGTGCTCGCTTTAACCGGGCATTGTCTCTTTAAAAATCCCCTTTGGAAGTGATTCTTCCTCTCCCCCTCACTCCGACCCCTCCCCCCCCCAAAGAAAACACAGGCAGGCTTAGTGTGACCCTACAGCATGTGCTGGGAGGGGAGGGCCCCCTGTTTCTGTAGTGCCCCCTCTTGCCTTGCTTGGCAGGTGCTTGCGGGAGGGGGGTAAAAGGCCAGGAACCACACTCCCTCTGCCCTCCCGGATGAAAAATTGCCCCTCTGAAGGCTGCAATTTCACTTTCTTCTGAGCCTTGTTACCTGCCTGTTGGGGGTTGGGTCCCCTCCCGCTCCCACTAACCTCTGCCCAGAGCTGTGGGAATGGGGCCAGCCACCCCTTGCTAGGAAGCATCTCCCCTGGAGTTCTTTGAAGGTGGCTCCCTGCCTGGGGTTGAGGCCTTCCTTATAGTCTCCCTCTGACAGCACAAAGCTGGTCCAGGTGCTCTCTGGCTATGAAGGTCACATCAACTTCTCGCCACTGCTCTGCGGGGCTGGGCTCTGCCATAGTTTGGGGGGGACACACAAAGAAACCATGCCAGAGGGGGAGAAGAAAGGCAGCAGGGGCAGAGCGAGGTGGGACAGGGCAGTAGCATGGCCCAGCTTGTGCTCTGTATCATGGAGGGATGGGGACTTTGCTATGGGGTGCTCACCTGGGCCACTGGGGTGTTCACCCTATCCTACAGGGCTTCCCTTGAATGGATTGCTGGAGTGGTTTTATAACAGGGTGATTAGCGGAGATCATTAAAAGGCAAATGTCTTGGCTGCCTAGTCTGATTTCAAAAGCGGTAAGTGCAGGGCAGCACCCGCTGCTGGGGAGGGCAGGGAGAGGTGATCAGGGCTTTGGATGTGGATGGGCCTGCTGGGTTGGGATGGGCTGTTCAGGGCAGGGGTGTGCCCTAGGGCCATCTCTGCAGCTCCTGAGGACATGCTCTGCCTGCAGCAGGGCTGCCTCCCCCATGCAGGAGCCAGGCATTCCCTCCTCCTGTCTGCGTCTGGCAGTGCAGGATGGGACCCTTGTCCTTTCCCAGCCCCCTGCCATGCATGCTGGGCCGGTGTCCCCATGGCGGCCTCGGCCACAGAACCATCCTCCCCTGCAAAGGGAGCAAGAGGCAGCATTCCAGCTACCCTGCCTCTTGCACCTGTGCTGTGGCAGCTGCCCCTTGCGACTGGGGGAAGCCAGCGAGGAGCTCTCTACTGCTTTGTCTCCTGGGTTCCATCCAGTCCGACCATTTGTGAAACACAGGCCTGAGCCCTGCCCCTCTAATCCCCAGAGCAGAGCTGCTAGGAAAACACCCTGGCTTGATCTGAACGTTGCAAGGGATGGAGAATCAACCATGCCCATTATTAAATACTTCCAGGGGTTGAGGCAGTGGTTCTCAACATGGGCTGCATGTGGCCTGTGTGGCAGGGTCCCAGCTGCCCAGCCTGAGGGGGTCAGTTTGGGGTCCCAGCTGCCTGCCTGGCTTGCAGAGCAGGGTCCAGGTTGTGTTGGGTTGCGGCTGCCCTACTGCCCGGCAGGATTGGGGCTGCTGCCTGGCCTGGCACTGCAGGGCCCTGGGCCCCTGCCACCTAACCCTGCACCCGGGGCTCTGCTCCTGGCCCCACTCTGTGGAGGGGGTGCTGGGCAAAGAGGTTTGGGGGGTGGGCACTGTGGTTCTCAACCTGCGGCCCAGGTAACATCATGTGGGCTGCATATGCTGCCCACAGTGATAAATAGGTTGCAAACCATGAGTTAAGGGTAAGGAGGGGAAGAGATTTGGGGCTGATTCTCTATAGAAAAGGCCTGAAGGCCTAAACAAGCCCTCAGGGGCTCTTGCTTTCTGCAGCTGCGGAAGGTCAGGCTCCAGCGTCTGCCTTTCCTGGTCTAACTGCCTCCCCTAGCTGGGCTGGTGCCCCTCAAGCCTGAGCCGTAGGCTCCCCCCCGGCCACCACTGGGCTGGGACCCCTCTAGCATGCCTCCTGTTTCAGCTCACAGGCCCTTTGTGCTCTCCCCAGCAAAGGTAGAGTAGCTTCAGGGTGTGCCCAGGTGGGGATCGTGCCCTGAACTCCAGCCCCAGCGGTTCGAGCAGGCCATGGAGCTAGCTGGTAGCTGGGTCCCATGGGGCTGCTGGAGGGTGGGGGGCGTATGCTAGTACAGCTTTATTGTAACATACAAAATTTATATTTAGAAAGGGTAAATAGTGCTGGGGGGAGGGAGAAGCTGGGGTTAGAGGGGGAGGGGTTATAAATAAGGTGTGACTGTAGAGCAGATAATAAATAGGCTGCTGGTGGGGGGGGGTGATGATGGAGATTCTCCTCATTATCACCCCTTAGTCCTTTGCAGGCTGCCTGCCCCTGAACAGGCTCCCAGTACTCCAGCAATGACCCCCTGAGACCAGGAGTGCTTGGCCTGGCCTCTGGTCAGTCCATGTTCCCTGCAGAGAGGGGGCGCTTGCCCCGGGGTGCGGGAGGCAGTGCTGGACTTATGCCCTCCCCCATCAGAAGGAGCAGCAGGCCCGGGGTGGTCGGCTCACATCTGGTCCGCAGCCTCGCTGACGTTCAACCGCTTCCACAGCTGCAGGCTGGTGGCCCTCATCTGCCGCACGGACTCCTCCTGGGCCTCCAGCCACTGGGACAGGACCCGCAGCGACTCGCTCTGCAGGACTGCAGGGGAGAGAGGAAACCCTGTAGGTGGCGCTCCTGGCTCCCCAAGCCCCTTCTTGCCTATGGCCACGGTCACCAGGGGCTTAGAACTCATAACCTGCAGTCGAGGGACCGTCTCTAGCCAAACCATGCCACTAGGGGCAGACCCACTGCTGCTTCAACCCTGAGCTCCCACTGAGGCCGAGAGCCCCATCCCTCACGCTACAGCGTCCCCTTGGGGGCAGCCTGGGAGCTCAGCTAGAGAACAGGGTGATGCTCAGGGAGTCTGCCATTGAACCCAGGAGGATCCCACCCACGAGAGCATGCCCGCTGCTGCCACCAGGCCGGCCCCCTCGGCCCATCTCTGTTAGCAGCAACCCACGCGGGTTGTCCTGCTCTTCGCCCCCTGCAGCTGCCAGCAGCAAGCTCTCCCTGAGCCAGTGCCCGGCGAGGGCTGAGAGTGGGAATGGAGCCTGTCTCTGCCACAGGGAGGGGGCGCCACTGGCAGGGCTCAAACCCAGCTGCCTCGCCATACCCACCCATGCTGCTGTGCCAGCATGGCCGCAGGCTGGGACCCTTTCCACAGTGCTCTCCCTGGCTCAGGGTGGTGGAAGGGGCAGCAGGAGGATGGGAGGTGCAGAGAGTGGGATGGGGCAGAGGCTCAGCTCCTGCTCCCACTGGGGATGGGACATGGGGGCCCCAACAATGCCTCAGCCTGGCCTGGGAACTCTGCCCCTGTTAGTCTGCTACTAAAGTGGCTCCTGGCACGGCTCCCACATGGCACCTTGCTACTCGCGCTGCCTCCTTCACCCCAGGGCCAGCAAGTGCTCTGATTCTACATGGGCCACCCCTGCCACTCCCTGCCCAGGTCCCATTTGCACAGCAGGTGCCCCCAGCCCAGTAGGGCAGGGCCAGCATGGCAAGCGCTGAAGGAGATGGTCCCACGTACCACTCAGGTACACGGCCAGCGTGGCGAGGGCGAGGCTGGCCAGCACCAGGGCCCCGAGCAGGGCGAAGAGGGCTGTGCGGCAGCAGGCAGGGTGGAAGCAGGGGCAGATGGGGGTGGTGCGGACGGTTCGCAGTGTCGGCAGGAGGGCTGGCCTAGCCCCACAGCGCTTGGTGGAGTGGGCCTGAGGGGTCTGTGGGGTGGTGGACTGAGACAGGCCGTTCCCTGGGGAGAGAGGTTAGAAAAGAGTGAGATGCCAGCCACTAACGCTCACTGCCCCGGTGCCCCCTTAGTACCCAGCAGCCCCACTGAGAAGCATCTGCATGAGGGCAGGTGGTGAGCTTCCCTGCTGCAGTGCCAGGACCATGCCATGCAATGGACCCATTGCAGGGCCATGCCAGTGCAGGCTGTCCCAATGCCCCTCCTGTGCCAGTCAAGGCATAGCACGGCCCGACCCCTGGCTGAGCAATCCCAGGCTGGCAACAGAATCGGTCGGGGGGCAGGTGTCCTGAGGGAGGAACCAGCCTGATCTGAGCAGACCCCCCCTCACCCTGTGACTGCTCCTTTCCTCCGCCACCTCAGGGCTATCCCATACTTGCCCTATCTCTGGGGGGGATTTGGCATTAATTACCCAGGCTGACACCCCCTCTGCCCCCAACAGCCACTGGATCCCCAGAGCTGATCTGTCCCCTGACCCCCAGTACTGAGAGCCTCTTTGTTTCAGCCCCAGACTCTCCCCCCACCTCAGCCATCACCATGCTCCTAAAGCAATTAGGATGCTTTGGTCTGTGTGATGCCCTGCTGCTGCCCTCTAGTGGTGGCTGATGAGCCTGCTATGGCCCTGGCTAGCTGAGCTGGACCCTTTAGCTCAGGCCAGAGAGATCCAGACATCAGAGGTTCAATCCCCACTGCCCCAGCCCAGCTGGCCTGCAGCATTGCACAGGCAGCAAGGAGATTAGGGATCACCCTTGGCCTGTCTGGTGCTACGGTCAGAGTTCCCCCCCGAGTGAAGGACACAACCACCAGCCCCTGCGGGGAATGGTCCTCACCCTCCGCGGCCTTGTGGCCCCCAGACACCCAGTACAGGTCACTGATGGACTCCACCGAGTGCAGGTTGATCTCTGCCAGGTCGTTGCCATTGAGGTCGATGGGCTCCCTGGGTGGGGAGGTGTCTGCCTTCACCTCCATTTCTGCCAGAGAAGGAGGAGGAGCTTTGAGGCCTGCTGCCTTGGCCTCTAGCCCTCAGCCTGGTCAGTTTCACTCTGACTCTGGTTAGTTTCAGTGGAACATAGCTAGTGATGGAGATGCCCAAGGCAGGATTTTTCCCCGCACTCTATTCCCCTTCGTGTGTTGTGTCCAGGTTAAATGGCCAAGTTCTGGGGCTCTCACCACCTCTCCCCAGAACCCATGGGGCTACCTGTTAGCCTGGCCCCCACAGCGCTTTCCCTCCTGTTCCAGTCCTGCCAGGTCTCATCTGGCAGCTTCTGGCCATGCAAAGCCCCTTCTTGTGTACAGTCTCCAGGGGAGCTGCAGAGGGACTGGAGTGCACAGTCCCACTGCTTGGTGCAGACTTCCGGTCCCCCCAACCTGGAGTCACGTCTAAGCTGTGCCAAGCAGACATCGTTATAGTTTGTAACAGCCGGTCACACCCCCGAGCACTTAGCTGGATTTATCCCACAGGATGCAGCAGCTGTGTGATTCCCGGCCAGCCCATGGCAAGACTCAGTGGCTGCCGCGAGCTGTGCCCTAGATGGGCATCGCATACTGATGTCATGCTACTGCGGGGCCATAAATACACAGCTGACTTGTTAATGCCACCTGGCTTAATCATGCTAATGTCCCACTCTCCTAAAACGGCTCCTGTCCTTAGCTGTGGCCATGCAAAATCCAATTGAGCTGGACATCAGAACCTAACTGCCACTTGTCATTTGACAAGCAAAACCTTCTGCAGAATGGGACAAATCATTGCTAAGAGGAAGCAGTTCATCGCCCCCACCCACCCAGAGAGTCCCATTGATTCCTCATGCCCTCCCCAAACCCTTTTCCTCAGTCCCCACAATTTCGAAGAGTCAGTTCTGGTTACCCCTGTCGCTCGTAAGGGGGCCCACCTTATGTTATCCCAGGAAATGGTTGGCCCTTTTTTAAATTGGCAGTAGATGGCTGGGGGAGGGAGGGCAGTTGGCGCCTTTCCCGGCTGGCTCACTACTGTGATCCAGCCCTTATCAGCACTGACATAACGTACAAGAATGGTTAATGCACATCTGGAAACATGGGCAGGGGGAGAGTGTTGAAACCCCATTGCTGTCAATGGGGTGAGGTTTTCACCCCCATTTATTCCACAGACTCACTGCATGACCTTGGGCAGATCGTATTGCTGCTCTGTGCCTCGGTTTCCCCAGCTGTATAATGGAGGGGGTAATCCCCCCCCACCCGCCTCACAGGCTCATTAATGCACATGGTGGTGGTGCTCAGACCTGATGGGCAGAGGCTCTGATGGCTGACAATGAAGCAGCGATGGACGATCCTGACTAGCAGTGCCAGACTAGCGCGCTTTGCTTTGCCCACAGACCAGATGCCAGCAGAGCGAGTGTCTCTTTGCCAATGCCCCAGACTTGACCTCTGGGATCTGTTCAACTCTTGGCCTCTCTTATCAAGGACACCAGGAACGGCCAGTTGTGAGGCTGCAGTTTGTCACATGAGCTGATGAACCAGTCACAACCTTGCCAGAGCCTGTTACCAAGCGCCCCCCACCCCTCCCCACCTGGCCCATGTGACATGTAGCCACCGGCAGCAAACACTGGAGCCTCTTAGCCCTGTCACCTTAATATAACTGTCACACGGCCAAGCTGACCAGGGAGGAAATTCCTTCCCGCCCCCCCAGAGCTGGGAATGGATGGACTCTGGTGCGCAAGCCTCACCAGCCAGGCATCTGTACTAGCTACGGATGAGACGTTTGCGTTGTTCTGCTGCCCACACCACAAAGCCAAGGGTTGCTGCAGCCTACGTGCCATAGGCTCCCACCTGTAGGGTTTCGTTTTCTGCTACAATGGGCCCCAGCTAACTCAAGCCAAGCCCAGCATTAAGGTGTTTGTGCTTCGAGGGGTTTAACCAACCCAGCCCCAGTGTGGGGCTCAGCCATATGGCCAGCCCCAACTACCATGGGGGGGCTCTAGCAAAATCATGAGAGTGTCTTAAAAACTGATGGGGTTTTTTTTTTAAAGCAATTTTGGTGTCTTTGCCTTTGTCTTCTCACTTTTGAGCCTGTCGGACAATTCCTGGTCACATTTTTCAAGTTTGTCGCTGCCACTATAATGGCTGGAAATGTACATTTTAAAAAAAGGTGCTCACATTTTCATGTGTTCCCATGACTCCGGAAGCTGGGGCTTTAAGGATCACCAACCTTAACACAGCACATGTGACCCACTGCCCTGTGTGATATGGGTCCTCCTCTGGGCCAATCAGCAGAGACTATGAATCGATTACAGGCCCCCCTAAGCGCACGCTTGGGTCTTTAGTACTGGAGGGCTGTGGGTCAATCCCATCATGTGTCAGCCAAGATAGGTGAGGGTTGGAGGTTGGTACTTTAACCTGGTACCATGAGAGGTGCTGCAGCTCATGAGGGTCCCCTGCAGGCAGGCTGAACTGGCACTCATGGTCAAGGAACGCCCAGTTCCGCCAGCTTCTCCCCGCTGCACGCTCTCTGCTGCCCTAAGTGTGAGCTGATGGCACCCCCCCCCCCACTTGTGCCCAACTGTCAGGGAGGGGCAGTGCCCAGTCTGGGGTTAGCGAAGTGCAGAGCTGGCACTGAGCCAGCCCCATAGGACGGGGGCGGGAGGGGGAAACCAGGGGGTTAATGGGGTGTTAACATGTTCCTGTGCTGCCAGCAACCTCGCTGGGGTCAGCCTGGCCTTGGCCCCACCTGCAGCCATCTCCCCCATCTTGGGCCTGAGCTGGGGGCTCCACCTTTAAGCCCAGCCTCTCCTGGGCTGGACTCATACTGGGGCCCTCTCTTAGGCGGGTGCTGGCAGCTACCTCCTCCGGTCTGATCTCGTCTGGGGTCTCTGTCCTCCCAGGGCTGGGCCAGGTGGCCTCACCCTGCCCCTCATAATCCCACAGCTGCAGCTGGCAGGATGAACACCCAAGGGAGGCAGCTCAAGGCTGGCACAGGAGCAGGGGAACGGCTCCCATGTTCTCCATCCCACCCCCTTCCCACACGCTGACGGGTACGGTGCCCCTGCCGACCGCCCCCCCCCCCGCCCCCCGTACCTTCTCCAGTCTCCCTGAGCATCGCTGTGGGGCCAGCAACCGCTGCAGCCGTTGTGCCTCTGCCAGTGGCCATGCCGCGGGAGCCGCTGGAGGAGGGCCCCACGTCCCTTGGGAGCTGCCCGGGAAGCCGGCGTTGGTGCCTACAGCACCAGCTGCTTGGGCTTAAAATAGGCCGGAGAGGAGCCCATGCCACAGAGGAGCTATAAATAGAGGGGGAATGAGCTGGGGCGGGGGCGAGATGGGCTCTATTCGGGGAATGCCTGGGATGCCACCACAGCTGGGGGCAGCCGGGGGGAAGGGGAGACAGCCAGCCTGGGCAGCAGCGTGGACTGAGCCAGATCTGGAGCGGGGCGGGAGGGCCACGAAGCCGGGTAGGTCGGGGGAAAAGGGGCCCCAGCCCATGACTTGTCTCAGACCCTCCTTCAGAGCTCTGGAAATAGTTAACCCCATGAGACCCATATCCACTTCATGGCTGGGAATGAGAAGGGCTCAAGCCTTCTGGAACACCGTCCACCCCCGATAGGAGCAGGGGCAGGGGACATCCCCCCCAACTAGTCTGAGGCTGGAACTGGAGGGGCTGCTATGGCGGGGTGGCCTGTGTGACTAGGGACTGGACTTGACAATCCAGGAGGGCCCTTCCAGGCTGATGATCCAGATTGGGGAAACTGAGGCACAACAGAGCAAGTGACCTGCCAGAGGGTCTGCAACAGCACTGAGGAAGGCAAACCTGGTGGTTAAGGCAGTGAACTGGCACTCGAGGGACATGGAGGGACTCCCAGTCACTTAGTCCCTCCCTGTGGGAGGAAGAATAATTCTGCCTTGTCTAATTACTTTGTAGGGACTGACTCTCACTAGGGGTGGGTGCAATGGCTGGTGAGTCCCTGGCTCTGGCTTGTGTGCTCTGCCCACTAGAGAACACTGCCTCTCACATGAAACCGTGTCACTGCATCGTCTTCCCTGGGATGAGGGCTTTTGCTGGTTCCAGACACATCACATCAGCTGCGGAGGAACATGACAATCCCATCAGGGAATGGGAATTAAATCAGATTACAAAAACCCCTGGGGTATCCTGGGGAAAGCTTGGAGACCTGCACCCTCAATTTCCCAGACAGATCCCATGGGCCTTGCACATTCAGCCTCCCCCACTATTGTCAGTGGAAGTTGGACATATACAAAAGCTGCAGGCTGGCATTTGCTTGGTGCTATGCAAAGAGGATGACCGGCACCCCAAGCAAAGGGCCAGCACAAAGCCAAGGTACTCCATAAGCCCTACCGTGGGGTTTCAGCGAAGCACAAGCTTGGTGGGGCCCCTCTGCGGGGGAGACTTACACCCAGAGTGTGGGGAAGGTGGCAGGTTTCTTTGAATCAGAAAACCAGAGTTCACCTCATCTATCCTGGACAGCAACTTGCTCCAACTCCCCTCTGCTGAGAACTCCAATCACTGAGCAGCTGTTGGTTCATCCTGGGCACTACATAAGAACCTGTGACCCCCACACTGGCAGAGGGCACAGAGGGGGTGCCTAGGGGTTTACAGGGTGGCATGTGAGGGCTCTACCAACGGTAACGCACTGGTCCTCTTAGCCACTGTGAACTTGCAGGTGATATGTAAGGCTTGATGGAGCTAGGCTGGAAATTCTGACCTTGAAGTTAAAAGCAGGTCGCCAGGTGGTGACAGGCCTGGGACAGATTCTGCTCAGCCAGGGGGCAGGAGATGCTTCCTTCTCTTTGCCTGCTCAGCTGTGTAAGCAGCGGGGTGTCCTGCTTATGAAAAAGAACAAAGGCATGTCCTGCCTTTCAGCCTTCACAGAGGAGACAAGTAGAGTGTGTGGCTGGGTCCATGAAAAAGGGCTGGCAGGGCTGCCTGGCTGGAAAACGCTGCAAAGACGGGTGAGCTTAACATCATTATACAGCACAGTGTTGACCAATCTATGCCAGTAGCACATATCTATATATAATATTAGTCAGAGCATAGTAACGGCACCATGCATTAGCTTGCACAAATAGCCTTAGGCACAGCCAGTTTTATAACCTAAATTGGCCTATACCTTTGCTCTAATACTGCCCTCCATGCGATGTAGCCCACACCACCTTGCAGAAAGCAGGTTTTGGCTTAAGCAAATAGAGACGCTGTTGAGCTCAGGTCAGAGGAATGTTTTGCCACAGCAACAGAAAGGGAGTTACTCTCCCAGGTGAACACAGCCTGTCCCAAAAGAGGAGGACAGGACATAAGATTGTTCTACACCTAGGAGGTGCCTTCATGCCCCAGGGTACCTGGAATGCCTGTGTTCAGAACAAAGCGATAAGGGGTACAGCATGGTCCCAGAACACAAGACACAACGCTGAGTGGTTACATGTAGTTTCCCATGTACCCTGTACTTGTAACCAGGCAGGATACAAACCGAGGGCTGTAACCTTGCGAGCACACTGGCTGTGTGAGGTGAACAAAACAAGGCTGCACAAGCCAGCTTCCTGGAACTGTACTGAACCTTTTCCCTTTTCTATATTCTTCTTGGCTTTTAGCAATAAATCCACTGATACTGGGTATTTTATCTCCTGACTCTATTTCATGACGAACCAAACTGTGGTCAAGCAATGGCCTGTGTAATTTATCAACACCAGTATCTTGTTAATTAAATCGCGCTCCAGAAGGCTTTTATTTTACATGTAATGCCATGGTCCCAAGCTTGCTACTTGCCAGCGCTTGACTCGTTGCTCTTTGGTAAATGCCCTTTAGCACGTGTGTTCACTACAAACATGTGCTGTGCTAAGTGCTGTGTGTGTGAAGCAGAGCTGTGTGCGAAGGGGGAGCTGGGGCGTACTGTGAATCCCACGAGTGGCCAGTGGACCAGGGGTTTGGCACTCCAGAGCCTATCACAAACCTACCGAGGAACAGCAGAGCCTGCATGGCTGGCGAAGCCAGGGAGCTGACCCCTGGCGGAGCACAGACAAGGTTTCCTCACACTAAGGGCAAGTGGTAGCAAGGGTCCTCACAACCTTGGGTACCCCCGGGAAGCATCACAGAGCCTCTAAGCAAAGCTCCCAGTCTGGGCAGCAGAGAAAGACACCAGCTTTACACAGTTAAGGCTTTAGATAAGTTATATTGCATTCACATGGAGGTAACACGTATCATTCTGGTTCATTTAATCCTTTGGGGCGGGGCTAAAGAGTGAACAGGGAGTGGCCAGAGTGGAAAAGGCGTGGTGTGATTGTACGCAGAAGCTTTTCACTTTAATTTGGGGGTGGGAACATAATAAATACTGCTGGACTGTGATTGGCTGAAATCCTTTCCCTCATCTGAAGTCATCTTAATGGACTGGTTTTAGTCGGCCATTAATTGAAGCTGTAAGAGTGGGGCTGGGGGTCTAATCATGTCTGGGCTGAAGCCATGGGGAGGAGAGACCACGGTGGGGCTTCTGGGGATGTAGAACATAGAGATGTGACCATGCCACACAGCTCAGCCATCCCCAAGGGCTCAGGAATTAAAAGCCAGGGGCCAGTCAGCGAGAGCTGACCTGCTGCCAAGGCATGGGAGCCCATGGCTCTTGGCTTGCTCCCCTCACTAGAGCATCTGATGGCCGCGACCCATCACAGCTCACCCCCAGCCCTTTGCACAGTGCCAGGGCCCCTCTTGAGATGGCAGCAAGAACATGTGCAGCTGGCCCTGTTCCAGAAATGCAGTGGTTGGGGGAGGGGGGGATCCGGCGTAGGGGCATTGGGGGCAGGGAGGAGGCCAGGGGTGGGGAAGTCATGCTGCCTCCTGAGGATTTGGGGCCTTTGAACTGTACCATCCTCCCTGCCAAACTCCCCCACTGCCTGTGACTTATTGCCCGAGGCAGCTCCTTGCTGATCTACAGGCAACTGAGTGCCCGTTACTCACTGGCCATTGTGGCTCTCGCTAGCCCTGGCTCTCAGAGGAGATAAGAACCTCCTACGAGGAGCGACTTATGGAGCTACTCCTTTAGCTCACAGGGTTGGGGCATGTGCTTTGGGGGCGGAAGGTGCCCTGGTTCTGTCTCTGCTGATGCAGCTCACATTGGGTGTGTTCCATGGGGCTAGATCTCCCCTGGATGAACTCGTCTGGGACTGGGCATCTCCTCCCCTTTAAAGGGGCTATCCCAGCATGGATTCATTGATCGTTTTATTTGTGGGCAGGAAGGATAGATTCTTATGGCTGGACTGGGTAGTCCCGGCTGATCCCCTAGGAACAGTTGATCATCCTGTGGCAGATTCATCCGTCTAGCCAGGAATAAAGGGCATGTCAGTGCAGGAATTTCCACGACCACCACAGGCTCCCTTCTCCCCGTTCCATGTCTATGGACCTGCTGAGGTCCCATGAGCCACCCCCTGATCCAGGCGGTCACCTGAGCTCCGTCTTCCCCTCGTAGGAAGGCTTAGGGCAGACCTGGGAGCCCATCGTGTTTCTGTCCCGCACTGCGATGCAGATGTCCGGATACTGGGCCGGCGCAGTGCAGTCAGGGCCCCTGCTGGGCTCGGTCCACGCCTGCTTCTCACAGCTGGCGCCCGTCCATCCGCGGTAGCAGTGGCAGCAGAACTGCCCCCATGCCCTCTGGCCCGGCTTGTCCGTGCCCAGGTGATTGGTCAGCATGGGGTCCGCTCCCCACTGCTGCGGGCGGAGGTGCAGGAAGGCTCCCAGCTCGTCAGGGTGCTGCCTCACGCACCGTCCACGCCCGTGACACAGCTGGCGGCTGCACAGCTGGGCCGCCGACGTCACATTCACCACGTAGGGCCCCAAGGTGTGGGTGATGTAATGGCGGAGGCTCCTGCAGCTCTCCTGGGGGGCGGAAAGCCACATTTACACCCAGTTCCACTGCAGACGCTGGCATAACCGGGGAGCAAACACTGCTACCTGTCTGCCCCACCAATGCAGCCCAGCCCAGCCCTGCCCTAGAGGGACCCCACCTCCAAACTGAGCTGGGTCTCAGGGGCCCATTGGCTCGTGGGCCTCCCTGCCAAGAAAGGGGAGCAGCCAGTGCCAGCTATGCAGGGCCCCTGGGGAAGGGATCTGAGAACCCACACACTCATCTCACACCCCTAAGAGTGAGTCCCTCTTCCCAGACACCTCCTGCACAGCTGCTTGCATTACAACTAACACACAGGTGAGTAAATGCAGACATCGGGCCATGTGGATGGGCACCGTTCATGCCACGTGGACAGAGGGCAGCTCCACCAGAAATGAACGTACAGACTATTTCAGCTCTTTGTATCTAGGTGACAACCCCCTGGGTCTGCTGAGGGCCTGACCAGGGCGAACTGGGGTACTTACGGCTGAACGGGAGTAGGAGTTGTCCCCCCACAGTGCCAGGCCGGTGGCGCCGAGCGCTGCGCTCTCCCCAATCGTATGGACCAGGTCAGCCTGACCGAGAAAAAAAGGGAACAAGAAAGGGACATTTAGACAAGGAACATTTGGGCACCAACTCTGGCACCAGTCGCTGGCGGCATGTTACCATACAGTGCTGTTTGCTTTGCTGGTCTCATGGCACTGGCATCATCTGTGTGTGTGTGTGAGAGGCAGTGCCCCTAGGATCGGTACCTGCCTGGTTCTGGACAGGTGCAGCGCGGTCCTGAGGGCGCCCACGAGGCATGAATGTAATGTTTATGTTGGCCTGCAGGTGATATTGGCATCCCCCATGACACTGCATGTGACCCCAGTACAGCACAGCCCTATGGCACTGTCGGGGCAGCACGCGAGCCCCTGGCCCCACCTGCACTTGGCAACGCCCCTCATTCAGCGGTCAGTGTCACTGATGTGCAATGAGCCCCAAGCAGAAATCAAAACAAGCCGGGGTTTGCACTGACTGAGGCTGTGTCTACACTACAAAGATAAGTCGACCTATGTAAGTTTGACTTATAGCCACCACATCAAATTACTGCGGTGGCTGATGTTCACACTGCCCTCCTTCTGTTGCTGGTGCTGGTCCTCACCAGCAGCGCTTCCACTGACTGAAGAGGGGCAGCGTGGGGGACTGAGATCCAGGGAGCGGAGACTGTGCAGCTGAGGAGCCAGGAGCCCACTTTCATGTAAATTTCACAGCTCCAGCAGAGCCCTGAAATTGACAAGATGGCCAACAGCAGATGTTACTCCTGAGGGAATTCTGTGCAAAAAAATTAAAAATCCTGCATCAAAAATGTAAAAATTATGCATACAATTTTAACATTTTGCAAATTTTATTTGCCAATAAATATATGTGGCTCCAGCATGGGAGTGGGGAGCACAGGCAATTGGCTGCATTGAGGTGAGAGATCATCCTGAAGCCCCCACTTTCCCCAGTACAGCAACTGGCAGTGAGGCTGCACCTGACCCTGACACAGTGCAAGGGCTGGGCCTGCCCCAGAAATGCTTCGGGGCCCTGCCCCCCTGCCAGGCACAACAGGTGTGGGTGGGCAGGCTCAGCCCAGCAGGATCAACTGTGGAGAGGCTTAATGCAGGGGGATCCAGGTGTGGGTGAGAGGTTTCTGTGTTGGGCAGTCTGGGTGCGGGCAGCTCAGTGGGAGATCTGGATGCACAGGGGCTCGTTAAGGGGTTCCGGGTGCAGGGGCAATGGGATTCTGCAGGGGATCCAGGTGAAGGTGGTTGGGGCTCAGCAGGGGAGGTCTGGGTGAGGGGAGATGGGACTCGGTGGGGTGTCTGGGTGTGAAGGACTTAGTGTGGGGGGATCCGGGTGCTGGGGGAGTGGGGCTTGATGAGGTGGGGGTCCAGGTGCAGCTGGTTGGGGCTCAGTGGGGTGAGGGCCTGGGGGGAGCTTGTCGGAGGGGTCCAGGTGGAAGGGGGTAGGGCTTGTCAGGGTGGGGTCCGATGGGCCTGCTTAATGGGGGAGCCCCAGCTGCTGCCGAGGGGATGCTGCATGCTGGGCTCCCACTTCCCCCCTCCACAATTCCTCTATCCCCTTTTTTTCTCCATTCCCATCCCCTCACTCCCTCCCCTCCCCCTGCCCTATTCCACACCTCCTTTTCTTCCCAACTGCCTCTTCCCCCCACCCCATCACTTCCCTCACTCCCCGTTACCCAGCCCCACCTCGGGCACTCACTGTTGCCCAGAAAACAGGAAGGCTCCCAGCACACAGAAGGGGAGCCCAACTGGCAGGAGGCTGCGTTCAGCAGCAGTCAGCGGAGCCCAGATGCTGCCTCCTTCAGCTGGGCAGCTCTGCACTTGCACAAATGAGTGGGGGCAGTGGCATGTAACCCCGTGTACCCCTCCTGCCTCGCCTCTGTTTGGGGGGGGCAATAACACCCCAAAAACGACACCCATGATCTACCCCCTCCACACCTCCTCCCAATGCATAGCTTCCCTTTAGCTTCCCTGGCATTTTCTGCAGGGAAGCACAGTCATGCAGACTCCCCCCAGGAGTAATCAGATATAAGGAAGGCAGTGTCTACACAGACACTACCTTGTCCTAACCACACAGACATAAGCCTCTCATTGAGGTGGCTTTATGATGTCAGCATAGCAGGGGAGTTACATCGGCGGGAGGAGTATTTCAGTGCGGACACCTACACTGTTTTGTCAACAAAAGCTGACTTTCCTGGACAAAACTGTGTAGTGTAAACAAGGCCTGAGCCAACTGGGCATATCCTGATTACAACAGCCCCCACCCTTGCTAGCTCCTGGCTGTCCTAGAGGTGCAGCTTCACCACCTGGTGGCTAACCCAAGGCTATTCCCAACCACCAAGAAGGCTGAAATCTAGCGATGAGCAGGATACCAGGCACATGGATCTCCAGCTCTGGTTCTTTCCTTTGCATCCCAATCCCTGGCTCTTACCTCGGACAGGTACCTGGCGGAGTGCCGATAGGAGACTCGGGAGTATGCTATCACAGGCAGGGGCTGCTCCAGGCCAAACCGTGCCACCCGGAAGGCCTCTTGCAGGCGGTGGTGGACGTAACTCTGGCGCTCGGCCAGCAGAAGCTTAGGTGGGAGGTAGATGCTCGGATAGAGGGCGGTGGAGGCCTCCCAGAGCCACATAAGCCGGTTGTTTCGCAGCACCTCCATGGCATGGCACTCCCCCGTGTAATTCCCCCCCTTCCTCCAGTTATCGTTGAAACAGTCAGGGAACCTGTAGAAGCCCCACAAACCCCAGGGCCTCAGCTTCTTCCCCAGCACCAGCGTCCTCTCCATGACCTCCTGGGCTGCCCCCTCAAACTCTTCCTCGGCCAAGTAGGCTCGCTTCTTGGCGCACATCTCTGGGAACCTCTCCTGGACCCACTGCTCAGAGGCCTCCTTGTACACTGCCTTGGGGCCCCAGTTCCGTCTCCACAGCGGCCTCCACTCCTCCCAGTCGACCACAGCCAGCCCGTGGAAGTCTGGCTGCAGAAGCTGGGTGATCTCCACTGTGGCCCTCTCTAGGTGCTGCTTCAGGCGGACTTTCTGGGGGATCCCCCCATTGTGGTGCTCGCCCTCTGGGGAGATGTACGGGTAGAGTCCAAATTTGTTCTTGTAGAAGATGGTCATGTTCTGGCCCTGGAATGCGTTGCCTTGGTTCTCCACGATGGCGTAGTCCTCGAGAGGCAGGGCAACCCCAAAGCGCTGGTGGCACCGGGCCGTGGGCATGTTCCACACCACCACAAACGGCTTGTGCTGGAGAAGGGGGCCGGTGGATGCACTCTCCCAACTGCTCCCTCTCGAGGGTGGGATGGCTCCGAGGCAGAACAGGACCCAGGGCCAGACAGTTAGGCCCAGAGTCATGGTGGACATTCTGCAACTATGTCCGGTCCAGACCCCCTCCTGCTTCCTTCTTGAATGAACACCCTACAAGGGGAGAGCAAATCGGAGGCAGGGTGAGACTAGGGAGCCACACCTGTTCTAACATTAAGGGGAACAGCTTGTTTATGGCTTCCTCTCTCAGCCCCACATCCTCTTCCTTGAGCTCCACCCATGACAATGGGAGCAACCAACACAACTTGCACCCAGGACAGACTGTGGCAGGTCACCCTGGAATGCTGGGGAAAGTCCCCAGCCCATGTCACCCATGTTGGGCTAAGGAGGACCTGATGCCAGCTGAGAACTGGTCTCTCCTTGATACATCCTGTGACTGCCCAAGGTCGGCTTGTGGTTGAGCCCATTGGGGCTCCAAAGGGCTACTGGAGAGGACAGCTGTGCAAATTATGCCCCAGGACTGAGAAGTATAAAACCCCATGGCTTAGTTTGCTCTGGGTCCCTCCTCGTCCTTTGTTTTCCCTTCCAAATTACAGGTGTAATGGGTGTTGAAACCTATAGGTGGTGTTTCTATGATTGTATCAGTGCATCCCAGTCAGACTTCAGCCTGGGCTTTGTCCACCCCCATGATGCTGTCTCCCCTGTTTCCTGCCATTTGGACTGGACCTCACCTCTGACCCGGCCTTCCCACCAGATCGCACTTGGACCAGGGACTTGCCCTCCCAGGGAAACAGCCAGAAGTCCCAGCTGACACCAGCGAGCA
The DNA here is from genome assembly GCF_965140285.1 of Lepidochelys kempii. Taxonomy (NCBI): domain Eukaryota; kingdom Metazoa; phylum Chordata; order Testudines; family Cheloniidae; genus Lepidochelys; species Lepidochelys kempii. The sequence continues at coordinate 48,338,591 of NC_136386.1, read as the reverse complement.
GCATCACCCCTGGATCGGTGCCCCAGGAAAGGAGCCCCTGCTTGGCCCGTGTGGGTGCAACTCCCAGGTTGGGATGCATGAGGGGATCTAAAAAAGAAAAGGAGTACTTGTGGCACCTTAGAGACTAACAAATTTATTTGAGCATAAGCTTTCGTGAGCTACAGCTCACTTCATCGGATGCATTCAGTGGAAAATACAGTGGGGAGATTTATATACATAGAGAACATGAAACAATGGGTGTTACCATACACACTGTAAGGAGAGTGATCACTTAAGGTGAAAAGAAAAGGAGTACTTGTGGCACCTTAGAGACTAACCAATTTATTAGAGCATAAGCTTTCGTGAGCTACAGCTCACTTCATCAGATGCATCACTTAAGGTGAGCTATTACCAGCAGGAGAGCAGGGACAGGGAGGGGGGGAACCTTTTGTAGTGATAATCAACTGCTGGAAATGGCCCACCTTGATTATCACTACAAAAGGTGTTCCCCCCTCCTCCCACACTCTCCTGCTGGTAATAGCTCACCTTAAGTGATCACTCTCCTTACAGTGTGTATGGTAACACCCATTGTTTCATGTTCTCTATGTATATAAATCTCCCCACTGTATTTTCCACTGAATGCATCCGATGAAGTGAGCTGTAGCTCACGAAAGCTTATGCTCAAATAAATTTGTTAGTCTAAGGTGCCACAAGTACGCCTTTTCTTTTTGCGAATACAGACTAACACGGCTGCTACTCTGAAACCTGTCATTATGCGAGGGGATCTAAGGCTCCTAATTCCCAGTGGAAGCTGGGAACCTTTGTGGATCTGGGCCTTAAGCTCTTTGGGGCAGGGAGTGTCTCTTATTACATACAACTGGCAGAGCTGACCCTAGGGTACAGCGAATCGGGGTGACTGCTCTGGGCTCCGCGCTTTGGGGGGCCCCACAGGCCGACACAATTGGCCAGCGCAGTTGGTCCCAGAAGTGACGGGTTGGTCCCAGAAGTGACAAATTTGTCACTTCCTCCCCGGGCCCCGCATTCCCCTAGGGACGGTCCTGTTTATTACGGTCCTGATCTTGGAACCCTCCTACAATGAAACATCCACATTCTTGTCTTCCGCCGTCGCTCTGATCTGCAGCCAGGGCCTCAACGGCGCGTGGCTAAGGGCAACGCTGGGTTCTCTCTGCTGGTGCCCCTCCACACCAGGGTAAACAGACAGTCCTTCATGGGCACCGAAAAGCTCACGCTGGGGGAACCTCCTAGGGGGAGATTTGCAGGCAGGGGTGCAAGTAGGGTGGTACCCTCCAGTACACAGTACTGGCAAGAGATTTTTAGTGGGTACGGGGTACCAGAAAGACTTGGGGCTAGCCCCACCCATCCGGAGGGCAGGGTGGGGCTGTGCTCTGCCCTTAAAGGAACAGAATGGGTCTAGGGAGAACATTCATTCTTTAAATGGCTTTAACAGCACAATACATATGCTAACAAACATAAACAAAGGCTTTGTTTAAGTTTGTTAGCATAGGTATTGTGCTGCTACATTGGTCAGGAGTCCTCAAGGGGGGCGGGGGGATGGAAGGTATTTAAACAGAAAAGGAGGACTTGTGGCACCTTAGAGACTAACCAATTTATTAGAGCATAAGCTTTCGTGAGCTGTAGCTCACGAAAGCTTATGCTCTAATAAATTGGTTAGTCTCTAAGGTGCCACAAGTCCTCCTTTTCTTTTTGCGAATACAGACTAACACGGCTGTTACTCTGAAACCTGGTATTTAAACAGTGTTTTTGATTCTGTTTCTCCCCTTTGATTCTGTTTCTCTCATTGGTCTGAATTATCCATGACATTCATACTGCATCACATCAAGTCCAAATCATTAGAGGAATGCCTTTGTTTGCACTGACCAGAGGATGTTTGGACTGTGATGTCAGCCCAGTTCTGCAGCCTGGTGGGAATCAGGTGTTGTACCCAGTGTACCTAGAATTCTTCTTTGCAGCCAAACTAGTCTAACATGCATTTTGTTACCTGGAACTGGAGCAGCAAAACAAAGAAAACAAATGCCTCATTTTCCAGCTTTGTGGGTGAGAGTACGATAGGTGAAGATTATAATGCTGGACACTGACAGCCTTAAACCAGCTGCCTCAGGAATCTGCCAAGAACTTTGCTGAAAATACGTTCCTCATCTTAGCAACGGAGCTAAGATTTATCACACATCTGCCTACCTTTATTCGAATGAAGCTCCTTCTGATCTGCCAGCTTAAGCATTGTCAATTTCATCCAGAACAATTTACAAACTTGGAGCCTAATCCTGTAAACCCTTAATCATTTGATCAATTCCATTGAAGACAATGGGACTATTTGCATGACTGTGGACCACTTTTGTGGACTGGTAAGAGTTTCAGGAGTCTGTTCCTATAAAAACAACAAGGAATCCTCGTGGCACCTTAGAGACTAACAAATTTATTTGGGCATAAGCTTTCGTCGGCTATAACCCACTTCATCAGGCATCTTGTGAAGTGGGTTATAGCCCACAAAAGCTTATGCCCAAATAAATTTGTTAGCCTCTAAGGTGCCACAAGGACACCTCACTGTTTTTACTGATACAGATTAATACGACTACCCCTTTGAAACCTGTTCCTATAAAGCAGAGGTGGGCAAACTGCGGCCCAGAGGCCACATCCAGCCCTCCAGATGTTTTAATCTGGCCCTCGAGCTCCCACCAGGAAGCGAGGTCTGGGGCTTCCCCTGCTCTGGTGCTCCAGCTGGGGAGCAGGGTCGGGGTCTTGCCCCACTCTGCATGGCTCCCAGAAGCAGTGGCACATCCCCCTTCCAGCTCCTATGCATAGGAGCAGCCAGGGGGCTCCGCATGCTGCCCCCACCCCAAGTGCCACCCCCGCAGCTCCCATTGGCCGGGAACCTCTGATAGTGCCTCTGCATAGGAGCTGCAGGGAGGACATGCCGTTGTTTCTGGGAGCTGCTTCAGGTAAGCGCCGCCCAGAGCCTGCCCCCGGCCCCCTGACCCCCTCCCATGCCCCAACCCCCTGCCCCAGCCCTGATCTCCCTCCATCCTCTGAATGCCTCGGTCCCAGCCCAGAGCACCCTCCTTCATCCCTAGACCCACCCCAGAGCCCGAACCCCCAGCCGGAGCCCTCCCACCCCCCAACCCCCAATTTTATGAGCATTCATGGCCCAACATACAATTTCCATACCCAGATGTGGTCCTTGGGCCAAAAAGTTTTCCCATCCCTGCTGTAAAGGAAGTTGAATCCCCCATTGAAATGCAATGTTTGGGTACAATACCATAAAGCAGTTAAGGATACAGTTCTACTTAAAATTTGTCTTTTAATAAGTCAGACGTGCTGAAATGGCTCCTCACCCAACTCCCATATTCCATATAAACAGACTGAATACTACATATGTGTGGGGAAAGTGAGTAGGTAAGCATATTGATGTTTGTATACAAAGGGGGGTGTCAGAAGGGACGGGGAGAGCATGGGATCCCTAGGCTGGGGGCGGGGCAGGGAGGAGTCACATGGAGGGTCACGTGGGGAGGTCACGTGCCCCCCCTTGTGTCCCTCCCATGAATGCAGTACCAGCAAGAAATTATTTCTGCTTCCACCACCACTGCAGGGAGCAGTTAGGCACCACTGGGAGTTGGGCGCTTCATGCTCAGGCTGCCTGTAAGATGCAATACCAGTGGGGAGCATTAAATCTCACGCTCATGCACAAGCCATGCCATTGCCCCCGTCCCTGCCCCTTGGCGGCTCTGATGCACCCTCCCTGCGGTCACTCCAATGGCCAGCAAGACGAATGCAAGCTGGGGGAAGGGGTCCAGAACTTCCAACTTTCCCCACTTAAGACCCGATCGGATGCCCACTGGAATCAGCAGAAAGCTTCCAGATGGCATCTATGGGCCTTGGACCAGACCCGGCTGCATGGGGCCAGGGCAGCCAATGCCAGCTCACTTCTCCCCAGCTGCAACAGAGATATCTTCGGAGAGAGAAGATTAGGAACCAGATCAGTCTCGGGTGCCGCATGACAGCCCAAAGCCATGTTCTAATCCCCCCAGAATGCACTGCCTGGGCTCTCACTGCCTCCCAGCACCCCAGAGACAGGCTCTAATCCACCCCCAATCTGCTGTGCAGAGCTCAGTTACAACTGACCTTGTTCCTTGAATATCACCTACCTTTTCCCCAGTCTATTTTCACAGCTCTGATAATTCTAGGTCTCCGTTTTCCCAGTACAGACACTCCAACACTTATCTATACACTGCACTTAGCACCAGAAGCCCAGCCCTCCTGGGAGACCCTACAATAACAAACCCAACTGCAACACCCAGCACTTGCAAGCAACCCTACAATAACAAACCTGTGTGTGTGTACTCCAGCACTTCCCAGCTACCGTACAATAACAAATCCACGTGTGTATAGCCCAGCACTTCCATGCAACCCTACAATAACAAACTCACCTGCAATATCCAGCACTTGCAAGCAACACTACAATAACAAACGTACGTGTTTATAGCCCAGCACTTCCAAACAATCCTCCAACAACAAACCCATGTGTGTATAGCCCAGAACTTTCAAGCAACCCTACAACAACAAACTCACGTGCAACATCCAGCCCTTGAGATCAACTCAAAAATAACACCCTGTTGTGTGAATTCCAGTGCTAACAAATGACCCTGCAATAGCAAACCAATGTGTGCAGCCTCTGTACACCCGACAACCCTACAGTACCAGTGTGCATGTAACTAGCCCCTCTTGAGCCCTTAGCGGGGTTTGATCGATGGCACTGGAAGCACAAGCACTATTTAAGCTAAAGAAATACCTTAGCAGGTATGTCTTAGCAGGCAGCTAGAGTAGACTTTTAGCCTCTTACATGACCAAGCCACTAGAGGGGGACAGAGACACACTCTCCCCAGTGTGGGTTACATGTGAGGTTGAGCAACTCTGCAAAGACCAGTCTCTGGCTATAAAGCACACCATCAGAAGCAAGCTCCACACAGACCAGGACACTCCACCTCACACCTGCCAGAACAACATGCAAAACCTGCAAACATATCTCCACTGCTACAATGATCAACACAACACCCCCACCCCCACCCCCACCCCATCCTCACAGCACACCTTTCAAGATCCACGGGTCTTACACATGCCAATCAAAACAGGTGCTGTACCCCATCCAGTGCACTAAATGCCCCAGTAGCAACTACGTGGGTGAAACCAGGCAATCACCATGCTCTGGAATGAACTCTCACAGGAAAATGATAAAAGACAAAAGCACCCTATGGCTGAACACTTCTCACAAGGCGATCTCTCTTTGTCTGCAAAAAGAAAAGGAGTACTTGTGGCACCTTGTGAGCTGTAGCTCACGAAAGCTCATGCTCAAATAAATTGGTTAGTCTCTAAGGTGCCACAAGTACTCCTTTTCTTTTTGCGAATACAGACTAACACGGCTGCTACTCTGAAACCTCTCTTTGTCTGACCACTCAGTCCTCAGCCTCAAAGGAAACCTGCACAACACTTACAAGAGACGAGCCTGGGAGCTTAAATTCATAACGCTGCTTGACACTGAAAATCCAGGACGGAACAGAGACAGACAATAGATTTATGGCTTATCACAACAATCTGTAACCCACTAACAACCCCTCTCAGCTGCTTTCCCCACTCTGACTGCAGGGGTGTTGATGGGCCACCGCACCTTGAGTGGTCCCTTGAAACGTGTGTTAACGACTTATGCTAACTAATTGTTCAGATCTGGTATTTAATTGTGGCAGTTTGAGGAAGAGCTCTGTGTCACTCCAAAGCTTGTCTCTCTCACCCACAGAAGTTGGGACAATAAAAGATACTCCCTTGCCCGCCTCTAATCTCTCGTGTCTAATGTCTCTCTAATATCCCCTAGAGTCAGGGAGCACATGGGCATGTGATGGGGAGGGGACATTTTTGCTAAGGAAGACTCCAAAAGGAGCTCAGCAACATCTTTAGATGGGGGGATATAACAGGCACCCGACAGCTTCAGCAGAGATGCTGTGCTAGCCGAAACATTGCCAGGTCAGTACGACTGGCCCCACGGAGCTCACACAGTGCAGTGCTCCAGGGATGTACAGACAGCTGTTCCACACTCGGAGCGCCTCAGGGGGCTGGGGTATTGACAGGCCAGCATTCGGGGTGGCTGACGTCCCACCGGGACTCATGCTCATTTCCCCCACCTCACCTGAGGGCCCTTTCCCAGCAAGCGCCACAGCAAACGAAGATCCCAGCGGCAGGGTGTACGGTGTGAATGATCACGTGACTAATGATTACTACATAGTACACAGCTGATGACTCTTGAGGGTGATGGGGCAGGGTGGGATGCAGCAGATTGATCTCAGCCACTCTCTTCCCCAGTTCTCCCGGGGTTGTCACTGGGGTTCAGAAGAGCTGCAGCTACAGCCACCTTGCATGTCAACAGTGCTTCCCCACTAGAGCTGCTCCCCTCCCAGGTGCAGGAGGCTCCTGGGGGTTCCCCTCATCACACGGGAACATGGGTCTCTGCAGAGAGTGCTGCCTCCTACGAAGGAGCCTTGACCCTGGTGACTCCAGTGGGCCCACGACAGAGGTAGGGGTTACCACCCCAGAAGTGGCTGCATTTCATCAGTGGGGGAAGTGACTCCTGTATAGTAACCATAGGCCAAGGAGGCCAGGTTTGGTTTTTCTTGAGAAAAAATAGGGGTGGTTCTGATACTGGTTCCCAGTATCAATCCTAGTAACAATCCTAAGAACGGCCATAGTGGGTCAGACCAATGGTCCATCTAGCCCTGTCTTTGGTAGTGTCCATGCCAGGTGCTTCGGAGGGAATGAAAAGAACAGGGCAATTACCGAATGATCCATCTGCTGTCGTCCAATCCCAGAATCTGTGGGTTTAAAGACAGCCAGAACATGGCATTGTGTCCCTGGTCATCTCAGTTAACAGCCACGGACCTTGCCTCCATGAACAGATCTAATTCTTTTGTGTGTATAGAGCAGTCCCTCGCTAAGCCCACTGCCCTACACACACACACACACAAAACCAGCTGCTTCTCCCCACCTCTCAGCACAGCTAAGAGCAGACAGAGCTGTAGCAAGAATTCACATTACCAAGACTTCCCTCTGGTTAAGAAACAAGTTGCCAAATGGTTCCCAGCATATCACGAAGCAGCCTCGTGAGTCAGAACCCACCAAAATTGCCCCAGCTGTTGGATCAAAGGCCTTTTGGAGAGGCACTCGCCTGGTCTGCTGAAAGTTGCATTTATTCCCTTCCTTTCAAGATACGCTTTTGCAATGGGGTTTCCCAGCCATTAGCCTGGGGAAATTCACATCTTAGTGGCGCCTGCATGAGTCCATTGTCCCATCTAGCACATGCCCAGTACAGGATCATTTGCAATTAACCCCTGGAACAACTGACCAAGGGTCATGGTCCTTCTCCATCACAAACAATTCTTAAATCCAGATTGGCTCTAGGAATTATCATGGGGCAGTTCTCTCACCTGTCATGCAGGAGGTCAGCAGATGATCACGAGAGACCGCCCTGGCCTGGAAATCCATGAGTCACATCACACAGTTTGAGTGACATAGAGGGGTTGGCGAATGGGGCTGGAGCTAACCCTTACTGCTCTCCCACCTGTATATATAGGGCTTTAGCTCCACCCCTATTTCAATTAACCCAGCCCCTGGGAGGGGCTTATTTTAAAATGACCCATTCTCCAGTTTGGTTCCCCACTCCAAAGAGAGAGAGAGAGAGAGAGAGTCAAACTAGATGCTGGCAACCAAAGAGACAAGGGAAGAAGTAACAGAAGAGCGATGGGTTGGAGGACGCACCCTCCAGCCCACCTGTCCTCTCTTGAACAAGAAGGGTGGCACCTCCTTGATGCCAGCTGGGATGCCCTTCTGACACCCACCCACCATCCCTCTACATAGAGCGTCCCAATAACTTCTTCCGGTCCGTCCGGTGCCTAGTTATAAATGCCTCCCAAAGGATCTGTTTGCAGCAAGACAGTGGCCACCACTGCCTTCTCCCCGTGTACCTGACACATTGAAGATATTCTTGTCTGCCCTGTATGGGCGCCTGCATATGACCGTCACCCTGGGGGTCTGGCTGTGAGACTGATGGCCTAGCAGTGGCCCAGGCCCTCCCTGTATCTCAGCTGGAATGTGCCTGTTATTAGCTGCAGTAGCTCAGGGTGCTGGCAGATCCCAGCCCAGGGAGCAGGTTGTGGGGTGGGAGGGGCCCTGAGAGAGAAAGAGACATCTTCCCCTCTGCGCTGGCCAGACTCCTGCAGTGTAGCCTAATGGGTCAAGCACTGGAGTGGGGCTTGCAAGGCCTAGTTCTACTCCTAGCTTGGACAGCTGGGTGACCTTGGGCAAGTCACTGGCCTCTCTGTGCCTCAGTTTCCCCATCTGTGAAAGGGGGCTAATGATCCTGATCTCCTCTGTAAAGGACTTTGGGCTAGATTCACAATAGGAGTTTAGACACAACTGCCACTTTAGACACCTAAATCTCAGAATCAGGGATTCACAAAACCCCCGCTCCACTGCCCCCACCCTCAATCTCTGTAGGTGCCCAAACTTGTTCAGCACCGAAAACTTTCAGGGTAAAAGTTCCCTGGGCACTTCTGTTTCTGTCTGTGAGCATGCCCTGTAGCCCCAGGCCACACATCCAGACACCTATACCTCAAAGAGCGATCCACAAACCACAGGCACACCTCTGCCTCGCAGGTGGTGAGATCAGCGCCCTGCTGCTTAGCCAGCCGTGCCGCTCTCCTGCCCTAGCTGAATCCTTGCCTGCTCGCATTGGGCTGGAACTGGGCATGGGCTGCGCTCCTGTGCAGACCAGCCAGGCGTGGCACAGGTGTAACCCACCAGAGCTTCGTCACCAATGCACAAGGACCAGCCCCACACAGATTTGTTAGAGGGGCTCTTAGCTGATTGGCCTTGGACCCACAAGGAGCAGGCCTGGGGAATCCCTTTGCAACCATGCTTTCAGCTCCAAGCCCCATGTCCCATATCTAGGCCTCAAAAGCCTTCCCCACTGGCAATGGGAATAGAGTAGGAGGCCACTTGCTGATTTCCCCACCCCAGCAGCTTGGGGGCCCCTATCATAAGGCTGGCCCGGCTGCTGCTAGAGATTTCTCCAGCTGCTTCCCCAATGATCCAAGGAGGCAGAGCTCGCATGAGTGTCTCTGCATCATAGATTTGCAGGGTCTCTCCACAGAAATCCCCTTCTGGCTGGACCAGAAGAGATCCAGGCTCCCTGATTTACCCATGTGAACATGGCAGATGGCCCAAAAGGGAATGACTGGGATTTGGACTCTCCCCCACCCCATGGGAGTTTGTGGTAGGCCAATCAAAACTAAAACAACCAAGCAGTGGGTAAGGCGGGGGCAGGGGAGTTCTCCCCAACCCCAACTTTTAATCAGCATCCCATTAGCACACTGTGCAGGAATCAAATGTCCTTCTTCATCCAGAAGATGGGGAGCCCTCTGAGGTCGCGATACGGTGTCTCCAGCAGGGTCTGACCATAGGGATCCTCCCCTGGTGAACTGGAGGCGATGGGGCCAGGAAAAACTGGTTGGCCTAACAGAGGGAGGTGGCATGGTGGAGGACCAGGGGGAGGGGGCAGAAGGTGTGCAGAGCTTACATGGGCAGCTGGTGGAGGTAAAGGGGGAGGTGGAGGCAGCCCCGCAGCAGCGATCCTGCAATGGAAAGGGGAAGCATGGGGAGGTGAAGGTGGCAAGGGGAGTGGAGGGGGAATGGCAGATTGTGAGGAGTTTAAAGAGCAGATCGGTGGAGACAGAGATGGCGGCAATGGTGGCAGAGGTGGTGGTGGGCACACAGTGGCGGTGCAGTGGGCAGGGGGTGTGGAGGACGGTAGTGGAGGCGGGTTGGCTCCTGAAGTTCTGCTGTTAAGATGGGAGGCGGTGGGACTGGGCTTTCCCGGTCCCCAAGCAGGTGCTCTAGTGTGAGGAGGGGGGCTGGAGAACATCTGCAGGAACTCCATGGGGACCACGGAGCTCATGAACCCCATGCTCTGCACCGGCTCAGATGCAGTGTAGCCCAAGTGGGCATAGAAGTGCTGCTTGTCATGTGTGGTGAGATGCAGGTGCCTGAAGCCACGGGACTTGGCGTAGCTCTCGGTGGCTTCCATCAGCTTCCGGCCATACCCCTGGCCCCGCAGCGCCCTGGAGACCACAACCGTTTCCACAAACAAGCTCTCGGGCTGGCTGACAACACGGGACAACCTGGCGTGCCCAAGGAGCTGGGTCTTTGCCGTCTTCCCTTCCTCGGCAGCCTCTGTGGCCCTCTGGGTTCTAATCAGCACCAGACACATGGGGAAGTTGTCTGTGGACTTCTGGAGTGAGTACATGCGAGAGGTCTTGCTTTTCTTCCACTCTTCGTTGATGAGCTCCGCGCAGACCTCCACCAGATCCGGCCTCTGGTGAAGGGGCACTGCCGTGAGCAGCTCCGAAACTGAGCCCATTCTTCCCAATGATGGGAGAACAAGCAGGCAAAGCTTTGCAAGTCACAGAGAGCCAGCACCGCTCTCCGAAGCCACGACACACCTGGGCGGGTGCACACAGCCAGATGCAACCCTGCTGCTGGAATTCCAACGATCACCGCAACAGGCCATTCCCACTGGCCTTGGGCAGATTGCAGCGCGGCAGGGAGACACCAGGCCCCAGGGGAGGAAGAGAAACTCCCAGAGCCAAATCCAGCCTGGAGCACACCCAGTCTTCCAAGGGTTCAGTACGTGCTATGGGTCATCTTGCGCCAACAGCTGATGGAAACAAAGCAATTGGCAGAGCCGTCACTGCCTCACTCCACCTGGCACCTGGAGAGTTTATTCCTTTTAATTTTTTCCATTTCTGGATGAGCATTTGAAAATCCACCCATAAAACTAGCCCTATAAATACCACATCTATTAGAGGAAGGGGTGCTAAATGGAGCAGGAAGGTCCCAGAGGAATACCTGCTGGGTCCCAGAGCTGCCAGAGCCAAGCTGCGCTGGTCCCCTTCCTTGCCCCAGCAAAGGGTTATGGGCCAAAGAGTGCTGGGCTCCAGCTGGTCACACCTGGTACATGGCCCCTAGGGGCCAAGGACACAGCATGTAGATCCGAGCAGCCCCGAGGATGCTCTAGCTTAGAATCATTGAATATCAGGGTTGGAAGGGACCTCAGGAGGTCATCTAGCCCAACCCACTGCTCAAAGCAGGACCAATCCCCAACTAAATCATCCCAGCCAGGGCTTTGGCAAGCCTAACCTTAAATTTCAATGGAAAGATTCCACCACCTCCCTAAGTAACGCATTCCAGTGCTTCACCACCCTCCTAGTGAAAAAGGGGTGGGTGACATCCAGGGGTGGGTGACAGCTGGTCCAAGGGTACATGGAGGTAAAGGTGGCCTAAAGCTATCTCAGGCCAGGCGCCTTGTTCCTGCATAGACGAAGAGGAGTGGGGACTCCGCAGTCTGCGCAGGAGATCGGACTCTGCGGCTGGTCGAGTCCTCGCAGACCAATGGGGCTGATCAGTGCCAACTGCGATGCCAGGTTCTGTGATCGGGACACCCGTCCGAGAAGGACCAGGCTGAGAACCACCAACTCATTGCAAGCGTGCCCTTGCTGCCCACTTGAGAGAAGGCCACAGCCCGACCATCAGGACAAGGAGGGAGAGGGCTGTGTCAGGTTGGGCTGGGCGAAGTGGGCCATGCCAGAAGCACAGTCCGTTCCAGATGGGTACCGTCTGTACCAGGCTGAGGAGGTCCCTGCCCCCTGTCAGCTTTGGCTTGTACCGAGCTTTAAACCCAGGAGATGGGTTCACAGACCCCACCCGCGCTGAAGCTTGGAGCCTACTTTAATAGAGGCTGCCTGTGCCCCCCAGGAGATGGCAGCAAACCATGGCATACGGGGTACCTCTCCTGTGTGCCAGCTCATCTCATAGGCTGCTGTTGGGCAGCTGGATCGGACCCAAACAAACCACCTGTGCACCCAAGCTAGGGGAAAAGGAGCACAGTAAAGGCTGCACCTTGCCAGTGGACAGTTCAGCTAGAGCGTCCCTGCCTCCCAGAGTCACCCCACCCATTGGCACTGAGCCAGCATGTGACAGCACGGCAGATAGGCCTGGGGATGGCTGTGAAGTCCTCACCCTGCCCCCCCCAACTTCCGCTCTGGCTGGGTCATGAACCTTGAGAAATTGCAACATGCACAGTCACCACCACGACTTCCTCTGAGCCATCCGCTCGCTGGATTTAGAGGCGCCTTGAGAAGACCCCAGCCTCTCCCAGCAGAGGGCGCTGTAGGGAGGGTCAGGAACGCTGGCTGGGGGGACCTCCCAGCTACTCCAGCCCTGGCCTCTCCCAGCAGGGGGCGCTGTGAGGAGCAGGGCAGGGAGCACTGGCTGGTGAGGGGGGGTCCCGGCTACTCCAGCCCCAGCCTCTCCCATTATCAGAGCACAGGTCTGCAGGTTGCTCAGGCCAGCACCTTTCATCAGCACTAAAGTCACTTTAAAAAGCCCTGCGAGGAGACAGAGCAAACACTTGCCAACCTCTGTCCAGGGCCTACAGGGGCCAGCCTACCCCCGGGACCACTCTGGAGACTCTGACCTCGCGTTCATCAACGGGGCCTGAATTTCCTGGCATTGGCAGGCGCCTTTCCCCCTGGCTAGTTCCCCTTCCTAGGGGCTGGCGGGCTCTGGGAAGCCACAGGCAGTTTGCAAGAGGAACCACCACCTAAGCAGTTTTCTCAATACAGTCAGATAGCAACAACCATGCTTTCTCGCCAGCATCTGGAGACACAGAAGGGCCTGGCCTCAGCAGGCTGAGCAGCTCGATCCTGAGACAGGCTAATGTCTTGTGACCTGGGACAGCCCAGATCTGACTGTCCTGCACCCCACAGTAGCTGCACAATCCACCCTGGTGCAGCCAACCACAGCTCAGATCCCCTCACCCTGAGCCACAGCCTCATCTCCGGGGCTTCGTTCAGCTTCATATTAAAAGGCCCAAACAAGGGAGGCACCCTGCTCTGGGGAGGAGCTATCGCAGCCTCGGCCATCTCTGCAAATGAGCCCCACTCTCCAGCCTGCCTTTGCCATTGCTCCATTTCAACCTCATGATGAGAATCAAAATATCCATTCAGGCCCCGGGGGAATGGCATTAAAGCCAATGGCATCCCCCTTTATGCCAGGCCCCCTCTCAGGCCTGCCAAGAAGAAAGCCAGCCTCCCATTCCCCACTGCAAGCTAGGTATCACCCCCACTGAGGAAAGTGAGGCATGTCCAGAGCCAGTAGTGGAGTTGGGAAGAGATTCCAGGAATTCCTGGCTCCCAAGCACTATGGTGATCGAGTCAGCTCTGTTAGCCGGGGAGCATGTTTTTGCTGGGTGTCCACTCACCCTGCCCAGCATCAATGCTCGTCGAGCTCCTGTGCTCTGCGTCTCCTCCCTGCCTGGGGATCAACTCGAGCTTCTGCTCTGACTGGGGCCCCGGAGACGCTGTCCAGCCTCTTTCACAAGTACCTCACAGGAAGCTGCACGTTCCCCAGCCAACCACAGACACCCAGTTCTGCTTCCCAGCAGTGAATGACGTGTCTGTTTAAACATAGGACAAGCTGGCCCACGGGCCTGGAATGGAAATTGGTGTGGACCAGCCCCTCCCCAGTGCTGGCAAGCAGCCCCGTAAAGCTCTGCTCGCTGGGGGCTCCTAAAAACCAGGTAGGGCACAACAGGACTTCAGTTCAAAGGTGGCTGAGTTGGTGGGTTCTCAGCCTGATCTCCCCATGGAGCCATCGTATGGGCACAAACCAGCCCCTTACGGGCAGCCTCAACACAAAGGCCAAGAAGAAGGGTGGCGGTAGAGATGGCGTTCCCTCCACAGCTATCAGTGAGGGGAGCGCTTGCCCTGGTGCTGGCTGAGCTAGACCTGGTCTCTGGGGCTTCATCCTGGCACCTTCAACCTCCAATAAAAACAAGACCCCAGCACAAAGGCCTGGGGCATACAAAGGGTTAATCCAGGGAGTATTCACTATGGTACCCAGCACACTCCCCTAACTGCTATGCCCATACACGAGACCCTGGGGCACCAAGCTTCAGGGCAGCAGAGTGGGGAGGAAGGAGGACCAAGCTCCAGATAGGCTTGCCTGTCAAGTGAACCTACCTGGCCAGGGTCCCAGCTGGCACCCACACGGCATAGCCAGGGAGAAGCTCACCCTGCCGGGGTCCCAACGGGCACCCGCGGGGGGCGGGGGGGTGGTGGTGTTTACGTGGCTCAGAGCACAGAGATGGGCTGTGTCTGTGCAGCCTGGGGCAATGTGGACACATGCCTGGGCACGCGGACAAATCCCTGCAGTGTCCCTGGAGAGAAGGGGGCCCAGCTGCCCCCTGCAAACATTTCTGGCACTGGAACAGAAATTAGAGGCGGACGAGGGGGTTGCTCCCAGGGTTAGACAGAGCCATGGGGCTCCCATCCTGGGGGGAGTGGGTCAGCCACCAGGGCTCCCCCTTACTCCTGTAGGGGTGGAGAAACCCCTCCACAGCAAGTACAGCTCCACTTCCAGGGCATCGTACCTGCCATTCAGCTCCCCTGCTCCAGAGGTTCATCCTAATTCTCCGTCTTTGGATCAGATCCCTCCCTGCACCTGGCCCAAGAAGCTGCAGCCTCCCCTACTCAAGGTATGAGGGAAGCAGGGCCCCAAGAGCTGCCTGACATTGTGCCCCTACCTCAATGAGCCCTATGGGGTTTGCAGGGGTGCAGAATCATCAAGGTGCAGATCCAGCTCCACCTCATCCCACCCCCATCTGCTCCCTTCCTCTAGCCCTTCCGCCCAAGATGGCCCCTGTGCCCAGAGCTGCTGCAGACGAGGTGTAAAGGCCAGGGCTATTCCCCAGGGGCTGACGCCTGCCTGGCACAGCCCCTTGGCATCAACCTCGCTGGCACAAAGGGCACCTGATTCCTCATTGCCCTGTGCAGCCATTTAAGCCAGGGCAAACTCCCTCATCGTGACCGGGTGGCGCTCGGTACCCTTTGTGCACTGGCACAAAGAACTACCTGGGGCGTAAAGGAGAACCAGGCCCCAGAGCACGACTGGCACAGCCCAGGGCGTTCACACCCTTGGGGGCTCTCACCACTGTGTCCCCGTCTGCTTCCACGGACATGGGCTGGCCAAGCTTCCTGCCTTTACCACCCGGAACAGCTCAGGTGCAGGGCAGGGCCCTACCCACTGGCGCTGTTGGCTGAGCACTAGCAAGAGCTGTGGGTAAATATGGGGTTTCCCTGCCCAGTACAGACAGGGGTTCTTTTGTCTGAGATCCAATGGGTCACTAGACCCACCATCTAGACGGTGCAGGGAGACAGAACCACCCCAAGCATGCCTGTGGGTTCAGTCCCCAACTGCTGGGCCTGGTCACAGCCCAAACGGGGCGCTATGGGGCAGGGCCAGGGGCTCCCCCCTACTGCCAGGCCAGGTCACAGCCCAAACGGGGCGCTATGGGGCAGGGCCAGGGGCTCCCCCCTACTGCCAGGCCAGGTCACAGCCCAAACAGGGCGCTATGGGGCAGGGCCAGGGGCTCCCCCCTACTGCCAGGCCAGGTCACAGCCCAAACAGGGCGCTATGGGGCAGGGCCAGGGGCTCACTCTGCCCCCCCCCCCAACTGCCAGGCCGAGTCACAGCCCAAACGGGGCGCTATGGGGCAGGGCCAGGGGCTCCCCCCACCAGCTGCCAGACCGGGTCACAGCCCAAACGGGGCGCTATGGGGCAGGGCCGGGGGCTCCCCCCCCAGCTGCCAGGCCGGCTCAGAGCCCGAACGGGGGCGCTATGGGGCAGGGCCCCGTTTCCCCGCCGTTCCACCCCCCCGCAGGGCCCCGGTACTGACATGGCGGCGCCGCGCGCTGCTGGTCGCGCGTTCCGTCCCGTCGCTCTCCCCCGGCGCCAGACACAGCGCCGCCTGCTGGCCGGAGGCTGCCGAGCGGCGGGCGCTGAACCCGCTCCTCGGCCGTGTGTGAGGGGAGCAGCTCCCCGCGCTCGCTCCGGCCCGGCCCATGGACCCGGCCAAGCACATTGATACCCGGCCCAGAGAGACCCGGCACGGCCCATTGACAGCCGGTCCATAGACACACCGCACAGCAGGGACTAGTCTTCTGAGGCCCGGCCCATTGACACAGGACCCACTGGCAGGCGGCCCAGCCGATTAATACCTGGCCTGGCCCATTGACACCTGGCACAGGGCCCATTGACACCCCATCCGACCCAGCCCTTTGACACCTGGCCCAGCCCTTTGACACCTGGCCCAGCTCATTGACACCTGGCCCAGCCCTTTGACACCTGGCAGGGTGGCTAAGCATCAATGATTTTTTTTTAATCAGCTTTTTAATCGGATACAGTCCACCCAACAGAGCAGATGTCACAGGCCAATTGCTGGATAAAGTGTATGAAAGAGAAATTGAGCAGTGTGCAAAAGGTCTAGAGGGTGAAGTTGTTAACCTGAGTCTTGATGGGTGGAGCAACGTCCACAATGATCCTGTTGTATGTGTTTGTGTGACAACAGAAGAAGGGAATGTCTTCCTTACAGAAACAACTGATACATCAGGAGATGCGCACACAGCAGAATACTTACAAGAAGTAGCAGTAAAAGCTACAACAAACCGAAAAAAAATCAAATATCTAGTATGCAGCTTGGTTACAGGCAATGCTGCAAATGTGCCAAGATGAGAAGAAATTTAGAAGAGAGTGAAGAGAGTCCCAAGCTATCAACATACAGTTGCAGTGCTCATTTGATGCACCTCCTAGCCAAAGACTTCGGTGTTCCAGAAATAAAGGCGAATGTTGTTGAAATTGCAAAACACTTCCGTAACAAC
This sequence comes from Lepidochelys kempii, assembly GCF_965140285.1. Classification (NCBI taxonomy): domain Eukaryota; kingdom Metazoa; phylum Chordata; order Testudines; family Cheloniidae; genus Lepidochelys; species Lepidochelys kempii. The sequence continues at coordinate 48,321,762 of NC_136386.1, read as the reverse complement.
CACTTTGCAGCAGCTGCTCTGAAAACAGTGGGAGAAACCAAACTAACTCTCCCACAAGACGTGCGATGGAACTCAGGAGTGGACTGTTTGGAGCACTAGATCAAGAACTGGCCTAATCTGATGACAGCTTGTGAACAAAATCGTGAAAAAATAGATGGCACTGTCACAGCCAAAGTTCTCAACATTGGGCTTAAGAGAAATGTTGAACACATGCCGAGTACCCTGAAGCCCATTTCTGTAGCCTTGAACAAAATGCAGAGAAATAGCTGTTTTATTGCTGAAACTGGTGAAATTTGGAAGGAACTGAGTGAGATCTTAAAAAAAAGAAATATGCAATGACGGAGTTACATTACGAGCATTAAAAAACCAAATGGGACAAGCACTATCTGCAGCTCATTTTCTTGCAGATATTCTCAATACTTGGTACCAGGGTCAAACCTTAACTGCTGAAGAAGAGGAGTTGGCTGTGACATGGACATCCAGCAATCAACCCTCCATAATCCCAACTATCCCTCCATAATGCCAACTAATAAACTTCAGAGTTAAGGGTGAACCATTCAAGAAATATATATTTACTGATGATGTTTTAAAGAAAGTCACACCAGTGAACTGGTGGAAGTCACGTAAGCACTTGGATTCAGAGACTTTTAAAGGGATAATCTCACTTTTAACAGCAGTAGCTTCTTCTGCCGGTGTAGAAAGAATATTTTCTTCCTTTGGACTAATTCATTCCAAATTGAGAAATTGTTTGGGACCTGAAAAAGCAGGAAAGCTTGTTTTTCTTTTCCAGATGATGAACAAACAGGAAAATGAAGGTGAAGACGACTGAGTTAGCTGCAGAAGCCAATATTTTAAGTTTCTCATGTTGACCTGGCTGACATAATTGATTTAATTTTTGTTGGTTTTTTTTAAATATTTCATTTAACTATTTTAGTTAAAAACAATTTTAACAAAAACAAACCTGATTTTAAAAAACTTGAATGTTTAACTAAATTCAAAAATTCATATGCTTGTTTTCTTAAAATATTATATGCTTGCTGTTGAAGAAAAAATCAAGAATACATAATGTTGTTTTAGTTAAATAAAACAATTTAAATGTCTGTCTTGTGATGGTCTCCTCCTAATACAGCATGGCAAGAAAATCCTCCAAATATTAATGATTAACCTGTTGAATTGGAAATAGTTCAACTCCCAATGACTTCATAAATATCTGCTTCGACTACCTTTGGTAAATGAAATAACAAACAATCATTCATTTTCTGATATAGCTGTAAAACTAATCTGAAAAGTTTCCAAAATAAATCACTTTAAAAATGTATAGTGTGTACCTTCTAAAAATGAAACCTACATCTGACTCTGAGTTGTGAAGAATAGGTATTAAGGTTATAGCCACCAACAAGAATGCACTTTTATGTAGAAATCCATGATTAAATCGAGTCTTCCTGACTAATGATTTATATAATGTTTTAAATCAATTTGATTTAAAGCAAATCCACCCTGACACCCAACCCACTGACACCCGGCCCGGCCCATTGATACCCAGCCCATTGACATCCAGCCCATAGAAACACGGCCTGGCCCGTAGACATCCAGCCCAGCCCAACCTATAGACACCCGGCACACTGACACCCAGCCGGGCCCATTGACACCTGGCCCATTGACACCTGGCCCAGCCCATTAACACATGGCCTGGCCCAGCCCATTGACACCTGGCCCATTGACACCGGGCCCAGTCCAGTCCTTTGACACCCGGCCCAGCCCATTGAGACCTGGCTCATTGACATACAGCGCAACCCAATGACACACAACCTGGCCCTACTCAGCACATTGACACCCGTCCCAGCCCATTCACACCTGGCCTGGCCCAGTCCTTTGACATTCAGCTCAGTGACTCCTGGCTCAGCCCAGCCCATTGACATCCAGCCCATTGACATCCAGCCCAGCCGACTGACACCTGGCCCAGCCCAGCCTAGCCCATTGACACCTGGCTGGGCCCATTGACACCTGGCACAGCCCAGTCCTTTGACATTCAGCCCATTGACACCCAGCCTGGCCCATTGACACTCAGCCCGGCCTGGCCCAGCCTGGCCCATTGACATCCAGCCCATAGACACCCAGCCCAGCCCGTTGACACACAGCCTGGCCCAGCCTGGCCCACTGACACATGGCCCAGCTTGGTCCATTGACACTGTTATATTGATAAAAATACACAGGATCTTTTCAGGGGACAAGGCAATATGCCACGTTTATTATGAGAACACAATTTGATTTATAACCAATAGCTAATACCCACATACCCACACACACACACACATCAAATATTCTGCAGCTGCTGTATAGTTACCAGTCCTGAATGTAGCCTGAGTCCATAGCTTGATTTTGCAGCTTGGGTTCGCAGCTCATGATGGCTAGCTGGCCAGGAAAGCCGGGCACGAGAAAGAGCCATGTCTCTTTTGGGCGCACACCGATTCCCTTCGATGTTGGCAGCAGAATGTTACCCAAAGTCTTTCATCTTACCCATTTTTTTTATAGGCCTTAGTTTGAACAAGAGTCTATGGGTCTTGCTGTGTCACGCTGCCTCTGGGTATTGTGTGTTTGATTACCTGTCAATTGCAGGCGTGACTTTCAGCCTTGGACCTGACTTTGATCTTGCTTCAATTGCACCTTTGTTCTTTTCTTTTAGGTGGACTCTTCTCACTTTGTCAGGGCTGTTGTCTGCATCTTCAGCTGTTGGTGTGTGCACTTCACTTTACCAGGACAGGCTGGGGCTGGAGGTTGATTCCATCATCCATGCATACCTCATTCACACATCTGAATTAAGTTAATAAGGTTACAGCAGGGTTTTGTGAAATGGAGTAAGTATTTCAAAATGGAGTTTTAGTTACAATATGGAGTCTTATCAAAATAAGTGTAATGAACAATTTACAATGTTGGGAGGCAAACAGTAAACAGGGGTTACAATGTTTCAATAAGCGTGAACTGTGGGGACTTAACAAGCGGCTTTATTGCCATTTAGCTGGTTATTGCGATAGCTGGTTTTATGAATGAATGCTGTTTCATTCATAAAGCTTTACTCATGAAGTTCTGTTCGTTCATTTGATACAAAATAAAATCATATTAATAAAGTCTTAATAATAATAGTAATTAAAAAGAAACAATTGCATTCTTCAGCTCTACAACACCGGGCCCAGCCCATTGATACCCGCCCAGTACACTGACACCCATCCCATTGACACTTGGCCCAGCCCATTGACACATAGTCTGACCCACTGACACATGGTCCATTGACACCCAGCCCAGTGACACCCAGCCTAGCCCATTGATGCCCGACCTGGCCCAGTCCTTTGACATCCGGCCCTGCCCAGTCCATTGACTGGCCCTTTGACACCCAACCCATTGACACCCATCCCAGCCCATTCAAATATGGCCCAGCCCATTGACACATGGTGCATTGACTCCTGGCTCGGCCCATTGACACCCAGCCCATTGACATCCAGCCCAGCCCACTGACACACAGCCCAGCCCGGCCCAGCCCATTGACACCCAGCCCTGCCTATTGACACTCAGGGAGCTTGGCTTGTTTAGCCTAACTAAAAGAAGGTTGAGGGGAGATATGATTGCTCTCTATAAATATATCAGAGGGATAAATACCAGAGACGGAGAGGAATTATTTAAACTCAGTACCAATGTGGACACAAGAACAAATGGATATAAACTGGCCACTAGGAAATTTAGATTAGAAATTAGACGAAGGTTTCTAACCATCAGAGGAGTGAAGTTTTGGAATAGCCTTCCGAGGGAAGTAGTGGGGGCAAAAGATCTATCTTGCTTTAAGATTAAACTCGATAAGTTTATGGAGGAGATGGGATGATGGGATAACATGGTTTTGGTAATTAAATATTCATGGTAAATAGGCCCAATGGCCTGTGATGGGTTTTTAGATGGGGTAAGATCCAAGTTACCCGGGAAAGAATTTTCTGTAGTATCTGGCTGATGAATCTTGCCCATATGCTCAGGGTTTAGCTGATCGCCATATTTGGGGTCGGGAAGGAATTTTCCTCCAGGGCAGATTGGAAGGCCCTGGAGGTTTTTCGCCTTCCTCTGTAGCATGGGGCACGGGTCACTTGCTGGAGGATTCTCTGCTCCTTGAGGTCTTCAAACTACAATTTGAGGACTTCAATAGCACTGATATAGGTGTGAGGTCTTTTTTAGGAGTGGTGGGTGAAATTCTGTGGCCTGCATTGTGCAGGAGGTCAGACTAGATGATCATAATGGTCCCTTCTGACCTAAATATCTATGAATCTATGACACCTGGCCCGGCCCAGTCCTTTTCAGCCCATTGACACCCAGCCTGGGCCAGTCCTTTGACATCCAGCCATTGACACCTGACCTGGACCTAGACACCTGGTCTGGCTCAGTCCTTTGACATCTGGCCCATTGACACCTAGCCCAGCCCATTCCTTTGACATCCAGCCCAGCCCAGTCCTTTGACCTCCAGCTCATTGACACTGTGCCCAGCCCAGTGCTTTGACATTCAGCCCATTGACACATGGCCTGGCCCAGCCTGGCCTGGCCCAACCCACTGACACCCAATCCAAAGGCTTTGATCTTAAGGCCCATCAATATGGTCTCCTGCCCCCTGTTTAGGTGCAGCAGCTGGAGTAGCATCCTCCCACTTGCTCCTGCACTGTGAAGTGCTCTGAGGAAGGAACCTGCTGGCAATGAGGCTCTATGGACTCGCCTTTCCAGACAGGATGGTGTTTAGTCTGCAGAAGACAAGATGGTGTCTGGTGGGATGCTATTCCTCCTCCACTCCCAGCACACACACACATCAGCCCCTTTCAGTGCTACCGTGTAGGTCTGACAAGCCCAGCATTCCATTGACTTTACTTGGGGGAGGGGGGTAGGCACAGGAGTGCTAAACAATGAGTCATCCTGCTGGTCACTTCCTAAGCCTTGGGTTTGGGAGTCTGTTGATTTCACCTCCTCCGGATGAGCCACCAACGTTCCAGTGTGGAAAGCTCTACCCAGGAGCTGAGGTGTCCAGCTTGTCCCAGCTCATTGTTTATGAGGGAATTCAACATCGGCTGGGTCTTGGGAGCAAAGCTGGTAACCCTTAGGGTATGTCTACTCTGCAGCTGGGAGCAGCAGCTAGACATGCACTAGCTTCGCTTGAGCTAGTGTGCTAAATATAGCAGTGTGGACGTTGCAGCATGGGCAGTGGTACAAGCCATGGTCTGACTAGCCTGTGCCATAATGCCCACCCTGCTGTATTTAGCTCACTAGCTCCAGCTGAGCTAGCATGCGCCTGTCCATCTGGACTGGGAACTTCACTCCCATCTGCAATGTAAACATACCTAGAGCCCTCAGTGTCATCCCCTTGCAAAATCACACCTCCTGCAGCTACCTGCTTGCATCCCTAACCTGGTCTTCCTTTTGCTACCCACCCCTCACCAGCACCATGTCATAGAATCATAGAAGATTAGGGTTGGAAGAGACCTCAGGAGGTCATCTAGTCCAACCCCCTGCTCAAAGCAGGACCAACACCAACTAAATCATCCCAGCCAGGGCTTTGTCAAGCTGGGCCTTAAAAACCTGTAAGGATGGAGATTCCACACCTCCCTAAGTAACCTATTCCAGTGCTTCACCACCCTCCTAGTGAAATAGTGTTTCCTAATATCCAACCTAGACCTCTCCCACTGCAACTTGAGACCATTGCTCCTTGTTCTGTCATCTGCCACCATTGAGAACAGCCGAGCTCCATCCTCTTTGGAACCCTCGTTCGGATAGTTGAAGGCTGCTATCAAATCCCCCTTCACTCTTCTGCAGACTAAACAAGCCCAGTTCCCTCAGCCTCTCCACATAAGTCATGTGCCCCAGCCCTCTGATCATTTTTGTTGCCTTCCGCTGGACTCTCTCCAATTTGTCCACATCCCTTCTGTAGTGGGGGGCTTAAAACTGGACACAATACTACAGCTGTGTCCTCACAAGTACCAGATAGAGGGGAATAATCACTTCCCTCGATCTGCTGGCAATACTCCTACTAATGCAGCCCAATATGCCTTTAGCCTTCTTGGCAACAAGGGCACACTGCTGACACAAATCCAGCTTCTCATCCACTATAATCCCCAGGTCCTTTTCTGCAGAACTATTGCTTAGCCAGTCGGTCCCCAGCCTGTAGCGGTGCATGGGATTCTTCCATCCTAAGTGCAGAACTCTTTACTTGTCCTTGTTGAACCCCATCACATTTCTTTTGGCCCAATCCTCTAATTTGTCTAGGTCACTCTGGACCCTATCCCTACTGTAACAATGTGGCCTCTGGCGGGACACTACTGAGAGTATCAATTCAAGACAAATTGCTTACAGCAGGGCAGTTACAGCTCAAGGCTGGGGGACCTTTACTACTAAGGCAAACCAAACCAGCCAGACAGAGAGGACTTCGGTCTCACCTTACTGGCTAACCATAAGTCACACAAGCAATTCCCTCAGACACTCCAGTTTCCCAGTATCACCACCAGTGCCACTTGTTATAGGGATGAATGGTGATGAAAACCAATACCCCAGTAAAAGAAAAAAGGTTCTCTCGATCCCAAAGGACCAAGCCCCAGACCCAGGTCAATATACCAGTCAGATCTTACCCACAAATCACGCTGTTGCCAATCCTTTAGAATCTAAAGGTTTATTCATAAAAAGAAAGACATATGGATGAGAGCTAGAACTGGTTAAATGGAATCAATTACATACAGTAATGGCAAAGTTCTCAGTTCAGGTTTGTAGCAGTGATGGAATAAGCTGCAGGTTCAAATCAAGTCCTGGAGTACATCCACAGCTGGGATGGGTCATTCAGTTCACAGGCCCTGCTAAGACACCTGGACTCTTCAGCTCAAGCTTTCAGTTGTTCATGTGGTTAGATCTGGAGGTCTCCTGTTCAGTTCCCAGGGTATCAGCCAAGAGGGGGCCATCACACACTTACACTTGTGCAAACAAAAAGCCATTTGATTGGCTCTTGAGGGTGGCATGTGAATTCTTTGCATGGTTCTAGTCTGTGATTTATTTTTATTTTGGAATGATCGCTTCAGCCAGGTGCTGTGCGTCATTTTGAATTGCACTTTGCTACCCTGCCTGGCGCTGTGTATACGTATGGTGTGTTCCAGGGGTGGGGTGTATCGGGCCACGTAGGGTGCATGGGCCCATGGGGCAGGGGTTGTTTAACAGCCACACTGAATGGTTCAGTGCAGGAGGCTTACACCGCAGTAGCCCTTGCATGCTGCTAGTTACAGCACACATTTTGGGCTATGACTCTCTCCGTTGTGGACATGACAGAGATCTCTATACATGGTACACACCTCCCTGTGAGGTGGTTTTAGCATAGGATGGATCTGACACTTACATGTCGGTTTATGATGGGGTTCCACATATCATGCATGTTTCCTGTCATGAAGCACAGAGTTACACTATGTGAGGGGTACATGACAGAAAGGAATTAACTGCATCCCAGACTGTATCCATATTGGTGTTTGAGCGTGTTTCAGGGTGACGTGGCCATGTGGGTGTAATGGGGCCATGGGGGGGAGGGGCATTTTGGGGTAGAGTGCATGGGGGCCATGTGGGGGGGGGGTTCAGGGGTTGGCTGTATGGGGCTACATAAGGCTCTCACTCTCGGTTGCCCTCATGTTCACACCGGGTCCCTGCCCAGCCAGCATAGCACTGGCAGCTGAATTCTTCCACCAGCTTGGCTTGCTCCTGCTTTGCCAGCTGTCCCTGCAGGCGGAGGTGGGGCCAGCTGCGGTGCCTCCGGACGGTGAAGCTGGAGGGGCTGAGGTGCAGGAAGGCATCGGGGTGCCCAGCCCGCCGTACGCAGCGCCCATGGCTGGAGCACACCGTGAGACTGCACAGCGTGGCGCTGCTGGTCACGTTCACGATGTAGTGTCCCAGGCTCCTGTCCACGTACTCCTTCAGTGCCAGGCAGGATTCCTGTAGGGGGGACACAGTACAGGCCCAGGCAGGGCTCTCTCAGGGGAGAGGAGGGGCCCATTTTCCTGGTGTGCTCCCCTTCCACACAGTCCCCCCGGGACCCACCCTCCCAGCTCCTGAGTGCAGGGGGAGCCAGACCCCAGGGCTCCCACTCTCAGCATCACACACACCTGGGAACTGCTAGTCGCACACCAGGCGAGAGCCCCCCCCGACATCTTCCCATCATCTGAGTGCAGGAGCATCCACACCCCAGCCAGGATTCCCATTCCCAACCTGGAAGCAGCCGTAGCCCCCCACGTAACGCACCCGTGAGTGACTGTAATCCTCGCTGCCCCACAGCACAACCCCTGAGGCACCTTGAGAAGCACTTTCCCCAATGGTATGGACCAAGTCCTCCTGCAAGAAGCAGAGAATCACCATGAAGATAACAGCTTCAGCTACTAACATCTAGGAGGGTTTGAAGGCTGTTGCATGCATCCTTCCCGCACAGATCTCCCCCTTCCGGCACAACAGGAGACAACCACCAGCACCCGCAGCCTCAAGCCAGATTGAGGAACCTCTGTGGTTCTGTTCCAGGTGAGCGGGGTGGGTCAAAGATAGTGCCATGGCCTCGCTGCCCACATGCAAAGCTGACAGGTGTTAATGACTGCCGGCAAGCGGGGCTTTGATCTACAAACAATCACACTCCAGGTTAAAGCGACCTTTCTGCAGGCTAAAGGGAAGGAGCAATTAAGCCCCTTTATGTAGTGACATAGCTGGAAACAACAGAAGCCACCATCCAAGGCAATGACAAGCCCTGATCAGAAGGTAAGCTGTGCAGGCTGATGGCAAATGCAGGGGCTAGGGGCTGGTTTGGCAAGCTGTGAGGGGGTGCTAGAGCAGAGGTGGCCAACAGGCAGGGAGGGGTCATGGCCCTGAGAGAGCAGAGGGTCAGAGCTCAGTGGGCCCAGCACTGACTGAAGAGGCAGGCCTGGGGATTTCTCAGTAAGGAAACTGCCGGCTGTTTGTTTCTTTCTGTTCAGGGAAGCTGGACTTTGTGCCCATTCTTTGCAAATAAACAACCTGACTCAAAAACAACCCAGCAAGGCCCCAGCTGCTGGCTAACCACTCGGGACCACTGCGGCCACAGCAGTGTAACAAAGACAGATCTCTGCTAAGATGGGAGGGGAGCGTGGCGAAGAGTTGCTTGAGTTGGGAGTATTTTCTTTCCTGGACGTGCAAGGAAAAGGCAGGGGAATAGCCTGAAACAGGCCAAATGTAGAGAAACCCTCCAGGAGCCCAGACCTTTGTCTTGTGTGAAAGCATCACTCTCCTCTGGACCCATGGCCCCGGATATGGCCCTTGTCCTTCACACATCTCCCGCTGGGATCCCTATGGATCCCCCTTCTGCCCTCCAAGGCTTCTCCACCCCCCACTCCGCCAAACTGACTTCATCCTGCCAGACTTCCTCCCTCTACCCCTTCCCCACCAACAGCTGCTCCTTGGCCCTGGGTGACAATGGTAAGCAATGGGGGAGAGGACCTGGGCTAGAAGATGGGAAACACCCCCGCCCCTAAAGCTGGCCTCTGCCTCTTGCAGCCCCCTTGCCTGGCAGCTAGGGGATGCCCTCCCACATGTCCTGCCTGGTGCCCCCTCTCTCAGCAGCAGTGGGCTCCAGCTCCGACCCCGCAGGCCCCTGGGACAGGCCAGACTTGGGCCATTGGGAGCTCGGCAGAGGTGAGCAGGTGGCATGCCCTGGGGGGGGCCTGGCAATGCTGGGGAGGGGCGGCATCACCTGCGAGAGGAAGTCCTCCGTGAAGTCGTACTGGATGCGGGTGTAAGGTAGGACTGAGAGGCTGCCGGTCCCCGTCTGCCCTTGCACCCGAAATGCCTCGGCCACACGGTGCCGGACGAACTTGTCAACCTGGTCTGTCAGCCGGAGCTCCTTGGGCAGGTAGATGCTGGGGTAGAGCGCCCGGCTTTGGTTCCAGAGCCAGCCGAGCTGCTCATTCCGCTGCTGCTCCACGGCGGGACACTCCCCTGTGTAGTTGGCAGCTTTGAAATCATAGTTATAGCAGCTGGGGAAGCCGTAGAAACCCCAGAAGCCCCCAGGCCGCAGGCTCTTGCCAAGCGCCAGGGTCTGCTCCATGAAGGCCCGGGCGCTTTGCTCGAATTCCTCCTCAGCTTCCTCAGCCACCCTGTCTGGGGGCCAGTCGGGGTGCTGCTCCCGGACCAGCTCCTGGGACTTCTCCTTGTAGAGCTCCATGGCATCCCAGTTCCGAGCCCACACGGGGCGCCAGCTCTCCCAGTCGATCACCGCCAGGCCCCGGAAGCCTGGCTCCAAGATAGCCGCCTGGATGTCATGCCGCGCCTTCCCGAGGTGGGCCTGGAGGCTGCCGTTCTGGGGGACACCCCCGTTGGCAGCTGTCCCTTTCGGGGTGTAGTGTGGATAGAGGCCCAGCGTGTTGCTGTAGAAGAGGGCGATCTCCTGGCCCAGGAAGGACTCGTTGCGGTTCAGCACCACATCGAAGACCCCCAGGTCAAGGGGCACATGGTATTTCGTGCCGCACTCCTGGCTTGGGGCGTTCCACACCGTGACGAAGGGGCGGTCCCAGAGAACAGGGCCCCCACCTGCCGTGCTTTGAGCCACCGGGGCCAGGCTCAGCATGCACGCCCAGGGCAGTAGGAACGTGGCGGCCACCATGTTGAGCCTGCCTGCCAATGGCTGGCCTCTAGACCTTGAGGCCTCGGGAGAGCTCCTGGGGGCCCTGCTCCTCAAATTGGGAGAGTGAAATCTCAGTGGAAGCCCGGGCAGCCCCCGAGGGATGGGGAAGCTGGGAGAGACGGAGGGTGGATTCCTGCTGCCCCCAGGGGAGCCGAGTGCTGTCAACTTCCCAAAGCTAATTCCTGCTGGCTTGTCACAGCCTCCTCCCTCCTAATAACTCCCAGACTCTCCCCGCAGAGGAGCGAGGGCTGGGATCAAACTGCTGGCTTTCGCAAGGACTTGCGGTGGGAGGCCTGGCACTGGCTCCGGAGCTCTGCCCTCCCCATGACCTTGGCTGACGTGTCAGTGGGTCCTATTCCCTCCCCCGCACATTTCTTCCCCTAGGACAGGGGTCCTCAACCTACAGCACGTGTGCCAAAGACGGCACGCGAGCCAATTTTTAATGGCACGCTGCTGTCTGCCGGGCGTGCAATTAAAAATCCTGCCCGACCCGGCCCACTCTTCTCCCCCCACCGCTCTCTCCTTGCAGGGCAGGCAAGCTTCCCCCTCCCCCTGCCTCTTCCCCCAGCCTGCTGGGTTCCTGCCCCTCCTTCTCTCCCTCCCTGCCGCCGATCAGCTGACGGCCCTTGCTACAGAGGGGGAGAGGGAAAAGCGGAGGAGCCGCAGCGCTCTGTGCTGCGGGGACCTTGGGGAAGGGGGTGGAATCTGCATAGCCCCTCCAGCCCCCTGCCGTGAGTCCCTCAGGGCAGGGGGCTGGGAGCACCCCACGACCCCAGCCCATACCCCCAGCCCTCTGCCCTGACCCCTGCACCCCCCTCACATACCCCCAGCCCTCTGCCCTGACCCTGGACCCCCCACATCCCCCAGCCCTCTGCCCTGACCCCTGAACGCTCCTCACACACACCCAGCCCTCTGCCCTCACCCCTGCACCCCCCACACACCCCAGCGCCGTGCCATGACCCCTGCACCCCCCCACAACCCTAGCCCTGACTCTGGCACCCCCCACACATACCCAGCCCCCCCAGCCCCCTGCCCTGACTCCTGCACCCTCCTCACACACCCCCAGCCCCCTGCCCTGACTCCTGCACCCCCCACACATACCCAGCCCTCACACCCCATGCCCTGTCTCTTGCACCCCCCCACATCCACATCCCCACCCCCACCCTGAGCACCAAATGGGAGATCCTGCACACACACACCCGCATTCCCACCTGCAACCCTCACACCAAATGGGAGCTGCCCAGGTAAGCGCTCCACACCCAAACCTCCTGCCCCAACCCTGAGCTCCCTCCCTCATTCTAGCTCCTGGCCAGACCCTGCACCCCAACCCCCAGCCTGCTCCTTCACCCCCAGCTCTGTTCTCAGTGCACTCCCACCCTCAGCTGAGTGCAGAGAGAGGAAGAGAATGGGCCAGAACCAGGGAGAAGGTCGGTACCTACTCTATGTGGACAGGGCTGGGACCCCAGACTGGCAGCGGGCTGAGCGGGGCCAGCAGCCGGGACCCTGGCTGGCAGGAGCCAGCGGACGGAACCCCAGACCGACAGGGGGCTAAGCGGCAGTGGGCTGAGCCGCTCAGCTCACTGCCAGTCTGGGGTCCCGGCCACCGGCCCCGGCCACCGGCCCCGCTCAGCCCGCTGCCAGTCTGGGGTTCTGGCTGTTGGCCCCTTGCCAGCCGAGGTCCTGGCCACAGGCCCGGCTCAGCCCACTGCTGGCCTAGGTGAACAGAACCTCAGGCTGGCAGCGGGCTGAGCAGGCCGGTGGCGTATGATCAGCATTTTAATTTAATTTTAAATGAAGCTTCTTAACCATTTTGAAAACCTTGTTTACATACAACAATAGTTTAGTTACATAATATATAGACTGATAGCGGGAGACCTTAAAAACCATTAACATGTATTACTGGCACGCGAAACCTTAAATTAAAGTGAATAAATGAAGACTCGGCACACCACTTCTGAAAGGTTGCCAACCCCTGCCCTAGGAGATACCGAACTGAACCGGACCCCAGCATGGCCCCTCCCTCTTTTCCTTGCGCTCCTGTCCTCAGAGGGGGATGGGGTGTGTTTTCCCCATGTGAAGGAAATGCTGGGCCATGCTGCCAGGTCCGCTGCTCCAAAAGGGAAGCAGTTTTTTGCAGATGGGATGGAAGAGCCCTGGGTTGGCTGCTCTGTGCCCAGGTTAAAGATTTACCTGCGGGGGGAGAGAAGGAGAAGGGGTCAAAGGGATAGCATGGGGTCAATGGAACATGGGTCAGAGCTGCAGTGCTAAACTGCAAGGCCAGAATCCAAGCCACAGCAACAAAGACACAGCACCAAGGAAGCTATCAGTGCTAGGGATTAGCTAGCGTGGGCAGGGCACTGCTCCGAGGAAGCTCACAGTGTTGGGGATTAGCTGGCGTGAGCAGGGCCTGCTCCGAGGAAGCTCACAGTGTTAGGGATTAGCTGGCGTGGGCAGGGCACTGCTCTGAGGAAGCTCACAGCTCTAGGGGCTAGCTGGCAAGGGCAGGGTACTGCTCCGTGGAAGCTCACCGCACTGGGGGCCAGCTGGCATGGATAGGGCACTGCTCCGAGGAAGCTCACAGAGCTGGGGGCCAGCTGGCATGGGCAGGGAAGGGAAATCATGTCCTGGGGCTGGACGTGGACCATGCCCATATCCTTGCGGCTAATCTCAGTAGCAGAAGCAGTGGCCCACGCTGACTAGCCCTGCCAGGATCCGGTGTAACAAAGTGGAGCCAGCCAAAATTAGCCAGGCTACTTCTCAAGCCACAGGAGTCAGTCCCCGCAGCCCACATGGGGCGGGCCCCTTCCCTTCCTGCCCCACTTCCTGCAGCATCAGTGGGGCAACTGAAGAAAGTGGAGACCTGCTTATAAATGTCCGGCTGGTGTGACGATGCAAATTGATTGGGGGGAGGGATGGGGAAGCAGGGGCAAGGGCAGAGAGGCTCATGGGAAATGCTGTCCTGAGGTGGTTAAGCTCCACCCCCAAGGAATCCTTGCATCCCCATGCTCTGCACAGCCGCTGGTGCTGAGACTTCACCCCTACCGCCCCAGCTGGGCCGAGGGTGTCATGCTACTGCAAAGCCCCACTGCCACCCAGGGCTTCCGAAGCATCAGATCTGGAAGCCAGAAATATGGCCCTGGCATCGGGCCACCTCCAGGAGGGAGAGCATTTAAAAAGGGGGCAGCCAGGATAAAACACCAGGCCCCAGGCTGGACCCACTCCCTGAAGGACATTTGATCACAGCCTTGCTCTGCCCATGGCACCGTGTCCCTGTGGGCCCAACATGACCGTGCAGGCCCCTGAAGGCGGCTTAGGACCCAGATGGAGCCCACTGCCAGCCCCTACGTCCTGCCGGCTTGGTGGGGCTGGAGAGGAGGGGCTGGGGGAAGCTCAGCTAGAACAATGCCTCTCTCTGAGCCAGGAGCTTAATTTGCTATGAGAAAGCTCCAATCTCTCACCAGCTCTGGGATCCTTCCCCGAGACTGCCTCCTTCCCCAGCCAACGGCCATGGGAGTGAGATGGAGCAGACCCTTCCAACCTGGGATGAAGGGGATGAGTGAAGCTTTCCAGCCTATGAGAGCCTTAAGGGGCAGCATAATGGGGGGAAGGGGGGCTGTTTCCATCCCAGTAACCACAGCCGGTGTCCCGGGGGAATCTCGGGGGCTGGGGTCTACTCCAGAACATTTCCAGGTGGTCCATCGAACGGGATGGGGGAGGTGGACATGTGCAAGCCAGATGGGCCACATCCCATACAGTCCTGGTGCCAGCCACCCCTAAAACCGGAGCTCTGAAGCCAAACCAAGATCTGGATCCAAAGCAGGCCATAAAGGGCCAAATCAAAACCCAGGACTGGACCGGACCAGCCCCTCAGGCTGCCTCAGTGTGTATGATGGGGGGCAGCATTGGGGGCTCCAGCCCTGGCCCCCAGAGTACCCTCTTATGGCATAGGGTGGTGCTGCAACAGCCATGCCTCAGTTTCCCTCTCTTCAGGGCTCCTCAATAATTTCACAGCCTGGTTTGACTGTTGCAGTGACTTGGCCCTCTGGCTAAGTCCCTAACAAAAGGTCCATCCCATCCCCGGTATACGAGGCCAAAACCAAAGACCAAACAGTTTTCACACTGGGCCTATCTAAGGGTCTGGTTGGTCTTCGCTGGCTCAGACACTCCTCTGCCTGCCCGTCCTTGGGGTTCAGCTTTTCCCCCTTCCCAGGCTCCCCTCCATTCCCCTTCCCCCAGCTTCTTTGTGCTGGCCCCTGCTCCTTCTTGGGCAGTCACCCCCAAGCCTTCCTGCCTCGAGTCCCTGCTCCCCTGGCACAATATGATTCCCTGCCAGAGCCTTGCCAAACTCTGCAGCCCTCAGCAGCCTTCTCTAGGCCTCTGCCTTCTCTAGCCCAATGGGGTGACATGATTCACCAGTCACATGACTGTCAGCATTCACCCCACCTAGGGAGGTGAGCTGGCTGGGTCACAGCTCTGCTGAGCCCCATAGCCTCTGAATAGGCCCAGCCAGACTGATAGTGCAGTGCTGTGGGGTGACCTGCAGGGGGCAGTGTGTGACAACAATGCAGTGCTGTGGGGTGCTCTGCAGTGGGGGTATGATAATGGTGCAGTGCTGGGGGGTGCCCTGCAGGGGGAGGTGTGCGATAATGGTGCAGAGCTGGGGATGCAGTGCTGCGGGGTGCCCTGCAGGGGGCAGTGTGCGATAACGGTGCAGTGCTGGGGGTGCAGTGCTGCAGGGTGCCCTGCAGGGGGCGATGTGCGATAACGGTGCAGTGCTGGGGGTGCAGTGCAGCGGGGTGCCCTGCAGGGGGAGGTGTGCGATAAGGGTGCAGTGCTGGGGGTGCAGTGCTGCGGGGTGCCCTGCAGGGGGCGGTGTGCGATAACAGTGCAGTGACGGGGGGTGCAGTGTGGCGGGGTGCCCTGCAGGGGGCGGTGTGCGATAACGGTGCAGTGCTGGGGGTGCAGTGCTGCGGGTGCAGTGCTGCGGGGTGCCCTGCAGGGGGCGATGTGCGATAACGGTGCAGTGACGAGGGTGCAGTGCTGCGGGGTGCCCTGCAGGGGGCGATGTGCGATAACGGTGCAGTGCTGGGGGGGCAGTGCTGCGGGGTGCCCTGCAGGGGGAGGTGTGCGATAAGGGTGCAGTGACCGGGGGGGGGGGCTGTAGTCCAGTCCCATTGTGGTTAGGGGAGCAGTTCTAGGCATCGATCAGCAGGTGGCAGCACACGCTCGCACACGCTTCTCAGAAAAGCAGCCGGCCAAGCAGTGGGGGAGGGGGGGGGGAAGCGGCGGAGCTCAGCCCCCATCAAGTGCCGAGTCTGGTTTCTATTACACTGCGGTGGGGGGGCCGCCAGGGAGACTGGGAAAGGAAACAATCCAGCCTTCAGCTTCTGGAGACCTGGGGCCTTGACTCGTGCAGCTCAGCCTCTTAACTCTTTGCTGGGCAGCGGGCAGCAGGCCTTCCAGGCCGTGCCCAGGGTGCCCCGGGTTATGCCTGCACTACGCCAGGCGAGGCTGCCCCTTTGCAGTGAGGGCGGGGTCATGGCTGGAGTAAACTGGCTGGCTGCAGCTTAAATAAAACAGTCTCCTAGTTTGAAAGATGGCCGGGGGCGGGGCTATGTTGGGGGGGTAGTTGTGGGTGGGGGGGCTGCACCTCTCCTTCCCCATCCTGCCACTGAGTGCCCCCAGCTGTGCATAGCTCTCACTGGCGACTGCTTTGTCCACTCTGGGAAGGGACAGTGACACGGGAGCCTTCGCAGTGGCAGGATTGCCGAGGCAGAGGAGGACACTTTGGGGCAGGGAGCAAGGCGTGCTGGTTTGAACCCAGCCCCAGGCCGGAACTTGGTCCTGTCTGATGGCAGCCCTGTAACAGGAGTTGTAATCCCCGCTAATTGACCCCCTGGTTGGCACATTGGCAGAGGGGGGCCAAGGACGGACTGGGTCAGTGGAGACCGAATGCCGCTCTCTGGTTACAGCACAGAGAGGGAGTGGCCAACAACACTACTGCCTGTCCTAGGGATGATTTCTGGAGCCGTCTGTGGTTGTCATAGCCCAGGAATACCAGCCTGGCCTGGGCACAGCACCATACCCGCTTTTGCAGTCGGGAGAGGAGATGCCCTTATGCCTGGGGAATGCCACGCTGCTCCCACCATACTGGCAAAAAGGGCAGGCCGTGCTAATGACCCTCCTGGCTGCCATTTCGCCTGCCAGGGAAGAGGAGCTGATATTTCAGCAGGTTTCTGAAAAGGGTTAAAACACCCCTGGAACATGGAAATGACAGGGCTCCCCCACCCACCCACCTCTCACTGTCATAGGACAAAGGGTCTGAAGTGATCTGGGTCAGACTGCATGGGGGCGGGTAGGTGGGGAGAAAACACACACATCCCCATCAGCCCGGATCGGGGTGGGGGGGAAGAGGAGGAGAGTAATTCAGACTCTTGGCTCACATGGGGAAGTGGAAAGCAAAGGCTCAGGCCTAACCCCTGCATCGCCCCGCACCCAGGAGAGCAAATCCAGGGCCAAGAAAAGCACTAGCGAGCTGTGAAGCCTCCCAGAGCAGGTCATAACCCAGCATCTCCTCCAGAGCCTGCATTCTATGGGCTGTTGCAAATGAATTGGGTTTTACAGCTGGTCAAAGGGGACAGAAGGGGCTGGCTGGAATGAGACACAAGGGTGGCAGGCACCCGGCAAGGTTTTCCCGGTACAGCCCCTTGTAGGTTTTCCCCATGCAGCTCTGCCAATGCACTGAAGTCCTGACCCACAGCCCCCCACTAGCCCAGCCTGGGGCTCCCCACACCCCACAGCTCTGCCGGTGCCCCTCAGCCTGGCTTCATGGTGCCCTGTCTATCCTAGCCACAGGCCTCTTCTGAACAGACAGCTAAATGGTTGCACTCTGGACAGTAATTTTGGGGAGCGGATGCATCTCTGCTTGGCTGCAACCAGTGGATCTGATTTCCCTAGGGTCGCCAGTGAAGAGACTGCTCAGAGGCTCCGGCTGGCAGTATCAGTTGAGTGATGAGTGGGGAGGGGGCTCCGGCCTGCCCGTAGCAAGCAGGTCTCAACATCACACAAACCATCTCATTGGTCACCTAAGCTGGGTGGCCACAGATTGGGTGGATCATTGAAATGGCACCTATGGGCCCTCCAGGGCAGGGTGTGTCGTGCTTGCCCTGCTCCCATCTATGCTGTACCCACTCTCGGGATGTGCCAAGGTTCTTGTGCCCCTCTCTGGAGTTAACCCCTTGCACCATGTGTTGAAGGACAAGGGGGCTCCCCCTCGGGCCAGCACAGGCTCCCATCACACCCAGAACTGGGGTCTTGTGAAGGCCCCCTCGTGCAGGCACTGGAGAAGCCAGTGGAAGTCAGGCCTTGCCAGACAGCAGCTGTCCCCTCCTTGCAGCCAGGGCAGGGCACTAGCCCTGCTCTAGGCCCTGGGGAGGTTTCCCCACGCTGGCCTGGGCTGTGTTTGCTTTGGCTGCCCAAGCTCAGCTCCTGCCAAAGCTGGAAGCAGGAGCCATAGGGGTGGGCAGCAGGCTGGTAGTGCCAGCAGGGAGCACAGCGTGAGGGGCAAGGTTGGGGTACAGGCACATGCCCGGGCAGCAGGGAGGCCAGCATTGCCAAGGGGAGCTGGGCTGGGAAACCTCCAGGGAGGGAGAGCGCACGGGCTGCTGGGCCTGCCCCATGGACACCCAGCAAAAGGAGCCCATGGCCTTCCCCTTTCCCTTCCCCCGCTTCACCCCCACCCCGCTGGCTGCACAAACCCCTCCTTCCCCACTGAACCCTTGCCTCAACCCCCACATAATCCCTTCCCCTCACTCTGTCCCATGGTGCTTTGGGGCATGGTGCCTGGCAGGGGTGGGAGTCAGCACGGAGCCCTCTGTCCCCTCATCTCTCCCATCCCCCCTCTTCTTCCTTCCCCTTCCTCCCCATCTCTGTCCTGGAACAAGGGGGGCCATTCTTGCAAACTTCACTGGAAGGCCAGCACCGCACGCAAGTCAGGCCCAGTCTCCCCTTTGAAATTATTGGTAGGTAACAAGAGTAAGTGGCAGCCACTCAGCTGCCCTCCCCCTCCTGACCCCATCTCCATCCCATCCAGGCACGGGCCCAAGCTTGGCAAGCTGCTGGGGCCCTTCCCCATGGTCCCACCATGGCTGCAACGCCTGGACTTTTTCTAACAGGGCTACCGGAAAGCCCTGTCGGGCTCTGTTGCCCCCCGAAAACGTACCCCAAAGCATCATGGGACACACATGCCCTGAAAAAACACACACAAACCTCAGACACCAGGAGTGACCCTGGCAGAGAGGAGCCAACTATGTGATACTACAGCAACCTTGCCTGTGCACCTGCTGGCTGGCACACACTAAGCAGGGCTGGGCTAGCCAAGACTTGGGTGGGTGGCCACCCCACAACCCCCAGCTGCTATAGAAGTGGGGTGGGGTACTCGGAGCTGGTGCTGTGTTGCAGGGAGTATAAGTGGGTGCAGGGCTTGTTCTAGAGCAGGGGTCAGCAACCGGTGGCATCAAGCTGATTTTTAGTGGCACTCTGCTGCCAGCCAGGGTCCCGGCCGCCGGCTCTGCTCAGCCCACTGCCTGCGTGGATGAATGGAAGCTCAGGCCAGCAGCGGGCTGAGCGGGGCCAGCAGCCAGGACCCCGGCTGGCAGGGGCCAGCGGCCGGGACCCCAGCTGGCAAGGGGCCGGCAGCCAGAACCTAGACCGGCAGCAGGCTGAGCGGGGCCTGCGGCTGGGACCCCAGCTGGCAAGGGGCCGGCAGCCAGAACCTAGACCGGCAGCGGGCTGAGCGGGGCCTGCGGCTGGGACCCCGGCTGGTAAGGGGTTGGCAGCCAGAACCCCAGACCGGCAGTGGGCTGAGCGGGGCCTGCGGCCGGGACCCCAGCTGGCAAGGGGCCGGCAGCCAGAACCCAGACCAGCAGCGGGCTGAGCGGGGCCAGCGGCCGGGACCCCGGCTGGCAAGGGGCCGGCAGCCAGAACCCTTGACCGGCAGCGGGTCTGGGGCTCCATCTGCTGCCCCTGCTGCCGGTCTGGGGTTCCGTCCACTGGCCCCTGTAAATGTAAAATGTCTTACTGGCACGCGAAACCTTAAATTATAGTCAGTAAATGAAGACTTGGCACACCACTTCTCAAAGGTTGCCAACCCTTGTTCTAGAGTCTCATTACTGGATCTACTTTGGGGGCCCTGGATGTCACTGAAACACGAAACAGCCCCCTGGCCAGGCATTAATGGACCACAAGGAAATCTTGGATTTTAAGTGTTTACCAAAGTAAAATTTAGCACCTGGCTATTGCGCTGTGATTTCTATTATAGAAAGGATCAAGACTGGCATGTTTTGGCTTTTCTGACAATAATTTGGGGGCCCTAGAAAGTTGCTGGGGGGCAAATGCCCCGCCAGACCCTTCCAGTAGCACCAGGCCTGCAAAGGGGCTCAGTAGGGGGCACGCTCCCCTCAGTCACTGCTGAGCACAAGGGGGCGCTCAGGGCGCTGTGTTGCAGGCAGCAGAGGGGGTTACTCAGTAGGGAGCACTCTCCCGTCAATCAGTGCCACTCCCTGGGTGCTGCTGTATTTCAGACCAGCTGTAAAAGCAAGGCCCCTCCCCTAGTGCTGGTCCCAACACAGGGTGATCACGCCCAGGGCCTGGGGCAGTGGTGGTACGCGAGGGGAAGGGTACCACCCAATGCATGCGCACTGTTTAAGGAGAACACAAAGACTAGTGGGCAAAGACAGCCCCCCTCCCTAGTGGCATCACACCATACCGAGGGGCATGAGACCAAGGGGAAGGGAAACATCCCAGAGCAGCAGGCACCCCACTGAGCCAAGCTTCCAGCGCTCAGATCTGGGGTCTGTCAGCAAGAGAATCCACGGCAGGGGCCCTTCACCAGGGGGTGAGCCATGTAGCTCAGTGCAACACCCCGCAGTGCATGAGCAGGGCCAGCTGTCAGAGATGGGTCTCGCCTCCTGTAATAAACCCTGAGCCCCCAGCCACATGGCTTCCAGGGAAACCCCCCCACTGTGGTTTCAGCAGCCCCAGCTTTCCTCCTCACTGTTGGCCTTGAACGAGCATGCGGCATTGCAGCACGCAACAAAAACACCTCTGCGTTCCTCCCCAGCGCTGGCTGCATTTCAGCCGCCAGGAGCAGAGAATCCATGCAGAACCTGGCCTGTCAGTACGCAGGGCCACCAGCAGTTCTATGGACACATGTTGGCATGAGGGGGCTCTGGCTAGTCCTGGAGGTCAGGCAAAGGGGCAGGCATCCCATGAGGTACCAGCCTCTGTACATGGAACAAGTCACAGGCTGAATGATAAATGACCTAGCTGGGGGCTGGGCTATGAAGACATGGGGCTGCCCGCCACCCCCTCCCTGGCCCTGGAGCTGCAGGCATGACTCACGCCAGTTCCCAGCCCTAGTGCTCCCTCCACAAGCTAGCCTTCCTCGCAGCTGTCTTGTGCTGCCATCCCAGGGGCAAAGGAACCCAGTCCAGCGGGAAGCCCCAGCCCAGCCAGGGCAAGAGTCCACGCCATACAGGAGTAGGAGACCTCCCGGGCAGATGTCTCCTTGCCCTGTGCCAGGAGCTAACAGAGGGCAGCTCAGTAAGCGGGGGAGGGAAGGGTGCTTGGTACCATGCACGCTGGCTGTTGAGTCACACACCAGGGGCCAGGAGAAACAGGGAATTGTCAGCAGGGGCGGGGGGGTGGGAGATGGATGGTCCAGACTTGACTCAGCTAGAGTTGCCTCCCTATCTCGGGCATTGTGCCAGCCAAGAGGGGCCCTGCTGTACCAGGAGGGCACCCTACACTGAGCTGGTCCCTTTGTGCCAGCCCCAAATCCACCCCATGGAAACCAAAAGCCCCCGGAGCACCTGCCCCAGCCTCCCCCACAGCAGGGCTTGGGAAATGGGGCTGCTCCCTGCTCCCAGGGCAAGGGGGAGCTGCGCCATAAGCAAACAGCAGCCGCCCGCTCTCATTCCGCCTTTAATGGTGAGATAACTTTGGTTTCTCAGTGACAGAAGCAGGGCACTGGCTCCTGGCAGGCGTCCGGCCCAGCCCCCGCCTCACCCAGGCATGGAAGGGCATATCCTCCCCAAGTCCATAAACTCTGCCCCCAGGGGGGTTTCCAGACACATACAGCAGTATTTATCACACCAGGCCTTGCCTCCCCGACACTCCTTCGCTCACTGCATATCCGCCCCACTCCTTACAACAGGAGAAGGGCCCTGCCATCCCCTCCCTCCTCCACATCCCACAAAGCCTAGGGTAGAGCTGGGGGGCACCCCACACCCTCTGTGCAGCTTAGCTCATTTTGACAGTCCCCTGTCCCTCTGCTGAGCTGGGGAAAGGATGATCACCCCCCTACCCACACACCATGGGGCCAGGCTCCGCACTGGGGCACACCCAGCAGTAGGGAAGGAGCTACCTGGCCCTGGGGGATGAAGCCAGTCC
This sequence comes from Lepidochelys kempii, assembly GCF_965140285.1. Lineage (NCBI taxonomy): Eukaryota > Metazoa > Chordata > Testudines > Cheloniidae > Lepidochelys > Lepidochelys kempii. The sequence continues at coordinate 48,299,633 of NC_136386.1, read as the reverse complement.
AGGGCACAGCCCTTGTATTTCCACACCAGGGCAGATCTCCCCCCGCCGCTCCTCCTAGCTGCGGGCTGCCCCCTATCGCCGCATCACTGCCCAGGAACATCTCCCACCCCCACAGCTGCAAGCACTCTGCTGGCCCGCAGGGAAGGCTGGAGGGGCCTCTCACCCCCTCAGCAGAGGCAGAGGTAGGGGGCCACCTCCAATAGATCCGCTACATTGGCGCTAAACGAAATACAAAAGGCTCCTGGGTTGCAAGTCTGTCGGCCCCACAGAGGGGCACGTGGGGCTCTGACTGCAAGTGCCACCTATTGCGCCCATGTCCCTGCCATGCTAAGCGCCAGGAGACGGCCTACTGCCACGAGGACCTGAGTAAGGGGCCAGACTAGTCCAAACGGGCCAGGAACCCCAGCACCAGGAGTCCCAGAGTGGCACAGGCTGGGCAGGCTGCACTGTTGTGGGTGCTCAGCTGCCGCTCGCACTCGTCCCCGTGCCAGCCCTGGTAACACTGGCACCGGAAGTGGGTCCGTAGATAGGCGGTGTCAGTGGCAGACAGCTCCCCCTCTGCCCGCAGCAGCGGCTGCTGCCTGTCGGCCTCGCCCCGGCGCCGGATCTGGAAGCTGAGCGGGTTGAGGTGGAGGAAGACGTTGGCGGTGCTGTCCCGGCGCCGGCAGCGCCCCCTGCCCTGGCACAGCGCCTGGCTGCAGCGCTGGGCTGCCGTGGTGACGTTGACGATGTAGTGACCCAGCTCCTCCTCCAGGTAGGCCTTGATGGTCTGGCAGGTGCTCTGGGAAGGGAACGAGGGGTGAGCGAGAGCCAGAGGGCGGCAGTGAACTGACTGCCATGGCAGGCCCTGCTAGGAACCCAGGGGCAGCTCAAGCCCACCAGGGCACACCAACAGCTTTGCCAGGCGCTAGCATTGTTCCTTCACCTGCCTTCAGATCCCCAGCGGCTGGCAGCACTATTGCTGCATGCAGGGGGTGGCACTACCCTATGCCAAGCAGGCCAGGATTAGCAGGGCCCCAAGGAGGCAGGCAGCTTCCTCTGCCCCACTGATTGCCCGGGGTCAGGCACCACGGGATGCTCAGACCTCATGGGCACAGACTGGAGCATCCAGGAAGGCCACAACACATGCTGTGCGCAGCCCCTGGCTCACTCAGCACAGGCTGCGGTAGGCAGATGCCAGCAGGGAACCGGGCCCAATCCCATTTCAGTTTTTGACTCCACCGGGGGCAGGAGCAGGACTGTTGAGAGGTGCTCCCCATGTTCGATACCAGAGCTCAGTTGGCAGGAGGATGCTTCCCTGCTGCGGGCGAAGGGGGAGCTGTCCTCCCTCTGTACCTACCTGGCTCTTGGTGTAGTCTGCATCGCCCCAGAAGATGGCACCAGCCGCCCCCAGGGCGGCGCTCTCGCCAATGGTGGAGACCAGGTCCGTCTGCAAGGGAGGAATCCAGACAGGGCCAATGGTTAGGGTGGAACCTTGCAGCCGGAGGTAGGCAGGTGCAGCCCCCCGAAACAACCTGCATACTGCTCCCACCTGGATACTCCAGGGGCAGGAGGACTGGCTCATGTGGAAGGGCAGTGCCATAGCAGTCAATCCCCTGCGGGGGTGGGGTGCTCAGACTCCAGCTGGGCTGCACTGGAGGCGTGCCCTCTCTGCTAGTCTCTGAGCAGGGCTAGGCCTGGCCAGGACCGGAGGCCTCCTGGGTGGCGCTAGAGCACCGCTGTGGTGCTAGAGGCAGGTGCTTTTGGGCACACTAACTTGCCACCTGAGGCCATTAAAGATCCCAGGGTACTTTTCCTGCTAGGCCCCTCCCCCCAATTCTGCTGCCCAAATCCCAGCTCCCTACACTGCACCTCCATAAATGCTCCTCTCCCCCCCACACTCTTCCCCAGTCCAGCTGCCTCCGGGATTCTCCGTTACGTGCGCCACACTGTTGCTGGGTGCTGTTAGAACAGCTGCTGTGCTCCACCCCAGAGGTGGCTGCCTTTCTGGCACCAGGGAAAGCAGTGTCTCCCCCCCCACACACACACACACTCACACCCAGAGTCCATGAAGCAGCTGGGAGTTAAAGGTTGCCAGTTACCAGAGATATCCCAGGGCCACACCCAGCCTGGTTGCAGGCACTTTGTGATGGGGTGGGGGTGGAGCATCCCCACCCTGTACTCCTCACATTCCTGCCCCTCCCTTCCTTGCCCCAGGCCAGCATGCATGTTCCTGGGCTGGGCCTGGCCATCAGGGCTGCTGAGACAGCAGGTGGCCTGATGGAACAAGCACTGAAAGCCAGGCAGGAGGGAAGCGTCTGGGGGCAGCCAGCAGCCAGGGAAATGGGCTGAGAGCACCAGAGGTGGGAGGCAGGGCATGTGTGCAGCTCAGCTCCTGCCTGGGATGGGGGTGGGCAGCTGCAGGAGTAAGTTGCCTAGCAAGTGGGACTGGTGGAGTGACTGAGAACCGGGGTCCCAGCAGCCTCCCCACCCATGGCCTTGCCCACTTACCCAGCTGCTGCAGCCCTCCGAGATCCCAGGCCTGGGCTCCCTGCACACAGCTCTGCCAGTGCCCCTCAATCCCAACCCACAGCCCCTTGCTATCCCCGCCCTCGGCTCTCCCCACACAGCCCTGCCAATGCCCCTCAATCTTGACCCACAGCAGCCCCCTGCTACCCTAGTCTCACAAAGGGGTTGTAGCCTATTCAAGTCCCTTCACATCACATTCATCCAAACTTGGAGCCAGCACTGAGAGGTTAGCGCAGGGGTTCTCAACACAATTTTTGGTGGCCTCGGAGTGTGACCACCAACTCTTGCTAGTGGCCACAGACATTTTCCCCTAAAATACTTAAATATGCACATCTACACATCCAAATCAGTCACTTATTTATGTAGGGTTGGTGGGGTTTTTGCAGACTCAACAAAAATAGTGCTGTGAAAAGTGGTATTTGTCTGTTGGTTCATATCACTTTTCCCAGGAGACTTATTAGCTAGCTGGGAGGCTGAGATATTTGCATGTTTGTTAATATCACTTTTCTCAGCAAGCCCCAGGACAAATTAAGGCCTGGATGATAGGGGGCAGGAGGGGTTAGAGGGGGAGGCAGTGAGGACCTGGGGTGATGGATGCAGGGGAGACAGCAGGGGCCCAAGGCAAATGGGGGAAGGGGGTGGTAAGCCTGCATGCCTGGAGCCGGGGGGTCAGTGCCCATGGCTGCGTGGTCAGAGCCAGGGGCCGTGCAGCTGAAGCTGGGGGTCAGAGCCTGCTGCCACACAGCAGGGGCTAGAGGTCAGCACCAAGGGCCAGCTCTGCAGCTGGAACCTGGGACCAGAGCCAGTGACCGGAGCCCGAAGCTGGGGTCACATGGCCAGAGCTGAGGGTTAGCACCTGCAGACCCATGGCCAGGTTCCTGAAGTCCCACCACTGGAGCCTGCTGTCCAACCACCCCAGGGCTGAAGTCTGAGCCCCACCAACCCCTATCAAGGGGGGGTCGAGAACTCACTTTGCTCCTGCAGCATTGTACCCCACCTGTCTCCAGAGATGGTCCAGAGCAGTGCAGCCAGGAACAACAGGGAGGGAGGGGGAAGAGGTCGATTTCCCCACCCCTTCACTGTCCAGGAGGCTGTTGTAGCCCCACAAAAAGCCCCTGGTGGCTGCATGTGGACTAGTGGATATGAGACCAATGTTGGGCTGGAAGGCACCTTGAGAAGCCATCAAGTCCAGCCCCCTGCGCTGAGGCAGGACCAAGTCACCCTAGAGCAGCCCGGACAGGGGTTTGTCTGACTTGTTCTTAAAACCCTCCAGTGACGGAGATTCCACAACCTCCCTTGGAAGTTATTACTTTGTCCTACTGTCAGGGGCTATGGAGAACAATCGATCACCAGCCTCTTTGTAACAGCCCTTAACATGTTTGAGGACTGGTATCAGCTCCCCCCTCAGTCTTCTTTTCTGAAGACGAAACTTGCCCCAAATTTTTAACCTGTCCTCACAGGTCAGGTTTTCTAAACTTTTGATCATTTTTGCTACTCTTCTCTGGACTCTTCAATTTGTCCCCATCTTTCTAAAGTGCGGTGCCCAGATGAGGCCTCATCAGTGCTGAGCAGGACAATGTCCTCCCACACGACACTCATGTTAAAACACCCCAGAATGAAATTAGCTTTTTTTTTTTTTGTGGAGGGGGGGTGCAGCAACTCTACTGCATCCGTTTGATCCACTCTAACCCCCAGACCCCTTTTCAGTAGCACAGCCACCTAGCCAGTTAGTTCCCATTTTGCAGCTGTGCATTTGATTTTTCCTTCCTAAGTGTAATACATTGCCCTTGTCTTTGTTGAAGTTCATCTTGTTGATTTCAGACCAATTCTCAATTGGTCAAGGTTGTTTTGAATTCTAACCCTGCCCTCCAAAGGGCTTGCAACACCGCCCAGCTTGGTGGCCCCTGCATAGTTTTATAGGCAAACTCCCCACTCCCTCATCCAAGTCATTAATGAAAATATTGACTAGCTCTGGACCCAGGACTGATCCCTGCAGGGCCCCACTAGATGCACCTTCCTAGTCTGACAGCAAACCCTGGAGTACCATCTTTCAGCCAGCTGTGCATCCACTTTATCATAATACTATCTAGACCCCATTTCTCTAGTTCCTTAGGAGAATGGCCAGCAGCCGGCTGCCCTGCTCCATGTCAGTGCTATGCCTAAGCCACTTGTCAAACACCAGCACCAATGCCTCATAATTAGCCCTCTCATTGCCTCCCTGAGGACTAGTGTGTCCATGTTACAGAAATGGAAACTGAGGCACAGGGACAGAAGATGATTTATTCAAGGTCAGAAAATTTAAGTGCCAGCAGTGAGAATAGAACCCAGGAGTGCTGGCTCGCAGTCTCTTCTTCTAGCCCCTAGACCCCACTCCACAGCCAGAGCCAGGAATAGAACCCAGGAGTCCTGGCACGCAGTTCCCACTCTAGCCATTAGAACACCTGGCCCTTCCTCCCCTGCATACGAGATCAGGCCTCTCCTCTAAGAGGTGAGCTGCACTCTAGCACCAATGTATGTACCCCAGAAAGAAGCAGCCTGCCACCTACAGAGACCCCACTCCCATCGGCCCAAGGACCCCTCCGCCCCCGGAGCACTTCCCATGGGAAGCAGCCCCAGCCAGGAGCCGCACTCAGCAGGACACAGGAGGAAGCATTCAGGCATGTGCTGCCCTGGCAGACAGCAGCAAAGGAGGCCGTAATCACCAAGAGCAGAGAAGAATCTGCCCAGCTGGGGTCACTGGTGTCCTCCCACTTGCCTCCACCCCCTCAACATGCCCAGAAGGCCAGGGGTGGAGAGCCCCCACCCATACCACTAGGAGCTGCCCAGCTGTGCAGGACAGCATGAGGACCCCGAGAACCTCTGACTCCCAGCCCGCCCCAGAGAAATGGCTTCGCAGCCCCAGCCATGCTAGCAGCTGGCTTTGTGCAGGGCCCCCTGGACTTCTACTCAGCCACTAATGGGGTGCTGTGCCCAGCAAAGCTGGCACACTGAGCGTTATAGATGGGCTGATGGGTGCAGGGGGCCTCTGTGGCCCTTTCACCCCCATCTCAGCAACCAACATCCCACAAAAAGAACAGGAGGACTTGTGGCACCTTAGAGACTAACCAATTTATTTGAGCATAAGCTTTCGTGAGCTACATCCGATGAAGTGAGCTGTAGCTCACGAAAGCTTATGCTCAAATAAATTGGTTAGTCGCTAAGGTGCCATAAGTCCTCCTGTTCTTTTTGCGAATACAGACTAACATGGCTGCTACTCTGCAACACCCCACAGAGTCTCTGTGCAGAGAGGTTTCCCATGGGGCTTGGCTCAGCTTCCCTCTCCCAGTGCCTGCAGGGTAGGAGTGCAAAGTGGAGCAGGGCTCAGACCAGAGTCCATTCACACAGGTTCTGTTACAAGGGGGCCCTTTATACAAAACTGCTGGGAGACCCCACATCCCCCATTTCAGTGGGGTGCCCCATGCTACATCCTCAACAGTTAGAAAAGGAGATTGTTGCCTCCTACCCCTCCCCCATTGCTGCAAGGGGCTTGGTGCCTGCCTGCCTCTCCCTGCCCGCCCACCACCTGCTAGCACCCGAGGCTCCTCCATGCTCTGCTGGAGGAGCCCACCCAGGGCACAGCCCCATCCCATCAGGAGGGAGGTTGATGGAACTGCTCTCCTGGAACCACGGAGCTGGCACCGTATCGGGCTGGCAACAGGAGTGGGCCAGATCTAACACTCCCACCCCTGTCAGCCCAACAGCACGGCTTGGAGCCCCACAAAGGACAATGGGGCACCCCCCGTGACAGATACTGGCCTCTGCCTGCCTGCTCGCAGCTCGGACACACCCCTGCCCCACAGGGAGAGACTGCAATGGTTTCATACATTAAGCCATTCTTGGGTATCTGCAGGCCCTGCCACTAAGCGTCAGGCATGGACGGCCAGAACAATGGCACCAGCACCACCCTCCCACTCCTGCCTTTCGTCCCCCACCACAGCCACCTCCCCACCCATCATGCTGCCCCCTGCAGGCTCTTGTAGGGACAGTTACACCACAGGGCACCAGGAAACAGACTTCCCAATGGAGATCCTCGGCACCGCAGAGGGCATCCTGTGACAGCATGGACCTTCCACGCTGGGCGGGGGGTTGGCTAACGGGGGTATAGTACAGGATGGGATCATTTCAGACTACACCCCACCACAGCTCTGTATGCCCCCCCCCCCCCAAATGGGACCTTTCCCCCACACCACACCTGGGGCCCAGAGAGCTCAGGCACTGGATTTTCACCTGAGCTCTTGAGAAAAATCTGTCTCTAGCTGATTTGCCTATGCTCAGGCAGGAGGGCTGGGAATGGAACCCAGGAGTCCTGGCTCTCAAACCCATGCTCGTCTTCCGGCTGCCTCCTGAAGCTGGGCCCTGTGGGGCGGGATCCAGAAAGGGGAAGTGGCGGCTGTCAACCGGCAGTTAGCCTGCACAGTGGCAGGGCCACGGCTCCCATTTCAACAGCTGCACTCCCCCCACCAGCCGGGGCATTGTAAGGTCAGGAACTCATCCCCAAGCCCTCCTCAGCCACGGCAACGCTGGGCAGGACCAGGGAGCTGGAGTGTGATCTCATAGACCCACCTGGCTAACACAGGAAGATTCTCCCCCACCCCACCTCCACTGCCCAGCCTTCTCTCCTCCCACCAGCGCCTGCCAGGAGGGCCACAGAGCAGCCCTGTCCCAGCTCACTTAGCTACCACCATGCAAGAGCCCTATGCCCAGCTGGCACAAGCAACAGGGCTGCTGGCAAGTCCACTCAGATGCAGAGGGGCAAGCAGGACTGGGACCCTGCTCTACCCCATAAAGTGTCACCAGGCACAGCTGGGGTTGAATTTGGGGAGCTGGTGTTTAAAGCCTTGGAAGGTGGGAAGAACCAGTTCCTCCCACCCTCCGTGGCAGAGTTCACATGAGGCCTGGAAAAGACTGGAAAGTCTGTTCCCTTGGTATGTTCTGGTGCCTTTGCTGTAATATACTGGGAGGGTGTATGATCACACTGCCCCCTAGTGGTGAGCCCACTCACTACCCTCTCCCAGAGCCAGAGAGCTAGAGGCCTGGGAAGAAGCAGGGTAAAGCCCCAGCACCTCTGGCAGAAATGGGTCGGTCCCTGGGACACGGGCGCCGCCTTACCCTGCTCAGCACATCCAGCTTGCGGCTGTAGGTGGGCCTGGTATAGACGAAGACGGGCAGCGAGTAGCCGTCGTGGTGCTGGTGGGAGATCCGCAGGGCCTCCATAACCCGCGAGTGCACAAACTTGCGGCCATTCTCGGAGGAGGCCAGGACCTGGTCTAGGTAGATGGAGGGATAGAGGGCTGTGCTCTCCTTCCAGAGCCAGGCCAGACGGTCATTGCGGGTCTCCTCCACGTCAGGGCAGCGCCCCGTGTAGCTGTCCGGGTTCTTGCTGTAGTCGTGGTTGTAGCAGTCCGGGAAGAGGTAGTAACCCCACAGCTGCTTGGGCCGGTAGCTCTTGGCGTGCTGCAGGGTGAGGAGCATGAATTCCTGGGCCGAGCTCTCAAACTCATACTGGGCCTCCTTGTTCACCAGGTCCTCCTGCCAGCTGGGGTGCCGCAACAGCACCAGCTGACGGGAGTTCTTGCGGTAGACGTCCTTGTTCTGCCAGTTGCGGATCCAAATGGGCCGCCACTCCTCCCAGTCAATGACAGCCAGCCCTTCCTTGGCCTCTGAGCGGATGTACTTGCGGATGCCCTCCTGGAGCCGGTCCAGGTGATCCGTGAGGCTGCTGTTCTGGGGGACACCCCCGTTCACAGCCACCTGCTGCTCGTCGTAGTAGGGGTAGCGGCCCAGGCGCTCCTTGTAGAAGATGGTGAGATTCTGGTCTACGAAGCCCTCGTTGGGAGAGGCCTGCAGGTCAAAGAGGCTGAAGTCCAGCTGGACCTTGAAGCGAGGCCTGCAGTCCTGGGTCGGCGCATTCCAGGCCACAATGAAGGGCTTCTGGGTGAAGAGGGGGGCAAAGGTTGGCTTCTCGTCCTGCCCACGGCTGCTGGTGACAGCAAGGAGCAGGAGCCATGGCACTGCCAGCGCAGAGCCTCCCCGCATTCTCTCTCGCTGGGCTGCTCGGTCACAGGATGGCTTCAGGTCACAGCCTGCCGGGGGAAAAGGCTGTAAGAGGGTAGGGCAAAAGGCACTCCCCCACCCTGCTAGCAGTAGAGCTCTGCCAATGCCCCTGAAACCCCCCTACTAGCCCAACCCCACAAACCCAGCTTTGCCAACGCCCCTCCAATCCATCGAGGTACTCCAATGGTCTACCACTGGCCCCCTTGTGAGCGCATCACAAACATTCGTGCATCTCTGCTCTGAGCTGGGGACAATACAGAAGGGAAACTGATGCTCAAAGCTCAAGTGACTGGCCTGAGGCCGTACAGGAGGACTGCAGTGGAGCTGGGAACGGAACAGAGATCTCCTGCCTTTCAGCCTAGTATCTTAGACCCCAGACCAGCCTTCCTGCCCCGAGAGCCCAACCTGCGGCAGCCTCTGTTGTTCCAGCCCTGGAGCTAACTCCCAGGGCTCTGCCACCGCACTTTGGTCCTGACCTGCCGCAACCCACCTGAGCGCAGTACAACTGGATGGGCAGCAGAGACTCGTCCTTAGGAGGGGAAGCTGCCAGCCACAAAACCCTCCAGCACCAGCAGCGGTACAGGGCTGAGAGCAGTCCCAGGCCCAGGTCGGTCAGCACTGCAGGCTGAGCAGCCTCCCCAGGCCCAGCCAAGGGCCGGCTCCAGAGCTCAGCTCCAGTGGTGCAGTTCCAGCAGAGCTTTCTTGACAGTCCCCCCAGCAAGAGCCGGGCCCCACCACACAGCAGGCACGTAAACTCCCTGGAAGGGAGCTTGCAACTTAGGGCCTGGCTCCGATCTCCCCCACACGTGGCGCCGACCGCGACCACTCGGGTCGAGTCACTCCGGATTGACGCTGGCGATAAACCGGAAGGATCAGGCCCCACGCCGGAGGTTTGAAGCCCTGAAACATCCCAAGAATGTGCGGGCCTTCGCTTACCAGCGCAGCCGGTGGGTCGGACACGCTTTGTTCCCGACCGATCCCTCCCTCTCCCCCTGTGCGACCCCCGCCGCAGCTCCGCCGAGCTGTCCCAGCCAGGCCACCTTTTGTTCGGCAGCTCCGCGCACTGAGCAACAGGCTTCGCACGAGCTCCGGGGCAGCGCGAACTTTTTTCCATTGCAATAGCCTGCGAGGCCAGCCGCTCGGTGGGAAGCAAGCGCCGGAGATCAAATAGCAAAGCTGGGGGGGGGGGAGGAGGGAGAGAAAAATGTGGGTGTCAGCAGAGCAAGCGCTCGCACAAAGCCGCGCAGAGCAGCCCCACGGAGCAGAGCTGCAGCGAGGACAGATCCGCTCCCAGCCCGGCCGGCCGGCCGGCGAGCGGCACAAATCACCGCACGGCGCAGAGCCGGGAGAGGGACAACGCGGAGCGGCGCGTCCGGGACAGAGCCGGGGCTCCCCAGAGTTACCAGCTGCCCGTCGGCCCGCCTCGCCGGACCCCCAGCCAAGCCGCACGCCGGGATCCAGACCGCGAGCTGCCGGAGCGGGGCAGGGCAGGGCAGGGCAAGCCGGGGAACAGGGGACCTTTCCCAGCCACCCGGGCTCCGCTCCAGAGCGGGACGCTCCCCGGCCGCGGAGGGGCTCGGCAGCCCCCGCGCCGGAACCGGGGCCGGTGGGAGCGCCCCACGCCCCCCGCCCCGGTAGCTGGGAAAGTTCCCTCCTCGCCCAGCCCCGAGCGGGTCGCGGCCGGGCGGGCCCCAGCAGCTCCCCTGCGCTCCGGGCGCGCACTCACCTGGGGCTCAGCTCCCCATCACCCCCCAGCGAGCCCCTTTAAAGGGCCACGAGCCCAACACCACCCCGCTCGCCGCTGCCGGCCTCGGCAGCCCCTTTAAAAGCCCAGGGGCTGGAGCGGCCCAATGCGAGCCGGAGGGGAGGGGGAATTCCTGCGGACCCGCCCCCCCAGGGAGGCACCGGCTCAGCGCGCGCAGCCGGCCGGAAGCGGGAGGGAAGTTCTGCGGTCTCTAGCTCGGTCTGCGCCGTTTCTAACGCTCCGTGGCAACGGGGACCGTTGTTTTTATGTGCACTAGTCCTTACCCCCTTCCCCAGTCGGCAGGAACCACTTGGTACAGCCCGGCGGGCTTGGCATGCCAAGCGCCGCTTGCTACTGAACTGCAGGGGGCGGCGCGCGCCGGGGCAGGGCGGGGCCAGGGGAGCGGCCGGGCTAACGGAGCCCGCACAGGGCGCCAGTTAGGGGAGCGGCGAACTGCTGCAGCGCCGGCCTCTGCCCACAGGAGGGCGCTGTGGGGAGGTGGAGAGGGTCACTGGCTGGGGGGGGCTCCCAGCTACTTCAGCCCCAGCCTCTCCCAGCAGGGGGTGCTGTGGGGAGTGGGGCAGGAGCACTGGCTGGGGGGGGGTCCTGGTTACTCCAGTTCCAGCTTCTCCCAGCAGGGGGTGCTGTGGGTCGCAGGGCAGAGGGCGCTGGCTGTCTCTGTGTGTGGGTCCCGGGGGCCCCAGCCCCAGAGTCCTCTGCGATTCCAGTGTTCGGAGCCTGTTTTCTCCGGGAGCTGCAGACAAGGGGGCGGGCATGCCTGCTGCCTTGCCCTCGCCCGGCGGGAGTTGGTATAAGGCAGGGGTTCTCAAATGGGGGGTCGGGACCGCTCCAGGGGGTCGTGAGGTTATTACCTGGGGGGGGTCACAAACTGTCTGCCTCCACCCCAAATCCCGCTCTTCCTCCAGCATTTATAATGGTGTTAAATATATAAAAATGTTTTTTTCATTTATAAAGGGGGGGTCGCACTCAGAGGCTTGCTATGTGAAAGGGGTCACCAGTACAAAAGTTTGAGAACCACTAGTATAAGGATTGACTTGGGAGCACTGGCTCTCTGATCAAGTCACAAAGCGGTTGTTATGTCAACGGCTGGGAATCCCTTCGAACATTTGTTTCGTTATGGACTCTACATAAACATCTGCTGGGGGAACAATGTCAGCCCCAGTGAATGGCCATTGTCTCGGGAGGGCCATTTTCCTTCCCAGGAATGCGCCCGCCAGTCTGCTGGGTTCAATGGCTCCCCCAGAGCTCTGGCAACTGGCTGCCAGGGCAGGGCTTGGCATGCCAAATGGCTGGCGCGTTCCAACCAGCCGGCGTTCTGGAGCCCTTCCAAAGTGCCACTAGAGCTCAATCAAAACCAGCTCTTCAGAGCCAGAAGGCTAAGCAGCTGGATCTTCTCCCACCACGAGGTTATTTGCATGTTCTCATGATCGCAGAAGCCGACAGCACTCAGGGGTTCAATGGGGCTTGTCTGAGTTTGGCGGCTGGCTGGTGTACGGTGCCATCTGGGGAACCTGCAGACACAGGATGCTGAGCGATCAGCCCTGGTTGAGTTCAGCTGCAGTCGTGGGTCTTCCTTGTCTCTGGAAATCAGCTTCTATCTAACTACATAACAGAGCTCCTGCTTCCCCCATACCACTGGGCCCGTGGGCCTCAACCCTATCCCAGAAGGGCCTTGAGACCCCATGGTGTCCCAGGTCTCTCTGCTGAGTGCCACCACCAGGGACAGCAATGGTGCTTGTCAGCTCAGGATGTCTCTAAAGCTTTACACTTTGCTTGAACACTCCTTTCTGGGAGCCCTGGGCTATGAGCAGGAACATAGGGGTTAAAGAGACAGTGCCACATGCTGGATTCCTTATTGATTAAAGCCTCCAAAAAGTGCCTTCAGTCACCTACGGCACTGGGGACTGGGATGGCTCTGGAGATGGAGTCTCTCACCTCTAGGTCCCTAGTTCCATAACCCAGCCCAGGTCAAAGGAGACCAAAGAGCCTTGGCTTGGGGTGGCTGATGAGTGGCCTTTTGGCTATGAATTAGATGGGGAGGGATGTCCCAGTCGATTTCCAAATGGGCCGGTATCTACGTGACACCCACTGCCACCAAACCTGCTGGCACTCCCAGCAGCGAGACCGAGGACTGAGTCGGCCAGAGGGTCCCTCTGCACTAGTGAAATGGCCCACAGGCTGACCAAGGTTGCCCACTGCAGATCCCTCCTGATCCATCCAGGATTGCTGTTGCAAATGGGGATAGTAGGACGAGATCATTGGGGACACTGTTACAGGGTGCACGACCGGGCCCCAGTTCTCAAATGGTTTGGGCCCATCTACAGTAGCAGCTTCCCTCAAGGTTAGGGTGGGTCCAAGGGGAACGTATTGAATGCTTTTGCTGGCCTCCAGCGGATGCCCCTGTCTCACACATAGAGGTTGGTCTCTGCGGGGTGGGGCTGAGGCATGCAGGTTATATGGGGGCTGTTTGCCCTGCCGCTGCCCATGCTGTATCTTGGCTGCAAGCAACCAGAGGCCTTTGAGCTCCAGGGCTGTCGCCACAGCCCCAATCTCACCCCCCCACAATCGAATGCAGTTTTATGTTTGCACTGCCAGCTGGCCTGGGCACCTCCCCTTCCTTCCTCCACTGGGTTTGCAGGGCACCAGGGGAATAACCTTGGGGCTTGCTTTTAGCCGGGCCCTGCTTTTCCAGTCACATGTGAGCCACTTACAAGACACTGTGTGTAAAGTAATTAAGGGCTTGTATATATGGGGAGTTTGACCACATATGCTTAGTTCAGAAGTGTCTGCTTCTGGTTTAGCTTAGCTCCCTTTGGCTTTCCACATGTGGGCTTACAGTGGTTTAAATTCACTCCTTTAGCTTCTACTGCTAGAACTTCCCGAGTGCACGAGTCCAGACAAGCAAACAGGATGAGGCCAACTAGTGACAGCTGGGATAAGAAACCCCACCACCACCACCCCCCCTCCCCACAGGGTAAGGTACAGAAGATCCACTCCCACCCCAGCATTACTCGCTGGTTACACAAATGGAGGGACACCTTAGGGCTTTTCTTAACAAGCAGCCACCCCACAGACAAGCACTGCTACCTCCCCACTCTTTCCTGCTCCTGCTGGGAGAGACCAGATCCGTTAACTGGGAGCTCCCCACATACCCAGCACTCCTGCCCCTCCCCACAGTGCCCCCTGCAGGGAGAGGCTGGGGCTGGAGTAGCTGGGAGCTCCCCCAACAACGAGCGCTCCTCTCCCACTCCCTACGCCCCTGCTGGAAGAGGCTGGGGCTGGTGTAGCCAGGAGCTCCCCCAACAGCCAGTGCTCCTCCCCCACTCCCCACTGCACCCCCTGCTGCAAGAGGCTGGACTGGAATAGCTAGGAGGTCCCCCCCACAGCCAGTGTTCCTGCCCTGTTCCCCACAGCACCCCCTGCTGGGAGAGGCTGGAGTAGCTCGGTGCTCTCCCCACAGCCAGTGCTCCTGCCCCACTCCCTACAGCAGGTGCCAGAATCATCAGGGCAGAGTGGTACCAGCAATGCCCTCTGAGCAGCAGTGGGTGGGTTCTGGCAGTGCATGCCCATCATGTGAGGCCCAAGGCCAGGGAATACCAACAGGGAGGAGAGCTACTGGATCATCCGGTGCCTTCATCCCAGCTGAGACGGATCTCCAGCGGCAGAGGAAATGAAGGGCGGCTGATCTGTAATCCGATCACAGCCCCCCCACCCCTGCGCTGGGGAGGGTCAAGGGGGTGAGGCCCAAGTGGGAGGAGGGGGGAAGGGGAAGGCACTGGCCCAAGCTGGGCTCTGCAGTTCGGGGTGGGGGGTGAGCTCCCAGTGGGAGGAGGGCAAGGGGAAGGCACTGGCCCAAGCTGGGCTCTGCAGTTCGGGGTGGGGGGTGAGCTCCCAGTGGGAGGGGGGAAGGGGAAGGCACTGGCCCAAGCTGGGCTCTGCAGTTCGGGGTGGGGGGTGAGCTCCCAGTGGGAGGGGGGAAGGGGAAGGCACTGGCCCAAGCTGGGCTCTGCAGTTCGGGGTGGGGGGTGAGCTCCCAGTGGGAGGGGGGAAGGGGAGGCACTGGCCCAAGCTGGGCTCTGCAGTTCGGGGTGGGGGGTGAGCTCCCAGTGGGAGGAGGGCAAGGGGAAGGCACTGGCCCAAGCTGGGCTCTGCAGTTCGGGGTGGGGGGTGAGCTCCCAGTGGGAGGAGGGCAAGGGGAAGGCACTGGCCCAAGCTGGGCTCTGCAGTTCGGGGTGGGGGGTGAGCTCCCAGTGGGAGGAGGGCAAGGGGAAGGCACTGGCCCAAGCTGGGCTCTGCAGTTCGGGGTGGGGGGTGAGCTCCCAGTGGGAGGGGGCAAGGGGAAGGCACTGGCCCAAGCTGGGCTCTGCAGTTCGGGGTGGGGGGTGAGCTCCCAGTGGGAGGAGGGGGGAAGGGGAGGCACTGGGGCTAGGCTGAGGCAGGGGCCAGGCCAGTCAAACAATGGGGACTCCCAGAGGAGCTGGCTGTGGAGCTGGGGGCACTGTTCCACACGAAGGGCTCAGGAGGCAGCAGTGGGGCAGCTCCCAGCAAGGAGGCCAGCCAGCCCACATTCCGGGAGCTGGGGGCTTTGCCAGCCCAACCCCTAGCCCCGCACAGGAGCATAGGCAGCCAATTCAGGGTGGATACGCACCACCAGCCATGCCAACCACACCTGCACTTCCCCTCCCCTCCTCCCAGAGCTACACCCCACCATTACAGGCCCCAATTCCCCCCTCCCCCCATTACAGACCCCAAATCCCCCTGTCCACCACCCCCACTACAGACTCCAATTCCCCCTGCCCACCCCCCATTATAGACCCCAATTCCGCCCACCCCCCATTACAGACCCCAATTCCCCTGTCCACCACCCCCACCCACCCCCATTACAGACTCCAATTCCCTCTGCCCACCCCACATTGCAGACCCCAATTCCCCCCGCCCACCCCCCATTGCAGACCCCAATTCCCCCTGCCCACCACCCCCATTACAGACCCCAATTCCCTCCACCCCATGTTAGGCCAGGTCTCTTCAGGGGACAAGGCTGACTGTCACTAGGGGATGCCGTTCTGCCTGGTGGGCTGCCCCGCGGGTGTAACACTGCGCAATGGCTGCAGCGTAGGATTATCATTCCATGCCTCCTTGCCGGGAACAAAGCAAAGCAACCCAAGCTAGGGCTGATGGAGGAGATAATACACACAGCCCATCCGGCTTCTTGATGGGCCCGGAAATCCATGTGCCTGGGATGAGGGAACAGCCAGGAAGAAATGCAGGAAGCCGGGTGTGTTCCAGGTTGGAAGCATGAGACACTCACCAGCAGTCCAGAGGGGAGAGTGAAACAAGGCCTCCTCAACACTTCCACTCCCCCCAGCCAGCACTCCTGCCCCACACCCTACAGCGCCCCCTGCTGGGAGAGGCTGGGACAGAAGTGGCTGGGAACTGCTCTGGGTCTAGCACTCTCACTTTTCTGGACAGTGCCTCCTCTGTTTTAGTCCTGGAAACACTGTAAATGAGACAGTTGTCCCCAGTACAGAGAACTGAGCAAGAAAGTCCCTGCTAAGTACGCTGGTCTGGATACAGAACCAGAGCACACACACACGTCCCCCCGCTTACTTTCCACAACACTCAAACCACAGCCTGGGACCCACAGCTCCTGTATCCTTCCAGCTACCAAGTCTCATGTTATCACACTAACAATATAGATTGCAAAGCCCTTTGCAAAGGTGGGGGTCACTATCACCATTGCACAGATGGGGAAGCTGAGGCACTAAGCGTTACCCAAAGACAGAAAGCAAGTGGGTGACAGAGCCAGGTCCTGAACCCAGCTTCCCAGGGCCACATCCTACTCACAGGGTCTTGCTGCCACACACGGCTCTAGTGCATTGCTGCTGTAGCATCTCAGCTCCAGCTGATCTCTGCTGCACGTCATACAGTCCTCAGCTCTACCCGAGCAAGAAGCTCTCTCCAGAACCTCTCACTTGTCTGCCCTCACGGTGTCCGAACCTGCTGCACCATTGATCAAACCGCCTTCTCATTGACCCTTGGGGCTAGTTGTTTCAAGCACTGGCACGTGGGCAGCCAAAGTCCCCACCTGATGGCTAGTCACTGGCTTGTGTGACATGAGTTTGTGGGGTGTCAGTCCCATGGGCCCGTCACAATGCCAACAGCCCACCAGCTTTTAGTTGCTGCAGAAAGGCTGAGGACTGACTGGGCCACGGACCCAACCTCCCTGCTCACCCCAGAGGCTGAGGCACCTTGGCAGGGAGCGGTGTGTGAGGTGCCTGGCACTGCTTCTGCCAATGCTAGGCGTACGCTGGCAAACACAGTTACCATGAGACTCCCTGAGCAATGCCCTTGGATCAGATTCACCCTCAGCAGTGTAAGGTCCTAGCCAGGACGACTCTAAATAGGGGAGGTTTCTGCCACACACCTGGCATGAAGGAGGCAGGGCACTGAGTAGGTGCCCACACCCATCTAGATGAGCACAATGAACATTGCAGGTCACTGGATGTTCTACTCCCCTCTGGGACAGCTGGCCGGGGTGCTTCTAGCACATGGCACTGACAGATCCCCCCTCACGCTCTGGGTTAGTGCATTAAGTCTTGTCTCCTACCCCTGGCATTGGGGCAGGATCAGATCTTTTGCTAGCCTCCTGTGGCCTCTCTATAGGTTAACACTGGCTGTGTCCTTGCACCACACATTGGAGGGAGTCATAGCACTTTGTGGACATTCATTTACTCACAGAACCCCTCTGGGAGACCAGTCAGTATCATCAGCCCCATTTTATAGATGGGGAAACTGAGGCACGGAGAGAGGAAGTGATCATGCAGCAGGCCAGCAGCAGAGCCAGGTCTAGAACCCAGCTCTTTCAAGGCCTAGCCCAATGCTCCAGCCACTAGGTAACACTATCAGAATGAGCATGTGATGGAGCTGGGAATAGACCTCAGGAGTCCTGACACACATTGCCCCCCCCGTTCTCACTGTTCGATTCCCCCACCACCACCACTTCCCTTCCAGAACTGGGAAGAGAACCGAGGTATCCCAACTCCCTGCTCTTATCACTCCTTTCCTGATCTCATTTCTATTGCTAGGTTCATCCCAGCCCGTTATTCTCTCCAGGTAAAGCAGGTCCCTTCACCCTCCCACAGTATAAAAAACTACTCACCCACCTGGCTTAGCTTTCTGTGGCTCCGGGTGGCAGCCGCAATGTTGGCACAGGGAAGGGTGTGGTAGAGAGAGCGGTCCACACTGGGGGAAACGCCTCACAGACGGCTGCACCCAGCGAAGGAAGGGAGAAATAAATGAATGACGGAGCTGGCGAGGAGGAGAGTTTTGACCCAGGCAGGGGATCTCCGAACAGTACAAAGGGTCCGGATTGGACAAAGATGCTTCCTGGGCTGTGCCGTCCCAGGGCTGGGATTCCAGGGGCTCTGTCTCCCAACGTCTCTCTCTCCTTCTCAGCTCTCCTAGGCTTGGTCCCCCGTTCCAGAGGTGCACACTCTCAGTCTCTGCAGTCCAGGGAGGTGTGCGCTCCCCAGTTCTCACCCGCCCCAATGGAGCTGCCCTATGTGCCTTAGCCAGTGCCCACCCCTTTGTCCCCCTAGACTCCCCCCTAGCTTGGAAGGCCTTTCTCCCGGAACCGAGCCTCATTTCCTGCTGGCAAATGGAAAGGAAAGCTGTGCAGTCCCTGCTCAGCAACCACAAGGCCTCAGAAAGCTCAGAGATGGGAGGAAGGGTGGCTCAGAGGTCAGCAAGGTCTCAGGGGATCTCCCCCGCGTTCGCTTCCACTTGCAACCCAAGGCGACTGCTGCTGTTCCATCATGCACCAGCCCAGTTTCCCCCAACCCTGCCGACGGGGCAAGATCGGGGCTTAGCATGGGCTGGATCGAGCGCTGCTTCCCATCCTGTTCTGATGTTGCCACCTGCCCCACCCAAAAAGGAAATACTGCAACAAGAGTCACCCAAAAGCTCTCCAGACTCTTGGCTCCAATGTGCACCTCTCCCAACCTGTAGATGGCGATGCAGAGCAGCTGGGCCTGGCACAGTGCCCCCAAGCTGTGCTCTGTGGGTGTGTCTGGTACCACCAGGATGTGTCGGAAGGTTCTGCTCCCCTTGAACGATTCTTCCTCCGCTTCCGGGTCTGCCTGACTCCAGCAGGACTGGAGAGCACCGTCTGCGGGCGAGGGGACTGGAGCCTGCACTGTTAGAGGATGCCAGAGAGACTAGCCCCCATTGCCCCCTAAGCTGAACTGCCCGTAGGTGCAGGGCCAATACAGAAGCCACATTCTGGGGCTGGCGCAGAGGCCCCTGGCCAGCTGTTCGTGGAACACCGGCGGGTGTGCTATGGAGATCTGGCGGGGCACAATGGCGCAGGTGCCCCGTCTTCTTTACAGGTGCTAAACCCCATAAAGGATGTTAGAAATGCTCAAAGACTTTCCCAAAGGAGCACATGCCGGAGCTGCCCCAGAGATGTTCTGCAGTCACCAGTGAAGTGGGGGGTGGGGA
Organism: Lepidochelys kempii; assembly: GCF_965140285.1. Classification (NCBI taxonomy): domain Eukaryota; kingdom Metazoa; phylum Chordata; order Testudines; family Cheloniidae; genus Lepidochelys; species Lepidochelys kempii. Next base: position 48,280,768 of record NC_136386.1, on the reverse strand, counting down.
GATGTCTCCTGGGCCCAGACTGAGGCTGTATAGGGAATTTGCAGGACCCTGGGATGTGTCCTGAGTTGGTGTCAGGGGATTTGATCCTTGTCTGGGCTGGCCTAGAATTGGTGGGACTCAGTATGTGGCAGATGGGGGTGGGGCGGCTGTCTTCTCAGGCCTTGTTGCCTTAGAAGGGAAAATTGCTGCAACTCTGCAACTGTAGCTTTAGTTCCAGTTTGTTCCCAAGCATGGCACAGTTACAGTTCAGCGCTAAGGAGCAGTTGCCCGAGGGGCTGTTTGCTATTCCTAGACCAGGGTACACGGGTGCTGCCAGAATCCCTTGGCTAGCAGGGGGATGCGAGGGGCAGGCAAAGGAGCAGCAGGACAGAACCAGCACAGTGCTCCCGGGGAGCATCATGGCTGTGTGGTCCCAGGGAATGCTGGCATTTAGGGGCAGGGGGGGATTTCCTCTGCCTGTCACTGCGCCGCCACTGAGTGCTTGGGTTGCTCATGGAGCTGCTGGATCAGCCCTTCGGTGCCTCCCGTTTCCCGCCTCACCATGGTGACTCAGCAGCTTTCTAGAATCAGGAACAATACAGGTTTCCTGCCCCGAGCTCTGCTGGGCTGGGGCCAGGAAAAGAAACTGTAGAGATCTGTTCTGGCCTCAGGGTGGAATGGACCTGGCGGGACCTAGTGGAGGTCAAGCTCCCATGACACTCAAAGGTTAGCCATGCTGCTCCATGGAGAAAGAACTCACCTTCCTCAGCAGCCTGGGGTGGGGTGCCTGTCATCATGTGCCTTCAGACAGAGGGTCCTTCCCCGCACCACCCAGCATGGGCCCCCAGAATCTAATGGCTGATGCCTAAAGCCCCATTTAACCCAAGCTCCCTTCCGCCTGAGCCACATGAGTGATGGCTGCCAAGGCACCCAAAGAGAACCTGCCCCCTTTCTGAATGACTCCCAATCAAGTCTCTGTCTCTATCCCCATCCATCCATTTATGCAGGGCCTCCATCAGCATGATACCCACACATCTTCTATGTATCTGTAAGCGTCCTGCTCCCTGCAGCTCTCCTGCCCCCTCGCCACCCCCTGGCCTCTCCTCTGACGCATGTTGCTTCTCCAGTATCTCACCACTGAGCCCACCTGCTTCCTTGGGATGGGTGCTGGGATGGCAGCCAGCAAGCCACATGGGATGGGACCCAGGAGCAAGTTCTCTGATGCCGGTAGCTCCAGCTGTGATCCCAAGGCAGCCCCATGTGTCACCACTACCCAAGTCTTGTTCACTGTTGCTCTGTGTGCAAAGGCCTGGCTGGCTCAGGGATTCAGGGTACAGGGCCTTCCTAGCTCAGCAGTGACTGATGTCTGCCCAGAGATCTCTGGGAAATGGGTTGAGCGAGTCCCACTCCAGTTCCTAGTGCATAGGCACCCATGCCAGCACTAACTGGACCCCTTGCCAGCAGTCTCTGCTGATGGCTCAAGGACTGAATGGGCCACAGAGACCAATCTCCCCTCGCTGCCTAGTGAGGTCCTTCCAAGCTGGGCAGAGGCACACCAATGCATGATACGGGAAAGCCAGCCCTGCCACACAGCCCATGCTGTACCTGCTCTGTGGATAGAGGAGTCCAGGTTCAGGAACATTTCCCAGCACAGGAGCCATTTAAATCAAAGCACTTTCCCCAGGGTCCACCACTGGCCATGGGGCAGCTCCATGGAGTGGCTGAAGGTGACGCTTGTCTCCAGGCAGAGATCAGGCAGGGAGGCTAGCCTGGCTGGCAGGGGCTAGGTGGGTAGGTAGGGCATCAGCCCTCTGGCTGGCTGGCAAGTGTGGCAATGACAGACCAGGCTCCAGCTGGCAGTGCTGGAGTCAGCCCGAGCAGAACTGCAGAATGGCAGCACAGCCTGGTGCTCTGGAGCTGCCCTGACTGTCCTTGTGCAGAAGAAAGGCCCGTCTGTTTATGGGGCTGATTTGGTGGGTTTTTTGCCATGCTATTTCCAGGAGGCAGAGTCAGTTTTTTTCCACTGAGAATGGAAGCAAAGGTCCTGCTGAAGGCTCCTTTATGTGTGTGTTTGTGCAGGTCCCTCCGGGTGCCTGTCCAAAGAGAGTGTGTGTGTGCATTAGTATGTTCAGGGTTGCATGTGTGATTTCTGGCACACGCCCACACACGGAGCTAGCCAGGAGGCTGCCAGGGGCTGCTAGGCTGAGGAATTTCACAGCCCCCAGTTGGACAGACTGTCCCTGATCTACCCTGTCTCTGCCACGGCCGCTGCTTTGACTCCCCCACAGTGCCATGGAGTGGATGTGCCCAGGACAGGGCATACTTCCCCCACCCTGCCAATGAGCACAAGAGCTGAGCGGGGAGAGCTGTCCCCATGTGCCAGCCTCTGCTCAGAGTGAAGGTGCTGCCCGACTTCAGAGTTCTGCACCCCGCGAATGTTGCTGCAGGGACTAACTCACCATTTCTCAAATGTGGCCACCAGGGGGGTTCCCTGCTGCCACAGCAGTTTCCTGGGGAAACGGGGCACGAAGGGGAACTATCAGCCCCTCCGATTTCCCTGTAAGTTGTGCAGCAGCGTCTTTAGAGCCGCGCAGGCGCTCAGGGAACCCGCCTGGGGAAGGGGTGCCCCTCCCCCGGCCCCCAATCTGCCACGGTCAGGGCACCCCTCCACCAGCCCCAACTCTGCTGCAGCCTGGCCCTGCCACAGCCGGGGCAGCACGGCTGCAGATGTGGCTGGAGCAACCCGGCCCCAGCCCGGGCCGGGCAGTGTGGTCCGGCCCCAGCCACAGCAGCGTGGCTCCAGGCATGGCCAGAGCGGCCCAGCCCAAACCCAGCCCCAGCCCCAGCCCCAGAGTTGCCACGGCAGGGAGAGGCACCTTCCCCCCCATGCCCCCCGCCAGCCCAGGTGCTGCTGTGGAGAGAGACAGCTGGGGGAGTTCTCTTTTCCTGCCGTAGCACCAAAGTACTCTTCTGCACCCCAAGCTGGAGCCCTCACATCCCCGGCCCCACCCGCACCCCCAGCTGGAGCCCTCACAGCCTTGCACTCCAACCCTCTGCCCCAGCCCCTAGCCCCTCATCCCCAGCCCCACCCCAGAGCCTGCACCCCCAGCTGGAGCCCTCACACCCCTGCAGCCCAACCCTGTGGCCCAGCCCTGAGTCCCCTCACACACTCCGAACCCCCTTGGCCCCAGCCCCACCACATGAATTTTGTTTTGGGCACCAATATGAAGGTGACGTGTCACACAACACCTCCCTATTGGTGCACATAACAAAATTCATTCTGCACATAAATGGGAAAAATTAGAAGGAACACTGTCCTTCCTTCCTTCCTCTACCTCTCTGGAGACACGGGTGGGACACACAACGCTTAAGGAGCAAAGTGAGGCTGGGAGGGGAGGGGGAGCTTGGCGGGGGAGTAAGGAGGTGGGCGGTGAGCCAGCAGCAGAGTGAGGGGGCGTCTGGCTGTGAGTGGGGGAGTGAGGAGGGATGCAGGAGGCAGGCGGGAGGTGGGTCAGGAGGCGAGCGGCAGGTGCATGGATAGCGGGTGGAGCCCCCCTTTGGGGAGGCTAGCCCCCGACTCCCATCCCTTCCTCCCCCACCCCGGCAACTGGAGCCCCGAGACCCATCTGCCCCCCCTCGGCTGGAGCCACAAGCCCCCCACCCGGAGAAGCCCCGAGCACCCCCTCCCTCAGCTGGAGGAGCCCCAGCTGGCCGAAGGCCCAAGTGTGTCCCCCCCACACACACACACACCTGCCTGGAGGAACCCCAGGCTGGCTGTAGCCCGGAGCACCCCCCGTCAGCAAGAGGAGCTCAGGGCCAGCCAAAGCCCCGAGCCCTGCCACCTGCCTAGAGAAGCCCCTGCCACAGCCACAGCCACAGCCACAGCCGTGCCTCCCCCCTCCCCAGACCCAAGCTGCCCAGATATGGTTTTTCGTTATTATTTGGACTTCTATTATGTCAAAGCATTTTTAAATTTACTTCAGAATTGTTGTGCAACCACTTTTACCAAAAAAGCAAAAGAAACAATAATAAAAAAAGACAAGAATATGCAAAGCACCTTAGCTGTGTTTCTATTCTGTTAGGTCCAGTAAAGAATAGAGACAACTGTCTGTTATTTTTATTATTGAGTGTGCAAAAAACAAACAAACAAACCGTACCATAAATAAATTACGGGGATTTGGATGGATATATGTGCATATTACTTCATTAATTTAGGAAAAAGAAACAATTTTAGGAAAAAGTGAGAGTATAGCCGCCAGCGAGCGTTGGTGGCCACAGTCTGAGGCCACCAAAAAAAGTGTTGTGAGAACCCCTGGACTAAATGGTGCCTGGACAAAGCCAACTCGCTATCTGGCCTTGTGCAAGTCCCTGCCCCTCCTGTGCCTCAGTTTCCCCATTTACAGACATGGGGGCGATGACACCAGGCTGATGGGAGGGGCTGGAGAAGGACAAAGTGTCAAGTGCAATCCTGGGAGAAGGGTATCATTGTGAGGGCTCAGTCCTTGGGAGCACTGTTCCACTGGGACGCAGCTTCTCCTCTTTAGTCCACTGCCCTGCAGGAGGCAGGAGGGGCCACCCTTCTCTGTCTTGCAGCCTAGCTGAGGCTGTCATTGCCAGCTTCCTGGGCCAAGGATGGAAGTTCTCCAGAACAAGCCCACCAAGCTGGGGTTTAGCCCAGAGCCTGCCCCTTTGGAATTAACGCACCACCAGAAGTTTTGGCCACACCCTCCTGCTGCAGGGGAAGTGCAGGGTGGATTTGATGACCCGTGCAGAGCATCACTTGCATGGACGTAGATGAGATCTGACCTCATCGTGAGTGTGCATTCCACAGGAAATGGAGCTTGACTTTCCTGCAGGTGAAAGGCCCAGAGAAATGAAGAGACTTGCCCCAGATCACACAGGAAGAGTGTAGCAGACACAGGAACTGAACCCAGAATAAGAGTAAATCATTCAGGCCATGTCTGTGTAACCCACACACCTCCTGGGTGTGGCGCTCTGTCCCATCAAGTGGCACCGAGACCACTTAGAGAGAGAGAGATTAATAAGTTTGCTCTACAGCCATAGGTAACAGCTATATGGCTTTAGCTCATACAGTAGAGACTCATGCATTTAGCTCCAGAGATCCCAGGTTCGATTCCACCTGCTGACCGGGGTCTGATGGTGTTACAAGTGGGGGCTTGTCTGCGATTTCAACTGGGAAGTTTCTGAAACTCTGGATGTGTTTCCTCAGCTAGAGGAAGCCACACAACTCCTAGGTGTGGTGCTCTGTCCCATCAAGAGGCACCGAGACCACTTAGAGCAGAGGTGGGCAAACTACGGCCCGTGGGACCGTCCTGCCTGGCCCTTGAGCTCCAGGCCGGGGAGGCTAGCTCCTGGCCCCTTCTCTGCTGTCCCCCCACAGCCTCAGTTTACCATGCCGCCAGCGCTCTGGGCAGCAGGGCTGTGAGCTCCTGCCAGGTGGCGTAGCTGCCAGACATGCTGCTCTGAGCAGCATGGTAAGGGGCAGGGGGTCCCGGGGGGCAGTCAGGGGACAGGGAGCAGGGGGTGGTTGGATGAGGCAGAGGTTCAGGGGGAGGGGCGGTCAGGAGAGGGGGATTGTGGGGGTTGGATAGGCATGGGGGGCTGGGGTATGGATAGGGAGCAGGGGAGGTTCAGGAGACAAGGAGCAGGGGGCTTGGATGGGTGGGGGACAGTCAAGGAGCGGGAAATGGGAGGAGGCAGATAGGGGGCAGGGGCCAGGCTGTTTGGGGAGGCACAGCCTTCCTTACCCAGTCCTCCATACAGTTTTGGAACCCCAGTGTGGCCCTCAGGCCAAAAAGTTTGCCCACCCCTGACTTAGAGAGAGATTAATGAGTTTTCTAACAGCCATATGACATTTAGCTCCAGAAGTCCCAGGTTCGATCCCGCCCACTGACAACCAGGGTCTGTTGGTGTTACATCTCCACTACGGTGGCACAGCTATAGCACCAGACTGTAGGTGCTTCCTACATCACTGGAGAGTTTGTCCATCACTGTAGGTAAAACAGCTTTCCACGTGATGGTAGCTAGATAGATCAATGGACAGATTCTTCTGTCCACTAGTCGCATCTACCCCGGTGTTAGGGCAGCATGGCTAGAGTGCTCAGGGTTTTCACACCCACAACCCCCCTGCCCCCCGAGGGCCGTAGCTCTATTGACCTAACGTTCAAGTGTAGCCCAGATCTCAGGAGAAATTGTGCAGATCTCTGAGCCTCTCTCTCCTGTCAGACTTGAGCAAGGAAACAGTTTACTCCTCCCTGAGGTCACTGGGGGCGGTCCCACCTCTCCAGTCCCTGCTGGCTCTCTACAGCCCCAGCTCTGCACTGGTTAGGCTTGGGTCCCATTTTTGAGGTTAGCTTCGCAACCGGAACAGCTAGAGCCTTTATTCTTGTTTTAAGTGGAAGCTGAGCCTCTGCAGACCAACCAAGCGACTCCAGCCTGGTGTCCCACCACACTCTGACTGAACCCGAGCCCTGCCGTTGGAGATCTCGAAGTGCTTTACGAGGGAGGGTCACCATTCTGATCCCCATTTTGCAGAAGGGAAATGGAGGCAGAGAGGGGAAGGGACTTGCTCCAGGTACTTCAGGGTGAATCCAGGACTCCAGATCTAAAAGTAAGAGACTGGCCTGGTTGGACAACAGGGCCAGAGCCACTGGCAGACTCATAAACCTCTACACATGATCTGGGGGGTTGGGAGGATGATGGGAGGACAAAGAGAGACACTGTCAGACAGCTAAATATAGATAGATTCTGGATGTGTTATTTTTGTTCAGAACCTTCTCTACTTCTATTACCAAGCCAAACAGGCACCCTCCCCTTCCTCATTCTCTATCGGTGAAATGATAATTACAACTAGAATTGTAAAGCACCTTGATGATCGTACCTCGGGAGCACAGCAGCCAAGCAGCTGACAAAAAAAATCATGCTTCTTGTCAAACACATCAGAAACAAACTAACAAACAAACAAAGAAAGAGTGGATAATGGAACTGGTCAGACTGAATTTGTTTGGATCGTCAAATATCCTTTGACCAAGTGAAGAGGCCACTGAGGAACCGATTGAGAGCCAGGCCTGGTTGCGGACTCTGGCACGTGTCAGGGTCACCAAGCCCTTACGCTGTGGAGTGAGATGGATTTATGCTTTTTGGTGCCTCAGCTCATGCAGCTCCGCAATGTGATAGCGATCACTTATTACGCAGCCTTTTTTGCAAACCCCACAGCTGAATTTGCCTCCTGTAGCAGTGAGTCCCCTGGGTTAACTACAAGCTGCCGGTATTACTATCTCCCTTTTCTAGTCCAGAGCATACTGCCTTTCAGTGTCCCCTTGCCCTCTTATTTGGGGATAGAATGAATGCACCGGCCCTGCCCCCCTATGCCAGGGGACCTGGGGACAATTCCCAGCTGCAGGTACTGACGTGCAGGGCTGGGAGCAGTGAATGGCTCCTGTGTCTGTCTAGATCTGGCTATGGAAGGAGCAGGATTTGATGGGCTCCGGTTCACCTTGTTTGGTGGCCATGATGACACATGGCCTAGAAAGCAGGAAAGAGTGAAGACAAGTGGGGTGTCAGGCTGAGCCTGGGGGTGCCCATAAGCTGCAGTGGGGATCCCCAAGATTCCAAGGCAGGAAGGCTGCCCAGGGTCTGGGAGAGAAACAAGAAGAGGCAGCAGCCCAGACCTCCTGCCCCCTGCCCGTTCCCAGGCACTGAGTGCTGGAATGTGACCCATGCTCAGGAAAGAGACGGCCTCCTGTTCCCCATCGGATAGCATAGAACGTAAAGGGGACAAGGAAAACCCCGGCCACCAAAGCCGTCAACAGGAAACTGTCACAGAGTCACTTACTGAAAGCTTTTTGGCTTGGTGCGCACTGAGCCTTGTTTGTGCAACGGTGACTTTGCAACAGCAGCCCCCAGGCCAGGTGGGCAGGCAGCTGGGTCACTGCTCCCTCTGGGCAATATTTCTCCCCTGCCAGCAGCTCACTCACCTTCCAGCATCTGGGGCTCAGGGCCTTGAACAATCCTGGCTGCACTGCACCCCCCCAACCCTGCCTGCGTAGAAGCCCACCCTTCTGGGTTTTGGCTCTGCAGACCTTGGCTGCATTAAAGACTGCCGGCTCCCTAATCCCTTCTGTGTTTCAGGGATTGCCCTGGGGCTTCTCAGGGCAGCCAACGAGCCGATCCTGGGGAGGCCCAACAGGTAGAAGCAGCCTCCACACTGACATCCATCTCAGTCTTTTCCTCTGCACAATTCCCCATCATTGTTAAATGGAGAAGCAAGGAGTTCTACTGTGCGGCCTCCGGCCATCCTCGCCTCCCTGCAGAGATGCGGCCCACAAAGACTAGATGTCCCAGCATGCAAAGCTCTAGCCAGGTCGGCTGGCTTACCAAGAAGTCTAGCGTGGTGCCAGACTGGAGATCAACACCAGCACCGAAGGCCATATTCACTACAGAGGCTGTGACATTCTATACGTCAGGGGAGCACCCTGTAACCCCCATATTAATCATTTATATATGATTGAGATATTTAATATAAATCGGGGGGGGGGCAAACTTTTTGGCCTGAGGACCACATCTGGGTGGGGAAATTGCATGCAGGGTCGTGAATGTTGGGCTGGGGCAGGAGGTTGGGGTGCGGGATGGAGTGTGGGGTGTGGGAGGGGGTGCGGTGTGCAGGAAGGGGCTCAGGGCAAGGGGTTGGGGCAGAGGAGGGGTGCGGGGTGTATGAGGGGGCTCAGGGCAGGGGGTTGGGGTGCAGGAGGGGTGCGGGGTGCGGCAGGGGGCTCAGGGCAGGGGGTTGGGGTGCAGGAGGGGTGCGGGGTGTGGCAGGGGGCTCAGGTCAGGGAGTTGGGGTGTGGGGTGTGGGATGGGTTTGGGGTGCGGGCTCTGGCCCTGGCCCTGCGCTGCTTACCTGGAGCAGCTCTGGGGTGGCAATGGTGCACACCGGGGCCAGGGAAGGGTCCCTGCCTGCCCACCCTGGTCCTGCGCCGCTCCCGGAAGCGGCCGGCACCACGTCCCTGCGGCCCCTCTGGGAATGGAGGCAGAGGGCTCCGTGCGCTGCCCTCGCCTGTGTGTACCTTCCTTGAAGCTCCCACTGGCCACGGTTCCCCATTCCCAGCCAATGGGAGCTGCGGGGGGTGGTGCCTGCAGGCGAGGGCAGCATGCGGAGCCCTCTGTCCCCCCTCTCCCAGGGGCCGCAGGGATGTGATGCCGGCCACTTCTGGGAGCAGCGCGGGGTCCGCGGCACCATGAGGGTGGCAATCCCACGGGCCTGATCCAAAGCACTGATGGGCCGGATCCAGCCTGCGGGCTGTAGTTTGTCCACCCCTGATATAAAGCATGCCATGTAAGGTATCACGGGAAAAGTTATGATCTGCTGAAAGCCATTGTCCTATCTAAGTATGTATATCATTGGCGCATATGAAGTTATGAGATTGTGTATCATGGCTGTCACTAAAATATGCTGTGAGTTGGGGAATCGCCCAGATATTAGCTCCCCATAGATAACAACAAGGGAGCTAAGCAACACCCGGGCTGGTGTCGAACAATCATCAACCATCATTGTCCAGCAAGGGAGTTACAATTCAATAGCTCACTTGCACAAGGCCACACCAGGGGAATTGCTCAGCATTGCCTGGGGACTCAGAAATGCCCTCCAGACATGCCAGGACTTGTATTCTCCAAGCACATGGAGTGAGGATATAAAATAGGGGATAGAGGCCGCAGGGTTGATCCTTTCTCCTACCCCACCCATGCTGAAGGCAACAAGAATGCTGCAGCTGAGGCGACTGGTCCCCAGGCTAACAAGGAGAGCCTGCGTATGAAAGACTGCTATCAACCTGAAGTATCCAGTGGGCTGAGAAAATCTCCTTAGTCCAGATATTGCCTAGTCTAATATGGTTGAGAAGTTAGACTGCATGTGTTTATTTTCTTTTGGTAACTACTCTGACTTTTTGCCTATCACTTATAATCACTTAAAATCCATCCCTTGTAATCAATAAACTTATTCTAATGTTAATCTTTACCAGTGGGTTTGACTGAAGTGTTTGGTAAATCTACTCACATTACAAAGGCTGGTGTATGTCCACTTTCCATTGATGAAGTGGTGAACCCATTAATAAACTTGCATTGTTCAAGAAAGGGTCTTGAGCTGTGCAAGATGGTATATTCCTGAGGTACAGTGCTGGGAGCTCAGGGGGATTTGGCTGGTGCCTTTCTCTGTGTGATTCATGGGTGGCTCTGGGAGCATTCATGCAATCTGGCTGAGTGTGGGGCTCCACATGAGATTGTACTGAGTGGTAACAGCATCTGGAGAGGTTTGCTGCTTGTCACCAGGCATTGTGAGTGATGACCCAGATTAGTGATTTAAGGAGGCACAGCAGTCCCAGGGTCTGAGGTTACACCCTGAGGATCCCGTACAACCACAGATCCCAGCATGCAACGCTCCTCATTGCCAGAGATGGGGATCGGTACCTGCCATCTTTATGGGTGCTACTTGGAGCGCTGCATGCTAGGACCCACAGTCCCTCACAGCCACATGGCCGCAATGTGCCCCATGTTCATAGAATCATAGAATCATAGAATATCAGGTTTGGAAGGGACCCCAGAAGGTCATCTAGTCCAACCCCCTGCTCAAAGCAGGACCAATTCCCAGTTAAATCATCCCAGCCAGGGCTTTGTCAAGCCTGACCTTAAAAACCTCTAAGGAAGGAGATTCTACCACCTCCCTAGGTAACGCATTCCAGTGTTTCACCACCCTCTTAGTGAAAAAGTTTTTCCTAATATCCAATCTAAACCTCCCCCACTGCAACTTGTTAGGTGAACGCAGCTGTTGGTCAGGGGAAGGTTGGGTGCCTTGAAATAAATGACTGATGAGTCATGCCTGGGGGGTGCTGGGACAGCCCTGGTGTGGGGAGTGCATGCAGCAGGTACTCAAAGGCTGAGGAACGGGGTTCTCCAGGCAGTGCACAGCTTACACTGAGTCTCACTGCCTCTGGTGATGCAGAGACTATTAAACAACTCAGGAAAGAGCAGGTCAGCACCGTGAGCCCATTGCCCCAGGTGTGACATCACGGGCAGTCAATGGGAAAGCCCCCCCCCCATGAGCAGAGCTCTGAAGCCCTTTGGCAGCACAAGCCCCAGGGAGTAGGCAGCAGGGGTGAGCTAGCTAAGGAAGGAAGTGACCTCAAGGCAGATGAGATATGGAGGGGGCCAAGGAATCAAAGGGAGCAGGAGCGCTGCCAGGGAACGTGGTCACCAGCAGCAGGGGAGCCCAGCACTGACTTTTATTGTTCAGAGTTCAGCGCAAATGGAATAATCCCGAAGCAAGGGAAGAAAAAACAGCTTGGGCCATTTCTCCAGCTGCTGTGGAAACAGCCCACAGCCCCCTCCCTGCCAGTACGGCTCCTGGCCCCCACATCCTCCTGAGCACCCCCAATGTGGGCTGGAGACCCCCTGCAGTGGGCTGGAGAACCTGGGCTGGTGGAGGGAACCTTTCTGAAGCTCCTCACACCCCGAACTTGGAGGGTGGATTACTCCCACTCCCCGGCTGTGTGCTAACGTGCAAGGGAAGGATCTTCCCATTAGCAAACTGGAGCATTAGCTGGGGTGGAGTTTCCTTCTCCTACTGCAGAGCCTGCTTGGCCGGTGTGAGAGCATGTGGCAGCTGACTACTGGGTATTTAACCCTTCAGCGTACACAGTGCAGGATTTCCCAGATAGGGCTGCTGCTCAATTTTACATTCACCAGCAGGCACAGATTTTGGGGCTTAGTCTCTGCAGTTGTTCGGCTAGATGGGTTAGTTTCCAAGCGGTATTTCTATGCAGGAGGCACCAGATGGCACTGTTAGGCAGAGCCTTACAAGCCCTTTTCTTAACATGTGAGCACGGTCCAGTCTTTAACAACATGCCATATTGTTAGTGGCGTGATGCACGTTCTTTGCTCGGGAGCTGGTGCAAGCAGCAAGCATTTGCTCTCTACCTTGGGCTCTCGAGCTAGAGTTGGTGCAGAGGTGCTCCCTGGGAACCAGACATCTGGAATCCCACTGAAACAGCAGGGGGAATTCCGGGAGGCAGAGTATAATTGGAATCGGGCCTGGATAGCAGGGCTAAATAACATACTCTTGCAGGACCTACCATGGGAATTTTAATAACCTTAATTGAGCAGCAGCTTACTTTTAAGCCTTTGCCAAAAGATGGCACCTACAACACCACAGCACTGCAGTCCTGGTTTAGAAAGCAGAGCGCCCCCTAGTGAGGCACTGGAACTGCTCCCTGCTCATCCCTTGCCCTGCCAGTCCTGCCCTGGCCTGCCTGTGCCAGCTGAGAGTGGCACAGCGTGGTGTGGTGTGGTGTGGCTTGGCCGCAGCCCCTGTTGTTTGGTACTGAGTCTCTGTGACGCTCAGGAACAAGCTGTTCTCTAGCCTGTGCCAGTTTAAATGTTGCAAATGAAGACAAGAAAATTTTGTCCCTCCTATTGGGAAACAGTTCTGGGCAGACAAGGCCATTGTACTTAAACAGAACCTCCTGTCCCGAAGGAAGCTGCCAACTGCCTTCCGCTGCCTCTGCCCGGCCCTCACACTAGGACAGGGGTGAAAAGAGCAATGAGGAGGAGGTCCCTGGGGAGCGTCGGTTAAGCAGTTAGCTTGTGAAGGCAGTAATTAGCAAGCGATTGGCCCCTAGCCCAACCCTGCCAGCAACTCCTTGTGGGACAGGGCTGAGTCACTTCACCATTCTGGGCCTCGGTCTCCAAGAAGGATGGTGATGCTGACCCAGCACTGGAAAGGGCTCTGAGCTCTATCAACATGAAGTGCTCAGCTCTGTGAGAGCCATAGGGGTAGTAGGCCCTTTCCAGTGTGGCTTCCTATACAGAAGGAACAGATTTCTCTGATCTTAGGCACCTTTATCAGCCACTCCTTGGGTATGGAGGGTAGGCACCGGTGCAGTAGGTGCTAGAGTTTAGGGATGTGCATTGTTTGGAGATAGGCTCCTCCCTCATGATCAGGGCAGCAGAACTGTTTCTGCTGTAGCAGCTTAGGGAACTCAGCACTGCATCCCTCCAAAAGCTCTCAACGCCCAACATGCAGTGTTATACTGACAAAACTACACAGGATCGTTTCAGGGACGAGACAAGATGTCACATTTATTATAACAACACAATTTGCGACGCCTCCAGCTGGACTGGCCCATGCATTCCTGGACGTTGATTATTGCCATTCTCGGTACCTGTGTAGTCTTGAAAGAGCAAGAGCAGGCTCCAAGCTCAGCAGCAAAGGCTGCCCAAATCACATCACGACAGCACACAGCTCTCAGCATTGGCTCCTGGCTGCACACTGGCTCCACTTCAGTCCTCGCCTTCACTGGACTCCAGGGGATGGGCCCATGGCACCAACATGACACCATTGCCATGCGTGATCACCCTCTGCTCCAGCACAGTAATGGAACTGGCAGTCGCAAGAGCGAGAAACGTGCAGGAGACAGAGCATCCTCGGGGTCTGGCCACCAATCTAGAACTCGTGGCCAGAAGAAACCAGGGGAGAAACAAACATAATAGGAAGGAACCAGCCAGGCCCAGTGGGGTCCAAATAACTCTGCTTTTCCTCTGAATGCAGCCGATGAAGTGAGCTGTAGCTCACGAAAGCTTATGCTCAAATAAATTGGTTAGTCTCTAAGGTGCCACAAGTCCTCCTTTTCTTTCTGCTTATTGAACATCCCCAGCATCCAGGCCTGGCTACATAGAGTTTGCTGCTGTGGCTGGGTTCTGCGTCTGGCAGCTTCTTAAACAAAACACAGTGAGCGCCACTAGAGAGTTTACAAACTATTTAAAGGGATCAGAGTAGCAGCCGTGTTAGTCTGTTTCCGCAAAAAGAAAAGGAGGACTTGTGGCACCTTAGAGACTAACCAATTTATTTGAGCATCAGCTTTTGTGAGCTACAGCTCGCTTCATCAGATGTAGCTGTAGCTCATGAAAGCTTATGCTCAAATAAGTTGGTTAGTCTCTAAGGTGCCACAAGTCCTCCTTTTCATTTAGAGGGTTATTACCCTATTCTTATACACTACAGGCTCCTCCACCTTTAATGTAATTGTAAAGTGCCAAAAAAATGCAATGCATCACTCACTAAACACACAACATGATACAAATTCAGTCTGAGAACTGGTTTGTAATTTCTCCGTGGATCACATCTCACTGACATCCCCCCACCCATTTCAGAACAGTGTCTGCACTTTCTCAGGCCGCTGGATCAGCACCAGCTTTCTGCCCTCTAGCATTCCGGTCTCTTGTAGCAGAAACAGGGCCCTGAGGCTCACTGATGCTATCACAAGTCACTGGGGCTGTATTGCAAGTTCAGTGTTTTCAACAGGCGTTGCTGTGGGACAGAACATTCCACAGGATTGTGCTCCAAAGCAGATCTCTCTGTCTTCTCCATGGCATGTCTGGTGCCTCTTCTGTCTGATAAGGCAGAAGACCAGTCTGTGACACAATCTCCAGGTTTCCATGACTTATTGTGGGTGTCTCTCATGAAGACTTTCTCCCATGTGAAAGCTATGCAGTTGGGTGGGATTATTTTGCAGCCAGTTGATCACACTGTTTCTTATGAATGTCTCTCTGTAGATCGGGCCTTAACAAGTCCAGGAGAGACCTTAAATTACATCCCATAAACAACATTGCTGGCTCCTGATTTGTAGCAGCATGGGCTACATTTCTATAGGCCAACAGAAAATTCACAATCTTGTACTGTAAACTGCCTTTATCTGGGGCTGCGGTGCAAATTGTTTGTTTGAATGTTTGAATAAACTTTTCCGCTACTTCGTTTGAGGCAAAAAGGGAATGCACTGATGTGACGTGGTTGATCCCATTTCTTTTGACACACAAATTAAACTCTTTGGATAGGAATTGAGTTCCATTGTCACTTACAATCTGGTCAGGAACTCCTGTCTGTGCAAACAAGTCTTAACACTCCCACCATCTGCGTGGAATTAGCTGAGTTCACACAGAATACTTCAGGGAATTTAGAATGGGCATCTTCTGCAATCAAAGACATACGTGCCATTAACAGCCCCCTGGGGGCTACGTGGATCTGCTGCCATGGGGCAGATGGCCACCCCCAAGAATGCAAAGGAGCACATCTAGGTCCGTGTTGTGTTTGTTAACAACCATGCCATTTCCTCTGCTTGTTTATCAATCCCTATCCACCACACACAACTCCCAGCCAGGATTTTCATTCCCAAAGGGCCTCGTGTAATTCTTGGCAGAAGCTTGACCTGAGCTACATTGGAACAACTGCCCTAGGGCCACATGTTAGGTATAGGTGGTGGCTAGGCAGAGCTAGAGGGGGCTCAGCCCCCTTCCCAAACCTCTCTGCTTTGCCACTCCACTGCCCACATGCACGCCCAGCTTGGCAAGTGAAGCCCTCTAGCCAGTGGCACTCTGCCTGCATATGGATGCACATATCACACGATGCCGGGGCAGGCTCCTCCAAATCCGTGAATGCCAACTGTCCCGAGCGGGGAGCCGGGCCCAGCTCCACAGAACTGGAGCTGCTGCTGCAGGGTGAGTATGGGGCAGGCTTGCTCTCCAAACCCTTCCACGCTGGGCTGGGATAGAGATAGCAAGCCCCACCCCTACCCACCAGAGAGCAGGGCCTGATTTCCCCTCTCCCTCAGAGTAGGTACCTTCCAAATACTCACAGGGGTGGGACTCAGTTCTCCCCCCTCCCAAATATTTTCACCAGCCACCTGTGACATTCGGCAGCCTGGATATCCACGTAACTGGTCATTTCAAGCAAAGAAAGCTGGCCATATAGCATTCCGGCCATCCATTAATCCATTCATATTAGGCCATCCCTTTATCAGCCAGCATGGATCATTTTCGGTGGCACGTTTTACAGTGGCGTTTGTCACTGGCAAGGGTTTAATCTGGGCCATGGGGAACATACAGACTGTCTCTGACTCCACTTGAGGATCTGTCCCTGCTGCGTGCCGTGGCTAACTTCAAAGCTTCTGCTTGTCACACTAATCTTGTAACAGCAAGCAGCCAAAAATACCGCCCCTCTCTGCAACCATTGCAGGGGCTCCTTGTCTTTGGGTTTCAGATTAAAGTTGGAGGTTGATGATCTAGACCCAGAATAAGCCAGTTCCCCTACAGAGATTGGTGAAACTTTGTAACTCCCCAGCCTAAGATCAGAGCTGCTCTGTCAATGGCATGTAGCCCATCTGCGATTGCTGCCAGCAAATATTTCCAGTGGCTGGAGATGGGACACGAGATGGGGAGGGCTCTTGGCAGAGAATTCTTTCCCAGGTGTCTGGCTGTTAGGTCTTGCCCACTGTCACGGAGTCACCAGGGCGATGCTCTGGAACTACTCCATATGAAGCCAGTCAGGACTCTGGGGGAGCATGCCTCCTCTCTGTGAGCATACTGTCTCCAGGGCAAGAAGCTTACCATGTTCCTGGGTCTGACCTTGGAGCATTCAGCATCCCCTTCCACACCTGTTAGTTTTTATTATTTATTTCAGGACCCTACTTCCAGAAGACTGCAGGGAGGCAACGGAAGGCTCCCAAGATTCCCTCACTATAGCCCATCTATCAGAGCTTATCTAAAATAATCACAGAGACCACAATTTAAACAACCGATTCTTTATTGACTAGGGAATTAGGAATAGGACAGGCAAGAAGGGACTAGGGAGCGAGGATTAATAATACTGAACGGATTTTATAACCAGGCACACTTTCAGACAGGAATTACAAAAGGGTAAATGATGGCCACTCTCTATACCGTGTTCAGATGCTGCTGCTGTGGAGACCAAGATTTGATGGATGAGAATGAGGAGGAGGAATCAGGTAAGGGGCCTAACTAACTTCCCACCCTAACCCGTTTGTGACATCCTGTCTGTGAGTAAGAGCCCTAGCCACTCGAGGTAGAAACCCCATGGATGGAGGTATGCTTCCTTTAAAACAAAACAATAAACCAGATCTTTTCCCATTCAATTAGAGTTGAGCTGTTATTGAGGCGGATAACTAGTGTCTGATCTTTTCCCTTCTCTCCGAAGTAAGAGCAGAGGAAGAAGAACCCCTTCCCACCCTATATAATCCTTCCCGTTGCCTAACAACTAGCCACTAGATTTCCTGCCTTGTCTCTTCTAAGGGAAAAAGAAGGCTGCCTAACATGGCAGTCTCCTTGTCCTTTACAAACCAAAATGGCGGGCAATAAATCATATCAAACACCATTACCAAGTAGCTTGTCATAATTTGACTGGGGTGGAACTCACACACCATGCGCTTCCTGCAGTGAGTCTGCCCATGTGGGGCTCCTGGGGAAGCCAGAGAGCCTTGCACCCCAACTCCACAGTCAGACGTGACTCTCAGCTAGCCGGTAAAACAGAAGGTTTATTAGTTGACAGGAACGCAGCACAGGACAGAACTTGCTGGCAGAGAAATCAGTGACTTTCAGCCAAGTCCATCTTGTGGGGGGGAGCCCAGAGCCAGGGCTCTGACCCTCCTCCTGCCCCCCAAGCCAGCCTAGACTGACTCGCTTCCAGCTGCCTGGCCCCTGCTCTGCCTGTTGCTCCTCCTCCGGCCTTTGTCTCGCTTCCAGGGCCAAGAGTCACCTAGTCACATCCCTAGGGTGACCAGATGTCCTGATTTTATAGGGACAGTTTGGGGCTTTTTCTTATATAGGCTCTATTACCCCCCACCCCATCCCGATTTTTCACTTTCTATCTGGTCACTCTGTCCATCCTCCTCCTGCGGGGGTTGCTCCGGCTGCCTGCTCTGGTGCTATGACCACCCCTTTGTAACCACACCCCCACATGTTCAGGGTCTAACTGATCAGGAAGGAATTTTCCCTTGGGTCAGATTGGCAAAGACCCTGGGGCGGTTTCGCCTTCCTCTGCAGAATGGGGCACAGGTCACTTGCAGGTTTAAACTAGTGTAAATGGTGGATTCTCTGTAACTTGAAGTCTTTAAACCATGATTTGAGGACTTCAGTAACTCGGCCAGAGGTTAGGGGTCTATTACCGGAGTGGGTGGTTGAGGTTCTGTGGCCTGCAATGTGCAAGAGGTCAGACTAGATGCTCATGATGATCCCTTCTAACCTTAAAGTCTATGAGCATAGTTCTGTTCTGCCAAGGGAAGAGATCTAGACGCAACAGGCATGATCCACCACACACAATCTCACTGCTCCTATTGCATATGGGGAAACGACACACGCTGACTTTACAGGCACAAATGCGCCTTAGTGCGGAAGAGCTCTCTCAGACAACATGAGCTTCTTGGCCTCATCAAAAGGCCTTGGTGCAGCGTATGGGCCGACACCGATTCTGCCCATTGGGTAACAATTCGTTTAGGGGATGTCACACAGTCCCTCTGTTTGGCAAGAACTTGTGGTCATAACTGACTGTCCCCAGAAAGGACACTTTTGAGGTTGGGTAGCCATAAAGCTTGTCTTGTGATTGAATCAAACAAGCTTTGTCAATGGTTTGGGCACAGAATTCAGTGGGGTCCTGGAACAAGCCCCATTTTCCCTCTTTGCTCCCTGAGTGCATTCAGGCAGCCTTACAAGTACCTCTGGAGTATTCTCCGGGTGCTCTTCATCATAGAATCCTAAGACTGGAAGGGACCGCCAGAGATCATCTAGTTCACTCCTGTCAGGGTTCCTGCCCCACTCTGAACCTAGGGTACAGATGTCAGGACCCACATGAAAGACCCCTTAAGCTTATCTCTACCAGCTTAGGTTAAAACTTCCCCAAGGCACAAATTCTTCCTTGTCTTTGGAACGATATCGCTGCCACCACCAAGTGAGTTAGACAAAGATTTAGGAAAAGGATCTCTTGGAGTTCCTGTTTCCCCAAAATATCCCCCCAAGCCCCTTCACCCCCTTTCCTGGGGAGGCTTGAGAGTAAACAAGGTGAGCACAGACCAGCCCCTTGGGTTTTTAGGACACTAAAAACCAATCAGGTTCTTAAAAGCAGAACTTTATTATAAAGAAAAAGTAAAAGAGCACCTCTGTAAAATCAGGATGGAAGGTAATTTTACTGGGTAATCAGATTCAAAACATAGAGGATTCCCCTCTAGACAAAACTTTAAAGTTACCAAAAAAAAAAAACCAACCAGGAATAAACCTCCCTCTTAGCCTAGGGAAAATTCACAAGCTAAAAGAAAGATAATCTAATGCATTTCCTTCCTATTACTTACAATTTCATAGAATCATAGAATATCAGGGTTGGAAGGGACCTCAGGAGGTCATCTAGTCCAACCCCCTGCTCAAAGCAGGACCAATCCCCAACTAAATCATCCCAGCCAGGGCTTTGTCAAGCCTGACCTTAAAAACCTCTAAGGAAGGAGATTCTACCACCTCCCTAGGTAACGCATTCCAGTGTTTCACCAGCCTCCTAGTGAAAAAGTTTTTCTTAATATCCAACCTAAACCTCCCCCACTGCAACTTGAGACCATTACTCCTTGTTCTGTCATCAGCTACCACTGAGAACAGTCTAGATCCATCCTCTTTGGAACCCCCTTTCAGGTAGATGAAAGCAGCTATCAAATCCCCCCTCATTCTTCTCTTCTGCAGACTAAACAATCCCAGCTCCCTCAGCCTCTCCTCATAACTCATGTGTTCCAGTCCCCTAATCATTTTTGTTGCCCTCCGCTGGACACTTTCCAATTTTTCCACATCCTTCTTGTAGTGTGGGGCCCAAAACTGGACACAGTACTCCAGATGAGACCTCCCCAATGTCCAATAGAGGGGAACGATCAAGTCCCTCGATCTGCTGGCAATGCCCCTACATATACATCCCAAAATGCCATTGACCTTCTTGGCAACAAGGGCACACTGTTGACTCATATCCAGCTTCTCGTCCACTGTAACCCCTAGGTCCTTTTCTGCAGAACTGCTGCCGAGCCATTCGGTCCCTAGTCTGTAGCAGTGCATGGGATTCTTCCGTCCTAAGCGCAGGACTCTGCACTTGTCCTTGTTGAACCTCATCAGATTTCTTTTGGCCCAATCCTCTGATTTGTCTAGGGCCCTCTGTATCCTATCCCTACCCTCCAGTGTATCTACCTCTCCTCCCAGTTTAGTGTCATCTGCAAAGTTGCTGAGGGTGCAATCCACACCATCCTCCAGATCATTTATGAAGATATTGAACCAAACCCGCCCGAGGACCGACCCTTGGGGCACTCCACTTGATACCGGCTGCCAACTAGACATGGAGCCATTGATCACTACCCGTTGAGCCCGACAATCTAGCCAACTTTCTATCCACCTTATAGTCCATTCATCCAGCCCATACTTCTTTAACTTGCTGGCAAGAATACTGTGGGAGACCGTGTCAAAAGCTTTGCTAAAGTCAAGGAACAACACGTCCACCGCTTTCCCCTCATCCACAGAGCCAGTTATCTCATCATAGAAGGCAATTAGATTAGTCAGACATGACTTGTCCTTGGTGAATCCATGCTGACTGTTCCTGATCACTTTCCTCTCCTCTAAGTGCTTCAGAATTGATTCCTTGAGGACCTGCTCCATGATTTTTCGAGGGACTGAGGAGAGGCTGACTGGCCTGTAGTTCCCTGGATCCTCCTCTCTCCCTTTTTTAAAGATGGGCACTACATTAGCCTTTTTCCAGTAAAAATTTGTAATCTTAGATGCTTAGTTCAGGTAGGGCTTTAGGAGATGTATTTTCCCTGCCCTGGTTCGTCGTTGTCCTGGAGAGAACAGAAAGAAAAACAAAACATAAACCTTCCCCCACAGATTTGAAAGTATCTTCTTCCCTTATTGGTCCTTTTGGTCAGGTGCCAACCACGTTATCTGAGCTTCTTAACCCTTTACAGGTAAAGGAGGGATTTTATGATACCCTTAGCTGTATGTTTATGACAACTCCCCTGCACTCATGGCAGAACTAAGTATTATTTAGACCATCCTTGACAGGTGTTTGTCTAACCTGATCTTAAAAATCTCCAATGATGGAGATTCCACAACCTTCCTGGGCAATTTATTCCAGTGCTTAACCACTTTGACAGTTAGGAAGTTTTCCCTAATGTCCAACCTAAACCTCCCTTGCTGCAATTTAAGCCCATTGCTTCTTGTCCTAACCTCAGAAGTTAATGAGAACAATTCTCCTCCTGCCTTCTTGTAACAACCTTTTATGTACTTGATACTGGCTCCCGTGCCCAATGTGTTGCACCTAGGAACACGGAGTACCAGGAAGGCCCTGTAATACCTGGTCCATGACTTGCAGCCAAATAGCAGGTGCTATTCCAAACACAAGCCTCTTATATGGAACTAAGCCCTAGTGTGTGTTAATCATGAGCTACGTCTTGTCAGTCCCTGTTTCCAGATAGGCTTGGGAAAGAGTGGTCTTGGAGAAATGCTTCCCAGCAGCTGATGAGGCAAATACAAGTCTACTTGTCCTTTACAAACCAAAATAGCAGACAATAAACCATATTAAACACCATTACCAAGTATGTCATAATTTGATTGGGGTGGAACTCACACACTGTGCGCTTCCCGCAGTGTGTCTGCTATAGGCAAAGGATACTAAGCCACATGCAATACTGGGTTAATGGTAATCTTAACATCACCATCAATGTGAACAGCCCCCTTCCTTTTCATTGCTGTCACTATAGGGGTGTGCCATTTAACCTTGGATATAATTCCAGAGTCCTGACAATGCTGCAAGTCTGCCTCTACCTTTGGCTGTTTTGTAAAATAATCTGCTATAGTGGAAGCCGATAATGGCTGCCATCAGTTGGGTCTTTAATCTACAGACAATGACAGATCTGGTTAAAGCCAATAGCGGGGCTAAGCAGTCTTCTTTCAGGTGGAAATGGAAGGAGCAATTAAGCCCTCTTGAATAGTGAGATATCTTAAAATAACATAAGCCACCATCCAAGGCAATGGTCTGCATGGTAAGAACAGATTAGAAGCTAAGCCATGTGGGCTGAAGGGTTCCCTAAGTGCAAATACAAGGGCTAGGGGATGGTTTGGCAAGCTGTGGGTATGTGCTAGAGTTGAGAAAGCTAGCAGGCAGGGAGAGAAGCAGTCATGAGTTTGGCCCTGAGAGGCAGCAAAGAGACAGAGCTCTTTGGGCACAGGAAACACTGGAGATACAGGCATGGGGATTTCTGTGTAAGGAAACTGCCTGATGCTGTTTGTTCTTACTGTGTTCAGGTAAACAGGACTGGCTGAACATTCTTTGTAAACAAACAGGATTGCACCAAAGAAATACCTGACTCCTATCACTGGTTCCTCCTCCTAAGGGAAAGAACCCTGCTTGACCCAAATACTGGCTGACCGCACAGGCAGAAGGGGAAGCAGTGATGGAGGAGCGATGCGACTTTTAGGAGTTGCTGTCTCCTCAAGCACAATTGTGACTTCTCAAAGGTTATGATTCCACCCTGAAGCCGGCAGCTGCCTCTTCCAAAAGTTCAGCTTCATTTTTGCTTGGGGCTGGAATTTGGGTGTTTGTTTTTTTGTTTTTTTTTAAACCTGCACACATTTTATGCTTTGCCAGGGCAGCTGAATTTCTCTCAGCCATTCTCTAAACCCATTGTAATTTTGGGAGGCACTGAGGCAGCACGCTGATGCGGACCTGGATGGATACAGCACAAGACAAGCATATGGCTGCCCTTCTCTATGGGGCTCATCTATGCACTGGTGTAGGCTCTCCCATCTAAGTGAGCGGGGCAGCAGCTGCTCATATTTCCCCAGGAACACGATGGTCTCCCATGGTTACAGTTGGGGAGATCTTGCTGGGTCATTGACCTGTTAGCAGCTTGGAGAATTTTGCCTGAAGACAGGCCAGCAGATGATATAGGACCAGGATGCCGGTGGAAGGGAAGGGGTAAGAGCTACATTGCTTGGGGAATTTAAAATTGACCTGGACAAAGGCTTTGCAGAACCAAGCCTGCCTTGTCCAAGGAGAACAGTACCTCATGATGGGGAGAACTCCTCCAGAATCACACCTTTGGGTCAGGGGGCCTCAGGCCCAGGCAAATGTAGACAGACGGGCTGCCCAGAATGCAGAGAGGAAGGTTAGAGATGATCAGGGGTTGGAAGGGCTGATTTAAAAGGTAGGAGGAAAGGAAGGGAATTGGCAGGGGCTTGTCTGAACAATGGCGGAAAAAGAAGGCAATGCTATCTGCGCGTATCCAAAGGGTGGACGCAGCTGGGAGGAGAGGAAGTGCTCTAGCAGGAGCACCAGGGCGTTAACTAGCAGTGAGTTAAGGAAAGGAAACCTTAGGCTGAATCTCAGGAAAAGCTTGCTGGCAGCGAGATTGCTGAGGCTGCAGAATCCTCTCCCCAAAGAACGGGGGGGGGAGCCCTGGAGACTGGGACAGTTACTGTTTATACCATGGTAGCAGTCAGAGGCAAAGACCAGGGCCAACGCGGCGCTTGTGCCGTACGTATGCAGTGACCAACAGAGCCTGCCCCAAAGAGCTTACGTCCTTCACTAGGGTAGTGAAACACTGGAGTGCGTTACCTAGGGAGGTGGTGGAATCTCCTTCCTTAGACGTTTTTAAGGTCAGGCTTGACAAAGCCCTGGCTGGGATGATTTAATTCGGGACTGGTCCTGCTTTGAGCAGGGGGTTGGACTAGATGACCTCCTGAGGGCCCTTCCAACCCTGATATTCTATGATAGATCAGAGGTGGGCAAACTACGGCCCGCAGGCCACAGCCAGCCCCAGGGACCAGCCTAGCCCTTGAGCTCCTGGCCGGGGAGGCTAGCCCCCGGCTGCTCTCCTGCTGTCCCCCCACCCCCGCAGCCACGCTGCCGCATGGGGAGCATGGCTTGCACCCACCCACCTCCCAGGCTTTCCAATAAGCCAGTCCTGCCACTCTGAGCGGCATGGTAAGGGGGCGGGGAGCAGGGGGTTAGATAAGGGGCAGGAGGTCCCGGGCGGGCAGTCAGGGAACAGGGGGCGGTTGGATGGGACAGAGGTTCTGGGCGGGGGATGAGGGGGGCAATCAGGGGACGGGGGCAGTTGGATAGGTGTTGGAGTCCCAGGAGGCCTGTCAGAGGGTCGGGGTGTGGACAGAGGTCAGGGCAGTCAGGGAACAGGGAGCATGGGGGCTTGGATAGGGCGTGAGGTCCCAGGGGGCAGTTAGGGGCAGGGGTCCCAGGAGGGGGCGGTCAGGGAACAAGGAGTAGAGGGGTTGGATGGGTCAGGGTTTCTGAGGGGGGCAGTCAGGGGGCAGGAAGTGAGAGGGGGCAGATGGGGCGGGGGCCATCCTGTTTACCTCACATGCTGCCTCCCTAGTGTCGTCTTCCCTCCCCCTTTTAACTGCTATCGCCTGCTTCATTGACAGTTCGGCACAGCTGTGTCATTCTCGGTGCCGACTGGCTTGATTTTCAGAATCTCTGTGATGGAGCAGCGATGAACCACCCTGGTTGAGGGTCATGTTGGAACCCTCTGCACCTTCTTTTGTGGGGCAGGAGGCTTCTTTAAAATTAAAGAAAATTGGGGAGGAGCCACAAAGCTCTGGACAATACCCAGCAAGGGCCAATCCTGTCCTGGCCCTTGCAGAGCTATGGATAGACCAGATGGGATTTAACAGCTTTCTCATCGTTAGCAACCAGGGTTATTCTGTAAAGACCAATTCTGCTATCTTGTCCATTTTCCCATCCCCATGTGATCTATTGTCCAATTCTTCACCCAGACTGCATTTAACTGCCACCAGCCCTGGGCTTCACACCCTTTCCCCTGGGGAGATGAAGCTGATTATCTAAGAGAAATCTAACATCTATTCAGCCTGGATGTTTCCTGGCTCAGTCTCCCTTCAAGCCAGTGGCCCAAATCAAAGCCTTCCTGTTCCACAGTTTATCGGCTGTCCTTGAGCTGTGATTCTCTACACTTCGCATTCTGTCCTGAACTGGGCAGCACTGATAAAGTGCAGGAGTCACCTCCAAGCTCCCTCCTTCTGCATGGAGGCTGGTGGCAAACTCAGCAGTTGCATTGTCAGGGAAGGGCCTTGTGCCAAATTCAGCCAGTTTCTCTCTGAACACCACCCAGGTCTCTGGCTGTCGCTAGCTTGAAAAGGCCTGGGTAAATGGCAGCCAGGTGCTTCACTGATAAGGGAACTCAGGAGTGGAAAGGGAGCAGGGGCCATCCGGTAAGCACTTCTCAGTCAGGAGACTTCTGGTGCAGCCCTGGCTCTGTCCCCGCTTGGCTGGGTGACCTTAGGCAACTCCCTTCCTGCTTCTGTGCCTCAGTTTCCCATCAGCACAATGAAGGTGATGATTCCGCACACCCCGGTGGAGGGGTGTCTCCATTCATGTATGCCGAGATCCTCTCATAGGAGGAGTCATAGAAGGGCAAAGTATGACAGTGAGACAGGGCTCCTGCCCCTCTGCTCCACAGGCCTCGCCTAACTCCTGACTGTGTGCATGGCACTTGGTCTGTGATGGAGAAAGAGCACCATGTTTACACGCTATTACAGCACAAGTACCCAACATTTATACTGGGCACGCTCCTGAGAAATCCCAGAGTATATCGCTGGCTAGCTGCAGGGATCACTCACCGACCTGGGACATGCAGCCACCTCTTGGGAAGAACAGGGCAGTCACCCTGCAGCAGGGAACAGAACCAGGAAAGATGCTGCGGAGCATTCGCGATCACTAGGCTGACCACACATGGTCAGTGGCCCTTGCTTGTGCATGGCAGCTGAAGACAGCAACCCCAACAGCACAGCACCCCCTAGCACTCCACTGGCATAGCACCAATTCAGAGTGGCACACCACCTACTGAATCATTGACACTGCTGTCAGCAAAAGCCAACTCTTCTGGTCTTGAGCCGGCATGGCCCTATATAGTCTGATCGGCTCTGTACTGGAGGTGACCTGACGGCAGATGGTCTTGTAGCCCAAGGTGTCTGATCTCATCACGTGAGCATTCATGCACTCTGGGAAATGTAAGACACTGAACAGGACTGGCTTAAAACCAGGGGGGTGTCACTGAGATTTTTCTTTTCCCAACATGCAGGATGTTTGGGGCAAGTTCCCAAATAGGTCACAAAAGCAGGGGGCATCTGATGTGGAGCCCAAGGCTCAGCAATGGGGTTAATTATGCTCTTCACTGCCGCGTCTAGACTTGACCACTTCCTACTACAATCACCACCTCCTCCCCCTCAGCTCAGTTAGCAGGGTGAGCAACTTCTTGTGAGCCCAGAGCTTGGGATGAGTAACCTCTCCTCATTGCTAGGTTGGGAAAGTCAGCAGATCTCCCGTAGAGTACACTGCCAAAGCTCCAGAGGCAGCTGGGACTGCCTCAACTGGTGGTGATGGGGTGTTAGAATAGCTGACTGATCATACTTCCTTTTCAGCCCTAGCAAGCACATACAGCCCCCTTGGACCTCCCCTGTGTACAGTGGTCTCATGGAGAATACGAGTTGCAGTTTTATATGGTGCTAACACCAACAGAAGCTGCAGAAGCTCAAGGCACCCTGAGAGAGGAATTGGCATTATAGAGGTTGCAGGAGTGTCTGAGAGCCACAGTCATGGGTCAGGACCTCACTGTGCTAAGGGCTGCACAAACAGAACAAGAAGGTGCGCCCTGCCCCAGAGAGCTGACGAGGTGATGGGCCCACACCCGAAGTTCTGATCCAGCTGTCCATCCATCACTGCTGAACATGCTAATTGCAGATCTAAAAATCCCCACCCATCTCTGTGGCTGGGCCTTGACACTGGCTCAGAGGAATGGGATGCAACAGTCCAGTCACTGGTAATCAAAGCTCAGGAAACCAGTTTATCCCATTAAAGGTAGAGGACAGCTATTTTCTTAGGAATTTGGGAAAGCCAGTAAGGGAGGCTCAGTCAAAGCTGTGGAAAGGTATCTGGCCAAACAAAGCCAAGGGACTCTAAGGGTACGTCTACATCTACATTGCATTGAAAGACCCGTGCCCACCATATCTGGCCTGGGTCAGCTGACTGGCTTAGGGGCTATAAAATTGCAATGTAGACAGCCAGACTCACACTGGAGCCTGGGCTTCAAGACATCACGAGGGGGGGCTGGGTCGCAGAGACACCACGAGGCCCAAATATCTACACTGCAATTTTCAGGCCCAAACCCTAGCCCTGAGAGCCTGGATTAGTGGATCTAAGCTGTAGGTCTTGGTGCCATGAGGCTTTTATTGCAGTGTAGACCTACACACTGGTAGCTAAGGTCCTGCCTAGCCTCCTCCCTTGCAGGACTCCTCCCATCTCCCCAGCAGGGGCTGTTGGGACACTAGAGGGGCACACACATCTTTGATCACACACAGGTTTCTGGAAGCCTGAAATTAATACAGTAAGATTCAGGGAAAGAGGAGCCTAGGGGCAGAGGTTCTTCCGGTTTTGGGTGCTCAGCATGAGAAGCCTGCAGACGGATTCCTCCCCCGCCCCAGAGGTGGTCAGTACCTCTGGACAGGGGAGGAATCAGTCTACGCCCAAAAATGGAAACATCCAAGATTTATGCTCACTTCCCTGCAAACCATAGGGCAGACGTAAGGGGCAGTTACTCTTTATGAGGAGCATTGCATGGGTTCACAGTGGCCAGTAAGGTTTGCTCCATTCACACCCAAAGAGATAATTTTTCTCACCAGCACCACTGCTCACTCTCAGATCTTAGTTTGAATTGCCCCTCTGTTCTTAGACTTTGGCCTCCTAGCTCGCCTCCTGTTAAAGATTTTGCAATCGGGGGTCAGCTGACCTTTGGACAGGGCAGAAGGGAATCCAGCTCGCTCTGCAGCCTGAAGAGAAGCTAGCGCTCACGGAGTCACCAAAGAAGTGTCATTTGCCCAGATACACTTTTCAGACCATTACCGCACTCTGCTCAACTGCTTGGAGAGAACAACTCTGGTGGCCCCAGCAGGCAAACACGGACAGGTCTTGTCAAATTTCACCAATCAAGGCAAAGCTCTCACCAGTGGGTGAAATACCACTGAAGACAGCAAAAGCGGAACAAATCGCTCATTGTCTGGGATGGCCGCAAACGGCAGCACATGCTCAAAAATGTGAATTGCAGCCTGGATGGCTTAGATCTCGGAGCTAGATCAGGACACAGCAGTATAAGGATGCACAGCTGCATGCTTCAAAAGCAACTGGATGCTGCCCTCGTCTGGGCAGCAGCTAGAATGACAGTTATTCGTAGTGCCTGGGTGACCCTAAAATCCAGAGCTCTTGGAACACAACATGTTGAAGGGTGGGGAATCAGTCATTTCGCTGGGTGATGTAGGTTTAGAAGGGAGAAGGTCGCTGAGCTCTGGAAGATTAGTTTCCAAGCAGGTAGGGCCCTTTCTAGGTCACTGGTCCAAATGCAGGGAAGGTGAGTGTTAGCGTCTGAAGGCCTTTCTGAATTTAGCGGGGGCGGGTGGGGTCCCCTGGCTGAATGTTGGAGTCAGAATCACAAAGAACACACCTGGCCCTGACCAACTTGGGCTCATCTGAAAAGCCAAAGCCCAAACAAAGCTGAACTCCCTGCTTTTCACTTTGTCTATTTACATTCCAGGCTCTTTGGGGCAGGGATTGTCTCTTTCAGCACCAGTACCTAGCACCGCGGGGCCCCCACCTCTCGGTTGAGGCTACCATAATACACACCATTTCTCAGCCAGGTCAAGACTGATGGGGGCGAGGGGGGTTAACCGCCCTGCTGCCAGCTGGAGGGATCTGCTCTGTAGAGAAACAAGAGGACTAGTCTTCTGGGCTATGAATCCAGCCGCCTCCATGATCAGCACTCCATTTGCTCTAACCCAGGAGAGATGGCCGAGGTTGAGCAGATCATCCACTCACATCTGTTTGCAATTCACAGCCAGGCATGTAGCCTAACCCAATTCCCACTGAAAGCCCATGGAGTCTTTCCAGTTGCTTCAGCAGCAGCAGGACCAGAACCCCACTAAGCATTATTTACCTGGACAGTTGCTAGGAAGTCCAACGCTGATCCGATGTGTCTCTCTCCCCAACATTAACTGCTCCTGTATGAGCTTTCCTTTGGAGAGCTCCACCCCATTATCCTACTATGCCCTTGGGGCAGCACCTTGCCTGTAAGTTATTCCTCCCGTTTTGTAGACTACTCTTTCACATCCTTCCCCCAAGCTACACATGTACGTTGGATCACAGCTCTTGTCAATTCTCCTAAGGCTGCTGGCCAAGGACCAGTGGTCTGCCATTCCTGACAGACATCTCAGCCTGAAGACATGTCAGCATGGCCTTTTAGTGTCAGTCTGCGGTTGTGGGTTCAGCACTGGTGCAGATACTGCTAATGGGTGCTGTATTTCAGTTAGGCTGTTAAATGGGGTTGCCTCTACAGCCAAGCTCTGCTGGGAGCCAAAAATCTCATGAATCTGAAGAGCCAAAGAATTTTAGCATCCTGGCCAACATTTTCCTCCCCCACCTCAGAATGCCCAAGAGCCAGGACTTTAAATGGCTGCTTGCTTTGCCTACAGAAGAAGTGCCTAAAATTTTCCATGATCAAGAGCCACATACATTCAAACTGGAGCCTGTAGCTGCCTTCTCTTTAATGCAATGGTGGGGATGACAGACTGCAACAGAGGTCACTCAGGTCAAGAAAGAGCCCTGTGGGCTGGAAGTCACAGCATTAAACAGTGCAGTAAAGGCTACATGGTTCTATGCTAGACAATAGAGCAACCTTGGGCTACACTATGGAACTTCCTGGAATGTAACTTGGTATGCCCAAGGCATACATGGGTACTGCTGAGATGGGAAGCCAACTCTCTGAAAGTTACACAGAGCTTGGGACTCTGAATTCACAAGGATCACACCCATCTAGTTTTCCCTATTTTTGCTGATTTCAGAGACAGTTCTCAGTTTTCAATTGCAGGGTCACATCTTTAACAAAGAGAACTTCTCTCCCAACTGTACAAGGCATCTGAGTTAAATAGGTGTTAAGAAAAGGAAAACTTGGGTAGTCTAAACAAGAGCCACATCCCCTTTTAATTACGTTTTATGATCATGGTGCCCTAATCTTACCCAGTTCTCCAGTCATCTGGGAAAAACAGGATAGGAAGAACCTGAATTGCTAATGTAAGAAAAGTCACAGGAGTTCCCATTCTAATTAGTAGCTTTAAGCCATTTCAATTTCCCCCTCCCAAGCCACATCCCAACAAGCAATGCTGGAAGGACAAGCTGCTTCCAGCAACTGCTGCTTCCCAGATGCTTGCACATCATCCAGCCAAGAGTGCTGACAAGATTTTCGCTGTGTCAGTCACTCATTAGAATTTTTGTCAATGGCTCATTTTCTTTTAGGGACCAGGCCTGTGCTAAGGAAATGATGAGTGTTGTGGTACAGCAGAAAACCATTTATAAGCCGTTTGGCTGTTCGGGAAGGGGGAAGAGAGAAAGCAGGATGCAGTGCAGAAAGCGAGACAATGTTTATTTCAACATACAGTGTTATTGGGATCAAAGGCCACCCATGCGAGGCAAGCTCCTAGAATAGCTCCACACTGTTTTGAGACACTTCCTGGACCACTACCTCCATTTATCAACTGACCTGTCAGTCTCTTGAGTGACTGCTGAAGATGTGGTTCTAGATTTATTTTCTAACCCGCAGTGGTGCTCTGTCAGACCAATGAGTATAGTCAGTGTAAGTTATTTTTAGGGCCTGTCTAACACTAGAAAATTCTTCCATTTTAACGCTAATCAATATAGCTAAAGCCGCAAGCTCAGGCTATAGCTACACTAGGAGTGCTTTCCTAGTATAGAAACATACCACAATATACTACACCAGCTAAGCCCTCCTAGAGTGGCTGCAGCTTATACCAGCAAAGCTGAACGTTGTACCAGTAAAGTAAAATCAACCCCAAGAATGAAATACATTGGTTAGAGGGCAGCTGTGTTGGTATAACCATATCTATGCTAGGGGCTTTTGCTGGCATAGCGATCTTGGCCAGGGAACACCTCTTCACAGCCTTGACAAAGCTGGGCCAACAGAAATCTGTAGCACAGACCTGGTCTTAGTGTGGATGCATTCATAATGGCATAAGAGTACTTATACTGGCAGAACTTATTTCAGGCCAAGAAGCAGAACTAACAACACTGGTATACGGCACCTTTATACCTAGAGCCATGCGCAGATACATCCGATCTGCAAAAATGATCTGTGGACTTCCATCACCCTGACATCTGCTGGGAGAGCAATACAGCAGTGCACAGACAATCCAGGATGTTTTTGGAGAGTGTTGGGGACAACTTCCTGGTGCAGCTACTGGAGGAACCAACCAGGGGCCGTTCTCCTCTTGACCCGCTGCTTACAAACAGGGAAGAATTGGTAGGAGAAGTAGAAGTAGGTGGCAACCTGGATAGCCATGACTATGAGGATGGTTGAGTTCAGGATCCTCACAAAAGGAAGAAAGGAGAGTAGCAAAATACAGATCCTGGATTTCAGAGAAGCAGACTGACTCCCTTAGGAAACTGATGGCCAGGATCCCCTAGGAGGCTAATATGAAGGGGAAAGGAGTCCAGGAGAGCTGGCTGTATTTTAAAGAAGCCTCATTGAGGCTGCAGGAACAAACCATCCCGACGTGCAGAAAGAATAGCAAATATGGCATGCGATCAGCTTGGCTTAACAGGGAAATCTTTGGTGAGCTTAAACACAAAAAGGAAGCTTACAAGAAGTGGAAATTTGGACAGATGACTAGGGAGAAGTATAAAAATATTGCTCGAATATCCAGGGGTGTAATCAGGAAGGTCAAAACACAACTGGAGTTGCAGCTCACAAGGGATATGAAGGTTACAAGAAGGGTTTCTACAAGTATTTTAGCAACAAGAAAAAGGTCAGGGAAAGTGTGGGACCCTTAACGAATGGGGGAGGCAACCTAGCGACAGATGATGTGGAAAAAGCTGAAGTACTCAATGCTTTTTTGGCCTCAATCTTCACAAACAAGGTCAGCTCCCACACTGCTGTCCTGGGCAACACAGTATGGGGAGGAGGTGAGCAGCCCTCACTGGTGAAAGAACAAGTTAAGGATTATTTAGAAAAGCTGGACATGCACAAGTCCATGGGTCCAGATCTAATGTATCTGAGGGTGCTGAGTGAATTGGCTGATGTGATTGCAGAGTGATTGAATCATAGAATATCAGGGTTGGAAGGGACCTCAGGAGGTCATCTAGTCCAACCCCCTGCTCAAAAGCAGGACCAATCCCCAATCAAATCATCCCAGTCAGGGCTTTGTCAAGCCTAACCTTAAAAACTTCTAAGGAAGGAGATTCCACCACCTCCCTAGGCAACGCATTCCAGTGTTTCACCACCCTCCTAGTGAAAAAGTTTTTCCTAATATCCAACCTAAACCTCCCCCACTGCAACTTGACCATTACCTCTGAAAACTCATGGCGACTGGGAGAGGTCCCAGACAATTGGAAAAAGGCAAATATAGTGCCCATCTTTAAAAATGGGAAAAAGGAGAACCTGGGGAACTACAGACTCACCTCAGTCCCTGGAAAAAAAAATCAGCAGGTCCTCAAGGAAACCATTTTGAAGAACTTGGAGGAGAGGAAGGTGATCAGGAACAGTCAGCATGGATTCATCAAGGGAAAGTCATGCCTGACCAACCTGATTGCCTTCTATGATGAGGCAACTGGCTCTGTAGATATGGGGAAAGCAGTGGACGTGATATATCTTGATTGTAGCAAAGCTTTTGATACGGTCTCCCACAGTATTCTTGCCAGCAAGTTAAAAAAGTATGAATTGGATGAATGGACTATAAGGTAGACAGAACGCTGGCTAGATTGTTGGGCTCAATGAGTAGTGATCAACCGCTCGATGTGTAGTTGACAGCCAGTATCAAGTGGAGTGCCCCAAGTGTTGGTCCTAGGGCCAGTTTTGTTCATCTTTATTAATGATCTGGATGATGGGATGGATTGTACCCTCAGCAAGTTCTCAGATGACACTAAGCTGGGGGGAAGCTATATGCTGGAGGGTAGGGACAGGGTCCAGAGACACCTAGACAAATTGGAGGATTGGGCCAAAAGAACTCTGATGAGGTTCAACAAGGACAAGTGTACAGTCCTGCACTTAGGACGGAAGAATCCCATGCACTGCTACAGGCCAGGGACCGACTGGCTAAGCAGAAGTTCTGCAGAAAAGGACCTGGGGATTACAGTGAATGAGAAGCTGGATATGAGTCAGCAGTGTGCCCTTGTTGCCAAGAAGGCTAACCACATATTGGGCTGCATTAGTAGGAGCATTGCCAGCAGAGCAAGGGAAGTGATTATTCTCCTCTATTTGGCACTGGTGAAGCCACATCTGGAGTATTGTGTCCAGTTTTGGGTCCCCGACTACAGAAAGTATGTGGATAAATTGGAGAGAGTCCAGCGGAGGGCAACAAAAATGATCGGGGGCTGGGGCACATGACTTATGAGGAAAAGCTGAAGGAACTGGGCTTGTTTAGTCTGCAGAAGAGAAGAGTGAGGGGGGATTTGATAGCAGCCTTCAATTACTTGAAGGGGGAGTTCCAAAGAGGATGGAGCTTGGGTTTTCTCAGTGGTGGTTGATGACAGAACAAGGAGCAATGGTCTCAAGTTGCAGTGGGGGAGGTCTCAGTTGGATATTAAGAAACACTTTCACTAGGAGGGTGGTGAAGCACTGGAATGGGTTACCTAAGGAGGTGGTGGATTCTCCATCCTTCGAGGTTTTTAAGGCCCAGCTTGACACAACCCTGGCTGGGATGATTTAGTTGGTGTTGGTCCTGTTTTGAGCAGGGGGTTGGACTAGATGACCTCCTGAGGTCTCTTCCGACCCTAATCTTCTATGATTCTAATCATGGATATAAAGTGGATCTCTGTGGATTTGCAGGACTCTATTTATACCAGTACAACTGCCTCTACAGTAGGGCTTTTACTAGCACGATCATGTTGGCCAAAAAAAACAAAAAAAACAAAAAAAACAAACATACACTGATAAGACATAAGTTTTACCAGTAAAACTCAGTGGAGACCAACCCTTAAGGGAAAGTTAACTTTAGTTAAGGTTGCCGAGTGTATTTTGAAACAAGACATTCCATTGCACACCAAAACCCAAACGTTACAAACCTGAAATCACAGAATCAAAAATAATTCAGATGCTACTCTTAAAACCCCATTCATTCCCTCACCAAATAAAAATTCTGCACTCGGACAACCTTAACTCTGCCCTTGGTAACAGGTGAATTGACAGTCTAAGCCATCCCTTTCCACCCATCACAATTTTCTCAGCAGCAGTGCAGAAAAGCTTTAATACCTTCCTCCAATTCGTACAAGTCTGGTCTTTCATAGAGAAAGAATGCATAAAACAAAAGACTAACTTCTGAACGCACAAACCGGACTCAGAAATCTTTCCCCCCAAAAAACAAAATTTCACCTACTCCTAATTAGACAAATATCAAAACTTGACATTAAGTTTTACATCAGATCATAAAATTATGTCCCTTACATTATAACAGCCTTTACTGAAAAGCAAAAGTTTGAAGTATAACTTAGAGCTTAAGTTTGAAGCACATGAAACCGTATGGAAATTTACACACAGCAGTTTAGCTGCTATAGATTGGATCACTGTCAGCAACTACTTCAGATTATTACTTTGCTTCAACACCAATTCTGTCCTCAGCATGAGTGCATGTGGACAGACCTGCCCACGACTTTGTGGTTTTGCAGTGCCTGTGCATGAGAGGTCACAGAAAAGTCATGAGACGCCATCCTTGAGTTTGGCAATTTGAGTGGTTGGCATCTAAAAATCTCTTTAACCAGAGCTTTTGAAACTCTAGGGAAATTTTTTTTCCAATCCCAAATCTATAATTTAAAAGAAAATTATACTTGGAGGTTGTTCCAATCACAAGTCAAAAGTGGGAATCAAACCAAGGCTCCTGTCTGAACTGACCCAAAAAAATCATGGATCACCACCATCTTTGCCAACACCACATTGTTGACTCGACTGGTGTGTTCTACCCCTTCCCCTCCACCGTGTGTGTCTGTCTCGTCTAGATTACAAGCTCTTTGGGGAAGGAACTGGCTCCTGTTATGTGTTTTTACAGCTCTGGCACAATTCTTGATTGGTCCTTAGGCACTATGTAAATAAACGTGATTGATGATCATCAGAATTCCAGTTGCAACTACAACTGTGGTGTCAAGGCCAACAAATTTTTAATTCTTGCTTCATCAATCCTTGCAAGCTAACTCTACCAAATCAATAAAGGATTTGCTCATTTGCTTCTTGGGTACCTGCAAGGGGATCACTCACATCTTAGGACCTCAAGATCACAACCAAGACCATCATGACATAAATAAACTTCAACATCACATAATCCAAGCTTCAGCACTTAGATAGCCCCCCCAGGCTAACTGTTCATGTGTTCAATACCACACACTGCATCCATACATGGCACTTGAACAGCCTATGTAGCAATAATGTGAGGTGTAAGCATGTTGAGGTACCACATACCTGTTATTTCAAGTGGGGTGGGGTGATTAGAAGCATTCACTGTGCTGCGGGAGTCTAAAGAGCAGCTGTGCTTAGCTTTGCCTCTTCCCCCCATCAGTTGAAAACACTTGTGTAATTAAAGGGGATAAGACTAATCAGCTGGAGACAAACTCTGTTAATTTTGTAAAGACTCCACAGATAGATTCCAAAGCCACTATGGCCATTCTATTTACGAATCTGTTTATAAACACCTCAGCTTGATGGCTTTCACTTACTACCACAAAACAGATGGCACAAAACACCATGTTTTAGAGACATCGATTCAGATCCTGAGGTGGATGTAAGCAGACAGATGTGTCCCCTCAGGCAAGCCCTATTTCTGGGCACAATTCAGAAGAGTTTTTCCTTGTGTCAGTACAACTGAAGGGGAGAGAGAATCAGGTAAGGCCCCTGAGTAGAACTAGGGGGGTTGCTACATGGGCAGCGACATCTGTATGGGTAAAGCTTGCATGGCAAGTTCACACTATGTTAGCTCTAACATGTCCTGTCTGTCCATTACATACAGAGGCAGTAAGACCAATTACTAAATCACCCTCCAAAAATAAGACAGCCATTGAACTTTTGGGATCTACAAATAGTTTTATTGAAATTTAACAAAATGAGACAGATGCACTCAAAGGCAGAGGAAGGAGGACCAAAAATATTGTACATGTTTGAATTGGAAACTCCTATCCATTTGCTAGAGGAGCTGTAAGTGTAGTGTTGGTGGGTACAATTCTACACATCCACACTTGAAAGCACAAAGTCGCACAGAAAGAAGTAGTAAAAAAATTGAAAAGAAACCAAGTGTGGTTTTTTTTGCTTGCTCCAACAATATAGTGGACATAGATACTATTTACAATTACCTTCACATTTTAAATATCCCTTCAGCAGTTCCCAAGGGTCCTCATCCCGTCTGTGTAGGCTCAAGGGGACCAGCACTAGTAGGAAATAGGGTTGGGGGAGAGAAAGGCTGGGATTCTAGAATCCATGCAGATTGACTGCACAGCTTCAACCCCAGTGGGCTAACCAGCCTAGAAAAGAAGTGGGTCAGGAAGAGGGGTAGGAAGCCTGCTGCTTTAGAAGTAGGGTGGAATGAGCCCTTCCTTGGGGGAAGACTCTGACTGGATTGCTCAGGATGTGTGAAGAGAGGGAGTTTCCCAACAGGCTGTCTCAGAGCATTTAAAGGACAGTGAAAATGGGTATAGGTTACCCATGGTGCTTTGCTGAGCAAAGGGTGCCCTGGTAACCTCTCCCTATTCAGAAGCAAGGCAGCCAGTAAAAGAACATGACAGGGCTAAGCTACTATGTTATGGCCAGATGTGAGACACAGACACTGTACTCTGCACACAGTGGTATGTCTGCACTGTAATTTGATACCACAGCTGGCCTGTGCCAGCTGACTCAGGCTCAAGGGCTATTTAATTGTGGTGTAGACTTTCAGACTCGGACCCCCAGACCTCACAGAGTTCTTGAGCCTGGACCTGAAAGTTAACACTACACTTAAACAGCCCCTTAATCCAAGCCCTGTGAGCCCAAGTCAGCGGACACAGGCCAGCCACAGGGTTTTAACTGCAGTGTAGACATACCCAGTGCCTTTCAGTCTTGGCTGGGTACCTCAAGAGTGTTACTCACTGTGCAGTGGGCAACCCATTCCCGTTCCCAAGTGCAGCAAGGGTTTGCCAAGGTGAAGATGTGCTATACAAACCCCCGTACAAAGGGGAAAGCATGGCTTCCTCTATGAAAGCCATTCGACAAGCTCTGCCAGATGCACCGTCTCCCGGCCAGCCCTGCTTGCTGCTATGAAACACCATCTCCTTCCAGAGTCAAGCTTTTCATCCCTGCTGCTTGTGGTGTGCAGATGGTTTCTGGGAATCACAGAAGGGGGAGCTCAGCCTACTCAGAAGGACTAACTCCCCTTCCTGCTCCCTCTCTTTTATACGAGTGGGAAGCATCTTGCCTTTCCCTCCATACAGAGTCTTCCCCAAAAGACCTAGCTCACCATTCAGCTCACTGATTTCTGACCAACTCTTGGCATGCAGCTTGTTTAACTAACGGCCGGCTCCACCTGGCACAGCCCATGACACTACCCTAGACCAGATTGGCATTCAGAACACAGATCTAACCCTGCTGCCCCAAACCTGCCCAGGACAAGGATGAGGTGTCTGTTCCTGAATTTGCAAACACAGGTACCACACCCCACACCAAAGCACATGGGAGGTGATGCCCTACCAACCTTTGCTCCAGGGGACATGTGGGGGGAAATAAGATACTGGCGAGCAGTTCTCATTTCTACAGAAGCCACCTCCCCATGCACTCTCCTCCATACCAAACATCTTCTCATTTCCCCTGTGCTAGATTCCACCCACCACTCAGGACCTAACCAATACTGCTCTCCACTCAGGAGGAGGCCAGTGGTCTCCTGCAGTCTCTTGCCTCCATCAAGAGAAGCCAGAGGAGGGCTCCCAGCCCAAGTTGTCTCCTACACACACCCCACAAGCAGAAGCAAGAGGGTAGTTTTCAGAGCTAGGTCTCCCCGTATCAGAGCAGGGGTCCAGGGCTGAGTCAGCCTCACATAGCTTGATCCATTTCTTTGTTGGAGATGGTGTCCTCCAGCCCAGCTCAGCCACCAGAGATGTGCCTCTTTCAAGGAGATCTGCAAGCCTTGGTCTGAGATGAACCCAAGTCACCTGCTAGAGAATGGCTGATGCAAACAAGAGACACTTTAATAGGATTTTTTTTAAGAGCGACTTTTCCAAGTAGGTGGAAGAACAACACTGATCTAGAAGGAAATGCTCAGCATCACAGTGTAAAAGTGCTCTCTGCTGGAGCTATCAAAGCACTCTACCTGTGAAAACTAACTTCCATGCCGGGGGGGAAGGGGAGAAGAACCTTTGGTCCCTCAGTGCTGTAGTTTCACTCCAACCACTACAGAGAGCGATTGGGGAACAAGGCCGAGTCTGAGTGCGAGCATTGCTATTGCTAACTACCAGACCTCTATCAGAATGGCATACAGCCCCTAGAACTATTCTCAGGGGTGTGGAGAGGGATACAACCAATAGAGACACACGGATACTGCTACAACTTTGCAGCAGCAGCTTAAATTAAACATCGAGGTAGCAAATGTCTGAAGTGCTCAGAAAGTAAATTACATGCTCTGGAAGGGGAAACAAGATGTCTCTAATAAGCTGACTGCTGTGGGAGCCACATCTCGATCCAGTTTTAAAGTTTCACAGGAGTTCTTGGAGGGGTAGATAGTGGTAAGGATCCCTGACATCCTGCTTGAGCACAGTGACTCTGCCCATTCTCATGTAACCCGGAACCGAAAGACCATGACTTCTAGTGTTTGGGATGGAGGTAGTCTCACCCCAGCTCAGCAGCAACCAGCCAGCACTCAATCCTTCAAATGAGGAAGCAGGCATGAAGTGGCAGACGCACCAATGCACAGTTTCAGTACTGCCACCATGAGTCTAGCTGGAAGAGGGAGCTGCCCCAATAGCCACATGTTTCTTTATCAAGTTGGGTGGGGAAGAGAGAACCTTCCATTAAAGTGCATTGCATTCCCTCTTGTCCCCATAGGGAGAAAGAAAGAGAGGAATGGGTGCAGTGAAAGAACCCAGGCTTCATATCTCAGGGAGATTTCCAAGACAGGAGGGGGCTAACACCAATTGCTTTAGAGGGTAAAAGCTGACTCTTCATTCCTGCCTTGGCTCTATCACAGCTACACACAGCTGGGGCATGCTGGCGGCACCAGGGCACAACTGATCAACACATGAAAGTTACCCAGAACCACATTCTGAGAGGGACTGAGCCCCAAAATAAACGCTATGGCTAATACAAGAGTTCACACCTCGTACCCCACACTCCAACACACCAGATTCAGGAGAGGGAAGAACGCCACTCAACAGGAGCGCAGCCTGCTCCCGCCAAGGCAGATGCATGCTAATGGGTGGCAAACTAAGCCCTGCTGTGCGAATCCTAACTGCAAAGCTGTGTGGGTTAACATGGGCTGCCAGCCCAGTCATTCAGCTCTGAGGACTGCTGCTGCTTCCAGCAGCGTCCATTGATCTTGCTGCAAAGATCGGACTGTTTGCTCTGCTGGCACTGCACAGCGCCACCACTGGCCAATGGGATTTTCGGAGAGGTCTTAACACCAACAGCTGAGCTGGGGTATCTAGAGCCACTGGAAAGGCTTCTGGGGACGAGACAAACCATATCGCTAAGAAGTACAAAATAACGCTGAGCACAGGAGGGGGCTGTATAAAAGAGGAGACTGAGGTCTGATGCAATGAAATCTGGTCTTCTACCTTCCCGAGAAGCGCTACTCTGTTTCAGTGGGGTTCTCGAGATTAGCTCCACCTCAGACCGCCCCATTTACCCTCCATTCCCAGATCAACCTGGGGCGGCACTGCATAACCAACTCCCCACCCCCCACTCCCAAGGATAAACTACACCACTACTCTTTTATTCATCACCACTTTGTAGGGAAGGGGCATTAGGGGGCTGCCCCTAGCCCCACAGAGGTGAATTAACTGACCTCAACTCTACCTGGGGCAGGTACCTGAGAAGCAGCGATTTTGTTCGGCAAGAGATGCAGGATGGCTCTCCCTTTTAAACCTCAAACACAAGTGTCATGGGCAGTTCAGTGATCCATCCAAACATCTGATGGCAGCCGCGAGAAGGATTTCAATCTTCTGACTCAGTCGAGGGTATTGTTAAGCATGTTGCTAAACAAGGTCACATGTCTCATCTGACTTGTGAAGAGATTCCTAGCCAATTCTGCACCACCCCATCTCTTCCTCCTCCTCCAGGAAAGAGGAGCTCCAAAGTCAAGAGTGTGTGCCTCTGTGCTGGCAGTCCATTGTGGTTCAGGAACACAAGGCAGCCTTGTGTGGTTACATTAGGTATGGTAAGGCTGGGCAGGTTGGGTGCACTGACGGCACACAACAGCAGCTCACACTCCCCCTGCAGCTCAGACCTCGCAGATGATAACGGGGAAGTCCACATGAATGCGAGGGTGCTCCAGTTTCACTATACCCTGAAAAAAGAGCAAGGAGGGTAAAAAGGCAGGGGAGACACTGGTCAGAGCAGAGTCTTAAGATAAGGCCTGCAAACAAAGGTCCCATGCTCTGCAAGTCACAGCAGATGGAGACAGACAATAGAGCTTATGTCCCAGTCCAGTTCTTAATGGACAAGAGTTCATTAAACCATCACAACTGAGCTGTTGGTTGACACTCTGAGCACCAGGCAGGCAAAACAGACTGGATGTGCTGCTAGAAGTAGCCCCTAAAAGTCAGACTAAGGTGCTCAGTTCCTACGACACTGAGGAACGACAACAGCATGAGAATGGGGGGGGAAAGCAGCTCAGCCTGTCGCTGTCCGCATTCCACCTGATCCATGACTAGAAGGTCATCAGCTTCCAGGGCTATTAGTCTGGCACCTTTAATTTAAAAGTCATTTAAAAGACTGGAAAAGAAAGGACTAAGTGACTGAACAGAAGAAAAGATCAAAGACCCTTGTGCACAAGCAAGCTTTCTGTCCAAGGAGTGATAGATACTGTGAATGTAACAAGCATGTGTGTCAACTAAAGCAGAACTCTAAGCCTTATGCATTTAATGTGCTTTGGTGTGAATATTCTTCCATTACAAACACATCAGAAAGCAAAGTAGCTTCAGGGTCGATAGGCAAAGGATGTGTGCGCTAATGGGTTTTATGCTCTGGTTTCACAGAGGGATCAGAACTAGTTTGAACCAGGGCAATCCCCACTAGACATACGAGAGGCTGGGAATGTGGTCTAGTGTTTAGACTATGGGAAGAGAAGTCACTTCACCCTTTATGCTTACATTTCTTCACCTGCAGTACGGTGACAATGCTTCTTTGAAATGAACTGGTTAGTTTGTGTTTGCAAGGCTTCTGGACGGCCAGAACTATAAGGTGCTAGCCAAGGACAAAGGCCTATTGCAAGGATGACAAAAACTGAGAAAGTTTTATTACATTTAATAAAAGATCTGTATTTTCTGGAGAACAACCACAGGTTTTGCAGGAGACTAACACAAAAAAAAGGAACTAGGGAATGTCTTGACCTGTGGCCTCCCAATTAATGGGCCTTGCTTGGTTCATGACAACGTGGACAAGTTTGTCACGTGGCAGCTGCTGCTAGAAAGCGGCACCAGCTCATATGGGTGCCTGGGTATAGCGTGAATGCAACAAATGTATTTTGCAAAATAAACAAGACCTTCATAACTACATACAAAAGCCTTGGAACAGATAAGAATTCCTGTGGCCACTACTAGAAAGTCATAGCTAGGCGGAGTTTATTTTTAGCGCTCATGAAAGGTGCCAGCCCAACAGTCCTGGAGAATGAGGTCCCCTGTCCATAAAACAAATAAAGCCTAGGTAATGGTGGTAGAAACTGCATACTGTCTCTGTGTCTCACTCCACCGTCCAAATGGATCCCCTCAAGGAGCAAACGGGGAGCTTGCTTCCCACAGCCCATTCAGCCTCTCTCCTGAGAATGCCAATAATGGCGTCAATTAGTGGCAACTGTGCAATATGGACAGCTGCCCACTAGAAGCTGGACTGAGACCCTAGCCCCCCCACAAACTCATCTCATAGTAGCCACTGAACTGCTGTCAGATGGCGACAACACACCCATTTTCACTGACCTAGAGACAGTACTGCTGTGTTTGCATGAAGTCTGCTCTACCCTAACATCTGCTTCAGCACTTCTCAATTTTAAATCCCTGAAAACTAGTCAAATCATAACCAATACCCCACATTTAGAACCTCTGGTCACCCGGTCCCTTCCTATATCTGACTCTTCCCCTCCACCCCCTTATTTATTCTTTTATTTGATTTTAGAACGGTTTGTTATATTGTTCCTTTTACAGTTTATAATAAAAGATAACTTCAAGGACTTGAGCGGAGGGTTTGAAAATGAAGGGGTTTTATATCAATGCTGAGTGTTGATACTGTAAATCACAGAACAGGGAGTCAATGTTCATTTTTAAGGTCAGACTGTTGGCTTCAGAAAGCAGGAACTTCCTGACACAAGTGTATCATGCTAATTGGCTTCCCTGACCTCACTCTGCTGGTTCACTAAGTCACAGTTTGGATTTTGTTCCAGACTGGCACCATCAAGTGGCTCCATGGGGCATACCAATGTCAGAGCTTCCTTGGTGTTTGCTGTCTGGAAACTAGTGTTTAAAATGGTCAAGTTACTTAGTATTTGTTTCTCTCACCCAGTCAGTGAGAGATAGGGGGTTGAGCCATGCACTTAATCATGCAGGATTTTCAGAACACCCCCATACGTAGGTGTCCTCTACTCAATCTTATTTCTGCTTCAGAACAAGGAGGCCTGGACACAAGGGTGGGGGTGGAATACCTACCCTTCCCTTCGGGAGCGTTGAGCAGAAAAAGAAATCTGGGCAAAAGGTTTCCATGTAATTTGAAAGCCATTGTCCCATAGGCATATCTAGTCAGGATTGTAGTGAGCTACCACTAGACTTCCAGGGGATGAGCCCTAGCACAAATCCCAGGTGCTCCATTGGTAAGAGATCACAAAGGAACCCGGGCGTCCTGCATAGCACGTTAATACATTACCGGTCGAGTCCCCACAAGGGTCGCTTTTGTTTCTGAGCGTGTTACCTGAGATATCAGGTTCTTGTGGATCCTTTTAAGTTTGGCGCACTGTGACGTTTCACTCCATATTCTTTATGAAAATATGCTTATGATATGATTGACATAACAGATGCACTTTATGTAAGATGGGTCTTGTAAGATCTCTTTGGAAAGGTTAAAATTTACTTAATGTGATTATCCAATTTGAAAGCCTACATCATTTCTGTATCTGAAGTTAGGAATATTGACAATGTATCTGTATTTCAACTACGCTACTTTGGGTGACGCCCTCTGCTAACACTTCAGGT
The DNA here is from genome assembly GCF_965140285.1 of Lepidochelys kempii. Lineage (NCBI taxonomy): Eukaryota > Metazoa > Chordata > Testudines > Cheloniidae > Lepidochelys > Lepidochelys kempii. The sequence goes on along the minus strand of NC_136386.1, from coordinate 48,237,444 downwards.
ACAACAATGGAAAAGCCAGACTGGGCTGATGACCCATCAGCAAGGAAAATGGACTGTGAAAAGGCTTGGCCTTCCTGAGGATGCTCCATATTGCCACTGACTCATGGACTCTGTGATACTACACAGTCAGGTGGTCTTGTCACCTGATACTAAACATTACCTGGGACTTCTTTTAATATTCCACTGGAAGGAAAGGGGGGGGAGGGTCAAGTTTGGGAAACAAAGAATTCACGCCTTATGTAAACCCTATTTAAGGGTGGAGAGAAAGGAAAATGGGACTCCTCTCCATGGCCTGTCTGCCCAAGAAGACTGCTAAAGCCACCTGAAGGGAAGGAGTCCAGACTTAGAAAGGGGTCCAGTCTGAAGAGAAATATAACTGGAACTCTGAACCACAGAAACTTTGCAACCTGCCTAAAACAACATTTAGGGTAAGAAATTGCATTTTGTAACCTGTTTCTTAAGTATATTGAGCCCAGATTGCGTATTTTGTTTTATTTGGTCAGTAATCTGCTTTGTTCTGTCTGTTATCTCTTACATTCACTTAAAATTCACCTTTTGTAGTTAAACTTATTTCTTGTTTATAATATAACCCACTTTATGTAATTTCTAACTGGAGGGGGGGGGGCAAGAAGTTGTGCATATCTCCCTCCACATTGAGGGAGGGGGAGCATTTCATAAAACCTTTAGTGCCCACTCCCTTTAAAGGGTACAAACCCAGAGTGTTGGGGTACGCCTCTAAGGCTAAATCTTTCCAGAGGAGATCTCTGTCTCTCTGTGCAGCTGGGTGTGGCCCTGCCTGTGTGCTTGATTGGAAGAGGCCTGTGAGCAAGGCCAGGTAAAGGGAACCCAGGCTGGCAGAATAGGCTGATTCAGTGGCATCCCAGCACATCAGTTGACACTTCAAAGGGCCCAAACCTGTCACAGTAGGGTCACTTTTGTTTCTGAGCACGTTACCTGAGGTATCAGGTTCTTGTGGATCCTTTTCAGTTTGGCGCGCTTCCTCCCATTCTTGGTGACAATTGTCTCCTCATAGAATTCATGGGCGAGATCCCCATCCTCATCATAATACATGGAGCTGCAGAGGAATGAGGAGAGGAGCACATAAGAGACTGGGAGGACTGGCCATCAATGATCCCTACCCAAACATTTTGGGAAGAGGGCAGCAGCGGGCTGGCAGACATCAGCTGTTTTGGACATTACACATTGGAGAGGGCTGGGCACCATGGGACTGGAAAATGTGATATGGAACCTGTCAGCTTGGGTCAGCAGCCAAGAGTCATTTCCATCTGACAGCTGTTCAGCAGCTGTGAAACAAGGAGTTGGCCTCAGTGCAGTATCTAGCAGGACAGAAATCTGCATCATAAAGCCACTCAGCAACTGGCATTAAATACATACAGTACTCAGATTTCAATGGAAGTGCCAGCAGCTGCTGTGTAGGCAGATCAGCCCACCCCGAGGTTGCACAGTCAGGCTCAGTGGAGTGGTAAGGGACTAAATGGACCATGAAGATTGCAGTCCCTCCATCACAAGGGCCTGGCCAAACCAGGGCTGAGATGGGAGAGAGAAGAAGATGGAGCTACTGCTCCCATTCTGTATACAGAGATAAGGTTTGCTATCAACTCACACAGCCGGAAAGTTGGTTTTGTACAGAAGCAATTATAAGCAGTTAAACACAGACCAATGGAGCCATGGTAAATCAGTACCAAGCACGCTTCCCAGCTCTGATTCCATGCCCACACTGGCGGATCTGTAGCACTCAAGGGTACAACAGCCACCAGAACAGTTTCACTCTTGGACAAACAAGCTCAAGTTGTTGCCAAGCTAGACAGCTATTCAGCACAAAGGGTACAAGGCCATTTTTAACTACAAGATCAAGTCTTACGTTCACTGCTCAAACACACCTAGTTTTAAGTTAAAAGAGAGCACACTTGGATCAGGCATGAAATAGGAACCATGAACTAAGCTCACTAAATGGGGACCCTGCAGTTCAAGAGCACTCTCTCCTACCCCAAGAGAGACTGCTGCAGTTAAAGGGGAAAATAAGTCATTAGATGACTTCAGGATTTCTTGTGGCAAGAGGGGAATTCAGTCTGATCTATTCAGTGCCTGGCTTATCTGCTAGCAATGGAGCTAATCAAGGCTCACAGATGGTGGGTTTTGTGATGTCAACACTTCTTCACTAGGATCCAAAGTGAGATGACAGTTTATTTCACAGGAATCAAAATCATCAGGTGATAACCAACTTGGGTCACTACTAACGGATCTATATCAGAACCCGTGACCTGGTGGTAAAAGGCCCCAGAATCAACTCGGCTATTAACTTCCCCCTTGTCCCAGTTTATGATATGTTTGAACACCCAGTTCCCTTTCTCTATGGGACTGAACCAATTTTACCACATAGCACTAAGACTGCACTAACGTAAACACCACAGCTCCATGCACACACAGATACTGAGTGTACCAAGATTTGTACAGCTGACTCACATGTGCCTGAAGTCCTCCAATGACACAAACGACAGCTACAGCACTGACATTCCCCTTGCTACACCATCCAAAGCTACCCTATCCTTGAAATGAACATAAGATACAAAAGCAATATACTGGTACCTCTAAAGAAGCCACACAATTCTTCAAAACAGTGGTGGGATGAGAGAGTAGCACAGCTTCCTTTCTGGACAGAAGCCACATATAAACAAAAAATAAAGGCCCAACTGCAGCGTTTTGGATTGCTGTTGAATTTCCCTGTTTCCACACATTGCAAATCCTGCACCTCCGGACTGGCTTGTAGGCATAAAGAAAGACACACAAGCTACCGATTTAGGCTAGACTAAAGAGGAGTATTGAGACTATGCCAATTCGCAGATAAACATCAGTTATTACACCTTCCTTTATATCCAAGGAAGAGGGGAAGAATTTCAGCTAACCACAGGCAACAGTTTGCCAGGTATGCCATTTGATTCAGGTGCACCTGATGACTCTCCTGTCAAGAAAGGAGGTACACCAGTATGCCAACAGCTAATTAGGAGGAAATGAACCCAAAGCAAAAGTCAAGGATTTTGGCACAATATTAATCACATAATTTAAGAACTGGCAAAGAAACAACTTTGTGGTGCACATAGCTCTGACGGAGGCAATCCATTTCAACCCAGTCACTAAGATAAAGGCTTTAGTTGCAGCTCTACATTTACTTCCCGCTCAGCTAACAGTCTGCTAGCTCCCAGATAGGACTCTGCCCCTGCCAGATTTTGTCCACAGAAGAATACAAAGATCAGGCAGGTACAGTCTGCTTCCAAGTTCTTGACAAAAGACTTGAGGCTTTTCCAGAGGTGAAAAGCCTCAAACAGCTACTGATGGGAAATAACTCCAGACACAGTGATCAGTAAAAAGCACTAACAGGAGCCTCAATCTAAACAGGTGATAGGGCTTGCCCTGCTCCAATGCACAAAGCTTAGTTGGCAGGCAATCAGCAAGATCCCATGTCTTTGCCTCACTAGGTACAGTCTGTGCTTCTCACTGAAGGAGTAGCTGCTACTGAACACCACTGACTTTGCACATCTAAGTGACTGTACCCTGGTACCTCTACAATTGGGGGGCTATTCCTCACCCCAACTGTGACACCTCATAAGGCAGGAAGCACAGCTCTTCTTGGGCCCCTCATTGTGACCTTGACACAGCTGGGTCACTGGACTCAGTCATTCATTCTTCCTCCCCAAAGGTAAAGTCCCCATCTCCTTGGCCCGACAGTTCTATCTCCTTAAAAAACACATATGAATAAGAGCTGCAATTAGATGCACTATCTATTTTTAAATAAAAAGGAGACAAATCAAAAGAAATTATATACTCTTATCTGTGCACAGATGCCACAGAGGGGAGCTACGTTACCATGCATTGGGAATCCCACCCTGAGGTAAGTGGGAAAGCGGGATACCGGGAGGAAGCACAGGCAGGAATGTCTGTGAGGGGAGGGCTCCTGCCTCATATTGGCAATAAGGGGCGATCAACAGGTTATCTCAAGTGCTTATATACAAATGCACAAAGCCTTGGAAACAAGCAGGGAGAACTGGAGGTCCTGGTGATGTCAAGGAACTATGACGTGATCGGAATAACAGAGACTTGGTGGGATAACTCATATGACTGGAGTACTGTCATGGATGGTTATAAACTGTTCAGGAAGGACAGGCAGGGCAGAAAAGGTGGGGGAGTAGCACTGTATGTAAGGGAGCAGTATGACTGCTCAGAGCTCCGGTACGAAACTGCAGAAAAACCTGAGTGTCTCTGGATTAAGTTTAGAAGTGTGTGCAACAAGAGTGATGTAGTGGTGGGAGTCTGCTATAGACCACCGGACCAGGGGGATGAGGTGGATGAGGCTTTCTTCCGGCAGCTCACGGAAGCTACTAGATCGCATGCCCTGATTCTCATGGGTGACTTTAATTTTCCTGATATCTGCTGGGAGAGCAATACAGCGGTGCATAGACAATCCAGGAAGTTTTTGGAAAGCGTAGGGGACAATTTCCTGGCGCAAGTGCTAGAGGAGCCAACTAGGGGGGGTGCTTTTCTTGACCTGCTGCTCACAAACCGGGTAGAATTAGTGGGGGAAGCAAAAGTGGATGGGAATCTGGGAGGCAGTGACCATGAGTTGGTTGAGTTCAGGATCCTGACGCAGGGAACAAAGGTAAGCAGCAGGATACGGACCCTGGACTTCAGGAAAGCAGACTTCGACTCCCTCAGGGAACGGATGGCCAGGATCCCCTGGGGGACTAACTTGAAGGGGAAAGGAGTCCAGGAGAGCTGGCTGTATTTCAAGGAATCCCTGTTGAGGTTACAGGGACAAACCATCCCGATGAGTCGAAAGAATAGTAAATATGGCAGGCGACCAACTTGGCTTAATGGTGAAATCCTAGCGGATCTTAAACATAAAAAAGAAGCTTACAAGAAGTGGAAGGTTGGACATATGACCAGGGAAGAGTATAAAAATATTGCTCGGGCATGTAGGAATGTTATCAGGAGGGCCAAATCGCACCTGGAGCTGCAGCTAGCCAGAGATGTCAAGAGTAACAAGAAGGGTTTCTTCAGGTATGTTGGCAACAAGAAGAAAGCCAAGGAATGTGTGGGCCCCTTACTGAATGAGGGAGGCAACCTAGTGACAGAGGATGTGGAAAAAGCTAATGTACTCAATGCTTTTTTTGCCTCTGTTTTCACTAACAAGGTCAGCTCCCAGACTGCTGCGCTGGGCATCACAAAATGCGGAAGAGATGGCCAGCCCTCTGTGGAGATAGAGGCGGTTAGGGACTATTTAGAAAAGCTGGACGTGCACAAGTCCATGGGGCCGGACGAGTTGCATCCGAGAGTGCTGAAGGAATTGGCGGCTGTGATTGCAGAGCCACTGGCCATTATCTTTGAAAACTCGTGGCGAACCGGGGAAGTCCCGGATGACTGGAAAAAGGCTAATGTAGTGCCAATCTTTAAAAAAGGGAAGAAGGAAGATCCTGGGAACTACAGGCCAGTCAACCTCACCTCAGTCCCTGGAAAAATCATGGAGCAGGTCCTCAAAGAATCAATCCTGAAGCACTTGCATGAGAGGAAAGTGATCAGGAACAGCCAGCATGGATTCACCAAGGGAAGGTCATGCCTGACTAATCTAATCGCCTTTTATGATGAGATTACTGGTTCTGTGGATGAAGGGAAAGCAGTGGATGTATTGTTTCTTGACTTTAGCAAAGCTTTTGACACGGTCTCCCATAGTATTCTTGTCAGCAAGTTAAGGAAGTATGGGCTGGATGAATGCACTATAAGGTGGGTAGAAAGCTGGCTAAATTGTCGGGCTCAACGGGTAGTGATCAATGGCTCCATGTCTAGTTGGCAGCCGGTATCAAGTGGAGTGCCCCAAGGGTCGGTCCTGGGGCCGGTTTTATTCAATATCTTCATAAATGATCTGGAGGATGGTGTGGATTGCACTCTCAGCAAATTTGCGGATGATACTAAACTGGGAGGAGTGGTAGATACGCTGGAGGGGAGGGATAGGATACAGAAGGACCTAGACCAATTGGAAGATTGGGCCAAAAGGAATCTGATGAGGTTCAATAAGGATAAGTGCAGGGTCCTGCACTTAGGACGGAAGAACCCAATGCACAGCTACAGACTAGGGACCGAATGGCTAGGCAGCAGTTCTGCAGAAAAGGACCTAGGGGTGACAGTGGACGAGAAGCTGGATATGAGTCAGCAGTGTGCCCTTGTTGCCAAGAAGGCCAATGGCATTTTGGGATGTATAAGTAGGGGCATAGCGAGCAGATCGAGGGACGTGATCGTTCCCCTCTATTCGACATTGGTGAGGCCTCATCTGGAGTACTGTGTCCAGTTTTGGGCCCCACACTTCAAGAAGGATGTGGATAAATTGGAGAGAGTCCAGCGAAGGGCAACAAAAATGATTAGGGGACTGGAACACATGAGTTATGAGGAGAGGCTGAGGGAGCTGGGATTGTTTAGCCTGCAGAAGAGAAGAATGAGGGGGGATTTGATAGCTGCTTTCAACTACCTGAAAGGGGGTTCCAAAGAGGATGGCTCTAGACTGTTCTCAATGGTAGCAGATGACAGAACGAGGAGTAATGGTCTCAAGTTGCAGTGGGGGAGGTTTAGATTGGATATTAGGAAAAACTTTTTCACTAAGAGGGTGGTGAAACACTGGAATGCGTTACCTAGGGAGGTGGTAGAATCTCCTTCCTTAGAGGTTTTTAAGGTCAGGCTTGACAAAGCCCTGGCTGGGATGATTTAACTGGGAATTGGTCCTGCTTTGAGCAGGGGGTTGGACTAGATGACCTTCTGGGGTCCCTTCCAACCCTGATATTCTATGATTCTATGATTCTATGATAAGTTCCAAAGCTTAGTGTGAGAAACTATATTCAGAGCCTTTTGTTTTGCCCCTCCCCATTCTTGCCAAGAGCCCTGGGAAGAGTAACATTTCTGTCTTCCCAGAGCTCAGCACCCTCACCCTTTAGAGTGAATGTCCCTTATAGGCAAATCCATCCTCCTCCCAGCCTACTACACAGGGCTTCAGGGTGCAAACTGTACCCTCTAATCACTAAAAAAATGATTCTGTATCCACACTGTACCCTCTAATCACTAAAAAAAGTGTGTAACTTTAACTGAGACTCTGCAGTCAACCCTAGAGGGGCACCACAGAGAATATTCCATGGATAGGAACATATGGACCAGCGGTACTTGCAAGTGCCAGGTGTCACTGGGCACTATAAGGCTCCAGCTAAGGCTGCTCAGGGGCACAATGGTGCCCATCTAGGCCTCAGATTTTCCAGGATGTGACAGTTTATTCAGATGTCACAGCTCTTTGGTGCAGACCCCAGGATCCAACATGCCCACCAGGACACCGCAAGGGCCACTTTACAGTAGAAGAAACTCATCTGAATGTGGCCTGGAAGTGAGAAAGGCATCATGCAGGGGGCCAGAAGATCCTGCCTCTTTGCCAGACTGCGCTATCCTATAGCGAACGAGATGTGCAGCCCCCAGCCACCGCCTACCCCAGAGCAACTCGCTCCCTCCAATTCTGACACCTTCCTGCCCCATGGGAACCTGCTGGCTGCCACCTGCTGCACGGGAGCCCAAACCATTACACCCCCAACTCCCACAGCAACACACCCCAGGGAAACGAGACCCCCCCATCCCATGGGAGACCACCCCATAGCAACCCACTCCCTGCCCCATGGAAAGAGGTCCCCCTGCTTATGGGAGCCCATTCCAACAGCCAACCCCCCAACCAATGGGAGCCAGCCCCATAGCAACCCACCCCCTGCCCTATGGAAACCAGGCGCCCGCCCCGCCCTTACCCGCGGCGGGTGAAGACGAAGGGGGTGGCGCTACGGCAGCCGCGCGCCCGGGCAAGGGCCTGCTCCCCGCCGGGGCCAGCGGCGCCACCCGGCCCGGGGGAGGCGAAGGGCCAGAGGCCGCGGGCCTTGGAGCCGCTGGCACCCATACTCAGGGCGGGAGCATGGCCCCGGCAGGCAGGAGCCACCCGGCGCCTTCGCGGAGCCCAGCAACGGAGAGACCCCACCCCGATCCGCCCTACGACACTTCCGGCCGCGCGGGGCGCCCGCCTCACGTGATCGGGGGGGCGGGCGGGGAGAGTGCGAGGAGCAGCGCTACAATGTGAGACTCCTCCCCCTCACGTGACGCGGTGGGTTGGGGTCGGAGTTAATAGGCTCGAGTCCCGGTTCCCGGCCCCGCCTCCTTCCGGCATACACAGCTCCCACCTGCCCTCCCGCAGCCTCCACCCCGCCCGCTTCACGTACAGCCCCCACCCGCTCCCGCCGCCTCCACCCCGCCCTCTTCACAGACAGCTCCCACCCCCCTCCCGCCCTCTTCACACACAGCCCCCACCCCCCTTCCTCTGCCCCCACCCCCCCTTCACACACAGCCCCCACCCCGCTCCCGCTGCCCCCACCCCCCCTCACACACAGCCCCCACCCCCTCCCGCTGCCCCCACCCCGCCCGCTTCACTCACAGCCCCCGCCCCCCTCCCGCAGCCTCCACCCCGCCCCCTTCAGACACAGCCCCCACCACCTTCCTCTGCCTCCACCCCTCCCCCTTCAGACACAGCCCCGTCCCCCTCCCGCAGCCTCCACCCCGCGCTCTTCAGACACAGCCCCCACCCGCTCCCGCTGCCCCCACCCCATTCACACACAGCTCCCACCCCCTTCCCGCCGCCTCCACCCCGCCCTCTTCACAGACAGCTCCCACCCCCCTCCCGCCCTCTTCACACACAGCCCCCACCCCCCTTCCTCTGCCCCCACCCCCCCTTCACACACAGCCGCCGTCCCGCTCCCGCTGCGCCCACCCCCCCTCACACACAGCCCCCACCCCCTCCCTCTGCCCCCACCCCGTCCGCTTCACTCACAGCCCCCGTCCCCCTCCCGCAGCCTCCACCCCGCGCTCTTCACACACAGCCCCCACCACCTTCCTCTGCCTCCACCCCTCCCCCTTCAGACACAGCCCCGTCCCTCTCCCGCAGCCTCCACCCCGCGCTCTTCAGACACAGCCCCCACCCGCTCCCGCTGCCCCCACCCCGCCCCCTTCAGACACAGCCCCCACCCCCTCCCTCTGCCCCCACCCCGCCCGCTTCACTCACAGTCCCCGTCCCCCTCCCGCAGCCTCCACCCCACCCCCTTCACACACAGCCCCCACCCCCTCCCGCTGCCCCCACCCCGCCCCTTCACACACAGCTCCCACCCTTCTGCAGCCTCCACCCTGCTCCCTTCACACACAGCTCCCGCAGCCTCCGCCCCGCCCCCTTCACACACAGCCCCCGTCCCCCTCCCGCAGCCCCCACCCCGCCCGCTTCACTCACAGCCCCCGTCCCCCTCCCGCAGCCTCCACCCCGCGCTCTTCACACACAGCCCCTGCCCACCTCTCGCTGCCCCCACTCCCTCCCGCTGCTCCCACCCTGCCCCTTCACACACAGCTCCCACCCCCCTTCTGCAGCCTTCACTCTGCTCCCTTCACACACAGCCCCCGCTGCCCCCACCCCGCCCCGCCCCCTTCACACACAGCCCCCCTCCCCCTCCCGCAGCCTCCACCCCGCGCTCTTCACACACAGCCCCTGCCCACCTCTCGCTGCCCCCACTCCCTCCCGCTGCTCCCACCCTGCCCCTTCACACACAGCTCCCACCCCCCTTCTGCAGCCTTCACTCTGCTCCCTTCACACACAGCCCCCGCTGCCCCCACCCCGCCCCGCCCCCTTCACACACAGCCCCCCTCCCCCTCCCCCTCCCCCTCCCCCTCCCGCAGCCTCCACCCCGCCCCCTTCACTCACAGCCCCCACCCCCTCCTGCTGCCCCCACCCCCTCCTGCTGCCCCCACCCCGCCCCCTTCACGCACAGCCCCAGTCCCCCTCCCTCTGCCCTCACCCCGCCCCCTTCACTCACAGCCCCCACCCCTCTCCCACAGCCTTGACCCCGCCCCCTTCACACACAGTCCCATCCCCCTCCCGCTGCCCTCACCCCGCCCCCTTCACTCACAGCCCCCATCCCCATTCCCCTCCCGCTGCCCCCACCCCTTCTGTCTGCCCCCACCCCGCCCGCTTCACTCACAGCCCCTGTCCCCCTCCTGCTGCCCCCACCCCGCCCCTTCACGCACAGCCCCCAGCCCCCTCCCGCTGCCCCCACCCTGCCCCCTTCACACACAGCCCCCGTCCCCCTCCCGCTGCCTCCACCCCGCCCCTTCACACACAGCCTCCGGCCCCCTCCCGCTGCCTCCACCCCGCCCCGGGTCACACACAACCCCCCACACACACACAGTCTCTGTCCTCCCGCACCTCCTTGGTGCACGCAGTTCCTGCTCTTCCTCCACTGCCCCTGTTTCCCCCACTCCCAAGCACACACAGCCTCTTCCCCTCCCCCGGCACATGCTCCCCAGGGCAAGGCCTGACTGGGTGCAGGGGTGCTAGGGGAGGGTTGGGCTGGGAGGGGGGGGAGTGTAGAGCGTTCAGTGGCAGGGCACATCTGCCTCCTAGCATGACTCATCGGCACCTGCCACCAGGCTGGCACCTGGGCTTCCCAGCCCAGTGGGGCTTTGTCCCTGGCGGGTGAGCTTTCCCAGCTATGGTGAGTGCTGGGGAGAGCAGGAGGGCATCTCCCCTGCTCTGGTACCTGTACCCCTTATGGTGCCTTTCAGACACACAGCCAGGGCCTGCTAGAAGCCCTCACCTCCAGGCCTTATGTTTAGTCTCTTGTTCTCCCAGGGCCAGAAGCTAGGATGGGCAGGCAGAGCAGGAGTCAGGGCGGGGAAGCAGCTCTGTGGCACTGGCATGTTGGTGCCTGGGTTTCTCCTCCATTCTGCTCCAGCAGCAAATCTAGCTGGCTGGTAGCATGTGTCCGAAAGATTCCTCCACCCACTGGCACTGCCTGTCTTGTGGCCAACAGCGCCGAGGCCTTCCATGCCGTGCTCAGGAATCCAGCCTGGGCTGGCAGCAGGGTGGAACCCACCCAGCCCTCCACAGCTACATGGGCTCTGCAGGCCCGACAGGGACAGGGGGCTTGTCCCCAGGCTGAGCAGCCGGTGCAGGGAATAGAATGGGTTTAGGATAAGGGTTGAAGTAGGGAACTCCTTCCCAGGAGGCAGATTACACAGCCCCTGCTCTCTCCTGACTATGGCTAATGTCAATCCACAGCACACTGTCTATTACTGTTATCAAACCGCCGGGAAAAGTTCATCCCATTGACCCTCCTGCCCCAGCCTTGCTCGGCCGATTGCAACGAGTCCTCCTCAGACATCCTGTAGATCAGTACCCCAAACATTGCTATGCCCGTGTGAGATGTACGGTACAGAGGGGAAGGTACTGAAGGTGAAGGTCACGGAGGGAAAAGGCTGCATGGGACAATGTTCTGGCAAATTCCCAGCCACAAGAATTCAATTCCACCTCCCTAATTCCTCCCTGTGGATACTCGCATCAGCCTCACTTCCTGGTCTACACTGGTGCATATCACTGCCATGGGTAGCTGGAAACAGCTGCCATGCTTCACCCCAGAGGGACAGGAGAAATGATCCTTGAATTTCTAAAGGGGTCTGGGCTTATGCAGGCTGAGTGGCACCATACTACTGTAATTTGTTATATGGTCGCCCATTCTTCCTGAGGCTGGGTCCCCAGGAGATGGGGGGGAGGGGGGAGACTGCTGCTCTCTATTTGCATGCATGTGGGGGGGGGGGGGGCTGCACAGGTTGCATGGTGCATAACTCATGGTGTGAGACAACAGCCTGAATCCTTATAGGTTGCCCCATTGCTTACCAACACAATTTGGGCTACTGTAGTGGGCTAGCCAACTCATGACTCCGCAAACCTCAGTGACTGTGAATCCAGTGTTACCAAACACGCACCCCTCAGAGAATGGCAGCCTTCTGCAATGGCCATTAGCTTGCAAGGGAGCACTATACAAGGGAGTCTACCCTCCCTGTCACCATCACCATTCCCCTCCCGAGAGAGGAGGGGAGCATTGCCTGGACTGGGACACAAATAACAGACCAACAGGTCCTCAGGTCACATCAGCACTGATCACAGGTCCATGTGGAAGATGTAGGCAGAGCTATGAATGGCAGCAAGTGGAAGTTGCATGGGAAGCAGGAGGTCAAGATGGACATGGCGAGGGGCAGGGGCAGTTTGCCCCCTGTGGTTCAATGGCCCCTCCCCCTTTGCCTCCCTATCCAGGGTGGCTCAGGCGTCCCCACTGTTGCACCTCTAGGAGGCTTTGCCTGTTCCTCTGGCTGTGGCAAAGCCTGGTGGGAGGCCACCAGGGTGCGGGTGGGGAATAGGTTCAGGAGCTTTGGGGTCTATCACTGATGCTGGGCAGACAGGTTGTCATTCTGCACCCAAAACTGGCTCCAAAGAAACAAAACAGTCTTGCCCTGAATTGTTTATTGATCCACACAGAGCCAGCACCACGCACAGGCCGAGCCTCCGGGGAAGCGCAGCCCCCACGGAAGCTCGGGACATTCAACAGAGTCGAGTTCAAAAACATTTACTGAAAAACTCAAATCCCAAAGCGAGGCCCCGCTGCAAAGAGGGGGGCCTCTTGGTGCATTCGCACAGCCTCGGGTCCCAGGCACTCATGGGGAGTGGCTCGGCTGCTTCACTCCAGCCTTGCAGCCCTGCACTAGTGCCCCAGCTCCCTGGGCACAGGGGGTCTGCCGCTCCTCGGGGAAGGGTTGGCAGTGCCTAGCAGGGCCTGTCCAAGGCTAGGGCTGCCATCCCTCGCCCTCCAGTGCTATCTACTTGCCATTGCTATTGGCCCAAGCTCCCACCAGGATGCACCGAGCTTGCTGGGGGCAAGTTGTGGGGTGCCATCCCTCCATTCACGTGAGGGACCTAGCACGCAACAGCGCCCATGGCCTCTTCTCCAGGATACCTACGGGGGCAGACCCTTCCCTGGCACCAGCTCCATTGAGGCTACACCTGGGGACGGGGTTGCCCCATGTGGTCCCCGAGCTCCTTCTCCTGGCCTTCCTTTGGATGCTGCCCTCTACCGAGGCCACCTTTGGTAACAGGATCCTGGAAAGACCAACACAGGGTCTTGAGGGCTGCATTGGTCCCTGGAGCAATTCCCCGAGGCTTGCCCCACAGACGGCCCTGAGCGTGGCTGAATTGAGAGAGTCTTCAGCCCTGCCAGCACAGCACCCTGTGGCTGCACCTGTCCAGGGACCTAGGGTCTGGCCACATCAGGAGGTCTTGGCTGTCCTGCTTAACGACAGGGCAGGGCTGAACAGATCCAGGGCCCTCCCATTCTCAGAGTCCACTGCTACCTCCCCCTCCCCAAGGAGTGGGGAACAGGGTTCAGGGGCTGCCAATAAGGTCCATATTGAGCCTCCATCTATACCCCAGACACGGCTAGGCCCAGCGGAGCCCAAGGCCCTGGCAGGAGGATGAACCTGGACCAGCTGTACCGCCCCACCTCTCCCCAAGGCACAGCCGGAAGCAGCCATCCTGGCAGTGACCCAGCAGCCCCACATATACGCACACATGATGGGGGGGGCAGTTCAGTGCCCCCCACCCGGGGGAAATGTCCCCATGCACACAGTCCCTCCATCGCTCACATTCGCGCCTCACACGGCATTGGGGGCCCCCGCGGGGGAGCCACCCACCTCCCATTCCTCTGCCGCCCCCTCCCACACTCCCCCCCACCTCCCTGCACCCACGCAGGGGAGCTCCCGACCCACAAGCATAGTCCCGGAGCGGATCCGTCCATGTCCACCTGGCCTCGCCGCCTCTTCTCCTAGCCACCTGGTGTCGGTTGGAGTGTCAGGTCCGGGACGGGGGCGGCTCAGCCCGGGGTGCGGGTAGTCAGTGCCTCCTGCATCTTCTGGCGGCAGCGGGCGTACTTCTGCAAGATCTGGCGGATGTGCTCCTCCTCCTCACGCTGCAGGATGCGCAGGAAGTTGTGCAGCTCAGGCATGCTGAAGGCGTCCCACTGCAGGGCGAGAGGGCAGAGGGCCTGTCATTCTGGGAGCCTGCGCCACGGTGTGCAGCATCACCTAGGTAGTGGATAAGGGCTGCGGGGCATTAGCAGAGCTCTCAGGGGATTATGGGGTTGGAACCCAAGGCTGGACTAGCGTGCGGTGGCGGGAGGCAGGGGAAAGCTGTGGGTGAGGATGGAGGGGCATCAACTGAGCTGTGTGGGGTCCATAACAGAAATGGCAGGGTGGCTGCAGGTTAGGACTGATGGGCATTGGCAGGCGGAGAAAAAGAGGGAGCCCAGGGCTGCAATAACAGAGTGGCTACGGCAGTACTGTGTGGGGGCCACGACTGGAACAGCAGGGGGCTCCGGTCCAGTATCCTTCAACTACACTGCCCCATGCTGACCAAACCTTACACGAACCAGTAGTGATCTCAAATTCCCTCCCAATGGAAGCGGGGGGTGGGGGTGAGGTTCTCATGCTGGGGCAGTGCCCTGCACCTCACTGTGCACATCTCATGCTCTCAGGCATAGCCTTCTGTTTCTACCTCTCCCATGCCCACGTCCCAAATGGGGCCTTGCTGAACTCCCCTATTTACTCCCATTGTTCCCCTTATCCTCTGGAACGGACGATTTTAGGACATTGTAGCATGAACTGACTGTCAGGGAACACCTGTCTGTATGTGGATCCCCCAAGATTTAGCAGGGTTGTGTCTGTCTCTGCCAGGCCAGAGACAATGGGGACTAATCAGCATACAACAATCAATCGTCCATTCAAAGTAAAATGCTTTGGGACAAGGGGATTGCTCCAGCTGGGAAAAGACACTTCCTGCCCCTGTCTGAAGGGAGGGGGGTTTGGAAAGTTATCAGGAGGAGAATAAAGGAGCTCACCAGGAGGAAAGGTCCAGGAGTGAGCTATTTTTGCAGCAGATGAAGAAGAGGGAGGCTGTGGCAGGGACGTGCCCGCCTACCGGAACACAAATGTTCCCCAAGGGAAGGGTGAGCTAGCGAGGGACATCACGTTTAGGGTGTTTGATTGTTTGGTACGGTCTAATCTCCTGCGCGTCACATCAACAATATAAAGAGCATCAAGTTGAAAGACTGTACAAAGCGTGTGTGCCTGTGTGCACAGCTGCCCAACTATTCTGTGCCCCCGAGACAGTTAAATTGGAACTGGCGTCACCCCTTTCGGGAGGAGTTCTGGGGGCGGGGTTTGTTCACGCACTGGGGAGTGTGAAGGGTCAGTGCTGCGCCCCGAAGGGCAGGCAGCTGGACAGCGGGTTCCAGCACTTGAAGCAGGGTGGCCAGATGCGAGGTCTGTGCCCTGAGTGTGCCTAGGGATCCTGAGACCAGGGCAGTGGCTCCATTCAGGCTCCAGGAGCTTGAAGCACCCTGGGGATGCGGATGACAGAGACTCCCCTCGCAGCAACCCTGGTGGGTGGCCAGGAAGGGGCGCTTACAAGAATCCCTGACACCCCTCTGCACTCAATTCCCCCTTTCCAGCCGGCTAGCCCTGCCATCAGGACCAGTCAGTGAGGCAGCCAGCAGAGGGCAGTGCTATAACACCCTTCCCACAAACCCATAGGCTTCCCAGAGGGACTCAGGCTCCCCCTCAAGACATATCAGGCCATTCCCAGACTCACATTGACCTCTCCGGTCTCGTTCTCCTTCAGAACGAAGCTGAGGACCTTCTCGTTGGGGCCAGCCAGCAGCCGGAGATGCAGGGGCTGCTCCTCATCTGAGAGCTTCCGCAGGTACACTGCAATGACAGACGGGCCACGCAGCTCAGTACAGTGGAGCAGACAGCTCCAGCTACTCCAGCCCCAGCCTCTCCCAGCAGGGGTGCTGGGGGAGTGGAGTAGGAGTACTGGCTGTGGGGGTGCGGGGGCTCCCAGCCACTCCAGCCTTGGTCTCTCCCAGCAGGGGGCACTGTGGGGAGCAGGGCACAAGCTCTGGCCATGGGGGGAGCTCCTAACTATGCCAATCCCAGCCTCTCCCAGCAGGGGGCACTGTGAGGAAGTGGGGCAGCCACTGTGGCAGGGTAAAATTTAAGCCCTGGCTAGTCAGTGTAATCTGCAAACTGGGAATAGCTCTGGCTGGTTTTAAAGCCGGTTGAGATGGGGACTGCGGGGTGGACGTGTGGAGAGAGTGAGCCCAGGGGAGGAGAGGAGGCCAGGTACCTTGGTCGTCCTTCTCAGCTCGCTCGAAGAGGGCGAACTTGCGGGGGTTGTCTACCACCATAAACTTCTTGAGCAGGGCCTCAATGACCTCGCTGGCGCGGGTGCGGGAGATGATGTGCAGGTGCTTGACTGTGTCCTTGGGCAGGTAGAAGGACGTGCGGCGCGTCACCACCTGGGAGCGCGGCGCCTTATTGGCATTCTGAATGGAGGGCGCCTTCTTGCTGGCTGGCACCGAGACCGGCCGAATCAGCTTCAGCTGCACCTTGATGAAGCCAGTGTAGGAGCCGTCTTTGTTCTGGGAGGAGGGAGAACCAGAGAGAGAATGAGCTGGGCAGAGCCGGGGAACGGGGCAGGAAAATGGAGCAGCGAACATGAAATGGGCCCTGGGTGCAGCCCCTGAGAGCAGGGAACACCCAGAATGGGATCCCTGTGCCCCCTGTAATGGGCTCTGGATGCAGCCCCTGGGAGCAGGGAAGGCCAGGACATGGAGCCATGACCCCCCTGGAATGGATTCTGAGCACTGCCCCTTTTTGAGAGTTCAAATCTGAAGCTGTGAGCTCCTTGCCCTGCCCCATCCCCCGAGCGCAGACCCTCCACACTCCTGGCCTCACCAAGCTCATGAAGAGGTTGCTGTTGATCTGGCTGTTGTATTCCTTTATCTTCTGCTCGATCTCGGCTTGGGTCAGAACTGGCTTCTCCCAGTCAATCTGCTCGTCCTGCAGGAGAGAGAAGGGTGGGGTCAGTCCACCTCCCTGGTCAGCAGGGGTTCCCATTCAGCTCCTGTCCCCACAGCTACCCTCTGCCTTCTGCATCTCAGCCCGGCCACAACCCAGGCCCACTCGGTGACATGGCGATTGGCACAGCACCCACAATGCCCTGCTGCAGGAGTTAGGACTGCTATGCTTCCCCCACCCTGAGAACTTCCTGCTGCCTGGTCTCCAATAGCCCTGGGCATGGGTGCTCTGGATCCTGTGCACGCTGCCCCCACCCGGCACCCTCCACCCTGCCCTGGCAAGTTCACCTCTAGGAAGAAGAGGCTCCCTGACCTGGCCCAGCTCAGGAAGCCAGCAGCACCAGCACCAAGAAGCACCATGACAGGGTCCGTGCCCCATTTCCTGTGGGTCTGTCCCTGATGTGGTGCACATCAGGAGTGACTCTGATGTAGCCAGGGGGTCACAGTGAAGCAAGAGAGGGGGACAGGTGCTGTGTGTGACACGGATGGCTGGATTTCAGTCCAGGGGGACGTCCTGTTGGTTTGGCCTGTGTGAGCCAGACAGGCTGGAGCGGGGGGGGGGGACGGGGACAGAGGAGTTCCCTGCCCCATGGGAGAGGTAGATACCAAGTCTGCTTTAATTACACCTGCTCCGCACGGCAGACCAGAAACCCCCGTGGGCAGATACCTCGTGCGACGGGTGCATCTGGAGAGAGATAAAACCCTGCTGAGCCCTCCCGTAGGGTCCCCCCAGGCCTGGCTGGGGAGAGCTCCCTGGACCCACAGGCAGGATCAAAGTGGGGAGTCAGGAATCATCCCCCCTACTTGTTATCCCAGAGGCTTCCAAGAGGCAGCGAGCCATACAGAGGTTTAGATCATGCAGCAGCCTGCCCCACAGAAGGCACAGCAGGTGGACACTCGGGGAGGCCGAGGGCAGAGGAAGGCTGTGTCCTTGTTGAGAACAGCGGGAGCTATGCCAGCCAGCACTGCAGACTGCCGTTACCACTGGAGAAACCACTTCACAAAGCCAAGAGCTACAGCAGCTGCTGGCCTAATCCAGGGGCGAGGAGGCACTCGCTGCCGAGCAGCGCCCACGGGCAGGTGTATTGCTCACACCCCCGTGCTGACACAGGGTCCTCACACAGGCGGGGCTGGGGTGCGAGTCAGTGACCAGCCTCCAGAAGAAAAAAATATAGGAGGCTCCAGCAGGAGATCCCACCTCCAGGGCACCACAGGCGATTGCACCCCTGGCCCTGCCAGCAGGCCAGATACGGGGCCTGCCCACAGTGCCTCTGTGCCACCCTCAGCCAGGGGGTGATCAGACTACTCAGATCACCTGCTCTGAGCCCCTGCAAACACAGGCCAGAGAATTCCCAGGATTGCTTTCAAGGGGCTAAGTGGCCCAGGCCCCAGGCTAAACACCTGTGTCCCGCCTCTCCCCCGACCAATGCAAGGCAAAGAACAGCTGCTTGGTCTGAGGTACTTGCTTCAATGCCAATGTCGCTCTTCAGGGGCTAACTTGGCATTGCCCATGCCATTCAGGGTTGGCACAGAAGATCTAGACACAACTCTCCACTGGGGCATGTCCCCAGCCAGGAATACCACAATGATGGGCCATCTTACAACACCTCAGCACGACAATGCAGCCAGCTCATGTATGACCAGCTCTTACTTCCCACAGATCAGACACAAACACGCCCAGGACACACATGCTGCCAGAGCAGGAAGGCCAACCCCCTCCCTTTCCGCTGCCACAGAACTTCATTGCACCCTCTTGCATCAGCCTGGCTTCCTGTTGACCCCCCCTCCCCTCCCCACAAGGGGAATTACAGATGAGCTCACCACAGACCAATCAGAGCTCTCCTGGGATTTCTGGGAACCACTTCCTTTCCTTTCCCACCGCAAAGCCGCCAGCTGCCTGCGCAGGATGGCAGTGGGGGAGAAGAGAGACGTGAATGGCACGTGGCACACACACCTCTCCACTGCCTGGCACACATCAGGCATGCGTGGACACACCAATGGATGCTCACACACATGTACACACAAACAGATACTACATAGCGTGTGGGTAGTAACCCGCACCTGGCATTAGCACCTGCGGCAGCTGCCCAGTATGCTGTCCAGGGGAGAGAGATGGCCAATGAGAGGGCAGATTGTGCTGGGGAGGGGGCCCCGAAGCCACCCAAAGGGGCAGCTGCCAGAAGTGTTAGAGAAGGAGAATGGAGATGCTGAGCTAGCGGGCGAACCGGAGGTGGGCTGAGCAAATAAAAGAAGAACAGGAGAATACAAGCAGGGGACTGGGAAGAAAAAAGGAGGAAAGAAGGAAAAATAGGAAAGGTTTCAGGTGAGGAGAAGCAGGTGAAAAAAAGGACCTGGATATATGCACAGACACTGTTAGAGAAGGGAGGGAAATCAAATCTACAGATTTACAGGAGAGAGAGAATCAAGGGGAAAAAAAATCTGAAATATAATTGGGGGAAAAGGGAACTGATCAAAGCTGCATGAGATGCAGACAGATCCTGAAAATGGTAAACAAGAAGCCCCCTCACAAAACACCTACAGTTCTTGTAAACAGAGAGAAATTCTTTGAACATCTTTGGACAGAACACAGATCAAAAGGTGCCCTATGGCCAGGTGAGGGCCCACTAAGTGCGGATAAACTCGGCACAGAAACAGAGAATCTAAGGAGCACTTTAAGCCGAAGAGGAGCAAAAAAAGAGGACAGCAAGAGTGGAACTGGACTTACAGCCAAGGAGAGGAAACGTTGATTCTTCTCCGAAGTGACGCAGGATATTGTTGAGTGAGCTCTTGTGTTCTTGTTAACAGCAATGCATTTGGTACCAATCGCACAGTGTGGACAAGCACACAAAGGTTAATGAGTTGGTCACCTATATAGCTTATTATAAGTAGTAAGTCTTTGGTAACGTTCAATATTATTTGTGCTCCTGGTACAATTTGTGGGTTTTCCCTATAAAATGTAAAGTTATCCCTTTTGCCTTGGTTTGCCTCTGGCTCTCCTCACAGCTAGCACAGTCTAGCCAGGTCAACACACACACAGTTCAGAGACAGACCATGCACACACACACCCTGCTGGTGCTGCACGTCAGAGACCAACTCATCTCAAGCAGAAGCTAAAGCAGCTTCTAATTTGCAATTGCTAGACCTGTTTTCTCCTCTTAATCCATGTCCACCTACCTGCCTGTATCCAACCCTAAACAGTGCCATCAGCCCCTTACTACCATGCACACCACATTTACCACATCAGGTCCAGCAAGCATTCATGGAAGGTGGCAGGACTGCTTCCCTGTCCCCAGGCTGCCTGCTAATTAATATCTATCAGGTGTTTGAAACTGGAGTGCTCTGTGGCTTAGCTGAGCTGCTTTATCACCCAGCAAGCTATGGTTGCTACTCTGGTCCTTCCCCCAGCTCCCATATCTCTGACCCTGCAGATCAGTCAGTTGATGATCCTCTAGGGTACTGGTTTTCAAACTCTGGGTTGCAACCCAGTACTGGGTTGCGGAGTGTAAGGCACTCGGTCCTGGCAGCTCTGGTCAGCACCACTGACCGGGCTGTTAAAAGTCCTGTCGGCGGTGCTGCCCAGCTAAGGCAGGGTAGTCCCTACCTGTTCTGACACCACACTGCGCCCTGGAAGTGGCCATCAGCAGGTCCAGCTTCTAGGCGTGGGGGAGCCCCATGGGGCTCTGCGCGCTGCCCCCGCCCCAAGCACTGGCTGGCCAATAGGAGCTGGCATGCGTGGGGGTGGGGGGCAGTGCCTGCAGGCGAGAGCCACGCAGAGCCTCTTGCGTGCCTCCACCTAGGAGCCAGACCTGCCGCTGGCCGCTTCCAGGGCACAGCGCAGTCCGTGGTGCCAGGACAGGCAGGAAGCCTGCCTTAGCACCCCTGCTGTGCCACTGACTGGGAGCGGCCTGAGGTAAGCCCGCGCCCCAATCCCCTGGTCGAGCCCTGAGCCCCCCAAACCTGGAGCCCCTTCCTGCACCCCAAACCCCTCATCCTCGGTCCCACCCCAGAGCCCTGACCCCCTCCAGCACTCCAACCCCCTGCCCCAGCCCCACCCCACACCCTGAACCCCTCATTCCCAGCCCCACCCCAACCCTCTGCCCCTCCCACACCCCAAACCTGTCATCCCCAGCTCTGTTGGGCCGCGGGCATCGACAATTTTTTTTCAGCTGGGTCGCCAGAAAAAAAAGTTTGAAAACCACTGCTCTAGGGAATGGTTCTCCAGTGTGATCATTCAGCCTGCACTGCCCTAGCTCTGGGCAGGTGCTTGTCCCCTGGTTGTGGAGCAGGGAGCAAGTACCCAGGTTCTGCTCCACAAACAAGAGACCAGGAAGTAACTCAGAGCAGCAGCCAGGAGGCCCTTCAGGCTGAGCCAGAGATTCCGGAGTCCGAAGCACTTTAATAGCAGGACACCCCACGAATCACGAGGAATTATCCGACACATTCGGGGGTGTGGAATCCCACACAGCCTCCATCTAAAGCCAGGGACAAATGTCTGGACACTGCAGACCCATCTCCTGAGAAATGCGATTAGATCAACAGCTTGTCCCATCAACACAGCGAGGCTGGGCATTACAATTACCCTGATCTTCCCAGAAGACTTGACAGACAACTGGAAAACTGCAGGGTTATGTCAGCAGACACCTGAGGGATGAACAAAGATTAATGAAAGGGAATGAGAGAGCAAATGCTCATACCGGTCTGTCTTTGTTAAGACCCATCTAATTCAAATGCTCAACAAATAGGCAGGAGGAAAACTCTCCCTGTTAAAGTTTCAATACCTTTCAATTAAAGACTGAGAAAGCTCTTGCCCCATGTCATGGAGTCACCGGGGCAATGCTCTAGAACTACTCCATACGAAGCCAGTCAGGACTCTGGGGGAGCCTCCTCCCTGAGCAGACTGTCTCCAGGGCAAGAAGCTTACCCAGCTTCGACCTTCCTGGGTCTGGCCTCAGAGCATTCAGCATCCCCTTCCACACTGTGTGCTTCCAGCAGCGAGTCCGCCCATGCGGGGCTCCTGGGGAAGCCAGAGAGCCCTGCACCCCAACTTCAGAGTCAGATGTGACTCTCAGACAGCCAGTAAAACAGAAGGTTTATTAGTCGACAGGAACACAGCATAGGACACAACTTGTTAGCACAGAAATCAGGGACTTTCAGCCAAGTCCAACCTGGGGGGAGGGGAGCCCTGAGCCAAGGCTCTGGCCCTCCCCCTGCGCCCCAAGCCAGCCGAGACTGACTCACTTCCAGCTGCCTGGCCCCTGCCCTGCCAGTTGTTCCTCCTCCAGCCTTTGACTCGCTTCCCTGGCCAAGAGTCGCCTGGTCGTCACCTGGTCATATCCCCCTCCTGGGTCTCAGGTTACGAAGGGGCAGCCATAGCATCCATGTAGGCAGCTGGAGCAACCCCCGCAAAAGTCACACACCCTTATTCCCACCACCTAGACATTGGTGCAATACACAGGGAAACTGAGGCACACACAGCATTAATACAAAACAGTAAGACTCGCATACAACATAACAAGGGAAAATTCCCACTTTGTCACACCCCAGTTCTCTAGTCCTCCAGGGACATCTCCAGCAAAAGCAAGAGACACACGACCACACATTCCTGCTCTTCTTACAGATGCAGTCCAATAAATAAACAAATTGAGCCAATGCCTTGTTTTCTGGTGGCCTTTCCAAGTCACATTTAGGACAGGAAGTGCAGAGCTGCTTTCAACTCCTGCATGCTATGATTGTAATGTGCTCTGTTAAACAAGAACTGCTTCCCAAGGCCCAGCATCTGGCTGTCCCTGAGACTGGGAGAGAGGTTGGGTCACGTGGAGTTTGCCTCGTCCATGCAGACTTTGGGAATCAATGCTTTAAGTGCAAGTTACTAGCACTGTTCTGGGTCCAGACCTGCCGCAGCTTAGGCAGAGGCTTACAAAACCCAGCCTGGCTACGCCCTGACAGGATGAGGGAACATGGGTGTGCGTCGGGGTGGAGCACGTTTCCCATGCGCAGAGATCAGATCCAAGGAACCAAAGGGGGAAGTCTCTGTATCCTGAGGATCAGGGCAGGCGGAAGCCTGCGAGGGTAGGGTGCACAGCACAGGGAGCCCGGCCCAGCCCAGGACGGAAAAGGCTCGCTGGGAGCTCACGGCTGAAGGATGAACAGTCACAGGGAGGGACACAGGCATCCTGTTTACAGAACAAAGAGAATTTTCTCCAAGGCCCATTTGCTGGGACATTACATAACGTATCACCCCCTGCTCCAATGCCACAGCACCTCCTACAGGCACCCCTGGTTCCAGACATTTCCTGCCAACTAATGCTAGGGCAGCGATAGCATTTCCCCACACACAACGGGGCATGCCCTGCCAGGGTATCTCTCATGCCTCCCCTACACCAGGATCCTCAGCTGTTCCAAGCCCAGCTCGGGGAATAGCTGCAACTTTGCTCAGATCAGTTTTGTTTTGCTTAGAACAGCTTTGAGGTCGGCTCTGCTGCTCCGCAACGGAAATAACACAGGGCTGGTTAGTTACCAGGTAACGGCAACACAGACGCACAGGGCGAGGGTGTGTTACAGGCCCCCTCACCCGTGCCAAGCCACACAGGAGGAGTCCGCCACAGCCCAAGCTAGGCCGCCACAGCTCTGTCACTCAGCTGCTTGTGCATTTAGCCCTGGAGGTCCCCGCGGAGTCAGCCCCGCATATGCAGGAAGAGGCCCCTAAGCGGCGCCTGAAGGGGTGATGAAATGCCCAGCCCACCTGCATGAGCTGCATGTCACAATCAGCACAGGTCAAAGATGGGCAGCCTGGAGCACTGTCACAGGACATTGCGCCAGGGCGCAGTGGATACTGGGCACTCATGGGTACTCACTGTATGTTGGACCCAGGGAAAGGGGGATGTGCCCCCTTGGAATGGGAGAGGGAGGTCCTGGCAGCAGCGCCTCCTCCCAATAGCATTAAGTCATTGCAGCCACACCCCACCCACAACATGGCACACAGCACAGGAGACAGCTACTATGCCAGGGTGTAGACAGCAAGGTGCCTAGCAGGTATGGGGTGCCCTGCCGGCTGGGAGTGAGCAACCCCCAGTGCCACATGCCCAGCTGCCTGCCACCAGCACCAGTAGGCATGAGACAGGGCTGTTTCCCAGGAGGGAAGTTCAGCAATCAGGGCGCAGGAGGCCGGGCGTGCAGGTCAGTGAGGTGCCACTGCAAAGCCTGTCAGCCGATCTATGCTGCCTACACACCCGGTGCAACACAGCCAGATCGTCTCCTCTCCTGGCCCCGGCTGCCCTTATCACTCCCCCGGCCTGCGATAGGGCCCTGCTCACTCCCTATCCCAGAGCCAGCAGCACCTTGGGTTATCACGTGGCAAACAACCATATACAGGCATAATGCCCTCTCTCACCACTGGGACTGTGTTCTTGGGGATGGGCCGAGCCCTGCGTTCTGTGGCATTGGCATTATACACACTCGCTGCAGCCTCCAGCTTGCAGTCAGTGAGTTTGTCCTGGGTCCATGTCCCCTCCCCAGCTCCCCACAGGATCACCCCAAGTTCCAAGAGCCCATCAAGCAGGAGCAGACCCTGGGCTGCAGAATGGACGACATCTGTGTTTGGTCCCTCCCCCGACCCTGGGCGACCCGGCTGGCCGCGGGGACCACAGATTTTCACTTTGGCTCCAGCAGGGCCTGAGAAGAGCTGTTTACATGTTTGAGAGGCCTGCGATTGTTGGATCCTAACAAATATTTAACCCCTGGTGCCACTCACTGCCTGGGCTGGGATCCCACAACCCCCTGCCTCTGCTCAGTAGGGGAAGATGAGGGTGGGGGAGGGAATTTCCTCCCAGCCCATTCCCTTCTCGCTTTCTGGCTGCATTTCTCTCTCTCCTTTCTCCAGCCTGGGGGTGTCCTGCCCCTCCAGTCACTGCAGCTGGGCTCTCAACTGCCCCTTTGTTGGGCAGGGCACCAAAGCTACAGCCAGTCCAGGGGCATTGTACCCAACTGTCTGCAACCTCCCCATCTCTCTGACTGCCCCTGCTGAGAGGGCTGGCTGCTCAGGGACATGGTGAAATGGTTAACAGCTGGTCTGGCTGCCTCCGCTCTCAGATTCTGAGTCAGATGGATTGTATTACAACCTGGCTCCATCACCCTTAGTCACGGGTGAGTAGCACTCCCACTGGGCACAGCACCTGGGGGGGGTTCCGCTCCCCCAGTGCGCAGACACCACACAGCTGGGGTGCAGGAGGCCCTTTGCACGGAGCAGGAGAGCAGCAGCCCTGACTCCCCTTAAGCCTCCAGGGCAAGGGACAAAGAGCCAGAGTCACCTGGAAAGGAGCAGACAAGGTTTACACTGGAGAGCAAAGCGCAGCCTAGAACCGTCCTGAGGAGAAGGCCCTGCGCTCTCCTGGCCTGTGCTCGGGGGCTCAACGTCAGCCCCTCCCCATCCAACGCCCCCATTTAAGAACCATCCTGCTTTGTGCTTTGCCAGCCCTTAGGGAAGCAGCAGCTGGTGATGCTGGGCAAGGCCATGGCGATGCTAACCCAATAAGGGCAGCACTTGGAATGTCTCCTGGTATCCAGGCTGTCCAGTCAGCCACAGTCTTGGGGTCCGTTCGGACTCCTGGGTGTCAGGAGAGGCCCCCAGAGCCATGAGGCCAGAGATGCCCCTTTCTTGTTTGCCACTGGCCAGAAGGTTGCCCCCCCGCCCCACCCTCCCCATCAGAGCCAGTGTCTCACACAGTTGTTGCCTCCAGACATGAAGCTCCCCACCCTGAAAAGCCTGGCAACACAGATCACTGCCAGCTGCCCCCAGCCCCTCCACAGTGCCCTGCCCTCTGCACCGGCTTCCCCAGGGCAAGGTCCCAAAGCCCGCCACGGCCCTGATTATCCAAGAGACACCTGTCCCGCTACGCCACAATCTCCAGCGGACCAATGGGGAAGAAAAGGAAGAGGGGCCAGTAGCTACAACACGGGACTGGGGCTCAGCAGACCTGGGCTCAACGCCTGGCTCTAGCACTGGCCTGCCAGGTAACGTGGGATGAGCCACAGATTTTCTGAAGAGCTCAGCTCCCCCCTAGGCACCTAAATGAAATGGGCTGATAAGACTAGCTGTGCTTTCCCATGATAGTCTCAGCACAGCCACTGAATCATGCACAAACTCTACTTTTCCTGCAGGCCCGCCAGGGCGCGGTTTCCATCATTAAGTGCTTGGGAGTGCTCTGATGGTGGCCAAACCCAGAGAGAACCAAGGATCTGAATGCACATTACACCTGGGAGTGAACCAAGCTTTACAGTCCAGCACACCCAAAATCATTGTACAGAATGGGGAAACTGAGGCACAGAGCTTTGTCGTGACTCGCCCAAGGTCACCTGGTGAGTCAGTGGCAGGGCTGGCAACAGAACCCAGGAGTCCTGACTCCCAGACTCTCTCCTGTAACCAGTAGATTCCACTCCCCACAGATCTGGCAACAGAACCCAGGCGTCCTGGCTCCCAGCACCTCTGCTCTAACCACTAGGAAACACTTAATCACACAAACAGGAGACTAACAGGGCTCTGTCACTCACATAAGGACACCTCGCAGGGGTGTCCCCAGGGGGTTTCTGAGCCAGCTGAGGAATTTACCCTTCTGTGGGGGTCTCAATGTATCACAGCTGGGAGGCCACAGCCTTTGCCAGCAGCAGTTTGGCACTCAGGGAACAATTCTTTTCCACCCAGCCCCTGCAGAGTGGCAGGCACGGACACAGCTGCAGGGGGCAGCGGCGGGGGGAGGGGGTTTCACGCCTTTTGCTGCTGACAAACAAAGGCACCACACAAAGGCCAGACTCTGCTCAGCAGCAGCCCAAGACTGGCACAGCAGAGGGTGCTGCAGGGTAGGCTTGAGGGGCATCAGTCAATCTGGGGGTCAGGACAGGACCAGCAAAGGAGCTGTGGCCAGGAACATAGTGCACTGGCAGAGGGTAGGGGGTTGAAGTTTGACCAACACCCAGTCCCACTTTTCTTAGTTTTTGCCAGTTAAATCAGCAATTCCCTTTGGGGAGTATTAAAAACTCCCCCAGTTCATCCACGCCTCCCCATATGTACATACACACATACACACAACCTGTTCCAGTCACCAGTTGAGTGGAACCAACTCATCCACACCCACCCCAGAGGCTGAGATCATCCCATGTCTCACACCCTTGTGTCTCCTGACCTCAGATCATCTGCCAAAGCCACAGGCTGAGCCAAAGGTCAGCCAGATTCGTGGTCCTTCGTTGAATGGCCCATAATGCCGGCCCAGCTCAGCTCCTGTAGGGCCACAGGCTGAGTGGCCCCAGAGTGCTCTGTAGGGCTCCAAGGAGACACCATGTGCAAGGACCTCCCTAGCCACTGTTACCCACTAACAACGCAACCTCCTTTGGCTGGTGGCAGCTGGAGGTTTGTCATTGCAACGCTGGGCACTGGTCCATGGAGCTCTTTGGAGCTGGAGTCCTTCCATAGCCCGCCATACAATTTCTATTCTCAGATGTGGCCCTCAGGCCAAAAAGTTTGCCCACCCCTGGGCTAAGAGGATCACAGAGCTGGAACAGCCCTGGGCCCTCCAGGTGGGGAGGTCTCCATCTCCACACCAGCTTGCCAAGTTCAGACACCTATGTCCTTCTCCCCACCAGCCTGCCCTCGGGTAGCACAGAGCTGGGTGGGCTAGGCCTCCTCAGGCAGAGAAAGAGCCTGGCAGATGCCCCATCACAGGGCGATGGTGCCAGGTGGCAATTTGAGCCTGTCCCTCAACGACCATTCACCATTCTGGGTGCCGGACGCAGCTCAAACTGATGCTCTGCCAAGGGTCCTCTGGGGCAGATCTCCCTAACTCAGCCTCTATCTGCCACCTCCCCAGTCTGCCAGGATGGCCAGAGAGCTCCTCCTGCCCTTACCACCACCTCAGTGCCCAGCACTCTGGGGACAGACACCACAGGAACTGGAAGCCCGAAGACAGAGGGAAAAGGTGAAGAATTTGGAGAGCTGGATAACAATGCAGCTGCACTCAGTCTCAACCCACAGTCCCCGCCCGCTGTTCCACTCCTGGATCCCCCCCAGTTCGGCTGATGCCCCTCGATCCTGACCCGCACCGTCCCAAAAGCCAAGTCTTCCAGTGGTGCCAAACTGAGGGTTTTACGCTAAATGCCCATCAAGGGGCTGGCAGAAGACCCACCAAACTCACGCCACGTGTAATGTCATCACAGCTGAAGGGCAATACCCCACCTCTCTTTACCCTACAGATCTCAGCAAGCCATGCGCCAGCCAGGCCAGGGAGACAGGAACCCCTCCTCCCGACTGGCCCCCCATGGCATTTGGCCAAGATCCTTCAGCCCCCGTGACAGCGGCGTAAGGGTTAGTTTCACACCCTCCACCCTCCCGCCCCCCGAAAAAAACCGGTTCCCGGAAAAACGCCTACCCGGGCAAGCGCATTTGATACACCCATGGGAAGGCTCCGTGGAGGCGTATGGAGGACTAGCCTTTTCCCCCCCCGTACCCTGGGATGAGCCCCATCAGTTTGCTTGCGAAGTGCCCAGAGCCTGGGCTGGCGGGGTACGGCTCGCTGGCTAGTTAGACACCCTCCACCGAGCTTCGCTCACCTCGGAGACCCACAGGGCAGCCCCCCATCCGCGGCCGCTCAGCCCGTGTGACTCCCCAAGGCACTTAGGGGACCAGCCAGTGGAGAAGCAGACCCAGGAGTAACAGGATGGGGTCCGAAGAAATCGGATCAGCCGGCAGTGAGACCTTTTGGACAGGGGCCTTGTTCACCCACCCCGCAGTGTGTCTGCGCAGCGCCAAGAAGAGCGGGGCCCTGGGCACACGAAATAATAGTCGTCTGGTTCAAAGGAAGGGGAGCAAAGTCCTCCTTGAGGAGCCTCCAACTCTAGGATCCGGATCTCCCCATCCACGCACGGCGAAATCTGGATCCCCCACGCACACTCCCAGTCGGGGCTCCCCTACCGGGCACTGGGGGGATCCGAATCCCCCCCACACACACTCCGAATCAGGGCTCCTCTACCGGGCACTGGGGGGGATCCGGATCCCCTCCCACTCCGAATCGGGGCTCCCCTACCGGGCACTGGGGGGGATCCGGACTCCCCCCCACACACACACACTCCGAATCGGGGCTCCGTCTCTGCCTCACCTTGTCCTTGAGGGGTTTGCGGATGAAGGAAGTGCGCGCCGTGAAGTACTGCTCCAGCTCCGAGTCCGAGTCCTCCTGGCTGCAGTAGCCGCTGCTGGTGGTGCTGCTCCAGGTCATCTCGAAGGACGGGGTCCCCGGCTCGCCCTCGCTCATCCCCTCCCCGGCCGCTGCTCGCCCTCCGACCCTGGCAAGCGGCCTCGCCCTTCTCCGGCCCGGGCTGGGAGCGCTCGGATCCCCGGCCCCCCGACCGGCCCGCTCGGAACAAGCCCGGATCTGCCGGCAGCCGCCGAGGCTAGGTCCGACGGAGAGGGCGGGAGCCCGCACCCCGAAGCGGAGCGAAGCGAAGCACTGCCCGCCCGTGGTCCCCGGCTCCTGCTCGCCGTCGCCGGGCTGCAGCCGAGCCGTTGGGATTGAAACGTACACACCGCCCCAGGGGCCGGCCCGGATTGGGGGAGGCTGCGCAGCCAGCTGGGGCGGGGCGAAGGCGCTCCGGCCCCGCCCCTTTCCGGCCGTGATTTCATCCCCAAAGCAGCTCGCCCCGCCGCGGCCGCTCTTCGGCGGCGCTTCCCAAACATTAGCCAGCCTGGGGCCAGCATCGCCCATGATGCAGGGACACCACTGCCACCTCCGCCTCGCTCAGCGTGTTTACAGGAGCCGCGCAGGGCGCCCATCATGGCGGTATCTGGGCGCTTCACAGGCCGTATGCATCTATCCTCCCAGTCTCCCCCCCCCCGTGCCAGGCAGGGAAGGGCCAGGACCCCCATATCACACAAGGGGAACTAAAGCACAGAGACTGTCTGGGGCCAGCTCCTCCGAGGTCTTTACTGCTCAACTACCTTGCAGGAGCTGGGCCTGAAGTGACTTGCCCAAGGTCACACAGGACACGTGGTGGGGCAGGGAATTGAGGTCAGGCCTCCCCTGTCACACATTAGTGCCCTAAGCCAGCCTGTGAATAGCCCCGATTCTCAGGCCTGTGCTCTAACCACACAGCAATGCTCCCAGGTAGGTAGGTAGATAGGTGTGTGCTGAGTTAATCAGCTCTTTCACCCAGGAGTCAGAGATGGGTACATCTTAGGCCAGAAGGACCAAAGGAGAGAGACAGACACACTAACTCAGCAGGACATGGGGACCATTTCCATTAAGACAAAACTGCCTTTCTTCTGCATGAGGGAGGTGGCAACAGCCCCAGCAGCAACATGGAGTTCAGTGCGGGGCAGTGCAGACAGGGGATGAAACCTGGCTGACCTTTGTCCCCTCCCAGATCTGCCTCAGTGATTATTCCCCAGCGGCTCCTTGGAGACACAGGCAGGATGCTGGGGCTGACCCTGCTTTCAGGTTCTCACTTGCACTGGGAATCCCAGGCAGTCTCACTTCCTTGCGTTTTTGATCAGGGAGGGGCAGCCCAATTTGGAAAGAATGAGAACCATGGGAACCTCCACCCCACAATGCAGACTGATGCCCCCCCCCCATCTTAGCCCCAAAATGCAAACCTCCCTCCCAAACTCAAGCTAGCCCCACAAGCATTTAGCCAAACCAAAGCACAATCTAGCCCCCCCACCACTCCAAAGCTCCCCCAAACACAAACTGAACTCCCCTTGCCTAAAGCACAGAGCCCCCAATGCCCTGCAGAGACGGCAAGGTTTGGTTCGCTCCACTCCCCCCTGTGTTCCCTGGTCATGGCCAGTAGTAGAGTCACCAGAAGAGATGCAGCTATCAATGGATTTCTGATTGCACCAGGAGGAATCAGTAATACCATGACAAACCCCAGCCCTTTATGAATTCCGCTCCGGATTCGCAGGCCAGGGCATTCAGACGGCTCCGAAAAGCACCCAGCTGTCTGGGAGTGGGTCAGACCCACTGTCAGAGGCAAAGTACTATTACAACAGCCCAACAGGGCCACAAGAAGCCTGCTCTACCCACCATCAGTGAACCCCTCAGCCGAGGAAACGAGAGACACGCAATGACCTACAACCCAGCCAGGAGCCACTCTGCTGTCGGGTTTTCCTGAGCAGGCTACACAGGGGATGGAGACCTTCACCAGCTCCAGTTCAGCCATCTGGCTGTGATGATTCATTGTTGCTACAGCCCCCGGAGGGCCCAGTCAGCATCACTCTATTAGGCCACATTGTACTAGGCGCTGTTCAGACAGAGGAATATGGGCCCTGCCTAGGGTGACCACATGTCCCGATTTTATAGGGACAGTCCTGATTTTGGGGGCTTTTTCTTATATAGGCACCTATTGCCCCCCACCCCCATCCCAATTTTTTATACACTTGCTATTTGACGAAGTGGGTATTCACCCACGAAAGCTTATAGACTAACAGACATATTGGAGCACCGCACTTGCTATCTGGTCACCCTAGCCCTGCCCCCACAGGGTTCCCATTGTCACCACCTAATGGCTGCATGGCAGCCCCGGGCATGTGCCCCAGAGCTACTTATATAATGCACATCAGGGTTGTCGGAGCACCTCACAAGGGATTGTACACTCACACACCAAGGAGGTAGGGAAAGATCCCCATTTTACAGATGGTGAAACTGAGGCACTGGGAGTCTGTGGCTGAGCCAGGAACTGAGCCCAGGCCTCCCAACTCCCAGTTCAGTGCCCTAAGCACTAGATCACCCTCCCTGCTGCTCTGCAAATGGATCAACAGCCCCTCGGACTCCATTCACCAGCACAACACTCACTGCTGTTTAAAAGGTCATCCCTTCAGGGTGGGGCTCAGACAGGATTTCCTTTGCACTGAATTTCATCCTGAGAACCTTTCCATATGCTCAGAGAGGGACAATGGTGGGTCTGTGGGTGATGAGAATTGGGGTCTGTAATGGGGTGGGGGGGTGATGGGCAAAGGGCAATGGTGGGTCTGTGGGGGAGGGGATTTGAGGTCTGTAATGGAGCTGGGTGGAGGGTGATGGCAGAGGACAATGGAGAATCTGTGGGGGAGGGCATTGGGGTCTAATGAGGGTGGGTGGGGGGTGATGGGCAAGGAGGCAATAGGGGTAATGGTGGGTCTGTGGGGGAGGGGAATTGGGGTCAGTAATGAGGGTGGGGTGACAGGGAAGATTCTGATGGACTCAGCAGTGAGCACAGGGGAGGGGCGGGCAGGAGGGGATCCAGACCCCATGGGCGTCCCAGACATGGGGGCCAGGTGCTCATCTGCCTTGTTGGTAGGTGTCAGGACAGCCACCCCGGCACATGGCATGGAGCTAATTAGCAATGCGCCCGCCCAACTGGGTGAATGGGCCTCACCTCCCTTCCCCCACTGTCCCTGCCCCTGGGGAGGCCCCAGCTGCCGGGAGTGGAGCCACAATCTCAGGATGAAATTGGAGCTGGCTCCTCCACCAGGGCCACAACAAGATTTATGACGCTTTCCCTGGACGCCAGCTAAGCCCCACGTGCACACCGCTGTGCATGGAAGGGGCAGCACCCACGCCTTGGGCTGGGGACAGACAGCAAGGGGAGGAGCTTGATGAACTCCAGCCCCAGCCTCTCCCAGCAGGGGACGCTGTGGGGGCCAGGGCAGGAGCCCTGCCTGTTGGGGGAGCTCCTGGCTGCTCCTGCCCTGTTCCCCCCAACTGCTCTCCTACCACGTTGGTGTCTTTCTCCACCGTCTGTTCGTTGGCCTCAGCCGGGTCACTGTCCTGGTACCGGGGGCCACTGCAGTCCAGCTGGATCAGGGCGCGGCACCGATAGTGGCAGGTGAACTTGCAGTCTGGGGGAGGGGAGAGGAAAGAGAAGACAGCGTTAGGCGAGCCTGCAGGGTAATTCAGCAGCCTGCTGGAAGGAGCAGCAGCCCCCAGGCTCCAGCGCTTGCCAGAACCCCAGGGCTGGGACAGGGCCAGTCTGACACCATTGAACATCCCAATCAGCTGCATGATGGCTCAGTATTTCCTATCCCAGCTCCCTGCCTCTCCACTTACATCCCCAGGTCCCAGGGAGAGCCCTGCTGCATGGGAACTCGGAGGGGGGCTGTGTGACAAACCTAACCTTGGATCACCCCCACCCCCAACCAGACCAAGCTCAGGCCAGGAGGGAGTCATTGGCCCCCATCTCAGCCAGAGCTGGTGGCCAGTGTGGGGTCCTCAGAAGCAGAGAGGCCCCCGCTCTGGGCTGAATCCTGACTATCTGGGCCTGCGCTTTGGGATTTCAGGAGGGAATGGAATAAAGGAGCCGGGGTCCCATGAGATCCCCACCAGAAATCAACCAGCAAGCGCACAGGCCTCCTTCAGCCACTTGCAGGGGATCCCACCTTTACAGTCATGCCAGCTCTGCTGCCTGCCCCCAAGATCAGCCAGGGGAGGGATGGTGAGAGCAAGTGCTGGGGACACCGACCCATACCACGCCACGCACACCCCTGCAGAGCTGGGGTCTGCCAAGGAAGTGGCGTAGGGGGATGAGGAGACAAGAGCTGGGTGCTCAGCCAGAGAAGCGGCTGTGCGGGTGGAGGGGAAAGGACCAGGCATTACAGGTGGACACCAATCCCAGGTGGAGCCAGGCACAGGGACAGAGGGGGCAATGAAACCCTTGGTGGGTTCCTGTTCTGCCCTCTTCCACTGAAGGTGCTCCACCACGACCACAGTGCACACCCAGCATCTGCCAGCAGCCAGGGAAACAGACCCCAGGGGATGCTCCTGCCCCGGCTTGCAGGGAAGCTGGGCTGGACAGGAGCTAACGGGGCTGCTGCCCCTCCAATTTCTCTGTCCCTGTGATTAATGCACCGTGCAGCTCTGTGGCACTCGGACGCTGCCCTGCCAGCCCCAGGATCTCTGATGGCCATGAGGCTTCCACTCACACGCCCTCCATGGGGCGAGGGAGAGAGTGATCCCCCCAACATGCACACACTTCAAAGGGACCAAGACAAAGAGCCTCTGTCCCAGCAGCATTGCCTTTCCCCGGAGCCAAACTGCCACCCGCCAGCACAAAGAGCCTATTAACGGGCACCCGGCTGGCCCCGGAACCATTCGCCTGGATGGGCTGCAGCCGACCGCAGCTCCTGCAGCGCAGATGGGCTCGTGCAAGAGGAATGCTCCAACGGCAGTCACACGATGACACAATGCAGCCTAAGAGATCCCCCTCACTCGCCCCATGTGCCCCCAATCTCTGCAGGGATGCCCTTTTCCCCACCCCCTATCTCACAGGGGTCTCCTCTCCCCCATAGCAAAGACCTTTCCCTGTTAGAACAAATTCTCTATTTCTTTCCCCTTGTTCTGTGTTACTGGCCTCGGTCCTACCACCTTTGAGGTCTGCTTGTGGCATCACAATCCTCTTCATTGCAACCTGTGATGTCACAAAACAGAGGATGCAGCTTGGTAGCAGGAACCGGTCAAATGCTCGGGAAAGAGAAATGGTTTGGGGTTTCCTTCCCTTCCCCCAGATCTCCCGAGCAACTAAGATTGAGGCAAAGATTAGGGAATCTTGGTATATTTTTTAAAAATTGGAGAAACAACATGGTCCTCATTTCATTCAAGGCGGTTCTGTGGCCCCCAAACACATCACTTTTCCAGCCTTTCATCAGAAGATGAATTTCAAAATGTTCCCCATTTTGAAGCAAAAGAATAACTGGTTGGATGAGAATATGGTTTCATATGCCAAATATGTGGCTTGAAAAACAGAGCTGAATTCACTCCTAAGTAGTCCTGTGTTCTTGCCAGCACCCCAAGCCCCCATGCACCCAGGTGGGGAGTGGGGAAAATGGGAACAGTTGGGCACTATAGAAAGAAAATGAGAGCACCTCTGATTTTGGAGATGTTAGCATTCAGTTGTGACTATTTCACAGGGCCCCCAACAGAGAGAGAGGGAGAAAAAAGCATGGCACTTCTCTTCTCTTTGCAGTACCTCCAATGCTGGAAGTCCCCGTCCCCCCCAAAAAAAATGGCATCAGGCCTCTGAAAAAGTCCCAAGATTGGCTTAAAAAAACGAGACCGTGACAAACTAACACATTTTGGGTGCTTATTTGCCTTCTGAGCCTTTGCCATGTTTTCAGGCTGTTCTCTTTGTGAGCACATGGGCTAGACAGACTTCAGAAGAAAATGAACTTAGAGATTCTCATGTAACCCATAGAGACAAAAGCCACCACATATTACAAGAGTCAGGATATAATCGTGACAGGTGTTGACAGTGGGTTCAGGCAACTCAAGGGCCTCTCCCTCCCTCTCCATAGGGACATCAGAACAATCCCAGTGTCTATCCAACACATGAGCTTCCTTCCACTGAGAGAGAAGGCAAACTTCCATTTTGCTGAGACACTTGAATGCCTCGTCAGCTTCTAACTAGCCCACTGAGTCCCAGGCTGCCTGTTC
This sequence comes from Lepidochelys kempii, assembly GCF_965140285.1. Classification (NCBI taxonomy): domain Eukaryota; kingdom Metazoa; phylum Chordata; order Testudines; family Cheloniidae; genus Lepidochelys; species Lepidochelys kempii. The sequence continues at coordinate 48,202,145 of NC_136386.1, read as the reverse complement.
CCTTCTGCAGCTAGGCAGCTCTTTAGGAAGCAAACCCATGGTGATTTCCAACCACTGGTCCTGTGAGCAGCAGCAGAAAGAGGCCCCATGCCCCAGCTTTGGAGAGCAGGATTTAGCTGCAGAAGCAGAACCATCACACTTAATTCTCCATGGAAAGTTCCTCCCAAGTTTTCCATGGATTGTCAGCTGTTCTTTTTAGAGGGGAGCTATGACTTTAAATAGGGCTCTGGCACCCTCTAGTGGTTATCACTGCAGCACAGCAGGGCAACGAATCTAATTCTTTGACATCAGTGTCACTCCACTGGAGTTACTCCGAGTCACACCAGTAAGGAAGCAGGGGATCAGATCCATGGATTTTACAATGCCACACTCCACTTATCTTAGACACCCACTGCTAATAAAGGCCTACTGAGGTCCCTTCCAACCCTGATATTCTATGATTCTATGTACAGAGGAAGGGGTGGCTGGGACGGTTGTTGCTTATAACTAGGCCTGGCAGAATTAAATTGTTACTTTAGCATCATTTTGATGGAGAAACTCAAGGTTTATTTTTAACTTTTTTTTATTTTTATCCATTTCAATTTTCACAGTTGCTGGAAATTAGGGGGAGGGGTCAGACAATTTTGTACGGAGAACAGACGCTGAGATTCCAAGAGGTAACGCTTTATAACCGCTAAACACAACATTGACAACGTCACCTGCAAAATGCACAAAGTAACTGTCCTTCAATCAAACTCTAAGGACTTCTCAAGCAGCGTTTTCCTGACATCGCCCGTCGGTACATTTGGATTATTACTGACGGAAATCTTTGGGTTTGTAGGTGAAATTGACATTTATCAACATTGACAATAAAAATCAGATCCTGCCAGGCCTGCTCACAACCAGGCACCATGTCTAACAGGCTCTGCAACTGCCTCCCACTGAACTGTGGTCTCGTTAGATCTCACATATAAGCCTGGTGAGTGCTTGCATGGAACGGACCCAGGAGATGCAGAAAGTGGGGTTGGTAACTCAGTAGGGGGCACTCTCCCCTGGCAGTCACTGCCCCAGGGCGCTAGGGCGTGCTGTGCTGCAGGAAGTAGGGTGGGTGCTCAGTAGGGGACCCTCTCCCTGCTGAGTCAATGCCAACCCCAATGTCCCAGTGTGGTGGTAGGGCACAGTGTGCTTCAGGAAGCGGTGTTGGTGGGCCAGTAGGGGGTGTCCTCCTCTCTGATGTAATACTGACCTCGGTGCAGTACTGACACCTTGTGGCCAGTCACAGTCCCTTGGCATTTATAGAAGTACTAAGTATTATTATTATTACTATTATTATTCTTTTCACAAGAGTTGTTGCCGGGTAAAGCCACTTTCGGGCCAAAGTGCAACATTGGTCATTAAATTCTGCTGACCTGGCCTCCCCCTGAAGTTTCAGTTGGACACAGTTTTGCTTCCTGTCCCAGGGTTGCTGTGTGCTGTTAAACAGCTGCTGCGTTCCACCCTAGAGGCAGCTGCATTCAGCGGGGTGGGAGTCAAAGAGTTTGTCTGTAACTGATGCAGCACTTTAGGATGACAGATGCTCTCGGTGATCGATTAGTTACAATCAGAAGAGCTTTGCCACACTGGCCTTCATGCTGTTCAGTTACAGCCTTGTCTGCTTGTCCCTCTGGGGCAACAGCTGTCCTGACATTAGAGCAAACACGGATGGGGCAGGAAGCAGCAGACCGCCTCAGGGGAGATGCTGAGAGCGTTCCCACGTCCCATCCTCTGTGGGGGTCAGAGGCACAGAGCTCAGCGTGGGGTGACAGCTGCGAGCAACACAGATTGTGGGGGCGGGGTCGCTGGGCCAAAGGGACCCAGCAATGCAAGAAGGGAAAGCAAGAATCAGCTCAGCTGTCTCCAACACAGCATTGGGGCCAGGCAGATCTCCCCATCCCTTCATGGCAGGGTCACACAAGCAAAGGTTTCAGCTTCCTCCTCCTTCCCAGGAAAATTCCAACTCCATCCCCTGCCCTTTTTCCAGGGTTAAAAACAAACCAAAGTCTCTGGCTTCTCCTTTGGCCCAGAAGGGATCACGGTAAATCTCTGGGCTGATCTACATAGGGAAAATCGACCACGATAGCTACTGCAGAATAGCCTCTTCCACTGTGGAGTCAGGCACCACAGGGAGCCAGCTGGCCTGGGATCCTGAGGGCCCGGGAATCCAAGCCCTGGGGCAGCCCACATGGCAGGACTGTTGTAGGATTACAGAACCTGGAGGCCTGTCTCAGGACTTTTATGCTTTCTGCAGCAGAGCAGGGTGTCAAGTCCTGGCTAGAGCTGAGGCTCCCAGTGCTTTCAAGCTCCCAGCTCTAGGGTAGGAAGCCTGGAAACTTGTCACGGCAGGGCTGCCCCAGAGCCCCGGCCCTCAGAAACCTTGGGGTCTTCAGCCCCTCTCCTGGCAGCCCACTGGCCACCTGCCTGGGATTTGCTTGCAGCGAATGGAGATCCAGATGCCACTGGGGAAGTGGAGGCAGAGGTGGAAAGGAAATCACACTAAAGCAGGTTGGCAGCTGGGGCATGTCAATCAGTTGGGGTGGGTGGGGCCTCCCTGTCCTTCAGCATGGGACTCTCCTGCCTCCAATTATTTCCATCTCTAAAATATTCTGTTCTGCTCAACACATTTCTCCCTGCTCAACAGAGGCAGGGTGGGCATTCCCTGAGCATGGGCCCAAATCAGTTGACTGATACCGTCTCTAAGGGCGCCAATTACCACCATCCCATTGCCCCATATCATGGCCCTTGCCGGGCTCTGTGCCCTGACCAGTGGGCTGTCAGGTCCATGCCCCATGCCCTGACCCCCCGGGGTCCCCGCCGGGCTCCGTGCCCACCATCTCCAGCAATCACATCACAGTGTCCGCCAGCATGGCTCCCCACCTGTCACTCTCAGTGCCTGTTGCCATGCCCAGCCTCAGTGCCCAGCCACTCCAGAGCCACTCCTTGCCTCTGCCAACTCTCCCAACCCATACAAACACCCCCGTGCCATCCTGCAACCCCCAGTCAGCCTGAGCCAGGCCTGCTGCCTCCCCTGCTCCCCAGGAATGAGCCCCACCAGCCTCTGCCTCTTCTAGCAGGAGGAGGAATTTGGGAGCTAGCAAATGGTTCCATTCCCTCCCTGTCCCAGGCTGGGCGAGTCGGCCCTGCCTCAGTGTTACTGTCCCCCCCGGGAGATCTTCCAGCTTTACATCACTGAAATGCAGCTGCCTCTGAGGTAGAATGCAGCAGCTGTTCGACACCACACAGCGATGCCACCCAAGCCTTTGGGATGGAAATGGAACCTGTTCTTCTGTGGAGAAGACTGAAGAGGGATTCAGGGAAGGCAGATCGTAACATCGCCCAAGGAGGGACCTGGCCAAGCCCTTAAGGTTAATACCCTCAGTCTTGCAGACAGTGCCCCACCATCTTTAATGCCTGCAAGCAGGCAGGGCCTCAGGTTCTCGCAGCAGAGCTCTACTCCCTGGCTTAGAGGGAAGGGTGCCCCCTTCCTGCAGCACCTTGGATTTCCCTAAGAGTGCCTCTCAGCCAGCCCAGCTCTGCCTGGCTTGCAGGATCAGAAGAGATCCCAGCTTGACACGCTATGGCTGGAGGAGAGCCTTGGTCTGTCTGTGCCACTGGGGCTTTGCACCCACACCTGCCTAGTGCCAGCCCAGCATGGCAAACAGATAAAGGTAAAGAACCCATTAACCCCAGGGCTTCCTCCCACACCCACGCTTCCTGTGATTGGCAGGCGACCAAGTCCTTCAATTCTTACTGACAGCTGCACCTGGCTGGTCGGGGGTTCCCGACCTGCTGTGCATCTGCTGGGAACTCCAGACCCCACAGTGCCAGGGCTGGGGTTTAAACACTTCCGAGTGGAGCTTTCATACTCTCCTCACTCACACCAGTGCTGCATCCGGGGGCCCTCTAGCTACAGCGGCTGGCTGTGGTTCTCTCCCAGCTGTGCTGAGCGCTGGTCAGAAGAAGATGACTGGAGATGAGCATAGGGAACCATCTCTCCTTCCCCACAGTGCCCCCAGGGCTGCATTCGCAGGGCTCCCTAGGAGTCCAGGGGACGACTGGGAGCTCCTGGGTGTTGGGTAAAGCACCATTGTGAGATGGTGTCCCAGGGCAGCTTTCGCACCATGCAGGCAGACCCCAATGCCATGTGGGGGGGGGTGGGGGAGGGTGTCCCACATACCCATGGGATCGCCATTCTCACAGGCCCTGGGCTGGCTCTGAGTCCTGAGGGCTCTGAAGTTAATTTCCTCTGTGCACCATTGTGTAATCACCAGCAGGGGGAGCCCGTTAGGATGATAGGGTGACTTGGCCAGGTCGCTAGGCCTGGGTGTGATAACACTGCAAAATGACCCACAGCAGTAAGCACTGCTCGGCGGAACAGAGAGTTTGCTGTGTGTGATGATCCCAAACGTCATCAGCCTGGAACTGACCCTACTATGGGGCCAGGACATGCAGGACCTGGCCCCAGCTCCATGCATGAGCTAGCACTGGTCCCACTGTGGAGTCTGCACATTGTGCTTAGCCCAGAGCAGGCCAGGAGCTGCTGAGCTAGACTGGGGGAGGCAGCAAAGTGCTGGCCGCTGTGGGGACTGTTCTGTTCATTCCCTCTGAAGCACCTGGCACTGGCCACTGTCAGAGGCAGGATACTGGGCTAGGCGAACCATTGGTCTAACCCAGTATGGCCGTTCTTATAGGTTTGAAGAGCTGAGCCCTGAGTTCATCCCAGGCAGAGTGAGTGAGGTGAGTGTCCCAGAACTGGGCTGCTCACACCAGCTCACAGGCCCCCCACATGGCCCACCCCATGCCACATGTGGCCTGGCAGCGACACGGATACGGGATGATGAATGGCCTGGCACTGATTCTTTGTCTAGCGGAGCCAGGTGCTGGGCACTATGATATCCCTGGCTGGACCACGGCAGGGGAAGGGTCCCGCCATCCCCTCAACCAGAGAGGAGAGCCAGGGAGAGAACAGAGGAGGAAAGGAAGTCTCCTGCCGTCTCTCAGGCTACAAGGGGACCCCTGGGTGGGTTGGGGCAGGAGGCCTGTGCCCTGAGCCGCTGCCTGAACTCTGGGAAGGAGGAAGATGTAGACCCCTGGTTCCTGCCCCTCACTTCCTCTCCTGGCTCCTGCTCTCCAGGCTTTGGCAGGGGAACTGGAGGGCAGCCTGAGCAGCTGACAGACTATGGCTGCTCCTTTCTCCACCAGAAGGGACAGGGCTCTCCGCCCCCAGCCCCAGATGGATGCCTCTGGCCTGACTGCTGGGAAAGGTGCCAGGCTGAGACAAATGCCCCCGCCGAAAGCCCACCCCCCATCAATGAGCCTCAGAGCAGTACGGGGGGGGGGGGTCCCTCTGCTGGATTACCAAGAAGGGGCCAACAACCCAGCCTCGGCCAGTCCCGCTGCCTGCGCCCCCCTGCAGGGGAGGCCCGCTGCAGTACTCACGGGCGCACTGCAGGCTCTTCCGGGGGCCCCCCCAGACGAAATCTCCGCACAGGTCGCACCAGGTCTGCTGGCCGCGGGTGCAGGGCCGGAAGGCGTGGCCCTCGCCCAGCTGGCCCGTCAGCCGGGGGTCGTTCTGCCCGCCCAGCAGGCGGATCTGCCGCACGCGGCTCAGGAGCTCGGGCACCTTGCCGGGCGTGATGCGCAGGGCGTTGGTGCGCTCCAGGCGCACGGGGCGCTCCGGGGTGCCCCGGGTCAGGTCGATCCGCTTCTCCAGCTCTAGGTTCTTCAGCTCGATCATCTCCTGGGCCGGGGCCGCGGCCATGGCCCCGGGGAGCGCAGCGAGGGGGGGCCCAGGGCAGAGCCCCTCCGGCGATGGCACTGGGGCGGGGGAAGCCTCAGCGCGAAGCCCGGCCCCCGGCCCTCCCTTCCTCTGTCTGCCTCGCTCCCCTTTTCAGCCCGCCCGGCTCTTTCCTCCCCGCCCCCTGGGTTTGAACGAGGCGCAAACTCCGCGCAGACCCTGGCGGGGATCGCAGCGAAGTTCCCGCCGCCTCCTGGCTCTCCTCGGCCGGGACGCGTCGCCCCAGCACCGCCCAGCGGGGCCGCTTTGTGCTGGGGGGTGCCCCGGATTCGCCTGGTTCATCTCGCTCGGTCACACGGGCGGAAACACCCCGCAGCGGCTGGGTCTGCGAGCGCAGCGGTCCCGGCTGTGCGCCCCGGGCTCCCGCTGGAGTTGCTGCCCGCGCCTCGGAGCCCCCGAGGAGGGAAGGACCGGGCGGGAGCGCGGGGCAGATTCACACGGAGACCGTGGCGGGGGCCGTCCTCCCCCGGCAAAGGGGGGACGAACTGAGCGGAGAGCGCAGAAATAACCCCGCGGGCGGCAGGAAAAGCGGTGCCCGGCTGCCCTGGTATCCCAGAGCGCCCCCGAGGCTGCCGTGGCAGGATCAGCCCCCAGCCCGGCTGGAGGTTCGGTTCCTGCTGTTCCTAGAGCGAGGCCTGCGCCCGGCCTCTGCACTGGGGAAGGGGAGCGAGCAGGCGGGACCCCCCCGAGAGAGAAACTCGGGGCTGCTTGGGGCCCTTCGGAAAGCTAGCTGAGGGGAGTGGGCTGGGCGCTGGCTCTTAACCCTTTGTGGGGCAGGGTCCCTGCAGCTGGCCTGGGTCAGCCCCTGGTGTCCAGCAGCAGGGTTAGGGAGCAGGTCTGGTGCAGGGATTTCCCTACACCCCCTGAATTTACCCAGCACCCTTCTTCCCTCCCCCCAGTTTTGTGAACTAGTTACATGCAGTGTTGCCAATTGAGTGGTTGTTTGGAAACTTGAATTGAAATTGAAACGTTAATACGCACTTTAAAAGCATATACAGTGTATGATAAAATACATGTATCTGAAAAAGTATAATAGATTTGAGAAGTATGAACATAGACTAGCTTCCGTATCCAGCTGTTGTTTTTTATACCAATGTCAGTGCATTCATTTCGGTGATGTTGGTCAACCTAATAATTTCAAATGATGATTTGTAAGCAAAGTCTAAATGAGCTCTCCCTGACAGCTAGTGATGAGCTGGGGGGGAAGTCTTCGGGACCAGATTGTATTTACAATCACACCTAATCTACCTAGGTATCCAGCAAACAGAGCTGTGTTGCCCAAGTGATAGATTTTGGCTGGGGTTGGGTTACAAATCACTTGAATGGGGGGGTGGGGGAAAAATGCTGTTGTTCTTATTATAGGAGTAAAGGGCAGCAGCCTGTGCTGATTGAGGCCATCAAGAGAGAGGGTGGGGACAGGTGTTTTGCTTGATGGTCTGCCGGAGTCCCAAGGACGATTTGACCTGCCCCTCTCCACTGTTTAAAGACAGAGCTGATTAGGCTCTATAGATGGTCTCTTGTTTTATTAAGTGACCACTACAGCTGAAATCACTGATAATCAGGTCTAAGTGCTTAGACCTGCTGGGGGACAGTGTTTCTGCGGAAGAGACAGCCCAGACTGCACTAGCAGCGAGGTTCCCCCACGGAGAGCTCAGCTGAAATCACTGAGACCCGGTGGAACCTCAAGAGACCAACTTGCAGAGCTCACAGCGGCAGGTGGCAGCAGAAGGTGACGGCGCAGGGCCACTGGCAACAGAGCCATGGAGTGAACGGTGGCACAATGAACAACAGCGGCCAGAGCGAACAGTGAGCAGCTGGAGGAATGAGCAAGGTGCCTTCTTGTCCTCCACCTGGGAGGTGAACTCGTGTGAAAACACCTCTGAACTCTGAGTCTCCACTGACCAAGGACAAAACCGGTGGGTGTTAATGAGGCTGTTAAGAATGCTGGAGACACAACCCAGTTCATGTGGACAAACACAGCTGTGGCATCCTACTTTCTGTTTCAGCAAGAGACACCACACACTACAAACCGGAGGCCAATGTTATGTGCATTGTCGCTTGTTCATCCTAAACACTGGTTCTGAACAAGACCAGCAAATGCTCACTGTCTTTCTGCAAGGAACTCAACTGACTGGCTAGAACAGGGGAGGGCAAACTTTTTGGCTCAAGGGCCACAGCGGGGTGCAAAACTGTATGGAGGGTTGGATAGGGAAGGCTGTGCCTTCCCAAACAGTCTGGCCCCTGCCCCCCATCTGCCTTCTCCTGCTTCCCGCCCCCCTCAGAACCCAACCCCCCCCGCTTCTTGTCCTCTGACCGCCCCCTCCCAGGACCCCTGCCCCTAACTGCGCCCTGGCACTCCATCCCCTGACTGCCCCCCCAAACCTCTGCCCTATCCGACCGCCCCCTGTTCCCTGTCCCTTGACCGCCCCCTCCTGGGACTCCCCCCATTCCCCCCCCCGGATACCACCTCCTATCCAACTGCTCCCTGACTGCCTCCCAGGACCTCCTGTCCCTTATCCAACCCCCCGGCCCCCTTACCATGCCACTCAGAGCAGCATGTCTGGGAGCCATGCCGGAACCAGACACAGGGCCGCGCTGCCCTGCATGCATGCCCCATGCAGCAGCATGACTGTGGGGAGGGAGACAGCAGGGGAGGGGCCAAGGGTGAGCCCCCCAGGCCAGGAGCTCAGGGGCCAGGCAGGATGGTCCCACGGGCTGGATTTGGCCTGCGGGCTGTAGTTTGCCCATCTCTGGGCTAGAAACAACAGTGAAAGACTCAACAGTTGAAAAAGTGAAGAACTCTCTCCCCACATTTGAAAAAATTGCATACATGGCTGATGAATGCACCGATGCATATGGGCATCAAGTATTAAGTCACTGTGTCCATTATCTTGATGTCCGGGGTAGGCCAGTAGATGCATTTCTAGATGTTCAAGTTATGGAAGACAAATCGGCTACATCTGTGACAACCCACATCTTAGAAGAGTTAAATCTTGTCAATTGGACCCCAAACAGATGGCTGCTTGTGCATTTGATGAAGCTGCAAACTTGTCAGGAAGACACGGTGGAGTACGAGCTTTGCTCAGAGAAAAGTGTAACCCTAATCTCTCCAATATACACTGCAGAGGCCATCTACTCCAGCTAGCGCTAGGACGAGCTGCAGACTCTTCAAAAGACATTGTAAAAAGCTACAGATTTAATGTCTTCATTATGTTCTTTTTTCAGCAAGAGTCCAAAAAGACTGAATATCTTGGAAAATATAGAAGACACATGGGGACTGAAGTTCAAATTAGTCCCACTCTGCCACTCCGTGCCTCAGTTTCCCATTTGTAAAATGGGGATAACAATATTGCCCTCCCTCAGACAGGGTGGGGAGAGCAACTGCTGACAAGTTCTGTGTATTGTTCTTCCCTTCCTCTAGTGGCTCTTTTCTATCCCTGCTGCTGCTTGGTCTTAGCTGCTGGGCGGTTGGTACATCTTCTCGCTTTGACGTGTTACACAACCTCTCCAATAAAGATCAGCTTTATTTGAGAAGGAGTCTCTTTGTTACAAGAGCTGGGCGAGGCTTTGGCAGGCGGTAAGGAAGGAGGACCACAAAAAAAGAAATCTACCCCAGTGCCCTCTTCTTAGGGCAAGGGGTGGTGCAGAAATCCCGAGAGAGCAGGCAGTGAAAGCAGGGCATCTCACTGGAGATTCACCTGGTCTCTGTGCCCAGAGAGGGACAGAGATGCCAGTCAGTACAGATTCCTCCCCCCCACCTCCGTGCTTGTGCCCAGAGAGGGACAGAGATGCTTGTCAATGGAGACTTCCCCTGGTAGATGAAGGCACTGCTGCTTCCAGTTTCCAGCACTTCAGGGTGAAGGCAGAGGAGAGGCAGCCCTGGCTAATGGTGCCAGCACCTCCCAGGCCAGTGAGGATCCTGCAGTGCCCTGGCATGGTGCTGAGGGGCAGAGCAGGCCCCTGGGCAGGGAGCATAGTTAGAGCCAGACAAAAGTTCTGTACAGATGATTTATCCTATTCCCAGTAACGTTCACAAGCAGGGCAGAGGGCAGTATCCCTCCTGGCTTGGGGAAAGAGGGCAGGGTGAGGGGAGAGAGCAGGATGCCCCCACCCTGCTCTGACCCACTGCCATCTTCCAGAGGGAAATGCCCCTGGCTGGCACAGGAGGCCCCTCGCCTGAGCTGGGGAGCCCTCAGCTTTACCAAATTCAATCCCAGTTTGCAGCATCAGGACCCACCTTCTCCTCACCTGTACTGCAGAGCAAGGGAGTGGCCCTGGCCCTTCACTAGCTACCATCCCCTGCCCTCCCCAGTAGGATGCACGGCTGCAGCCTGCCTCCTCCATACACTCATGCTGGAAGTTTGAACCCTCTGTACCAAGCCAAGATGCTCCTTGGGAATTCAGTAGCTGGGCTCTCTGTGCCGTCCCTCCCAGGCCACCTGAGGAAGAGAGCTGGTCCCAGCCCAAGCAGGGAGCATGCCTCAAGGGGTGGGTGACGTCCCAGTTTGGACAGGGTGCTTCATGCCTAAGAAAAGCTGGAATGAAGCAGGTCATAAAGAGGGATAGGACCAGAGAGGTGACCTATCATCACTGAGGCCCAGCAAAGAGAGGAAACAGCTAAGCTGCATGGTGATAGAGGGAGCTGCCTTGGGAGGGGGCCCACCCTGCTTAGCCCCACTTTTAGCATTAGGATCAGCAGTCTCCTGAGAGCCAGCAAGTAGCTCAGCTGCAAGTTCTGATCATAGAATATCAGGATTGGAAGGGACCTCAGGCGGTCATCTAGTCCAACCCCCTGCTCAAAGCAGCACCAATCCCCAATTTTTGCCCCATACCCCTAAATGGCTCTCTCAAGGATTGAACTCACAACCCTGGGTTTAGCAGGCCAAAGCTTAGAGCTGCAGGAGGTCCCAGTCCCTGTGTGACCCCACGCAGGCAGCCTGTGGCAGGTCATCCCACAGGAGAGGGGAACAGAGATGCCCACCTCGACTCCCAGGTAGACAGCCTCTGGAGTGAGTCGTGCAGGGAGTAGACTGGCCCTTGCAGAAGACCCCGGATCAGGGGGGAAGGAGAGTGTTTGATGTACTGGACTTGGGTCCTTTTGAGGAAATAAGACAGGACTGGGTTCTGTGGCTGGTGCATTCTTTGGTGCACGGGCCGGTGCGAGAGCCCATCGGCTTACACAGAGCCCCTGGCATGATGGGTGGGATGTGGAGGATGTTTCCAGCTGCCCCTTCCTCTTGCCACCGGCCCAGTTAAGACAAACATCTTCCAGTGTCAGTGAGCTCTGTTGATTAGCTCCTCCAGTGCCCCCCAACATCCCCTGCCTGTCTTGCCCTCCCTAATCTGCCCCCCAACCTAAGACAGAGGTTGGGCCCAGTCCACAGTGAAGTGTGGTCACCCCCAGCTGGACATGGGTCATCTAGTTCAGGCTTTAGGTCACTTCTCCATGAAGCCCATTGGCACGCCAACTTTAGTGTCTTCTTTTTGTGGCCCCTTTGGAAAACTTTTGCTTGAATCCTTGTGCTGGTGACTTGGAGCCTTAGGGGAAGTTGCATGGCCTGTGGTATGTGGGAGGTCAGACTAGACAATCACAGTAGTGCCAGCTGGCCTTGGCATCGCTGAATCTAATCCAGGAGTCCAACCCGGGCAGCCACATCTCCTTGCCCTGCAGGCGCTCCCGGAACTGATTAAGGGTGTATGTGTGTGATTCATTCAGTCCAGGGCCCTGCTGTAGAGCAGTTTCTGGGGACAAGGACACTGATTCACTAGGACAATGCTTCCCCACCTTTCTCACTGTGGCTGATGAAAGGGGGAAGAAGAGGACAGAGAGAAGTGGAGGAGGGAGAACTTGGCCCATAAAGTCGCTCACTGAATGTAAGTAGCTCCAGCTGATCTGGGTGCTGGAATCTTATCCCCACCCTCTTGCCAGCTGCACAAACCCTGGTGCTGCTCCAGCTGCTGAGAGGTCAGGCTAGCTGCATCTCAAGTCCAGAACTGCTTGTTGCCAGTGGTCACCATGGCACCGCAGTACAAAAACACCAGTCAGCTGTAAAGACTGTCTGGTTTCAATGGAAAAAAAAATCAAGCCAGAGAGATGGGTGGACCCAGGCAAACCAGAGGAGAGTGTCCCAGGGGCATTGGTTGTGGGTTCTTGCTGTCACTAAAATAGAAATGAAGAGATCCAAAAATATCCCAGCAAGAGTCTAAAATCGCTCCCAGGAAGAACCATTTCTGGGGCGAGAGTACCAGGGAATGGTTAATGTTTAGGAGGAGTTTAAAAGTCAGCACCAGTTCAGGGAGAACAAGAATAAAAGGCAAATTCCCTCTCCCTCCATGTGTTCTTGGCCTGATCCATCCAGGCCTTGGAAAGATTATTTCCCTATGACCAGACTTCAAGCTCTACAGTACTAACCTGAGGTATTAAAAACTCCCATGCCGGGCTGACACAGTCCAAGTACATGCAGGGGATAAAAGAGTGTTAGCTGCAACACTAAACATTTAAACACATTACTCCTGATTCTAGCACTAGTGTAAATACAGTCAGTGCCTGGGAATCGGTGGTGATCTTTGTCCAGTGTAAATCTGGAGTCACTCTGCTGATTACTGTAGCCTGACTCTAGATTTATATTTTGTAAATGGGATCAGAATTGGCTTGAGTGTCCTCTAGACTTGCTCCCTACCTATAATGTGGGTTTCAGGCTGTTCTGGGCAGCTCGCATCCCACAGGCAAATCACACCAGCAAAGCCCGTGTTTTAGCCATGTTGATCCCTGGTTCTCTCAATAGAGTTTTGTGCTCTGTGTAAATAGGGCCTAATCCTGTAATTCCATAGCACTGGAAAAGGGGGAAGCAGTTCCTGCCTTACCTCTCTGCTGAGATCAGCTTATGTCCTGAAGCATGAGGACTGATAGCCCCAATCATTTATCCTTCTAGCCCAAGCCAGCCATTTAAATACATCACACGAAACCAGCTCCCGCACCTGAGAGTACAATTCACTAGCTGCTTTCTCATCCTCCTACATCCCAGCCAAGGCCCTATCTGTTTTCTATGGGGCAAACCAGCCCCACTGAGTTCTGCTTACAGCTAGGAGGGTGATGCAAAGCATGAATGGCAGCTGGGGCCTAATCCTGAGAGTTGCTGAACATCCACCATTCCAAGCCAAGCTGACTTCAAAACACCAGACCTATGGCAGAAAAGGCCAGTGCTCTAATTGGGCACAGTGGGTCCTATTCTTCCACAGCTGGGCTTAGGGGAGAAGTGGGCCTCAGTAGCATCCAGCTACTGTCGAAGAGGCAGGGATAGGTCCCACCTGTGGATCGCTGAGTCATCAGTGAAGAGGCAGCTTTTGAGCAGAGGCCTGACAGAAGCTACAATGCAATGTCCAGCAGAACCAGTTGTGTGCATTGATCCAAAGCACTGGACTGGCACATGGCAGCGCACAGCTCTCCATTCCAGTGCTGGCCAAAAGGATCTAGATGATACTGCATGAACATCCTTCTTCTGTGGCCTGTAGCTCAGCTTCCCCTTCTTTCCTTCTTTGGTGGCTTGTTTACAAGATGATAAACTCTGGTTTGCTGATATAGGGCTTCCTTAGCAGGGAAAGGGGGTGTGAATGCAAAGAAGAGGCTGATAAGAGGAAGGAATTTATTATACAGCAGCATGTACAAACCAGGTCCTCAGTTTCCTGCCAGAGAACAACACTCAGCGCTTTGGTGGATGACAAAACGCAGCGGGCTATCACTATGCTCATTTTTACCGATGGGGCAACCGAAGCACAGAGAGAAGACAGTTACCTTTTCCGTACCTGGCGTTCTTCGAGATGCGTCGCTCAAGTGCATTCCGCAATAGGTGTCTGTGCTTGGCACATGCACCGGTGCCAGAAGTTTTCCCCCTAGCAGTATCCGTAGGGGAGTGTCCCTCGCGACCCCTGGAGTGGCGGCTCCACGGCGTGGTATAAGGGGCGCTGTGTGCTCCCCCCACCTTCAGTTCATTCTTGCCAGACAACTCCGACAGAGGGGAAGGAGGACAGGATGTGGAATGGACGTGAGCAACACATCTCGAAGAACACCAGTTCAGGAACGGTCTTTTCTTCTTCGAGTGATTGCTCATGTGCATTCCACAATTGGTGATTCTAAGCTATATCTGTTGGAGGTGGGTAGGAGTTCACAGACACTTGGGACAGAGTACAGCTCTGCCGAACCCAGCGTCCTCCCTAGTTTGGGAGACGATTGCAAAATGCGAGGTGAAAGCATGAACCGAAGACCCTACAAATGTCCTGAATGGGGACATGGGCCAGAAAGGCAGTCAACAAGGCTTGTGCCCTAGTCAAGTGTGCCCTCACAATCGGTGGCAGGGGGACTCCTGCCAGGTCATAGCAGGTACGAATACAAGAGGTGATCCGGTTGGAGAGCCACTGAGTGGAGATCGGCCGACCTCTCACGCATTTGGCTGAGGCAATGAAAAGCTGCAAGGACTTCCTGAATGGCTTTATATGTTCTAGGTAAAAGGCTAGAGCCCACCTCACATCCAGCATGTGGAGGCGGTGCTCCCCACTGGACACATGGGGCTTGGGACAGAGCACTGACAGGAAAATGTCCTGACCCATATGGTAGGTGGAGACCACCTTGGGGAGGAATGAGGAATGTGGTTGGCGCTGGACCTTTTCCTTACGGAACACAGTGGATGGGTGTTCAGAGGTCAGGGCCCAGAGCTCCAAGACCCATCTAGCAGATGTGATCACCACCAGGAAAGTAGCTTCCACAAAAGGTGAGACCAGGAGCATGTAGCTAGCAGTTTAAATGGGGGACCTGTCAACCTGGTCAGCACCAAGTTCAGGTCCCACTTAGGGGACTGGGAGCCTAACATACGGGAAGAGACGCTCCAAACCCCTAAGGAATTGGCCAATCAAAGCACGGGAGAACACCATGTGGCCCTGCACCGGTGGGTGGAAGGCCTATATGGCCGCCAAGTGCACCTTGACAGACCAGGGCGCTAGACCTTGGGCTCTAAGGTGAAGGAGATAGTCTAAAATGAGCTGAAGCGGAGTGGCCACAGGCAAAACGCCTTGATCAGCTGCTCACCAGGAAAACTGAGACCACTTTGCCAGGTAGGCCTGCCGTGTGGAAGGCTGTCTGCTTTCCGGGAGGACGTGCTGAACCCCTTCCAAGCAAGTCCTCTCCTCCTGGCCTAACCATTGAGCAGCCACGCCGTGAGGTGGAGTGCTGATAGGTTGGGGTGGAGGCAGTGGCCTTGGTCCTGGGATAGCAGGTCCGGGAGGGATGGCAACAGCCATGGTGGGGCAACTGCCAGGCTCGTGAGAGTCCTGTACCAATGCTGCCTGGGCCACACCGGGGCAATCAGAAGGACCCAGGCCCTGTCTGTTTTTATCTTCTCCAAGACATTGCCGATCAGCAGGATCGGGGGGAAGGCATAGAGAAGCTGACCCAACCAGGATAGGAGGAAGGCATCGGAGATGGTGCCCTTGCCCAACCCCCCCAAGAGCAGAAGCGGGGACACCGGTGGTTCTGCCGTGTCACAAACAGGTCCACCTGGGGAGTGCCCCACGTTTGGAAAATGCTGTGCACCACCTCTGGGTGTAGCGACCACTCGTGCTGAGAGGAGACTTCTTGGCTCAGGCGATCCGCTCGAGAGTTCTGGGCGCCTGGTAAGTGGTGGGCTTCCAGGCAAATATCGTGGGCTATACAGAGGTCCCACAGCCTGAGGGCTTCTTGACAGAGGGCAGAGGAGCAGGCCTCTCGCCTTGCCTGTTGATGGAAAACATTGAGGCAGTGTTGTCTGTGAGAACCTTGATCACTCTGCCCTCCAGGTGCACGCGGAAGGCCACGCATGCCAGATGGACTGCCCGGAGCTCCTTGACATTTATATATAGGGCAAGGTCCCGTGCGGACCACAGACCTTGGGTCTGAATGTTCCCCACATGGGCTCCCCACCCTATGTCCGACGCATCGGACACCAGGTCCACAGATGGGGGCTGGCCATCTGTGGAGCCATCCATGGAGCATGAACGGGACCCCGCGGAGCATGTTCCCCAGGGAGGACCACCATCGAAGAGAGATGATCATCGGTTTGGGCACCGTGAGGACTTTGTCCATCCTGTCTCTAGACTGGGAGAACACCGAGGCCAACCAGAGCTGGAGTGGCCTCATCCTGAGTCTGGTCTGGTGAATCACATATGTACACGCCCACATGTGACCCAGAAGCTGGAGGCACGCTTTGGCTGTGGTCACAGGGAACCTTGTGACTGTGCTGATGAGTTCCCTTAGGGTCTCGACCGCTGGCCGCTGTCATGTCCAGGACTGCCCCAATAGACCCGGTGCAGCACATAGAGTTTAACATGGACTTGGTGTTGTTTGCCAACAGGCCCAGAGTGTTGCACATGGAGAGAAGAAGTGCCACAGGACCCTGCACCTGCAACCTGGAGCTGCCCTTGACCAGCCATTTGTCGAGATAGGGGAAGATCTGGACCCCGCGGCGTCTGAGGTAGGCTGCAACCACAGACATGCACTTTGTGAATACCCTGGGAGCAGTGGACAGGCCCAATGAGAGGACCGTAAATTGGTAGTGTTCCTGCCCAACTGTGAAATGGAGGAAACGTCTGTGTCCCTCAAATATATGAATGTGGAAGTACACGTCCTGCAGATCAAGGGTGGCGTACCAGTCCCCAGGATCCAGGGAAGGGATGATGAAGGTTAGAGAGACTATGTGAAACTTGAGTTTTACAATGTACTAATTCAGGCCTCGCAGGTCCAAGATGGGCCTGAGCCCCCCTCTGGCCTTCAGGATAAGGAAGTAGTGGGAATAGAAGCCCTTGCATCTGAACTCCTCCAGTACCACCTCCACTGCTCCTAGACCAAGAAGCCACCCCACTTCCTGCTTGAGCAGAGCCTCATGAGAGGGGTCCCTAAGAAGGGACAGGGATGGAGGGTGGGCGGGTGGGGTAGAGGTAAACTGGAGGGGGTAGCACCGGGAGATGGTGTTGAGTAGCCATCGGTCTGAGGTCAGCCGCGACCACTCTGGGAGAAAAGCACACAACTGGTTGGAGAAGGGAAGCTTTATTGCGGGTGGATCCCTGGTATGAACTGGTAAGTAGCCCCCAGGCATCCCACTTTCCCACCTGTTTACCCTTGAAGGGCCCAGGTTGGGGCGCAGACTGGGATTGCCTCCGTGGGCGTTTCTTATAGTCCCTTGACTTTTTATAAGGGGGCTCATATTTAGAGTGGGTGGCCTGGGGTGGGAGCCTGCTCTGGCTTAAACTTGGTCCTGGCCGGGCCCGGGTCATAGAGGCCAAGGGTCTTAAGGGTTGTGCGTGAATCTTTCAGGCCGTGCAATTTCACATCCATCTATTCCACAAATAGGGCCTTGCCATCAAAAGGAAGGTCCTGTAAGGAGTTCTGTGCCTCGCTGGACAGCCCAGACAGCAGAAGCCACGACGTCCTCCTCATGGACACCGCGGAGGCATAGACCTTGCAGCCATATCTGTGGCATCTGAAGCTGCCTGAAGGGCCACGCTAGCAGCAGCCATACCCTCCTCCAGCAGAGCCTTGAACCCCTTTTTTGTTACACTCTTAGAGGGAATCCTCAAATTTGGGCAGAGAGCCCCACAAATTGAACTCCTATCTCCCCAGTAGGGCTTAGTGGTTCACCACCCTCAGTTGGAAACTCAAGGACAAATAAACCTTCCGCCCAAGTAGATCCAGTCTCCTTGAGTCTTTATTCTTAGGAGATGGGGCTGGTTTTTCCACAATAGGTTCAGTGGTACTGGGCTCCTTGGCCGGCACCATGGTACCAATGGGCCCCGATGTGGCCCACGATGCAGCCGCTGGTGGTGGCTTGCTTGGTGGCCGGTGTCTCAGAGAGACCATTGGCCTTCCTTTCTCAACCTCCCAGGAAGGAGTCGGTGGAGCGTTCATCCCTAGTTCCGCACCCAGAGGGGGACCAAGTGGTGGGACCTGCGGCACCGGTGGGTATGCAGAGTACTGTGCCCCCATCCTCCCCGGATGAGCCGATCAAGGCTCCTCCTCCACCTGTCCCACAGGAACTGTTGAAAAGGGTGGCATCAAGCCTCAACCTTCAAGCCGAGGAGGTGGAGGAACCCTTGGACTCCCTTTTCAATGTCCTCTCTGCTTCGGCACTGGGCAGGGTGGCTCTCCCGCTCCATAAAGGGATGCCGAAGATTTCAAATGCCTTGTGGCAAACTCCGGCTTCCTTGCCACCCATCTCTAAGAGGGTGGAATGGAATTACTTCATGCCCGCTAAGGGGCATGAATACCTGTACACCCATCCTGCTCCCAACTCCTTAGTGGTCAAGTTGGTCAACCACAGGGAGAGGCAGCACTTCTAGCACTGGTGCACGTGGTGGGCACACACACCTATTGTGGAATGTAGTTGAGCAATCACTCAAAAAAGGAAAAGTGACTTGCCCAAGGCCACTCATTAAATCAGTGGCAGAGCTGGGATTAGAACCCAGAGCTCTCAACTTCTAGTCTAATGCCTTAACACTTGAACCTCTCTCTGAAGAAATCGGGGTGTTACCTGAAACTGGGCCAGCTAGTAAGCTTAGGGAGGACTAATGACCCACCAGAGTTTGGCAGAAAGCAGCACATTTATTATTCTGATAGCTAAGCTCAAAAGTGGGGAGCGGGGGAGTCACACTCACATTTGCATACTCACGCTCCCAGGACAGGCACAGCACGGGAGATGTCAGGATCCTTCAAGGTAAGTGTCCCACAGCGCAGCAATGGAAAGGTAAGTCTTCCCAAGGCACGATGGAATGCAACGCAGCGGACCACTGGTCAGACGGTCCGGGTGAAGGGCCTTCACAGAAGGTACAAGCTTGTGAGTGCACTCCTGACCACATGACCCCTTCCCCTTTTAAGGACCTGCTCTACAAAGGCAGGGAGGGGACTTAAGCATCCTGACTGAAAATAGACCCACACGTTCAAAGCCCAGCTTGATCAGCTCAACCCTTCATCTTCCAGAGCCTCATACACTGAATTTCATGTTTTGTTCGTTCACCATGTGATCTTCTGGCCAAACCTTTCAAAAAACTCAAGCTCTTAGAGGGCCTCAAAGATCACACAGGGCAAAAAGATCTGAGTGAAACAGGTAATGTTACAGCTGTGGTTTGCCTAAAGGTTTCCCTTACAGTGCAGAAATCCACCCCACAGGTGGCTGTATCTCAGCATGGAAAAGGTTCCCTTGTGTGCACTTTTGAAAAGTTAGAAGCATTTCAAAGCAGCCTGTTACTTGATTATTTCCTGCTCCACGAACATTAAGCACCCAGATTGTAAAATCACATCATGGATGATGAGTCAACAACTTCTGACAGAGGAAGTTTGGTGGCAGCCACTGCCCTCTTTGTTTGGTGCCCGAACGTCGAACGTCGCCATATTTCTGTGCTCTTCCAGTTCAGCCTCTATCACATGTATGGCTAAAAGCAGGAATTTCAAAACCAGATCAATCTCAACTGGTACTTTCTAATTCCCAGTCACTGCCCTCCACACAGAAAGCAGCCGGGGGGGGGGGGGGGGGGGAGGGAAATGTCTGTCTGTAGCCCTCGTTAGTGTGGTCTCTGAGCACCTCACAATTTTCAGTGTAGTTCTCCTGATCACTGTTCCCTCTAAGCTGTGGGCGCGCACACACAGATCCGAAACCCCATGCACACGGCAAAACACTGTGTGCACAAAAATGTGCACAGAAGCACAACAATTTGCACAGAATAAAATGCCTGTCAAAAATTAGAGGGAACGTTGCTCCTGACCCTTCCTCCAGGATAGGACTGGGGCAAACCCAGGGCCAGTTTAGATGCCAGGAAGGGGCTGAGAGGGTTGAAGGAAGAGGAAGATCTAAAGTGTGGGAAGCTGGGAGAGCCTGTGATAAGAGAGCCCCTGTCCCTCTAGGCTGGCCTGGCCCAGCCTGCTCTTGTTTACATTCATGCTTATCTACAAGGAAAGATTAAAGAAAATGCTGAATCTAACATCCACAAAAGAAAAACTGCTCTCTGAAGTCACAGGCTGGATCCTTCTGCCCAGCTCTTTAGAACAACAAACATCTCTGTCTAAACTAGCATCTGCCCA
This sequence comes from Lepidochelys kempii, assembly GCF_965140285.1. Lineage (NCBI taxonomy): Eukaryota > Metazoa > Chordata > Testudines > Cheloniidae > Lepidochelys > Lepidochelys kempii. The sequence goes on along the minus strand of NC_136386.1, from coordinate 48,182,238 downwards.
AGAGCCGCATCCAGACACAGGTGACGTGGGCCTCAAACGCCCCCACATTTCCAGGAGTTTGACTTCCCAGCCCCACTTCCATTACCTAGTTTTTGCACATACTTGTCGTATTTCCCATTCACTTTGCTTGTTCCATGATTGCTGACACTTGGGATTTTATCGTGAGTCTCAAGATACTTGGTGATTTTCTTAAAGCCCCAGCTCCCAGAGTCAAACGATTAACAGAGCATCTCGGCTCACACTTAAAAGAGAAGTATGTTTCTAGCCCTCGTGGTTGTGGAGAAAACCTTGATAACATGGCCACTAAAGGGTGAAAGACCAGCACTGGTTATTTTTAAAAATCTTGGGTTTTAAGCTAATCTCATTATTTTGGGGGCCTAATTCATGCTTTTTGAACACTGGGGATTGGTCAGCCTCACTTTTTCTAAAGCATCAGATAGAGAGGGGACTAAGCTGAAAGTTCAGGTGAGAACGGCATAGCCTTCAGAAGAGTTCAGAGCCAGATCCAAACTTCACTGCTTTTCTTATCATGGGTGGAAGCAAACCACAGCATCTAACATCTCGAGCATTCAGGTAAGTCTGGCTCCTGATTTGACTAGCTTAGACCTATCTCTAACATCAAACCAATCTAGCAGAAGCAGCCTTCTCTCCTTTTCTGGAGGCATATTTATATAAGCCCATGGCTTCCGGGCAGGATGATCTGGGGTTCAGCGAAAGATAGATGGCCAGAGAGGCCACTTTTGCAGCTACACGATGCCCTGGGACAACCCTTCCAGGACTATTTGTTGTAACTGTCCACATGGTCATTAACGAGACAAGGTGTATGAGCATAAGATTGTTTAGCGTAAGTAGTTAGCACATACTCTAAGGGACTGAAGCGAAGACTCACCAGTATGGCACCTCCTGCTGGTAGTCTTGGGAATTGGCTCAACTCCAGCCCAGAGCGCCCTCTGTTGGCTGGTGTCTCACCTGCCACAGGCCCCGCATCCCTTTACCTCGGGGTTCTGCCCCCAGCAGTACCCCCACACTCTGGGGGTCCCCTCCCACCTCTTAACCCACCTTGCCTTAGTGGCTACTGACAGTCATCATCTAGCCCCCGCTCACTGGGGCAGACTGAAGTTTGTAATGGCCACTGATCATTGGCAAGGGGTTAGGACCTGCTGCCTTTGCCTATCCCCAGGCTGTATCTCTGCAGCCCCAGTACCTCTGTAGGCCTGGGGTTTTACCAGGCTGGAGCTCCCCAGAACTATTCCCCAGCACTGCTCCAGTTCAGGTACCTTGCTGCCAGGCAGCTAGCCCTTCCCACTCCAGGACTAGAGTGAGACTCCTCCAGTTTCTCGCCCTCAGCCCTCTTATAAGGGCCAGCTGGGCCCTGATTGAGCTGGCCACAGCTGTGGCTGCTTCCCCAATCAGCCTAGCTTGGCTGCTTTTAACCCCCTTCTCCAAGAGTGAGGCAACCGCCCCACTACAGGGACCATTCAAGATGAAGTGGTCTGTTCAAGATGAAGTGGTCTGTTAACACCTCGGCAGCCATAGGACTAAAAGAGGGGAGTTAGTAGGTTACAGATTGTTGTAACAAACCATACATCCAGGCTCTGTTCAGTCCACGATTTTTAGTGTCTAACAGAGTAATGAATTTAAGTTCTGCTAGACATTAAAAATCTGTTCCACTTTACATTTTGCTGTGAGGCTGGGAGTACCTTTCCCAGACGTGAAGCAGAGCTCTGTGTAACTCAAAAGCTTGTCTCTCTCATCAACAGAAGTGGGTTCAACAAAAGATATTACCTCATCCACCTTGTCTCTCTCTCATACCCTGGGATGAACACAGCTACAATTACGCTGCATTCACATACATGGTCATTAACAGGATTGAGTTGGCAGGATTCAGGCTCATTGGAGGCCAACACTGGGGGAGCCAGCACATCTCATAGCATGACCCAAACAACTGGGGAAGTTACTCATGACCTTAGCTGCAGGGTTTTCAGCATGGGTGGGGGGGAACAGATGGGGATGAGGGGGCAGGAAGATCAATATCAAACGTGACTTAAGACAAGCTGCATGGGGACTGATCCTTGGCATTCTGACCAGAACACAACTTTGGTTGACCAGGGCTGACACAAAGAGCATGACTTGGGCTGCTTTCTGGATGGAACTGATTGTTCATTTCATTTCTCACTACAATGCAGAGAAAATCCCAGAGCGGGAGGCAAGTCCCTGGGTAGCCACCAAGACACCGCATTATGCTCTCAACCATGAAACAATGAGCCTCTGAAAATTGAAGTATTTGTCCTAACCACATCCGTTTCCCTGCCCCTCCCCCAGTCTACACTGCAAGGTCTGTGCAAGGATGTTATAGAACTGAGCACCTAGATAAGGAAGGCACAGACGATGTCACTTCCTGGGCAATTCCCTCCCTGCATGTATGGCCCTGACTGGCATCTGAGCATCAACAGAGACCTTGTAAACTCATTACTGGCAGAGATGGGGTTTATAAAATCCTCCCCAGTAGGATGATGCAGGAAATAAGTGAGGAAGTGGTTTTGTCATCTCTAGGGTGGCTGCTGCAGAGTGTTGCAGAAGGGAGATGAATGAGAACAAGATGGTTAGTGGCTCAACCCATTTACTGGAGAACAAATTGTAGGGGGGGAGGTGGGAGTCCCAGCAGAAGAGGTTCTGAGCCCAGTGCGGCTACTGCTGGCCTCTGAGCCCTGGGAGCAGAAAACGTATTTTCCTTAAGGCCCATGGTGCATTCCCAGCAGCAGGTAGTGAGAGCAGCAGTCAATGGTTGGTTCCAAACTTGCCAGCTGCCATGGTGGTGCTGCTGCTACAGAGTGGCGAGATCAGTGCTCACTGCCATGCTGCATGACTGCAGGTGGCACCTGCTCCGAGCAGGATGCCCGGTGACACAAGCTGCTTCTGAGTCACGGGTGACAGCACGGAAAAAGCTGCTTAGCATAAACGGGTCACCGAGGTCAGGAGCAGCCTGTTCTCAAGCAAGGAAGGGTTCAGAAACTAGGAGACAGAATGGGGTATGAGAGAACCAAGGCTCCCAATCTCAGCAAGCAATTTTCCTAGCTGCCTAAAGGGAGGCATCAGTTGTGTCGACCAGTGGCTGCTGCATCCCGCTGAGCTGAGCACGATCCCATGGTAGTGTATCTGGGCCTACTGTCCTTGGCTGCAAGGCTCGGATCTGGAGCAGCCCATGCACTACTGCAGAATGCAGTTACACAGGAGGCAGGCAGCAGTGGTGCACTGAGCCCAGGTTAGATGAACAAGATGAACAAGGGGTTGTCTGTCTCCAGTTCTAACTGGCGACCCTTTGCTCTTGGATTGCTGGAATGCCTGGGAGAAATAGTCCCTCTTTGGAAGGCTCCGGCTCTGCATTATGGCTGCACTTTCAGGTCCTCTTTTGTTTTCTTCAGGGCATCAGCCATCAGGTTGCACGCTTTCTTGTGCTTCTGCCAGTGCTGCACCTGGCACTCCCTGCAAAGAGAGAGGGGACAGAGGGGCAATGGTAGAAAGGAACACATTGGGAACTGGGTCAGGGGGTTGGTATGCGCTATGAAGGCCTTCAGCTCTACATGTCTGCTTTAAATAAGGGCCAGCCAGGGACAAAACCTGTTACCATCTACCTGTGGTTCAGTGGTCTGTGTGAAACAGAGTAGGGGTACCTGTTGTAGTGGTCAATTGCCCATAGCCATTGTCACTGACTGGTCCCCTCTGCTAGTCTCAGCAATGAGGCTAAGGAGTCCCAAAGAGGCCAAGGACACTGAATTCCTACCCAGGGTGGTTCCCTCTAGGTATAAGGTGAAGCACATTCACTGAGGAGAATCTCACGCAGCTGCTTTTGTTGTGGATAAACAGGGGACTCTGGGGTCTCAGCCCAGCACCTTCCAGCATCAGCACAAAATTCACTTGGATCTTCATAAAAGGGAACATGGAAAGGCTGCTTCTGCTCCGATTTGTGACATAACTGACCCCAGTGGAGATTCACTGTGGTGCAAAGACAGCTGACTTCACAGTTCCAGTGATGTTGATCAGAGGGTTAGGGGCTGTGAATTCATGCACTGATTGGAAACTCCATGGCAGTCATGAAGCCCAGGTGCATGGGGTATAACACCCCCCACTTCCATCATGACAGGTGCAGAGACCAGCCAGGGCTGCTAAACCCAGCATCATTCAGGTAACAGTAAGCACCAGCATTGGCATGGCCAGGTCTCACAGCAGGACTCTAGTACCAGCTGCGTGCCCAAGGGAGAGGTGAGATCCCAGCTAAGCCCTGAGGGCAGCAGGGAGCTCTGACAGACCAGACAATGCTAAGCATCATTACCGTTTGCAGTACCACTCGTTCTGGCAGCGAGAGCAGCGCTTTGTTGCCTCCGAGCCGCACAGCCCGCACTTGGGTTTCTCTGGGACGAGAGCCTCAAGCACATCCAGGTTGTATGTCCGCGCCCATCTGGTTGGGGATAGAAAGCAGGCATCAGCACCTAGAGCAGGAGACTCATGATGTGAAAGGTGGTGCCTGTCCTGCACAGGATGGAGCCTTTAGGTCTGACCCCGCTATCCCTCCCATCCCACTCTCCAAAGGGACCTCCTGCCACAAGCTAGGATTACTGCGTCGCTCAGTATCTCAGTCCTCCCCAGGGCAGTGAAACTTACGCTGGATATTTTCTCTTGTCAAGAAGCCCCTGCTCATTGGGACGATGGCTGTGCTGGGCCTCCTGTAACTAGCAGCCTCATAGCACAAGAGGAAAATAGGGACTGGCCTTGCAAACGGGCTCTCCTGCAAGAGGGTGCTCAGGGTTGCTCACCATACAGCAGCTGGGATCTTACCGGCACGCCAGGTGTTTCAACTCATCCTCTGAGGGGCTGAACATGTGCTTCACCTGGTGCTTGGCGATCGCCTGCCACTTCCCAGAGTTCTCTCTGACAATGCGGTCCCTGATGACAGGAACCTGTCGGGACAGCAAAAAGGGTGAGAGGAGAGTCCTGTCCCAGCATTATAAGCTTGCCAATATGGGGGCGATTCTGGGGCAGGACATACAGGGGCAGAAACAATGCCTGGGGTCAGTGTAGCTCAGGCAGGCGATAAGCACGGACTTGTATGAGAGCAGGAAGCAGGGATGAAGGCTGTATGTGGGATGAAGGAAGAGGTGACCAATGTGTGTGTGTACATGTGTGTGTAGGGAGCTAAAAGAAGATGTGACAGAGCTGTTTGTACACACACATCTGCACTCAGGACAATGGGCAGCGGGTATCATAGGCTGGGGGAAGCTGTGCCTCCCCAAACAGCCTGGCGTGGCTCTGCCCACGCTCCACCCCCAGACCTCCTCCTGCCTGCTTCTAGTTCCCCTTCCTGCTCTTCTGCAGCCGAGTCTGGGATAGGCAAACTGGGTCTGGTGCTCGCAAGGCCCACGGCTGGGGGTGCTGGGGCTGGGGCCACGCGGTGCCGACCGCCCAGAGCTGGGGTTAGGGGTGCTGGGATCACGCCGCCTGCCTGCCCAGCGCTCTGGGGCTGGGGGGCACTGGGGCCAAGCCACTCGCCTGGGGCTGGGGGGGCGCATTCTGGTTGTGCCACCCACCCGGCATTCCGGGGCGGTGGTGCTCCAGCCACGCTGCTCGCCCGGTGTTCTGGGGCTGGGGGTGCTGAGGCCAAGCCACTTGCCCCAGGCTGGGGGTGCTCCAGCCTTGCTGCCTGCCCAGCACTCCAGGGCTGGGGCTGCTGGGGCTGCGCAGGGGGCCTGGCAGCCACGGGGGCAGGGGATGCTCTGGGCTCCAGCAGGGAAGAGGGGGGCAGAAGGGGAGGGGGAGGTGCAGGGCCTCAGGCAGAGGGGGAGAGGCTTGGGGCTAGCCTCCGGCTAGCCTCCCCCAACAGCTTGTTCACCCACCGCCCATGCGCAGGGGGGAAGGAAGATGACAGATCTCTGTATATACACACAAGTGTGTGTAGGAGCTGAAGGAAGATGTAACATATCTGTGTGTATACAGGTTGAAGGGAGCTGTACACATATAGATCTGCCAGTTGTGCATGTAGGGGGTGGAGGAAGATGTGGCAGATCTGGAGAAGCAACAGCAGTCTGCTATGAGATGAACCCCTTCTCAGAGTTTATTGAGAAGAGGCCATAGCACGTGCCTCCTAGCTGCATGCCACTGAAGGGAAAGCTCAGTTGTGAACAGCATTTATTCTGGGGAGTGCTTTGATCCCCTCGACCTGCTGCATCTTCCCAGTGCATTTGCCTCCTTAAATTCTCCTAATTTCCTCCCTTCCACCCACACACTCCTTGAATTCCCATGTCAGCCCCAGCCTCCCTTCTCTCCAGGAGGATGGAGGTGATAAGACTTCTTTCAGATTCCTGCACTGACAGAGGCGATAAGGGCTAAGTGAAACAAAGCTATGCCTCCCTCTAATCCTTGGGAGTGAGAGCAGCAGCAGGGCTTGAACTCTAGTAACATGAAGCACTCTCACCAAGCTTGGGGGGGGGGGGGGGGGATGGGGGACAGGGACAGGCCCAGATTGGACCTGAACCCAGCACTCCAGAATCTCTTGGCTGATTTGATCTTTCTCCCTGAACTGAGAACTTTTTCCACTCATCATTTCTCTGAACAGAAACACCCTCAAGAGCCTTTCAGTGCAAAAGAGCAAATGCCAGCCAAGAACAGAGCATGGAGCTCAGACTCCAGAAGAAAAGCTGCTGTCTCAAAGGAAAAGGAGTACTTGTGGCACCTTAAAGACTAACCAATTTATCTGAGCATAAGCTTTCGTGAGCTACAGCTCACTTCATTGGATGCATTCAGTGGAAAATACAGTGAGGAGATTTATATACACACAGAACATGAAAAAAATGGGTGTTATCATACACACTGTAAGGAGAGTAATCACTTAAGATGAGCTATTACCAGCAGGAGAGTGGGGGGGAGGGGACGGGGAAGAAAACCTTTTGTAGTGATAATCAAGGTGGGCCATTTCCAGCAGTTAACAAGAACGTCTGAGGAAAAGTGGGGGTGGGGGGGAGAATAAACAAGGAGAAATAGTTTTACTTTGTGTAAGACTCAATTTGCAAATTGGATACAATTAACTTAGGCTTGAATAGAGACTGGGAATGGTTGAGTCATTACACAAAGTAAAACTATTTCCTTTTCTTTTTGCGAATACAGACTAACAGGGCTGCTACTCTGAAACCTGTTTCAAAGGAGCTGTCATCCCTGCAGAATAAAACAGCCAAGCAGAGATGGTGAGAGAAGGACTGCTCTCTGAGAAGCAACCAGTGGAAAAAGCCTTTTTCATCATCGCTTGGCACAGTGACAGTGGGTGAGTTCATTGGACAGGATGCGTGATCAGCATGTGTGACTGCAGCTGGCTTCGCCCAACCCACTCAAGATGCTGAATTCCAATTACATGCATGAGGCTAGTGATGCAAGCTGAAAAGGAGATTGACGAGATTAGAACGGCAGCACATTGAAAGGCCACACAAAACCCTCCAGAGCGATAGCTGCCAGCCTCTGCATTGCTAACTCACTCTGGGCTTGCCAGATGTGGGAGCGGAGAGTGACATCCTACCTACCTCCACTCCATCCTTTCCAAAATCATCATCATCCCTTGGCCCTTGGTTTATTGCACACCTTCCTCCTCTACAGCCTCCCAGCTCTCTGGACTCCAGCCAGTGCAGAATGATACTGGCACACATAAAGAGGTGTGGCTACAGCATCCGTCCTCAATCTAATCAAGGTCCAGGTCAAAACTGCCCTCTGTTATTAAACCCCTTGAGCCAACTTTAAGTGCAATGTCTCTCTCCCTTTTCCCCGTCCCATTCCTCCACTCAGCACTCCTCTGACCCTCCACAAAGTTGCCACTCTGGGTATAAGAGCCTTCTCGTCTGGAGCGCCTGCCATCTGGAAGAGTCTCCACTTTCCCATCTCTTTGCAAATCCCGTCTGAATGCACCTGTCTTCTCCCCATTACATGCCTCTCGGTTTCCTTCTCTCCCTGCTAGCTTTTATGGAACACTTAAATACATTTGAGGATATGCTTCTGTGAAGCAAATTACACAGGCGCATGCTACAAAACCAAGGACCCCATCCCTCACCCCTTACTCAACTCCCAAACTTCCCAGAATTCAAGGAGATTTTAATATTAACACCAAGGCACTTGCAATCAAGTTGCTTGAGTGGCACAACTTTTCTGGCCTTCTCTCTTGGAGTAGAGGGCCAACTGTCCCAGGGCAGGGTGCATAATAAGGAACTCTTCCATGGCTCCTACCATACATGGAAAGGAAATTAAGGGTTCTGGTAAACAAAGAATTAATTGTCACTGTGAGGCAGCTGGTGTCTCCCCCTCCACTCAGACACCTTGCTAAAGAGTCAGTGTAATCATGAGGTTTATAACCCAGTGTCATGTCATTAATTGTTGGCTGCTGCCTTGCTCCCCACTCAGCCCGGCTGCAGCATGAATCAAAGGCTGTCCCACAAAGACGCTACTGGAGCGGAGTGAGCAGGAGTCTGTGTAAGACTCCCATCCAGGTACTGTGAGAAGAACAGGCAGGCACAGTTTGACCCATGGTACCGATATGGCTTCCATTACCATGGTAGCTGTGCACCTCACAATCTACTGTGTGTGTATCCAGACCTCATACACCCCTTTTGCGGGGCAGGGCTATTATCTCCACTGTCCAGATGGGGAACTGAGGCACAGAGAGTCTGAGTGACTCACCCAAGGAGTCTGTGGCAAAGCAAGGATTGAACTCAGTTTTCCCAAGTCCTAGGGTAATGCTGTAACCACTGAGCCATCCTTCCTCTCCATAATATAGAATTCCATCTCAGGGCTCCGGTGATTTTGGCTTTGCTCTCATATCACCATCGCCTGATGCAAGGACAAACTCCCTGCTTCTCAGCTGCCTGTCTAGCCTGTGTGGAAGCAAGCCCCTAAGTTGATAGAGCAGAGGACCATTACTAACATGTTGTAGGGCCAGTAAAAGAACAGTGCAAAGTACAGGCTCAGTGCCAGGGCACATGCCCTCTCTCATCACAGCACCATGGTCTCCAAGAGGTGGGAATATACTCTGCCTTTGGAAACGGGAGATGGGATTACAGAACGCTACTGAATACGAAATGCAGCAGCCTTGTGCAGCTGGAATGGAGGAGACAGACTGGCCTTGGGAGACGGATGGTGCTGGAGGTACCTGCTCCAGGATGAGGTCCTTTCTGGGTGGAACAGGCTCTGTCACTACGAGGTGACTCAGAAATCTCTGCATCTCCACCAGATTTGGCAACTGGTCAATGAGGACATCAGTCAGGAATGCACGGAGCTAAATCCAGAGAGGGAGAGAGGAGGGTGAAAGGAGAGAGATCAGAACAAGGCAAAGAAATAATCCACTGGTTAAAAAACAAGCTGCTGGAAAAGTGGCCAGGTGGCCACATGCCAGCTCAACAACGCCCCACTGAGCAGAGCACTAACTGCAAGAGAAAGAGTGTACAGAAGGGTTAACATCATCAAGGGCTAAAATCATCCGGACTCCATTGCTCAACATCAAGAGCAAAGCTGGGTATTAAGCAGTATCAAAAGCCTGCAGTACCTGGAACTGCAGGAAGTGCTGTGGGTGAGGACTGAGGGGCATTTTCCATATTGTGTGGGGAGCTCAGGGCTGGAATAGCAGGGGGGGGCTGTGTGTTGGGATTGAGGTGCATTGTCAGAGTTGTATGGGAGCCCAGGACTGGAAAAGCGGGAGGGGGGCTGGTGGGCTAGGACTGAGCTGCATTGGCAGAGCTATTTATGGGAAGTTTGTATAGCATGTGCCAGCATGGTGCATGGCTCTAGTGCTCTCAGACTCATCCTTCTACAGGCACTAAATCCATAAATGGCATAACTCTAATTAAAGCAATAAAACAAACCTCTCCACCTCAGCAAGCCACTTGTGAAATTCTCACTAAGGTGGTAGATTGGCGGCCCTATATCTCCACAGAAACTGCCGCAGCAGTCTGAGTTTCTCAACACACCCTGTCAATGGGTCTCAAACCTGGCCTGGAGAGACCATTCTAGGGTGAGTCTAGTCCCCATGGCCCTCTCTGTCCTTGGACTCTGCTGATCAACAAGATGCTAATTCATGTCAGTGGGTGGGGTATTTGCCTCTAAACTTGACTGGCATGAACAAAGAAGCCATCTTGGAACTGATGACATGGTATTTCCCAGCTTGTGATACAGGTTTCAACCAGGAAATGCTCACCTGGCACATTTTTAAAGTGAAGACAAGAGGGTATCTATACCTGCGGGAAGGTCCCTGGGCCTAGGCACCATGCTGGGTATATGTATGACTATGCACACTGAAGTCTTGTACCTTTAGGAGCTGGCTCTTGTTGAAACCATCCAAGTTGTATTTCCGCTGGCATTCTGGGCTCAGGAGGAGGTTATAGAGGGAGAGCCACACCTGTCCATCCAGCTTGGTCATCCTCACGTGGTCTTCAGGAGGCACAACATACCATGCTCCATTCTCAAACTTCTTTAGCTTGCCTGAGACACACAGCCAGTAAGACAGAGGGTGAGACTGAGACACCAGACAAAAGAGGGCCCTATGGTTAGAGTGCCAGCAGGGACTCAGACCTTGGTTCAATTCTCTGCTCCAGCACAGACTGCCTGTGTGACCCTGGGCAAGTCAATTAGTCTCTCTGCACCTCAGTTTCCCTCTGTAAAGTGGGGCCAATAGCACTTCCCTACCTCACAGAGGTGTGTGAGAATAAACATATTAAAAGATTCTAAGATGCTCAGAGACAGATGATGGGGTCTAGATAAGGATCTAAGAGAGATGAACAGAGCCCATGGTTTTATCATCTGTGCATTCACTCAGGAATAGCAGTGCAGACAATGCTCAGGGCCAGGGTCGTTGCGGGAAGAGAAGAAACAGAAGAACTGATCGTGGGTCTGTGGCAAGAGCAAAAAAAGATGATGTGTAGCTTCTGGGAGCAGCTTGGACTCCTGGAGGAGATCGTGGCTGTGCTTCCCACACTTACCTGGCTTTCCTTGCCATTCCAGGGATGTGTTGTGTAGCTAGTGGTCCTGCCTACATAGGCCTTGCGACTAAATTAACCACCATGCTTATACTTGGCTGTGGCTGAATCCCTGCAATGCAAGTGTGGACTAGCCAGCCTGGTTCTGAACCAGGTTAGTTCTGCCCACACTGAGCTGATCCACTGTATCAGAACCCACTTTAAGGTGGCCTGGAAGCATGCTCGTTAAACAGTTTGGAACTCCATTTTGGATGGGCCCTCAGTGCACACAGCAGGGGTGGGAAGAGGACAGTTGCCAGGGAGAAGTGGGCTGATAACCAGGTCTTTCTAAGTAGATCCTGTTGCTGCTCACAGGAGCATGGGATTCTCTGCAGGGCAGGATGGGGTGGGTGAAGGGGGCTGGCAGATACATTAGGGTTGTATTGTGCTCTTTTACTGCACTGGGGACATCAGCTTGGGAACTCTCAGATTTGGATGAGAGACAGCCACAAGCAGGGACCATTTTTGGAAGTGCAGCTCCTCAATCCCAGCTGAGCGGCGTCTGCTCAAGAGCTGAGCCAATGGGCACATACAGTCCCATGCAGGAAGTGATCCCATGTACATGGATGGGAGGGGAGGAAGATGGGAAGGCCAGATGGAAACCCATGTGAAAGATGGAGAGTGAGAACTGAATCTAGAAAGGAGCTTTCAGATATTTCTCACTATATGGGAGCCACCTACCAGATGAAGCTCCAGGTAAAAAGTGCTACCGCCCCATGGATGCACTAAGGTATGAGCGCATGATTCATACCTGCTTCGCAGCGGCTCCATGGACAATGCTCCAGGAGCTCTACCAGGAGGCAGGGCAAGTTGTGAGTGTTCAGCATCCGTGTCAGGGCACTCAATGGCAAACTGTAGAGAAACAAGAGAGGAACTAGTGAAAACACCTATTGTGAGCAGTACAAGATCAATTACAAATGGTCCCAAGGCTCTGGGAGAAGCAAAATGACAAAATAAAATAAATTACAGTCAGACCTGAGGCAAAATCCACACAAGCAGCCATTGAGAATAGCCTGATCCCACACCAGGATCCACACAACCAGTCACCAAGCATAACAGGATCTATACACCAGGGCACTAGTACCAGGGTCCACACAGCCAGTCACCAGGTGAAGCCAGATCCAGCCCCTTGTGCTAGGTTTGATACTTTCAGCTGCTAGGATTGACCTGCAAACCAAATGCCCAGCAAGATTCACTCTGAGGGCCAATCTGCACACTGAGTTCTCAGTGCCAGCTACCGAGAACACGAGGAAGCACACACCAGAGCTGTAGTGCCACGATCTGCACATCCAGCTACTACACACAGCGGGATCCAGACACCAGGGCACTAGCACCAGAACTGATGCTCCCAGTCCCTGAGCACAGGCGGACTGACACCCGCAGACCAGTGCAATGACTTAAACAACCCCACCCCAGTTCCGAGGCTCATCTCTAGATTCTCCTGTGAGCCAGCTGCTTACCTGTCTACCTGATCAGTGATGAAACGGAGCACAGAAAGAGCCCTCAGGGAGATCTCAAACTCCATCATCTCTGCCTGCTTCTGTAATTCCTACGGGGGTGAAAACACAGACTCGTACAAGCACACCAAATATACGGCTAGATTTTTTTCTGCAGAGTAACAAAGGAGGCAGCATATGAGCTGGCTCTCAGTAGCCAAGGACTCATTAGGAAGCCCAAGCCACATAAAGCTGATTCCTTCCCCAAGATCAATGTAAACTGCAGTCACACAAACGCCTTTCAGTGACGGAGAGCTGAATGGTGTAAGCACTCCTGAAGATAGCAGCTAGTCCATGACATGAATGCACCAGGCTCCCCATATGAAGTACACCATAGGCTGCTGCTGGCTGTGTCACATATAGCCAGGTCGCAGTAGGGCAGATCATTTACCCAGTCCTGATGCTGAGCGCTCAAGGCCGGCCCAAGGAAGGAATAACTGCCCTGATCCACCATTTGAGAGATCCTAACATTAGCATGGCCCCACCTCCAGATACCCACCCCCGAATCCCTTCTGTAAACTCCAGCGTCATGATCCCACGTCTGGAGCCACCCCAGGTTGAGTGGATGGATATAAACTGGCCATCAAGAAGTTTAGGCTTGAAATTAGGCAAAGGCTTCTAACCACCAGAGGAGTAAACTTCTGGAACAGCATCCCATGAGGAGCAGTGGGGACAAAAACCCTAACTGGCTTCAAGACTGAGCTTGATAAGTTAATGGAGGGGATGGTACAATGAGGCTGCCTACAATGGCATGTAGCCGATCTGCGACTGCTAGCAGCAAATATCTCCAATGGCGAGTGGTGGGACACTAGATGGAGAGGGCTATGAGTTACTACAGAGAATAATTTCCTGATGTCTGGCTGCTGGATCTTGCCCACATAACTGATCATCATATCTGGGATCAGGAAGGAATTTCCCCCCAGGTCAAATTGGCAGCGACCCGCGGGGGGTTTTGCCTTCCTCTGCAGCATGGGTCACTTGCAGGTTTAAACTAGTGTAAATGGTAGATTCTCTGCAACTTGAAGTCTTTAAACCATGATTTGGGGACTTCAATAGTTCAGGCAGAGGTTAGAGGTCTTATAGAGGAGTGAGGAGGGGGCAAGGTTCTGTGGCCTGCAACGTGCAGGCGGTCAGACTAGATGATCATGATGGTTCCTTCGGGCATTCAAGTCTATGAATCTATGAGAGTCTGAGTCCATTGCATTAGGGGAATAGGGAGCTGAGTGATCAGGGCAGAGAGCTAGGTAGGATGACAGAGAATGCTGTGCTCTAAAGCAACTGCAATCCTAGCAATGGATATGACTTCATCTACCATCTCTATGCCCATGACTCACAGATCTACCTGTCCATTCAGGACTTGTCTCCTTGTGTCCAAACTAAACTCTCCACTGGTCTCTCTGACATCTCCATGTTGAGCTTAAGCTGATGGCTGGACACCAACATGACCAAAACAGAGCTCCTAATCTTTCTCACCCCATAAGCCTCCCTCCTTTCTCAGTTACTGTGGACACTGCCACCATCCTCCCTCAGGCCCAAATGCCAGTTGTCATCTTTGACCCAGCTCTCTCTCTAGGTCCTCACATCCAGGCTATGTCTAAACCTTGCTGATTCTTCCTTCCTAACACCTCTAAGATACAACTTTCCCTATCCACCCACACAACCAAAACTTTTGCCCAGACTCTCATCACCTTGCGTCTCGACTATGGCAACATCCTCTTCTGGCCTTGACAAATGCAACCTTGCCCTGCTATGCACAAGCATTCTGTCTGAAAAGATCATTTCTCTAGACCTCACTTTGACCACATCTCCTCTCTTTGAGTTCCTCCACTGGCTCCCCTTTCTCCACTGCAAACGGGAGATCAGACTAGATGATCACAATGGTCCATTCTGGTCTTAGAATCCTCGCAGGATAAGTGGTTTTCAATACTGCAATAGCTAAGACTGTCATTCTCCCTTGGGCCAACTCCAAGGATTAAGAAAAATACCCAGTGGGGAAACACTTCCCTACTGTTCTCAGGAGTCCCATGACTTCCTCTCCAGCTTTGAAAGATGAGCATAAGTTCCAGCAGGAGGCCAAAGGGTGAATGCAATTCTGGAGACTACTGCTGAGGTTGCTGTGTCTCACTTTAAATCCATTTTACTAGAAGATTCTGATGTCCTGTTTACAGAAAAGAATTTTAAGAACTGAGGGGAAAAAAAAAAATCCCAGATGCACAATACTGTCTCACACCAAAATGAACTGAAATAGCAACAAGCGATGAAGCAACAACGACACACCCAGACCTGGGAATGCTTCAGGAGGTTGGGTATGACCTTTTTCTCCTTAGGTCATTGGTTCAAAACTGGCCTAAGACTACAGAGACTGAGTTGTTACCATCTCGTGCGGGCTGGGTGGCCTGTGTGAAATGAGTCTTAGGCCAGTTCCAAGGGGAAACCTATAGAGATCTCAAAAAAATACCATTGCAATTAACCCTGACTGGTTCCCACACTCCTAGTCTTAGCAGAGAAGTCAAAAACACAATGGTTCATAGAAACTGAACTGCTCTCTTGCTCCTAGAGAGAATCTCATAAAGTCATGGTTGAAGCACACTTGTAGGACAGGGTGGGAAAACTAACACCGTCTCTGCTCATGATGAGCCACCTGTGAGAACAAATCACCAATCAAGAGACCTCCACCAACACCAAATTCATGTAGAGGAATGCCCAAGTAGAGTGGATTTATTCATCAGGTTCTGGATACAAGGGCCTTCATGACTATTACTATGGTCTTTCCCAGTCATGGAAATTTAACTTCCCTCCAAGTACAAGGTCAGACAGACCTGCTGGAAGTTGGAAACTTGCACTTTTAACCCACCTGCATTGATGATGCATTGGTCACATCCTCAGGCAGAAACTTTTCGTGGATTGGAAACTCCCCGTTGGTGCTCTGAGCTGCTAGCAGGGTCAGTTTCCGGTAGCTATAATCAATCAAGTCCAGAATGGTGTCCTCAGCGGATTCGCAGATCTCCTACATAACAAGAGGGCAGCAGAGAGCTGTTTGAGAGGAGAAGGTATTCCCTTCAGAAAGATCATTTTTCAGATGGCCTTCTGATTAGAAAACACCTCTCCAACTGCACCAATACCTGCAAACCTCAGTGTCACAGGGGACTGATTGAGATCCACCTTATGGCTTCAGGCTGAACATTATAGACATGGGTTGTTTGAGTTGCCTTAATTTCTGTATTTCCACACTCTCAGTTATCTGAGGTTTTATGCTTTATCTTTAAAGTGGCAGAACTGGGACTAGAACTCAGGGGGGCCTTGTCACAGGGTCTGGTCTATGCTCCAGCTTGTCACTAGTCTCCTGGGAGTGTCAGCTTTAGCATGCCAGGCTCCAAGGATCCACACAATCCCACAGGGGAAGGTCTGTGACCTCCAAGCCTGGGCCTTTGGCACCAGCGTCCCTTGTCTCTCTCTGTGGCTCCCTGCAGTGAATCCAGCCAAGCCAGAGTCCTGTGGGAGGCTGTACTTTAGCCCTTCAGGGTGCAATGCTCTCAGTATTTACAGTGACACAGGCAGCCTTTTAAAAACACGGTAACCATTTATTGGTCACCAGGAACATAGAATATGGAAGTCCTCAGGTTAGCACAGAGAAATGAAGGTTAAAGTATAGTCCATTCTGGTCAGTCCAGAGCCCCAGTCAAATTGTAGTGAATCCCATGCTCATGTTCAGTCTCTCCTCCACAGTCTGACCTCCTTGGTCAGTTTCCAGGTGAGAGTCCTGACTCCTTCCAGAAGCCAGCACTTTATCCCCCCACCTCACACCTTCCAGTCCTTTGTTACGGAGCTGGGGTCTGTGCCCAGATTCCCTGCTGTGAGGTGGGGAAATCCATCTCCCTCTAGGTTGCTGTTTGCTAGGTGTCAATGTCTGGTGCCTGGGCTTTTCACTGTCATCTCAGATTTTCTGTTGATATGGGGTCAGCCTCAGTCAGTCCTTTTTTTAATGACACATTTTTTAATGACCCATTAAACCTGGCTCAGACAGCTAGGTTACACACATCCACCTAGCTCTCTTAACCGGCCCTGACAGCAGACTTAGTCCTTCTCCACTCCCCAGGTAGCCAGACAAAATATAGGGGAAACTGAGGCACACATAAGACTCATAAAAATACTACAGAAAACTCCCACTTCATCACAGGTCTGGAATCTACTCCCATGATCTGTCCACCACACCACTTGTCTCCTTATGTGCAAACTTAACTCTCCACTGGTCTCTCTGACATCTCCATGTTGGTGTCCAGCCACCAGCTTAAGCTCAACATGACCAAAACAGAGCTCCTAATCTTTCTCACCCCATAAGCCTCCCTCCCTCCCACCTTTCTCAGTTACTGTGGACACTGCCACCATCCTCCCTCAGGCCCAAATGCTGGTTGTCATCTTTGACTCAGCTCTCTCTCTAGGTCTTCACATCCAGGCTATGTCTAAATCTTGTTGATTCTTCCTTCCTAACACCTCTAAGATACAACTTTCCCTATCCACCCACACAACCAAAACTTTTGCCCAGACTCTCATCACCTTGCGTCTCGACTACGACAACATCCTCTTCTGGCCTTGACAAATGCAACCTAGCCCTGCTATGCAGAAGCATTCTGACTGAAAAGATCATTTCTCTAGACCTCACTTTGACCATATCTCCTCTCTTTGAGTTCCTCCACTGCAAACAGGAGATCAGACTAGATGATCACAATGGTCCATTCTGGTCTTAGAATCCTCACAGGATAAGTGGTTTTCAATACTGCAATAGCTAAGGCTGTCATTCTCCCTTAGGCCAACTCCAACTGCCTCTCTAATTGCAACTTTTGGGAAAGGTTTGCCATGTTTCATATGCATGACCTGAAATCACATCTGGGATTTCCCCATTCTGGGGCCCTTGATTTAACACAGCAGAACTCATCTCTTACCTTGTGAAAAAACACTGTCTCCAGGAGGTTAATAATAGAAGCTTCATGGTGCAGCTGAGGGAATGTGGGGAGACAAAGCAAAGGTCAGAGGAACATCATCTACAGTGCCCATGGTAATATGCATCCAGCCTGTAACTGAGGTAGCCCCCAACACAGGTGCAGCCAAAAGTCCAGCCAATGAGGCAAATGCAACCCATGGAGTCCTTAGCCAGGCTCATCTTGAATACAGATACGTGTCCTGTAGAAACTACAGGTCCTGACTCCCAGCAAGCAATGCTCCATCATCATCTGAGAGCAGGCTGGAGCACTTCAAACTGGGAGCCAGAGTCTGAACCTTTGTATCACTGCAGTCTGCAAGTTTATCATGCAAATGATACCCTCTGGTTCCTGGCAGATGGCCAGTATGGCCCCTCTACTGGAGTAGTTTTCATGGCTTCACTAGAAGAATACTAGTGCACTAAGATACAGGTGTGTCTTTTGCTTCTGAGATCAGTCCCACCACCAAAAGGGCCAATGCAGAGGTTTCACTGAAATTCTTAAAGCAGCAAAGGGCCACCGCTTTCCAGTCACCCTGCGGGTCTCACAAGACATTTTTTGGTGGCCTCAGAGCGTGGACAATTTTTCGGTGGCCGCTCTGACAATTTTTCCTAAAATATTAATTAACTTTAGGAAAAACAAATAAATATGCATATATACACATGTCCAAATCATTGTAATTTATTTATGTAGGTTTTTATTGCAGAATCAGTAATAAAAATAATGTAGTTGTTTCTATTCTTTAATAGACCTAAACAGAACAAAATCAAATAATGTGCTTTGCACGTTCCTGTTTTTGTTGTTGTTTCTTTTGCATTTTTGGTTTGTTTTTTTTTTTGTTTTTTTTTTAAGACTTGCTAGCTAGCAAGTCTATGTCTGTGAAAAGTGATATTTGTATGTTGGCAGGGGGAGCAGGGGGCCGCAAAGAAGTGTTAATAATCACTGCCCAGGAGGCTGTGGCTGCACAAAAAGCCCCGGTGGCCGCATGCGACCACGATGGCCGCATTTGAGAAACGCTAACCCAAGAGATCCCACCAGATGACAGGAGCTGTTGCTGTGAAGATGCCTGGAATCCTAAGAGCACATTAGCTGCATTACAGGTAGTGCGGGAGAAAGTTCTACACCTTCCTCTAAAACAGTGGTGGGCAACCTGCGGCCCATCAGGGTAATCCACTGGCGGGTCCCCAGACAATTTGTTTACATTTGCACTATCGCCCGCAGCTCCCAGCAGCTGCGGTTAGTCATTCCCGGCCAATGGAAGCTGTGGGAAGTGGTGGCCAGCACGTCCCTGAGGCCTGTGCAGCTTCCCACAGCTCCCATTGTCTGGGAATGGCAAACCACAGCCACTGGGAGCTGCAGGCAGCTGTGCAAATGTAAACAAACTGTCTGGGGGCCCACCAGCGAATTACCCTGACAGGCTGTGAGTGGCCCGCAGGCCACAGGTTGCCCACCACTGCTTTAAAATATCCATCTTTTGCTGCTATCAGAGCCAGAGTACTGGACTAGATATACTATTCGTGTCTATTGCTATGACAATTCCTAGGAGAGTGTCCCCTGATCCAGCATTAGCTAGTAGCCCTAGTTGAAGTGTCCAGGGCAGATAGGACTGTGGAAGTTCTTAGAATCCAAAGAACTTACTGGACTGTCCTTCCTTCACATACATGCTGGTTGCAAACAGTGTGGAGTCCTGTCAATCAACAGCATGAACACCTGTGAGCGGTGCTAACTAAAAGGCAATGAAACTCAAAGTAGAAAAGAGGCTGTCTTTTAGAAGCAAGAAATTTGTAGTGCCATGTTAAATGGCCAGAATACCATACACGTTCAGTGCTTGAAAGAAATGTAAAATATCAGCCCTGAGAACTTTTGGTCATCCAAGATTCTATGGCTGTTTCTAAAGGGACAACAGTTACCCCAGTGTCCTGGCCAAAATCTAGGATAGGTGACTACATTCTGCTGGCTGTCAGAATTTCTATTGTAGTTTCAACTGGATAGGAGATCGTTCCTCATTTCCTGTCCTAAACTTAGGTAGTGTTGCTGTGTGTGCTGTTAAACAGCTGCAATGCTCCACCACGGGGGGAGGGGGCAGCATTTCAAAGGTGGGGGGAGTGATCCTTGTGAAAAGAAGTTCTTTGGGATCCTTGAGAAGGCCCTATGTAAATAAGGATAAGTTATTTTATCATTACACCATTGCCTAAAACCTCTTAGAATCACAGAATATCATGACCTGTGGATAAATGTGGATAAATTGGAGAGAGTCCAGCGAAGGGCAACAAAAATGATTAGGGGACTGGAACACATGAGTTATGAGGAGAGGCTGAGGGAGCTGGGATTGTTTAGCCTGCAGAAGAGAAGAATGAGGGGGGATTTGATAGCTGCTTTCAACTACCTGAAAGGGGGTTCCAAAGAGGATGGCTCTAGACTGTTCTCAATGGTAGCAGATGACAGAACGAGGAGTAATGGTCTCAAGTTGCAGTGGGGGAGGTTTAGATTGGATATTAGGAAAAACTTTTTCACTAAGAGGGTGGTGAAACACTGGAATGCGTTACCTAGGGAGGTGGTAGAATCTCCTTCCTTAGAGGTTTTTAAGGTCAGGCTTGACAAAGCCCTGGCTGGGATGATTTAACTGGGAATTGGTCCTGCTTCGAGCAGGGGGTTGGACTAGATGACCTTCTGGGGTCCCTTCCAACCCTGATATTCTATGATTCTATGACCTCAGGAGTTCATCTAGTCCAACCCCCTGCTCAAAGCAGGACCAATCCCCAATTTTTGACCCAGATCCCTAAATGGCCCCCTCAAGGATTGAGCTCACAACCCTGGGTTTAGCAGGCCAATGCTCAAACCACTGAGCTATCCCTGCCCACCTGTCTTGCCTCTCTAGCCCTCGTGAGCAGTGACTGTCCCACAGAATTTGTGTTTCATAAGAGTTTTGCCTGTGAAGACGACTCACATGCAGCTACCATATTAAAAACCTTAATGGAATATGGACAAGGTGTCTTGTGAAGCATGCCTGTTGAAGCAAACGTACCATGCAGTGCTACTACCCTGCAGGACATTCCAGATCATGGCAATGTACTTGAATACTGTGCAAGTTTGTTCTCCAAGACCTCTCTGAACTCACCACCAAGTAGATGGGAAAGGTGCTTTTTGGCTTGAAGTCCTCCAGCTGGCACAGAACAGGGAACACCTTGTGCTTCCAGATCTCCACAGAGATCAATTCCTCGATGAGAGTAGGGATCTGGACAGAAGAATAGACCGTGGAAAGTGAAACCCTTCAGGCAAGAGAAAATGGACAGAGAAGCCTAGTGCCATATGAGTATTTTAGTCCTAGAGGAGAAGATGCTGGGACAAACGGCAGCTCTCCTTGTTGGCAGTTTTGTTGCACTGTTCATCTAGGTACTTTCATGTGCCTCATCATCTTATTATTTGCTTCATCCCATTGACAGTCATTTCTGAAATCATATTTGTCCCCATCTTTCCATTGGATGAGATGGGACAATATATCTGGTGCAGGTAAAGGAGGGAGGCAGAGTTCTGCTAGTCTATTTCCTAATACACCAGCAACATTTCCAAGTGACCAAACTCACCTCCAAGATAAGCTCCACTGACTTCAGAGTTACATCAGAGATAAGCGTAGCCCATGATCTCATGGACAGAAAGACTCACTTTGTTTAGCAACAGTCCCTCTCTGGTGTAACCAAACTTGCATTCAATGTTCAGTTCTGGGGTCCTTTGTACCCAAAATATAGACAAACTAGAGGGAGTACAGAGGACAGCAACAACTATGATTTGGGGGCTGAGGAGGGTTACTGGGAGGAGAGAATAAGAGCCAAAGATGTAACAAATTTAGGCTAGAAAATAAGGCACACATTTTTAACAATGGGCAGAACAATTTATCTAGGGATGTGGTTGATTCTCTGTCTTTGAAGTCTTTAACTCAAGCTTGGCTGTCTCATTCTCAAAAAATATGAGCTAGCTCAACCATGAGATATGGGTTTGATGCAGGAATCACTGGGTGCAACTCTATCGCCTACGTTATTCATAAGGTCAGACGAGATGATGAGAATGGTCCCTTCTGGCCTTAAAATCTATGAATCTATAATGTGGCTAAACGACTGAGGTCCAGCGTCACAGACAGGGCTGATAACATAGTATTGGAAGGGTACAGATGCCAAGTAGGGAGAGAATTTGATTAGGTTGGTACAACAGAGTGTATCTGAACAAAGGAAAATTTGGGCTCCATATCAGGACACATTCCCTGACAGTAAGGTGAATTAGGCTGTGGATGCATCTCCCCAGAGAAAGAGGCAGGAGCCCACTTGGACTAGGCACTGTAGGGGGCAAGGTTGCCTAGGCTTGGTTGGGGGAGGAGGGTGAATGGGGCCCTGCAGAGCTTTCCCTTTTTGTCTCATCCGCTGGATGCTCTCCCCATGGAGGAGGGTGCTCTTACCCCCGAGCTCCCTGCGGCCTGCAGACTGCTCACCTTAGCATAGTTCACCAGCAGCTCAATCAGGAGCTGTTCCTGACGGGCAGAGGCGCTCAGAATCCCCTGTATGTTCAGCTTCTCAATGGCCTCGTGCTGCCGGAGCCATCTAGGGAGCAGGGGAGTCAGTGTCCACATCCCATGGCACACCTGGTACCCCAGCCCCTCTCCATGCCACCTTCCCCACTCAGAGACTAACCCCCAACCCAGGGGGATGCTTGCCCGGCTCTGAGGGACTCATCACATCCCCAAAAGAGTTCCCTGGAACTGGAGGGCTTCTTCCTGTAATCAAAGGCCCACCCCCTAGATCCGATGGGGGCTCACCTTTGCCTGAGGATCAACCCCTCAAACCCACTGGGGACTCGCATCCGTCCCCAGTCCACACAGCCCCCTTGACTCACTCCCCCTCACACCCCATGCCCCTCCCCTGGGGGGACTCAGCCCATGCCCCTCCTTAGCCCCCAGGGCCTCCACACACACTGCCCCCTCCCCTCAAGTCCCCCTGAATCCCCCCGCCCCCCAACTCAACTGGGGACCCCCCTCCTTACATCCCTCCCTCCCCCCCCGGCACGCCACCCCGCCCATCTCTCCTGGGGGCCCCGCTCCACATCCCGCCCCCTTAACTTCCAGGGGACTCTCCCACACCCCGCCCCCACCTCTGCCGGGACCGCGCCCCCCAGCCCCTCTCCCTCTCCCCCCAGCCCGGCTTCGCGGGGGTCGCCCCGTCTCGGACCCCTGGTCCCCGGTGTTCCGCAGCGGGCCGCCCCGCAGCGCCTGCACCAGGGCCTCGGCCTCCCCCGGCAGCAGCAGCGCGGCCGCCTCCGCCATGGCCCCACGCCGTCACCATGGAGACCGACGGGGCGGGCGGGGGGAAAGCGGCCGCGAGAGCAGGGGCCCGCCCGGCACCGCCCCCTCCCCGCCATCCTCTTCCGTCCCATTAGGAGCCCCCGGGCGGCCTGGCCCCTGGGCGGCCTGGCCCCCCGCCGCACCAGAGAGCCCCTGCTCCATACCCTGGCTCTGCTCCCCCGCCAATGTGCACCAGGCCCTCCGCTCCACTGGAGAGGCCCTGTATTCCTGCACTGCTCCCCGCGAACCGAGTACCAGTGTCCCATTGCCCCAGCAAGGCCCTGTCATGGATCCCGGCACTGCTCCTCCACCAACAGGCACCAGACCCCCCACTGCACCAGAGAGACCGTGCCCCCATGCCCCACCACTGCACCAGAGAGACTGTGCCCCCATGCCCCACCACTGCACCAGAGAGACTGTGCCCCCATGCCCCACCACTGCACCAGAGAGACTGTGCCCCCATGCCCCACCACTGCACCCATGCCACCAGACCCCCCACTGCACCAGAGAGACTGTGCCCCCATGCCCCAGCACTGCACCCATGCCACCAGGCACCAGACCCCCCACTGCACCAGAGAGACCGTGCCCCCCATGCCCCACCACTGCACCAGAGAGACTGTGCCCCCATGCCCCACCACTGCACCCATGCCACCAGGCACCAGAC
This sequence comes from Lepidochelys kempii, assembly GCF_965140285.1. NCBI lineage: Eukaryota > Metazoa > Chordata > Testudines > Cheloniidae > Lepidochelys > Lepidochelys kempii. The sequence goes on along the minus strand of NC_136386.1, from coordinate 48,158,743 downwards.
CCCCTGCTGCACCAGAGAGACCGTGCCCCCATGCCCCACCACTACACCCATGCCACCAGACCCCCCACTGCACCAGAGAGACCGTGCCCCCCATGCCCCACCACTACACCCATGCCACCAGACCCCCCACTGCACCAGAGAGACCGTGCCCCCCATGCCCCACCACTACACCCATGCCACCAGACCCCCCACTGCACCAGAGAGACTGTGCCCCCCATGCCCCACCACTGCACCAGAGAGACTGTGCCCCCATGCCCCACCACTGCACCCATGCCACCAGGCACCAGACCCCCTGCTGCACCAGAGAGACCATGCCCCCATGCCCCACCACTGCACCCATGCCACCAGGCACCAGACCCCCTGCTGCACCAGAGAGACCGTGCCCCCATGCCCCACCACTGCACCCATGCCACCAGACCCCCCACTGCACCAGAGAGACTGTGCCCCCCATGCCCCACCACTACACCCATGCCACCAGGCACCAGACCCCCTGCTGCACCAGAGAGACCGTGCCCCCATGCCCCACCACTGCACCAGAGAGACTGTGCCCCCATGCCCCACCACTGCACCCATGCCACCAGGCACCAGACCCCCTGCTGCACCAGAGAGACCGTGCCCCCATGCCCCACCACTGCACCCATGCCACCAGACCCCCCACTGCACCAGAGAGACTGTGCCCCCCATGCCCCACCACTGCACCCATGCCACCAGGCACCAGACCCCCTGCTGCACCAGAGAGACCGTGCCCCCATGCCCCACCACTGCACCAGAGAGACCGTGCCCCCATGCCCCACCACTGCACCCATGCCACCAGACCCCCCACTGCACCAGAGAGACTGTGCCCCCCATGCCCCACCACTGCACCCATGCCAACAGGCACCAGACCCTCCATTGCACCAGAGAGGCCCTGTCCCTGTATCCTGGCACTGCTCCCTTGCCAATGTGCACCAGTCCCCTTGCTGCCCTGGAAAGGCCCTGCCCCCATACTGCTCCCACACAAATGGGCACCAGACAATACCAGGGGTGCAGGGTGCTCTTGGGGGAGAGATGAAGAGCAGGCACTGCCTCTTGGTACAGACGCAAGCAATATTTTTAAAGTTCTGGCCCTGTTAATTTGCAATTTACTGTACATACACACACACTTCGTGCTGGGTTGTTACACTCTGTTGTGCCTGCCCAGTGAGGGACTGGCCTGGTCCATTTCCCGCTCTGGTTCCCCTGTCCCAGCCCAGGGCTCCTGCATTTGAGGCCCCAACACTGCACAGGAATGTTAGGAACCATTAAAGTACTTGTGTGTTGATTAAAGAATTTGACCATAATTAACAACTGAATCGTGAGCCCCTCCCGATTTTTTGGCTCTCTCCCCAACACAGATAGGCTGGGTGGCTCACTGAGGTGAGTTGGGGGGGTGGAGGTGGCGTTCCCTCCCCAAGTCCCTTGGCGTTGCCAGCCTGAGCCACCCCTGGGGCTTTTTGGCCTGGGCAGCTGCCCCCACTCACCCCACCCCAGTTACAGCCCTGTTCTCGGGTAGTTTCAGTCAGCTTCTGCCCCCTTGGGGGGTTGGGTCCTGCTCAGCACTCACCTCACAGTGGCGGCTCCTGCAGCTCCTGCGCTGTGGGGCTGCCTGGGCCTGACTCTGCTCCAGGTGCTGCAACCTCTGTGGTTGCAGAACTGCTCAGGTTTGGCCCTGCCCCCTGACTGGACCAGATTTGTGAGAGTGGAGTTGTGGAGTGGGGTTGTGGTGCCATTCACTCAAATTTGGCCTCCCCGGGGTCCTGTTATCATGACGGCTGGGCCAAACCTGAGTGGCTCCAGAGGTTGCAATGCCTGGAGCAAGGAGACGAGCCCAGCCCACAACATGGGACAGGAGTTGCCATGCCACCCTTTGAAGCATTCTCGTGACCCAGTTTTGGGGCCCAACCCACAGGTTGGGAAGCTCTGCATTCAACAATGGAGGGTTAACCATTTCCCCTCCTACACACTGCCCCATAACCAAAGCCAGACTAGTTCTAAGCGATGACCTTTTAGTCCCATTAGAACACCAGCTCCCACCCCCAGTTTCCATCCTTCACGAAGCTGGAAATTCACCAAAACTTCAAAATGCAATTTGAACAGTTTTATTATGATTCACTCACTCAGCCCCCAGCCTCCCTTTACCTAACCTGGCTACTCCACTCCTACAGCACCCTCTGCTGCTAGATCCACAGAACAGAAAGAATAGGTGTTTCATTCCCAGCTGCAAATCCTGGGAGGCTGGAGAAGAAATAGATGGGGCAAAATTATCAGGGCTTCTGAGAGCAGAAAGGAAACCAGCCCCCTTCCCTTTTAATACAATGACTCAGGTGTTCCACACGTTCTATGTGCAGCAAGTGGACACCCTCCAACAATCCCCGATAGAGCGATGACAGTTTTTCTATGCGACCTAGACTGGCAGCAAGAAGGCCGGCACAGGCACCGTGGAACCAATCATTTCAACAGCACATGGCAAAAAGCAACTGGCCAGCACGCACTGTTTGCTTTGCACTGAGACGTGGGACCTATGCTTTGCCCTCGTGCAGGAATGCAAAGACATCCGACCCGAGTTCAATCTCTTTCTCCAAGCAGCGTTAGTCGGACATACGCAACACACTCTCCACTAGAGGAGCCAAGTCACTTGAAAGAGCCACAGTCGGGGGTCTCAGATCCATCTCCGAGATGTGGACAGCTCAGCCATCCTTTTCCAGTGTTCTTTTCTCTGAGGTGCTGCTGGTACTTCCCGAAGAGAGATTCACTTCCAGCAAACAATGATGTTGGGATCATTCTCCAGTCTCTCATCCAGCTCTCGGTAGCTCATGCCTGAGGAAGAAGTAAAGAACAACATCTCTGGCACTAACATGAGTCCACCCTGCCAACCAAAGTCCCTGTTATTGCTGATGGGGGGAAAGGCAGGCAGAGGGGTGACAAGTCAAGACTAGAATGCCTGATTATGTTGCGTTGAGTCCTCAACTCTCATGCTCCAGCCATTGGGTCTTGGTTTGAGCTGAAGAATGGCCAACAGTGAATGCACAGATTCTGGATTTTGTGTCTCCCAGCTTGCTCACTGGAAAAGTAGCTCTAAAACAGAGACCCAGACCAGCCAGATAGCCAGGATCAAACCGTGGTATCTTGGCAATTACCATTTCAGTGCTGATGGCCATGTCTGACAAAAGGAAGACTCAATGTAGACTGGCCCTGTGCCAGCTTTCCCCTTTCTGCTTTGCCAACCTCTCTCAACCCTCATCTCTGACACCCCCACCTATTGCAATCTTGCCCACAAAACTCCTCACCTCTGACGCCCATTTCAGTTTTAACCCTTTCCAGAGAACATCCTCCCTCGCTGGTACAGCCAGTGATCTCAATGGCTCATGCATCGCTCCCCCTCACCTTTAACTTCCCTATGCCAACCCTTCTCTTAGGCTGTTCCTGAGCAGACACTCCAGTGCCCCAAACAGTCCAGCGGTTGAGATATGGACAGCTATTCCTTCAGTGGGGATCTAATTGAGACCACTAAGTTCGTGCCAGGTGTGGGGCGTACCAATTTTAAATCCAAATTTCCAGAGGACAAAAGGTTAATCCGATACCCTTCTGAGGCGCTCAGCTCTCAAATCCCCTCCTACAGCCAACTCCCTCTCCAAAACACACCTTTCCATTAAGCCTTTCAGCAATCGCCACGAGATTCCTTCCGCATCTCTCTCTAGCACACGGCTGAACTGTTTGTTCCGCATCTGTTCTAGACTTTAAGCTTCTATGACCTGCAGGGACCATACTGTGAACACTCCAATATTTTGCTGTCTAAACAGGATTCAAGAAAGGGCCAGGAAAAAAAAAAATCAAATGGGTTCTGCTGAAAGGGTCTCCTGAGACGGAACCTCTTCTGGGGCCATGAGTTCCCACTGTTAGGGCCCTGCACGGACGGAAAATGGCTCTCAGCTAGGTTTGTTACAAGGTGAAGTTGGGCAACGTCTGCAAGTTATTTCATTTGATCAAGTGGGTTTGTCTGGTGCCTTGCAACTCCTGCATATTGCTGCAACTCATCCAAATTGCAAGAACAAAATCCCTCCCACAGCAGTACAGAGCCAAATACAAGGACTACAGCTCATAGGTGCTACTGCAGTGCAAATCACAGAGTACCAAATGTTACGGACCTTGAATTAACACCCCCGCCCACTGCCGAGCCATGCTTGGTCTCTTCCCTCTCACTCGCACACAAAGCTGGGTTCCTGTACCTGTTTTACAGCAGATCTCATCATAGCTGTGGCAGCCTGTGTACAGCCGGGCTGGGTGACTTTTCTCATCCCGCACTATCTTCACAGGATACTTCTGGAGCCGCCGGATGAGGCCCTTCATCAAACCAAACTGGATGAGCTTCCTGAGAGAAGAAGGAATTGCTCTCAGAAGGGCTGCCATCCCAGGAAACCCAGAGTTGGAAGGGTGTGTTCACCTGCCACATGGTCTCGAATGCCAGTGGGGCTCAGCTCCAACCCAGCCTCTCCTCCCACCTCCTCGAGCAAAGTCAGAATGCTGAGCAGGTGACCTACCAGCATGTTTGGAGGTTACATAGAGTATCAGGGTTGGAAGGGACCTCAGGAGGTCATATAGTCCAACCCCCTGCTCAAAGCAGGACCAATCCCCAACTAAATCATCCCAGCCAGGGGCTTTGTCAAGCCTGGGCTTACAAATATCTAAGGAAGGAGATTCCACCACCTCCCTAGGTAACGCATTCCAGTGTTTCACCACCCTCCTAGTGAAAAAGTTTTTCCTAATATCCAACCTAAACCTCCCCCACTGCAACTTGAGACCATTACTCCTCGTTCTGTCATCAGCTACCACTGAGAACCGTCTAGATCCATCCTCTTTGGAACCTCCTTTCAGGTAGTTGAAAGCAGCTATCAAATCCCCCCTCATTCTTCTCTTCCACAGACTAAACAACCCCAGTTCCCTCAGCCTCTCCTCATAAGTCATGTGTTCCAGTCCCCTAATCATTTTTGTTGCCCTCCGCTGGAGGTTTTCCAATTTTTCCACATCCTTCTTGTAGTGTGAGGCCCAAAACTGGACACAGTACTCCAGATGAGGCCTCACCAGTGTCGAATAGAGGGAAATGATTACGTCCCTCAATCTGCTGGCAATGCCCCTACATATACAGCCCAAAATGCCGTTAGCCTTCTTGGTAGAAAGGGCACACTGTTGACTCATATCCAGCTTCTCGTCCACTGTAACCCCTAGGTCCTTTTCTGCAGAACTGCTACCTAGCCATTCGGTCCCTAGTCTGTAGCGGTGCATGGGAGTCTTCCGTCCTAAGTGCAGGACTCTGCACTTGTCCTTGTTGAACCTCATCAGATTTCTTTTGGCCCAATCCACTAATTTGTCTAGGTCCCTCTGTATCCTATCCCTACCCTCCAGCGTATCTACCTCTCCTCCCAGTTTAGTGTCATCTGCAAACTTGCTGAGGGTGCAATCCACGCCATCCTCCAGATCATTTATGAAGATACTGAACAAAACCAGCCCACACCAATGGGGAGGACTTCACTTTCTGCTGGCCCAGCAGCTCTAACTGCTGGGTCATGGGGTGAACTATAATCTCAGTACAGTTCTGAAAAAGGAAGGCGCTAGGAGCATGAAACAATCAGGAGAACTGGGCTCCGCTCCTGCCTCTGCTGCAGCTTCACTGTGAGAGCCTGGGTAAGTCACTGTGCTGATGTGCCTCAGTGTCCCCACCTGTAAAGTTGGGTAAATGATACTGAGGGGTACACTCTAAGCCAGCTCTGCTAACTAGCCATGGGCTTCCCACATCACTGAGCCATTGGCATTCATCTGCGCTTTCACTGGCACACAGCGATGTCATGGCCTCATCCTCAGAGCTTCCTTCGGAAAGGGGATGCAGCCTCAGACCTTTCATCCACTCTCTGGAGCTGCAGGGTGTAGCGGCAGATGAGGTCTCGCACCGTCGTGCCGGGGCTCAGCCCGCAGTAGAGCTGGAAGACGTCTCTCAGACTGGCTCGCTTATGACCTGTGGGGAAGAGACACACCCTGAAGTGACAAAACGGGGGATAGAGCTAAGGAGTAGAATGTCCTGGAGATTAACAGGGCCTGCCCAATCCCTGCGGGGGGGGGGGGGGGTCTCACTACCATCCCCAAGTTAAATGGTGGTGGAACAGTGTCAACACAGAAATATGGAGCTGCCTTTGTGTGCTCCGCAGGTCATGCAGCTGGAATATTGCACCCATCTGAAGGGGGGGAACGTTGGTCAGGACATACAGCTTATCCTAGACTCTGAGACTGTGACATTCTACCAGGACATGTGGGACTTTACAAGACCCCAGGTTAGCATCTCAGCTGAAGGATGATGTCACCTAAAGTGTGAGTATCAGGACCAAGTCCTGCAATGGGACACATCATCCTCGCCTGGAGAAGTGCTCCCAACGCGGCTTCGCTCTTACCAAGCTCATAGGAATGGGCAGACTGGATCAGAGCCAAGGTCCATTCAGCCCAACCACCTGTCTCTGACAGCAGCCAGCACCAGCTGAGTCAGAGAGAGATGTAAAAACTCTGCAGTAGTTGATTTGGGATCATGTGAGGGGCAGATTAAATATCATCCTGGTCTCTAATAGTTAAAGTTGTCTTAACACCTGAAGCACAGGGTTTAATATCCCTTCTAACCGTGTTATCATAGTTAATTATGGTAACTGACTATTCTTGCAGTCCATATAATTATTCAATCCCTTTTTAAATTCTGTTAAATTCTTGGCCTCCACAACATCCCATGGCAGTGAATTCCACCATATAATTACACACAGTGGGAAAATGTATTTCTTTTCTGAATTTGCCACCTTTTAATTTTATTTGATGTCCTCCTGTTCTTGTGTTAGGACACAGGGGAGAATAGAAACTCCTCACCTCTCTTCTCTAGGCCATTTGTTATTCTATAGACTTCTATCGCGTCCCTCTTCGTCATCTCCTTTCTAAGGTGATGACCCCAGTTTTTCTATTCTCACTCTTCTCTGAACCCCTCTGATTCTGCAATATCCTTTTGGAGCAGGGGTGGCCAGAACTATATAACCACTTCAAATGAGGCTTTACCACTGATTTATATAAAGACTTTAGAATAGTCTATTATTCTCCACCCTATTCCTTATTCCTCCAACCATCTGGTTTGCTTTTTTAACTGCAGCTGCCCACTGAGTAGAAGTCTCCATTGATCTGTCTACAATGATGCCCAGGTCCCTTCCTTGAACTGATACAGTTGACTTAGAACCCTGGCAGGCATGGAAGTAGTTAACGTTTTCCCTTCCACTGTGCATTACTCTGCATTTATCAACGCTCAGTTTCATTTACCATTGTGATGCCCACTCTGAAGGTCTCTCTGAAGTTCTTCCCAGCCATCCCTTACCTTGACTAACCTAAATAACTTTGTGGCATCTACAACTTTTGCTGCCTCAATACTCAACCCCTTTGTCAGATCATTAACACATTAACACAGGACCTAGTACACAAACTTGAAGGCCCCGCTACCAGCCTTTTGCCATGAGCAAACTCAAGGGAGAAAGAGCCAGTGCTGAACTGTTGGTTTCCCAGTCCCTAGCAAATCTCTGGAGGAATCAGAAGGCTGTGACGGCATATCCTGGGCCAGCACAATCTTACCATATCTAACTCAGTTCAGGCCTGCTATACCTTGCTTGGTGACATAAGAGAGACATTCTTCTTGGAGGCATTTATCATCCACCAGATCCTGGACTTTAGGTGTGGTACAGTATACATTTGAGTACTGGTAAGGAAAAAGAGAGATGAAATTCCTATTAACCAGAGGCTGCAGAGTTTTAGCTCTGGGCCTAGGATTTAAGCCAAACAACACTAGAGACTCCAAGACAAACAATTTGGTGGAGCCAGCCAAGGAGAAGAACCTGCAGCACACCACCACAAAGCAGCGTAACTGGCACGTGAACCAAAGCACTGTGCTGTCCTGGAAGAATTACCCTCTATAGAGCATAGGGTGCAACTGCATGTCAGAAGCCCAAGATTCTTCCCCTTTCTAAATCTGGCATTGTGAGCCAGTGATTCTGCTCGACCGAATTCTACAGCCACTGCTGCGCCAGGCCTACAGTTCTGCTTATACCCATGTGCGTGTTAGAGCAGATGCGTCCTGTATGCAGCCCTCTCTGCAACAGTACCAGGAACCAGGTGCTATTAAAAGAATATGGGGAAAAACATAGCAGGTCCCATGCATTCAGATGGCCCAGCTCCAGTCATACCGCCAAGGACAACAGCAGAGCTGCAGGTCAGTACTAAAGCTTTACAACCCTATTGCAGTTCTTAGTACCAGCCTAGCACTCCCATACTGGTTTTGTCCTAGGTCTTCTCCCAAGAAGGGGCTGTCTGTCCACTAGTGAGGTAGTTTTGTGCTGTGCCTAATATGGGGCCAGCAGACTCCTTCCAAGAGAGACCAGAGCTCCAGAGGTGAAAGGTCACATGTGCCAGGCTAATAATGGGCTGGAATTTTTTGCTCCTAGCCATACGCACCTGAAGTATGGAGACCAGAGTCACCACCCCATAGTATCTGCAAGACAGACAATGAAACATTAGAAATCACCGATTATAGATTCAAACACCAGCCTCTTCCCTAGTGAAGGCACAGGTTTTATTACTCTCCACTAGCTGCAGGCTGGGTTTTCTGTAGTGCTCCCTCTACAGGGAACTCTGCAGGGAATTTCTCCTAAATTCAGAATCCCATGTGTCAAGGGGATCGGGATGCAGGGCTAAAGTCAGAACTGGGGGCGAGAAGGGTGGGTATATGGATCTGTGTGAGTGTTCTGATCAGGGACCCTTCTCCTTCCCGATGCCCTAGGTCTTCGCACTTACAGCAGGTTCTGGATAGCAATTCGCACCAAATTGAGCTCCACGTCAGCTTCAGCAGAGATTTTCTGGATGTGTCGAAATCCATCAATGTATGGCAGGATCTAAGGAGGCAGCACGTGAGAGCGATCAGACCAAAGAGTGGAACATCTGCACGAGAAACCCCCTATAGAGACATCAAGGGGAGCGTGCGTGTGAGGGAAATCTAGTGTGTTTTCAGATTGATAATGACAGGTTTCAGAGTTGCAGCCGTGTTAGTCTGTATCCGCAAAAAGAAAAGGAGTACTTGTGGCACCTCAGAGACTAACAAATTTATCTGAGCATAAGCTTATGCTCAAATAAATTTGTTAGTCTTTAAAGTGCCACAAGTACTCCTTTTCTTTTTGCAGATTGATAAGGTAATCTATGACCACAAACAATTAAATGACTCAATCATCATCATTGCATGGTTATTGCATGTGGTCACTACGGGGCAGAGTTATGGTTGTTTAGGTACCTTACCTGTGCATTAGTAACACTGATATGTTTGGATTTCTCTTGAGTTAACCTTAGCTCTATGTTTCCTGTGTTTATAACGTTTGGTCTGAGGAAAGTCACAACATCCCTGAAATGTTTTTTACCCATAAGTGACCGATACATACTCTCAATGGTATCTCTGTCTTAAGGTAGCTTTTTTAACATGAGACAGTGATATGGTTCTGTGCACCAGACACGTGCACTTCTAACATCCAAGAACTCTTGTATCCAACTTCAAAATCACATTTACTGGGAAGAGCAATCGTTATAGAACTGAACAAAAAAGGCACAGGCCACCTTGGGCCAGATTTTCCAGTAAACGTGGTCCATGCACAAAGGGTCAATGAGACCATCAGAAGAGATTTAACATGGACACTAGATACGGTGCTGTCATAAACATACAGCTAAGGGTAGCATAACATCCCTCCTTTACCTGTAAAGGGTTAATCAATCATAGAATATCAGGGTTGGAAGGGACCTCAGTAGGTCATCTAGTCCAACCCCCTACTCAAAGCAGGACCAATCCCCAATTTTTGTCCCAGATCCCTAAATGGCCCCCTCAAGGATTGAACTCACAACCCTGGGTTTAGCAGGACAATGCTCAAACCACTGAGCTATCCCTCCCCATTAACCTAGTTTCAGAGTAGCAGCAGTGTTAGTCTGTATTCGCAAAAAGAAAAAGGAGTACTTGTGGCACCTTAGAGACTAACAAATTTATTTGAGCATAAGCTACGAAAACTTATGCTCAAATAAATTTGTTAGTCTCTAAGGTGCCACAAGTACTCCTTTTCTTCTTTCTATTAACCTAGTTGGCACCTGACCAGAAGGACCACTGGGGAAAGAAGATACTTTCAAATGGGGGGGCAGGGAGGGGGAGGTTTTTGTTTGGGCTTTTGTTGTTCTCTACCGAGACAGAGAGACCAAGCAAGTAATCCAACTCCTACTGAATGATACATCTAAAATTACAGAAATAGTAAGTAATAGCAAGGAAATGTGTTAGATTATCTTTTGTTTTAGCTTGTGAATTTCCCCTAGGCTAAGAGGGAGGTTTATTCCTGGTTTGTTTGTTTTTTTGTATTTTTTGTAACTTTAAAGTTTTGCCTAGAGGGGAATCCTCTGTGTTTTGAATCCGATTACCCTGTAAAATTACCTTCCATCCTGATTTTACAGAGGTGCGTTTTTACTTTTTCTTTATAATAAAGTTCTGCTTTTAAGAACCTGATTGGTTTTTAGTGTCCTAAAAACCCAAGGGGCTGGTCTGTGCTCCCCTTGTTTACTCTCAAGCCTCCCCAGGAACAGTCAGGGGAAGGGACTTGGGGTGATATTTTGGGGAAACAGGAACTCCAAGTGGTCCTTTTCCTAAATCTTTGTCAAACTCACTTGGTTGTGGCAGCGATATCGTTCCAAAGACAAGGAAGAATTTGTGCCTTGGGGAAACTTTTAACCTAAGCTGGTAGAAATAAGCTTAGGGGGACTTTCATGAAGGTCCCCACATCTGTACCTTAGAGTTCAGAGTGGGGAGGGAACCCTGATACGTGCTGAATAAGAATACAGGACAACCTCACTATAAACACATGCACCTCTGTATTCCATCCCTGTTTGGAAGTGTCTGCAACTGGAGAGCAGAGTTCCATGCTATTTAACACTTTGTTAACCAGCCCTAGTCACTGGATGGACACTTCCCCATAAAGGACATCTTTGCTTGATTTGGACAGCGTTAGCAACAGTCGTTGCCTTTTATCACATGTTCACTGGGAATGGTTCAGCACAGGCATACCACTGCAATCAGTAAAGTCTTCTCCACAAAAGGGATCAAGCTCCCCAGTCCTAGGACCCTGGGAAGGCCGGGCTGCTACCCAATAGCATTCTCCTTCCTCTTGTCTCCCAAGCAAGGGATTTATAGCCCCAGGAAAGGGCTACGGGTTGCTGAGCTGTGGTAACCCCTTGCTCACTGGGCACCAGGTAGTGCAACAGCCCTGTCACATCTCCATTCAGCTAATGGAGTCGCTGGGATGGGAGATGACCCCATTAGAATGTCCCCCCTGCTTAGCCCTGCCCGGATGAAGCAGACAGACCTGCTGAGTGGTGAGATCCCACTGGGCATTGAAGAAATCATCCTTGTCCAGGGTGAAGACAGGCACATCGTACTCTTGCACAATCGGAGGGTCTGGCCGCTGCTCGATCACTTTCAGGTGAATGGTGTTCGATTCATCTAGGGAGGAGGAGATGAAAGCACTCAGTTTTGCTAGGAAACACCTGCTGTGTCTCTCAACTTTCCCAACCAAAATCAGCCCTGCTGTAACAGTGCAATGGGAACTGCACCCGCTGCTGACATCACGGCAAGATTTGACCCTCAGATGCCAACCTCCCCTTCCATCCTCTGTGCAAGACTCTGTTACAGCAATCTGGTCCAGCAGTTCTCAAACTTTTGTACTGGTGACCCCTTTCACATAGCAAGCCTCTGAGTGTGACCCCCCCTTATAAATTAAAAACACTTTTTTATATATTTAACACCATTATAAATGCTGGATGCAAAGCAGGATTTGGAGTGGAGGTGGACAGCTTGCGACCTCCCATGTAATAACCTTGTGACCCCCTGAGGGGTCCAGATCCCCAGTTTGAGAACCCCTGATCTGGTCAGTATAGAGCAGCTGCCCTTTTCTTCCCAGCAGTAGCCAATTCCGCTGTAATCACAGCCCATTAGCACTCCAGGGATGGCAGAGGCAATAAGGGAGCAGTGCACTCCCACAGTGCATCTAACTCCCTTCTCTCCCCTGTGCTCCTCCCCCATGAAGGTCACACAAGCTACACTTCAAATACCGCAAAACAAAACAGCACAAGGGTGGGGTACAGGTGGAGCTGCAAGTCGGACCCTCCACCCCCAAACTACAAACACTATTATCAGGCAGCTCCTCTGCCTCAGACAGAATCCCCTAGTGGGGTGATGCTAAGGGACTCATTGTGAGGCTGGGAAGGGACAGAGAAAGAGACTACATTGCAGCTGGATGTCCAGCGAACCTACCTATTGGCAAGGTACATTTCCCAGTGGCGTTGAGCTCCTCCAGGAGGATGGTCATTATTGGCACCAGCTTTTGTTTACTCTCTTCATTGGAAATGAAGCCACTTTCCAGCTAGGAGAGAACAGGGTCAGTGTCATTGCCTCTCAATAGCAGCAAGCCACCTCGCATCTCTCTATAAAGCTGCCATGGAGCTGTTATGCAGGCAATACGATAAGGAAACCCCACTGGTATTTTTTCCTTTGTTCTTTTCTTACTTATAGTTTGATCCTGGAAACCTGTCACTCACCTAATTAATGACAAATCTCCCCTTTAAACCATGATGTGTTATACAGGATCAAGTGGTGAAATCCTGGCTCCAGTGAAGTCTCAAACTCCCATCGACTTCAATGGATTTCATCTAAGGAATTATTTTTTAGGGCCGTAAGCAAGCACAGAGGCCTGAAAGGATGTTTTTAACTTGAGAAATATTAAGAGTATCATGACAAGGAGAAACGGTCAGTGCTTTGGAGTACAAGTAGTCTGCTTGAATGTCTTCTCCTCTTCAGAAAAGATACCAAACTCATTCAGAGCACCCACGTAATCTGAATTCATTTTGAGGGCATACATGAAGAGTTTATGGGCTTTCTCACGCTTCCCCTGCCGTTTCATTTCAAGGGCTTGATTCAAAGCTGCTTTGGCTTCTAATTTGATTTCTGGGGAGGGTTTGGATTTCAGCACCAGCAGCTCTAATCCACTTGAAGTCACGCTGAGTCCAGTTGTCTGCCCTGTGTGCCTGGTAATCCCTACATAGCCTACTCCCAATTTAGTTTTCAGGAAGGAGAGTCCTTTGAGCACTGCCTGACACTGCTCTTCTACCGCAGCCAGTGGTTTTCCATGGCTTTGTTGGCAGATCTGTGGGAATGATCAGGGATGTTTACCATGGGCTGTTAATACCTTACGTGAAAGTGTAAGCTTCTATTCAAAGTGTTGCTAAGGAAGAAACAACACAATTGCGTCCCTTGATCCTAAACAACACACATCCTCACCTGAACTACAAGCTTCCCTATACAGTCATTATGGTCACGTGCATGATTCTCAAAGTGCATAGTTTATACCATTTACTGTTAAAAAGGAAATTTTAAATTAATGAACTCACACTTAATAGAAACAAACCACCCCCATATTATTTATTATCAATCACTGAAACTGGCTAACTTAAAATAGTCTTATTTCTAACAAAAAGTGGCTGGAGTTTCTCCATTATGAGAACTCAGTTTCCCAGGAAATGGACTAGAGAAAATAGTGAGAAAGACACTACCTGACATTTCAATTTGTTTAAACAAACAAACAAAAAGTGAATGGGCGTTGCATTATGTGCTTTAATTAACCATTATGTGCTTTTTAATTAACCATTGGAACAGTTTACCAAGGCTGGCAGTGGATTCTCCCTGTTTTTAAATCAATGGTGTCTGTTTTTCTAAAAGCTCTACCCTAGGAAGTTCTCTGGCCTGTGTTATACAGGAGGTCAGACTAGATGATTACAGCAATCCATTCTGGCTTGGAATCTATGAACAACAATAAGGCCTTGCCTACACTGCCACTTTACAGCGCTACAACTTTCTCACTCAGGGGTGTGAAAAAAAACAAACACACACCCTGAGCGCTGCAAGTTACAGCGCTGTAAAGCTAGTGTAGACAGTGCACCAGCACTGGCAGCTACTCCCCTCGTGGGGGTGGTATTTTTACAGTGCTGGGAGAGCTCTCTCCCAGTGCTGGTGCCGCAACTACATAGTCACGTTAAAGTGCTGCCATGGCAGCACTTTAATGCTGCTAGTGAAAACACACCCTAAAGTGCACCCATGCACACACAATGGGGAAGAGTTGGGGTTACAGACACACAACCCTGACTATAAAAACACTTAACAGCACAACCACAGCATTCTCTTAACGTATTTTTATATGTAATCACGTAAAAAAGTGGGAATTTGCTGTAATATTTTTATGATCCCATGTGTGCCTCAGTTTCCCCTATAAAAACAACAAGGAGTCCGGTAGCACCTTAAAGACTAACAGATTTTTTTGGGCATAAGCTTTCGTGGGTAAAAAACTACTTCAGATGCATGGAGTGAAAATTACAGATGCAGGCATTATATACTGACACATGAAGAGCAGGGAGTTACCTCACAAGTCAGTATATAATGTGTCAGTATATAATGCCTGCATCTGTAATTTTCACTCCATGCATCTGAAGAAGTAGTTTTTTACCCACAAAAGCTTATGCCCAAAAAAATCTGTTAGTCTTTAAGGTGCTACCGGACTCCTTGTTGTTTTTGTGGATACAGACTAACACGGCTACCCCGATTCTAGTTTCCCCTACGTTTTGCATGGTTACCCAATGTGGGGAAAAAGGACTATTTGCTCTCAGGGCAGGCTGGGAGACACAGGTATGAATGTGGCCTAGCTGTCTGAGCATGAATGGGTCATTGGAAAAGGACTGGCTGACACCAGCCCCATATCAATGGGATATCTGAGATGAGTAGAAAACCTAGTCACCAGGACACGGACACGTAGCAACCAACGATCCTGAGGGAGATGGATTTCCCCACCTCACAGCAGGGAAGCTGAGCAGAGACTCCCAGCTCGATAACAAAGGACTGGGAAGGTTCAATCTAAATAGACGATCAGACCGCGTGGCCTACCCTGTGTAGGTAGGACAAGACCTCTTGGAGGTCTGGCACATCAAAGGGGTTTCTCCTAGAGATTGTTCTAAAGCTGGAGGGGTGGGGGGACATAGCACCAAACCTGTGGATCCACATTAGGTATTGAACGGGTGCATCATTGCCACATCTGACCTCTAAGGTAGTGAGATAGCCAGCCAGTTTCTTCACAATGGGTTCCAATGCACAAGTCTTGGCTCTAGCATCACAAACAAAGCCCAGATTGAAGAGCAGAGCGTTCCGGCTGTATTTTTTGTGCTCGATACAAACCGGGCAGCCAATCAGCTTCTTCTCCATAGCAGTCCTATCAAAGAAAAACAGGCACAAGCCGTCAACTGCGATTGTTCTGGAAGCACTGGTCAGAACTCCATAGTGAAGGATTTTGCTTTTAAAATAGACACTCTTTTGCTTTGTATGAAAAATACAACGGATCCTCCCCAAACTTACAGCCCTTACTCCGAGCCCAGAATGAACTTTCTGAGAATTCAGAAATAAACGCGTTCATCAGTTTACGAGTGAGAGTCATTTAAGAAATTTAGCATCTGTGCCAGGCTTTGTCCTGAATTCTCTTAACAGAAAAACGCAGATTCTTCAAAGTTTCCATGTAGTTAAAATTCATTGAAATCTTGTGCACAGACTGTAACTAAATTATTAAAAATGGTGATTGCTCATTGCTATGATTATACAGGCTACAAACAGGTTCAGGCCACCAGCTCAGGTGACTTAATGAAGTGGGGCCAAAGTTAACAACCGCAACTCACAAGAATGGGCCTCTGTTCTTTATTTTTCTCCTTTAGCAATCTAGCCTTCTGCCTCTTCGGAAGGTCCCTGTTCCCCTATAAGCACTGAAGGCATGGTTTCAACAGCACTTGTCTTGAACAGCTTGATTCCTGCTGGACCTGCCAAGCAACAAGCTGTGGGCCTCATCTCTTAGCTAGGACTGGTGAAAGGTGATAGGAGTCTCTCCTATCCAGGTCTATTTATACACAGAGGAGCTACTGCTCAAGCAGTGGCAAAGAAAGCTTCTCTCAACCCACATGCCTCCCCCTTGACCTGAAGGTGCCATCACCTTCACATTATTATGCTCTAATAAATTGGTTAGTCTCTAAGGTGCCACAAGTCCTCCTTTTCTTTTTGCGAATACAGACTAACACGGCTGTTACTCTGAAACCTGTCATTATGCAAGGCACTGCATTTAGCCGTATGGAGTGGAAATCTATCAACTGCATGAAAAAACTTGTACAGATACAGACAGACATCATCTTCCTTTCCAAATGCAAACAGGTGGACATCGTACCAAAAGGACTGAAGGTAAAAAATCCATTACAATCTACATACCACACAGACTATGCTGACAGCTTATGCCACACGCTCTCAAAGAAACTGCGGAATCACCTGATCAACATCCTCTACAGCAAACAGGGAAAGATTAAGAATGAGCTCTCAAAAATGGATACTCTCATAAAAAACCAACCTTCCACACAAACTTCCTCGTGGCTGGATTTTACTAAAACGAGACAAGCCATTTACAACGCACACTTTGCTTCTCTACAAAAGAAAAAGGACACTAAACTTTCTAAACTACTACATGCTACAAGGGGCCACAGCAATGGTTCCCTCAACCCACCTAGCAATATTGTTAACCTATCCAACTATACTCTCAGCCCAGCAGAAGGAGCTGTTCTATCTCGGGGCCTCTCCTTCTGCCCCTCCACCCCCACGAACATGATACAGTTCTGCGGTGACCTAGAATCCTATTTTCGACGTCTCCGACTCAAGGAATATTTCCAAAATACCTCTGAACAGCATACTAATCCACAGAGGTCTCCCAACCAACACTACAGAAAGAGGGATTCTAGGTGGACTCCTCCTGAAGGTCGAAACAGCAGACTGGACTTCTACATAGAGTGCTTCCGCCGACGTGCACGGGCTGAAATTGTGGAAAAGCAGCATCACTTGCCCCATAACCTCAGCCATGCGGAACGCAATGCCATCCACAGCCTCAGAAACAACTCTGACATCATAATCAAAAAGGCTGACAAAGGAGGTGCTGTTGTCGTCATGAATAGGTCGGAATATGAACAAGAGGCTGCTCGGCAGCTCTCCAACACGAGTTTCTACAAGCCATTACCCTCTGATCCCACTGAGAGTTACCAAAAGCAACTACAGCATTTGCTCAAGAAACTTCCTGAAAAAGCACAAGATCAAATCCGCACAGACACACCCCTGGAACCCCGACCTGGGATATTCTATCTACTACCCAAGATCCATAAACCTGGAAATCCTGGGCGCCCCATCATCTCAGGCATTGGCACCCTGACAGCAGGATTGTCTGGCTATGTAGACTCCCTCCTCAGGCCCTACGCTACCAGCACTCCCAGCTACCTTCGAGACACCACTGACTTCCTGAGGAAACTACAATCCATCGGTGATCTTCCTGATAACACCATCCTGGCCACTATGGATGTAGAAGCCCTCTACACCAACATTCCACACAAAGATGGACTACAAGCCGTCAAGAACACTATCCCCGATAATGTCACGGCTAACCTGGTGGCTGAACTTTGTGACTTTGTCCTTACCCATAACTACTTCACATTTGGGGACAATGTATACCTTCAGATCAGCGGCACTGCTATGGGTACCCGCATGGCCCCACAGTATGCCAACATTTTTATGGCTGATTTAGAACAACGCTTCCTCAGCTCTCGTCCCCTAAAGCCCCTACTCTACTTGCGCTATATTGATGACATCTTCATCATCTGGACCCATGGAAAAGAAGCCCTTGAGGAATTCCACCATGATTTCAACAATTTCCATCCCACCACCAACCTCAGCCTGGTCCAGTCCACACAAGAGATCCACTTCCTGGACACTACAGTGCTAATAAACAATGGTCACATAAACACCACCCTATACCGGAAACCTACTGACCGCTATTCCTACCTGCATGCCTCCAGCTTTCACCCTGACCACACCACACGATCCATCGTCTACAGCCAAGCTCTGCGATACAACCGCATTTGCTCCAACCCCTCAGACAGAGACAAACACCTACAAGATCTCTGTCAAGCTTTCTTACAACTACAATACCCACCTGCAGAAGTAAAGAAACAGATTGATAGAGCCAGAAGAGTTCCCAGAAGTTACCTACTACAGGACAGGCCTAACAAAGAAAATAACAGAACGCCACTAGCCGTCACCTTCAGCCCCCAACTAAAACCCCTCCAACGCATTATTAAGGATCTACAACCTATCCTAAAGGATGACCCAACACTCTCACAAATCTTGGGAGACAGGCCAGTCCTTGCCTACAGACAGCCCCGCAACCTGAAGCAAATACTCACCAACAACCACATACCACACAACAGAACCACTAACCCAGGAACTTATCCTTGCGACAAAGCCCGTTGCCAACTGTGCCCACATATCTATTCAGGGGACACCATCACAGGGCCTAATAACATCAGCCACACTATCAGAGGCTCGTTCACCTGCACATCCACCAATGTGATATATGCCATCATGTGCCAGCAATGCCCCTCTGCCATGTACATTGGTCAAACTGGACAGTCTCTACGTAAAAGAATAAATGGACACAAATCAGATGTCAAGAATTATAACATTCATAAACCAGTCGGAGAACACTTCAATCTCTCTGGTCACGCGATCACAGACATGAAGGTCGCTATCTTAAAACAAAAAAACTTCAAATCCAGACTCCAGCGAGAAACTGCTGAATTGGAATTCATTTGCAAATTGGATACTATTAATTTAGGCTTAAATAGAGACTTGGAGTGGCTAAGTCATTATGCAAGGTAGCCTGTTTCCTCTTGTTTTTTCCTACCCCCCCCCCCAGATGTTCTGGTTTAACTTGGATTTTAACTTGAAGAGTGGTCAGTTTGGATGAGCTATTACCAGCAGGAGAGTGAGTTTGTGTGTGTATGGGGGTGGGGGGGATGTGAGAACCTGGATTTATGCAGGAAATAGCCCAGCTTAATTGTCATGCACATTGTGTAAAGAGTTATCACTTTGGATGGGCTATCACCAGCAGGAGAGTGAATTTGTGTGGGGGGGTGGAGGGTGAGAAAACCTGGATTTGTGCTGGAAATCACTTTAGATAAGCTATTACCAGCAGGACAGTGGGGTGGGAATAGGTATTGTTTCATATTCTCTGTGTATATATAAAGCCTGCTGCAGTTTCCACGATATGCATCTGAAGAAGTGAGCTGTAGCTCACGAAAGCTTATGCTCTAATAAATTGGTTAGTCTCTAAGGTGCCACAAGTCCTCCTTTTCTTTTTGCGAATACAGACTAACACGGCTGTTACTCTGAAACCTATCACTAGAGGTGAAAGCACAGATTAAAATCTCCATGCTCCAGTCCATCCTTGGCCTCTCTCCGAGACAGAAGAAAGGGGTCCCAAGGAGTGTAGTGGTGGGTTTTGTGACATGGAAACTTGTCTGCTGGGAAATGGACCAAGATCCACAAGTCATATCACGCAGGCCACCAGTCAGCTATCAGATGGGTACAGCAGTCAGTCACCTCTGGGTTGAGCAGGGTGAAAAGCCTTGGGGAGCCAGAGCTCTGCTTTGAGACTGTGGGTGCAGTTCTAGGTGGTACTCACACTGTGATGAGCTTGTTCTGCAGCTCGGGTTTGGTGATGATGTACACCTGGACTGTGTCAAAGAGTTCTCGGGATATGAAATCCTCTGGGACCTGCATGGCCAAGGAAACAATAAAGTATCACTGAAGAGCCAAGAGACATAACCCTACAGTCTCATAAGAAACCCTAGCAACAGGATACAGGCAGGACAAGGAGAGCAAGCACCTGTGAAAAGTCACTTTTGTAGAGAGACACAAGATGTCACAGTATAAAATGTCACAGTTCAGCTGAAGACACACACAGGGCCCAGCTGCAGGCCCTTGACTCATGGGGCCACCATTGGCTGGGTGCTGGAGACAGCATAGACTGAATTCCCTCAGTTCATTGCCTGATTGAATACCCAATAGACCCCCGCCCCAAATACTCTGGCATCACTGACCTGGTAGGTTATTTTAGGCCCCAGCGTTGGGTGGAATTCACTGAAGAAGATGCACTCAATTCTGCTGCTGCTGTCCATGGTTATTGCTGCAAGAGATACAACACAGAACTGATGCTTACCAAAAGACCAATCGAGTAGATTCTCTTTGGATTCTCTTCTCTTGGTCTTTTCCTTCCTCTCCCACGGAGAATGTTAGTGCAATAAAAATAATACAAACCTTACATTAATGCAAATTTTCAAATTCACAAGACTCATGTGTTCCAAAGCTGAGTTACAGCAGCTGTAAATCTGGCCTACGTGATATATACAAACTCTGAAATTAATGCCATGTGTGATAATACACATGCATTAGAGGGACAGGTAGCGTATAAAATATCCCAGCCTTTGACACAGCACTAGCATGGCTTTATGCACTGAATTCCAGTGCAATCACCATACTAGTGGCTGAGCCCTATCTCATTAACAAAGTCACTTTACATCAAAACAGGCCGTTGCCTCTCCTTCCAGTCCAGCAGTTACTTATGTGAAGCAACACTTTAACACACCTACTGCCCACTGGAAGTTGACTGTACATGCAAAATATAAATTATTCCCTGACTTCTACATGATTAAAACATTAACTTGAAAGGTGACCTGCAAAGGTACACAAAAATGGAATAGAATTATGATATCATAAAAAGCAAGAGTGAAAGTTTAGCAACTGCAAGAGAAAGGAGTCTTAGAATATTTAAATTTTTTTTCCCTCAGGCGCAGGGGCAGGGGGTGAATTTTAGGCATAAATATTCAACAAAAGCAAACTTTTTTTTTGTTTTTTAGTATTAAAGTTTAACATGAGCTTTTTGCAAAGATTCATGTTGCAAAGCGCAAACTCGCAAGTTTTATGGACCATGAACATAAAGGTAAAACTGAAGTTAATGTTCAAATGCAAATTAATATCCCCAGAACATTTCCCTCCCCCTTAGCCACACTTCTTTTGCTCAGTGCTACAGCTGCTAATACCTAAAACGTCTATACCATTGATCATCCCAGGGTGTCAGCGCATTAGTGCAGCTGGGTGAATATCGGCACCGCACTGTACAGAGACATAAAGCCTGCTTAAGAGCATACAGCAAGCTGGGGAAAGGGACTCTGGAGTCCTGGCCCTGTGAGCTAGCGACTGGACTCCCTTCCCCACGACGGGGATAGAACCCAGGAGTGCTGGTTCCCACCCCCCCCAGACCCTCTCCCCTCCCAGAGCCAGCACAGATCCCAGCAGTCCTGGCTCCCGCCCAGGCTGAGCCCACACCCCGGGCTCTCAGCTCTGGGGGGCGTAGGGGGAAGGGAACTGTCCACGTGACGTGCGCTAGACGGGGGGTGGCAAACAGCCGCGCCCAAGCGACCCTACAACAACCCGGCGCAGGGCCCCAGCCTTTGCAACTCAGCCGCAGACACGAAACCAATCACCTACCCCACGTCGCACATGCGCACACAGCCGCCGCCTAAGCCAGCGCAGGAGCCCTTTTACCCGAGCTTTTCGACAGGTGCATGCGCAAGCTAGTGGTCACTCCCCACCGGCCGATCTACGCATGCGCAAGATAGTGGTCACTCCCCACCGGCCGATCTACGCATGCGCACTGAAGGCTCGCCCGCATAGGACGAGAACGCCCCTCCTTTTGTCACATGTTCCTGGAGCATGAAGGCGAAGTCGCCGTGACAGGAGGTCGGGTGGGTCTTACGGATGATAGACAGAAAAGTTTAGCCACTCAGAGGCGCCAGAAGGCGGGTCAATATAATGAGGGACAGCAGAACCCACCCAATCAGGAGGTGGGGGTAGTTTTTCCTGCTTGTCTCGCCGAGTGCTCGCAGATGCTGGTGCCCGAGGATCAGGTGAGGCTCCCTGAGCCCGCGGCAGCCCGCGCCCAGAGGCGGGGGAGCCTCTCCTCCGCTGCGCTGAGGGGCTGGCCCCGGGGGCCCGGGGCGTGCAGCCCTCCCCGTGGCAGGGCCAGCCAGCAATGCCCTCAGGCCCGTGCGGGGCTGGTGAGGCGCCGGGCGGCCTGGGGCGCGTTGAAACGCCCGGACTCGCGGCTGCTTCCCGCCCGCCAGGTGCTGGGTGTCCCGTGGTCATGGCCCGTGCGGTGGCGCTGACCGGGCCGCTCTCCCGCCACAGAGCAGGTCCCCGAACCGGCTCTCTGGTGCCGTTGCCGGGTCCGCTCGGGGGCAGTTGCGGGAAGGGTTGGTGAATGGGAGGCCTCTGCTCTCCTTCCACTCAGGGTGCAGCGCTCTCCCTGGCCCACGCAACGTGTGGGTCGCCCCTGCATAGGATGGGTTTGCACAGGAGGCGAGGCTGTGTGCCTGTGTCCTCTTAACCCGGGCGCTGCATGGCACACGTCGCGCGGGCCCGAGCGGGCCTCTGGCTTTGCAGTTATTGGAGATCTGTTCATCTAGCACAGGGGTGGGCAAACTCTTTGGCCCGAGGGCCACATCGGGGTGTGAAACTGTATGGAGGGCCGGGTAGGGAAGGCTTGGCCTCCCCAAACAGCCTGGTCCCCACCCCCGATCCGCCCCCTCCCACTTCCCACCCCCTGACTGCCCCCCTCAGAATTCCTGATCCATCCAACGCCCCCCCGCGCCTTGTCCCCTAACTGCCCCCTCCCAGACCCCCTGCCCCCAACCACCCCCTGGGACTCCACACCCTATCTAACCCCCCCCCCCACCTCACCCCTCTATCCAACCACTCCCTGTCCCCTGACTGCCCTCTGGGACCCCCTGCCCCTTATCCAATGCCCCGGCCCCCTTACCGTGCCACTCAGAGCAGCATGTCTGGGAGCTGCACTGCCCAGCCAGAGCCAGAGCCACTGTTGCGCTGCCCTGCATGAGCACAGAGCCCTGCCGCCCAGAGCGCTGCCCGTGCGGCAGCATGGCTGCGGGGGAGGGGGGACAGGAGAGGAGGGGCAGGGGGCTAGCCTCCCGGGGCAGGGGGCTAGCCTCCCGGGGCAGGGGGCTAGCCTCCCGGGCCAGGAGCTCAGGGGCCCGGCAGGATGGTCTCGCTGGCCGTAGTTTGCCCAACTCTGATCTAGCGTCACAAAAATAATGGCCTCTTCTTGTCCCAGCTGGGTCTGATCCTACTCTGATTTCAGGATCTGCTCCATGTGCATTTTGGAGTCACACTGCTGACTTTACAGCCCTGTCAAGCCATTTCAGGACTACAGGAAAAGGAGACTTCCGCAGCATCAGCCGCGACTGGCTGCAGAATCTGTTTCACTGGGAGGATGTAAGAGGCAGGAAGGAGAAAACCAGCAGGTTTTCAGATTCCAGATGGAAATTATAGCACTGACAGTTAGAAAAGTCATCTTTTAGCTTGTAAACACAGCTCCCTCCATCTGGTGTCCTTAAGTGAGGACTAAATATGGACCGTCATCATGATGATATTCCTTTTTCAGTGTCTAAATGCGCTTTGAAGCCATGTTTCAGAGAAGTAACCATGTTAGTCTGTATCCGCAAAAAGAACAGGAGTACTTGTGGTACCTTAGAGACTAACACATTTATTTGGGCATAAGTTTTCGTGGGCTAAAGCCCACTTCATCAGATGCAGTGATACAAGCTTTCTTGCTTGGCTGGAGCACCAAGGAGGAGCACCAAGCCTGCATGGCAGTGGATGAGATGACCTGTGTATTAACTCCTCTCTGGAATGATTTACACTTTTGCATATTCTAAATCAGAGGTGGACAAACTACGGCCCGCAGGACCCTCCTGCCTGGCCCCGAGCTCCTGGCTGGGGAGGCTCATCTCCGGCCCCTCCCCTGCTGTTCCCCCCCCCGGGCAGCCTCAGCTCACTGTGCCACCGGCGCAATGCTCTGGGTGGGGGGACGCTGCGAGCTCCTGGGGCAGCGCAGCTGCAGAGCCCGGCCTGACCCAGTGCTCTGTGCTGCGCGGCGGTGCGCCTGTAGCGCTGCCAGGCACCGGTGCTCCAGGCAGCGTGGTAAGGGGACGGGGGGGTTGGATAGAGGCCAGGAGAGTTCAAGGGGGTGGTCAGGGGCCGGGGATAGGGGTTGGGGCAGTCAGAGGGTGGGAAACGGGGGTTGAATGGGGGCAGGGGTCCCGGGAGGACAGTCAGGAAGGAGAGGAGGGGTTGGATGGGGCGGTGGGGGACTGGGGAGTCCGGGGGCGACAGGGGGCGGTGGATGGGGCAGGGGTCCTCTGGGGGCCGTCAGGGAATGGGGGTTTGGATGGGCTAGGAGTCCCAGGGGAGCCATCAGGGGGCGAGAAGCGGGGGGGTCGGATAGGGGTTGGGGGCCAGGCCATGCCTGGCTGTTTGGGGAGGCACAGCCTCCCCAACCGGCCCTCCATACAATTTTGGAAACCCGATGTGGCCCTCAGGCCAAAAATGTTTGCCCGCCCCTGTTCTAAATACACACTGCCACTGTTGTGCAGCGCATGGGGCACTGATCTGTGTTCAATAGACAGAAATGTGATAGCACCATAATTGCCTTGCAGTGGTATAATATATCGGCTTGCATCTTTGTCTCCATTATCCTTCCTCTGTTGGATGAAATAGAGCTGATCTGCTCCAGCTAGGTGTATCAATTTCTTCTACTTGTCGAGCTCCTCTTGATCTCATCTGAATCTTTGGAACAAAGGGCCGTGTGTTGATGCTCCATGTTCAATCAGCTGATTCCCACAGAATTGTTATAACATCCCCCTAAACCAAGCCGTTCTCTCTTGTCTATCAACAGCACAATGACAAAGTTCAATGCTTTTAAAGTCAGTCCCATTAGCTCCTTCCAGGCTGAGCTGTTCAGCATGTGCCCTCCTGCATGGCATTCATATTGTTTTGTTGTTGGTGCATATTTCTTTCAGCGGCACATCTGACATTTTTCCAATCATGTAGAAAGACCTGCCCCACCCTGCTAGGGGCCTGAACGCTTCCCATTGCTTATGAGTGAGTGAACAAGCAGCCAGTATCTGCAGTTTATAAACTGCCTTGGCAAACTTCAGGAGTCTCATCCTCCAGATTCACTGGTGGGATCTTGTATGAGCCCTCTGTGGTATAATGATAATTTCCACCCCTTATTGTTCTTTGGGACTTAACTTTATTTTTCTCATTTTTCTGCTTTCTAGTTAATCCGTGGATGTCTAGGAAGGACAGCAGTGAATTTCTTGCTTTAAGTCAGGAATGGTCTATGGTGCTTCCTTGCTGGATCTCTCCCTTGTCTGGATGTCTTGGGAAAGCTAATACGTACTAGACAGCCTGTGTAGCCAGTGGGAGTTGAATGGTGTAAGCACTGCTGCTGTGGGGCGGAAGACAGGCTCATCTCACAATGGCTCTGACCATCGAAACAGAATCACGGATCTACCGCTCCCTGCGAGCCGTCTCCGGCATCACTGCCCACCTTGTCTCACTTGGATTCACCATCTTTGTGGCCGTACTGGCCAGACCTGGGTCAAGTAAGTAGAAGCCAGTGTGGGGCAGAGCTACTGGACAGCATCCATGAATAAATACATGTGTGGGATCAATCTTAGTGCTTCTGAAAGTGATGGACTGGCTAGTGCCAGACGATGCATGCAGACCTTACGTAAACTCCCCAGGCACCTCTGCCACCCCTGTGGCTATTTGAATCCTGCCCCTCTCTGCCAGCACACATTAATCCTGACCTGTAGCATCCTACCTAAAGCTTCTGCTATTCTGGTCGTGGGGCTCCCGCTCAGCCAATGCACCTCATTCGTGGTCTGCTGCATTCCCAGCTACCTATCGCTAGGCCTTTTGCAATCACAGATTCCTACTCCTTCTCTTGGCTGTTTTTATAATGTGGAGGATGAGATTCCCCAGCCCCACTTTCAGTGATGACTGAAGAGGTATGTTACAAACAAGTGGATCACCCCGCTGCCTTCCTTCAACCATAATGGTTTTGCTGACAACCATTGCACTGTCAATTTAAAATAAAGAGTTTAAAATAGTCCCTGTCTGCCCCTTGGTCCCCCAGTGCCTGTTTTTGCAGATCTGGTCAAATTTCACAGTGTGGTTCCCTGGGTGGAAAAAACCACCCAAATGCGTGAAAGTGATGACAAACAACGAGGAGTCCTTGTGGCACCTTCGAGACTAACACATTTATTTGGGCATAAGCTTTCGTGGGCTAAAACCCACTTCATCAGATACATGGAGTGGAAAATACAGTAGGCAGGCATAAATACACAGCACATGAAAAGATGGGAGTTGCCTTATCAAGGGGGGGTGGGGTCAGTGCTAACAAGCCAATTCAATTAAGGTGGAATTGGGCTATTCTCAACAGTTGACAAAAAGGGGTGAATACCAAGGGAGGAAAAATCATTTTTGTAGTGCTAATGAGGTCAATGTAAACAAGGTGGCCCTTGTGATATGCCATCATGTGCCAGCAATGCCCCTCTGCCATGCACGTTGGCCAAACCGGACAGTCTCTATGCAAAAGAATAAATGGACACAAATCAGACATCAAGAATTAGAACATTAAAAAACCAGTAGGAGAGCACTTCAGTCTCCCTGGACGCTCAATAACAGACTTAAAAGTGGCCATTCTTCAACAAAAAAAAACCTTCAAAAACAGACTCCAATGAGAAACTGCAGAAGTGGAATTAATTTTCAAACTGAACACCATCAAATTAGGTCTGAATAAAGACTGGAAGTGGATGGGTCACTACAAAAACTAATTTTCCCTGTGCTGATACTCACACCTTCTTGTTAACTGTTTGAAATGGGCCACCTTGATTACATTGGCCTCATTAGCACTACAAAAAATATTTTTCCTCCCTTGGTATTCACCCTTTTTTGTCAACTGTTGAGAATAGCCTACTTCCACCTTAAGGCAACGCCCATCTTTTCATGTGCTGTGTATTTATACCTCCCTACTGTATTTTCCACTCCATGCATCTGATGAAGTGGGTTTTAGCTCATGAGAGCTTCTGTCCAAATAAATTTTAGTCTCTAAAGTGCCACAAGGACTTCTTGTTTTTGCTGATACAGACTAACACTCTGAAACCTGAAAACACAGTGTGTTTCTTTCTAATCAATTTCAGTTATAATCTGTCTAGTTAAGGCACTTATGGCCTCCACTGCTGTAGTACCTGAGTGCCTCACAATCCTTCATGTTATTCCCACAACACCCCACCAGCCAGATGAGGCACAGAGCAAGAGTGACTTGCTGTTGGTCATGCAGGAAATCCGTGGCAGAGCAGGGGATTAAAATCAGATTTCCCAAATGCCAGGCTAGCGCACTGACCCCTGAACTATCCGATCTTAGGTGGCTGCATGTGCTAATGGTGGGTTAAAACACAGAGTGATTTTTGAGGTGATACCTCTAGCAGGATATGTTTTTCAGCAATACATTAGTTTTTGGCACACCGGATGGCTAGTCTGAAAGGGCTCATTCCTCTCTCTGTTTCATTCCAGGCTTGTTCTCTTGGCATCCTTTCTTAATGTCGCTTGCGGTAAGTTGGACAAAAGAGCTCCATGTTACCTGCCTCCTTCCCTGTAATCTATGCTCCAGTAGCCAGTGGTAACTGCACCCTCTCGGGGCCTGGGGTTGCTCACAATGGACGCAGTGCAGTGTTGCCCTGCATCTCGTCACATCATTGTAGTGCGTAGCGGGTGTAAAATGTTGGTGAGTCAGAATGGCAGCATTATCTACCCACTTTGCACTGGCTTGAATGATAACACAAGGCACCGGTGGTGCTTGGAATCCCACTTAGCTGATTTCCCACCCCTTGTCCTCGCTCTCCCAGGCTGGAACCAAATCTGTTTAGCTCTTCAAGCATCTCTTCCTCTCTCAGCACCACCGCCAGGCTCCTGAGGAGTTCAGGGCTAGTGGGCTAAGTCTGGTCCAGGCACCTGGCCAGGTGTGGTAGGCTGATGGCTGCAAGCAAGTTCTAAACCACACGTTCTTTGCCAGCATGGAGAGAAAAATTGTAACCAATGAGGACACTATTCCCTCTAATTTTTCCCACCCATATGTGAAATGAATTGTTATGTGCACCAGTATGGAGGTGTTGTGTGACACATCACCTCCATATTGGTGCACATAACAAAGTTCATGTCGTGGGGGTGGGGCCAAGGGGTTCGGAGTGTGGGAGGGGGCTCAAGGCTGGGGCAGAGGGTTTGGGTGCAGGGAGTGGGGGTTGGTGAGGGATGGGGGTGCAGGCTCTGGGGTGTGGCCAGGGATGAGGGGCTCAGGGCTGGGGCAGAGGGTTGGGGTGCGGGGGGGTGAGGGCTCTGGGCTGGAGCCGGGGATGAAGGGTGTGGGGTGCAGGCTGTCCTGGGGCTACAGTGGGGAGAGAGGACTCCCCGCAGCAGTACCTGGGCTGCGGGGGAGAGGCGCTTCTCCCCACCACAGCAGGTCCAGGACTGGGTTGGGGCAGGGGAAGGGGCACCTTTCCTCTGGCCGCAGCAGGTTCTGGGCTGGGCTGGGGCCAGGGGGAAGAGACGCCTCTCCCTGCTGTAGTCCTGAGCGCCTGTACGGTGCTTAATAGGCTGCTGCACGGCCGCACAGCTTAGAGGGAACTTACATTGGAGGCTTAGGACTCTGCACACTTGCGAAACTTCTGCCCTAAATATTCTAGCATTACAACCTCTAGTTACTATTTCTACAGCCAGCACTGCGTGCAGCCTCTGACAGCGAGGCTTCGTAAAACCAACAGAACTAACCTGCATGTCTTAGCCAGCTCTTCTTTCTTATGTGGCCTTTTCCTGGGCACGTTTTGCATCACTCAATAGCCACCTGCTGCAGAGGGGAGTTGGAAAGGCTGGTGGTAATGCTGTAGTATATGAGAGTTGTAGGGGGGGCGGGAGCAGTGGGTTACATCCCGTGTTAGTGGGAGATGCCTAATTCAGAGCCATGATATTGAGGAATGTAACAGAGCCTGCGGAGACCAGCTGTACTGAATCTGTGTATTTTAAGCACTTATCACCTTAGTGTCTGGGCCCCGTATGGCCATGAATGTATTTCCCCCTCCCAGCTCCCCTGTGAGATAGGGGACAGATGGGGAACTGAGTCCCAGAGGGACTAAGGACCATGTTCTTAAAGGTATTTAGACACCTAACTCCCATTTAAATCAATAGGAGTTAGATGACTTTAAAAATATGGCCCTAAATGACTTGCCCCAGGTCACGCAGGAAGTGCCTGGTGGAACAGGAAATTGAACTGGGATCTCCAAGCCCTGGACTAGCCCCCTACTCACTGGATCATCCTTCCCTGGGTGCCCACACAGTACTGGCTACTCTCCCAAAGCCCTGTCTTATTGTGCTGCAGGGCTCAGTGTAAAACCTGAACTGGCCTCTCAGGAGGGAGGCAGCCGTTCCTTTGGTTGTTCCAAAGTCTTGGTTGGCTATTGAGAGGGGCCGTCTCCAGGATGTGATGCTAAGGGTGAGGACAGTTCTCTGGCTTCCATGGGGCTGGGGAGAGAAAGCACCACTGCCAGCATTAGCCTGACTGCTGCCGTGTCGTGTCCATGACGAGCTTTTTCCCTTTGTCCCCCTCAGTTCTCCTTTTTGATGACGGAAGCCCTGCTGGTCTTCTCCCCGGAGAGCTCACTGCTCCGCTCCTTCTCTCGCAAAGCCAAGGTCCGCTTCCACTGGGCCCTGCAGCTGCTGGTCCTCCTCTGTGCCCTGCTGGGCCTGGCCATCATCAGCTACAACAAATACCTTAATGGCAAGGCCCACTTTGTCACCTGGCACGGCCTGACGGGGTTGCTGACCGTGCTATACGCCAGCATGCAGTGCACAGGCGGCGTTGTTCTCCTCTACCCCAAGCTGATGAAGAACTGGACGCTGGCCAAGCTCAAGGTCTACCATGCCACATCGGGGCTGGTGGGTTACCTCTTGGGCTGTGCCAGTTTGATGCTGGCCATGTGCTCCTTGTGGTTTACCACCGCAGTGACTGGTCTTTCCTGGTACCTGTCAGTGCTGTGCCCCATTCTCACCAGCCTAGTTATCATGAACCAGGTGAGCAATGCTTATCTCTACCGCAAAAGGATCCAGCCCTGAGGTACCACGCTGAAACCAATCTTCCCTGGGAATGCTGAAGGTGCCAAGCACTGTCCCTGGGGCATTGGACCTGGGAAGTCACCTGCGTAGGGTCTCTCTGGAGCTAGCTTTCTAACTAACTCTCTATTTTTAATACTGGAAATGTCTGTAGCATTGTGCCCACTCCATGAAGTTGCTCTTCCTTGAAGGCCAAGCAGCCCTGGGCAGGGTGGTATAGTTGCCATCAGCCACAGTCTGTGTGACGGACAGCAGCAATTTAGCTCATACGTGCTTTGGTGCTGAACGGTTTCCCAGCCACATGCAGGTCTAGTAGCTGGAACAGCTGGATGCTCATCAGCGGAGCCCCGTATGAACTACTCCACGCACAGGCTCCGTACAACCAGAGGCGAAAGGATTGAAGCTGGAATTCAGAGCTGCTTCCCCTGGGTGGGCTCAGTGCTAGTGCAGACTGTTCTCATTGATACAGCACCAGGGCTGTATGGCGGGAATTTGTTATATCCCTTTGTGATTAGACAGGTCTGGAATGTTCCCTTCCCCCTCCTCTTTTAGGAGTAAAGAGCAGTAGTTCCGAGCAATGAGCAAATCTGCAGGGAGGGCTACCCCAGGTCCACACCCCTAATCCAGAAGGAGGCGCTGCAGTGCAGAGAAGAGAGGATCATAGGAGTAGAGATGGGTCAGGCACCAGCTGCCCTTGAGTAACACTGAGCCCTCTGCCATGGGCGGGGGAGTCTGCCTTGGAGAAAGTGTAGGGGCACAGGCCTGGAAGGGCCACAGCTGCCTTCTCCCATGGGCAGAGGAGCCTTTCAGGCACCCCCAGGAGATTCTCCAAAGTAAAGCTAATTGATGGTTGTTTCAGCACACCTTGGTGAAGTTTTGAGGCTGAGGGAATGAAGGCTGAGTAGTAACTAAGGAGCAGCCTTGGAGCAGAGGGGCCTGGGATCTCTATGAGCAAGACTAGAGCCGAGTGAAGCCAAGGAGAACACCTTGCCTGAGCTAGGGCTGCGCTGGGTGGGTGAGGTTCACACTGGGCAACCTTAGCATGGCTCTCCTGGTAGAGCATGGGCTGGAAATCCAAGCTCTGGGAGTGGCAGAGCCATTCACCACCTTCCTGTGCACTTCAACTTTGGCTGCTCCTTAAAGCCACTCTGAGTGGAGCCGGCCAAGGGCCTTAGTCTCTGTGCTCTCTGTAGAGCAGGGCTCCAGCCTTGTAGCAGCTGGGACCAGCTGCCAAAGAGGGATCTCCCCACTGTGCCATTTGGGCAGCTCAGCTCTGCGGGGCTGGAACTGTTGCCCAGATGGTTTGGAGGGGATGGGAAGCTGGGACCTTCTCCATGGAAGGTCGGAGACTTGAGGGCATGCTCTCTTGCTTCCTGGAGTACCTTCCATCCAGGGATCTCACAGCACTTTGCAGCCTCCAATCAGTCCTTCCCACACACCTCATGGAGCAGTCAGTATTGTCCACCCCATTGTACAGCTGGGGAAACTGAGAAGGAAGTGACTTGTCCAAGGTCTCACAAGGAGCTAGTGGGCAGATCTGGGAATCAAGCCCAGCTCCTGAGGTTTATGCACCATCCTCTCCACACTGTTCCTCTGACAGCCTCCTGGGCAAAGCTCAGGCCTACTGTTCCCTTCCTTGTGGTATGTGGGTGTGAGAGCAGCAGGCCTGCCCCCATTGTGTGTGTTACTGGGACACAGTCCTGTTGTATGTACTGTAGTGTATTTAGCCATATCATGTGGGAAAGGGCCACAGCCTCCAGGTCACTGAGAGATTGGGAGGGGGGACATATTGCACACCCGGTGCTATGGCCCGCAGGCAATGCCTGTCTTCTGAGGAAGGGGAGAAACGAGTTGGACTGAACCCTCTGTGCCTGGCAGGGAGGAAAGGACTTGGCTCCAAGAATGAGGGTACTAGAGACTTTGGAAGCAACTCCTGGTTTTATGCCTGCTGGGTTAGGCCCTCCAAGGTCCAGCCCTTCTCTGGGAGAAGTCTGGGGCACATGGGCTTGACTAGGGCTCAGTTCCATCACAGCAGATGGGGGCCCTTCCTCTTGCCTGGAATAGCCCTGGTGAGGATTCCTAAAGGTGCACAATGGTGCTCTGCCATGTTAGCTGCTGTGCAGTCCTCTTGGCCATTGCGTGAGCATGGAATGATCCTGGCAGCCCATTCACCTTTATGTTGCACTGACGCATTCCTTCTGGTAAAGGGAGAGGGAGGAAGTGCCCCTCCTCTCTGTTAGCGAGGTATGAGCAGCCTTGGTTCAGGATGCAGCCCTGTGGACTTTGCAGTGTGTGCAGCTCTCCTCCCTGGTTAAATGACACCGACACCCCCACCCCGCTAGCAGCGAGCTCCTACCAACTGTAAAAGGTGCAGAAAGGGTTTGGAATACTTGTGGCACCTTAGAGACTAACAAATTTATTTGAGCATAAGCTTTTGTGAGTTACAGCCCACTTCATCGGCTGCATGCATTTTTTTTCCACTGCATGCATCCAGTGAAGTGAGCTGTAGCTCACGAAAGCTTATGCTCTAATAAATTTGTTAGTCTCTAAGGTGCCACAAGTACTCCTTTTCTTTTTGCGGATACAGACTAATACAGCTGCTACTCTGAAACCAGAAAGGGTTTGACTCCTGCTGGGGCCCAAGGAAGCTGCAGCCAGCCTCAGCAGCTGTTTCAATCCTCTTACTGAGGTGCATCATGTTCCCTCTGGGGGGCAGGGGAAGTGGGAGCAGAGCCTACTCAAGGAATATTAAGCTGGAGCCAGAGGTTTTTTTAATTAAAGATTTCAAGCAGCTGCAGCCTTGTCAGCTTTGTGCCACTTTTTGTTTTAATTGCCTCCTTATCCACTAAGTTCCTGCTGAGAGAACAGAGGAATCCTCTTTGATGGATGCTTTTAACATGCAGCAGGGAGCATTTATCACCACAAGGTAAGAACAGCTCCCTGTGCCTAGGGATCCTACCCCTAAGCAGCTGATGGGAAGGAAGCAGGCAGAGGAGAGACGTGGACTAACCTCCTTGATACCCTTCCGGTGAAGATGCTAGCGCAGGAGGGACTATGATGCAGCAGGCTGTATCTCACTCAGCATCTTAGCATAGTTTCTTCCTGCCATTCTCAGGCTACAGGTCAATTTCACTAGCTTTTCTTGGCAGCTGTGGAAAAGTATAAAAAAAGCTCAGGCTGCCTGGTGCACCTGCCAACAGTAAGGCTGGGTGCTGCTGGGAGAAGTCATTGCGGCATGCTTGGTCCCACATTGGCTGAGCCTGCATCTGCTGTCCTGGGGCACCTTCCACAGGAACGCAGTGGAATTCACCCTTCCCGCAGTAACTATAAAACTGCTGGGCTAGGTGCCCCCCTTCTCAGACGCTGCTCTCTCGGATTAAATGAATCCAGCTCAGAAACAGGGCAGCTGCTGCTTTCAGATTAAAAAAGGAGAAGCAGATTTTGCATCTCAATCAGCTTCATTTAATCATGGACCTCAGGAGGTCATCTAGTCCAACCCCCTGCTCAAAGCAGGACCAATTCCCAATTTTGGCCCCGGATCCCTAAATGCCCCTCCTGGATTCAACCCACAACCCTGGGTTTAGCAGGCTGATGCTCAAACCACTGAGCTATTCCTCCCCCGTATGTAGATCAAGAGACTAGCAGGTTTATGGGAGGAGGATAGGAGCTATAGCAGCTAATTCTATGCAGGTAGGATCAAGTGCAGCATTTTAGCCCTCTGGGCACCAGGATTTTCCAACACACCTTGCTCATTTCTGGTGCATTAATTCACACAAGCCCTTAGCTTCAGTGCACTGAATCAGGGCTCTGGGCATCATCTGCCCAGCATTTCACAACTGACCAAGGGTTGTGGTGGATTCTCTGACCCTGACGATTTTTACATCAAGATTGGGTGCATTAAAGATCTGCTCTACTTCAAACAGGACTTATTGTGGGGCTGTTCTCTAGCCTGTGTTATACAGAAAGGTCAGACAAGATGATCACTGTGTTCCCTTCTGGCCTCGAAATCTGTGAAGTTAGGCTCCTAAATCAGCACCTAAATAAGTGGCCCGATTTTCTAGAATGCCTGCCCAGCCCGCAGCTCCCTTTGACTTCGGTGGATAAGGGTCTCTGGCACAGCATGCGTCCCTTGCAGCA
The DNA here is from genome assembly GCF_965140285.1 of Lepidochelys kempii. Classification (NCBI taxonomy): domain Eukaryota; kingdom Metazoa; phylum Chordata; order Testudines; family Cheloniidae; genus Lepidochelys; species Lepidochelys kempii. Next base: position 48,124,479 of record NC_136386.1, on the reverse strand, counting down.
GAATCATGCCACAGACTAAGTTAATTCTGGAGAGCATTTAACCCAGGAGTGACCAACCTGAGCCTAAGGAGCCAGAATTTACCAAAGAGCCACAGTAATACGTCAGCAGCCCCCCCCCCATCTGCTCCCCCCCCCTGCATCCAGCACCAACTCCATGGGTGCTCCGGGGCTGGAGCACCCATAGGGGAAAAGTGGTGGGTGCTCTGCACCCACTGGCAGCAAAGCTCCCCCACCACCCCACTTCACCTCACCTCCTCCCCTGAGTGCACTGTGTCCACGCTTCTCCCAGTGCTTGCCACCGCAGAACAGCTGTTTTGCAGCATAGCAAGCTCTGGGGGGGGAGGAGGCGGGGAAGAGGTGGGGCCAGGGCAGGGATTTGGGGAAGGGGTTGGAATGGGGCAGGGACTTCGGGGAAAGGGTTGGAATGGGGGCGGGGCCAGGGGCAGGGCCAGGTTAAGCACCCATCGGCGCCAGCAGAAGTCGGTGCCTATGCCTCCCATGCACCGGCAGCCCTGCCGATCAGCGCCTCCCCCTCCCTTCCCGCACCTCCTGATCAGCTGTTTTGTGGCATACAGGAGGCTCTGGGAGTGAGGGGGAGGAGTGAGGGCACGGCAGGCTCAGGGGAGGGGGCAGGGCGTGAGCAGTGAGCACCCCCTGGCACATTGGCACCTGTAGCTCCAGCCCTGGAGTCGGTGCCTATACAAGGAGCCGCATATTAACTTCTGAAGCGGCGCATGTGGCTCAAGAGCCACAGGTTGGCCACCCCTGATCTAACCCCCAGAGCTGCAAAAAAACAACCACCTTCCACGCTGCCTCTAGCTGCAGGGAGACAGCCTGAAACCGCAGCTCTGAGTGACCAGCTCCCCCATTCACAGCGGTTACCCACAACTGGAGAGGACAATTTTAAGGGCCAATGTTAACTATTTCACTGTTCATTTCAGCAGGAACATCCAGTTCCAAACTGGTTCTTAGATGCCAAAGACCCCAACTGTCTGCCATGCCCCCTCCTGCCCATCCCAAGCAGCTGCCAAACCCTCCTGCCTTCCCCCTTACTATGTCCACAATTAAATAATTCATCCCAACTCTGGTGCAGAGGAAGCTTTTGGGCAGAGTAAAATAATTGGAATTTAACAAAGTAAGGCAGGGCTTCTGGATTCACATCTGGGTAAAAACCCCATGTTTTAACTCACCCAAAGCTGACACACAATCCCCAGTTTGCTGCACCTCAGTGCTGCACATGCAGGAGGCTCCTGCGGTTGGGTTTAGGCCCCACCAGTCATGGGTCACACAGGGCTTTGCTCATAAGTGGACAACAAGTATTAAACAGTGCTGGAAGCAGCATACAAATATTCTGCAGAGCGTAATGCTGACCCTGCTGTTCCAGGCCTGCTCCTTCCTTCCACTCCACTAAACCTCATTCCTACTTTGTCACGGTCTCACAGGACGTGTCCACTCTTGGCCCCATACTGGCCCTGGGGGGAAACCCCCTTCAGTGTGACAGCCCTTCTCAGGGGTTAAGCCCCTCTGCCTCCTGGAACTGCACCTCTCTGAGCCTTAGCACACCTGTCTCTCGCTGTGGACCCCCTCAGGGAGTCCACTCACTCTGGACCCCTGGGACCTCCACTCCCAGAGGGAATAATGTAACCCTGTTCTCTAGACCGGAGTGACTCTTAGCCAGCATAAAACAGGAGGGTTTATTGAGCATCTGAACACAGCATAGGAAACTCTCTGGGCCCTCAGGCCTGGCCTCCCTCAGCACAGCACATCTCAGTCTCCCCTGCATCCAGGTGGGCTCTGCCTGCTCTCTCTCTCCAGTCCAGAGACCGCATGCTTTCCTGCTGGGCATCCGATATCACCTGCCTCCAAGCCCTGCCCCTTTGTCTTCTGTCCAAGTAAACAAGGTCACCTGGGCCTCCTCTCCTCTCATCCGTCCTTTGTTCCCCACTGTCTGGAACCAGCTGGTCCAGACCACCCTGTCTGGCTTGCCCTTCCTACAACACTCTGTCAGGGGAGCTGCCAGGGAGCTAAAGTGTGGCACAAACCTCCAGTAGTACCCTGCCATCCCAATGAAAGCCTGGACCTGCTTCTTAGTCTGGGGAGCAGGCCAATCCTTGATTGCCTCCCCTTTGGCCAGCACTGGCTTTAGCTGGCTGCCATCCTCACCTTGCAGCTTCCAGCATTTATAGTCAGTCCTGCATCCTGGAGGCGACCGAGCACCCTCTTCACTTGGGACACATGGTCCTCCCAGGTTTGGCTAAATACACAGATATTGTCCATATACGCTAGAGCAAAGTCCTCAATCCCCCTTAGTAACTGATTCACCAGGTGCTGGACGGTTGCAGGTACCCCCTTGAGGCCAAAAGGCATGACCAGGAACTCAAAGCCTTATTGGAGTGGTGAATTTCACCCTGGCCTCCAAAGGCATTTGCCAGTAGCCTGTGGTGAGATCCATGGTAGTGAGATACCGGGCAGCCCCCAACATATCTAGGATCTCATTGGTCCTAGACATGGGGTAGGCCTCAGACACGGTGATGGCACTGAGCTTCTGATAATCCACACAGAACCGGATCGACCTGTCCTTCTTGGGGACCAACACGACGGGGAGAGGCCAAGGGGCTGGAAGACGGCTGGATCACCCCTAAAGCCAGCATGTCTCCGACCTCTCTCTCCCGATCCTGGTCTGCTTTCCCAGTGACCCTGAATGGGGAACACCTGATGGGAAGGCTGGCTCCCATCTCCACCCAATGAAGAGCCAGGTTCATGAGCCCCGGATGGTTGGAAAACAGCTGCTGGTATGAATGCAGCACCCCTCTGATCTCAGCCTGCTTGGCAGGGGTTAGCTGGTCTGAGAGGGGAACTGATTCCAGTGAGGGGTGAGCCCCAGCCTCAGGGAAGCGACTCACTAGGGGATCCTCTCCCTTCTCCTAAAGCCCACACACAGCCAGCACCAACTTCTCCCTGTCCCAGTGTGTCTTCATCATGTTGACATGGTACACCTGGTGGCTGTGAGCCCAGTTAGATAGTTCCACTGCATAGTTCACCTCATTTACCTGTTTGATGACCTTGAAGGGGCTGTCCCAGGCAGCTTGTTCTTCCTCATGGGGATGAGAAGCATCACGTGGTCCCCGGTAGCATAGAAGCAGGCACATGCTGAGCAGCCATATCAGACCTTATGCTTCCCTTGGGCCCTGACTAGGTTTCTCCTGACCAAGCCCAAGCTCAGTGAGCTTTTTCTAGAAGGTCAGTACATACTCCACCACTGATTCTCCATCGAGAGAGGCCTTCCCTTCCCACTCGTCCCTCATCAAGCCCAGAGGTCCCCTCACTCTCCTCCTATCCAGCAACTCAAACAGGGAAAACCCTGTGGATTCCTGGGGCACTTCCCTGTAGGCAAACAGCAGGTGGGGTAAATACTTGTCCCAGTCCTGCAGGTGCTGGTCCATAAAGGTTTTCAGCATCATCTTTAGAGTTGAACCTTCTGGAAAGGCTCCTCTATAATGGGCAAAGGTCTCAGAGCTACTTTACACTTATTCCGGGCCTTCTCCACCCTCTGGCAGGAGTCACAGGACCTGCAATATTGTTGGACAGTGTCAAAGACCCCAGGCCCAGATGTCCTGAAAGGAGAATATTGTGGGCCAAGTACAACAGTCTGTGGCGGTACCTCTGGGGGACCACCAACTGCCTCCCAGCTTTCCAAGGTTCAGTTTGCCCCGAACCAACCCATTCCCGGTACAGGAATCCCTTCTCCCACAGGAATCTCTCACAGCAGTGCTCCCACTGGGATCCTGCACCACTGTAGCCAGCACGGGCCCTCAGCTTCTTTAAGGAAGGATCTTCCTGCAGCTCCATCTGGAATTCAGCTGTTGGGTTTGAGGGTACAGCCCCGGTTGGCAGTGCCTCAGTTTCCCCACCTTGGGATGGAGACTCTGGCCCAGCCCTATCAAGCCCTTCCCTTGGTGCTTCGGTCCTCCCCTTTGCGAGGTCCCTCATCCCTCACTGGCTCTGGCTCCGGGTAAGGACCAGGGCGCTCTGAGTGCCATCTGGCCAAATCATTACCAATTAGCACCTGGGTAGGCAGGTGATCGTGCACCCCAACCTCTTTGGGTCCCTCCTTAGCCCCCCATTTCAGGTGTATCCTCACTACAGGCACCTTGATGGGGGCCCAAACACTCCCCTCGGGGTCAGGTATGCACTGGGCACACACCTCGGGCCACGCCAGTGTCACCTCTGCACCTGTGTCCCGGAATCCCTGGATGCTCCTTGTGCTAATTGCCCCCCAGGGCCTGTCCCACACTCACCCAGTGGATTGAGTGAGGGTGCTCTGGAACTGGAGCCCCGCCTTTGAGAGGTCTCTGGGTGACTCCCTTTCTGAGTCCCCGATGTGGGTCTTCCTTCTCCCCCGATCTGCTGTCCACAAACACATCCGCCAGTGCCCCCGCACTGCACAGATCTTTAGGCTTCCGGTCCACTAACCACATCTGAAGGTGTGGAGGGCAGATGTCATACAGCTGCTCCAACCCCACCAGGTTACACACGGCCTCTGCGGTAATGGCTTCTGTGCCCTTCCCCCATTTGCGGAGACATTCCCCCAGCAGGCTGGGGACCTCCTTGTAGGTGATGCCTGAGGTCTTACGTACACCCCAGCATCATTTCCTGTATGCCTCGGGGGTCAGTTCAAACTTCAGCAGCAAAGCCTGTTTAAACAGGTCATAGTCCCCATCTAAATACCACCCATTTGGCTGAATGCCTCTATGGCCTTGGGACCCAGCAGGGGGATTTGACAGCGGAGCCTGTCTGTGGGGATCTGGTGCAGATCACAGGCCTTCTCAAAGGCTGTGAGGTAGGCATCAATATCCCCTCCCCCCTTAAACTGGGCAGCAGTTTGGTGAATAGATTCCCCACAGAACTGGTGTCTTGGGGCCCTTCCCCACTTACCCCCTGGCAGGCCCTCTTGGCCTACCTCTCCTCCAACTCCAACTCGTGCTTTTGCTGTTCTGCACGGCCCACGAGCCTCCGTTCCTCCAGCTCCAGCTCCTTCGCTTTCAGCTCAAGCCTCTGCAGCTCTTCCAGGGAGAAACCTGACTGAGGAGTTGGGTCTGATAGACTCCTGGCTGCTATGCTGCCCCCATGGCTACTCCCCGCCTCTGCGGGCATCCCGGGATCCCTCTGGGATCTGGAGCCTGTTCCTCAGACTGGTCATTCTCTACAAGCTGAGCCATCAGCAGCTCCTTAGTGAGCCTCTCCACACTCAGCCCTCTCTGCACAGATGTGCCAGGTCCCTCTTTTGGAGCTGGTTAGACGCCATTTCCGCGCTGGTTCCTTCAATTCCCTCGTTTTATCGCTGGCAGGCACTCACTGCAAAGTGCCTGCGCTTGCAGCCGACTATCTACAGGGTGCATCCACAAACCATCCTCTGCTACCACATTGTCACGGACTTACAGGACATGCCCACTCTTGGCCCATATGGTCCCTGGGGGGAACCCTCTTCAGTGTGACAGCCCTTCTCAACATTCCAATTAGGTGCGTGCGTGCCACGTGCACGGCCGTCAGAAAGTTTTACCCTAGCAACACCCGGCGGGTCAGCTGTGGAGCCCTCTGGAGTGGCGCCTTCATGGCGCTCGATATATACCCCAGCCGACCTGGTGCCTCCCCAGTTCCTTCTTGCCAGCTACTCTGACAGAGGGGAAGGGGGGCAGGTTTGGAATGGACATGAGCAACACATCTCGAAGAACAACAGTTATAAAGGTCAGTAACCCTTTTTTCTTCGAGTGCTTGCTCATATCGATTCCAATTAGGTGACTCCCAAGCCTTACCTAGGGGGTGGGGTCGGAGTTAAGTAACGTGGACTGTAGTACCACTCTACCAAACACCGCGGCGTCTCTGGCATACCGGAAGATGGCGTAGCACGAAGCGAAAGTATGCACCGAGGACCAAGTCGCTGTTCTGCAGATCTCCAGGATCGGCACCGGGTCAGGAATGCCGCAGATGAGGCCTGGGCCCTCGTGGAGTGAGCGGTGACGGCCAAGGTCGGTACACCGGCCAGCTCATGGCAAGCGTGGATGCAGGATGTGATCCATAAAGAGATCCGCTGAGAGGAGACCAGGAGGCCTTTCGTCCGGTCCGCCACTGCAACAAAAAGCTGTGTTGATTTCCTGAACAGCTTTGTGCACTTGATATAGAAGGCAAGGGCCCTAGGGACATTGAGGGAGTGCAGCCTCTGTTCCTGGGGACCGGCGTGCGATTTCGGGTCAAAAATTGGCAGGAAAATGTCCTGGCTGGTATGGAAGGCCGACACCACCTTGGGAAGAAAGGCCTGGTGAGGACAAAGTTGCACCTTATCCTTATGGAAGACCGTGTAAGGCAGTTCTGAGGTAAGGGCTCAGAGACACACCTCGCTGACGTGATAGCGACAAGGAAAGCTGTCTTCCAAGAGAGATAAAGGAGGGAGCATGAGGCCAGCGGCTCAAACAAGGTCCCCCATGAGTACCGGCTGCCAGACCTGAAAGTAGAGGCGGTTTAAGCCCTTGAGAAAATGACCAACCATTAGATGGCGAAGACAGAGCGGCCAGACACACCCGGTTGAAAGGCCGAGATGGTCACGAGGTGAACCCTCACAGAGGACGCCACCAGGCCTTGTTGCTTCAGGTCCAGGAGGTACTCCAAAATGAGAGGCACTGGTGTCTGGAGAGGGGGTGTGTGGCACTGGTAGCACCAACACGAAAACCGCTTCCACTTCATCAGATTCATGGCTTGAGTGGAGGGCTTCCTGCTCCCCATCAGTACTTATTGTACAGATTCCGAACACAGAAGCTCCAAAGGGTTCAGCCACACAGCATCCATGCCATGAGGTGGAGAGACTGCAGGTCGGAATAGCAGAGGCGACCGTGATCCTGAGGGAGCAGGTCGGGAAGAAGAGGCAACGCGACTGGAGCGTCCACGAACAATTCCAGCAGAGTGGTATACCAATGCTGCCTGGGCCATGCCAGAGCCACCAGAATCACCCGCGCCCTGTCCCTGCATATCTTGAGCAGGACCTTGTGCACAAGGGGAAATGGAGGAAAAGCATAAGACAGGTGACCCATCCACAGAAGCAGGAACATGTTTGTGAGGGAGCCCAGGCAGCGACCTTGGAAGGAGCAGAACGATGGGCATATCCGGTTGCTGCGGGAGGCAAAACAGATCCATCTGGGGAAACCCCCACCTTCAAAAGATGGGGTGGATGACATCCAGTCGGAGTGACCACTCATGGGAGTGGAAGGACCTGCTGAGGTGGTCCACCAGCGCGTTCTGGTCCCCGGGGAGAAAGGACCCCACTGGGTGAATGAAGTGGGCTATACAGAATTCCATGTCGAACAGCCTCCTGACAGAGGGGAGGGGGCGGGCCCCCTCCGCTTGTTGAACATGGCCATGGTGTTGTCTGTGAGGATTGCCACACAACGACCCTGTAGCTGTTCCTGGAAGGCCTGAAAGGCAAGGCGCACCGTCATCAGCTCCCAGACGTTGATATGAAAGGAGAGCGTGGATGGAGGCCACAGGCACCGCATCTGAAGGTCTCCGAGGTGGGCACCCCATGCCAGGGCTGATGCATCCATGACCCGAGACAAGGAGGGCTGCAGACTGTGAAAAGGGACTCCTTCGCACACCACCCAGGGATCTAGCGATCACCGGAGGGAGGCCAGGACCCGCTCCGGGATGGTGACCACTAAGTTCAGACCGTCATGACCGGGGCGATAGACCGAAGCGAGCCAGGCTTGCAACAGGCGGAGTCGGAGCCTGGCATGCCTGGTCACGTATGTACAGGAAGCCATGTGGCCGAGAAGACTCAGGCAACTTCTTGCCGACGAGGTTGGGAAGCTCTGAAGACTCCAGATGAGGCCCATGATAGCTTGGAAACGAGCATCTGGCAGGAGGGCTTGCACCTGCACGGAGTCCAGAACTGCCCCAACGAATTCTGTTATCTGGGTTGGTTCTAGGGTCGATTTTGCTCCAGTAACTCCCCACTTAACGTCCTCTCACTTAACGTTGTTTCCATCTTATGTCCCTGCTCCATTACAGAACATGCTCATTTAAAGTTGAGCAATGTTCCCCTATAACGTCGTTTGACTGCCTGCTTTGTCCACAGCTGGCAGCCCCCCCTACTTGCCCCACACCCAGCGCCTCCCGCCCGCCGGCAGACTCCGCGGATCAGCGCCTTCCCCCTGCTCTCCCTGCTTCCTGCCCGCGGCAATCAGCTGTCTTGCGGCATTCAGGAGGCTGGAGGGAGGGACGGGGGAGGCTGCGCGCCGTGTCCTCACTCCCCCCCCAGTCTCTTGAACGCCGCAAACTGCAGGAGGCCGAGGGCTAAGAGCCTCCTCCATGAGGAGCTGCTTTAAATGGAAAGTCTCACTCCTTTTAGTCCGAGGATGAAACCCTCTACAGATCCTGCACTTCTCAGCTTGATGAGCCTCCCCCAGACACTTCAGGCAGGGGTCATGGGGGTCGCCCATTGGCATGGGCTTAGAGCAGGAACTGCAGGGCTTGAATTCCAGAGCTTTGGGCATAAGCCTAAGAAAAAGAATCGGGGAGGAGGGGAAAGCCCCCGAACCCAACTAACACGAAGTAAAAACCAAACTATAACTAACAACTATTAACTATTACGCTAGGGAGAGTGGAGAGTAAGCGAAGCAAGAATCCACAGTTCCAACGACCATCATGGGCGGTAAGAAGGAACTGAGAGGCGCCAGGTCAGCTGGGGTATATATTGAAGGCACCACTCCAGAGGGCTCCACAGCCAACCCACCGGGTCTTGCTAGGGTAAAACTTTCCGACGGCCGTGCACGCGGCACATGTACACCTAATTGGAATCGATATGAGCAAGCACTCGAAGAACTGCACCTCTCTGAGCCTTTAGCACACCTGTCTCTCGCCATGGGCCCCCTCAGGGAGTCTACTCACTCTGGACCCCCAGAGCCTCCACACCCAGAGGGAATAGTGCAATCCTGATCTCTAGACCAGAACGACTCTCAGTCAGCGTAAAACAGGAGGGTTTATTGAGCATCTGAACACAGCATAGGAAACTCTCTGGGCCCTCAAGCCTGGCTGCCCTCAGCACAGTACATCTGAGTCTCCCCTGCATCCAGGTGGGCTCTGCCTGCTCTCTCTCTCCAGTCCAGAGACCGCGGCATCTGATATCACCTGCCCCCAAGCCCCACCTCTGTCCTTTGTCTTCTATCCAGGTAAACAGGGTCACCTGGGACTCCTCTCAGCCGTCCTTTGTTCCCCACTGGCTGGAACCAGCTGATCAGGTCACCAGGGTCCACTCTTTCTACAGCCCATTCCTCCCACTGGCCAGAACTGGCTGTGACTCCCGAGCTGGGCCTCCCGGTCACCAGTCGCTGGGGTATCCATTCTCTCGGGCTTTGGCCAGGGTGCCAAGTTGTCACTGGTCCTCTAACAACAAATTCCCTCTCCCATCACTTTGTTAAACCAGTAACACCCAGGGAAACTGAGTCCCACCCCCTTTGAAACCATTGAAAAAAAAAATCAAGAAAATCCCCCACTTTGTTACACCTAACCCACAGGATTTCCTGTTATTCCAACCTGAACCCCCACCTTTCATAGCACCATCATATGGTGCTCCCCCATCACTCTAACCCTGGGGCTCTCAGAGACTGAAAACCACCATGTGACTAAATGGGGGACTAAGATGAGACCCACTGAATTAGTTTCTCAAGGGCCTGAGTGAGGATCTAAGCATGGCTTGCTAGAGATGAGCACCCAGCCCCCAAATTCCTCTGCTACCAATGCCAACCAAACCCCAGGAGCCCTCGCCCCCAGCTCTCATCTTGGCAGAGCCAGCCTCTTGTCCCGTGCTCTAGCAGACATCTAGACTAAAGAGGCAGCCACACTTAAACAGAAGGCTCAACAGCAGCTCAGAGAAACACACAGCTTGAAAACTTCTGCCACACATTAGGATGGGACTTGGACTTACTGGTGATGTAGGGATCAGAGCAGATAAGTGAAACAAAATGAAATGGAAGGGTGACCCTCCACACGAGACCTGGGCTTTGGGTGATCTACAAACTAAAGTGAGAGGCACTCTTTGAAATAATTGTTTATTGATACTGAAATTCCCGTATGTTTATTTCTCAGTTGACAAAACCTTCTTGTGTGGCTCTTTAAAAAAAGTCATCACATATGCACACTCCTCAATTTGGTAGCTGCCTCCCAGGGAAGTATACAAGCTGGAGTGGCATGGTCTTGTGGGGCTGGTTCTCAAGGAAAGCTTTTCCAGATTAAGTGCTCCCCACCCCTACCCTCCAAAAAAGCCCATCAGCACAGAGGAGGGGAAAAGGAGAGGGGAAACCAACATTTTAATCAAAGGGAGGGGAAAAAACAGAAAGAAGAATTGTCAAGAGCCCCACCATAAAACAGATTTGCAATCTGACAAAGAATCAATGCACAGATGATTCATCCAAGCAGCAGTGAACGCGCAGGTCCCACCCAGTTCAGAGGCTGCGTTACAATTTAAATCACCGCAAAAGAAATTGGAGAAAAAACAAAGTAGCAATAACACAAATGAAATTAAACCCCTCTAGGACTCCCACAGAAAGACTAGGGTTGATGTATGTCCATGGACTAGTCTCAAAGCTCTGTGGCCCCAGGCTTTTCAGTCAATAATTCATGGTAGGCAACTGCAGCAAGAGAGTGGTATTAAGCACTTACTTTGTAGCTAAACAGGCTTATCTAATGATCATAGCAAATTCCCAACTCAGGAATTCATCTTAGTCAGTTCTTGCCAGATAATCGGGGCCAGAGGGGAAAGGGTTAATATAGCAAAGGGATTAAGAAAAATTTCCTGCTCCTCAGAGCAGTAAGAAAACTAACTTTGAAAGGGAAAAAGGAAGTTGCAGGGTACTTTTAACAACCACCACCACAAAAGTAAAAGAGAGAAAGTACTGTATCACTTGCTGAGTTTGCTCTCTGGGATGCTGTGAGGGTCATCTAGTGGTCTAGCACACAGGCTTCAAAATCAGGACCTGACCAACCATGTACATGGCAAATCCTGAGGCCGGATGACACCAATGCCTCTGCCCAGACAGTGCCACAGCCACTACTGAGGTGTACACAGTCAGCTAGCTCCAGTGGTGGCTACTGGCAGAGGCGGCCAGCGTAAGGCCTCTCTGGACAGAACAGTCCACGTTCTGTGCTGAAGAGACATGTGAGTCCACCCCCCTCGGTGGTTGATGCCCAGCCCTGATTAGTGTCTTTGAGGAACCTCACATCACCATAGAAAAAAGCGAATGAGAACCAGAGCCCCAGCAGGAGAGAGAGCCCTTCCAAGGAGCCAGCATTGGCTAACAGTTACCACCCAGAGACAGTCTAGAGACACGGCATCAGCCAACTGTGGCTATTAAATGCTGGAATGAGGTAGCCCTCTCCCCTCGAGGTTGCTGGAGGGGTCCCCCTGCTCCCTGCAGACAGCATCACTGGGGAGCAGAGAGGAGTGAGAGAAGATATGAGGGATCACTCTGACACACAGAGATGGGGAAGGGGAGGTGGTGTGTTCACAGGTCACAGCTGAGGGGAGGCGTCCTCAAAGGTGATGAGACTGGACTCCTGGCTGGCTCCTTTCCCTGCAGCACTGGCATCCCGGCTACTTTGGCTCTTCTCAGGGAGCAGCGGGCTGTCCGCCTTGGCACTTCCCTCATCCTCATTGTCCTCCATGCTGGGCCACGCTGACTGGTCCTCCACGCGTTTCAACCGCTCATTCAGTGCCTTCAGGGCGAGTTGTCTGCAGGACAAGGATGGACAGGGTTAGTGCAGGATCAGCTTCAGACACTCCCAGGGAGACAGGACAAAGTACGTGTTACAGCATGCTGGGCACTTCATGGGTATTTGGGGGGTGGGGGGAGATCTCCCAATGCTTCTATTGACCATCTGTCCAGCCCAAATCACCACTAGGGTGGGAGCAAAAGAACTCCAATACAATAGCCCTGCTCAGTTCCCCCCCCCCCACTCTCCTTTTGCTGCATTTCTGCCCCACTTCCTCTGGTTCAGTCTCTGAGTGGCTACTGTTCCCCACACACCTCCTGCTGGCTCATAACTCTCTCCACCAAACCTGCATGCAAGCTCTCCATCCCTCTCGCTTCAGGTGTATCTCCCTTTTATTCTGGCTGCTACTTCTCCCAGTCTGTGACAGGTTTACGGTTTAGTCCAGCCCCATCTGCTCATCACCCCATGGCAGAGCACCCTCAGCAGCAGCAAAGAGTTAAGGATGTGTCTCTGCACCTCCTCCACACCACCTATCTCCAGGAGAGGCAGTAGGGTTTTTGTGTCAGTTTCACTTGGCTGCTCTTGCGTGGGAGATGCTATGGGCAGTAGTGAATGCACCAACACAGTCCTTCTTAGTGGGTATGCCTTGCAGGGGAATTTCACAGTGCAGAGGCCTACGTGCCAGGGAAATGCAGAGCTCCTGCAGTTACTCCCCAGATCTAGCCACCAGTAAGCACAGACCCTCCTGTGGCTATGTCTTGGATAGCCTTGCTAAGATCTGAACAGATCAGGATCTCCTGAAAGGTAGCAACCCACCAGGTTAGGCCATCAACACGAAGAACCACATTTGGTAAAAACACCGCTGAATGGGATTTGGGAGGTTCTCCCAAGGAAGAGAATCTTTCAGGATCTTGGCTTCAGTCAGGACAGCATCTGAACCAAGACCCTCTTCCTGCTGCCCTCCCCAAGTATGGTCAGTTGCACTTATGGGTATATCCCTTGCGAATGCAGCATTGATATGAGACCCATGAGATTGGCAGAGACCACCTTTTACTATATGTCTGAATGCTCCTACAGGGCCCTGATCCTAACTGAGACTTGTAGGCACTATTGATTAGTAATAAATACTAATAGGGACTGGGCAGCGATTCTGTGATCCAGTTTAGGCAATAGAAGGATTTCAGCCAGTCTGAACACAGAAGAGAACATTCTCCTCCCACACACTACACTGAAATCTTCAGAGACAAAGGACAAAGATTTCAAACACTGGCCTCTGAATTAGGGCCCCTAGGTCCTCACTGGGAGCTCACAGTGGCTCCTAAGATGTGTATTTGGACAATCTGACTGGTTGGAGAGTCAACCCCTTCCTCCCTGGTCCTTCCACCTAACTCCTGCCCCCAAACGGACACTGCTGGAGTCCTAGAAGGCAGCACGACCAAACTGCAGCTTCCCTTCATTATTAGTATGATGTCATTTGAAATATGGTGCTGGCAGAGAAGCAGACAAGGTAAGAGAAGCAGCTTATCGAATGCCTCAGCTTATCGAATGTAGCGTTAGATCACTCAGGAGTACTGTTCAGTGCCACCGTTACTCTTCTGCTGATAACATTATCCCCCCCCCCTTTTCTGGGATTAATGTCAGCTCATCAGCTGAGGTCAAGCCCCCACCCTTCTGAAGGGAAATTCTGAAGAGCGTGGGAGTGTGTGTAGAATATATGCATGCCAGGAGATTACATTTGGTGCAGGCCTGGGGGCATCCTGTGCCCCCATCTGCCCTGTGTTAACCAATGTCCACCCCCTCCTGGGAGAATCTTCCCTAGGTTGCTCCTACACAAACTGCTTCCCCCAAGCATGCTGGCAGGAAATGCAACTGTCATTATGCAAGTATGCATCCGATGAAGTGAGCTGTAGCTCACGAAAGCTTATGCTCAAATAAATTGGTTAGTCTCTAAGGTGCCACAAGTATTCCTTTTCTTTTTGTGGAGTGAAACTGGCATCATCCTTATCAGTTTTACTCCTGCTGCCACTGGGGTAGGAGGGACACAGGCTTCATCCTGAGGCATAGGGAGGTAAGAGACTGAAGAGGAAGAGAGAAAGAAAGGAGGTGGAGGAGACTGACAGGTCAGAGGGTGCAGCACACATTGGCCAGTGGTTTCTTGTTCTTTGGGCCAGAAGAGGCTGGGAGAGCTCTTGACACAGTGCAATCATTGCCTAGGGGTGGGAAGTGCCATTTCAGGCAACGCTCTCCCATCTAGCTGCCCCCAGCTGGGAGAAAGGGTCTTTGAAGGGGAAGGAGTAAAGGTAGCCTAGGAGATACCACTGCTGGATAAATATAAAATTACAGATTAGAGATAGTTTAAATCTGATTAATGAAATATATCCATGTTGTAAAGAGACCCTGACTAGCAAGTAGAAGGAATACCTTGAAACAATGAGTCATAAGGCCAGAGGGAATGAAGTGTGGAGGACGTCTGGTTCAAAGACTAACTGATGAGATAAGGGGACGTTTCTAAAAAGGCGGCCTCTGACCCATACAGGTCATAGCGGATGATTTTAAATAAAATGAACAGAATCGGTCTTAAAATGAGCCAACATGGCCCTTCCCACTCCCCACACCAGTGTGAAAGCTTATGTGAGCCCCGGTGCATTGAAAAACTGTTAGTCCGCAAGAAGCAGGGGAGGCAAAGCCTTGAGGATTGTAAATATTATCTGGATTAAGATTGGAAATAAGGATGAAGTATCTCCAACTGGTTTTTAGCTAAGGTCAGTAACTGGCAATGACATCTCTTGTTTGTTGAAGGGCAGCAAAAGTAAACTCTTAAAAGGTTCATTGCTAGCATCTGCCTGACTATGTTGGAGCAGACCAATATGGGTCTAAGCACTCTTGGGTTTAGCCCATTGAGTGTAAATATCTTGATCAAATGCTTATGTGTTGTTACTGTATTGGGTGTAGTAAATTGCTTATTATTTAGGCTTGTTAGGCATGTTCAAAGCAATTGTATAAACACCATTTGGGCTTTGGATTTAATAAAGGAATTTATGGTCTAACTAGCATTGTAATAATACCTTGCGCAAAAATTAATAATTCCAACACCACCCACAAAAACAAGAAGGGAGTGGTGAGACAGTAGCAGAGAAGCAAGAAGAGAGGGAAAGGCAGAAACAAGGACCCAAGACAAAGGCCTGTTAAACAGAGAAACCCATCTCTAGAGCTGTCTTTTCCCACCCCATGTATCCAAGGTAATTTAACCCTCATTGCAGCAGGAAGCCAGACCAGAGAAGTTAAGATATATGAAGCCAAACGGGTGCTTTATCTATTCTACATCAAAACAAGGACATTTGTTTTCCAAGTCAGTAATGGATTACAATGCAACCCTCACTGCAAGCCCCTTGCAGAGAGTCTGCTCTGAATCTGCACTGGCCATTGACTCACACTTGCTGTGCCACATTATCTAGGAGCGCTCACTGTCTACTGGGAAATTATGCTGCATGGTGCAAGATGCAGCACGAGACACATTCCAGCTCTGAGTCATTTCTGTTCACTGCCCAGCCACAGTCCAAGAGCCTGCCAAATTTACTTATTGGCTAGAAGGAGGGGAGGAAACAATTGTCTCTTCCCTAGAGGCAAGTTCCCTCCAGGACATGGCTGAGGTATACTGACAAGGTAACTGTGGCTGGGGAGTTTGCACTGCTGCTGCTCATCAGATCCCCATTTCTGTGGGTCGAGTCTCCTGGGCTCTCAAGCTGGCTGCTTTCTCCAGTGCTAAAGTTGCTTTAAAACGTAACCTGGTGTATGTATCCAAAGGGAACAACTCCACATGAGTGCCTGGGACAAGGACGGACTAGACCAGGGATTGGCAAACTTTTTGGCCCAAGGGCCACATCTGGGTATGGAAATTGTATGGCGGGCCATGAATGCTCTTGAAATTGGGGGTTGGGAGGGGGTGAGAGCTCTGGCTGGGGTGCAGGCTCTGGAGTGGGGCCAGAAATGAGGAGTTCAGGGTGCGGGAGAGGGCTCTGAGCTGGTGCAGAGGGTTGGGGTGCGGGTGGAGAGGGATCTGGCTGCAGGTGCAGGCTATGGAGTGGGGCTGGGGATGAGGGGTTGGGGGTGCAGGAGGTTGTTCCAGGCTAGGATGGAGGGGTTTGGAGGGAGGGAGGGGGATCAGGGGTGGGGAAGGGGGTTGGGGCGCAGGAGGGGGATCGGGGTGTAGGCTCTGGGTGGCACTTACCTCAAGCAGCTCCCAGAAGCAGCGGCATGTCCCCTCTGAAGCTCCTACATGGAGGTGCAGCCAGGCAACTCTGCACGCTGCCCTGTCCGCAGGCGCCATCCCTGCAGCTCCCAATTGGCCACAGTTCCCGGCCAATGGGAGCTGTGGGGGCAGCGCTTGGGGTGGGGGCAGCGTGCGGAGCCCCCTGGCTACTCCTACGTGTAGGAGCTGGAAGGAGGACATGCCGCTGCTTCTGGGAGCTGCACGGAGTGGCGCAAGCCCCCGACACCACTCCCCAGCTGGAGTGCCGGAGGGGGGCAAGCCCCAGGCCCTGCTGCCCAGCAGGAACTCGAGGGCCGGATTAAAATGTCTGGAGGGCTGGATGTGGCCCCCGGGCCATAGTTTGCCCATCCCTGGACTGGACAGAATTTAGCAGGTCTGCGGTAACTGCATGAGACTCAGTGCAACACCAACATGAGCCACAGGCCTAAGCCTGTTCCAGATCCCACCGTACCTCACCATCTTAATAGGACCCACCTGAGATTTCCTCCTCAGCTCATACACAAAGACACCACCAAATGAGAGTACTTGGAACCTGGGTCGGCTGGAGAAAGAGGAAGCACTTGAACCAGCAACATGCGCCATTGTTATTGCTCTCCCAGAGCTGGTTTAGTGGAAAGCAAACTGTCCCACCTTCTCTGAGGCAGGGCAGGGGCCAGGCAGGTCTAGACCCACCCATAGCTAAAGGCCTGTCCCCTCAATTACAGGAGAGGAAGCACTAGATCCAGGCTACAATTAATTGCTGGGGACAACCAAAGAGAAAACAGGAATGGGCTTGAGATTAAAGGCTGGAAATCAAGGAACCAGAAGGGGACGCAGAGCAGAGCACCCCAGACAGCACCACCACTCCTCAAAGGCATCCCAGGAATCAGTAGACACTGCCCAGAGATATAAGCGGACAAGAAATAGGCCCCACAGGCACAGAGCACCCTTCCTCTCCCCCACTCCCAGCCCCCCCGCCCACAGCCAGCTTTCTTCTCCTGGTACGATGGATGGTCATCTTGGCTAGCACCAAGAGGAAGCTGACAAGCAGGTCCCGTGACATCGTGGGGCCGTGGATGGGTTGTGCAAGAATCAGATTCAGGGAAAAGTGCAACCAGAACCTCAGTAAGAGGTTTTGGAGGAGCCAGAAGAGGGGCTGCAACCTGACACATTCTGTATACACGTGCGCCAGGGTCTCCCTCTCCCCACAAAAGGAACAGGTGTAGGGGGAAGTTTGTGAATCATGCCAGGTACACAACAGTGCTCACGACACTGTGGAGGAGTCACATCCCCAGTGGGCTGTGAGATCAAAGTGGAGCACAGACTGGTTCTTCACCCTCAGCAGGTGGCAGCAGGCCCTGCCACTTGGTGTCAGAGTGGAACCAAAGGGTGAATAAGTGGATAGTATGAAGCATGAGCATGTACAGATGTTTCCTGGTCCTGGTTCAGAGGTGGACCAACTGGCTGGATGTCGTTCAGCCAACTTAGATAGCATGTCGGGGGCAGCTGAGGAGGCTCATGGGGCAGGGGCCTGATGAGGAGTTCTGGAGGGCTCGGGTGAGTGGAGAGCACTCATCTACAGGACCCACTCGAAGAAAGTAAGAGAAGCAGGAGGCTAGGCTGCCCTCACTTCATGACAGGAAGGGCAGAAAAGGTGGGGGAGTTGCATTGTACATAAAAGAGCAGTACGGCTGCTCAGAGCTCCGGTATGAAACTGCAGAAAAACCTGAGAGTCTCTGGATTAAGTTTAGAAGTGTGAGCAACAAGGGTGATGTCATGGTGGGAGTCTGCAATAGACCACCAGACCAGGGGGATGAGGTGGACGAGGCTTTCTTCCGGCAACTCATAGAAATTACTAGATCACAGGCCCTGGTTCTCATGGGAGACTTCAATCACCCTGATATCTGCTGGGAAAGCAATACAGCGGTGCACAGACAATCCAAGAAGTTTTTGGAAAGTGTAGGGGACAATTTCCTGGTGCAAGTGCTGGAGGAACCAACTAGGGGCAGAGCTCTTCTTGACTTGCTGCTCACAAACCGGGAAGAATTAGTAGGGGAAGCTAAAGTGGATGGGAACCTGGGAGGCAGTGATCATGAGGTGGTTGAGTTCAGGATCCTGACACAAGGAAGAAAGGAGAGCAGCAGAATATAGACCCTGGAATTCAGAAAAGCAGACTTTGACTCCCTTAGGGAACTGAGGGGCAGGATCCCCTGGCAGAATAACATGAGGGGGAAAGGAGTCCAGGAGAGCTGGTTGTATTTTAAAGAATCCTTATTGAGGTTACAGGAACAAGCCATCCTGACGTGTAGAAAGAATAGTAAATATGGCAGGCGACCAGCTTGGCTTAACAGTGAAATCCTTGCTGATCTTAAACACAAAAAAGAATCTTACAGGAAGTGGAAGATTGGACAAATGACCAGGTAGGAGTATAAAAATATTGCTCAGGCATGCAGGAGGGAAATCAGGAAGGCCAAATCACACCTGGAGTTGTAGCTAGCAAGAGATGTTAAGAGTAACAAGCAGGGTTTCTTCAGGTATGTTAGCAACAAGAAGAAAGTCAAGGAAAGTGTGGGCCCCTTACTGAATGAGGGAGGCAACCTAGTGACAGAAGATGTGGAAAAAGCTAATGTACTCAATGCTTTTATTGCCTCTGTCTTCACGAACAAGGTCAGCTCCCAGACTACTGCACTGGGCAGCACAGCAAGGGGAAGAGGTGACCATCCCTCTGTGAAGAAAGAAGTGGTTCGGAACTAGTTAGAAAAGCTGGATGGGCACAAGTCCATGGGGCTGGATGCTCTGCGTCCGAGAGTGCTAAAGGAGTTGGTGCATGTGATTCCAGAGCCATTGGCCATTATCTTTGAAAATTCATGGTGATTGGGGGAGGTCCCGGACGACTGGAAAAGGCTAATGTAGTGCCCATCTTTAAAAAAGGGAAGGAGGAGGATCCTGGGAACTACAGGCCAGTCAGCCTCACCTCAGTCCCTGGAAAAATCATGGAGCAAGTTCTCAAGGAATCAATTCTGAAGCACTTAGAGGAGAGGAAAGTGATCAGGAACAGACAGCATGGATTCACCAAGGGCAAGTCATGCCTGACTAATCTAATTGCCTTCTGTGACGAGATAACTGGCTCTGTGGATGAAGGGAAAGCAGTGGATGTATTGTTTCTTGACTTTAGCAAAGCTTTTGACACGGTCTCCTACAGTATTCTTGTCAGCAAGTTAAGGAAGTATGGGCTGGATGAATGCACTATAAGGTGGGTAGAAAGCTGGCTAGATTGTCGGGCTCAATGGGTAGTGATCAATGGCTCCATGTCTAGTTGGCAGCCGGTATCAAGTGGAGTGCCCCAAGGGTCGGTCCTGGGGCCGGTTTTGTTCAATATCTTCATAAATGATCTGGAGGATGGTGTGGATTGCACTCTCAGCAAATTTGCGGATGATACTAAACTGGGAGGAGTGGTAGATACGCTGGAGGGGAGGGATAGGATACAGAAGGACCTAGACAAATTGGAGGATTGGGCCAAAAGAAATCTGATGAGGTTCAATAAGGATAAGTGCAGGGTCCTGCACTTAGGACGGAAGAACCCAATGCCCAGCTACAGACTAGGGACCGAATGGCTAGGCAGCAGTTCTGCGGAAAAGGACCTAGGAGTGACAGTGGACGAGAAGCTGGATATGAGTCAGCAGTGTGCCCTTGTTGCCAAGAAGGCCAATGGCATTTTGGGATGTATAAGTAGGGGCATAGCGAACAGATCGAGGGACGTGATCGTTCCCCTCTATTCGACATTGGTGAGGCCTCATCTGGAGTACTGTGTCCAGTTTTGGGCCCCACACTACAAGAAGGATGTGGATAAATTGGAGAGAGTCCAGCGAAGGGCAACAAAAATGATTAGGGGTCTGGAACACATGACTTATGAGGAGAGGCTGAGGGAGCTGGGATTGTTTAGCCTGCAGAAGAGAAGAATGAGGGGGGATTTGATAGCTGCTTTCAACTACCTGAAAGGGGGTTCCAAAGAGGATGGATCTAGACTGTTCTCAATGGTAGCAGATGACAGAACGAGGCGTAATGGTCTCAAGTTGCAGTGGGGGAGGTTTAGATTGGATATTAGGAAAAACTTTTTCACTAAGAGGGTGGTGAAACACTGGAATGCGTTACCTAGGGAGGTGGTAGAATCTCCTTCCTTAGAGGTTTTTAAGGTCAGGCTTGACAAAGCCCTGGCTGGGATGATTTAACTGGGAATTGGTCCTGCTTCAAGCAGGGGGTTGGACTAGATGACCTTCTGGGGTCCCTTCCAACCCTGATATTCTATGATTCTATGAACAGTGTGCCCTTTCTGCCAAGAAAGCTAATGGCATTTTGGGCTGTATAAGATGCCAGCAGATCGAGGGACGTGATCATTCCCCTCTATTCGACATCAGGGAGGCCTCATCTGGAGTACTGTGTCCAGTTTTGGGCCCCACACTACAAGAAGGACGTGGAAAAATGGGAAAGCGTCTAGCGGAGGGCAACAAAAATGATTAGGGGACTGGAACACATGACTTATGAGGAGAGGCTGAGGGAACTGGGATTCTTTAGTCTGCAAAAGAGAAGAATGAGGAGGGATTTGATAGCTGCTTTCAACTACCTGAAAGGGGGTTCCAAAGAGGATGGATCTAGACTGTTCTCAGTGGTAGCAGTTGATAGAACAAGGAGTAGTGGTCTCAAGTTGCAGTGCGGGAGGCTTAGGTTGGATATTAGGAAAAACTTTTTCATTAGGAGGCTGGTGAAGCACTGGAATGCGTTACCTAGGGAGGTGGTGGAATCTCCTTCCTTAGAGGTTTTTAAGGTCAGGCTTGACAAAGCCCTGGCTGGAATGATTGAGTTGGGGATTGGTCCTGCTTTGAGCAGGGGGTTGGACTAGATGACCTCCTGAGGTCCCTTCCAACCCTGATATTCTATGATTCATGGAGCATGACACAGGACATGCAGGGTTGGCAGCCCCATGCACCGGCCAAGGGGTCCACCCAGTCCCTCTGATCGTAATCCAGGAGGTCTCTGATTCTGGTGGTGCCAGCCAGGACAATCCTCTGGCATACCAGAGAGGACTCCACCACCTGCACACAGATATGGCGGGTTGCTTAGCAGCGGTTCTGTGAGGAGGTCCTCCCCCTCAGTGGCAGCTGCAGACCTGGTCCCCAAGACTGACTTGCAGGTCCTGAGGAGGTCCTGGGAAAAGACTGGCAGCTCAGAGAAGCCTCAGGGGAGACCTCTTGAGTGGAGGCAGAGCACAGGGGCTGCAGCTAGCACCTCTCTGAACAAATCAATTCACCCTAGGAAGCTTTAGTGAATCATGCTGAGACCCAGATGCTCTCTGATGTGACTAGAATATTGGTGTCAAGACATCAGCAGGGCAGGAATACCTATTTCCACCCTCACTGCAGGCACTCAGCTTCCACTGATGTCAACGGCAGCTTTGTACGTGGCACAGCTGCAAATCTGTGGCCTACCCTGGAAGAGAATTCTGCCTAGTTTTTAAAACCACTCCCCATGCCCTTTTCTCCTGTCTGCTTAAACCCATCACAGACTTAGGACAGAGAGCTGCTTCTGCAGAGGGACTGTTCACATCAGCCTCTTCACTGCTTTGCCTAGTGCCCATGTCCACAGCCATCTGCAGTCCTCATTGCCATTGTCTATACACCCCACGTTAGTCAGAAAGGCCAAAGCAACTGGGCTCTGTGAGAGTCAAGCTGTGTGGGTCCAGGAAGGGACTGAAGGATTTCAGATACAACTACTGCGCAGGCACTTAGGGCTCCCAGTGGCTCACCCTAACAGAAAGGCTGGTCATATGCCCTCTCCGCTCCCACAAGGCATATGCACCTCTGCCTGTTTAAGCAAATGATGTGTCACCAGGGAGGGAGACTCCAGAGAAAAAACACCCACATCAAGGAAACTGACTCTCTGGGTAAAACACTCAGCGTGGAGCTCAGAACAAGCCACAGGGGCAAGGGGCTGCAGTGCCCACATGGTCTGCACCTGCTCCAGAGTTAGCCATTCTAAAAGGCCAGGGAGCAGGTGTACTCTTATCTGTACCCCATCACATGAGCAGGATCAACCCTCTATCCTGAAACACGAAGCTTTCATTTAAAATTCAGCCAGCAGTCATTGTGAGGCAATAGCGTCAGCACTTCTGGATGAGCTACGAGAAGCCAGCTTGACAGCCAGCTCTGAGGAGGAGGAAAAGATGATCTGGCTAGCAGGACATTTCAGAAGCCCAATCCAGCCCAACATTGCAGGCAGCTAGGAAGGTAATATGAAGCTGAGAAGAGCTTTCCTCCACACAGAAGGGCTGGATTTCCAACCCTGAAGAAAGCTCAGATCTAGGGCATCAGCAAATATGTACAGATGGTTTTTATTATAAGTTCTGCAACTGCACTGGAGCCAAACCCTCCCTTTCCCCTCTAGGCTTCCTCCCTCAGTTCTCCAAACCTAAGCAAAACAAAGCATCAGCCTACCCCAAGAATACACCTTGACTACAGTGCATCCTATAATGCTCTGGATACCTGGCATTGGCAGCTGTTGCGGAAATGGGGAGTGCAATGGGGGGATTCATAGCAGAGGGCACATAGCAACGAGCTGAACTGTCAGTGCATGTTGTATTCTAGTTATTTGTTTTCCTGCACTAAAAATGTTCTCCACCCGGACATGCAATCTCATTTCAGCTCCTTCCCTCCCCTCTAGCAGGATCCTCCACATCTCCAGTACTCCTAGCAGGACTCCTCCACTTTAATCCCTCCTGGCCGGTGATGCCACCTTCTGACAGCGGCTACCTATGAACATTCCTACTTAACCTGCCAGTGGAGGGACAGAGGGGTCCTCTCTCCACTGCACTTTTATCCTCAATCCCAACAGACCATCTGCAACCAAGAAACCATACAGTTGGGTGGGGATTTAACCCTTCGCCAAC
This sequence comes from Lepidochelys kempii, assembly GCF_965140285.1. NCBI lineage: Eukaryota > Metazoa > Chordata > Testudines > Cheloniidae > Lepidochelys > Lepidochelys kempii. The sequence goes on along the minus strand of NC_136386.1, from coordinate 48,101,536 downwards.
TCTCTTTTATCCTCAACTGATATAACAAAAGTCTGTTCCACAGCACAAAGCAATACATTATGACTTCTGCTTTAGGGAATGGCCACACAGTTGAATGCCAGGTGGAAAGCACCTGAGGCTGGGCAGCTACCTAGAAGGCCCAGAAAAGGCTTGAATAGAGACTGGGAGTGGATGTGTCATTACACAAAGTAAAACTATTTCCCCATGTTTATTTCCTGCCCCCACTGCTCCTCGGACATTCCTGTTAACTACAGGAAATGGCCCACCTTGATTATCACTACAAAAGGTTTTCTCTCCCCCCACCCTCGCTGGTAATAGCTCATCTTAAGTGATCACTCTCCTTACAGTGTGTATGATAACACCCATTTTTTCAGGTTCTGTGTGTATATAAATCTCTTCACTGTATTTTCCACTGAATGTACCCGATGAAGTGAGCTGTAGCTCACGAAAGCTTATGCTCAAATAAATTGGTTAGTCTCTAAGGTGCCACTAGTACCCCTTTTAGTGTTACCTTGTCCATTACATTGAGCCTTCATTAACAAGAACATGATTAGTTGGCAGCTCTTTTCAGCAGGTTCTTAGCTCCATTTCACATTGTATACTCCAAGCTGGGGTTGAGACTTATTTAAGCAAATCTTCCCTGAACAGCCTGTGGGAAATTACCAACTGAGCAGCCGTGGAGATGTGGCAGCTGCTCAGGTTACTGCCACCTCTCTAGCTCTAGCAGAAGCTTGAATCAGTTACCATTATTCGAAGCCCTATCTCCCCCAAACAGGACTAACCTGAATACAGGGAAATGTTTACACTGAAGACAATAAAATGTGAAGGTTTCTTGCCTCACTCGCTTTCGAAACTCATGAAACACACAATCAGATTGCACAGGAGGTACAGTCAACTGAGAAGTTAAAGGGAATGTGTGCAAAATCTGACCATGAATAAAACAGTTCATGAAAACAAATTTACAATAGTGTTTGCAATTTTTCTTTTTAAATAGTTTGCCATTGAGTTCAAACCCAACCAGCTGCCTGGGTTCAAAAATCCAGGAAATGAAAGCGACTAGAAATGGTGAAACTGACTCAGCTCATTCTCTTCCCCATTTGGGAAAAGGGAGAAAGAGTAAACTAGCATGACTGGCAAAGAGCAAAATAAGGCCCCAGTCATGTGGAGACTCATGAACCTTCAGCCCACTGATTTCAACAGGAATATTCTTGCACTTAAAGTTAAGCATGTGCACAAGGACTACATTATTAAAATGGCAAGGATCTAAGCCATGTATTAGGAACAAAGTTAATATTTTTTAAAAAGGAAGGTTCAACAGCTTCCCTTGAATTCTTAAATGGGAATGATGAGAAGGCTCCCACTTCTAAAGTGAGCTCCAGTGCTGATGGAATGTTCTGGTTCGATACTCAGAAGGTCCCTTTCCTTGGGTGGTTGTATTTTTCTTTTTTTTCTTTTCTTTTTTTTTTTTTTTGCAGGTGGTGGGGAGAGAAGAATAGTAAGAGGTGAACTAAAAGGATTGCCACCTGCTGACCTCAGGATTTCATTCCCCTTAAGAGACCTTGTCTGTAGAAGGATCCCCCTCAGAACTTCTTGTGGTTACCATCGCTGAAGTTTCACTAGCAATAGCAATGGTTGGAGTGCTACTGTGCACAAGGCATGAGTGTTTTTAACAGTGTGTGAGTAGATCTGCTCTCAGTAGAACCAGATGACATTAGGCCCTAAAATGCAGCTGTCCCTCACCAGGGCCTCCATTGCTGCTGTCACTAGTAGGGCTGCAACAGGGAAAAAATCCTAGCGCAGACAATAGTTGATGGCTCCCCAATGTCAGATTCAGGGGGTAAACACAGAGCCCTGAATTCAGATTGAGAAAGTCAAGTAAAGGAGGGGCAGATTTTCAAACATTCCCTTTTTAAAAAATAGTCCTTGTGATAGTGGTCCCCAACCTTTCTGTGGGAATAGCACATTCCTATTCCCAGAAGACTGTGGCGGGCGCCAGACACCCCGTTGCTGAAATGCTGCCGAGAAACAGCAACGCTTCTTGGCGGCATTTCAGCAGGCGGTTCTCCGGTGGCGGCATGGTGTCTTGTGGGCGCACACAACTGCCCCGGCGGGCGCCATTGCTCCCGCGGACACCGCGTTGGGGACCCCTGCCTTATAACATTTAAACCTAGACATAGTCATTTGAAACCAAGCAGTTTTGTTGTCTTATTAAAACTCATCTTAGTTCTCCTTTAGTAGGTATCTAGCACTGGGTATGCTACATGAACTCATGATCTCTAACCACACAATATATTTCAAGGGAACATACAATACCTTCTCCTCTCAGCATCCTGCGGGTCTGTTCCAGGCAGGCTGATAGTGATGGATGAAGGAGCACCCACATCATAACGCTTCACTGTTTTCCGACAAACTTTTACCTTCACCAAGATGCCATGCACCAAGTTGGCCACCAAACCAATCACGGGCTGCAGGATCTCGGGGAAGAACGTGGCAAAGGCAAAGTGGTCCGACATATCTCCACGTCCCCTACTGTGCCGCTGGTAGAAACGAAGATAGATCCAGCTGGAGAGGACCCCAAAGCCATAAGAAGCCAACAGGTTGCTTTCAATTAGGGTGGTCAGCCTCAGAACAGCCAGGATAAGGAGTAAGAGCATAGGGACCACTTTCATCCGCACCTGGGGCACCTTCAGGACAGTGCTGTCGCCCATGGTCTGCTTGAGGGCCACTAAGACTCCACCAAGGAAGCCCAGCATGCCGTGGATGCGAACAGTAAACAGGTACAAGAGATTGAAGGAACCCACGTAGGTGAGAAAGTAGGCAAAGGCTCCCAGAAGCCCCACTGAGATATTCACAACTGCAAAGAAGATCAGGAGCTCCAGTGCTCCCCACAGGGGCTCCAGCAGCCTACCAGCCAGCACTACTGTGGCCAGGCTCACACCAACGTCCCAGACATGCTTCTCCACCACACTGTGTGTGGCCAACGTCCAGATCCAAAAGTTGGGTGGAAAGAGGTAACCAGGAGTCACGCCGAGCCCGAACACCGTGTCCACAGCAAAGGATAGAAGGTAGAGCAGGATGACAGTGGCACAGATGGACTTCACTACCACACTGGTGCTGGCCAGCACAGCTAGAAAATGCTGCCGGGCTACTGGGAGGTACCGGTTCATGTTGAATCTCTTCCCACACACACCTTCGCTGAACCAGTCAGGGGCCTTGATCTGATACTTTTTGGGGAGTCATGCATCCAGAAGCCCCCTCTCCAACTCTTCCTCAATATGGATAGAGTGGACCTCAGTCCTGACACCGGCCACCACAGGCCCCGGGAGAGGGGGGACGACAGAGCCTCTCCGCCCTGCTGATCAGCCTCCCCGGAATGGCACAGCAGGGGACCGTTACCCTGCCTACCAGAGAAGCCAAGAGGGACGAGCCCAGATTCTCTTGGCCCTGCCACCCAAAATGCTCAGATACCCCAGAGCCCACTGGAGTCCCTCCACCCCACCCCCCTGCACGCCGTTACCCCACCGCCGCTCGTCCGCCCCACCCCGTGCCCCCTGCCTGTCCTGCCCCGCTCGTCCGTGCCCCTTGCCCCGGTTACACCACCCCCCGCTCGTCCGCCCCACCCTGTGCCCCCTGCCCCCGGTTACGCCACCCCCTGCTCGTCCGCCCCACCCTGTGCCCCCTGCCCCCGGTTACACCACCCCCCGCTCGTCCCTTACGCCAGCGGGCGGGGCAGAGCCCGGCTCCCCTTGGCCGTGTGCGCACGGGCGGGGGTGGCCGGGTCCCTGGGCCTGCCCCTCACGCCCCGCTTCACCTCAGGGGGCTGGCCGGCCTGCCCCGGGCCCGACCCCGCAGGCCTCACTCAGCCTCGCCGCCCCCCGACCCCGCCTCCCGCCCGGCTGCGGCCCCGCTCGACACCCCACGCCGCTGAGCGCTCCCCCGGGCCAGGCCGCGGCCGCCTCAGTCACTCACTCCCCCGCCGAGAGGCGACACGGACAAACACGGCACTGCGCCTGCACGCCGCCCTCGGGGCCCGCCCGGTGCACGCCGGGAATTCGAGTCTCGAGGCTGGGCACTGCCACGGGACGCAACGGGGAGAAGAACGACACGTCCCAGCATGCACCGGGCTGGCCGGAACCAGGGCCGCCGTTGGCGAAAAGGGTGCTGGGGGGTGTAGTTTTGGGTGGAGGTGGAGTTCTCCAGGGCAGGGGGAAGCTGGCCCGTGCGCTCGCTCAGAGCGTGTCTCCACGAGCAGCCCGCAGGGGCTGGGGGGAGGGGAGCACAGCGCGGGATGTGGCTGCCCCAGGGCAGCACGAGCCACACCGGCCAGCGGCTCCCTGTGCGCCCAGGCTCGGGACAGGGCCTCAAAGCAGAATCCCAGCCCTGACCTAGGGAGCTGGGGGCCGGTAGGGGCCCAGGGGTGGGGAAATGGGACCTGCCTCGCCCCCTCCTGCAGCCGCACCGCTGGGCAGCCTCTGCAGCAGGGAACGGGTCTAGTGATGTAGGTAAACTAGGGACACCAGATAGCAAGTGTGAAAAATCAGGACACCTTTTCGGGGATGGGGAGTAGTAGTTGCGTATATAAAAGAAAGCCCCTAATATCGGGATGTCTGGTCACCCTAAGGTAAACCCAGGCAGTGAGGTGTGATGGAACTGCAAACCTGGGTGCCCCATGCTCCCCGGGCAGCGGGACACCCGCCTCCTGGGAGAGGGGACAGACTGGGAACAGGGGGAAGGCCGTGCTGGGGGTTCATCATGACAGGTCCTGATCCTCAGCTTGTCCATCCTCCCTTTGCCGGGGGTTCCTTCACGCAGCTAGGCTGCAGGGGTTACACAATCCAGGGCTAAACCCTGATGTTTTTTGTAAGACCAACAGAGGACACAAGGGAGAATTCCCAGCTTTCCAGGGGTGGGAGCAACCACTTGCTGGTCAGCATACACCAGGCTCTGAGGATCTCAGCAAGAAAGTCTCCTAGGAACCCCTCATGGCAGGGTGACCCAGTGGGTGCCCTGTATTCGTTTATGGACAGGGCCCTCTCAGCATGGGAGCAATGTAACTGAGGCTCTCAGGCTTGTTATAAAGCATTTGGAGTCCATCTCGACACCACCCATAACAAAGGGCACCCCAGCATTTCACCAAGCACAATAAAGGGGTCCCAAACTTCTCACCGGTCACAGCTGAGGTCACCCTAGTGTCCCACCAATCACAGCATAGGGTACCCAAACATCCTACCAATTACAGTCAAGGACAGCTCAATGCTCTAAGCTCTTCCTCCACCTTGAGACTGTGGTTTCCTCAGATGCACGTGATTTTCTCCTGTATGCATGTTCTCAAGCACTTCGAACGAAGACACCAACATTTCCCAGCATTGATACTGTTCTTATGCTTTATTTCCATAGCACCATGGGCTGCATGACCCCATATAGCTAAGTACAAAAGGTCCCTGCCTCTGTGGGCTTACAGTCTGAATTAGACACCACAGTGCAAACAAAGGTTTCAGAGTAGCAGCCGTGTTAGTCTGTATTCACAAAAAGAAAAGGAGTACTTGTGGCATCTTAGAGACTAACCAATTTATTTGAGCATAAGCTTTCGTGAGCTACAGCATGCATCCGATGAAGTGAGCTGTAGCTCACGAAAGCTTATGCTTAAATAAATTGGTTAGTCTCTAAGGTGCCACAAGTACTCCTTTTCTTAGTGCAAACAAAGATAGGTTAAGGGATATGTGATGGAGAAGACAGGGGCTAGGACAGTAACTAGACTGACAGAGCCTCTGACCCCTTTGCTATCCCTGCTGTTTAAATGTGAGAGGCAGAAATGTCTGTCATAGAATCATAGAATCATAGAATATCAGGGTTGGAAGGGACCCCAGAAGGTCATCTAGTCCAACCCCCTGCTCAAAGCAGGACCAATTCCCAGTTAAATCATCCCAGCCAGGGCTTTGTCAAGCCTGACCTTAAAAACCTCTAAGGAAGGAGATTCTACCACCTCCCTAGGTAACGCATTCCAGTGTTTCACCACCCTCTTAGTGAAAAAGTTTTTCCTAATATCCAATCTAAACCTCCCCCACTGCAACTTGAGACCATTACTCCTCGTTCTGTCATCTGCTACCATTGAGAACAGTCTAGAGCCATCCTCTTTGGAACCCCCTTTCAGGTAGTTGAAAGCAGCTATCAAATCCCCCCTCATTCTTCTCTTCTGCAGGCTAAACAATCCCAGCTCCCTCAGCCTCTCCTCATAACTCATGTGTTCCAGTCCCGTAATCATTTTTGTTGCCCTTCGCTGGACTCTCTCCAATTTATCCACATCCTTCTTGAAGTGTGGGGCCCAAAACTGGACACAGTACTCCAGATGAGGCCTCACCAATGTCGAATAGAGGGGAACGATCACGTCCCTCGATCTGCTCGCTATGCCCCTACTTATACATCCCAAAATGCCATTGGCCTTCTTGGCAACAAGGGCACACTGCTGACTCATATCCAGCTTCTCAAACCAACACAAACAAGTGTTGGTTTGTGTCAAACCAACACAAACAAGTCTGCAGTATTGTCAGCCCCAAACATTCCAAAACCATGAGTCAGGCCCCCCAAAGTCATGAAATTGGCTTAGCAGTCATGAGATTTTCACACTAATCAGTGCTGGGTTCTTTTTATTTGCCTCTTGGATTTTGGGGCTTTTATGTGCCATATTTTCCAGCTTTTCTCTGCCATCACAAGGGCTAGCAATTTACTATTTTTTAAAATGAAAGCTGAGAGTCTCAAGTAACCACTTGACTCCTGGCACTGGTGCTAAAAGAAAAAAAAAACCCCGCTACTGTGAGACCCATGTCAAATCACAAGAGCTGGCAACAGCAAGTCAGCAAGGACAGGGAGGAGTGAGAGCGCACTAGAAAATGATGGTGTTGGAATCAAGGATTAGAAAACATGCCTTCTCGTGATAGATTCAAGGAGCTCAATCTACTTGGCTTAACAAAGAAAAGGTTAAGGGGTGACTTGATCACAGTCGAAATGCCGATATGGGGAACAGATATTTAATAATGGGCTCTTCCATCTAGCAGAGAAAGGTCTAACACAATCCAATGGTGGGAAGTTGCAGGTAGATATATTCAGACTGCAAATAAGGCGTAATTTTAAAATTAACCATCAGAACAACTTGCCAAGGGTTGGGGTGGATTTTCTGTCACTCACACTTTTTATATCAAGATTGGAGGTTCCTGTAAGAATTATTATGGGGCAGTTCTCTGGCCTGTGTTACACAGGAGATCAGACTAAATGATCACAATGATCCCTGGTGGTCTAGGATTCTAGGACTCAAAGGGTTACAACCAATGCACCAAAGCAAAGGGAATACAGAAGCAATTTCCCGACAGCCTCACGGGCATTTTACTTCCAAGGGCTGTTGCTCACCCAGTGTCTCATTCATCAGGACATCATGATGACTGTCCTTTATGGGCTTCTAATGGGTTTCCATGCTGGGGTGCCCTTGGAAATGCTGGGTAGGAAAGCGATTGAGCTGCGTGTGAAGCCTCCAATGCGCCCACAGCTCCAAGAGAAATGCTCTCGCTTTGCTCATGTGCCCTTAGCTTGATTTCCTGTTCCAGACATTAAGGAGAAGACTGCGCTCATCCAGCTGAGTCATTCTACCAGCTGACATCATGGGGTCACAGCGAGAAATGGGGCTGTTAAAATGGCCCCTTCCTTACTGCCCAGACCTGCTCCAATAAAATCCTCACATCCCACAACCCGTTACCGCTGCTGGATGTGCCCCAGATTTTACAAATGTTTTCAACTTTTCATTGGGACCATTTTTTGTAGCCCTCTGCCTGTGACAACCTCTTCCTTGGTTGCCATTGGCCCAATTCTCTTCTCTCAGCACATCGCTCAGGACTAACTCCAATGGAGCTACACTGGCATAAAACCCAGGTGAGAAGAGAATCCAGCCTCAGGCATCCCACTGTAAATGGCTTACGTGTGCCAAAACTGGGGAAAAAGGTGTTAGCAAACACATGATAAAATCCTAGATACCATTAAAGGGAGCCTCAGGCTGCTAATTCAGGGGAAAGCAACAAATCGCCTTGTCTTTCAGGATTTTACCTGGTGGGAAGAACACACGTTTCTTCCTAGTGAAGACAAGGCCCTAAGAGGGGAGAGAAACTGTAACAGCTACATCTCAGACCCCTCTAGAGAGGCTTTTAAATAGCTCATCACTGGATCATCATCATCAAGCTGAAAGCACAGCTGCTCCTACTAGTCTATTTCACGATTGCCTAGAAGCCCTGGTTGAGATCAGGATGGCAGGGTGCTAGGTGCTGTACATACACACAGCAATAGGTGGTCTTGACTAGGAAGAGTTTACAGACAAGACATTAATAGATGGGGAAACAGAAGAAGTGAGAAGACAAATCAGTTGTCCAAAGTGGCAGTGGCAGACCCAGAAAGAGAATTGAGATCTCCTGAGTAAGCCCAACTTTCCCTTCTTCCTTTTCTAGCTGCTCTGTAGGTGCTCTGCTCCCCACAGCTGCAGGGGACATGAATAGTCAGCGCGTAAAGGTTAATGTATTGGAGGAACAGCTGCATCTTCTACCCTGAGCAGTAATAGCTCCCCATCTGTGACTCTGTCAAGCCACAGGGTAAATCTGGACTTCCGCCTGCGGGAAAGTCAGCCAGGGAGAACATAGAGGCTTTGTGAGCCCTCCATGCTGCCAGTGCCAACGTGGAGGAGATTCCTGGAAGTCTCATGAGTGCATTTCAGGGGGTTGTGGGACAGCATACCTCACACTCACCTTGCTGCTCAGAGCAGCAGTACTGCCGGACCCTGGCAGCTTTTCCCTCAGCTATAGGATGGGCAGAAATGGGCCCTTGTCTTTTGTTCATGGGACTGTGAGCATGGTAATTTTTAATTGCAAAACAGATACACAGCTTGGAAAGGTCCAGGTGCTGGAAAGGTGCATGTTGGGCTGCCAGAAGATTCTGCAGGAGATGAGAATTTTAAAAGCACAGTATCAACAAGAGAGGACAATATGTTTCGGTAGAGGACCCCCAGCACAAAGCACACAGGATCCTAGGGCAAGGCTGCACCAGTAAGTGCCCTATTGTTGACTGTCCAGAGTCCACAGCTATAGCTCTAAATTTCAAAGCCAACAGGCTGAAGCGTCCCTAAAGGAATGCCAAGTTCTCAAGGGCCCAGCATCATTCCCCATGTCTGATCTCTCTGGGGGCAAGATTGCACCAAAACTAGTTATACAGGTAGTATGATGAGTGGAACTGAAGAGAGAGACTAAGGTTTCAGGCAGGACTCGGATTGGTGAAGGACCTGAGGTACAGCTATAAAAGCCAAGTACCTGGCTGCTACTAGCATTAATAGCAGACCCTCAGCGGATACTGCTGGCCTCAGAGTATATTAAACACTACGACTCTGCCTGCTTAATGCATCACTTATTGCTAGTGAAACCAGACAGCCAATTGGATTAGATTTTTATCCATAAAGATTGATAAACATTGTTTTCACCAGACACACACAAAATGACGAAAAGATATTTTCACTTATTATAATTGAAATGTACAGAGCAGCAAAGTTAGAAAAATGCTGCTTGAGAACTGATTAATATAGAGTTTAAGATTTACGTTGTATATTTTGACAGGTGATGTTGACAATTTGTGATTTAATAGTTATAAAGCTTTAACTTTTTGAATCTCAGCATCTATTGTTAGTAATTATTGCCTGACACCCCACTGATAATTTCTCACAACTGTGAAAGTTGAAATAGCTGACAAAAAATTAAAAATGCTTAAAATCCATAAGCTTGCACAGCTGTGAAAAATTAAATTGATAAAAATGGAAAAAATTTTTAAAAGTAAACATTGATGTTATCCACTGAAATGATAAAAAATAAAAATCTAATTCTGCCAAGCCTTCTTACATGCTCAAGGACAAAGAAGCCGTTTATGTCCATATTTGAGAGGCTCTTCCTGTCAAATTTCAGTAACTGTGGGACTTTTCCTAGCTTCAGGAAGACTCCTTGCCATAAGACACTCCCTCCCACAATACACAGTAGTACCATTCGATTCACTCACCTCTCCCTCAGCCAGCATGGAAGGACTGATAGTTACGGCTGCTGGTGTCTCAGCCAGGCTGTCTGGATATTAATGCTTGATTGTTTTCCCTTTTCTGTTCTCTGTGGAGGCTGCTTCCCAACAGGTCCCATGCACGTCGAAAGGAAAGCACAGCCCTTTTTCTAACAGCAGGTGACACAAACATGGATGGGTGTGTGCGTGTGTATGTATGTGCATGCTTGGTATGGACACATGTGGACATGCATATGTTCGTGCATGCGCAGGGTTTTCTGCTGTTCTTAAGCTCTCTGCTGGCATAGCCATTCTGAAGCAAGCACCTTATCTTCTGGTGCTTTCCCTGGTGGCTTGCTCTTTCTCCCTTTTTGAGGAGAGTGGCCCTGCACACAAGAATCTTGGTGGCTGGGGTGCTACAATGGCCTCCATTTCGTATGGTGGCAAGACCCAGTGTTGCAGCACTCTGCCTCAGTTTCCCCCTCCTCAGGAGCTTGATGACCAGGGATTTCACAAACTTATTTCAATCATGCCCTTGTTCGGCCTCAGTTGTTAAGACAAACAGCAGCTGTTCAAGGCCAAAGATAAAGTCCTCAGGGTCCAAACTTGAAAAGAGACTAGAAATCATAAACAGAGGTCCCTCTTCCCTGCTGATCTTCAACCATGGTCCCACCAAGGCCTTACTAAACATAAGGAGATGTAAATCTGGCCCATCCCTTGAGCTCTTCTTCTGCAAACTCTCACCCCCTCCACTTGGGCTATGCAGGAGCCTCCCTGCTCTTTGGCTGAGTGCAACCAGCCAGGGTTTTCTTGCCTGAGGCCCCTTTTCCTCCAGCAGGTTCTCACTTCTTCCTCTCCCAAGGGAATCCCTGCTGCTCCTGCTTCTCCTTGTTAATGATAGCCCTGCTTTTTACTGGAAATCCCCATCCCCTCCTCAGCTGCAGTCCCCAACCCTCCTACAGGCCCAAGTACCATTCTGGGCGGGCGCTATGAAAGGTGTCCTCATTGCCCAGCTAGAATGGTGGGGTAAGCAAGCGGCTTAGCAGAGCCCTGAGCTGATGAGATTTCCTTTCCTGTTGGGGTTTCAGGCCCTGAGCAGAAGATGAAAGCACTCTAGTGACTCGAGCGTTGTATCTGCTGGGCACTGGAAGGAAGGGAGAGCCTGATGCCTTACACAAATTTTGACAGATTCTTGTACATTTCCCTGCCACCTTTTACAGGTCACAGCAGAAACCATAGGGGCTTGATTTGCTTCTCATTTAGGGCCCAATACTCCTGCTATAAAGCAGTGATACGCAAACCTCCGTGGTTCAGGAGCCAAATTAGCACTCAGCATTACCCAAAAGATCTTCATTGTTTTGTTTACTATAGTACTACATAGTCTTATTTAAATAGTATGACAGTGGAATGATAGGTCCATCAATGGCTATGAGCCAGGATGGGCAGGGACGGTGTCCCTAGCCGCGGTTTGCCAGAGGCTGGGAATGAGAGAGGAGGTGGATCACTTGGTGATTACCTGTTCTGTTCATTCCCTCTGGGGCACCTGGCATTGGCCGCTGCCGAAAGACAGGATACTGGGCTGGATGGACCTCTGGTCTGACCCGGTATGGCCGTTCTTATATTCACTGACCAAGTATTATCATTATCAATTACAATTGGTTAATAATACGATGAAAGCATCCTGATTGGTTAATAACTTATATTGGTTAATAATGAAGTAACACAGTGTTTTAACAAAAACAATAAGGAGTCCGGTGGCACCTTAAAGACTAACAGATATATTTGAGCATAAGATTTTGTGGGTAAAAACCTCACTTCTTCAGGGGCACGTGTTCATGTCATGTGCCGCAACAGTCACATTGTGGCGCGCGACCCACAGTCTGAGTATCACTGCTATAAAGGACCCTACCGTTGAGTTTTGTGGCCTTAAGTTGGCACCTTACCCGGGTGTAGATCAGTGTCTGTGGCGTTACGGCTGAGGTTTCATTGCCAGCGCCATCTCTTTGCTAGTTGCAGCCAGAGAAGTGTTACTTGGCTGGTCAGCTCTTTGGGGCAGGGATACGTGGTTTTGGTTTGTGTTTGTACAGTGCCTAGCGCAATGCAAGACTTCTAGGCACAATCACAATGCACATACCTAACAAATAACAATGAGAGGGAGGGCAGAGAATGCAGCATAGTTTCCTCTAAAGACATTATAATTGTCAACAAACCCTAATTGCTAGCAACTCAGGCAAGTCAATGGTCCAACAGCAACCTTAACTCTGCCCACCTGTGTCCTCTGCTCACCTTCTCCCTAGTCTCATAGGTAACTTGCCCATGTGGGGTTATGAAGCGCGGTAATGCGGCCAGTAGTTGTTGGCTGATCTACGCCACACTCCCCATTCTGGCCTCTGTCAGGTGGTGGCAGGGTAGATCTTTGAGGCCCAGTCTGGTCCTGGAAGGGCCCCAATTTGGTCAGTGTCTAGCTGACATTTACTGAACTCATCTTCCTGTAACCCCTGAGGGGTAACACAGGGCGGCCCCATTGTCCAGCTGGGGAAACTCATACACACATAGAGGGGAGATGACTTTACAACATGGCCAGGATTAGAACTCATGCCCTTACCAGCCTGATGTTGACCTGTTCCGTCCCCTCATCCCCACCGCTCGGTGCAGCTGTCCACCAGCCTGTCTTCCACCATTGCCAACGGGCCAGCCAGCAGGCAGCTAGCAATTGTGTCCTTGTGGGGCTGCATTTTGTGGCATAGGAAGGCATATGCGTTTGTGACTAAACAGCAGACAAGAGACAGATCCAGGGACTGAGATGCTTGGAGATCGGAGGGTGGAGACTCAGAGACCTCTAACATGTCTCCTCTCAGCGAGCCCTCTGGCTCTCCTAAGGAGCCTGCTGATGACACAATGAGCATCAACCAACCAGGTGTGCTGGAGAACACTGATGGGTGCTCCCTTCGCCAGCGCCTTCCCGGGGGAGCAAGCAGCTTCCTCCAGCCTTGGGGCCCTAGGTCCTGAATCCTGATATGGCACCAGCCCCACTCAGCTGCCACGACAAGTCTCCTGACCAGCATAAACTGGGATAACCAGTCCTCCTGTAGGAATCCCCCCCATACCTGAATGAAGGGCTTGTCCACTTGCATTCTCCATGTTGGGCCCACGTAGTTAGCAAGGGGCAGCTGGCTTTGGGCATTGCAACCCCTGCCAGCTGAGTATAGGGGCATAGCCTGCCTTGTATATCTATAAGAACCTAATATTCTGCACTGACATGTCAACCTCCCAGAGTCAAGCAGGAGCAATCAATCCATTAAAGCAGCTACTAATTCCCCAGCATATATGGCATCCCAGCCACCCTCCCCAATCCCATTCAAAACCAGCTAAAAAAAGCCACCACGTGTGAAGTGAAAATATGAACATTATTTAATAACTGATCCTCTGTAATAAACAATTTGAAAATATTTTACAAGGAATCACACACACAATATTTTACAAAGTTTTTTGTCTTTTTTTAAAGTTTTCTGACTGTTCTGTACAAAAAAAGATAAAATCAAATCAAATAAAAAAAAAACAACCTTTTCGAATGAGCAGAAGAAAGCGTTCAGATGAGGAATGATCAGGATTTGATCCCAGCAGAACAACTATCTAGTGGTTCACTTTGTTCTTTTAGTTTTTAGTTTTTTAAACGTAAAATAGAATATATATATTTATATTTATGTATAGGCTTTTTTGTTATTCTCAAATGAGCACCTAACTAGACTATAGAATTACACAGACTCCCAGTAACACAGATCCAGCCATCTGTTCCAAACACGTTTCCCAGAGACATTTAACCAAACACACACTGAAAAAGCTACAAGCAAAATGACCATTAATTAACCCAGTCATTAATTAATGAATCACTTCCCTTACCCGCTCCCTCCCCTCCCCCGGCTCAAGGGTCAAACCGGCAAGGTCTGTGGCTTCCCCCTTCCCACCCCCCTCCCATCCCCCAAGTTGGTTTAGTTGAATTAATTTTATATAAGCATTACAAAGGTCTGGTGATTTCAGTTCCAGCCAGCCCTGGGCGCCCCCTGCTGGCAGCTGTGTGTCGGGTACAGGGGTACGTGGACACAGCTAAAATGATGATGGCCAATAGGCCAATGCAGCCCCCAGTGCTGCACTGGAAACGGAGCAGCTCAGGGTGAGATGAGGTGTGCTCCAGCCCCTGTTGCTTTCCTAAGTGGGGATGGGTAGGTCACCGGTTCCCCATCTCCTGCCCTGAACCCACCCCCAAACCCCGGCTCCCCTCCTCCGCCCGATCCCCAGCACCCTGCACATGCATCAAATTCCTTCACTGGCTCCCTTGCTAGCCTCAGTGTACTCTGCACAGCTCTGCCCCGGCCATCCCCTCTACCTCCACCCCCACCTCACCCCCTGCACTCTGCCCCGGCCATCCCCTCTACCTCCACCCCCACCTCACCCCCTGCACTCTGCCCCGGCCATCCCCTCTACCTCCACCCCCACCTCACCCCCTGCACTCTGCCCCAGCCCCAGCTCATTCCCTGCATTCTGCCCCAGCCGTCCCTTCCCCCCACCCCCACCTTGGGCTCTGCACTCTGTCCCCACCATCCCCCATCCCCTGCACTCTGCCCTGGCCATCTCCTGCTCCCCGCAACACCTCCTGCCCTGCACTCTGCCCCAGTCTTCCCTTCCCCTGCCCCCCCCATCCCCTGCACTCTGCCTGGCTCTCCCCTGCCCCACCCCCACTTCATCAGCACACTCTGCCCCAGCCATCTCCTCCCCCCCACCTCGTCCCCTGCACTCTGCACTGCTGGCGCTTCACTGGGAGACCTCTGAAATTCCTGCAGGCTGGGAGTGCCAGCCTCCTGCAGGGCATGCAGCTGGGGGGCAAAGGGGCCTGGGTGCTTATGGCAATGGTGGGATCTGGTCAGAGTTCCTTCAGGGAAAACAAACACAGCGCTAGGGGAATTCAAGGGGAAAAGCCACCTCTAGCGTTGGCTGTTCTGACTGGTCTCCTGTTTGGCCCTGCGGCTGCTGGGGTGAAGTTTGTGTCAGGATCAGAGTAGGGTTACAGGGGGAATGGCGCTACCAGGCTCCTGGGTGAGGGGTGATGACAGTAGCCTAGCACAAAATGGTTCAAAAGATTGTGTTAGGGTGTGTGCAGGAGCGTGTGTACGTACGCGCGTGTGTTCACGGGAGGGGTAGCCACGTGGGCCAGGATGCGCTGGTGTGGGCACGGTCTGTGAACGCACAAGAGTGCGTATTCCCTTGTGCGTACGAGGGGATGTGTCTGCAGGTGGCTGTGTGAACACATGGGGTGAGCGTGCGCGCGCTGGGGGGCGTATCTGGCAAGGGCTGTGTGCTGTTGCTGGATCCCAGGAAGCACTGTGCCCAGCAGGAACAGAGCCGCAGTGCCAGGGTGGAGGCAGGGCACAGCGAGGGCGCTAGCCTAATCACGCCCCAAGGGGCTAATGTCTTGTTTCAGGGCATGGCAGGTGCGTGGGAAGGAGCCTGGCTTCACTCTGGCAGCCCAGGCTGGGGCTGCAGGCTGCCCTGATCTGGAGCCCTGGGGAGATGCCGTTCTCACGGAGCAGAGACGATGCAGCCTGGCTGGCTAGTGCTGATGGGGCTGCGCTGTGCATATTCCAGGTGCAACTGGCTCTGCCACATGCTAGCAGCCAGGGGGACAGAAATACAACCTCTGCAGGAGCCCCAGCTCTGTGAGCTGACAGAGAGCTCTCCTAGCTGAAAGGAGCCGCCTGCTACAGTCACGGGGGCCATCTGTTGGTGGGAGACACGATCAAACAAAGGGCTCATCCCGGCTCAGTGGACACTCTGCTGGGCCTTAAGCCAGTAGCTTATACAAGCAGCTCACAAACTGGCTCCTGTATATTGGCTCCACACTGTGGTGTCACACAGCAGAGCAATGCCCCCCGCCCGCCTGCCTCCCCGCCACACTGTTCCTCGCTCTTCCTGCCCAGGTGTCAACACACCAGAAATCAAGGAGATTCTATAAGAGCGTACATCTGGTTTTCTCTCCCTTGGCCTTTGGTTTCTGTTTGCTCCTGAGCGGGGACACACATTCCCCGGCTCCGTGGCTTCAGGCAAACACGGAGATGGGGGCAAGGTGGCGGCAGGCTTGTTTTTTTACCCTAGGGGTTCAGGCCGGCTTTGGTGAGAAGTGAAAGGAAATGGAGGTGGGGCGGGATCTGTTAGTACCTCACAGACGTTTGCCCACGTCACAAAGCAGTCGCACGGTCTGGCGCGGCTTGGCAGTCTTGGCTCAGGAGAGACCAAGGGTACAGGATGAGGTGGGGGGCACAGGTCAGCAGCCGTGGGTCAGCAATGGCTGGGCTCATCTTTGCTAACAGGAACACTAAACCGAATGAGCCGTGGACAGAACGGGAAGCAATGAGGTCTTCTCAGACATTTGGCTGCTGGTTCTGAAGACAGGGATGGCAGCTGTGACAGCACATGAACCCCTTGCTAATGACATAGCGGTTGAGGCAGGATTGGTTGTGGAGATAGCAAGAAAGACTAAATACCCCACCCTGCTCCCCGTACAGAGAGTGATTAAAAGGGAAGCTAAGAAGATCCAGCAGATGTGCCAGAGGCCTACTGGATCATGGTGCACAGCATGGCATCGCTCGCATGGGACTGCACTCTATTCTGCTGAGCTGCATTAATGTGGCCTGACATGGCACTGAGCTGCAGCACTCCGCTCCGGTGCATCGCATTGCACTGAGCTGCAACACTCCGCTCCGGAGCGTCGCATTGCACGGAGCTGCTTTCACACTGCGTGGAGTCACAATTGCATTGCCCTGCTCCCTGTACTGCACTGAACTGCCCCTCATGAAGTTGCTCTGTGCTCCCACCCATGAAGCAGCAATGAGCGAGGGTCCTTTCCCCTTTCCTGGCCACCCAACGCAAAGAGGCAGAGGCGATATTTGGCTGGAGAGAAGGGGGCTTTGGGGTCGGGAGAGTACTCCAGTGCAGCTGAACCTGTGTTGAATGGCGTCCCTGCCTGTGCACCAGGAACAGCCCCAACAGCTGGGGACAAGCACAGAGCTAGCCCTGCCACTTTGATATCCCATCTAGACACCACTCGCTATGGTGGAAGGGATTCTGACTTTGATTTCAAAAGCTGGCCCCAGACATAAAACATGCCATTATGAAGACAACTGGAGGGGCTCTTGGCGGGGGCTTGAGTTGAGTGGCAGGTGCCCATAGAACCCTCTCCCCTAAAACCAGATCTGAAAGGCCCGTGTGGGGGGCATCTGATGCCATCCGGATACATATGTGACATCAGGGACAGAAAGTGCTGGCTGCTACTTGAAAGACTGGTCCGTCTCAAGTCCCCAGTTAGTGAGACCCTAGGATCCAGATGTTCTGCCCTCTCCCAGACGTCTGGGTGCTTCACAGGCCCAGGGTAACGTGCGTCATGCACCGAGGCATTCCAAGTGTGAAAACAAGGGCTGTGGGCACCCAGATAATAATGTGTCAAATGCATCACGGCATTCCCCTGCTGGTGGCTCACCTGGCACTTTACCTCTGCCTGTGTAGCATCTTCCTCCTTTTCTTGCCCGGCATGCCGTTTCGGGAGGCTGAACTTACGCCTCTGGGGCCCAACCCCCTGCTCTGTGGCCAAACCCCCTTGCTAGCGCATGCCCTTTCCAAAGCGTCCACCAGGCAACCGATGGCCAAAGGTGCGTTAGGTCAAACTCTCCCCTCAGAGGCAGAGTTAATGGGAGCAACATGCGGGCACCACTTGGCCATTCTGGGGGGTTCAGTTCAGGGACCCTCTTCCTCTAGCAGAGCTGTCCTGGATGCCAGTCCCTCTGGGGGCATATTTGGGGTGTTAGGGCCAAACGCACCCTGGTGTATCTCTGCTGACTTAACAGTTACACCCAGGGATGAGCTTGGGCAGGGCTTTTTGGAGGTGTTGAACCCCACTGAGGTCTATGGGAGCTGTGGGGGCTCAGCACCCTCCTTATACCAGGCCCTGGGTGTTTTAAAAGGCCCTGATGGATCCTCTCCTGCTCTGCGTGCCTGGTGGAGAATGACTCAGCACAAAGGATCAGGGCACGCTACTCAAAGGAGTGGCTAGTGCCTGCCCTAATGGTGGTAGTCCGGTACAGAGAGAGATCCATGAACCCTTAGCCAAGCTTCCTGCTAATGTACCCTTGGGTCAACTGTCCAGGGGCAGCTGTTATCCGGCCTGGGTTGCAGTGGGAGGATATCTCTGGGGAATGAGGAGAACTTGGACCAGGAAGTTCTTCTTACCCATGATTAGTCCCACCCACTGTATGCCAGGGCTAGAATGATGTACATGAATGGCTGCTGAAGGTCCTGGACCCTCTCTCCCAATTCCCCACGACAGAGTTATCGATTTAAATAAATAATACTGACCATGACATTCCATTCAAGTTTCTTTTTTTGTGTGTGTGTCCTTGTTGCTGACAATAAATACTTGTACTTCTTCAGGCTAAAACATTGGAAAGTAGATGTAGAAAGATCTGGTTTAAAATCCTCAGGCTACAAAATAATAATTGAAGATTGGAATAAGATGGATGTAAATAAGGTGAGACTTGGACGGGATGGCACTGGAAAGCACCTAGGGATTGGGTGGCATGGAGAAGCAAATGAGGACATTATAAAACTATGACATTGGTTGTTTTTTGTGTTCAAGAAGCCACGGTGATTGGCTGAGAAGTTAACAAGACTCGTCTCAATTTGGCAAGAAAACACCATTTTTTTCTCTTCTATTTTGTTTTGCGTTTTCATTTGGATGGGCAGGGTGGGAGGGCAGATTATCTCAAACACAAGAGCAATCTGGCATCAGTGTTGGTTAAATACTTTAAGACAGCAAAATGGTAAGACATCTCTCAATGGAAACTACAAAACCTCCCAGAATTCCACAGGTTCCATGAGGGAAAAGAGAGAAAAAAAAAGAAAAAAAAAAAAAAGAAAACCAAATCAAAAAACCAGGTCACTGTTCTTCGTATTTGGCCAAAAGCTCAATGGCAGGGAGAGGACAGGGTCAAGGAGTCAAGAGCTCAAGGACGCTCACTGTCTGAAGAACAGAAGCCTCAAATGGGTTGTGATTCCCCAAGTCTTGCTCAAGCTCAGTTCTTGCCAACCTGCTGCACAGAGACACTAGAAAGGCAAGGCCAGGTTGGAGAGAATGGGAAACAAAGCAAAAGGAAAAAGAAAAAGATATTCCAGGCTCCTGAGTGGAGTGAGAGGAGGTCCTCATGAGCCACAGCCAAGGTGTAACCAGAGCGGATGGGACGAGAAGAAGTTGCCCTTTTCCAACACGCCTGGAGAGGATGGAGATGGAGTTTTAAACAAAAGAAAAATGGATGGGTTGGCCCAGATGGATGTTTTAAAGGCAAGATGCTGAGAACAGAGGCTGGTGGCTGGCAGTCAAGTAGAGGAGCAGCAGCTGCAGGGCTAACAAGATGCTGAGGGAGGGTTTGAAGGAGGCCCCTCTGCCGCAGTCTGAGGTATCTTCCTGCGGAGACAAAAGGCGAGATGGGTTTCTGCAGGGATCGGGTGGGTGGGCGAGATCATCACACATGTGCCAGTGGGACCTGGGACAAAGGCAGTCCCCATGCAGTGACCAGCTTCCGCTGACTGATGCCCAGAACAGATGCACTCACTCTAGGAAAGCTTCCAAACCAGGGGGAGGTTATTGCCTATGACCCGGTGCACCCTTAAAAAAGCACGAGCTGCTGGCAACCTTGCTTTCCATCCCTAGCAGATCCCATGCACAGCTTGCCCTGCCTCCCTTCTCCTGGGACCCCTGCTTCCCCTGCCCCTGGAGCTGGTTCCCCCGCTTACCGTTGCATTGTAGTCGAAGCAGATGTGGGGACCTTTCCGGTACCGGGGCTTGTCTACCAGCTCACACTGATTTGGATCTCTCGGTGGAGCTTCATGTGTCAAGGATACAACGCGGTGCAGGCATGATTCTGGGGGAGAGGACAGAGGGACGAAGCAGGGCTGGGGCAGCTTAGAGAAGTTAAGCAATCGGACAGGAGGCCACCCAGAATGCAGGAGACTTCATGAGGTCTGCGATTAGGGAAGGACCGAGACCTCCCAAGATGTTCTCCCCGGTTCTCTTCTCTCCTCACTTGGAGGCTAGTGCACAGCATTGCCCCTTGGCTTTTAACACTTCTCTAGCAGGAACCATGTATTTCAACCCATCATCATCGATCCCCTTGCTGTCTTTGAAGCCCTCTGGCAGGTTGCCTTGGTCTCCTCTCTTCCCATTGAGAACAATTCCAGCTCCCTTAGCCTTCCCTCACTAGTCACCTGGCCTGGAGAACTTAAGTGATCACCTGGGCATCTGAACACTCTTGGGGGGTGCAGGCCCAGAAGAGAAACAGCTCAGAGCTGAACCCAGACAAGGCAGAGACACAACCAGCTCCAAGGGGAGTTGATCTGTGGACTATGTTTGTTATTTCTAAGGTGTTGGGCTGCCAGGGGCTGGGGGTGGGTCCTGCACTAGCATGGGCTGCACTTAGGGCTCTCCTGAAACCTGTGGGCTTAAAGAGGCGCTTATAGGGCATTGTACTGGCCTCAGTACGGAGTGAATTCCACCCTCTATGATCATCCAGTAGAAAAGCTCCTCTTCTCTCCAGTGGCTGTTGGCCGTGTCCTGAGGCTGAGGCGGGAGCTGTGAAGCCCAATGCAGCAACAATCAAAGGATACCTCGTATCTCCGCCTGAGGGAGCTTGGTGGACTCACACTGGCTGCACATCGGCTTATCCGCTACGACGAACAGCAGGTTGGTGTTGGCGAGCTTCTGTGCATGGAACAGCCTGTGGGAGGGGAGCAATGTGGTTATCCTGGGCCACATCTCTTGCCCTGCATCCTCCATCTCTGCTGTGCCGCTCCTGAGGAGCGGTGAGCAAACCCTGCTAGTGCTACCTGGGAACCCCTAGCTACCATGAGTGTGCTTCTTCCTTGGCTTGGCTGACCTATGACCCTGAGCCCCACACGCCAGTACAGGCCGCCACATCCCCTGCCATTGGTGACCTCCCAAGTGTTATCAGGGAGCGACGTGAAGGAAGATTAAGGTACCAAAGAGGAATCCAAAGCTTTCAACCCATCTGGCGGCCCTATTCAGCTGGGTGAAATTCCTTCCTGCCCAGGCTGTGAGGATTCGGGTGTCAGAGCCGCTGTGTTGACGTTAGAGGGGAAAGGTTCCACTTA
The DNA here is from genome assembly GCF_965140285.1 of Lepidochelys kempii. Lineage (NCBI taxonomy): Eukaryota > Metazoa > Chordata > Testudines > Cheloniidae > Lepidochelys > Lepidochelys kempii. Next base: position 48,080,269 of record NC_136386.1, on the reverse strand, counting down.
ATGAAACCCCAGTAGCCTGCACAATTTGGAGCTCACCTCGCATCCAGCTCACTCAGCCCAAGGGGCGGTCTGTACCAGCAATTGCTGGTGTCATGGGACAATGCTACTGCAAGTGTTTATTTATATAAAGGGGCCACAGCCGAGAGTGGTGCTTTACAAACAGAGAGAGACACAATTCACACCTCCAGTGTAAAATTAGATCAGGGCCACAACAGCCATCACATCACAGAGGGAACAGTAGCTCTGGCACCCCCAACCCCAGCACCGCTGCATCCTCCTTCCCCTTCTCAGCAGGCGTGGGAACGAACCGGGGACCTTTTCGGGGGGGGATTGCTGCTGCCACCTGGGCATCTCAGCAATCAATAACTGACCATCGGCTGAATTAAAGTCATTATTAATTCATGCACCCACAAGACTTTTCTGGTCTTGCAGTTCTTATTGAGTCAGCAAGGTACCCAAGCTTTGCCCAACCGAGGGTGACGTGTCAGTTGGGCAGGTGATGAAGGGCCCCATCCAAACTATGTACCATGGAGCAGGATGCAGCTGCCCATTGAGAGACTACAGATCCCAGCACGCAAGGCACTGCTCAGAATTGAGTAGCCTGGCCTCTGTGCATGCTGACAGGCCTTTGGCTAACGTGGCTTAATTAGGATCAGCTAAAATGATCATGTAACAAATTCTGCTCTCATTTACACTGGTCCCATACACAGATTTGTATTTGGTCCAGTATAAAATACACCAGCATTTTAAACCGCAAGACCTCCTGAGTTAAAAAAGAACCTGAATGGGAAGAGAAAGTTCCTCTCCCAGGTGTCAATGTTCCCTAGCTTCTCATCAGGAAGGCTTTCTGGGCGGAGGAGTCTGATCAGCTAACAATGGCTCAGAGTGTGCAGATCTCTCATACAACCCTGCGGATCAGGGACTCTGCAGCCAAATGCAACAAAACAAATCACACAAGCGCAAGCAGTGACATTCTAGCAGCTGCCTGTGATTCTGCACAGAGCTGATGGCACAAAGAGTTTGGCTTCAAACCTGCAAATGCACTCGAGATGCAGTACCACTGCATGCTTGTTGGCTGCTACTGCTTATGACACTGCCAGCGCTGCTGTGTTTGTTCCAATCCTTGGCGCGACTGCAAAGCACCTGTAACACTCAAGGAGAAGCAGCTGAAGTGGAAAGAAGAGATGGAGCTTCCTTTGCATGGGACCTGAGTCAGCTCCCACTGAATGAACTCTTTGCTTTGATTTTAACAGGAGTTGGATGGGGCCCAAGGAGCCATCTTCATTGTTCTGCTCTTCTTCAGCAGCCCGGCTCCTTCCTCTCCAAGCCGTTGGATTGACGACATGCAGCCTGCTGCACAGGACTGACACTAGGGCACTCCAGTGTCCTCAGCCTCAGGACCCCTTGGAAGGAGAAAGACACTCTCACGCCCCCAGCCCTCCTGGCAACAGAGCCCATGTTGTCTAGCTGTGACACGCACTCTGGACACCATGTTCTGGTTACCAGCTGCTCTGAAGCCCGTCGCTGTGGGCACCCTGTCACACTGACCTTGAGCAGTTTCCACAGTCGATCATAGCGTTATAAGTGGCGTTGACGGTGCTGAAGTAGTACTGCGTCTGCTTCATGATGCAGCTGGTCTCTCTGGACTCCATGCTGTCTGCTGTGACATCCTCTGTCACCAGGGACAAGACACAGTGGGACATGGCAGGAGGAAAACCCTTGGCTGCTCATTCCCACCCCACTGGAATGTGCCCTGCTTCTCTAAGCCTCTCTGAAGCAGTGGCCAGAACTAAGGCGGACTTTGCTGTCCAAAAATACACTCAATATAATGTACCCCTGAAATGTGCACACTGGGGCTGGGTGGTTACTGCAGTGACTCCAGGTGCTGGCCAATGGAGGATCAGCTGGTGACATCATCTATCTCAGTCGCTTAGTACTCTCCATCCCCCGGACAGACGTTTACTCCCCCTCTCTCATGTGCTCCCTCCTCCTGACTCATCCCTCCCACTGCTGCACGGTGTTAACCCGGGCAGATCGTACCTGTTTGAAACCAGCTGCTGTAGGTGAGGCCGTACAAGAGCTGCTGGAACAAAGACCTTTGGGAAGGAAAACACAGAGCTGTTAGTTGACATGAGAGGCCAATCAGAACACACTGCTAGGGCCAGGCTACAAACTGACTATAAGGCTGTGGGCTGGAGCACTAGTATAGACAGTTTTACACTGTGCCAGCTGAGCCCCCTTCACTCCAGCCTGACATGCAGCTCACAAGGTCAGAAGCCGGAAGCAGATGTTTCTTCTCCCTTTCGCTCTGTGTGCGGGAGGTTGCTTTGCCTGGCTTTGAGCTACTCTGACATCATGAAGGCAGGTACAGCCATCGCATGGAAAGGAACCCACCCCATTCCACCGTGAATCTGATCAAAGCCAAAGAGACCCAGCTGCTCTAAGCCTTCTCTTCCATCGAAGAGCACTCGCTTTCCTCAGGCTATTCTCCTCTGCAAGCAGAACTCAAATTCTGTCACTTGGCAGGTGACATCACTGAAGCAGATACGAGCAATTAACATAAACGCGGCAAAAACTGGGTGAGAGATGACGTTCCATTTGCTAATAAAGTACGATTTTCAAACCAAACCCACACAGCATCCAGGAGCAATTCTACTGGCCCCAAGGCTATCCCCTTCCATCTCTCTCCATCCAGAGAGATCAGGGCGGACAAACTTTTTGGCCTGAAGACAACATCAGGTTTCCGAAATTGTATGAAGGGCTGGTTAGGGGAGGCTGTGCCTCCCCAAACAGCCAGGCGTGGCCTAGCCCCCACCCCCTATCTGACCCACCCGCTTCTCACTCCCTGACGGCCCTCCCGGGACTCCTGCCCCATCCCCCCCCCCTCCGCTCCCTCTCCCCTGACCGCCCTCGGAGCCCCCGCCACCCCATCCAACCCTTTCTCTCATTTCTGACTGCCCCCCCTGGGACTCCTGCCCCATCCAACCACCCCTTCTCCCTGTCCCGACCGCCCCCAGAACCCCTGCCTCTGACTGCCCCCCACCACCCCATCCAACCCCCCCCCCTTCCTGACTGCCCCCGTGGGACCCCTGCCCCCATTCAAACCCCCTGTTCCCTGCCCTCTGACTGTTTCGACCCCTATCCACACCCCTGACCACCACCCCGAACTCCCCTGCCCTCTATCCAACCTCCCCTGCTCCCTGCCCACTTACCGCACTGCCTGGAGCACCGGTGGCTGGCGGCGCTACAGCAGCGTCGCCCAGAGCACCAGGACAGGCAGCCATGCCGCCCGGCTGGAGCCAGCCACGCCACCGCGCAGCACAGAGCCCCGGGTCAGGCTGCGGCTCTGCAGCTGCGCTGCCCAGAGCATTGTGCCAGTGGCGCAGTGATCTGAGGCTGCATGGGAGGGGGAACAGCGGGGGAGGGTCCCGTGGGCTGGATGTGGCCCATGGGCCATAGTTTGCCCACCTCTGAGATAGATAGATCCATCCGTCCATCCAGATAGATCTATCTACTAATAGCGTGCCAACCACCACTGCATCTGGGCACCAACCTAATGATCTATGTAACACTCCCATAAAAAGCACGAAAGCCAAAAATGTTCACATTTGGGTGGTGAAAGTTAGATATCTATATCCACATTTAGACCCCTAAATAAAAATGGCCTGATTTTCAAACATGCGTTGCTGAGCACCAGCAGCTCCGGATAAAGTCAGGGAAGCCACTTATTTAGGTACCTAATTTTAGACATCCATGTTTGAAACTTTCCGCTTAACTGTACAGAGAAATGTATAACTGATGCCTAGGGGTGTGTGGGTGTTTGTGGGTGTGAGACAGAGAGAGAGATGCTGACTAAAGGGAGTATCTCACATTGTATCTGAAAGGTGTAAACACCAAGGGAGCAGAGCAGGGAAATAATCAGGAGATCGGGGTTGAAATGGACTAGTGCAGATGTAGGCTGAATCGCAGGGAACATTTTCTGATGCTGAGACTTGTGAGGCAGAAATGGAGGCTCCCAAAGGAAGTGAGGTGGAAGCCCCACAGATTCAGAAGAAGAGTGGACAAGCCCCAGGAGCATGGAGTGTAGGGAATTCTCTGGCCCGGGGGATGGGATGGACCAGATGGGAGCTATTAAAGCATTTCCACCTGACTTCTATCACTTGCACTTTCTCACTTTGCCTCGCTGTGGCACATCCTTACTCTCCAGTCTCACTCTAAAATCTGGGCCGCAGATAGCTCCCCTGGCTGCTCGGGGCTCAGCAGCAGCGGAGATGGAGACTTACCACGCGGCGGCTGATGTCCACCAAGCCAGGTTCAGGAAATCTGCCATGGTGGGCTGAAAAGAAAGAGGAGAAGGAAACAAGGTGTCAACAGAGCCGGGCCCACCTGTCAACAGGGCCGCCGAGAAACTCTACAATTACAAACCAGTGGGCAGCATCCAGGGATTGATGCTGCAAAAGAACAGGTGTGAAGCGCTCCCCGGAGATGCCTGTGCTAGAGCCACACAGATAGAGGGCTCCATTTGCTCTTGTCTCCCCTGCTTTATAACATATGAGTGACTCTAAACATGGCTGGTGTCCACACTTCCCCAGGTTAACGCTTGGTTAGTGACTGTGGCCACTAGTGGTCTTTCTCCCAGCCAGAGGCCTGGGCCGGCACACTGCTGTTACTGGCTAACCTGTCTGGCTCACTGCTCTTTTGCAGAGTAGTGCTAACTCTTTAACCAGGCCTGCATAACTGGTGCGGCTGGTCCCCCTTCGTCTCTGTGTGCTAGGACACTCCAGAGTGCATTGCAGTACTTGATGCTGGGGCTGCTCTGTGTCGCATCCACTGGGCACTCAAGCCCCCGCTGCGGCACTCTGGGAGAGCTGCCCGTGTTTTCCCAGAACGCGCTCAGACCGATGCAGTAGGCAGCTAGGTAAAGGTGGACGCACAGCCACAGCTGGCACACGATTGTGCTGCGAGGAGCTGCATGGACACAACTCACTCATGCTGCTGGGTACCATATCGGAGGAGACAGCAGCCTGGCCACAAAGCCTAAGCACATGTGAGACAAGAGGCTATTTCGGACTCTGCACCCGACAGGGAAGCTGAACCTTGAGGAGCTACTTTCCACAGTTCTTGGCTCCACAAGGCATAAGGAAGAGGAGGGATAAAGCAGCCCTCTCCTAGTCCAGTGCAATGTTGAATCCCCTGGGGACACAGCACTTGGGGTCTGTGAGAGCACACTGTCTGGAAGTATTACCCAAGTCTTGGCACCAACAGGCAGATTAAGAGGACTGGCCAGCTTTTCCCTGTTACATTCTGGGAGGACATCTGTTGCTCTCATTGGCTGCATTACCCAGCTGCTATGCCCTATGAGAAAGCCAAAGGAATTTCTCCCTCAGGTTTCCTTGTGGCAATCAATGGCTCTTTAATTGCCTGGCTGTCAGGGATACAGCCCCTGGACCAGCAGGTGAACTTAGCCCTCGCCTCAGCTGTACGAGCACTGCCCATAGCCCTGCACTCACCACAAACACCCCTCTGGGGGCAGCTCCCGTGTTGCTCGGAGCTTCTGGGGTGCACACCGACTGGAAGTCGTAGGACTCCTTCCGCGCGAAGAAGGAGTTGTTGTAGAGGGCAGACATCAAATTAGCATCCACCTCACTGAAAAACTTTCCCACCTGGAACGGACGACACCAGAGCAGAGGGGGTGAGTCTGTGCTGAGCATGGGAAATGAGACATGCTCTCTTCACAGCAGGGCTCTGCGTTGAGTCATCCAGCCAGAGTTCACGGGTGCAGTACAGGAGCTAGGCTTACGGTTACAAATGAAATGAGTTTGAAGGTCTCTGCTGAGTCCCCTGTGGGTGCTTCTTAACCCAATACACAGTTCAGTACCAGCAGGAATGACCCAGGAATGGAATAGTGGTGGTGGGGCCGCAGCTCAGGACTGAAGGTCACTGGCAGACCTGGGGGGCGAGGGGGCAAGGACTGGAACAGCAGGGGGTGCTGTGGGGCAGGACACAGGGGCATTGGCAGATCCGTAGAGGGGCTCAGGCCTGGAGGAGCAAGGAGGCTGCCGGTCAGGATTGAGGTGCACTGGCAGAGCTGTGTATGTGGGGAGCCTAGGGCAGGAATAGCAGGGGGGCTGCAGGCCATCAGCCATGCACTGTTCTTAGGGGCAGAGCTACCAGTCCCTCACTTTCAGACACAACTGAAATTTACCCAAATTGGCCATGAGGGGGCAAATCACCAAGCTTCTCTGTGCTCTGACTGGGATTTCCCTTCCTTCCACTCCCAGCATCTCAGAGCCAAGACCCTCCACCCCAGCCTTTGGCAGAAGAACTGCTGCTCACCTGGTACCAATGGTCTTCCTGGTTGGAGAGCACCAGAAAGCCTCCATCATCGATGAGAACGCAAATGAGGTCCTGCAAAAGGAGGAGAGCATTGGTCTGACGTAGGCAGTTCAGAGCTTTGGGCAGCACTGCTGGGCTCAGCTGTGTCCAGGCAGCTGTGCCATGGGGGCAGAGCCCGGCCACTGCCCACTGGCCAAATTCAAGTGAGTTTCAAGAGAAATGTGCTGCAAGCAGCACATGAAATCCCTGGACAGGTCAGCCCTGCCCTGAGCACCTGGTTCCCTGGGACACTCCTTCAAGAATCGTCCTGAAAGCACATGGGTCTTCATGTGTTAAAGGGCTGCTGTACTGTGTGAAAGGGCAGCACTGAGATACAGCTGCCACATTGGGAGGTATGGGCCACCCAGAGGATGGAACAAGCCTTTGTAAAGGAAGTCTGTATCAAAATCCTCCTGCCAGGGCGACGTCTGATTGACAAGAGACAGGGACAGAGTTAAAGGCGTCTGCATGACTCTACATGTGTTTTCTGCCTTTCCAATTTGATGTGTTCAGGGGCAACCTTAACTTAGAATTTCCTGCCTTTCTGATGATTTTTTAAATCACATCAGAGTTTTTCTAGTGTGATTTCTTCTGGAGATACAGACGGGTATTTTCAACCTTCACCGAAGTTTTTTGTCTTGGAATTTCCTCTGGGGTTTTGAAAACATTTGTCACAAAGTACTCTGAGTCGGGAGGCTTTGCAGGCTCTCTCATCCCTGTGGTGTGTAGTAATCATCCCTAGCTCGTAGCATTCCGCAGCAGTAGAGCTCAAAGTGCTTTACAAAGCATCATGATCTCCGTTTTACAGCTGAAAGAGGGGAAGTGACTTGCCCCAGATCACCCAGCACGTGGAGCCACCAATAGAACTCATGTCCCCTGAGAGTCCCAGACTGGCACACTCTGTCCATGCTGGGCAGGCAGAGGGGGCTACCTGTGTGACTGCAGGAGTCCTGCAAGGTGATGAGGTAGATCAGAGGTTCTCAAACTGGTGGTCCGCGAGCTCCATTCAGGTGGTTTGAGGATAGTTCCCTCTAAGGTGCGCACCTGGGCGGCCGCACACGAGAGAATGAAGGGCCACCCACCTAATTAGTGGAGCCGCGCAGGCGTGGCTCCACTAATTAGGTACCTGGACCCTGGAGAAGATGCACATGTAAGGTGAGGTGGCAGCCTTGAGGGGAATAGGGGGTAGGCGGCAGTGGGGTGAGAAGGTGGGGTGGGGGGAATTTGGGACGTGCAGGGCTGCGGCGGCCAGAGAAAGAGGCGACTTTCCCCAGCTCCAAGGCTGTGGCTGCTGGGGAGAGACGGCTCTCCTTCCCAGCCTCTGCTCTGTGGCTGTTATGGTAGGGGAGAGACGGCCCCCCTTTCCAGCCTCAGCTCTGGGGCTGCTGTGGCGGGAGAGAGACCCCGCTCCTGCCACGGCCGGGGAGAGAGGGCACATCCATCGCATTAGAAAGGTAAGACTAGTGATATTAAAATATGAGTTGTGTGCTTTTATTTGTAGAACAAAAAAATGGTCATTATTATAAACCTTTTTTTATATAGCACTTTTATCCAAAGCGCTTTATAATAGTTAACTAACGGTACAAACAACATTTGGAAAGATCATTAAGTGATCCACTGAGACCCTCAGCAATTTTCAAGTGGTCCGTGAAAAAAACGTTTGAGAACCACTGATGTGGATTGTAAATGTCATCATGCCGGCATCATGAATGCCTGGGGTGCTATACACATGCTCAATAATAATGGCAAGCGCATGCTGGGGGGCTCTGAATTTGGCTGCCATGCTCTGGACTCCCGGCCCAGAGCAGAGTCAAGGGGCTGATAGGCTGCTCACCTTATAGTTCGCCTCACAGTCCATCTCGCAGCTCGTGGAGGGGTCGCACTGTGAATTCGAGCAAACACAAAGAAGGGGGGACAGTTGTAAGCACGGCAGCAAGCGGGGTGTCTGCAACTGATCTGCCTCATTCGGAATCCGCACCCATTTCTCCACTGACCACGTCCCAGCTCCTCCTGGCTGTACCTCCCCGGGGAGATCAGAAACCAACTGGGAGAAAAGGAGGATGGACGTGGGAGGAAAGGGGAGGAGGGTGTAACGGGATGATGGGTGGAAGGGATGGGCAAAGGGGGAACCAGGTCTGTGTGGGGTGGTGGGGATTGGGATAGCTAGGGGCCTGGCTGGTAGGAGATACTGGCAGGACTGTCCAGATCAGGGCCGAGCTGGGATCTCTCCTGGAGCAGAGTGGGACAGGTCTAAGCAATTCCACTGGAATGCCCCTCTCTGTGCTAACTAAGATCCTGCCCGTAGAAGCAAAGCCCAGCGGCCCTGCCCAGGAGGGCGACAGCTCAGATCTTTCCCCTTCCCTCTCCCCACTCACCCTGCGAGTTCCCAGCTGATCCCGGTCTGTCCGATTACTTGCCAGGACTTTAAACTTTTCAGCCCAAGCCTCCAGGTCGAGCTTCACTCCAACGACTGGGGAGAGGAAAGGAGGGCGTGGGAAGGTCACAGAGAGGCTCTCCTTCATACTCATGGCCATGCCCCGCACCCTGGAGAGGTGCGTTGACTGTGGCCAGCAAGTGTTGCCCCATATGTTAAATCAGAAGGAGCTAGACTCAGTAGAGTTGAGGGCTCAGGTTCATCTTCCTAGTTTCCACATGGGCCAGAGGGAGGTGGCTGCTCCCCATCAGTGGAACCACACAGGGGAAGCCCAAGATTGACTAGACACAGAGAGCTCAGCCTAGAGCCAGGGGCACAGGTTCCAACTTTTCCTTTTCCCCAGGGGTACTCAACCCCAGCTTCACCCTGAAGCCCTGCTCACACTCCGCCCCTTCCCCCACGGTCCCACCTTCGCTCTGCCTCTTCCTGCTCCTGCTCTGCCCCCTCCCGCAAGGCCCTGCCCTCGCTCCGCCTCTTCCTGCCCCCACTCTGCCCCCTCTCCCAGGCACCTGCCCACCTGGTGCTCTCCGCCCTCCCCCAAACCCCTCCCTGAGCCACCAAACTGCTGTTTGGCAGCACCACCCCTTATCAGCTGTTTGGCAGTAGCAGGGAAGAGCTGTGGCCAGTGGGTGCTGAGCACCACTATTTTTTTTCTGTGGGTGTTCCGGGGCGGGAGCACCCACGGAGTTGGGCCTATGACCAGGGGGCCCTCACTGATGGAGCAGAGCAGGGGAGTCCAGGCCCAAGTGGAACAAAAGTGGAACCCCTGAGCCAGGGTTAGCGTCCTGAGTGGCAGAGCCCACAGCTGGATAGAGCCTATCACCCTGCAGGCTGTGCCCAGACAATCCAGGAGAATCACATGGAGGGGCTTTCCCCTAGGTCTGCCATGCAGACATCTCCCTGGGCACCCTGACCTGCTGGCTTCAGGGTCCTCCCGCCAATGCTGAGCTCCACGGCCGTGCTGACCAGGATCCCAATTGTGTTGTTTTCGAGCTCCAGCCCTCTGTAGCTGGCTGTGGGAAGAAGAGAGAGACCTGAGACCACATGAGATGAGGGGAGGGCCACCAGGCAGGTCCCTCTGTAAGGGGAGGCCCTGGATCCATCCCTGCTGCTATGGCACTTTCTTAGATTTATAGAATCCAAGGACAGGAGGCACGGCCGTCCCTAGCCATTCTGCTGCCTTATGCAGCCCCCCGGTGGAGGGGGAGGGCTGGCCTCAGGCCTCTGTGGGGGGGCAGGAACAGGCTTGGGGGGCAGAGGGGAAACCATCCCCCAGCACGAGCTGGCGGAGCGGAGTGCGTTGGGGCCGGGTCGCTGCACTTCCTGCCTCCCAGTGAGTGTCCGACCCTGCACTCTCAGTTCGGCGGGAAGTGGAGTGACCTGGCCCCAGCCCACTCTGCTCTGCTCCCCTAGCTCCCAGCCTCGGGACTTGAGGGGCAGGGAGGAACCGCCCCCAGCACTCACCGGCGGCGCGTCAGGGAGCTGGCAGCGTGGAGCAGGCTGGGGCCGGGTGGCTCCAATTCCCACTGCTTGGTGAGTGCAGGGCACTCCCAACCCTTGCTGCAGTCCTCAAGGGAAGGGGTGGAATGGGGGCGGGGCTGGGGTGGAGCAGGGGCGGGGAATTTGGGGAAGGGGTGGAGTGGGGGCGGGGCTGTGGCTGAGCAGGGGCTTTGGGGAAGGGGTGGAGTGGGGGCGGGGCTGGGGCTGAGCAGGGGCTTTGGGGAAGGGGTGGAGTGGGGGCGGGGCTGTGGCTGAGCAGGGGCTTTGGGGAAGGGGTGGAGTGGGGGCGGGGCTGGGGCAGAGCAGGGGCTTTGGGGAAGGGGTGGAGTGGGGGCGGGGCTGGGGCTGAGCAGGGGCTTTGGGGAAGGGGTGGAGTGGGGGCGGGACTGGGGCAGAGCAGGGGCTTTGGGGAAGGGGTGGAGTGGGGGCGGGGCTGGGGCAGAGCAGGGGCTTTGGGGAAGGGGTGGAGTGGGGGCGGGGCTGGGGCAGAGCAGGGGCTTTGGGGAAGGGGTGGAGTGGGGGCGGGGCTGGGGCAGAGCAGGGGCTTTGGGGAAGGGGTGGAGTGGGGGCGGGGCTGGGGCAGAGCAGGGGCTTTGGGGAAGGGGTGGAGTGGGGGCGGGGCTGGGGCGGAGCAGGGGCTTTGGGGAAGGGGTGGAGTGGGGGCGGGGCTGGGGCTGAGCAGGGGCGGGGGCCCTGGGGAAGAGGCGGAGCGGGGCTGGAGCAGCATACAGCTGCATACTTTGCGTATGGGTAAAGATAGCCCTGACAGGAGGGACCATTGTGACCATCTAGTCTGACCTCCTGGATAACATAGGCCAGAGACCTGCTCCACAATACCCCTAGAGCAGGTCCTTTAGGGAAACCTCCAATCTGGAGTTAAAAGTTGTCAGTAATGGAGAATCCACCACGCCCCTTGGTAAATGGTTCCAACACGCCTTATTTCCAGCCTGAATTTGTTCAAAGAACCTCCCTGCCAGGCAGGGCTTGGGATATTGCATCTGCTGGGTCGAGAGCTGGGCAAACCACACAGCAATAACTGTGTTCACACCTCCAGCTGAACACCCCCACTCCCACTCAGTGGAAAGGCTCTTGGGCTTCTTCTCCCTTCAAGCCTGATTCCACCTATGGCTGCTGGCCCACCGACGCTCCCGCCCAGCGGCAGGGCTCTCTGACAGAGCCTCTGACTGCTCCAGGCCACCGATCAGCTGGGGCACTGCCGAAGCACGGACAAACCATGCGCACCTTGCTCTTTATACAACTATCTTCCTGGCAGCCTGGACAGCAGGAATGCCGTCTGGTTCACCAGCACCAGCACATACGGCCTGGCAGAGTAACGCTGCAGGCCCAGCTAGTGCTGGGCACCTTGCTCACCATTACGACGCAATTCCTACCTCCAGGAAAGGATTCTCCTATCCACCAGTGGGCGACACTCATGTAAAATACATGTGCAATGGACAAGGATATCTGAATCAGCAGAGCCCAAGAGATGAAGCTGCCCAGGGACAGATCTCAGGCGTTTCCCCAGGAGCCCCTGGCAGGGCCTGCTCTGTACTTCCAGAGGTAGCAGAGATGCTTCCAGCCCCCAGACACAGCTCCAGGCCCCGAGAACCATTGCTGTCTCCTCTCTCTTGGTACTGCTGCAAAGCGGCTGAGCCCAAGGAATCCTATCTCATTCCAGAGGGCCGTGAAGCACTGGGCTTGTCCCTGCCATGCATACCCAGCCGCTGTCTGGTTGGGGTGCCGGTGCAGGGTGGTACTTACGGTCCTGGTAGAGTGGTTTGAAGATATACCCCTTGTTGTCCAGGCTGCGACGATAGAAGCTGGCGTTGAAGGGCTCCGGGTCCTCTTCCCAGTCATCGGCAGCTCTGGAGTCAGGGAGGAGAAGAGGCCCCAAATCAGTAAGGCCATCAGTGGTGACAGCTCATGTATGCCAGCCTGCCCGCATGTTGAGGCTGCACCCTCACACAGACAGGGTTGAGACATGAAGGGTAATCAAGGCTACTTACTTGTTAGGGAAAACTCGGGTGATGCCACCATCCGTGGCAGCAAACACAGCCAGGAGACTGTACCTGCAGTGAGACAGGACAGGAGCACAGAGCGTTACAGCTGGTCAGAGGGTGCTCAGGCTCCTACCCCTCCTCAGCACTGCCCTCACTTATATCTAGCTATGGGTATTTTTCCTACCATCCATCACCGTAGTATTTGGGCCCCTTCCATGCCAAATCAATAGCAACAGTGAAATCCCCCATGGACTTTGTGGAGTCCCTGGCACTTCTGCCTTGTCAGGGTTGAAACCCTGCTTGGGCTGGGGATGTTTTGGGGGCAGAGCTGGGTATTAAATGGGTGTTTGAATGAGCGCAATCAGTTGCAGCTGGGACCCCAGGGGGTTCAATGCTTCCTACAGCAGTGCGTCACTGATGGCGGAAAGGCTCTCCCTAAGAGGAAGGCATTGTGCAAAGGTTCCAAAAGATGGTCTGCCTCTGGATTTGTCTGATCTGGATCAGCTATTGCATGCCCTGAAACTGTCATCTTGAGCACCATCTGTGCCAGCAGGGAGAGCTTCCCACAGCCATGCCCTGCCCCTGGCGCCTACCGTTGTAGGAGTGCAAGCTTTCGTATCGCAATGCGGCCAGTGCCAGCAACGTGGGCTCCTTCTGAGGGCTGAGTCTCTGGGGCTGTGAGCTTCCCCAGCACAGCACCCTAGCTGCACTCGGGGAGTCACACATTAAGACCACAGCTTTTACTTTGAAACCCATCTGGGTTCACAGTGCCTGCCGGGGTGGCTGTAGTCTCCACTCAGCGCAGAAGCTGGCTACTGCAAGAGCCTTGCTCAGCGAATGAACATCAAGGTCAAGGCAGAAAGTCTGGCCTCAGGCAGGGGGTTTCACGGCTGCTAATGCTGGTATTGTCTAGCCTACACGAGTCCCTCTGGAGCCCATTCCAGGAGGGCCCTGCCTTCCAGCCATTGACTAAGGGACTCAATCTCCCTGCTCCCAGCTGGAATTGCCCCTGGCTGGGCTGCTGCTGGCGAGACTGGTTCTGGAACGCGGATGTGCCTACGTGTTGAGGTCCTGGTCCTTCCACACCCTCTCCACCAGCTGTTGGGTGATTCCCGTGTCCAGGATCAGGTTGTGAAGGAGGAAGTTGTCACCTTGAAAGTAAGAGGGAGAGAAGAGAACGATGAGGTCTGTTCCCCACCCGGAGCCTCCCCCTGACCTGCCAAGCAGCAATCTCCCCCCACCCAGGGTTCCTGCCCCAGGGACTCTTGCCCCTCTGAGTGCTGTGTGAAAGAGGGCGGGTTCCCATCGCCCTTTGGCCTTGGCTGCCTTTCCTCTCCATCCACTAGAGCCCTTCTCCAAGCTGTCTGAGCCACTGTGCCACGGCACAAGTCCTGGGCTAAGGAAGTGGGCTCTTCCGTGGCTACTGTGCTGTTCTGCACCAGCCATGAGGAAGCTAGGGCTGGAGAACTGCAGAGACAATCCCAGGATAGGGCAGGTGGGACGTGGATTCAAGGCTCCCGCATGGCAGCCAGCTGTGCAGATCCCTGAGCTACTGAGTGCCTCCTTTGACCTGCTCTGGGACATACTTACCCTTAAGCAATACTGACATAACCATTGGGGAGAACACAGGGCTTGCATGAGAGAATCATGGCAGAGAGCAGGCAGGCATCTCTGCCAAGGTACTCTAGTCCTAATCTACACTATCCCCTGCTAGCCCAGCCCTAGGCGCTCCATACACAGCTCAGTGCCAACCTGCAACCCCCTTGCTATCCCAGCACTGCTCTGTCAATGCTCCTCCATCCTGCCCTGAAGCCCCCTTGCTATTCCAGTCCTTCATCCCCTCAGCTCTGCTGATGCACCTCAATCCCAACCTGCAGCCACCTCTGCTATTCCAACCCTGGACCCCCACCCCAGCTCAGCCGACAACCCTCATTCCTGCCCTTCCGTACCACTTCCTGCTTCCCCAGCCTGGCTGGCCCTCTCTTAGGAACAGACTATCACACAGTGTGCTGCTTTTGTGGCTAGGACCAATGCCCGCTTGGCATCAGAGCCCACCAGCCTCCTTTGGCTCATGAGCTGATCCCAACCTAGAGCTCAGCCTTGCCACGCGTGTGCCCCAGCCTGCTGAGTCAGCTGCTGATCTGGACAGGTGTCGTTAACGGTTTATCCCCCTATTCATCCCCTCAGCCTTCTGTGACCCTTCCCAACCCAAACTCCACCCTTTCTTCCCCGAGAGAAGCCCAGGACCGCTCTGCCCACGCTGGCCCCTGTGGTACTTACACTGTTTGGAGTCTGGGGTCACCTTTTCCATGAGAGCGATAAAGTTTTCCAGGAATTCTGTGTTGTTATCCGACAGGTCAAGGTCTTTGCAATATTCTCTGGGATTAGGGTGAAAAGATTTGGCGTTTGGAAGGAGGAAAAAGTTACTGTCACTTTTCTCCCGCTCAGGACTGGTGCAATCCTGTCTGTATGCGTGTGTGTGGGTGCATAGGGCTGCTTGTATATGGGTGGGTGTGCACGGACTACATGTGGGATGATGCCTTTGTGCTTTATGTTCCTGGGGCTGCATGTGCAGAGTGAGTGTGAGTGTATTTGAGGAGGTGTCTGGGAGGGGTATAAGTATGCAGCACCCTATATTGTGCATGTGTGTAGGCTTCTGTGCTTGGATGTGTCTATGAGGAAGATCCTACACAAGTGGATGGATCTAGACTGTTCTCAGTGGTAGCAAATGACAGAACAAGGAGTAATGGTCTCAAGTTGCAGTGCGGGAGGTTTAGGTTGGATATTAGGAAAAACTTTTTCACTAGGAGGGTGGTGAAGCACTGGAGGGCGTTACCTAGGGAGGTGGTAGAATCTCCTTCCTTAGAAGTTTTTAAGGTCAGGCTTGGCAAAGCCCTGGCTGGGATGATTTAGTTGGGGATTGGTCCTGCTTTGAGCAGGGGGTTGGACTAGATGACCTCCTGAGGTCCCTTCCAACCCTGATATTCTATGATAAGTGTGTGAGGAGGTGCTGGTGACTATGTGCAAGGGACAGATGCTGGGTGACATTTAGATGCGTGACCGTCCCTCTGAGTGGGCCTGCACTATTTGCATGGGCTGCATGGAAGCGTGTATGTTCACCAGAAAACTGCACATTCAGGCTTTCCAGAGTGGCACTACATCATCACCCAAGAACCACTGGAAGTTTATGAAAGAGTAAGTGGCCAATTTCAGTGGAGACAGCCGCCACACTGGAATTTATCAGCCATATCAACCCAGGGTCAGGCACTGCTGCCGGCTATCTTGATACCTAGTCAGCCATGCCATCAAACACCATGGGAGAAGGCTGCTAAAGCTGCGACAGCACAGCACCACCGGCAACTGGGCTTGCTAATGTCACTGAGCGGAAGTACCCTATGAGCAGTCACTGCACCCTCAGATCGCTCCACGTCTGCTCAGATAAGCTAGGGATTGCTGGTTGCTTTTAGACGTCCCTTTCGGTTCTTGGATTCAATGGGCAGAAATAAGATGGTAGCACATTCTTCAGCCCCAGCGGGTCTTTGGTCAATTGCCCAGGGCAATTCCCTTACACTGACTCTTGTCATGACAAATCCCGGGGCTTTGTTGTCAATGTACCGGGGCTCAGCTGGCCACGCATGTGAGTACTAGATAGTGTGATGGTACTATGCCATTGCACCTTCTCTTAGCGTGCAGACCAGACACACCAGGAATATCCACAGCCCTCTGCAGCCTGAAAAGGGCCCACAAGTGTCCTCTGGGTGAAACTTCACAAAAGGAACCACCCGCCTCTGGGGTCTGAGACGTGGGGGAAGCAATCAGATGATACGCGACTACTTGCTTTCACTGCCACATGGGCAGTGGGAAGTAGCTAGAAGCAGCATCCTCTCATTGGAACACCAACAAGAACCTGTGGAAGGGCAGCATCACCTGGAGTGGCAAAGCTGGTGCCAGCTGCTATGGCTCCCCAGGAAGATGGCATCACCTGGCAAAACAGTATGATGCCTTCTGACATTACTGCCCAGAATGGTGGCAAGAGCCCCTCAAAAGACAGTGCGCCCGGCACAGAAGGATGAAGTTTTTCAGGGATGACAGCTGGAAGGGCCATAAAAGACCTTTGAAGGGAACACCACGAGAGGTGAGATCTTCAAACCTACTTCTCTTTCTATGGGTGATGACTGGCACCTGTCACGCTGGTATCAGAACACCTGAAGGCACCTTACACAGCATCTATCAGAAGCACTATTTGCTGGGCTGCCTAAAACCGGATCTTATAGAGGGTGAAGGCGAGGCAGTTACAGAATTTATAATCTGGCTGCTGATCCCAGCTCTAGCTTTGAGGTGACTTAATGGCATGGAAGCCTTGGAAAAGTCACCAAACTCTCATCATTGGCTGACACAACATCCAGTGGTAGTTTTTCTCTCAGCCTTCCATGGAGGTGAAGGCCCCATTGCACTCACCCTGTGCATGCAGCTGCAAAATCCAGCTAACGTGTAATTGCTGAAAGTGTCACCATAGGTGAATTAGCCAAGACTTGGGTGCTGCCTTCCTGTCACAAGTGAACCCTAACACCAGTGAGGAAAATTGTGAAACGTGGCAGGCGCTCAGGTGAGATGGGAACAAGGCTGGAGGAGGTGGACGTGGTTTGGTGTTTGAAGGCCTCTCGTGCTGGAGCGCCTTCTCCAAAAAACACCTGATCTACACAACTTCAGATGCTGATGCAATAGAAGACAAGATGCTTCCAGATGCCATGGCATAGCCTAAAAGAGGGCCAGGGTTTAATAAGCAAAGACTCTACTGACCACATTAAGTCTGGGAGGAATTTCCCTTGACTTCCATACCACAGGTACCTATTTCCAGGTCTGGATTGCACCTGATTAGACCAGGACCGAATGTGACTCTAGTTTCTTTCTCATGTTGTCATTTTAGTAAGGGTGGGCCTCACAGTTCAAGACAAGAATTCTTCAGTGGACCTGGAGAAGCCTAGGATTCAATGACCATCTGCATGAATTCTCCTGTCACATTAAGAAGCAACTGGTCTCTCTTTGGTAGGCCCACTCCATTGAGAATCCCATTCTAAAGCACGGAAGGATGCCTATACTGAGCTTGCAATACTGGTTAATGATGTTTGATGGCATTCAGGCTGCAATGTCTTATGTTACAGACTCTGTTACAAATGGGTGCATTAATGTGCCCTGACGTAGGTATTTTTTATGCGATGGCAATGTGGCCATTGAGGACCGATTGTGATGGCCTCAGAAGTATCCCCACCTACCAAATTGCCAGCAGCTATTTAGGTGTTTGCAAAAGAGCTACCATACCCCCAAACATATGAATTCTTACTGCACACGAAGGATAAGCCATGGCTGTCTATGGGCCCAGGATGAACAATTCAGATTGAGAGACTCCTGAATATGAACAGCATTAGAATCACGAATGCTGCAGATGGTATCCTGTGATTTGACCATGTGGCTAGGAGCGCTGGTGACGTGAGCAGGTAGAGTGGTGGAGCATGCAGTAGGTTAAGCACTTGATGACTGGAGACTGAGAGAGTGTGGTGGACAAGACTCCAGCATTCCTTCCCTGGCTCTGCCACTGACTCACTGTGTGACCTTGGGCAAGCCACCTCACTGCTCCATGCCTCAGTTTCCCCCAACTGTACAATGGGGATAACTATACCTACCTACCTCATGCAGAGGGTTGTGAGGATTAGTTTATAAAAAGCTTGGGGACTGCCAGATACATGGAGCAGTGGACGCGTATCAAATCGATTTTGGTTCGTGCTCCATTCACCAAGTGCTCATCTTACCATGTCCTCTGACAAATACGCTCCCATTGCTAGGATTGCTGCTTGTACGCTCCAGTTACAGCAAGCCACATGCCCATCAAGTTAGCCTCACCAGCAAGAAAGCAACCTCTGGAAGCAAAATCTCTAGCGAGTCAGTTGTTTGTATTCTCCATTTATTTAGTGCTTTTGTAGACTCTGCTCTTGGAAGGAGCAGAGGGACGGGGCAGGGAGGGAGGAGGAGAGAGACAGCTCTGGGGTCTGTCTCATCGGTGGCACAGTTTCCACTGCACACAGCTGCTCTCGTCTTTGCAACATGAAAATAAGATGGCCAGCCATGCTTTACCCAGGTTACTGTATTGGAAATACCAGTACACACACACACACACACACACACACACACTCGTTATACATATCTGTACCTTTTATATAGATAGATAGGTGCTGGATTAGCTGTGTAGAAGAACATGTACCTCTGGCACAGATGTGTTTGTGTTCTGCAAAGAACCCCACAGTAGCCGCTGGGGGTCAATTGTTATCCAAGCCCCCACACTGTGTTGATATCAGACTGCAGGCACGCACTTGGCCTGGAGTCCCGTCCTGCAGTGCATTAGAAAACGAAGGTAATTGATAGTTTAAAAGAATAAACTGGATGGTATGTGTGTGTGTGTGAGAGAGAGGTGTGATTGCATGTGTGAGTCTGGGTGTGAGGAGTATGGAATTATATAGGGCCAGATTCTCAACGTGGGTAAATGAGTGTTGTGCCATATGCTGATTGACACCCACTGAGAATGTAGCTTGGAGCTTACAATATTCATGCCTGGAGTAACTTCGCTGAAGTCAAGGGCATGAGTTTGGCTCAGTCTAGGTTTGCCCTGAGTGAGCGAGCGCCTTTTGGGTTCCACGTCAGCCGAAGCTGGGAGTCCCTGTCTCCCAAATACCCATGGCTGCAATGTGTCACTCAGGAAAGAGAAACCAACTGCTTTTAAACCTGCTTCCAGCCGTGCTGATGCTACTTCCCTGACAGCTGCTTGGCTCCCATTGCTTCCAGCCGCCAAGTCCCCAGGCTGCCTCAATCACACCAGGTTCCTCGTGCCCGTGAGTTCTGATGTGAGGGCTGCCATATCAGCCACCGCGCCAGGGACTGAACCGGGGACCTCCAGAGCTAACAGCACAGGCTGTCCAGGCTCCCACACTGGCGTCTGTAACAGCCTCATCTCTGCAGATCAGGCACTGTGGGGAGGCCTGTATCACACTCAGCATGAGGGTTACACTGGCATGATATTGCTCCTTGCTGCCAGGCTGCCATCACCTCCAGGGATAGGGTGCCATGGGGAGCAAGTCTCAGCTGCTGTTGCCTGCCAGGTGCAAAGTGCACGGGAAGGGGTCAATTTAAGGACTGTCTTTACAAACTCTTGGCTCTGTGGCATTGGCCTCCCTGGCTGGGACTGCAGCTGAGTTCTTTTGGCATGAGGCAGAGTGGGTCCTGCAGCCTGCAGGGCTTTCTAGCCTTGTTTCAGCAGTTCAACTATTACTGCTTTATTTTAAGCCATCTGTGTAATTATGCTGAAGGATCAAATGTACTAGGAAGGAAGGGAGATCCATGCCTGCAGGATATCAGATGGCAGGGTATGTGGGTGCCCATGAGGAATGCTTGGGGGTCTGAGACTCCTGTGGAGTGGGAACATCTCACAACACCTGGCTAATGAGGGCAACTGATGCTCACCTCTGCCTGACCCTGATATCAGCCTAGAGCATTGCCTGACACACAGCAGGCCCAGCTCTGGGGCTCAGATCAGATGGCCTGCCCTTCATGGGCTTGGCTCTGGTGTATGCTGAAGTGACTCCTGGGGAGAAACAAAGTGGTGGGGAGGGAACCCCTGGGCATTCCATCCTTAAGCAGCTCTGCAACTTGTGATCACACGCAGCAGGTGTGACTCCTTGTCTCATCAGATCAAAACACCCCAGGAGAGGTGATTGGCGTGCATTGTCTCTCTAAAGAGCTGAGCAGTGGACTTGTGACTGGTTCTGAAGTAACTCTAGTGCTGTGAGACCTTCACTGTAAAATATGGTAGCATTTTAAAAACATATTACTGAAAGGGTTGCCAGTTCTCGTGATTTCATTGCAAGGCTCAACATTAGGCATTTTTTCTTAAATCTCCAGCTCCCGGAGGCCTGGGATTTGGGAGAATCTTGGCTCTCAAACTAAGAAAAGTAAGTTTCTGGCCTTTGTGGTTGTGGAGAAAAGCTTGAAAACCAACCAGGTGGCAAATAAAAAGAACCCCAGGTGGATTATTTTGGAAAGTCTCCTGATTTCTGAGGGGTCTGATGCACAATTTGCGAATGCCTGGGGTCTGAAATAAGAGGAAGGAGAGAAAAGTTACTGGATCCGAATGTTCTGGCTGAGGCCATTCTGTGACAGTCCAGGTAAAGTCTCTGTATTTCCTGCAAAGCCATGGCTTGAAAAGCCACAAACTCGATGCTCTCCCTCTTTCCTGCTGGTTTTTACATATTTGAGGCAGGGAGTCAATTCCACGTGTACCCGCCATTTTGGCATAGCTAGGTCGCTGCGCGCACAGCGATCTGACATGGGCTCTTGGGAGAGGATGCTTTTGTGCAAAACTATCCAGATGATGCAGTGCCACTTGGCTGGATTGGAACTGAAAAGAGCAGCAGTGGAGATGCATCTGTATGTGGCAGGCATGCTTACAGTATAACAGCACTAACAACAAGGGTGTGTGTATGTAATAGTGGGTTTCATCTGGAGGGGCATAAAGTCCCCTCTCTGTGTGGGCAGCTGAGTGGGGAAGCCATATGGTTTTAATTTCCTGCTGCACTGTGCAAGGTCCACCTCTTTCCACTCCACCAACATGATGGAAGTTGTCATTCCCCTCCCATCTTCTAAACTTTTCACATGATGGCTAGAACGCATTGTAGATTCCCACACACCTCTACTGCTCAAAGATCTATAGGCGTCCCAAGGTCATCTTTAACTATAGCCACCTATATATCTACACAAATGCGTACAGATATATGTGCTCACACACGCACAGAGATATTAATATGTGATATATGGTTTCTGAAAATTGCCAGGGTACATATTAGAATTGATGGTATATCATACAGTCTTATTGACACTCATGTAATCTCATATGGTCCTCCTGGGACATCTTACAGTCCTTTTGGTCCCCAGGGATATCATAGGCCTTGTAGGATAGGGAAGCAATAACACAAGATCCTATTTTTTTTCTGATGTGTCACAGTATTGATACCAATTTGGAGCAAGGAACAGTCACGGAACAGATTTCAAACTGGAAGATTCTTACCTATTATTAGAAAAATGGTTAATATACAATAAATCACTACACGGCAATTCCAAATTTCTCTTCTCCTTTACGAACTACATCATTTGGATCTGAATTTCAAACAGTCCGAAGTTCAGGACTGTTGGATTGGGCCCATCTCTAACATACAATACATTGGTAACGCAATGGATTTCTAATAAAAAGCTAGAAATTCATCAAGAGCTTCTGGTAATGTTCTATGCTGGGAGCTGAAGTTGGAGTCACCTGACCGCTTTAATGTACAGTAGATTCTCATAAGATGTGGGTTGGTGGGTTTTTTTAATAACATATGCTTTGAAATTTTATGTCTCTAGTTGACACCGTCTCTGTTTAAATTCCACACTCCTTAAGTGTCTCATTAATATCAACTCTATGTCTCATAACGAACATTACCCTTCTGGAAAAGTCCTATAGCATTTAAAAGAAAATAATCCCATTTGAGTCCCATATTATATTAAGGGTCAATGAATGATTAATGGATGTGTAGTGGGGTGGTCACCTGCTCCTGCCTTAAAAGGCTTAAAACAGCCTGGGGAGAGGGCTGTGGCAGGGAAGGAAAAGTGGGGCTGAGTGGGAGAAGCAGCCTCAGATGGGGGCCACACCCCAATCAGGCCACGGCTGGCTTAATCAGGGCCCAGCTGGCCCTTATAAAATGGCAGTGGGCCAGGAGCACATAGAGTCTCCTCTAGTGAAAGATGGGCCTGGCTGCTGGGGAGTGTACCAGGGTACCTGAGGTGAAGCAGGGCAGGGGAAGGCCAGAGGAGCTGGGAGGCTCCAGACTGGAAAAGCCCCAGGCTGCAGGCCTGGCAGATGGCCTAAGACAGGGTAGTGGGGTTGCAACAGGGCAGCCCAAGGGTAGGTGGAGGCAGCAGGGCCAACCCCCCCTTGCCTATGATGACTGGCTTATACAAACTGCAGTCGGCCCCAGTGAAAGGGAGCTAGATGGTGACTGGCAGTAGCCCATAGGCTGAGGCAAGGTAGGGATAGAGGGTGGGGGGTTCCCTGGGGAGGGGAGAACCAGATCTGTGG
This sequence comes from Lepidochelys kempii, assembly GCF_965140285.1. NCBI lineage: Eukaryota > Metazoa > Chordata > Testudines > Cheloniidae > Lepidochelys > Lepidochelys kempii. The sequence continues at coordinate 48,057,804 of NC_136386.1, read as the reverse complement.
GGTATTGCCTGGAGGGGCAGCACCCCAGGTAAAAGGGCACCGGGGTCCGGGAGGGACACGGGGGCCAGCGACGGCGAGACACCGGCAGAGGGCGCTCTGGAGCTGGTAAAAAGAGCTAATTCCCAGACAGCCAGCAGGAGGCGCTGCTGGGTGAGTCTGTGTTAGATAGTTATAAGCACATCAGTAGGTGTTACGGATTATTCTAAGAGGTAGTTATAAGCAATCTATTGACCTGTTGGACTCTATAACAACTGTATCAACCATTTATTAAAACATCTATGAACCATTTATTAACCCTTTATAAATATACCCTTAGTAAAAAGTGTGACCAATATTTCTATAGATTTTTTTCCTATAGATTTTAACAGAAATTTCTGTCCCTGTTAGAGAATTCTACAAAATAAAAATATCTTGTATAAAGGAGTTCTGTATCTATTAAGCCCTATCAGTTTTTAGAGTTATTTCTTTGAGTCCAATCCCTATTACCTCCTATTAGACTTTTCAATATGAGTGGAGCTGGGTGAACAAATTGACTGGTAAAATTTTCACTAAACAAAGTGCATCAGTCAATTGGCTCTGATTCAAGAGTGTTCAAACTACCACTCAATATTTGTGAAAGCGTTCGCAACTCTTCAGACATCCACAAATTTTAGTCAAACTATTATTTCTTCAAAAATTCACGGCAAAAGTGTGTTAAGTGCTACTTGTTATTCTGCCATTTAAAATCAAATTTGTTTGGTCAACCAATTAGTGACCAGAAACACCATGTGACTGAGGCAGCCAATCACGTGAGCTGAATAATAAATCGTTGACGCGAGCGACCCCAGCTCTGAAAATGATTGGTTGAAACTATCTGATGGACACCTAGGAATAAAGGACCTGTTTGCAGAAACTCGGACCTGTTTGCAGAAACTCAGGCCTGGCTCCTGAACAAATCTGCCACTCTCTCTTCCCAAAAAAGGCCCTTAACTTGAACCATATATTATCCATAATTGAACAGTCTGACCCGCACAGCCAACATGACTGTATGATGCCACAGCAATCCCACTATGACTTCTGGGGTTGTCTGCTGCTCTGCGAGACTTTTCAGAAACTATACCTATATATGTACACGTATATATGCCTCATATACAGCTATACATATATACTGTGCTTGTGTATATAACTGAACAGACGATAGACAGGGGCTGCCAACTGTGGTGGAGTCTCAGCAGAGTGCAGGTAGCAGCTACCGTCTCAGAGAGGCACACAACACACACAAGAGACAAAGAGTAAGACAGGCACAATGAAGTGGCATCAGTTCTGGAGAAGGGTGATGAGAAGGGATATTTGTAGGGGTGGAAGTGGAAATGGGAAGAGGGGAGTTGAACTAGCCCCGGGGTCAGCGTGGGGAGCGTGTTTAAATGGACACCTCAGCAAGCGCACACGCAAAGCTACCTGGGAGCAATGAATACATGTCCCTCGGACTCAAAGCTGTTTGGCAGCAGGAATTCAAAATCTGCAACAGAAAGGCAACGTTATCCGGTGGGGGTTTTAAATGAAGGAAGGGGCTTTGGTCTCAGAATATGAGAGAGAGAGGAATAAACAAAAGAGATCAAACAATTGACTGATTTTTAACAAGAGAGAAAGGAAGGGGAATTCTGTTGGTAACTGTAGCATTGCACAAGAAGGAGAGTTATAGCCAATATGTTGCCAACATTAGAAAGATTTGGTGATTTGATTGGATTTTTTTTTTTTGGTTTGTGCTCTGAAATGCAATATATTTTCTCTGTTGTATATGTATGAATACGGGCCGTATAGTTACATATACACACATACATATATATGTGCACACATTTATATATATATATATATATATATGCATGTTCAGTAGGTCATATGGGCATCTCTCTCTTATGAGGATTGTTAACAATGAAAAGAAACCACATGCTATGCTTGTATATGAAGAGAATTACTACAACAATTTTTTTTTGTAATAAAAATCATTGTTCAGGCATCAACATGGCCAAACCAGGGTCCTTTATGAAGACAGTCCAACCAAAGACTTACCCACCAAATAAAAGTCAAATGCAATGCACTGTGGGAGTGTTGCTGCCTTCTCGCTGCCAATGGTCTACAGCTCAGCAATAACCATCCCCCTTGGTCAGGCTGCAATGGATCCTTCCAAATCTGGATTAAGATGGGGGTTGGGAGGATCTGAAGGGGCTGTCGGAGAAGCCTAGGCTAATCTTCCTGCTCTTCCAACGGAGGTTTTACACTCTGGCTCTTTCAGATTCAAGGACCCAAGCTGAGGGCCACAATGTTATCTCTCTGCATTTCCCTGGTTCCCTGTTCTGCATCCTATTAGCTCTGCTTGGTGCTAGTGGTTTTCACTGCCATTGCCATTATCTCCTGGTTATGTGGCCACTGCATCTTCTTGGTACGAAACCTGGGATTGTCTGCCTAGAAGAATGGGAGATATTTGCCCCAGGGGGCAATGTGTTGTTGAAGCCTGGCATAGTGGGCCCAGGAGAGGACCTGATGGGGTGGAAAACGAAGGAGGAGTCAGCCAGGATCCAAATGCAGCTGTTTGGAAAGGCAGAGGCCACACCCATGACTAGAAAACCCTTGGGTTGCTGAAAGTGATTCTCCAAAGCAGAAATGCTGATTTTCAGTTCCAACAAAGGCTAAGGTGTCCCCAGGCCATTGGGCAGGGAGTGGGTGAGGAGTGAAGGTGAAGGGTTATCAGTCATATTAAACATGGTTTCTCTTTCCTTAGTGGTGGGGGGTATGGCACCAGGCGTTTAGAGACACCCTGGCTTTCTGGCCCAATCATGGACGTTACTTGCAGCCTGGTCCTGCCTCTTTTACTCCTGATAAGAGACCTTACTCAGATGAGTCACCCCATGGGAGCCAATGGGATGGGCAACTCGAGTATGGATTACTTGTGTGAGTGCAGGGATTGGGCCCTACGGGTTTTCACCCGTAACAATTGCAGGGAAACCTTGGTCTGGACTACTGTGGCCTTGGAGGATGGATTCTGGCTTAGACAAAGGCTAGCGCAGCATATGTGGGGACGGGAGTTGGAGGAACCTCTCCAGGATAACCCAAGTGGTTTAGAAGGCAAGGAGGGAAAACAGGTTGGGGAAACTCATGCCATGCATATGGCACATGCCCAATCCAGTTGGGATTTGATGGCCCAGGTGGCTAGTCCAGCAGGGCAGGGTCCTTTGCCTTGCTCCCCCAAGGGGATGGCTGTTGACAGCTCTCCATTGCAGGCCATTTTCTGACAACACAGGCTCGACTAGTACAGCCTGTCTGCATTTTTCACATGGAGCTACATACACATAAATATTCAGAGGTTAGCCCTATGAGCAGCCAAGCCCCTTGCCCTCCCCGCCATGTCTTCCCACAGTGCATTGCACGACACACGAGGCCCTTTGCCAGGCAGCACAGCCATAGGTTGGACTGTTGTTTTCTGTAAGGCAGGGTCTGGATACAAGCCAATGAGAGGAAGAAGAGGAAAGGAATACAAAAACACTAGTAATTATTCCATCAGCATTGCCATTACAGGGTCACTGGGAAGAGGCAACTCAAGGCTGATAGAACAGGGCTGAGGGCAACGCTCCCCTTACCTTTCTCCTTCCTTCCCCTTCCTCTGTGTCTGTCTGTCTATGGCATCTGTGCCCCTCTCTGTGTCTGTCCATCCCTCCCAAGCCTCTGAGCCTCTCCTCTCCACCTGGCTGGGGCAACTGATAGAGGAGTGGGTAGCTTCCAGTGGTTCTGCTCAATGCACTGTGGAGTGGGGTTGTGGGTCTCCTTGGTGGATGTGGGGTGGGAGTGGTGGAAGGAGGGCAACGAGAGGCACGTTCTCCACATTCCCCCAGCCATCTGCACACCTCAGAAGGTGCAGAGAATGCGACTGGGAAGCTAAGTCAATTTCCCACATGTTCTCTCATCACTTTAAACCCATTGGCTGTGCTTTTCACTAGATCATGGCCCTGATTCAAAGCCTATCCATTGACTCTGACAGATTTTGGGTCAGGCCCTCTATGAGGCACAGTGTCAGGCCAACGTTTTCACCGGCTGGACTTTAACGAATCCCACAGGATCTGGCAAAGCAGACTGAGGAGGGACCTGGTATTTTTCAAACGGAATATTTCAAACGGGCTGTTGTAACAAAGACGGGGATCAATTGTTCTCCATGTCTGGTGAAGGTAGGACAAGAAGTAATGGGCTGAATCTGCAGCAAGGGAGAGTTAGGTTCAATATTAGGAAAAATTATCTAACTCTCACAGTAGTTCAGCTCTGGAACAGGCGTCCAAGGGAGGTTGTGGAATCCCTGTTGCTGGAGGGTTTAGGAACAAGTTGGACAAACCCCCATCAGGGATGGTCTAGGGTTACTTGGTCCTGCCTCAGCACAGGGGACTGGACTTGACAGCTTCTTGAGGTCCCTTCCAGAACAATGGTTCTATGGTTTTATGATCTCTCAAAGTATTTCAATGACTCTTTCCCAGGGAGGCATTGGACGGCCTTATTCATGGAGTCACTGAACCAAATTCTGCCCTCAGTCCCATCCGTGCCCTCCCACTGTATTACACCGATGTTCCTGAGAGTAAATGTGCCCATGAACAAGATCCTGACATGTCTCCTTTTGGTTTTAAGAGCAGGAGAGGCAGAGCTGGTCCTTGGCTGCCTGACACCTCTGGATTTCAGTGACAGGGTTTTCAGACTCAGTTCTCCAAAAAAGGCAGGACCATGTCTTGCTAGTGCCTGCGCAGGACAGTCATTTCCTCCCTCTGTTTGTATCACAGATAGAGAAGTGGTGAAGGCAGATGCTGAAGAGTAAACATTGTCCCACTGCACAGGGCTCAGGAATGGAGCACCACGAATGCCACTGGGACACAAGCAGGGCAGATTGCTGGGTCAAATTCAGAAGTTCTTACTCAGCCCCTACTCCTGCTGAAATCCATGGGAGTTCTGCCTGAGTAAAGACCGTAGGAGTTGGTCCAATCTCTGGAAAGCTATGCTTATGCTAGGCCAAATCCTGAGAGGTGACCAAAACCACCCATTCCCACGGGATGGGAGTTGCTAGTTGCTCTGCATTTCTCGGTGTCTGGCCCTTTATCCTGAGCTACACAAAGGATGGAGAAAAAAGAAACCATGGAAGGACAGCTCCATCCAAACTCATCCCCCTTTATTTTTCCACTGAGGACGCTCCTAGATCCCGATCCAGTGGCCACTGAAATCAATGGAAAGACTTCCATTGACTTCAAGGGGCATCGACTCAGGGCTCCAGTGCATTGTGGGAAATTCATATCTAAGCAGATGGTCCAGCATCACACCAGATTGTACTATATACACCTAGACCCATTTACTTGGAATACATCGTGCTAGCCAACTCCACCCTTGGTGCCACCAGACCCAGGATATCTCAGGCAGCTGCAGCTAGCTCAGAACCCCGAACTCTTCTCTACATACACACATTTGCAGCACATGGACACACATATTTAGGTTTAAGAGCTGTTCATTTGGGGATAAACCCTGCCCCAATTGACTTAAACTAAAGCATAATAACTTAGATTTAAACAATAAGAGAGTCCTCACTCCTCCATTAAACTGAATCGGCCTAACATCACACCTGGAGTTAAACCAGTGCAACTCAGCATGTGGACCAGAGTGACACAGCCATGGCTGGGACTGAAACGATGCAGCGATGCACAATCTGGGGCCTTCCTAATATGACAGCTGAGACTTGATCCTGGAAGAAAAGCTTTGATTCACGCGTGTCATGGACCTGCCTGAGATTCCAGCCCCTTTCTCCTGCTCTGCCAACATCTCCCCACTCAGGAGGTCTAAACGCTTATTATTATTAGTTTTGTGATCACTGGATCTAGTTCCAAGTACCGCTGAGTCTGGAGATCTCTGCACAGCCCTATCCCATTCAGTTTGAGTTGTCTTGAAGAGGAGGGACGCACAGGAGCAAGGATGGGAGGAGGAGAGATTTGTAGGGAAGGAGTGAGAGAGGGAAAGAAGAACAAGAAAGGGGGCTGGGGGAGGCAGAAGAGCAGGATATTAAACTAGCTACAAAAACCTTGCTGAATCAAAACATAACAATTCCATAGGAGATGGACTCTTTAACGGTATCAAATCGAATTTCTGAGCAATGCACAGGGAAGGAGTGCAGAGATAAATGGGGACAAAGCTCTCATGAACATAACAAGACATGTTGCTTTCAAATAAAGGGGAAAGAACTGGAGGGAGGGAGTGGAGGAAGGAACAGTTTGGCGGAGGTTTGCAAGGTTAGGCGTGGCAAACGGGCACAGGAAATGGGCAAGCAGGCTGGGTGGAGGAGGTGGGGGGGGAGTTGGTGAAGGGTGGGAGTGAGGGGTGTGGGGTACTGGACACGGGGGGTGGTGGTGGTGAAGGGTTAGTGGTCTAAGACTGAAAATACTTGCCCTTCATTTTGATGTTTGGTACTGTGTGAATCCACCAGAGAGAGAAAGCAAGAAAAAAACAAACGAAAAAAACAACAAACAAAAAAAAAAGGGGGGGGGAGGGTTGGGTGGAAAGGAGGAAGGAGGGAGGGCACAAACAATATTTTATTCAATTTTTGTTTGAATAAAAATATTGTGTATCATAATCAGACCAAAAGGAAACCTCTTGCAAAAAAACGACATAAAGAAAAGAAAAAAGGCCACAGTAAAATAATAATAAAAAGTATAGATATAACTAGAGAACTATAATCGATCTATATTTATATAATCAAAATTAAAATGAAAGTCAGTAGCAAACAGTTGCAACAGTCTTGATATAGAAATGTTCTTATTGAGTTAGCAGACCATGCAAAAAGACAAAGTTAAAAGAGATCAGAGGGGAGACACGAGAGTGCCCAGAGGCACAGAGACAGAGAAGGAAGGAAGGCAAGAGAAGGAAAAAGGTATACAGAGATAGGCACAGGGATAGAGAGCTCAAGACAGGGAAAGGGACGATGCTGAAGGCTGTTATCCCACTCTGATGTAAGTGGCTGCTGAGAGAGCAAGGACCTAGGGTGTGGGCTGAGCAGTCCTCCAGGAGGAATCCCAGGAGCCGCCATGTCTGGGGAGAAGTCTTGGCCTAGATGTGGTGTGGGTCACTGCAAGCTCCCTTTGTGTGTAAACCCAACCCCTAGGAAGGGGGTATGTTTTGACCCACAGCGCCTTGTGTGAGGTGTTTATGGAGCAAGGTGGGGAAGTCACATATGCTGTGGGGGGAGGTCACAAAATCTTTTGAGCCCCCTTCTGCAGGTGACCCTGATGGGGGAGAAGGCTCAAGCTGCAGCCCAGAGACAGCAGAAGCATGTCTCGCTCCCATCTCTAGAACAGCAGCTGCTCTTCCTGGAATAGATGCTACAGCTGCTCCTTCCCCAGGGGGCACTGGGGCCAGTGAGTGCCAGCCCTTCCCTGCCCAACACGGGGCTGAACGAGGCCCCTGAAGCCTACCTGCTCATCTTTGAGTGGTGGCTGCTGAGGAATTCTGGGCCCTCCATTTATCTAATTTTTTAATGAGTCAGGTTTAAGCTGCAAATCAGGCCCTGGGTGAGGACAGCTACAAGGCCCTCCTAGCTGCCACCCTGGGCTGGCTGCATTTGGAGGAGCTGTGCTCCAGGGCTGAGCCCAGCAGTGAGCCTGTGAACCACAACTGATCCACTGGGCAGCTCGACCCGCATCATGAACCATAGAACTGACGGCCATAGTTGCTCCAGAGCAGTTTTTAGGACGCAAGCTTGGCTTGATGGGGAGGGATAGCTCAGTGGTTTGAGCATTGGCCTGCTAAACCCAGGGTTGTGAGTTCAATCCTTGAGGGGGCCGTTTAGGGATCTGGAGCAAAAATTGGGGATTGGTCCTGCTTCAAGCAGGGGGTTGGACTAGATGACCTTCTGAGGTCCCTTCCAACCCTAACCTTCTATGAATCTATGAATCTATGCTGGCACAGCCTGGGCAACACACGACAACTTCTACATGGAGGCTGAGAAGCCAGAGGACCACCTAGCAGACTCAGGGTGCACCCAGACATTGGTGCAGAGCGCTTGGAACAGCCCCAACTCCTTCAAGTGACAGAGCCCAGGGGCATCTCCTTGAGGGGCATTGCCCTGGCTCCCATCACCCACTGCCATGGAGCGAGACTGGACACAGTCTCTCCTGATTCCATGAGATGTCCATGGAGTCATTTGATTGACTCCCAGCCACAGGGCCAAGATGCAGGCTACCACAGGGCTTTGCAGGAGTTTGACCCCAATGGGGCTTGCAGTGGAGAGGCTACCAAACTGGACATGTTGGCACGGTTGTAGCAGGGAAGTAGGTAACAGGATGGCAGTGTTTGCAGGCTAGCAAATGCTGTTCCTGCTAGGAAAGGGATACATGGATTCTGCTGACTGATGCAGATGGCTCATTGCCCTACCTAGATATATCTAATGAGCGAGGACCTAAGGTGTGGGCTGAGCAACTCCTTGAAGAGGAACCCTGGGAGCAACCAAACCTGGAGAGGTGACTCCAGATGGATTTTGTGTTGGTTCATTCCAAATTCCTATTGTGAATAAAATCAAACCCCAGGAAAGACCTGCGTTCTGACCTGCTACACTAGGGGACTATGAATGCAGCAAGGTGCTCAGAAAGAGAAAGGGACAGTGGGCAGCAGAGAGAGACAGACAAAGACAGAAGGAGAGAGAAATGAGGGAGAAAAAGATGGAGGAGGAAGCCTGATTCACCCCCTTCAGGAGCGACTCATAATCCCGAGGTGGGAGAATAGGTTCTGGCGTAGAACAAGAGAGAGAGAGAGGTGCGCAGGTTAACACATAAGTACATAGACTAATTATAAATTAATTAAAAAGAAAATCAACGAACCAAAACTTAAATCATAAAAACAAAAGTGGTTTAAAACAAAACCCAAAAGAATCTTAACGAAAATAAAACATGCAAATTTTCACAGGCTTTCAAAGTAACTGGCTGCTACAGAATTATCACCTAGTACATCGAAAGCATATACAGCAGCATGTCAACCTCATCTCCTCTAGAGGGGTCTTTTTTTTTTCTTTTTTAGGAAACATTTTGTTTTAGGGGTTTTTTTTAATGCAAAATCTAAGTCTGAAACCCTCGTATTCCAAGGCAGACAATTAACCTTCCATTTTAAATGTTATCGTTCGTCTCTATTTTGAAATGATTATTATTCATTTTAGTAGCACACGTTTTGCTTATTTTCCCCCACATTGATCATTCTCTATACCAGCTGGTAGGTTCAGGGTCAAAGGGCATGTCAAAGGGCAAAAGGAAAAGGAAAGTGTCTACTTACACTTCACTTGGAGAATCTGGTCGCTGAGGTTTGCCCGGATGTAGTACTTGCTATAAGGTGGTAAGGCTAGCCCCAGGCTGTGGAAGGGAAGGAAGAAATCAGCATGTTTCTAGCCTGGCTGTCAAACTTTTTCCCAGGGGTAGGATCCTGGGGATCCAGGGGTAGGATCCTGGCCCTCGGACTCCAGTGGGGCCAGAATTTCACCCAACATGTTGTTCTAGACTGGCGTTTGACAATGTAATCAGGGACATCTGGGGCCTGATCCCTTAGGAGTCACTGGGCAGTCTGTTTTCAGAGCAGGAAGCGACACGGACATAGGCTCTGTCCTTGCCTTTACAAGCTACCCCGGCACCCACACAGAACCCCATTGAGAACAGGGGCAGTTCCCAGGAACAAAGCCAGAACATGCTAACCTCACCAAGGAATGTTTGGAACACACTCTCTCCCACCCCACTCCCCCATTAGATATAGGGATGGATGGCTTCAAAGTGTCTTTAACTAGTACATTCCCTTTAGCTGACTGGATACAGAGATCCAAATCCAGTTCTTCCCTCCCAGGGGTTGCACTCAAAGTCTGTTCCAGGGGTTCAGGAATTCAGGCAGGTGGATGTCTTAGAGCCCCACAGCACAGACTCTTCCAATCCTGGTAGCCACAGGGAGATCCAGGAGGGTGTTTCTGCAATCGGGGACCCAGAACCCCACCTGCCTGGGGCTGTGCTCTCTAGGATCCAAGAGACCTAGGGCTGTCCTAGCCACCAGGTTCTGCCCAGCTTGATGCGGGATGTTATTTGAAGGTGAGACCCCCACCATTGATTTCCCACGCAGGGTCCTTCCCAGCTGCTGGAGCCTGTTCCCTGCAAATCCCAGAAACGAGATGGGCTGATGGGGAAGTCAGTGGTGACCAGGGCCCTGGAGACTGTTGGGAGAGGGGGGCTGGCATGGGAGTAAGGACAAGGGGAGTGAAGAGGTGTGGGTGGGGAGGAGAGCCAGGATGGCCATTCAGGGTTAGAGCCCGAAACAGGTTGGGAGCCTGAGAAGGGGGCAGCTCTGGCCTTGGGGAGGGGGGTTGTGGTTTTGGGGCCGCCTCCCTAATCTAACCCCCATTTTGTCCATTGCCAACCCTGCCATCTCCACTCTGCTCCTGTCCCTCTCCCACAAGGTGCTGCTCCCTTCACTTCCCTATCAGCTATTTGCCTCCTCTCCCTTCCCCAGGGGCTCTGCATGGGCAGGGGAAGCAAAGAATGCCCCATCTGTCACCTCCCCACATACAGCCAGCCCTCTCTGTCTGAACTGGTTTGGTTGTGTCCGGGAAGCCCACAGCTCCCAACAGGCCAGCAAGCAGCTGGACTCCTCTGATCCCTTTCCATTGCCCTGTAGGGATTTGAGTGACATATATTTTTTATCAAGCCATAAGCACATGGACTGTTCCCCTGCCCCTGTCTGGGTGTCCAGCCTCTGAGATGGGGCCATATTGTCTTCTTATGACTGCCCACGTTTTGTGCTTCCTTCCACTCCCCCACCCCCAAGGCCCTCCCTAGCCATTTGGGTGACCTACGCAGGGTCTGGGAGGCAGGAGCTGTGGGTGGGCACTTTTGGGGCCCCACAGGCTCAGAGTGGCCCGGGGAATTAGCGGGGGGCCGGGAGCAGCCCGCTCCGCTTCCCTCGCCCCGGCCCCAGCTGTGTCGCTCGGGGGAGGGGGCTTGGAGGAAGGGATCCCCCCCCATTCGCCGGCAGCAGCGAGAAGCGGAGCAGCCCGCCCCAGCCTGCTCTACTCTGCCAGCTCCCAGCCGTGGCGCTCGACTTCCCACTGCCGGTGAGGGCGGGGGGCGTCCTTTCCCCAACCTCCCCGCCCTCACCGGCAGCGGGAAGCGGAGCGCCGTGGCTGGGAGCTGGCGGATTGGAGCGGGCTGGGGCCAGGTTGCTCCGCTTCCCGCCGCAGCCAGTGAGTGTGGGGTTTCTGGGGGAAGAGGTGGAATGGGGGCGGAACAGGAGGAAGGGTAAAAGGTGGGGCGGAGGGAGTTGTCTGCCTCCCCCACCCCCCAGGGACGGCCCTGTCCCTTGCAGTGGGCACAGCCCACGTGGGGGCCGGCCGAGGGACAGGGCTGGTCGCCGGGGCTGGTGCTGCCGCGTATGCAGCACGCAGCTGCCTAGGACACCATGAAATTTGGGGCAATTTGGTATTCCAAATTTCATGGTGCCCTACGCAGATGCGTATGCCTAAGGACGGCCCTGCCCACCCCTCTGTTTTGTGGCTGTATCATGCATGCGATCAGATGGCTGGCTCTCCACAGCAGGGACCCTGTGCAGTTTCTCTAGTCTGCTTCGCAGCAATCCCTAGGGAATAGATATACTTACAATTAACCTGTCTACCCACTGGACGACAGCCTTCCCCAAGGCAGATTATGCTCTAGTCTAGAAGCCATAGCAAGCAAGCAAGATCTGTTTTTCTAAGGCTAGCACCTGCAGCTCCCACTGATTTGAGAAGTGACGGGGAAGCTTAGACTCTTTGAAAACTGGTCCATGGTTTTATTTCCACCATGGCTGCTGCCCGCTCTCCCTGCTCATGGCAGCGAGCGTGCATAGCCTTCATGAGCAATGCACAGGCATGATTTCACACGAGTCCCAACTCGCGGTTTGCTTCTCATTCTACTTTAACATTTATCATCAGGTGAATGGGAGACTCCGGTTGGCTGGTGAATATTTCGGGCCATGGCAGATGCCAGATGGGAACGTCATAGCAACTTGCCACCAAATTCTGAGACAGACGTCAGATAAATTCACTTATTTCTCCAGTAAAACTCATGCATCAAAGATGCCGGTTTTGCAATAATAAGCTACACTACAATATAACGCAGTGGATGGAAAAGGCTGCGGGTGCACTCCCTGGCCAAAGTCAAGAAAATGCCAGTTAAAGGAGGCCCACGCAACTTTCACTTTGCCCCGATGTTAGTAAGTATTAATTCCCCTAAAATCCCTACTTACTAGAGGTGGGCGGGAAATGGTTTTCCCATCCCAAGAGAATTTTGGGGATTTCAAACTTTTTCTTGTCCTGAATTGGGATGAAATGTCAAAATCTCAAAAATTTTCACAATCTGATAATCTGATAAATAAATTCATTACTGGGTTAATCAAAATGTTTCATTTTTTAAATTTCAAAATGTTTAATTTTTTACTTTTAATGCCCCCCCTGACTTTTTAACCATCCATTAACTAAAATTTTTAAACAAAAAGTTGTTTTGAGTAAAAAAAAAACTAAACTTTTTTGGTTTGAAAATGTTGAAACAAGACATTTTGACAAATTCCGAACACCTTTTCCCCCCAATGTTTTTTGGAGTTGGGAGATTTGTTGAATCTGACCCTTTCCTGCCAACATTTTCTGACCCTTTCCTGCCAACAGTTCTGGTCTTGATGAATTGCCATTTTCTAATGGAAAAACGTTTTGTTGGAGAATTCCTGACTAACTCTATTAGTTACTTCATCACATACTAGTTCTCCAATAATACATCCAACCACTTTTCCCTGCGGTTTAAATACCCTTGTTGTAGCCCTGCAGAGTCTCTGTTATTCCTTGCACATTTTACAAAGCTTTAGCAAAAATTCCATGATACCATCTTGTATCTGAAAAATAGACTGTGATCATGTCATTACCATGTATTGTAATGTCTATGTATAAGAAGGTAGAATTAAGGTTGTACGTGCAATCTTAACTTGGGCATTTTATGAATTTCAAATTCTGAACTGTGCAACCCTAATGGTTTATTAAAATAGGTTTTTTTAGATGGAATTTCCTAGGGTTTACAGTTTTTTTTAAACAAGAGAAAAATCCATTGTCTGGCTCAGTCTGCCCAGGCTCCATGTGTTCAAACCTTTAGGCAGAGTGAGTTACATGTTAATAAAGAGCATCAACTGGACACATCTTGCATTCAGGATTATGTAACACCTCTGAGCAGTTGCTGACATGGGAATGTGACATTAGGAATGTTTGTCATGAAATTTGGTGTCTTTCAGTGCAGTGTAAGATGCCAGATGAAATTCAATAGAAGACTAGTGCAACATACTACACTTAGAAAGGAAAAATCAAATGCACAACTACAAAATGAGGACTGACTGGCTAGGTGGCTGTGCCGCTGAATAGGATCTGGGGGATTACAGTGGATCAAACTGAATATGAGTCAACAATGTGATGCAGTTGCAAAAAAGGCTACTATCATTCTGGGGTGTTTTAACAGGATTGTCGTACGTATGACACAGAAGGTCATTGTCCTGCTCTGCTTGGCACTAGTGAGGCCCCAGCTGGAGTGCTGGGTTCAGTTCTCGGCACCGCACTTTAGGAAAAATGTGGACAAATTGGAGAGGGTCCAGAAGAGAGCAACAAAAATAATCAAAGATTTAGAAAACCTGACCTGTGAGGACAGGTTAAAAAACCTGGGCATGTTTAATCTTGAGAAAAGAAGGCTGAGGAAGGACAGAGCTGGGGACCACACCCAGGTCTCCTGATTCCCAGCCACCGTTCCATTTACCTTGGACCCCACCAGGAGTCTCCTATCACCCATTTCTCCCTCTCCAGCCGGTGGCTGGCATCCAGCTGGTTTTTCCCGCTGCAGTTCTGTGCCTTCAGAGGGGCCAACACAGGAGATGGAACAGAGCCCTTCCACCTCCCGCCCACTCCTACCGGCCACACCCTGCTCACCTGTAATTGGTGCTTTTGATAGGGGCCCAGGTGTAGGTCCTGACGACTTCATCGATGTATCGCTGGAATTGCAAAGAGGACAAGCCATGGTCAGGGCTCAGGAAGAGACACTGAAATGGCAGTCCGGGTGCTACAGCCCACAGACAGGACAGTGCCAGGAGTCACACTCCAGGCTCTGAGTGCAACAGGCCCCTTGTGCGCCAGGACTATTACTGTCTCAGGTTCCCATTGCGTTCCATCTTTATCCCCAAGAATACAAGAATTTCTCTCCCCATCTCTGTGTGGGCCCTGCCAAGTCCTTACCTCATCCAGGGATTTGATCAGGGTCTTGATGACTCTCTGCCCTTCGCTGCCATCGATCATACTTCTCCGGATCTAGGGAAAAGGCAGGAAGGGAACTGAGCCCTGACACACACCGTGGCTCTGCACCCCAAGAGGCTGAGCCCTGGGCAGTCAGCTGGCCGTGTGGGCTCTCTGTGATCCTGTCCATGCCCAGCGCTCCAGACACATGGGGGAAAGGGGGGAACAGGGAGGGGTTGAATGTGGCCAGTCAAGAGCTCAACAGATCACCAGAAGGGAGAACAGGGCACCGTGCCGGCCCCAGGGACATTGAGATGAAAGCGGAGGGATGACAACCTCTCTGATGGCCCTGTGAGCGGGTGGGATGGGAGTGGAGGATGTTTATGGAGTGAGGGCTGGGTACAATCATGTTCACATGTGCCAGCCCCCAGAAATCCTGTGCAGGACCGCTTTCCCTGCGGGAGTCAGGATCGATGCCAGGGAGTCAGGATCGATGCTCATGTGCCCAAACCCCACCATCCCTACCGCCACTAAGGACCAAGTGGCGCAAGGTGTCTGCCCTCCCTTCTCATCCTTAGGCTGTTCCCTGCAGTGCAGGGCAGGGAAAGCGTGGAGGAACCCTGCTGCCCAGGCTGTGCTTGTCCTGTGCACAGAACGCAGCAGATTCCAGGGCCCCTTTGCCAGAAGGGCCCCCTAGCTGCTGTTTTTAACTCAGCCTTTGCCTGAGTCCCTAGTCTTGGTTGAGGGGTGGAGGGAGAGCCCCGCTCACCTCCTCCTTGTTCTCATCCTCCAGCTCAGCATCCAGAAAGTCCAGGGTCACGGGCTCTCGGAAATTGATGATCTGAAAGGAGGAAGAGGCTGGTGAGAATTGAGGGCTCATGGGCACCGGTCAGCAGAGCCAAGTAGCTCGGAGCCAAGTCAACTTCCCCTCATGCAAACCGCCTGACAGCCTGGGCTCAGCCACTCAGTGCACTAGTAAAGCACTCGATTGCTCAGCCAATGCCCTGAAGCATTGTGGGTGCTGGAAGACATGGCAACAGCTTGGAAGAGCGAGACCCAACAGGCTGTACTAGCAAAGCTGTCTAGCTGTTTGCCTTCCCTCGTACCACCCCCCGCATCTGCTCACTGGGGATTCCAAAGTGCTCTACAGACACTAATGAATTAACACTCTCCAGTGTCCTGGAGGGAGGGTTATGAGCCAACTTTAACACATGGGGAAACTGAGGAACAGAGTTGTTGAGCTTTTTTCTACAGCCTTGTACTCCTGTCAGCCCCACAGAGCCTGCGCAGCTCCGGGAGATGGCGCTCTACGCTACAGCGTGCAGACGAGCTCCGGCTGCACAGGTAGAGGCTGGAGGCAGTGAGGGGTGAGTCTGGAGGTAGTGGGGGTCGCACAGTGGTTGCAGAGGACAGACTTGCCTGCAGAACCCTTATTTCTGGAAATGAATAAGCCCAGACTGACTCTCAGCTCCCTGGGGGCGCATGCTGGGCCAGCAGATTAAATAAACATCCATTTGTCTGCCATCTGGGCACATTAGATACAGGGATCCCTGGGAGACCAGAAGCATGGAAGCTGCCAGTGCTGTTTGTCCAGTCACTTTTCCGAAGCGAACCACTCGCTCTTTAACCCTCAGTGTGCCAATCCTGAGGCAGTCAAGGCAGGTCCCCACTGCTCAGCCCTGCACCCTGGCACGTTGTGTTTAGCCCTGGTTCTGGTGGCTGCCCAGCCACTTTCCACCCAGCACTGAGCTCTTCTCAGGCTTCCCTGGTTTTGCAGATCAGCTCTGGGCTCTCTGGACAGAGCCTGCACCCCAGGCACAGAGCCACCTGTAGGTGACTGAATGAAACTGACGAACAGTGCCCTGGAGGGGTCAGGGCACCGAGACCTTGCCTGCCCCAGCATCCAGCCCAGTGAGAGCTCTGGAGCTGGGGGATGTCCAAGGAGGCATGACATGGCTGATCCTCAAACAGGAGACTGTTTTCAATCAGATCAGCAGGTCTGCAAGGCTTCCTACCCTGGTGATCCCCCAGTCAGTTCTTACAGCACGCGCTGGGCACAGAAAGGAGGTTACTGTTGGAGCCCCTCCCCCACAGGGATGCTGGACTATTTCTGCGGCCATGAAAATAGCTTCGTTGTTAGGGGTTGAGGGGGGACTGGGGTGTCTGTGTGGGCCGCAATCACATACCATTAGCGGGGGAGAGCCCAGGGACTGAATGCTGGGTGGGACAGATTTTCCCACTCATCAGGAGCTTAGCCAGGGATTGATGTGGCTGCTGCAGTGCGATGGGGCACAGGACTCCCTCCCCACAGCAAGGGGGCTGGCTCCTGGCTCAGAGCTCTGTGGGGTGGAGTGATAAAGCTGGGCTGGAGCCTGCGGGTCCAACTGGGCACTCAGGGGGCAGTCTGGGAGCTCTAGAAGAGCCGCATGCGGGCACTCGGAAGGGTGAGGAATCCGTGAATGTGGGGTGCTCCCTGCCCAGTTACTGGAGGGCTGGGCTGGAGCCTGGGTGGAGGCTTTTCCCATACTGCCTCCCAGTGAAGCCTCTTGTCAAAAGGCTGTTTTGAGCCGTGGGGCCTCTGGCCCCACTCACCAACCTTCCACAATGGCAGGCCAAGGTACTGCTGTAGTGCTATAGTCATCCCTGCCTACAGGCAGCCTGGGCAACACGCAAACACACCTACCTACCCCTAGCCCCCAGTCGCAGTACAGGGAACGCTGGGCCATTCTCTGCTCCAGGTGCAGCCATCCACCCAGCAGGTGTGCTGGGCTGGCAGAGCCAGGAGCGAGCGCAGGCACCATAGTTCTCTGAACATGTGTGCAGGCAAAGGGGGCTACACAGCAGAAAGGAAACATCTGGGGCAGAGCCCCTCACTCCTGCTTTCTCAGCAGCCCTGATACCTAGATCCCATTCCGAACCAAGGGGTGTTCACACCTGGGGTGATTGGGCCGTCCTGTCTAGAGACAGAGGCTGCAGAGTCCAGATCTGATCCTCTCCAGAGTTTGGTGCCATTTCGATCTGGTGTTCGGGCCTGTCCCTGAGAATGGGGGAATGTCACAGCTTTCCAGGTCCAAGATAACGGTCCTGCTCAGACTGATGCGCCCTCCCTGGCCTCTCTCACTGCGCTGGGCCATGGCAGGTAAACACAACACATGCCTAGACAGCCACGGGGAGAGGAATGGGCCAAGTACGCTTTCAGCCCCATCGAATGGAAGGGGACGGAGGAGAGTGAATAAATCCCACTGTGTCCCTGTCCGTCTCTGCTGCCCATTAATAATGCTGATGAGCCCCGTGGGACATCTGTGCCAATGAAACATATTTCACCCTGACCGCTGCCATTTCTCAGTGCCTAATTCCCAGCTCGCCTCTGAATGATGAATCTCTCCGATTAGCTCTGAAGCGGGGAGCCGATTTCCCCCGCCCCGCACTGACAGATGTGGCAGCCCCACGAGATAAATGATCCCACTCGCTGCTTCATGTCCCCAGGAAGGCATATTTCATAAAGGGCTGGGCTAATCCCTCTGCGCCCTGTCTGGAGGGGAGCAGGGGCCCATACATCATGGCCCAGAGAGGGAGCGATTAATGCCCATGGAGCAACAGGGCTTCCTACTCAGCTGTGAGCACTAGAGAGGGTTTTGGGGGCATATGAGTGAGGGGTAATTAGCTGGGGATTGAATCCACCCAGGCCCAGCAGAAGCCCATGTGCCTGGGATTGGGTGCCCCACTCGGCGTGGCACAAGCTCACGGGTACACCCCATTGCAGACGCTCAAACACATACAAGCATGTCCATGCACAGCACAAGATTGCAATGCATCAGCCTTCGCCTTGAGGCGGGGGATCAGAAGGGCGCCCTCTGCAGGTCACAGGAAGCTGATCCCACCTCTCCTGCCAGTCAGTGCAATATAACAGCCACAGTGGGCAGGGTCAAACTACTCAGTCCTACTCCTGGCTCCCTCTGACACTGACCTGCCATCACCATGAGCAGGTCACTTCCCCTCTCAGTGCTGGGGGATAAGGATCCTGACCTGCCTGCCAATGGGTAGGGGGGCTCAAAGTTGTTCTGTGGCACATGGTGCAGACAAAGCTGGCATCTCAGCAGTGAAGAGGGGCAGGGAGGGCTGTCTGAGTCTGTCTCTTCCTGGCAGAGGGGGCTGTGGCCTAGTAAAATCCATGAGATCCCGGAGAGGCTCCTCCGTGGGAAGCCAGTGTTTGCTGTCTGGCCGCGCCTGAATTTCACGTGGTCCCGCAGACGTGCTTTACTAGGGGAGTCAATCTCATGTGTGAATCCCTCTGATCACACCGTTATTCATAATCCCTGCTTTTCCTGGTCAGCTGGGTGGGCACCGAGGCTGGTGGAGTGCCACTAACAGGAGTGGGAGGTTTATCTCAGCTGTGACAGGCTCCAGGGGCTTTCCATGGGGGTACTCCCAGCTATGTTCCAGCTGTGTGTGTGTGTGTGTGTGTGTGTGTGTGAGGGGGGAGAAAGATGTTCCATGCATTCTCTCTCAGCCTCCTTGCCCACATGCCCGGGGCTGTGCCCATCCCTATAACTGAAAGCAGTGACCAGAACCTCAGCTGGCATAAATCTATGTCGATCCAGTGACTTCACTACAGCTATGCCAGATCCAGAATGTTCAAGTCTCTGTCATTCCCCCTGCCACGGCACGGAGGTGCTTTCTCTCTCTCTTGGGGCTGGATTAGACCAAACTACATCAGCACTGGCCTGCTCCTTCAAAGCTCTAACTGGGGGGAGAGCCCAGCTCTCTGGGAGTCCCAGCTCATCTGGCACCCTTCTCCAGCAGCTGTATCGCCAGGGATGGAGCAGGTGACGTCCAGCTTTTTCAGGCTCATGACCCTCCATTTTAACAAATTGGAAAACTGAGGCACAGAGTCCTGACGCCAGCTGCCCAAGGCTGTGCAGCACCAGGAAAAGCCCAGAGCTTTGATCTATGGACTATAAGGTGGATAGAAAGCTGGCTAGATTGTCGGGCTCAACAGGTAGTGATCAATGGCTCCATGTCTAGTTGGCAGCCGGTATCAAGCGGAGTGCCCCAAGGGTCAGTCCTAGGGCCGATTTTGTTCAATATTTTCATTAATGATCTGGAGGATGGCGTGGATTGCACCCTCAGTAACTTTGCAGATGACACTAAACTGGGAGGAGAGGTAGATACACTGGAGGGTAGGGATAGGATACAGAGGGCCCTAGACAAATTAGAGGATTGGGCCAAAAGAAATCTGATGAGGTTCAACAAGGACAAATGCAGAGTCCTGCACTTAGGACGAAAGAATCCCATGCACCGCTACAGACTAGGGCCCGAATGGCTAGGCAGCAGTTCTGTAGAAAAGGACCTAGGGGTTACAGTGGATGAGAAGCTGGATATGAGTCAGCAGTGTGCCCTTGTTGCCAAGAAAGACAATGGCATTTTGGGATGTATATGTAGGGGCATTGCCAGCAGATTGAGGGATGTGATCGTTACCCTCTATTTGTCATTGGTGAGGCCTCATCTGGAGTACTGTGTCCAGTTTTGGGCCCCACACTACAAGAAGGGTGTGAAAAAATTGGAAAGCGTCCAGCGGAGGGCAACAAAAATGATTAGGGGACTGGAACACATGACTTATGAGGAGAGGCTGAGGGAATTGGGGTTGTTTAGTCTGTGGAAGAGAAGAATGAGGGGGGATTTGATAGCTGCTTTCAACTACCTGAAAGGGGGATCCAAAGGGGATGGATCTAGACTGTTCTCAGTGGTAGCAGATGACAGAACGAGGAGTAATGATCTCAAGTTGCAGTGGGGGAGGTTTAGGTTGGATATTAGGAAAAACTTTTTCACTAGGAGGGTGGTGAAGCACTGGAGTGCATAACCTAGGTGGTGGTGGAATCTCCTTCCTTTGAGGTTTTTAAGGTCAGGCTTGACAAAGCCCTGGCTGGGATGATTTAGTTGGGGATTGGTCCTGCTTTGAGCAGGGGGTTGGACTAGATGACCTCCTGAGGTCCCCTCCAACCCTGATATTCTATGATTCTATGATCTTCTTCCTTGAGGGAGCGGTGTCCTTTGATATGTATGGAATGGCCATGGCTACTGCTGTCCTACCCCGCACTGTCTGCTGACACTTGGCTCCGGAGCTGTGAGTCAGACCCTCTGCGAGTTGCAGACTGCATAGGGTCAGGGCAGACTGCAGTGGGTGTGGCAGGGTGAAGGGCCTGGGACTGTGAGGGCTCCAGGCTCCTTGCATTGGGACCCCGAAGAGTAGATGTATTCCAGGCCCAGATATTGTTGGCAGGGGTCAAAGCTAGGGAGCAAGGCCCCTGCCCATACCTGGGGTTGCAGGTTTGGATGCAGCAGGACGTATCCATTCAGATCAATGGCAAAGATGTAGCCGTTAGCCCCTAGCTGCGGGAGGCGAAGAGAAGAGACTGTGGGTTAGGGCTCTGACAGAGAAGCAGCTCGGAGCTTGCCAAAGGGAGGCCTGGAGCTCGGTCTCTGCCCAGCACAATCACAGCCTCAGTGTGCTGGGCCCACCTCAGCTGATCCCAATTCAGAGGCCCCTGCCTCCTGCAGGGCCCACCCCAGACTCCCCTGCCTCCTCCAAGGTCCAGAGAAACCTGGCTCTGCTTCGCATCCTTCCAGGGATGGAACCCATCACCTCTCCTTGATGGACAAGGAAATGCAGCCCAGATTCTCATTCTGTAGGGGGCTGGAGTCTATTCTGGGAGGCCCAGAACCTCAACTGAGGTCCTCCCCCCCGGGCTGAGGGAACCTTCTTTTTCCCTGACACTTGGCTTCGTCTGCTGAGACGTCTCTGCCTGGGGAGTCGCAGTGAAACGCCAGGCTGAATCGAGGTGCCTCAGCAACCGGGCACGGAGCGGTCCGATACTCCCTTCCTCTGCCATCTCCAGCATCTCACCGAGCTGATGATCCTGTTTGTCTGAGCCCTCCCGCCTGAACGTTTGATACGCCCCTTGCCCAGGGACTCCTCGCTGTCTGGCTCGGTAGAGAAACCCTGCCCCGGCACTGGTGACAGGATCCCTGGATCCCAGGGGACGATGGCTATTCAGAGGTTGGATCGGACCGTCCCACCCACACATGCACAGGAGCGACAGGGCAAAGTGTTCTCAATCCAGCCAGGCAGGAGATCTGACAGAGCAGGGACATGCCTCGAGTTCTGACCCTCAGAAGCCAGGCTGCTGCTTCCCTGCCAGGCAGCAGGGTCTGTATAACCCAGCTGTGCTCTTTCTCAGCAGGGTGTGACATGTGGGGTCAGATCCTCTGCTGGATCAAGTCACGTCCCTGTAGCTCCTCTAGCGTACTCCAGCTGGAGATGTGGCTGGTACCCTTTAGTGCCTGTCCGAGACTGTTTCACGTAGTGTCCCTCCTGCAGGGGTTGCTACAGGGACTGGTGCAGGAAAGCGATGCAGAAAGGACCGAGGGAGACTGGTGCTGCTCAGCGCCTTGCTCATTCTATGCCTCACGTTCCCCTCCCCTCATGGCCAAGGGCAGAGCAAAGAAGCCCCTGTTTCCCCTCTCTCCCGCCATGGCCCCGGGGATGGCCTGCGAGGTGGCATGCGAGGGACCCCTCTGAGTGGGGCCCACTTCCCCACGCACGTTGTAGCGCGGCGTCAGCTTCTTGATGTCATTGAGAGCCACGTCGATTCCCATCACGCCCAGGATGAGCTGGTTCTGCAAGAAGCAGACAAAGTGGCGTCAGCACCAGGATTGAGGACAGAGCTGTGGGCATCCCACGTGGGTGGGAGCACAGGTGCCATTCGACTCCCTTAGTGGGTGCAAACACTAAGTGCACACACACACACACACACACACTCACACACAGACACTTGGATTTGAAGGGCCTTCTGCAGGTCAAAGCAGAAACTTCACACTCAAATCTCCGTGCCAAGGGGATAGCCATGGGAGAGGCTGATGCTCATGGGCCTGTTCCCCCGACAGCTTTTTGCTTAACTCCTCCAAGTACATTTGAGGCCTCTCTGATACCAGGGCTCTGTCAGGGGAGCAGTGAATGACTAATACAAATGTTATTATCCACTCACCCTGGAGATGTGGCTTGTTTCTCTCTCACAGCTGTGCATCTCTAGGCACCTTCATCCCAAAGTACTTTACAGACTCGACATGTTACCAACTCCCCCCACCCCCAATACTGAAATGCAGCCAGCTCGGGGGTGGAATTTAGCAACTATTATATAGTGTAATGGATCTGCAAAGCAGTGGACTACAATTCTCACCAGCCCTCTTTCCCTGGCCAGGTAAGGGAAAGATCCTGAACCAGGAAGTGCCCAGGGCTCTGTTTGGGAGTGGGGGCCGCATGGAGAGCGGGGGCCGCAGGGAGCTGGAGAGACACCCCAGAACTGTGGCCAAAGCTGCGGGTGGAACAGACTGTGACGGCTGGACACCACAGCTGGGTGCAGCTCTGGGTGGGATTTATGGGGGAGCAGCAGCGGTTGGGCTGGGAGCCAGTGCAAAGGGGCCCCAGTGAGAGACACTAACTGAGCCTGGCTTGGAAACCCACAAATGCTTATTTGCTTGAACAGAGACTGGATTGGAGAGAGCACCCCAGGCATCGGAACTGCCCCAGGGACCCAAACAGGAAATGGCTCATCATGGCTAGCACCTACAAGACCTAGCTGCTGTACTTGCCTCCAAGACACAATACACTACTGGCACCCTTGGGGCTTGGGGTACAGAGTAACCCCAATAAGTACAAAGGCAACACAGCAACACTACAAGCAGGAAAAGAAGATTACCATAGTTCAACAGCAGGAGGCGTGTGAAACAGGCTGAATGTACTCACTGAAATGAAGACAGAATGGCTCAACTCTTCAAAGACACTTAGGCGTCAAACTCCCATCGGGAGTTAGGCACCTAAATGTACCTTGGAGGATCCATAACCCCAGCCTTATGGAAAATGCCACAGAGTCTTAACTGAGAGACCAGCAAACAGTGACGCTCTCTGGGACTTGGGGCCACCAAACTAACCACAAAGCCAGGACAGGATGCACAGGGAAAAATCACAGCAACGGGACTATCCTATGAACGTGAGTTCAGTGCCAGGGAACAGCTGACGAGAGGGAGGGGCTTAGTAAGGAGACCATTAGAAGAAGCCAGAATTGGTTTGTAAGGCTGCCTGCTAGACTCCGAGCTGCCCTGGGTAAAGTTAAGACAGGTCACTTAATTAAGAGCAAAGTGCTCAGGCTGTCAAGGGCTGTCTTAGCATTTAACGTCTAGCTCTTTAGCATTGGTTCTGCGCATTCCCCCTGCCTGAGGTCTCCCCAGAACAGTAATGGAGTTTTGCAAGCCCTGACTGCTGCTCTCTGCACTGTTCTCTTCTTATTACCTGTGAGACCTGAACAGCAAATTATAACCTCCTCAGGCTACGATCACAGCCATAAAAAGCAACTCGACCTGAGGGTGGATTTGCTCCCCTGGGTCCTAATTGTTCCCCAAATGACCATGGGTGTGGGGGGTTGGTAGGTAAGAGTCTCAGCCATTTTGCTACATGAGGACCTGCTTGACAAAGGCGAAGACTCAATTTTATCTATCAAAGGCATTTACTGAGGTAGTGTCTCAGCATCTCGCCATCTTCAATGCAGTTCTCCTCACAACATCCTATGCGGCAGGGCTGTTATCCCCACTGTACAGCTGGGAAATTGAGGCACAGAGAGGCTAAGGGACATGCCCAAGGTCGTACAGGCAGTCTGTGGCAGAGCAGGGACTTAACCCAGGTTTTCCAAGTCCTAGGCTAGTGCCCTGACGGCCAGACCATGCTTCCTCCATTGTGTATCAGGATTAGAGGTGACTCTGGGTCCCACAATCCAGCCCCAGGCCTCTGTTTCAGCTCAGTATGGACATGGGTCTGAGCCAAAAAGTCTGGCTTCAGATCCAAACTTCCCCCAGCTCTGGGGGTGTGAGCAGAACCAGGATTTTAAATTGCCCCATTCTTGGGAAAGGAGCCAGCTGCCAAGGTCTGGATCCAGATCTGAAGTTTCTGATAGTTTGGTTCCAGATTTTGGGCCCACCTCTACGCAGGACATGCCCATTCCCTTCTCCACCCTCACACATCCTGCCCTGCTGCTGCTCCCCTTGATGAGACACCAATGCCCACAGCTGCTATCCCACTTGATGTGGGACAGGACAGGCTGCTTCAGCAGGCACTAGCCCAGCTCCTCAGGGGACAGAGGCTTGGTCTCTGGCCTTGTTGCTTACTCAGTTGGGAAACAGATTGCTGGCTGCTTACGAACACATAATACCGCTGCAGTGATCAATCCAGAGCAGTACAAGGAGGGGAGCATGACACTGGGGGAGAGGAGGCTGAGCCAGTGCGGAGCAGTGAGTTGAGGCGGGTGGTTGAATTAGGGCATTATTGCCGGGGATCTGGTTAGCAAGGGCTACGTGTCGCATTTGCTCGTTGCTTTGTGTTTTATCCACCTGCCCCGGCTGCCTCTGGGAGCTGCCCAGAATTCACCCCTACCAGCTCCCTTGTCAGGCAGCATCCGACTCCCCTGCAGCTGGTGGCCTGCTCTTTGTTACGCTGGAGCAAATCTCTGGGCACCTGGGGCTTTCCTCCAGGGCAGGAAGGGCAGGATGTGTGAGGGTGGAGAAGGGAATGGGCATGTCCTGCGTAGAGGTGGGCCCAAAATCTGGAACCAAACTATCAGAAACTTCAGATCTGGATCCAGACCTTGGCAGCTGGCTCCTTTCCCAAGAATGGGGCAGTTTAAAATCCTGGTTCTGCTCACACCCCCAGAGCTGGGGGAAGTTTGGATCTGAAGCCAGGCCCTGTGGTCTGGGCCACGACCGCTCGAGAGCGCACAGCAGCAGGGACAGGCCCAGACTCGCGCTCTGCTAGTGCACGGGGTGGATGCAGGTGGGAGAGGATGATGCTAGAGCAGCCAGCCTAGAGATGCCAGTCACCTGAGCGCAGGAGTTGTCCTGCCAGCCCCAGTGGGAGTGGTGGATTCCTGTTAGGGGAGAGGCAAGGGGTGTGCTCCAGCTCCGCTCTCCCTTCCCACCCTTCCTTCACCACTGCTGTGGCTGAGCCCCTCCTGGCGATGCTCCCCCCTCGCCAGCGCCTACCGTTGGCTACATCCGGTGATGCAGCATCCCTGGAAAGGGTCGTGAGCATCTCCTGAAGGACCATGGGCTGCTGTCCCAGCAACGGATCCCTACGCAGCATGCCAGGGCCACGTCACATGCCACAGCTGGGACTCCAGCCTGTGCTTTGGTTTCCAGCACAAATAGCCACCATGGCACACGTGGCTCCCTCAACCCCCTATGGGTTGGCACAAGCTGGGTCTAGCTGCACAACTTTTGTCCTTTAATATTGTATCAACCCGGGAAACTACAAGAACTGGCAAGAAAGCCCAGTGGGAAGGAGGCTGGGGGAAGAGCTCCATTTGGCATACAGAGCCATACATTGGTTCACTAACCCCCACCACTGCTTTCCTCACCTGCCCTGTCTCCCTGATCTGCAAACAAGCTCCACAGAGAAACAGGAGCCACTGCTCCATCTCTCTACATCCCTCCTTCCCCCTAACCCCAGCAACCCCCCTCAGGACATCCATAGCTGCTGGGGTGAATGCAGCATCTCAGCTGTCCCAGCCCTGCCTTTTCGGGTGGGTTGATCCAGCTCATGTTATCCGAATCCTCATGGCTCTGGTTCTGTTCCCAGGGAATTGCAATGGAAGTTAAACCAGGCCCAAGCTCCCAACCTTACCCCCCTTGGCTCGTCTTTGTGGCTGATGCCCCCCGGAGCAGAGGTGCTCTTTTGTTTCAGTATCTAAAGGGTTTTTTGTTTTTGCCTGGAAGCAAAAAAACTGACCAGGAGAATAAATAAACTGTAATAATAATAATAATAACATGAAACAAAACCATTGGAGAGACCCAGGGAAGAGGAGGTGGATGGGGTGGGTGGCAGAAGAGTCAGGGGGTTCTGGGAGGAGAGGGCTAGGAAAGGTCGGAGGTCAAGGATAGAATGCAGAGCGTTAGCCTCAGTGATGCTGGTTCTTGTCTGGAGGGCAGGAAGATGGGCAGGAAAGAGAAAACTGACAGAGAGCAAACGAGAGACCAAATCCAACACATCAGACACTGAGATGAGTCTCTCCTGTCCTGCACTTCCTCCGACGCAGCCTCAGAGATCCTGCTTCCATGGAAATCAATGCAAATTTGGCAGGATCAGGCCCTTACAGGTCACATAGTTGCCGTTCTCAAGCTATGACCT
Organism: Lepidochelys kempii; assembly: GCF_965140285.1. Taxonomy (NCBI): domain Eukaryota; kingdom Metazoa; phylum Chordata; order Testudines; family Cheloniidae; genus Lepidochelys; species Lepidochelys kempii. Next base: position 48,031,279 of record NC_136386.1, on the reverse strand, counting down.
ATGGCTAAGGCTACGTGACTTCCAGAGACCTCTGTGACATTTTCCTGAGCAGCTCTCAAGTGCTGCTGGCAGCAGGACCCCCTTGTAACTCCCAGCTGCCACATGCACCCCCCCTGGAGCTCCCAGCTGCCAGGCCACGGGGGGACCCTGCAGCTCCCAGCTTCTGAGAGGGGATCCCACAGCTCTCAGCTGCTGCGGGTGGCAGGGGGAAGCCTGCAGTTATCTAGATGCCACCCCCCCAAGAGCTCCCAGCCATTGTGGGTGGCAGGGAGACCCCGGACCACTCTGCCACCATGGGCGGCGGGGACCCCTCCCGGAGCTCTGAGGCACCGCGGGCGGTGGAGGGGCCCCACAGCTACCCAGTCACTGTCCATAGAGGGGCCCTGAAGCTCCCAACAACCATGGGCAGCAAGGGGACCCTCGCAGCTTCCCAATCGTGGCGGGTGGGGGAGGACCCTGGAGCTCCCAACTGCGGTAGGTGCTGGAGCCTCCTTTCTCCCCATTTTCTCAGGGATATTTTTAGTAAAAGTCAGGGACAGGTCATGGGCTTCTGCAAATTTTTGGTTATTGCCCATGACCTGACCCTTTTACTACAAATATCTGTGATAAAATCTTAGCCTTACCTATGGCGCACCAGTGAGTACTGGCACGCAGGGGTGGGAGGGTGTGTCCCTGGTCACATGGTGCTGGCTCTGCCTCCTTGGCACCAGCTGCCACCTTGCATGCAAAGAAGCTACGAACACATGAAGTTCTTTTCTGCTCCATGCTGCTCCCCCAGGGATGTGATTGCAAGGGGAGGGCAGGGGTCCCGAGGTAGCTTCCCTGCTAGGTAGCAGCCTGTGCAGCCCTACGGTACAGTCTGGACATGTAGTGGCATGTTGGGTATGGATGTAGGCAGCCGGATGGAAAGCTCCCTGGCAAACTCTAGCATTAGCAACCAGGAGGGGCTAGCGACTGCAGAGGACCGGCTAACCCAGCCGGCTATGGTACCGCTCAGTGGCACTCTACAGCCACAAGCAAAAATCATCCTTCATTTAACCCAGCAGGCAGGGAAAGGCCAAATAACCAGAATTTAGACCCAGATCCACAAAGGTATTTAGGCTTCTAACTTCCACTGATTTCCTGACATCCAGGCTGCACTGATACCCTCCAGCTTTGGGGGGGGGCGGTGACCCCACGGCTCAACTGTGCTTCTTCTAGAGCTTCGCCATCACCAGAAACATCTGAGCGATTCCTCCTCGCCTCTCCCTGCCTCTCACATACGCACGTCCTCGTGCCAACACAGCCTGAGCAGTGGGGAGATCGTGGAATTGGCGGCATCCCATCTCCCGTGATGACGCTATCCACTGACACAGATGCTTTGGTCCCAGTATCACAAAGTGTTTTACCAACGGTAATTGGTGGAGCCTTTCGCACTTGCCCCTCTTACGGACGGGATAAAAAGGGATCCAGCTCTAGACACACAGCCCCTGCCGGGGTGGAAAGCAGCAGCTGTTCAGCAGGGCACAGCAGTGCTATAGAACAGTTTGTGGAGGGAAGGGAAGAATATCACATCCCGTGGGAGCTGGTAAAACAGGGAGGCAGGCTAGGAATTTGGCGAAAGACCAGGGCAAACAGCCCTTCCATTTCACAAAGCAGCAAGGCATTTTTAAATCGTCAAGAACTTGATTTTCCATCTTATGCAAGGGGGAGGGGGATCTTTGCCAGCCGGTTCAAGGCTGGGACAGGGAGAACACCACCTGCTGAGCACGCATCGCTAAGGCTAAGATTATGTCATGGAGGTCACAGAAGTCACGGAATCCAAGACTTCCAGTGACCTTCATGACATTGGGGGCCCCGCAGCTGACCAGCCTCCACAGGCGACAGGTGACCCTCTGGCGGGACCCCCCGCAACTACCTGGCCGCTGCCGTTGGTGGCGACTCCTGAGCTGCCCAGCTGCTGCCACTGGCAGGGGTTCCCCTGCAGCTCCCAGCCACCGGCGGCAGTGGGACCCTGGAGCTGCTTAGTGGCCGCTGGCAGGGGTCCTCCCGCAGCTCTCAGCCACTGCAGGGGCAGGATGCTGGACCCTTCTCTCTCCCCATTTTGTCAGAGATGTTTTTAGTAAAAGTCAGTGACAGGTCATGGCTTCCGTGATTTTTTGTTCATCGCCCATGTCCTGTCCATGACTTTCACTAGAAATATCCATGACAAAATCGTAGCCTTACTCATCACCACCTCCTGCAGCACCAAGTGTTGTTCTGTGACGTCTTCCATCCCAATACTGATCCACGCAAGTCTGCTTAGCTTGGGAGAAAGCCTGAGCTTGCAGCAAAAGGTGGCACGCCTGAGAGAATCCCTGCATAGATTGTCCCTCCCTGCCCAGCCAGTGACTCCAGCGATTGTCTCCAGCACAAGAAGATGGGCAGGGAACAGAAAATGGACAGCAAACAAGGTACCGAGTCCAACACGTACCCATCTCTCCTGCTAGTTTTCTGGCCAGATTCATTTGTGATTGAGCTCTGAGCTATCATCTTCCTCTTTAAAACCCAGCAGGGACTCGCTCCAGCCAGTTCCAAATGCCCCAATCTCCCATCCGCTCCTCTTGTCCCTGTGCTCTCTGCCTCTCTCCATGCCACCTCTCACCTGCGGCTACAAGGGCCACGGCCTCTGCAGCTGCTGCCGGCTGAGCCAGCCTCCCTGTAGCTCTCCACTTCCTAGTCTCATTGGAAGACAAACCCTTCCTCCTCTCCCGCTGGCTCCTGGTCCCCCCCGTCCCTGTTTGGGATGCAGTTTGAATTGACACACACTATGCACAGTAATGCTAGGTTGTGTTTTGTCTTTCTCCCCACCACACACACACACACACAGGCATGACTTGATTCTCCACTCCCACTGGCTTGGCCCCAGTGTGACCCCACGGATACCCCTGCACTTTCTCTTAGTTTACAGGGGTGTACGGGCCCCTAGAGCTGGAGAGAGGACGGTAACATTTCATACCTTTCTGTTGCTGCCGCCATCCTCCGTGAGGTTAAACACTGGCAGGGTGCCAGTCACCATCAAGCCCAGGCCCTGGACAGAGAAAGGAAAGGCAACCAGTCAAGCAAGCTCTCGGACATGTCTGCTCCGGTCTGACAGCTCCTTCGCAGGCTCTGCGCTACTGCTGGCCTGGGTCCATTGCATGGCTGGGGAAATCTGGGCATTTATCCCAGGCTGGGACAGAGGCCACAGAACGGAGCTGGTGAGCTGCAGTACCGAGCCCTGGGGGTCCACTGTGTCGACAAGGATCTGCTACCTGTGTCTGGCTTGACATGCTTCCCTCCCACCGTGAAGTTCTGAAGGGGGGTCGCCATGTGGTTTCCTTTTGGCACCAGCAGAGCGGCTGTAAATCTACCCTGAGGGTTCTGCGTCCCGCGGGGGGTAATTGCCAGGACTGTCCACATGTAGCCAGGCTACCCAGTCCCTGATGGGAGCTAGCAGCTCCCAGCTCTCTGACTGAAGAGCCTAAAGCATTATCATAACCCCCTGCTAATTGGAAACCGAAGCTAAATGTCCATGGAGCAGCACCGAGCAAGCAGCTGCTCCAGCAGCTGGGGGAGTAAAAGCACAGGTGGGCGCGGTGGGGAAAGGGCTCGCTTCTGTCTTGCTTACCAGAGCATCTTGATAGACATTGGTCCACTGAACCTGTTTTGCTTTGTTCCCTGCCAGGACCATGGGTCTTCCCAGCACATCCAGGTACTCCTGCAGACACAAGGAGAGAGGCCAGCCATGAGACAGAGACGGGAACCCCCCCTGGCCCATCAGAGATGGGCACACGCAGCCCCAGCCCCGCTGGGAGCAGTGAGAGGAGAAACACCGGCTCATATGCGGGGTATGTGACAGAGCCCAGGCCAGGGAGATCCCTCCACCTTTGCTCCCCCACATCCCTGGCTACTCCTGGCCCTAGGAGAGATGTGGGCCTTCCTGCTTTCAGTTTCTTAGCCCTGGTCCCATCCTCAGTGGGCTGTGGGCTCTGCTCCATTCCCACCAACCCGGCCCCTCAGCTGCCCCTCAATCCCACGGTGCCTACTCCCATTCTGGCTCTCCTGTTGGAAATAGCCAACATCAGCCAGAGGGACTCGTAGCTGGGGGCTCCATGCAACCCCATAGCATGCAACGGTGCCTGCCCGGCTGATCTGGGTGCGGCTGGGTCTTTGTCTCATCTAGGGCTGGGCGGGATGAAAGCTGCCACACCAGTACTTCCCCTTTAAAGGCTGATATAGCAACCCTGCAACATGGTCGGCTGCCTCTCAAGCTCCCCCTTGCTGCCAGGGGTGGCTTCTGCAGTACCCTACCTCAGTTTCCCCTTCACTCAGTAGCTCCATAGAGATTTGTGCCCAGTAACAATGCCCCTCCTTGAGGGCTGGTTTATTGCCATAAAATAAACTCAAACATAAAGTCTCCTCTGCCCCACTTTCCCACAGGGCCCAGCCCCTCTCCTCCCAAGACCTGTTTGTCTTTTTAGAGTCCCCAGCTGGGCCCTTCTGCCCTGGGGGTGGGAGCCTCCTTCCTCCCTGCTGCATCTGCAGGCATCTGCCAACCTCCTGCAGTGCCTTCTCGCTCCAGGCCTCTCCAAGGCCTGATCACATCACCAGACCCACTGGCCACATGTCAAGGCTGATCCCCCAATCTGGCACTTCGAGTGCAGAAGGTGGGGGCCCGCAAGGATTCTAAAAATTAATACTTGCCACTCCAGGCTTGTATTAAACTCCCAAAGTTACAGCTTTTCTCTGACCTTGGCTTGGTAAACGCTGTCATCACCCAAGTGAAAAACTGCCTCTTGCAAATCCTGGAAAAACTCACTTGGGAAGTTTTCCCTGAGGCCCCTCAGCTTGTCCACCCCTCCCTTGGGGAAGCCGAGAAAGAAAACAAACAAAAGGGAAACCCGGCTGTTGCCACCAGCTAATTGAAAAACATATGCACAGACCTTTTAAGACACAAACCAATCAGGTTTTTAAAAAAGGTAAATTTTATTAAAAAAAGAAGAAAGGAAACACATCTGGAAAATCAGGCAATTGCTAGATCTTATAAAGCAACTGAAAAGGGGTTAAACACTAGGAATGGTTCCCGGGGTCCAGCTTAACATTACAAAAGAAAACAAAAATACCTGAGCTTAGCACAGAGGAAATCCACAAGCCAAAATAAAGAAATAAACCTGATCACATCTATCTAAACATTCCCTGTCCCAGTGAATCCTTCTAGGTACGGAAGATAATTTTTCATACCTGGTTTAAACTTTACACAGTATTCCTGCTGCCCCTGTCTCTTCAGCCAAAAGAGAACAACCGAGAGACAAAGGGAAAGCTTTTTTCCCATTTTTAAAAAATTCTAGCCATCCCATTGATGCTTTTGGTCAGGTGCCCACTCCCTTTCCTTTACCTGGGGGACTCTATTAACCTGGGGGACTCTGTTAAAGCAAGCAGAGAACAGCCACCAAGAGGGCCTTTTCGCTAACTGGCTGGCTGGGTGTGCATAAAAGGGAGCTCCCCCTCGCCCCCTTCATTTATCGCACCACATGACTGTCATTCACTGGGTGCTCCGTAAGGGCTTTCCCACCCGAGGTTACACCCATCAGTGAAGCCTTGTGACTGCCCCAACTGTACAGATGGGGAAACTGAGGCTCAGAGAGAAGCGATGACATCCCCAAGGCACACAGAGAGTCAAGGGCAGAGTCGGGAACAGGACCCCCGAGTCCTGCAACCCTGCTCTAACCACTAGATGACACTGCCTTCAAGTGATGCTGTTGAGCTGAAGGTCAAGAAATCCCCTCGGAGCTAGACTGCGCACGTGTGGGCAGATGGGGGAGGGACTGGCACTGGACAATTCTTTCTCTGTCTCTTCTACTACCACCATGACACCCACCTTTCTCTGGGCATGTACAGGCTCTGCGTTACTGCAGGGTCCTTCCTTCTGCCCCCGCCAACAGAGAACTTCCCTCACCAACTCATTCCCCCCTTCCCCCACTGCAACACCTGACACTGATGGCAGCATTGACAGGCATTCAGCATTGACTCAGGCACACAGGTTAAGGCCAGTTTTGGGTCCCAACTTGAGACTCCTTAAAGGGCAGGATTTCCAGTCAACGGGTGCTCCCCACTCTCTGACACCGAGGCCCCTTTGAAGGGTCTCAAATTGAGCCCCCCAAATCACTAGCCCCTTTTGAACACCCAGGACTCAGCATGCAGCATGGGGTATGTTTGTGGGGGAAGTCTCCTGCCCCTGCTTCTGGGAGGCAGCGTGGCCTAGTGGATAGAGCACTGGGTTGGCGTTTAGGAGACCTGGGTGCTATTGCTAGCTCTGCCATGCTGGTTGACATTGGGCAACTCATAGCCTCACTCTGTGCCACAGTTTCCCCATCTATACAATGAGGATCATGGCACTGCCCTCCCTTTGTACAGCACTTTGAAATGTGCTAATGGAAAGAGCGAGGTAGTAGTGCCCACCTCCCCTCTCACTCATTCACCCTGTACTACCCCCATGGCAACACTCCTGCTCTATACTGCTGGGACAGAGAGCACAACCAGGCCCGAGGTGGCTCCCACAGGGGAGTAGCTTTTCGTCCTACTGACTAAGGAAGGATTTAAGCAGCTGAGCCCCACCACCTCTGCAGACCACAGCAGAAGGAGGGTGATGAGGAAAGCATCAGGAGTGATGTGAACCGCACCTGTGAGTCATAGAATATCAGGGTTGGAAGGGACCTCAGGAGGTCATCTAATCCAACCCCTTGCTCAAAGCAGGACCAATCCCCAATTTTTGCCCCAGATCCCAAATGGCCCCCTCAAGGATTGAACTCACAACCCTGGGTTTAGCAGGCCAATGCTCAAACCACTGAGCTACCCCTCCCCCTAATCCTTTCTAAACCTGCAAATGTGCTACCAGTGTCTCCCCGAGTACCAGAGTAGGGGGAAGGAATGGGGACAGACTGGAGGCTCTGTGCTCTCGGCCACCTGCCCAAGTGCACTGGGGGCAGCGCTGCCCATCAGCCCTCCCTTCTCCCCAAACAGATTACCTGCCCCTGCAGGTTGCCATGGAGAGAGCAGCAGGCTGGAGCCTGGGCCCTGAGGGGGCTGTATTCTTTCTGGATGACAAGAGAGAGAAGCAAGGAGAAGGCATGGAGCAGGAGCGAGCCATGCAGCCAGAAAGAGAAAGCATAGATCCTAGGAGAACACCAGGAATGCCATTAAAGCTGTATCCACGCTCACCGTTTAGCCCCATGGGAGAACTACTGTAGATGGGCCCTATCTATCTAAGCTGCTTACATGGCCCCCATCATATCCGGGCACCTGACACTCTTTAATGTATTTATCCCACCCCTGTTCAGCAGGGTAGGGCTGGTATCCTCAACCTGAGGCTCAGCATTGCACGGGACAGAGCAGGGATTCGAACCCTGGTCTCCTGCCAGCGCTCTGACCACTGGGCCATCCTTTCTTTCCACTCAGCTGAAGCACCAGGTAATTGAGCCCTGCTCCGAGCAGGCCTGAGCTCCCACAGGACAGCAAAGGCACAGCCGTCTGGCGGCAACCCTGCGGAGCTGTTTAAAATTAGAGCATGGGAGGTGAATTCTGAAAGAAACCGACCTCCAGGCCCTTACTGCTGTGGGTACACCCCACTCACCATGAGCACACGGCTCTGCACCCGTGCCAACCAGCTGGAAACAAGAGTGCTAAGGGCACCCGCGGGGCCCGGCTGCAGACCGCGTAGACGTACCGAGCGAGCTGGGGTGCAGAAGCCTGAGTGATTCCCCAGGGTTCCAGGCGGGCTTGTGCAGCCTGCAATGGTGCCTGTGTTGCCGTGGTTTCAGTGCTCCAGTACCCAAGCAAAGCAAGATTCGGGCTAGCTCAGGTCCGTCGACATGAGCGGCAATCCCAGCCTGCGCTTGCAGTGCAGACACACAGCGAGAAAGGTTCTCAGCTCTGCCGCAGACACCCTGTGAGACGCTTCGCCCCGTGCCTTTCCTCGCTGGCACAGTGGGGACAGTGACACAGCCACGGGGGACTGGGAGGAGGGATCTGGCCAGACAGGTGCCCATGGGTACCCTGCAGATGATCGCTGGCTGGCGAAGGAGGCGGCAGGAGAAAGTGGAGGCAAAGAATGGAGAAGAGGGAAGCAAGCGCTGTCAGCCACATGGAAAGAATTCAAAGCGAACGGCAAATTCCAGCACGAAGTGCGGCCATGCAAGAGATGCCCCCTCTGCTGCAGTGCCCGGGCCATACTGGGCCCTGGCTGGGAGGGATAGTCCCATGTTCCAGTCTAAGTCAGAAACATTCACTGCAGGCCAAACGCTCTGAGGAGTGCTGGGGAGCTATGCCAGAGAAAGGGAGGGTTCCAGGCAGCACCGAGGGCTCAGGGGTCTCTGTCCCCTCAGGCTGTCTCCCTTTTGTGTTTGTTGGCACACCTTCGCACAGCGACTGCATCATGGGGTGCGTCCTCGCCCTGGGAGGCAGCATTAGGAAGTGGCATGACATCACCACAGGCCCTGATGCAATGCGGCACCATGGAAGCATACCGTTCAATAGCCAGCTATACTGCAGGCCTTGGGCCCATTGCACCTTCTCCTTACTAGGAGCCCAGCCACATCTGGGACTCCCTCATTTTCCTCTAGGCCAGCCTGGGGGATATGGGACAAACCACCAAACCCTTCTGTGAATGGCACGACAGGAAAGAGGTAGGGACAAGGAGCCACTTCTTCCCGAACATCCACCCCCTGCTTCCCACCCTGCTCACACTGCCCTATGGGCCCCCTAAGAAAACCTATAGCTGCACCAAACATGGGGGGCCCTCTGGCAAACTGCAGGGCTGCAAGATGCAGCCCCATCCAAGATCCCGAGTGACCACTGGTCAAGAACTTGGTAGTGACCCAAACAGAGCCCAGTGGGAACGTCAGCAGGGGAGACAGACGTGATGGGGAAGTCCAGCCATTCACCATATGGAGGGACCCAGCATGGCGAGATGCTGGCCAAGCCCTTCCGAGTGATTGTGGAGGAGTCTCTGCCGTGTGGTAGGCTGAATGGTTCTGGATGGCCAGGAGTACCATGGGTCAGCTGGGATGGGGCTGAGAATGGCTCAGGCACCAGCTCAGCAATTCTCCAGACTGTGCCGGCAGAGCCCTGAGAAATGTCTTGGCTGCATGAACGCCAGTTATGTATGATGTTCATGTTACTCTGCACCCCTGGGTGGGAGCAGGAACTGAACGAACAACCTCTGGATCTTACAAGCAGGAGCCTCAATGGGTGGAGCGCAAAGAGCCGACCCAGAGCCCTGGTGGGCTCAACAGTCTCTCTCTGGCCCAGCCAGTACTGGAGAGGGTGCAGTCCCACCGCACGATGGGCTGCGGAGGTGTAGTGAGGGAGGTGATAACCACAGACGACGCTGGAGGACAGGACTGGTTGCCCAGCAAAATGGTGCCTGGCTCATCATATCCTCAGCAAAACTCTCAATTCCAATGGGAAGGTTTGCCTGAGGGAGGACTGCAGGATCAGGCCCGTGGCTGGATCAGACAAACAGTCGTTCGGAGCACGTCCAGATGAACACACTGGCAATTTAGCTTTCTGAATGGGGGGAGCAGCAGGCGCCAATGAGCTCAGTAACATGACATCTGTCACTAGCACAGCAGCTTCACTTTACTACCCTCTGTTCCAACCAGCCTACTCTGCTTCACCCCAGGCACTAAGAACGTAGGACACAAAAGACTACACAACCGCCCCAGCCACCCCTCTCAGAGCCATTACTCGGATGGAGTTTGACTTTTCAGGAGAAAGGCAACAGACTCGGGGGCTGTCTGAGCTCAGATTCAAGACAGCGGTGAGCTTTATGTTAGGGTGGTTCTGATCTTGTTTTACACTTAATTTCAAAGGGATACAATTGCGAGAATGGATGTCTCTGAGAAATTAGTGCACTGTAGCTCTGCATTGCTGGTTGGAGTCTTTTTAGTTGTTTTCTGGTTTCTGAGCTATTAGGGGCCGTGTTTTCAAGCGGAGATTCCAATAAAATCACCTGACTCCAGGAGCTAGAAGGTGAAGGAAATCATCAAATCTGCAAGGCTTGTAATCCACAGATTCCAAGGCCAGAAGGAATCACTGTGATAATCTAGTCCGGCATCCTGTATAGCAAAGGCCAGAGACCTGCCCCACAATAACTCCTTTCAAACTAGTGCAGACCTTAAAAAAAAAAAAAATCAAAATCTTGATTTAACAGTTGCTGGTGACAGAGAATCCACCAAGATGCTTGGAAAATCGTTCCAAAGGTCAATTGCTCTCACTGTTAAAAATTTACACCTTATTGCCAATCTGAATTTGGCTAGCTTCATCTTCCAGCCATTGGATTGCATTAGACCTTTGTCTGCTAGCCTGAAGAGCCCATTAGCAAATATTTGTTCCCCAGGAAGGGTCAGGTGGGCTGGAGACCCCAAGCTGTGACATTACTGCTATTTTTAGTAATGCACGCTAGCGGGGCTGGAGTCTGTCTACCTGGGCTGAGAAGCTTATGCCAGTGGCAGGGCCCCATGAGTCTATCGCTAAAAGGCAGATTCTCTAGTCCTTTACTCATTCCTGTGGCTCTTCTCTGACCCCACTCCACTGTATCAACATCCTCCTTGGATGGTGGGCCCCAGAACTGGACACCGGACTCCAGCAGTGGCCGCACCAGTGTCAAACACAGAAACAGAGAGTTGGCAACACCCAAGAGAGAGATTTTGTCGCTTGCACCTTTACGTCTCGGGCCAGGTCCTCAGCAGCACCAGCTCAGGATATGTCCCAGGATTTTCAAACTGACCACGTGTCACTTAGGACCACGACAGCACCATGCAACATTCCCTGAGCGTAACCCCCTGCTTTGGGCTCTGTGAGGGCAAGGCTGTGACCTGGTGCGCGAGGAAGTGCTAACAAAGCAGAGGTGCACAAAGGGGGTGTGGGGTCAGACTCCCAGTCCTCACACCAGGTATGATGCCAAGTGGAGGGGACATGCTCCCCCCCTTCCCTGGCTCTGTGCCTCCAGTACCGCGCTGGCAGGATGGGTCTGGTGCCAGGGGGGCTCCTGTGGCCATGCTTCCCTCCCTTTCTTGGGCTGCAGCCAGCCCCTGCACTAGGCAGCAAGGTGGGGTTGGGAAGGAGCAAGGGGCCTCCATCTCCTGAGTGTCCTCTGCAGGAATCTGCTGCAACTGCAGTGCCTGAGAGCAAGTATAGCTCCCAAAAGGGGTGCGGAGGAGGTGGGGCCACGCCTCCCCCCTTCCACAGTAGCCAGTACTTCTGGGAGAGCTTTATGCCGGCTTTTAAAGGGTGTTGGAGCAGGAGTTCCCCTCTGCCTGCCAGGGGCTTCTGCAGAGCATGTGTGTGCAATACACTGGGCACAGAAAGGCCCAGTTTCTGTCCACGGCTCCGTGCACTGGGGCATGGACACCACCATCTAGGAGAGGGCAGCACAGCAACTGGCACAGCGGGAACCCAGCAGGTTGGTCCCCCGGCAATTTCCCTTTTTCTTGTCCCTAGACTCAGCCCCCTCCTGCCACGGCGAGGGGGAGCGCGTCTGTCAGTCCCTGTGCAGAGCTCCCGGTGAGCTGCAGCAGTTGCTCCTTGCTGGGTGGACACTTCACCAGTGCTGGCTCCTGTTGTAGCTGGAACTAGCTGCACTGCCCCACAGCTCCCCGTGCTGGGTGGCTCATGTGCCCTTGCAGAGGCACCAAGTCCAGATTTACCCAGCACACAGACAGACAGGGGGCATGTCTACATTGCAGTCGCAGGCGTGATTGCAGCTCAGGTGGGCAAACCTGTGCTAGCTAGATTAAAGACAGCACAGCTAACACGAGCAGTGGCGTGGGCTCTACGAGCCCCCTGGAACCCTGGGCATGTATTCACGTTCCTGCCAGCTAGATTGTGCCAGCTAGATCAAAGCTAGTGCACGTCTGCCCACTCAAGCTGCAATCACACCTCTGATTGCTGTGTAGATGTACCCAAAGCCTCTCATACGACACACGGAAGCAGACGCGCGCTCTTGAGAGTAAAGATGGGTCTCAACGTTTAAACTCACATACACACACTCAGCAGCCCCCCCTTTCCCCACTTGCATCTGCACACAGTGTGAATCTCATCTCTCTTCACACTGGTTTTATCTCATGGCCTTCAGCGCAGTTCCTCCTGATTTACACCGGGGCTAAGAAAGATCAGGCTCAGTCCCTGTGCATACAGCTGTCTCCCTGTACTCCCGTACGCTCCCAGGAAAATACACCAACCCAGATCTGGTGCCTGGCACCACAAAGGCCCATGGCAGCTGGGCGGAGCAATTGCAGGGAAAGTCCTGGAGCATGGTCAGTGCCGACAAAAACTTTGGAGAATTTAGCTGCGAACTCTATCAGCTCTCTACTGAGCATGTGCAAAATGAGATTTTTCAAAGGCCAAATGTTTTTTCATGGGAACATCCCGGACACAAGGATGATCCATCAGTCAAATTCCAAGCCCTCGCTCCAAAGCCCAAAGGTGTGCGAACTTCTCAGTGAAACTGCTGCAAGATTCTTTTTTTCACATGGGCAAAACAATGTATTTTTTCCCCTAATCTCGTTCTTGGAAATGGTTAAACCATTTTGGCTGACAGCTGAAATCAGGCTGAGGCAGCCACATGACATGGAAAATTTCAGCCCGAACAGTTAAAGTCTGCCAAATTTCTAAAGTAACTGAAAACAGGGTCTTATAATGGGAAGTACTGGGCAACCTTAACAATAAGCAGTGCTACTTTAGAACTTCTCAAACCTGAAGGCTCCTCTGGCTTCTGGTTCCCAAGGGGACCCTCTGAACCCTGTGAAGAGGGTCATATCCAAACAGGTGGTTTGAGAGGGCCATGGACTTGAAACTAGTGAGCACATGCAGGAAACTTTGCAGAAAGATCCCAATGCCTCCACCAAGAAACTTGACACTTCCTGGCAATGAGATGGGGACACAAAGCCGAACCCCACGAAAGGTGACAAAGCAGCAAAGACAAAAAGCTGCTTGTCACTGGGTGAGGCTGGAAAGGTTCAGTATAGCCACGAAGGGTTCAGTATAGCCTGGCTCAGAGCGCTCCCCTCTCTCCAGAAGTATCTTGTGGGACGTGCCAACATCTGGCTTCTAGTGATGAGGCAACAGGTTCTTCTCTTCCTTTCATCTGGATCCCGCTGCTGACATGCTGAGGATTGGAGCGTAGAAGGAGCCAGCTGGTTGTTTTCTCTAGCCTTAAGGCTGGTGACTGTTTGGGATTCAGCTTTCTAACCGGACCCCTGGGAAGTTCACAGCAGTTTTCGGACAGTCTCTCTCAGGTGGGAGCCTTGGAAAGGAGATGCCGACTGCCCCTTCAGAGTGCTCACAACACATTTATTAGCAGGGAGGGGAAAAGCCTCTGGGGGTTATCCATCTCGCTGGCTTTTTAACTGTCTTGGCCCATCCAAGAGCCAGATCAAAGCTGGCTCATCTATCGACGGGAGGGGGCAGGAATGCAGCAGATGAGCTAATGAAGAAAACATCTTGCAGGTTGTTCTCAGCCATCCGGGGGCGATGCATGCCCTGATGCATGCCACCCTCCCAACATCGAGTGAGCCGCCAGCGGGGAGCCTCCTGTCAAAACGCCTGGCTCTCTTCCCCAGGGATAAGGCTCTGCTGATGGGGGAGGCACTACACATGCTGCCACCCAGCGGTCTGGATCCACAGGAGCTACACAGCTGTACAGTCTGCCAGGGTACCTCCAGCCCAGGGGCTGCAGATTTCATTGCTGCTACTACCATGTGTCTCCTGCATTAGACAGGGCTGGACGAAGGTTGGGGTCTGGGATGTGACTGACAGCTCTTTGTCCAGTGCAGGGTTAAACCAGTCTGTAAGCAGCAGTCTCCAGAGAGGGGTAATTCCACTGGCCCAGAGAGGGGAAGGGCCTGGAGCCCCTCCTCTCCTGCCTGCCATGGAACTGCTCTCTCTCACAGGCCTGGCCTTATGGGACTATTCACTCTCCCTGATGTCCCACCGGGGGCTGGCAAATTGCATCTCACTTATCTGTTCCCCAGAGGAGCCTGTGCTCTGCATACAGCACGCATCCCCCACTGGACTGCTCCGTACCCATACAGGGCTCCCCATCTGTCCCATGCTCCATCTCTACAGGATGGGCAATACCTACACCCTACACCAGAGTCATGGGACCAGGGTGTGGGGAGCACATGGCACCTGGACCCTCCCCCAGGATGGGACTGGGGGGCACACGACACCCGGACCCTACCCCAGGATGGGATGGCAGGGGGGGAATGACAGGACACTCGGACCCTACCCCAGGATGGGGGCAAGGGGTGGGGACACCAGGACTTTATTTTCTCCCCATTCTTGCTGGTTTCCCTTTGAGTATCCAACATGACAGCTGCAGAGAAACCAAGGAAAGGCAAAGGGAGCAGAGAACTGCCCCCAGAGATGAGGAGAAGGAGAACCAGGGGAAGAGCAGAACTTCCCCAGCCGTTCAGCGAGGCTAGGGGACAGGCCAGCCCCCAGCGTCCCATGGACAACCTTGTGCAACCAGCTTAAGCTCACTCACTCTCCCATTCATTTTCCCCCTCCCTCTTTTGCTGTGTTGTTTTGCAATTGTCTGGCTGGAAGGCCTGGCTGGGCTGTGAATGGAAGGCCACTAGCCCAGCCCAGCAGTGCCATTTGCCAGGTGCTAATAACTCGTCCCCAGCTCTCACTTGCCGCCTGTCACCTTGAACAGCCTGACAGACCAGATGGCGCCGCTCGCTCTGCTCCGTGTGGATTAAAGCATGAAGTTTAATAACTAGCCACTTAAGGAGGGAAGGGAAAAACGGGTCCAAGAAGAGGGCCATTCGTTTCAATAATGCAGCTCATCAGGCTCTGTGACGGGTACCTAGTTTCTGCTCTCCTTTCCCAACGTGGACTCAGGTCACACTGAAATGGGTCTGGAGGCCCCAGCTGGGCACCCCATAGATGTCTGTCTGCAATGTGTACTCAGTAATTCAGGGCGCTTGGAGGTTTGGCCTCAGGAAACATTCAAGGCTGGGACAGCAGGGTGAGTGGGCTGCTGGTGGGGACTGAGAGGCATCTGCAGAACAGGGTGGAATGGCCAGGCAGGGTTTGCAGCTTGCAGATTTAATTGATCCCAAGGCCAGAATGGGGCACTGTGATCACATAGAAGATCAGACTAGATAACCCCGGCCAGCGAACTTCCCCAGAATAATTCCTACTGTACCAGTGCAGAGTCCAAGGGGTAGCGGTGAGGTTCTATAAAACACAGCCAATCTGGATTTAAAAATCGCCAGTGATGGATGAGCTGTTCTTGAGGCAGGGGGTGAGAGAGGAGACATTTCTCCCAGTGAAGTCCACTCGGATCAGAGCCAGCTTTGGCCCTTTGATCTGACTCCCTTTGGCCCCAGTCCTGGGCAGAGGGAAGTCCCTGCCAGCACCTGCACTTCTGTCCCCATACTTCTGAGGCGGTGCTGCCCGTGCACCAAAGAGGTGTTCAAGCCCCGCTGCAGGAACAGGGGTAAAACCTTCAGCTGCGAAGGCCGTGTCTGCACTAGCATTCCCCACTTGATCTACCACCACTGCAGGTCCTGTGGCATGCTCTGGGGTAGAGGAGTCGCCAGCAGCATTCTACCCCTGTGCTCGGTGCCATGCTAGCCAGCAGGGTGGCAACAATGCTGGCAGACAGCGTGCACCAGGGCCCTTACTGGGGCTGGGGCAGCAGTGGGGGATTCCAGGGGAGAAAATCTAGCACAGGCCCAGCCAGCCCCGTCCAGTGGCAACATTACCGGGCTTGCTGGCAGACAATCCAGTGGCTGGGAGATGATGCCAGCTAAGGACAACGTGGAAAGAGGTGCCTGTGTGTAAGCATAAGGGCCGTTAACTCCCCTTTGGATTGGCTTCTCCTCCATCAGCTGGAGTCCTACCCCAGCACTGGGTGTCTCTCTCAGAGCCCAAGCCGCTGGGTCCGATGCAGGAACCCCAGGAGCCAGTTCTCTAGCTTGCATCATGCAGGAGGTCAGACTAGAGGGATCATCTGACCTTCCTGCCAGTGGACCTCTAGGTGTATGTGTGCTGGGGGCCAGGTGTGGCTCCTTACCTGTGTGTTGATTCGGATGGCCCCAATGGAGGGAATTTCGAAGTAGTAACCTATGCAGAGAAACAAAGCAGGGAGCTGTAGAAACATGCCCATTGCACATAGCCTGGTACCTCCCCATTCGCCCTTTCCCCAATGCCCTTCCTCCTCACAGCCTCAGAGCCACGAGGATGTGATCCCAAAGTCCCACGGGTACCACCTGCAGGGATCCCTGAGCTAGAGCCCCAGGCCCTGGAGACAACGGGCCCTGGGTGGGAAGAAGGAGCCAGCAATGGACGGGGGAGCAGGATACCCAGTCGCTCTCTTTGGATTGAAACCAGGATGGGATTCTACAGGCAAACAAACAGATGGGGCTGTGAAAAAACCAGAAGGACAGGAGCTGTAAGGACCAGAACAAGAAATGAATCCTACAGGGCAGGAGCAAAGGGTAAGCACAAAGCTGGGGGTGGGTGGAGCCCAGGGCTGGCAGAGCAGGGGGCTGTGGGTCAGGAGTGATGGAGATGGGCAGAACTTATGGGTGGGAGCCCAGGGCTGGGACAGTGGGGGTGGAGGAGCTGTGGGTTGGGATTCAGAGGTACTGGCAGGGCTGTGGGCATGGAGGGGAGCCCAGGGCAGGGATAGCAGGGGGCTGTGGGTTGGGATTGAAGGGTATGGGCAGAGCTGGAGGGGAGGAAGAGGGGGACAGCAGGGCTGGAATAGCATGGGGGATGCAGGTCCGAATGAGCTGTAGGATCAGGCCCATGTGGAAGAACCTGAGCCCAGGCTCTGCTGCAGTTGTCAGTCTACAGAGCATTCACACCATGCCACACAAAGCCCTGGGAATTCAGGAGGCAGTTTGTAAAGTGCCCCTCCCCCACATAAAATGATAATGAGGCATCAATCAGCTTTAAAACAGACCAGTGATTTGGGAAGCCTGTCAGTGGTCACTTTTGATCTTCGACGCCCCCTTGTAGCAAAACCAAGTGACATAGCAATTCTGCCTCAGTTTCCCCTCCATTGCTGGAGTGATCACTATCTAGCCCAGGGATCTCAAACTCAAATCACTACGAGGGTCACATGAGGCCTAATACATTGGCCTGAGGGCCGCACCACTGACACCTTTTCATACAAACATACAAAAGCCCCCGCCTCTGCCCCTGCTCCCACTCCACCCCTTCCCCAAAGTCCTTGCCCCAACTCCGCCCCCTCCTTGCCCCTATTCCAACCCCTTTCCAAAATCCCAGCCCTGCCTCTTCTCCGCCTCCTCCCCTGAGCGTGCAGCTCCCCGCTCCTCCCTCTCCTTCCTGGAAAGTCCTGAGCGCTGGGAGGTAGGCGGAGGAGCAGGGAGGCAGTGTGGTCGGGTGTGGGGTGAGGGGCAGAGTGGGGGGAATTGGCGCCTACGGCAGGCTGCAGAAAATAGCTCCGCGGGCCGCATGCAGCCCGTGGGCCGCGTGTTTGAGACCCCTGATCTAGCCTGCCTGTTGATTTTTTGCTACAGCCTCTGCCCTCTTGCCAGGTCACTAGTGATCCTATTCCCTTGCAGAGTGTTCGAGTCCCATGGATCAGGAGGCCAGTCGCCCTAGGTAAGGGGTGTACATTGCTGGTCTCTTCAAAGCATGGCTTGCCAGTTCAAGGCCTTAGTAAAACCTCTTGCTAGGTTTGGCACGGGAACCCAGAGACCCTGTCTGAACCCGTCAGAGTCACCCTGGGGGCTGCTCTTTGAGAGGATCCGGTTTCTTGGGCAGCATCTCACCAGTCTCTGGCTGAAGGCTCCTGCTCCTAAGCCTCCCTGGTAGCCACCCCTCCCATCCACTCCACAGCTCTCTTATCTCCACAGCCCAGCTGTGAGGCCAACCATTAGCCCAGCTAAGCAGGCCGGCAGCTTTCCCTAGTAACACTCCAGCAGCCGAGAGCATGTGCTCCCCTGGCGCCGGGGCCCAGCGTGAATCCCCTGAAAGAGGTCGATTTGCAGAGAGTGGGTTCTCTGCATCCACTGAAAATCAGGCTCCCAAATCACGGGTCACCTTCCAAAACCTTGGCACTCGTATGCTGAGTGAGACGCAGAACCGGGACCGCACCCCAAGAGTCCATTGCTGTAACCGCTGGACAGCCCCGGGTCCCCATGAGCGAGACATGGAAGGGAGTTGATAAGCCATAACGAGCATTACCCGCTGTGGGGCTGCAGCGTGGTAACTGAGACTCAAGTAGAGCTAAGAGGGGTGAGGAACAGACACTGTAGGCGCATGGTGCATGAATTCCTAGACGTGCTGGGACTGCGAAGGGCACCGAGACGATAGCTGAATTAACTAGCCCGGGGCTTGGTGGGTGCCTGCGACTGATACAGCCAGGTGAGGGGGAGATCCCTGGCCAGGGACAAAGGAGAGCCAGAAGCAGTGCTGGCTAGGGAAGAGGCAGAGACGGGTGGCAGCAGGTAGAGAGGAGGGAGAGAGACTCGCAGGAATGGAGAGGTGGGGAGGGAGAGTCCCTGGCAGAGAATGGAGCCAGGAGGCTGCTGAAGAAGCCCGGGGAAGCGATATGCAGTGGGCTCAGTGAGCGGTGGTGTGAGTACAGAGTGAAGGCTCCTCACAGCTCCCCCACAGAGCAGGCCGTAGGGAGAGAGCTTGGCATGGCAGACACGTTCTTCAGGCAGGAAAGGAGGCAGGCTGAAGGCAGGAGGGGAGAGCGCTGGGCCAGGCCGAGTGGGCAGAGCCCCATGTCAGGCCTCTCCAAGCAGTGTGGGGAGAGGGGGGGGACTAGCTGCCTCAGCTTATCCCTGGTCCTGAGTCAGCTCCCAGGGGGAGGCTCACTGCTCCTTGGAGCCCAGTTGGCTCCTTTGCTCATGGAACCCCGCCCCCCAACCCCACTCCTGGGCAGCTCTGCTACAGGGTGAGGCCCTCCCCATAATCTGCTCCATGCCCCCTAGTCTGCACTCGTGGCAGTGACCCCCACAAGCAGTTCCCCCTCCCCTATGTGTGGGGGTCCTGCACATGCCATCCGGCTCCCCTGGCAGACGGGGTCCCCAGTGGGCACAGAACCGACACAGGGATGACTGCCTCTCCCTTTACAGGCAACTACATGCCGGCAAACGGTGCCTGCCTGGCCGCCCTGGAGCCCTCTATCCAGACAGCAAAGGCAGAGCAAACTTCCCATACACCTCGTCTGCCACTCAGTGCAACAGAACTGCCCGAGGGCGAGGGCACCTCAGCCCGGTCCTTGGCCCCTCTGCTGGGGTGAGCCTGGCTAGGTGCTGGGGTGCACTGTTTTCTGTGCAGTCCAGCTTCGAAGGAGAGGCTGGGGCGGTAAGCAGCACACAGCACTGGCTCCCAGGGTGACTTTGTATCCTCTCTCCACCTCGGCCACTGAGGAAAGTCAGACCAGGAGGGGGCGCTTTGCTTGTGTGGATGGAAAGCACAGACGCCTTCTGTCTGCGAAGGGTAACTGCCCTGCGCTTTCCCTGCAGGCTCCCAATCAGCCAGCAGATGGCACTCTTGGGTTAGGTTTGTTGTGTTGCGGGGCTCTGAGAAGCTCTGGATAACAGGCAGAGACTATTTGGAGAGTCTTGTGAATTGCACTGTGAGTCACAGAGTGCCGAGCCTGGAACCCTGGCTCCGCGCTGGGCCCCCGACCCCAAAATGCCAGAGCATGAGGAGCAAGACATCAGCTGGACCCTCCAGTTAAACAATGTAGCAGCAAAGCCGCAGCCCTGTACCTCGGAGGTTAGATCTGTCTGCGGTGGGCAATGCCATCCAACCATCGAGCGGGGTGAGCTTCCCCACAGCAGAGTCCGGCCCACGCCGCTGAGAGCCCGGCCGGTGGGAGCTGCCCCCCTCCCCGCCTTACCCCACTGTTCATGGCGTGCTGGCTATTCCCCCCGAGCGCTGTCCTACTTACCTTTGTTGGCACAAGCCATCCACTGCAGGGGGGTCACGTCGTAGTTGTGCTGCCCCACCGAGAAGGTGAACACTCGCACCTGGGGGAAGGGGGGCAGGTTAGTAACGGGGGACAGACTAACTGCACTACGCCCCAGGATGTCTCAGCACTAGAGCACAATGCCACAAGAGCTGGGCCGTGTACCCGCTCAGGCTGAAGGCCCTCACTGAGCTAGCTGGCCTGGCTGGGCTTGGGGCACTGCAGTGCAGGAGCCCAGGGCTGCAAGCTGAAGCCAGACAATCTGAAACTAGAAACAAGGCAAAAATGTTTCACAGTGAAGGTGACCAAGCACTGGAACGAGCTCCAAGGGAAGCCTTCATCCATTGGTGTCTTCAAATCCAGCTTGGCTGCCTTGGCGTTAGCCAAACCCAGGTTAGCGGGCTTGGCACAGGGGCAACTGGGTGTGGTTCTCTGGCCTGCAGGAGGCCAGCCTGGACGATCCGATGGCCCCTTCTGCCCTCAAACTCTAGGAATCGATGAGCATAGCAGTGTGGTCTAGTGGACGGAGCATGGGACTGGGAGACAGAAGCTCCCAAGTTCTTCTTCTTCTCCTAAGGCCCCCACTTGAAACCAGAGCCTCCCTGTACAAACACAGCGAGAGACAGTCTCATACAACTGAAAAGGCAAGACAGGGACAAGGAGCCAGAGACGTGAAGTGACTTGCCCAATAGCACACAGCATAGACAGGCAGTGATTGAGCTGGGCAGAGTGCCCAGCTCTCCCGAGTCTCAGTCTTGTGCCCCTCCCCACTAGAACATGCTGCCTCTGACGTCCACCCACCATTCCACTGATGGATCTTCCACTGATCCTGTCTGTGGTCTGGTTCACTCCCTGTGTGCACCCTGGACTTAGGGCCAGCCTGGGAAAGGCATTTAGGCACTGTTTTGCTCTGTGTTGCTATGCCTAACTAATTTAGGAGCCTGAGTCCCATTGACTTTCAATCAGTCAGTTAGGCATTGCTTTGCTCAGGTGGGTTGTGAGGCTTTGAAAATGTTATTACAATCTAAAGTGAAGAAAATCTCGCTCCCCATAGATCCTCAGTCTTTAAGGTCCAGTATTTTCTGTGAACCCCTCGAAGCACCCCGATCGAATCAGCTTAGCACTGTGACTATCAAGACACTTATTACTCTTGCCTTTACAGTAAACGCACGGGTGGGGGTAGGAAAATGTTTGACTTCCACCTGATCTAGACACTTCTTTGAGCCAAGCAGCAGCTGTAGACTACAGCTCCCAGCAAGCAACACTCTATCTGAGTCTAGATTAAATTATTATAAGGTGGGTGCAAAACTTGCTGAAAGACCGTACTCAAAGTGTAGTTATCAATGATTTGCTGTCAGACTGGGAGGATGTATATAGTAGGGTCCTGTAGGGGTCAGTCTTGGGTCCATTACAATTCAATATTTTCATTAATGACTTGGATGATGGAGTGGAGAGTGTGCTTACAAAATATACAAGGGACACCAAGCTGCCATGGGTTGGCAGCACTTTGGAGAACAGGATTAGAATTCAAAATGACCTTGACAAATTGAAGAATTGGTCTGAAATCAACAAGATGAAATTCAGTAGAGACAAGTGCAACATATGGCACGTGGAAGAAAAAAAATCAAATGCACAGCTACAAAATGGGGACTAACTAGGTGACTGTGCTGCTGAAAAGGATCTGGGGGTTAGAGTGGATCAAACTGAATATGAGTCAACAACGTGACACAGTTGCAAAAAGAGCTAATATCATTCTGGGGTGTATTAACAGGAGTGTCGCATGTAAGACACAGGAGGTCATTGTCCTGCTCTGCTCGGCACTGTTGAGGCCCCAGCTGAAGTGCTGGGTCCAATTCTGGGTGCCACACTTTGGGAAAGATGTGGACAAACTGGAGAGAATATAGAGGAGAGCAACAACAATGATCAAAGGTTTAGAAAACCTGACCTGCGAAGAAAGATTAAAAAATGGAGTGTTTAGTCTTGAGATAAGAAGACTGGGGGACTGGGGGGAGGAAGGGGGGGGACAACACACCTGATAACAGTCTTCAAATATGTTAAGGACTGTTACAAAGAAGATGGTGATTAATTGTTGCCCACACCCACTGACAGTAGGACAAGAAGCAATGGGTTTAATCTGCAGTCAGGGCCATTTAGGTTCGATATTAGGAAAAACTGTCTAACTCTCCCGATAGTTCAGCTCTGGAACAGGCCTCCAAGGAAGGTTGTGGAATCCCTGTTACTGGAGGGTTTTAAGACTAGGTTGGACAAACACCGTCAGAGGTAGTCTAGGCTGACCCTCCAGTCCTCCCCAGCAATCAAAGGGATGCTTGGCCCATGGAGGCTGGACTAATGAATGTGGAGCAGCTCCACTTCTGCTGCATGGTCTGGGCTGGAGAGGATTCCCTGCTCCCCCTTGCCGAGTTACTGGGGAGATGGATGGGGGTCACAGGCTGGCAGGGAAAGGAACCATCTGGGCACAACCCTCCTGCCTCCTGGGGACTCCTCTCCCATGGTCCCACAGCCCCTTGAGAGCACTGAGGTGCTCCCATTCCGCTCTCTTCCAGCCCAGCTCTCCTGTGACACATCCCCTGTGTACCAACAGCCCGGGCGAGGGAGCTCTGCACATTTCCTTCCCTGGCACTTCAGCACAGGTAATAAGACAGCCCTGGCATGTGAGCCGTCCCATTACAGGGGCAGTGGCTCAGTGCAGGACCAGGCGGGCAGGAAGGACAGACGTTGTAATAGTTCCCATCAAATGAGGTGGAATCAGGTGATAAAGCCAATGCCTGTTTCCCCTTTCCTTGTGATGAACTGGCGCATGGCAAAGCAGCTCCAGAGATTCACTCCCTGCCCCCTCACAGGGCTTCTCACCCACCTTTCCCGACTCATGCTCAATCCCCTACTCGTGATGGGCAGCCCCAGGAAGGGACGGAGGAAGCAGGTCAATGATACCACCTCTGCCCACCTCGTTGGCTCATTCACAGCACGTTGCTCCCAGGGAGAAACCCCATTGCATTTCCCGGGTATGTCTTTGCCTGCTCTTCTGCCCCTGACATGAGACTCTGTGCACTAGATCCCTGTCTTGTGCTATGCAGGCACGACCCATTCTCTGCCAGGCCCACCCCTTGCATCCCCAACCTTTTGTCCATCCCCTTTGCTCTGAAGAGGATGGAACAGCCAGATCTCTTCGTAGCTTGCAAGATTCCCCTGAGCTCAGAGCTGGGCTGCAGCAGCTCCACCTTTGGCTCAGTGCCCTTTGGGACTCAGCCCTTGTGTCTATGCACAAGGGACAGCACAAGGCAGTGGCCGTGCAAATTTCCCCTCCCTTGTGCCTCTGGAGGGCTGGACTCAAAGGAGAGCTCAGGCCTTGGCTACCCTGAAGGTTTGCCCTGGTCCCACAACCTGTGCAGCTGCACCGAGATGGGGTTCACTGCAATTTGCATCAGTGGATCACACCCCGTTTTCAGAACCCAGTGTAAATCACGGCTTCCCCTGCACATACTAGGGGTCTGCTCTGGTGGCTGGAATCCAGGCAAATTCCGAGTCCAGACAGCCTTCCATCGCCATGGCCCTTAGCCTCTCACTTGAGACTGTAACCTAACTAATGCCAGGGTGGCAGTGGCTTTTGTCTTGTGGATACTCGCAGCGGGCTGAGAACAGAGCACTCATTTCACACAGGCCACCAAACTTCCATTGCATGGGGCTGACTTTTGGTCTCCATCGAGCTTGAATCCAAAGGCTGCTTTTCCCACTCCCACCTCAGTGGGATCACTGCTCAGCAGGGACCTGCTCTGGTCATGACAGTCCCCACCTGCCAGACCAGCACCCTTTAACCTGGGCTTTCCTTACACATGCGTAATGTAGCAATAGGTGCACACAGCATCAAATCCTGCCTTCACCTATCCCCTGTGCAACCCCACTGCAATTAGCCATGCTGCCTGGGCAGGGCTCTGGGCTATTCTGTTTGGAGTGCCCGTTAGTGGTAGGTCTAAATACAACACTTCTTAGTACAAGAAAGGCCTGATAGACTACCAAGTATCAGAGGGGTAGCCGTGTTAGTCTGTATCCACAAAAACAACGAAGAGTCCGGTGGCACCTTAAAGACGAACAGATTTATTTGGGCATAAGCTTTCAGAGCTGGTTTTTCACCCATGAAAGCTTATGCCCAAATAAATCTGTTCGTCTTTAAGGTGCCACCGGATTCCTCGTTGTGTCTGATAGACTACATTACCCAGAATCCTTAACAGGAAGCAGCGTGTGCCTGTGGTAGTAGAGTGGATCAGTACAGCTCGGTGGAGCCTGAGCTGCAAACCTTAGGTTATTCCTTACAAAAATGGCTCCAAAGCCACATGTGTCCAGCACCCCAGGATGGGACCCTTTTCTCTAGGCAGTGGAACAGCAACTTGTTAGCCACTGTGTTCCTCAGTGAGCAAATGGAGAGAGAGAGAGAGAGAGAGAGTGTGTGTAAGTCTGCATTGCGGGATCTGCTCTTAAAAGCCAGGAGGTTTCCCTGCCCCCAGGCCTGCTAATGCAATGCATACATAGCTTGCCTCCACCCAAGGGGATGCCTTTGCCTTATCAGCCTGCCTGTTATCTCACCAAACCCTTCATTGCAAACCTGGAGAGAGTGAAAGTCTGTAGGTATGTAAATGTTAACTGGGGCAGGATATAGGCCCTCCGTCATCCGCTCCGACCAAGCCTCTCGGGGCCCAGAGGGAGACAGAAATGACTCGCTCTTGCCTGGAAACTGCAGAATACACTGAAAATGGACATTTCATATCAGCTTTTAAATGCAGCACCATAAAGGGCTGTGATGTAAACCTCGGACCTGCGTCCCTGCCTTGCTACAGTGGCTGCCGCTCTTGTAGCATTCCCTACAGCACCCCCTGCAGGGAGAGGCTGGGGCTGGCATAGCTGGGAACTCCCCCACAGCCAGCACTCCTGCCCCCTCCCCACAGCGCCCCCTGCTGAGAGAGGCTGGGGCTGGAGTAGCGGCGAGCTCCCCCCACAGCTCCCCCACAGCCAGCACTCCTGCCCTGCTCCCCACAGCGCCTCCTGCTGGGAAAGGCTGAGAAGTGAAATAGCTGGGCGTCTTCCAAAAGCCAATGCTCCTACCCAATTCCTCGCAATGCCTCTGGCTGGGAGAGGCTAGGAGTAGAGCCCAAGAAACAAACGCACAGCACACAGCAGCCTGGTATTCTGGGGTAAGAAACGAACACACATACTGCCTGTTGGAGCGCGGGCAGTGCTCATGGGCTGCACTAGGACCAGGACCACGTCAGCAGGGGATTGGTGTGTCTAATACCAGAGCACTCACCGTTTTATTGGGCCAGTTGTACTTCTCAAACACATCCTGGACCCGGTCTTCCCCACCATCGGTGAACATCATGATCATCTTATTGCAGTTGGCTCGCGTGATGTTGGACTGCAACCAAGAGAAAAAACAGAGTGAGGGCAGGCCCTGGAAGGGACAGAGCACATCGACTGCCTCTGTCATGCTCCTGGGTTAAACCAATGCACGGGCTTCTGCTAAGAAAGGCTGTATACAGTGTGTGTGTGTGTGTGTCTACTATACACAGCAACAAACTGGCTGGGGTATTGTGCCCCACTGTCTGCTGCTGGATGGGATCAGAACTACTCCATCATGTGTCATATGCCCTATCCTCCTGGCATCTATGGGGGACTCTCCTTTGGCTCAGATAATGTGTTTGGAGCACAGAGGGTGTGAGTTTTATCACAACGGTCACTCTGACGTTCTGGGAGGCCCCTATGTCCGGAATAGTAACCACCGTGTCCTCCAAGGTGCCTACAGAATTGTTTTTGTATTGTACGTGTGGGTGCCTATACATGTCTAAGAGTGAGAACAACACATCCATATAACATGTCCCCGTTCTCAGGGCAGCAGGGATGAAGAGCTCAGAAGCGCCTGTCAAGAAGCAGCCCTGGTGATGAGAAGCATCGGTCGCAGTATCATCCCACTCAGGCCATTACACCTGCTGCAACTTCCTTCCTATTCACTGAAGCCAGGAAGGACCTAGGAGGTTATCTGGCTGATTCCCCTTGGCCAGCAAAGTTGGGCTCCCTGTTCTCCAGCCTAGTCTGAAATGAGCCAGGCCATGGAGTGCCCGCTGCTCTCCTGGGGAGAGGAGGTCCCCAGAAGTCTCGTCTGAGATTCAGACCCAATTTCCCTTCCCAGACCTAGCCCAGGCACTTTGGGCTCTGGAAGGGAAGGGAATGGGAAGCAGAAGGGGCCAAGGCCAGCTGTGCTCTGAGGATGCCATGATCCAGCAACGAGAACCATTGAGGACCCCCCAGTGCTTGCTGCTGGACAGCCCAGGGTAATTCTGCCTCTGCCTGGGATGAGTGAAAGGAAGCTGTCAGAGGGGCCAGCAGGGGCCAGAGAGCCATGCCTGCACCACAGGACCTGCCCAGACAGGGAGAAAAGAGCAATATGGAACTGGAAGACCTCTCAACTGGGCACACAATGGACAGTGGGAAAGGCTGGGGCTGGAGTACCTGGCCCTGCCCCCTCCCCAGAGCGCCTCTTGCTGGGAGAGGCTGGGGCAGCCAGGAGCACCAGGGCAGCCATTGGTAATTCCTCTCCTATACACCTGTCTCTCTTGCTGCTCAAATGGTGACAAACCCCAAATCTACCTAATTCCCTTGTCAGGTTTGGCTGCATCTCATGGTCTCTCCAGGGAGGGTTTGGAATCCATGTGAGTGCCCAGGGCTGCAAGCCACCCTGCGCGTTTCCACTCGCAAACAGAGATGTGTGCATATGCGTCCACAACAGTGTGCGTGTGTGCACGTGGATGTGTGAATACAGCAGGGTGTGCGCACGCACGTGCACAGCAGCGTGTGTGTGTGCACGTGTACCGCAGTGTGTGCATGTGTGAGTACAGCAGTGTGTGTGTGCATGTGTACCGCAGTGTGTGCACGTGTGAGTACAGCAGTGTGTGTGTGCATGTGTACCGCAGTGTGTGCACGTGTGAGTACAGCAGTGTGTGTGTGCATGTGTACCGCAGTGTGTGCACGTGTGAGTACAGCAGTGTGTGTGCACGTGTACCGCAGTGTGTGCACGTGTGAGTACAGCAGTGTGTGTGTGCACGTGTACTGCAGTGTGTGCACGTGTGAGTACAGCAGTGTGTGTGTGCACGTGTACCGCAGTGTGTGCACGTGTGAGTACAGCAGTGTGTGTGCACGTGTACCGCAGTGTGTGCACGTGTGAGTACAGCAGTGTGTGTGTGCATGTGTACCGCAGTGTGTGCACGTGTGAGTACAGCAGTGTGTGTGTGCACGTGTACCGCAGTGTGTGCATGTGTGAGTACAGCAGTGTGTGTGCACGTGTACCGCAGTGTGTGCATGTGTGAGTACAGCAGTGTGTGTGTGCACGTGTACCGCAGTGTGTGCACGTGTGAGTACAGCAGTGTGTGTGCACGTGTACCGCAGTGTGTGCACGTGTGAGTACAGCAGTGTGTGTGCACGTGTACCGCAGTGTGTGCATGTGTGAGTACAGCAGTGTGTGTGTGCATGTGTACCGCAGTGTGTGCACGTGTGAGTACAGCAGTGTGTGTGCACGTGTACCGCAGTGTGTGCACGTGTGAGTACAGCAGTGTGTGTGCACGTGTACCGCAGTGTGTGCACGTGTGAGTACAGCAGTGTGTGTGCACGTGTACCGCAGTGTGTGCATGTGTGAGTACAGCAGTGTGTGTGTGCACGTGTACTGCAGTGTGTGCACGTGTGAGTACAGCAGTGTGTGTGTGCATGTGTACCGCAGTGTGTGCATGTGTGAGTACAGCAGTGTGTGTGTGCATGTGTACCACAGTGTGTGTGTGCACGTGTACCGCAGTGTGTGCATGTGTGAGTACAGCAGTGTGTGTGTGCATGTGTACCGCAGTGTGTGCACGTGTGAGTACAGCAGTGTGTGTGCACGTGTACCGCAGTGTGTGCACGTGTGAGTACAGCAGTGTGTGTGTGCACGTGTACCGCAGTGTGTGCACGTGTGAGTACAGCAGTGTGTGTGCACGTGTACCGCAGTGTGTGCACGTGTGAGTACAGCAGTGTGTGTGCACGTGTACCGCAGTGTGTGCACGTGTGAGTACAGCAGTGTGTGTGCACGTGTACCGCAGTGTGTGCACGTGTGAGTACAGCAGTGTGTGTGCACGTGTACCGCAGTGTGTGCACGTGTGAGTACAGCAGTGTGTGTGCACGTGTACCGCAGTGTGTGCACGTGTGAGTACAGCAGTGTGTGTGTGCACGTGTACCGCAGTGTGTGCACGTGTGAGTACAGCAGTGTGTGTGTGCACGTGTACCGCAGTGTGTGCACGTGTGAGTACAGCAGTGTGTGTGTGCACGTGTACCGCAGTGTGTGCACGTGTGAGTACAGCAGTGTGTGTGCACGTGTACCGCAGTGTGTGCACGTGTGAGTACAGCAGTGTGTGTGCACGTGTACCGCAGTGTGTGCACGTGTGAGTACAGCAGTGTGTGTGCACGTGTACCGCAGTGTGTGCACGTGTGAGTACAGCAGTGTGTGTGTGCACGTGTACCGCAGTGTGTGCACGTGTGAGTACAGCAGTGTGTGTGCACGTGTACCGCAGTGTGTGCACGTGTGAGTACAGCAGTGTGTGTGTGCACGTGTACCGCAGTGTGTGCACGTGTGAGTACAGCAGTGTGTGTGTGCACGTGTACCGCAGTGTGTGCATGTGTGAGTACAGCAGTGTGTGTGCACGTGTACCGCAGTGTGTGCACGTGTGAGTACAGCAGTGTGTGTGTGCATGTGTACCGCAGTGTGTGCACGTGTGAGTACAGCAGTGTGTGTGCACGTGTACCGCAGTGTGTGCACGTGTGAGTACAGCAGTGTGTGTGTGCACGTGTACCGCAGTGTGTGCACGTGTGAGTACAGCAGTGTGTGTGTGCATGTGTACCGCAGTGTGTGCACGTGTGAGTACAGCAGTGTGTGTGCACGTGTACCGCAGTGTGTGCACGTGTGAGTACAGCAGTGTGTGTGTGCACGTGTACCGCAGTGTGTGCACGTGTGAGTACAGCAGTGTGTGTGTGCACGTGTACCGCAGTGTGTGCACGTGTGAGTACAGCAGTGTGTGTGCACGTGTACCGCAGTGTGTGCATGTGTGAGTACAGCAGTGTGTGTGCACGTGTACCGCAGTGTGTGCATGTGTGAGTACAGCAGTGTGTGTGTGCACGTGTACTGCAGTGTGTGCACGTGTGAGTACAGCAGTGTGTGTGTGCGTGTACCGCAGTGTGTGCACGTGTGAGTACAGCAGTGTGTGTGCGCGTGTACCGCAGTGTGTGCACGTGTGAGTACAGCAGTGTGTGTGTGCATGTGTACCGCAGTGTGTGCATGTGTGAGTACAGCAGTGTGTGTGTGCATGTGTACCGCAGTGTGTGTGTGCATGTGTACCGCAGTGTGTGCATGTGTGAGTACAGCAGTGTGTGTGTGCATGTGTACCGCAGTGTGTGCACGTGTGAGTACAGCAGTGTGTGTGCACGTGTACCGCAGTGTGTGCACGTGTGAGTACAGCAGTGTGTGTGCACGTGTACCGCAGTGTGTGCATGTGTGAGTACAGCAGTGTGTGTGCACGTGTACCGCAGTGTGTGCATGTGTGAGTACAGCAGTGTGTGTGCACGTGTACCGCAGTGTGTGCATGTGTGAGTACAGCAGTGTGTGTGTGCATGTGTACCGCAGTGTGTGCACGTGTGAGTACAGCAGTGTGTGTGCACGTGTACCGCAGTATGTGCATGTGTGAGTACAGCAGTGTGTGTGCACGTGTACCGCAGTGTGTGCACGTGTGAGTACAGCAGTGTGTGTGTGCACGTGTACTGCAGTGTGTGCACGTGTGAGTACAGCAGTGTGTGTGCGCGTGTACCGCAGTGTGTGCACGTGTGAGTACAGCAGTGTGTGTGCACGTGTACCGCAGTGTGTGCACGTGTGAGTACAGCAGTGTGTGTGTGCACGTGTACCGCAGTGTGTGCATGTGTGAGTACAGCAGTGTGTGTGTGCATGTGTACCGCAGTGTGTGCATGTGTGAGTACAGCAGTGTGTGTGCACGTGTACCGCAGTGTGTGCACGTGTGAGTACAGCAGTGTGTGTGTGCGCGTGTACCGCAGTGTGTGCACGTGTGAGTACAGCAGTGTGTGTGTGCACGTGTACCGCAGTGTGTGCATGTGTGAGTACAGCAGTGTGTGTGTGCATGTGTACCGCAGTGTGTGCATGTGTGAGTACAGCAGTGTGTGTGTGCATGTGTACCGCAGTGTGTGTGTGCATGTGTACCGCAGTGTGTGCATGTGTGAGTACAGCAGTGTGTGTGTGCATGTGTACCGCAGTGTGTGCACGTGTGAGTACAGCAGTGTGTGTGCACGTGTACCGCAGTGTGTGCACGTGTGAGTACAGCAGTGTGTGTGCACGTGTACCGCAGTGTGTGCATGTGTGAGTACAGTAGTGTGTGTGCACGTGTACCGCAGTGTGTGCATGTGTGAGTACAGCAGTGTGTGTGCACGTGTACCGCAGTGTGTGCACGTGTGAGTACAGCAGTGTGTGTGCACGTGTACCGCAGTGTGTGCATGTGTGAGTACAGCAGTGTGTGTGTGCACGTGTACCGCAGTGTGTGCACGTGTGAGTACAGCAGTGTGTGTGTGCATGTGTACCGCAGTGTGTGCACGTGTGAGTACAGCAGTGTGTGTGCACGTGTACCGCAGTGTGTGCACGTGTGAGTACAGCAGTGTGTGTGTGCACGTGTACCGCAGTATGTGCATGTGTGAGTACAGCAGTGTGTGTGCACGTGTACCGCAGTGTGTGCATGTGTGAGTACAGCAGTGTGTGTGTGCACATGTACTGCAGTGTGTGCACGTGTGAGTACAGCAGTGTGTGTGTGCGTGTACCGCAGTGTGTGCACGTGTGAGTACAGCAGTGTGTGTGTGCACGTGTACCGCAGTGTGTGCATGTGTGAGTACAGCAGTGTGTGTGTGCACGTGTACCGCAGTGTGTGCATGTGTGAGTACAGCAGTGTGTGTGTGCACGTGTACCGCAGTGTGTGCATGTGTGAGTACAGCAGTGTGTGTGCGCGTGTACCGCAGTGTGTGCACGTGTGAGTACAGCAGTGTGTGTGCACGTGTACCGCAGTATGTGCATGTGTGAGTACAGCAGTGTGTGTGCACGTGTACCGCAGTGTGTGCACGTGTGAGTACAGCAGTGTGTGTGTGCACGTGTACTGCAGTGTGTGCACGTGTGAGTACAGCAGTGTGTGTGCGCGTGTACCGCAGTGTGTGCACGTGTGAGTACAGCAGTGTGTGTGCACGTGTACCGCAGTGTGTGCACGTGAGTACAGCAGTGTGTGTGTGCACGTGTACCGCAGTGTGTGCATGTGTGAGTACAGCAGTGTGTGTGTGCATGTGTACCGCAGTGTGTGCATGTGTGAGTACAGCAGTGTGTGTGCACGTGTACCGCAGTGTGTGCACGTGTGAGTACAGCAGTGTGTGTGTGCGCGTGTACCGCAGTGTGTGCACGTGTGAGTACAGCAGTGTGTGTGTGCACGTGTACCGCAGTGTGTGCATGTGTGAGTACAGCAGTGTGTGTGTGCATGTGTACCGCAGTGTGTGCATGTGTGAGTACAGCAGTGTGTGTGTGCATGTGTACCGCAGTGTGTGTGTGCATGTGTACCGCAGTGTGTGCATGTGTGAGTACAGCAGTGTGTGTGTGCATGTGTACCGCAGTGTGTGCACGTGTGAGTACAGCAGTGTGTGTGCACGTGTACCGCAGTGTGTGCACGTGTGAGTACAGCAGTGTGTGTGCACGTGTACCGCAGTGTGTGCATGTGTGAGTACAGCAGTGTGTGTGCACGTGTACCGCAGTGTGTGCATGTGTGAGTACAGCAGTGTGTGTGTGCATGTGTACCGCAGTGTGTGCACGTGTGAGTACAGCAGTGTGTGTGCACGTGTACCGCAGTGTGTGCACGTGTGAGTACAGCAGTGTGTGTGTGCACGTGTACCGCAGTATGTGCATGTGTGAGTACAGCAGTGTGTGTGCACGTGTACCGCAGTGTGTGCATGTGTGAGTACAGCAGTGTGTGTGTGCACATGTACTGCAGTGTGTGCACGTGTGAGTACAGCAGTGTGTGTGTGCGTGTACCGCAGTGTGTGCACGTGTGAGTACAGCAGTGTGTGTGTGCACGTGTACCGCAGTGTGTGCATGTGTGAGTACAGCAGTGTGTGTGTGCACGTGTACCGCAGTGTGTGCATGTGTGAGTACAGCAGTGTGTGTGTGCATGTGTACCGCAGTGTGTGCATGTGTGAGTACAGCAGTGTGTGTGTGCACGTGTACCGCAGTGTGTGCACGTGTGAGTACAGCAGTGTGTGTGCACGTGTACCGCAGTATGTGCATGTGTGAGTACAGCAGTGTGTGTGTGCACGTGTACCGCAGTGTGTGCACGTGTGAGTACAGCAGTGTGTGTGTGCACGTGTACCGCAGTGTGTGCACGTGTGAGTACAGCAGTGTGTGTGTGCATGTGTACCGCAGTGTGTGCACGTGTGAGTACAGCAGTGTGTGTGTGTGCACGTGTACCGCAGTGTGTGCATGTGTGAGTACAGCCACGTGTGCGTGGGCGTGTGACTACAGCACGGTGTTCGTGTGTGTACAGCAGTGTGTGTACAGCGGTGAGGGTGTACGTGCATGTGTGAGTACAGCAGGGTGTGTGAGTACAGATTTCTCTGCCTCTATGCAGGACTCAGCCCAGGCTCACCATGCTGGCCATGACAAATCTGTTTTCCCTGCCTGATTCTCCAGGGGTGAAGGTGGTGGAGGTGAACTGGAGGTGGGGGCTGTCTGGACAGAAATTATGTTGTGACTATTACTGCTCAGTGATTAATAGGGCCATTCATCTTTATCTGGCCCACCGCCTTGGTGGCCTGTCTGAGCCGAGCCCTCTCACGTTGGTCCTGTGAACTTTTTAATGAAATGTAAGAGGCAGCAGTTCCTGTGAAAACTGAAATTCCAGGCCCTGAGGCTCTCCATTGATCTGGCCAGGGCTGCAGCAATAACATAAGCAGGTCCTGCCAGCAGAGCCCTGCCCCGGGACAGGCCGAGCTGAGCTTTTCCAGCCTGGGCGCTGCTGATGGCCTCATGCAGCGCTTAGCAGCTGCATGTGATACTGGGTGAGAGCCCTGAGGCAGGCATCTGTGAAGGGAACACGGTGCAATTCAAGGCGCACCCTGTGGGGGACACTGTAAGGAATGGTGAAAAGCACTGCCTGTTAGGTGCTCCCTGCTCCATTCCCAGCTTCTCTCAGAAGGGGGCGCTGTGGGGAGGGGGTTGAAGCGCTGGCTATGGGAGGAGCTCCTGGCGATGCCAGCCCCAGCCTCTCCCAGCAGGGGGTGCTGTCAGGAGGGGGCAGGAGCACTGGCTGTGGGGGGAACTCCCGGCTACTCCAGCCTCAGCCTCTGCCCAGAGGGGGTGCTGTGGGGAGGGGCATGGGACACTGGCTGTGGGGGGAGCTCCCAGCTACTCCAGCCCCAGCCTCTGCCCATAGGGGGCGCTGCAGCGAAGCAGGTACCACCCTGTTCCCCCCGGAGTTTTGCTCCCAGTGCTCTGAACAGAGCTGAAGATGTATGAAATACTCTCCAAGTCAAGCTGCAGTGTCCACTTAACGTTGGCTCTCAGTCAGTGCTGCATCCTGGCACTGCGGGGGCAGAAGTGTGGGGCTCTGTTCCAGTTAATATCCTATGGCCCAAGATCTCGTTCTCAGGTGAGCGACTGAAAAGCTGATGGCTGGCGGCCGGGGTGTGAGGGGCCTGAGGGACTGAAGAGCTCTGGACTGAGGAAGGATCAGCCATGTTACAGAGCAAAGGTCCACGCAAGGACCCACACGGACATCCCCATGGCTTGGCGGCTGCTTGGACCTATGGGCTCCAGCCCATCGCTAATGGATTTTGGAAGAGGATCCTATCAAAGACACGGAAGCTTGGAAAGGAAGGGCTGACCTGAGACTCCGAGAGGGAAATTTCCAGACATGGAGGCTTCCCTGTGAGGCTAGAGTGTGTCCAGCTGCCAGGCAGAGGCCATGGGAGAATCTCCTGTTTCCAAAAGGTCTGTTTCGACAGCATTGTCTCCTGGTTTCTTTGTGCTTTCTCATGTGTCATATCCAGCTGGTGTCTCTTGTCTTATAATTAGAGTATGCCAACACAACCCGCTTCTTTCGGTGGCGTGTCGCGTATATACCTAGCATGAGTATGAACAGCAGTATAGATGGTGAGGCACATTGTAGGTGAGTAAAGACATGCCTGAAGGATATGAGGATACTCGCTCAAGCAGTGCCTCCCATCTACACTGCTGTTTTTAGCAGCATTGTGTCCTGCTGTCTCCCCAGTGCTTGACCCTTACCCCACTGCTGGGGAAAGACTCCAGCAGTGGGGAAAGGCTCTGGCAGAGGGGAGGCAGCGACCAAAAGCTCAGCCTTTCCCCACTGCCTCCCCCTGCCAGAGCCTTTCACTGACGCGTGTAGCTACACCCTGCAGTGTGGAGGCAGCCTGCTTTTCACTGCGATGAGTAGCTATGTGTATCCTACATGCTGGTGTGCAGTGTACCCATAGTGTTAGAATGGAAGCTCTTTGGGGCAGGGACTGTCTTTCTGTTCTGTGTTTGTATAGCGTCTAGCACAACAGAGTCCTGGTGATGATGGGGGCTCCCATGGGTTATGATAATACAAATAATAAACAATAACAGCAAGGACCTTCCCCACTAGGCTGAGATCCCGAGGTGAAGAGGAGAGAAGTTCACAGAGTCACAAGATGGGGGTACCCTCTTGCAAACAGCTGATTGAACACAGTCCCCAGGCTTATGAGTTGCAGAGTCATCTGGCAGTGAATGGTCCAAGCCTCCTGCTCGGAGGCCAAGCATTTCACCTGGAAGCCTCCAGTCAGGATCCTGGAGCCCCCACCCCCAAAACCTGAGAGTCTGAGTCCTGGAACTGCCCAGGATTTTGTCCTTTGGAAGCCCCTGTGTTTGAGTCCTAAAGCCCCCCTCCCAGTCCCAGACTTACATTTTGCAGCTGGTCAAAGGCGTACTCAAAGCCAGCTTTGTAGTCGGTTGTCCCCTTGGCTACCATCTCCTGCACGTCTTCCTTGAAGACCTTCTTGTTGCGGATGTTGGCCTGGACCAGGTGCTTGAAGCAGGATACAGGTTTTGCCTTCTCGTTAAACTAGGAAGAAAGAGAGAAAGGGACCGAGCATCACAGCATGTTGGAGGGGCAGAGGGGGAACTGCAGCAGCGACGCTGTAATCCCCAACTGAAAGGCAATCGACTTGGTAGAGGAGGCAGGAAGAGAACCAAAGACTCGCCTTCCCCATAGCAAATGCTTAGTGGGTTATAAATCACAGCTCCTGGCACCGCTCAGCACTCGTAACTTATAGGGCTTCTCCATGGGACATCTACCAGCTCACGGTCCCTGTTGTGCTAAAAATAGTTTCGCCTGCCATTGTCCCTGGTGTGGCTGGGATGGATCTGTATCAGCGTAAGCGCCAAAACGCTGCCTGTAATGACTTAAATCTAGCTAAATAAAGGGCACACGCACCAGAGAGTCAAAAATCCATCCCGGATAGAAACAGGGGGCATCTCGTACTGCAGGACCCAGGAGAATGTTTCCACAACATCTCAAAGAGCTGGGCATCCTCCCCTGCAGGCATGGGCAGAGTGGGGAGCTAGCAGAGTGACAGCTTGTGGCTGGCAGAGATGGGGAGATGAGAGGAGCCTTGCCTAGTCAAGCAGCAGGCGGCAGAGAAGCTGGGTCAAGCAGTGCTGTGGTGCCCTGCAGATCTGGCCCACTGCTATAGAATACAGTCATGTAATAAAGGAACGCTGGAACCTTCCCAAGGAAGCTGGGCTGTGAACTTCTGCTGGAGAATGCCTGCCGGGCAGCAATCCACTCTAGACAGCCCAGTCTTTGGGCAAATTTGCACCTTATCGCCTTTGCTGAGATTGTCAACAAGGGGTGTGGGGCAATTAGTGCTAGTTACAATAGGGGGCTTGTGTGTTTTGTGGATACCTAGTCACTGTGGGGTGGGTGAGTGTCTAATCCAAAGCCCAATGGGAGTCCTTCCACTGACTTCCCTGGGCCTTGGATCCAGCCCTGAGAGCTGCACTGAGATCACAAACTCACTTCACACAGGCCACCAAGCGGCCATCAGCTGGCAGTGACTTGAGGCACCTGGATTTAGGACAAAGTAAAACCTGTGACCTAGAGATGAAAACACTGGGCAACAGATTCAAACCCAGGAGCCCAAAGTTAGACTCTAAATCAATAATTAGGCTCCTAAATAGATTTCCGAGGTGCTGGACACAGCAATTCTGAATGATTTCTGCAGTTACTTGGTACTTCTGAAAAAAAGGTCACTTTTATGTAGGAGCCTAGATATGGATTTAGGAACCCAAGTTTGAAAATTCTGGCCAGTACCATAACAAACCAATCCAGCAATTCACCCTGCAGTATCTCCACTACAAAATTCCCATTGTCATTCTGACAGACATTTTCTCATTCTGCTTCTGTTTTGATAAATGTGATAGAAAATGAGTAGGAGAATAAAGGGGCAATAAATCAAATACTATAATCACCTTCCTAGAAACCAGTAATTTCCAAAGAGCCTGGAATATCATCTTGCTTATCATACTGCTTTCAGCCCATAACACTCTCATTTAACGGGACACTGGCAGGAACATTTTAGTCCCTAAAATTTAGGCTTAGTAAAAACAAGACGTATCAGCTAAGACAACTAGAAATGTTCCCATTTTAAGCAAACAGTCCAGTAAAAAACAGCTTCCTTAAAACTGAACATGGCCCTTGTGTCCCAGACAGGGCAATACCCGGCTAATGCAGGAGAACCTGGAAGTGAAACTGACCAGAAGATTTAAGGGTGGCAATTTTGCAACAGAAAAGCTTCAAAAACAGACTCCAAAGAGAAACTACTGAGCTTGACTTAATATGCAAACTAGACACCATTAACTTGGGTTTGAATAGAGACTGGGAGTGGCTGGGTCATTACACATATTGAATCTATTTCCACACGTTAAGTATCCTCACACCTTCTTGTCAACTGTCTAAATGGGCCATCTTGATTATCACTACAAAAGTTTTTTCTCTTGCTGATAATAGCTCATCTTAATTAATTAGCCCCTCGCAGTTTATATGGCAACTTCCAACTTATCTGTATGTACATATATATCTTCTTACTATATGTTCCATTCTATGCATCCGATGAAGTGGGCTGTAGCCTACGAAAGCTTATGCTCTAATACATTTGTTAGTCTCTAAGGTGCCACAAGTACTCCTTTTTTTAGAAGCCACAGCAAACCTGACTAGCCTATCTTCATTGCTCCAAGCTGAGTGAAAAGCACGCAGAAAACATGATTCAAACGCAGCAGCACTTGTGTGACGGAGCTGAACACAGCCTAGATGTGACTCTGAGAGTCTGAAAACGCTTTCAGATTTAGTCTGATGGGTTTTTAGCAACCGGGGTTACATAGGCAGGATGGTCCAGTGACTAGGCCTGCTTCAGTTCCCTGCTCAACCACAGACACACTGTATGATGTTGGGAAAGTCTCTCTGTGCGTCAGTTTCCCATCTGTACCATGGGGACACTTGCCCTGTCCTGCCTCCCAGGGATGTGAGCGTATAAATACACTGGAGATCGTGAGGTGCTCAGATACATTGGTGACAGGGGTTGTATAACTACCTGAGACCGACAGAAAATGGGTCTCTTAACGATCTATCGGGCCAGATCCTCAGATGTGCTGGAACAGCATGCTGCAAACCTGAGAAGGGGAGGGAGGAGTCGGTGTACTGTCCCCTGGCAGCACGGGGTTTTCAGAGTGCAGTGTGCTTCTGCCCCTGGAGTGCCCTTTATGCTGTAGGGCGGCAGGTGTGCACCCACCCCTGGGGAATCCCCAGCTGCGCTATCAGGGCAGCTCCCCATCCCCTCTCTGCCGCCAGAAGAGGCACAAAAGGGACAGCAAGTGGACGAGGATCAGCTTGGTGATTCCTAACCTGACGCTGTCTAGTTACCCTATCAGCTGTTCACACATGCCAAACAGAGCTGTGAGCTCATGCTCAAGGCCTTGAGAAAGCATTTCCTGCCCATTTCCTCCACACCCCCAACTTCTTCTGGGACCGGAAAATCATCACAGCTCCTGCACAGGACAGGGGGAAGAGGAGGAAAAGGAGTGAGAACCGGTAGGAACCATCCCCCCAAATGAGAAATGGATGTCTAGACAGAGGTGGGATTCATTCCCCATTTCCTGAAAGTCAGGGCCCAATTAATCACTGAGCCATATCTGGCTCTCAGTTAGCATTGTGTAAATTCTGGAAGAACTGAATGGAGTTAGATGACATTTACACCAGTGTAACCAAGAGCAGAATGTATCTGTCCATGTGATTTCCCTGAGCATCTCTGGGTAGGATTTCTGCATGAAATTCAAGTGCTTTATCATAAGGTGGCAAACCCACTTAAGCAAATGTCCTGCACTATGCTCCAG
This sequence comes from Lepidochelys kempii, assembly GCF_965140285.1. Classification (NCBI taxonomy): domain Eukaryota; kingdom Metazoa; phylum Chordata; order Testudines; family Cheloniidae; genus Lepidochelys; species Lepidochelys kempii. The sequence goes on along the minus strand of NC_136386.1, from coordinate 47,992,778 downwards.
CATGGAGCAGCCTGACCTCCCATCAGGGAGCAGGAGTGAGAGGATGGACAGAGCAGAGGTGCTCAGATTGCTGGAAATACAGAACATTCAATAGGGAGGCAGGGATCTGGCAAAAATAGCCAGATTACACTCATTACTTCCCTGCCAGAGAGAGGGCATGTGGGACAAAGAGCAACTACAGCTCCTGACTCCCGCTAGGCCAGGCCAATGGCCTGAGAAAACAGCAGGCCATCTCGCTGGGTAGTGGCTGCACAGGTCAGCTTGTATAATCCTGGAAACATCGGGCCAGAAGGGACCTTGAGAAGTCACCTGGTCCGGCCCCTGCGCTGAGACAGGACCAAGTAAACTTGGCATGCTCTCGGTGCTATATAGGTCAATCAGTAATAATGGATGCTGTCCAGGGAGAGATCATCGCTTGTCCTGGGAGCAGATTGTGCTGAGGAGGGAAGTAGCTGGGGTCAGCAGCTGCCGCTAATCCTCCATAAAGATATTAAGGCCAGGACAGGAGGCACATTTCTCAGTCTAGACACCTGAGGATCTGAGGTGTGCTTGGGGCCTGTGGATAGACCATCTCTGACACGTGCCTGTCACATCTGTTTTTAAAAGCCTCCTAAGACAGGGATTCCACAGCCTCCCTAGGAAGCCTACTCTAGAGCTTAGCTATCCTTAAACAGTTTTTCCTCAAAAAGAAAAGGAGGACTTGTGGCACCTTAGAGACTAACAAATTTATTTGAGCATAAGCTTTCATGAGCTACAGCTCACTTCATCGGATGCATGTTTTTCCTAATATTGAACCTAACTCTCCCTTGCTGTAGACTGAGCAGATTTTGTTGCTCTCCTTTGGAAAAACAAGTCCAACAACTGCCAGTTTGCTTTCCCTACCTAAGAGAAAAGCTTGTGCAGAGCACATCCTCTTCAAGCTGGCCTGCCTTGTCTCTGCTCTGCCCCAGCCCTTTGGTCCCATACTTCGCAAGCTGCTCCAGCCCTGCCTGCCAGCCCTCCAGCCCAGTGCTGATGCCAGGAAGAGGCCGAGTGGGATGGCACATGAGATGGTAAGGGATGCATTTGCAAAGGTGGCTTTTAATTCTGGGAGCCACGCATTTTGGGGCAACCTGCTGGCATCTCTCCGGACTTAATTCTCAGAGGTGCTGAGTACCCCTCAACTACAATGGAAGTCAATGAAAAGCAGGCCCTTAAGGTGACGCAGGCTGACTTCCCAATATCAGAGACTGTTTCTGACCTCTCCCTGAGAGTTTGATGGGCCATCCCTCCCCTTGTTCAGGTCCCTCCTAACCAGCCTCTTTCCCAAGGCCTGTACATACACCCTTGTCCTCCCCCCCGCCCCACACTGACTCATTTAGAAGGGAAAACATGGTGGCTCCTATGGGAAGCCTGCCCGGCCTCACCACTCAGTCATTTTGCTTCCGCTGCTGTACCCTCTCCTTCGTCTACATGCTGCATAGCTGGCTTCATGCTTGTCTGTTAAGTGCCTGGCAGGCTCCTGGTGCTATATGAATCAATCAGTAACAATAATGGAAGCTGTCCAGGGAGAGATCATCACTTGTCCTGGGAGCAGATCGTGCTGAGGAGGGAAGTAGCTGGGGTCAGCAGCTGCCGCCAATCCTCCATAAAGATATAAAGGCCAGGGCAGGAGGCACATTTCTCAGTCCAGACACCTGAGGATCTGAGTTGTGCTGGGGGCCTGTGGGGAGCACCGACGACCGATCAGTTTGCAAAACCTGCCAGGGCATGCTGGCGCCGTTCGTCTTGTATTCCAAACAGCCCCCTGGGGATGCTCTGGGAGTTGAGCCTTCACGACTGCTTTGCAGCACACAGCAGGGTCTAGAATCAGGGACAATGTCTGCAAAACTGTTTGAGAAGTGCTAATTAGGGTTATTTATTATTATAAAACCCTGGAGAGGAAAGAACTGAAAGGACTGGGACCAAATCCAGTACTGCCAGCCCCAAGAGGTTAAAATCAGGAGTCCAAAAAAAGCCTCCAAAAAAAAAAATCACAAAATTGGCTTAAAAATCATGAGATTGTAAGGAATAACAACACTGAACATTGAATTTGTTCTTTGCCTTCTGGTGGGTGAGTCTTTAGAGAGCATCCTGGTACTTTTCAGTGCAATGGGGCTAACAGTCCTGCCTTCCTCACAGAGCGGTTATGGGGATTAATATGTTAAAGAGTGTGAGGCACTCAGATATGAATGTGACGGGTGGGCACCTAAGATGCCTGCTTTGCTGGAGCAGCGCCAGAGTGCTCAGCACCTTGCAGCATCACGCTCTGTGGACGGCATCCGATGCCCTCCGAGGGCTCACTGTGGGGAACCTTTTTCCTGGGCAACAGTGGATCATGCCTTATTCATGTACTGCCTCTCCTGGCCCTGGGGGGCGGAAGCCGTCGATCTGTCAAGCTGGACTAGTTTTAATGAGCCCCAGGCTTGCAGCCATGTCGGCTGATAATACTGACAACCTGATGATAGACCTTCGGCTCTGGGGGCAATCCAGTCTCGGCTCCAGACATATTGCTTCTTCAGTCATCCCAGAGAATGGGTTTCCCCAGAATGGGAGAGAGGCCTTGATCACCTAGGAGCACAGCTGGTCTAGAGAACCACCCTGCCATGCAGCCCATCAGACATCTGGCTGCCTGATTAGCTCACAGCTCCAGTGGTGATAGGCTGACCAGATGTCCCGATTTTATAGGGACAGTACCGTTATTTGGGGCTTTTTCTTATATAGGCTCCTATTACCCCCCGCCCTGTCCTGATTTTTCACACTTGCTGTGTGGTCACCCTAAGTGGTGACAGCTGGAGAGGTGTCCTCAGGAAGGTCACTATTACATCCTGGTCACCTTCTGGCTGACAGGAACATCATACCTCTTGGCTGCTGAGGCAAACTGACCCCTAGTAGCTTCACAGCCTCAGAGTTTGCTGCAATTGCCAACATGCACGAAGTCGCAGTTTCCTCTGTGACCTTTGTCAAGGCCTCTGCTCTGCTCTCCAGCCTGAGTTGAGCTTCCCAGATGAATCTGAACATCTAGGCCCCTTGTGTTATCCCCCATAGCCTCTAACAGATGTGATGCCACCGAACACATCCCAGTGCGACAGCCTGGGATGGGACAGGGCCCCAGGGGTGGCGAGTTGTATGGGCCCGTGGTTGTATGGGCTTCCGCAAATTCAGGGCCCGGGGGCCCAGCTCACCAATATTCGGGGCTGGGTCTCTTCTCCGGCCCCACTTGCTGCCCCCATGTGCTCCTCCCCTGAGAGTCCCTGCCTGCCCTGGGCAGCGGGCAGCTGCCCTGTGCAGGTCCGCGCTGCGCTCCCTCACCGGCCGCTGCCAGCTATAAGGGAGTGGCGCTGGGGGTAGGCTGAGGAGGCTGCTGTGCCTGTGGAGGGAGGAGGCGTATGGCAGCCCCCACCCCTGGCAGACAACTCCGGGTCGGGGCTTATCCTGGCTGGACCTCCTGAGCAGCAGCCTGGGGGAGCTTCCGTGAGTGTTGTGCCAGGGGGTCTGTGCCAGGGCTGTCCCCCCGAGTTTGCTGTTGCTGGTGGGGAGAGGGCTGGGGGGAGTCCAGCCTGCCTGCTGCACCCCAAACTCCTCATCCCAGGTCCAGCCCCATGCACCTCATCCCCTCCTGCACCCCAACCCTCTGTCCCAGCCTATAGCCCGCACCCAACATCCAAACCCCCTCCCAGAGCCTGCACCAGCACCCAAACCTTCTCCCAGAGCCTGCACCCAGCACCCAAACACCCTCCTGCACCCAGCACCCAACCCCCCTCCCAGAGCCTGCACCCAGCACCCAAACCCCCTCCTGCACCAGCACCCAACCCCTCTCCCAGAACCCGCACCCAGCACCCCAAACCCCCTCCCGCACCCAGCACCCCAAACCCCCTCCCGCACCTCCTCCTGCACCCCAACCTCCTGTCCCAGTCCAGAGCCCATACCTAGCACCCAAACTCCGTCCCAGAGTCACACCCAAACTTCCTCCCAGAGCCTTAGGCAGGTGAGTGTGCAGGGGCGGGACTTGGACCCGTTCTGGGCACCACCAAAAATTATACAAACCTGCCACCCCTGCAGGGCCCAGCACTCTGCTTGCTGAGCATAACCCAGCCCAGCCCAGCGTGGAGGTTCCTGCCCCTCTACTGGCTGGGCCATGGAAGAAGCTGACAAGTCTACTACTCTCTCTGACACACGTGCCCCTTTAACTCCAGCAGTACGGCCTCATGCTCAGAGATCCTGGCTCAGTCGCTGCAGCTGATCCATGCCGGGACGTTGCTGCGTGAGCATGTTCCATCCAACAGCCGAGGCGCAGTCTGCATGAGTCTGTGCTGGGGCATGCAGACGTGGGCAGCAGTAGCAGATTCCCCGAGCCTGTGTCAACTGGCTGTATGCGAGGTCTCAGTGAATGGGGCTGTGTTACCAAGCGAGGGGCCTGACCCACACCGGTAGGAGCCTTTCCACTGCCTTCAGCGGGCTCTGGACCCCACCTCTGCCCCACTGTAAGGGGGCTAGGCCAGCCCTCTTCACTATGACAGGCGCACAGACATTGTGGCCTGGGTTCTCAGGCCCAGCCGGAAGGGATCCCTCACTCTCTGTATCTCATACCAACTCTACAACAGGAGCGTGGCACAGGCCAGTAAGTGAGAGGTGAAGGCACCCGCCTCTCTCCTGCAAGTCGTCCTTCACAGGCCTTCGTCCCTTCCCAAGGGGAGGATTGGGTTCCCATGGGGCGCTCTCCCGGCTTGCAGCCGTCCCAGGTCCGAAGCACTAGCCTGCGGTGCCTGCCATAATGGCAGGTTTGCTCTTTCCCTGCAATGGAAAGAACCTGAACGAGATTTTTTTTGAGGCATCTACATGCCTGAAAAACGAGGGGACTCTGGACCGACCCCTAACACTTCCTGGGAGGGCGTGGAGACTAGGAGACAATTTCCTCTGACTCATGGCAGATAAAATGTCCGCGTTGCTCCAAACTGTTCTGTGTCCAATCTGGTGGGAGGGATAAGCCAGACTGTAAGCCAACTTTATGACCGTTGGCTAGTACCTTACTCCAGTCGGCAGCATGACTATCGGAAGCCACATGTATGCTGTTAACTAGATTCTGCTCTGCCCTGAGGAAGCCAGAGCTGTTCCTGGCTGAAAGCTAGTCTGATGCCAGAGCACGCCCTGCAGAGCCACAAAACCTCCCGAGCTAGCTAGGCTGATGCAGCTGTACGTCTCCCTCGGCCAGCCCCAAGTCCCGGCCCCCTCTTTGCCTCTCATGCCAACACCCCACCGTCATCACAATGAACTTCTCCCACAAAGAAAACCGGCCGTCAAAGCCGGCGCGGGGGAAATGGCAAGGGAAGGATGTAATTTATTTCTCACAGTGTGTTTTGTCGGTTGCAATCGATCAAAGGCAGGGAGACATCGGGAGAGGGGAGGGAAGGGAAAGGTGACAGAAATGGTAAATGGGGCTGCGGGAGCCATGCAAGGCAGAGGGCAGAGCCTCTGAGGGACTACAGATTCCTCTCCCCTTTTCCCATTATAGAAAGAAAGAAAGAAAGAAAGAAAGAAAGAAAGAAAGAAAGAAAGAAAGAAAGAAAGAAAGAAAGAAAGAAAGAAAGAAAGAAAATGCTCTTCTCCTCCCAGATGCTGTGGCATTTTGTGAGTGGCTAAGCTGCTTCCCAGATCTCAGTCACTACAGAACCAATTGTTGCTTTAACTCCTCGGTGCTGGAGGCTGGTGACACCATGAGCCACTGTTATAGCCCCACTGGAAGCCATCAGCTGGCTTTACTGATTGTGTGGCAACACCAAGGAGCTATGCTGGACCTCACGCCCCTCCGGCTGTACCAACATGTCTCCGGCCCCATACTCCTCGGGGCCTGCTTTGCCAAGGTGGGGAGAAATCCCACTGATCTCCATAGGAATGGTGGGGGCTCAGTATTCTGAAGGTTTTCCAGGGTCCTTGTTCTTCCACCAGCCCTGCCAAGGTGTCAGCAAAACTGCCAGGCTCCTAGGAGTGATCCAGACTCCCAGGGAGTTGACGCTGGACTTGGGTTTGACACCCTCTTTGATGGGTGTTGGGGGAGCCGTGGTTTTGGGGTGGCTGAAAAGGCCTGTCAGATGCTGGGTGAATTGGCTCAGAGATGGGATGGAGAGGGACGAAGGAAAAGAGCCTGTGGCAACCCTCATTAAAACCAACCCTATCCCAAGAACCACGGTCATTTCCTTGGCACTGCAGGTCTGACGGCACCCAGGAGGTCGAGGAGCACTCATATAGCTGACGCTGGAGGCCTCAGACACACGGACCGGTGATAAGACCCTCCAAGCAGGAGGGGAGGAGGAGGACAGAGATGAGACGATGCCCAGGCTAGTCACAAATGTCCCAACTCTTTGATGCAACCGTCCATGGTGACACTATCATTGGAGTGTACACCGTGATGGTGCGGGATCAGGGTCAGGGTACATATACAAGTGACCACATTCAGTGACACAGTCTCTCTCTCTCTCTCCCTCTGCAAGGCTGAGCACCATAGGTGCTACACCTTTTTGCAGCCAAGAAGCAGGGTGCAATTAGCTGGCATTTAACTACTCTACAGAGAAATTACTGGATAACAATTCCTTAGCTCCGCGCCGTACATGGCTCCAGTCACAACAACATCGCTATTTAGTGGCTAAGTGTTCCACTGTCATAGCACAGAGTAGCACTGAGGTTACTTGTCTATAGGGAGTATCTACATAACAATTACAGTGTGTTGGTTAGCAATAACAAAGGTTACAGTATAATTAGTGCCATTCAATTTACTCTGTTGCCAAACAATCATGGATACTGTATAGTACGAGGAGTGCGCGGGCTGCCATGTGTGACACAGTTTTATTAATGTGTAGGATTGGTGCCCTAGGGGCAACCTTCTGCCCTTAATGGAGTAAGCCGAACTGGGAAGGTGGCAGGGAGTGGTGCCGGCTTGGCCTTGGTGATGGGAGTCAGCCTACAGGCACAGGGTGGACGCACAATGCAGCGGGTGCGATATGCATCCCAGGTGAGGGCACTGTGTGGAAGATAACATGCGCTAGATGAGTGAGGGCTTGACCACACCCCGTGAGAGTTTAACCACACCCCCTGTGAGCCTGACAACACCCCACTGGGGCCAGGCTGTGCCACGTGGCCAATCTCCTTCCCTAGCGGGGAACAGCTTGCAATCTTGGCCTGCTGCTGCATCTAACTCTGGGTGCTTGCTTAGTGCTTTGGACATGTGAAATTGCTCTGCTCTGGCATCAGGGCCCTGCCATGCCAGGACAGACCCTCTGATGGTGTGTCAGAGCCCCTGCTCCTGGGAAAGGAAATGAGCAGGAGAAAGTAAGCTGAACTCCAGCATGGCTCAGGATCAGCTCAGGCTTTCGCTGTGCCCCTCCTGGTTCATCCATCCCCTGTGCAGGCAGTGGGGCCCCATCTAACTCTAACTAACTCTCCATGCCCAGCTCATCTGGGAACAATCCCAGCACTCACCACGGTCCAGGAAACGCTCTCTCTGTAAGAACTATCCACTGCCTCCCTGATCACTAGCTACGCAGCCCCCTGCTCCCTAGATGTTAAGGCAGAAGGGACCATTTGGATTGTCTCATGCACGGCACAGGCCAGAGAACTCCACCGAGCAATTCCAACTCAGAACGTCTCTCTTTTAGAAAGACCAATGCAGTCTGGATTGATCAGGAGTCACATGGGTTTGCTATTTAGCCAAAGGAAATGTAGTCCAGAAACTTTCCTCCCAGTGAGCTGTGTCACAGTGTGGGAGGGCCACGAGTCCTGGTATTTGGGTGCACTACGCCCAATTGAGACCAAATGGTGGTGCACAGGCTGGTAGGCCATGGACTTGAAGGGTGTTCTCCATCTCTCATTGCTAGGGTTCCCCACCCCTCACCCCTCCTCAGAGTGGTACTTACTGAAGCCACGTTGACATAGTCGTCATCGGAAAGGGTGTCCAGCATCTCGCAGACTGATGTCTTCATCAGCTTCAGGGTGAGACCACTGACGCTGCCGCTCCTGAGGAGGCAGAGGAGGCATGGCTTGTGATGTGGCTCAAGGCAATACATAACTCTGGGGTTGGCATACAATACCCTGCTGCTTGGAGGGAAAGGGCAGGGGAGGGGAGCATGGCATGACCAGTGACCCCACTGCTCCTCAGCAGCCCCCCAGAGCCTTCCCTTAGGAGGGCAGAGTTACATGCTCACTCTGGCTCCACCCTTTTGTAGACTGTTGATTGGCTAGGTGAGAATTTCACAAGAAGGCCCTGGCCACAAAAGGAATCCAGGGGAGGGGGGTTCCTACAGATTCCTCCCGGTCAACACTCACACGTCCACGATGATCACCATGTCCTTTGGAGAGGAGGCCCCTTGGATATACCTGCAATGAGCAAAGACAGAGTGTGAAGCATGCCCCAGCCTCCCAACCCACCCGGAGAAGGGACTGGCATCGCATCGCAGCCCGGGGCCAACTGGGGAGGGCGAGGTTGGGATGGGAGAACTATAGCAGTGGCTGGCAAGAGGGCATGTATGTGTATGTGTATTGTCCTGGGCTGGATAAAACCACTCAAGAGCCCATGATTAAATTACTCTGATAACTGGAGAAAGCTCAGGGCTCTATGTAGCAATTATAATATACAAATGATTTTTTAAATGCCTTCTAGTGACCGTTTTAATAACTGTCCTTAGTCGAGGAAGCAGCCTGCTGGACTACACTACCCAGAATCCTCAGCAGGAAGTTTGGTGGGTCTGGATTCAGAGAGTGCAAAATGAAGCATGATGGACTGGCAGCATCAAACTTCAAATTCTCTGTGCACAATGCACAGCTCATCAGCTGGAGCCTGTGTTTTGAGCACCACATGCTGTGAGGGCTGTTCCCTGGGGTGTGCAGAGCGGCTGTCATTGTCAGTGAAGCGTGGGTGGGTCGGCTGTGGAGATCTAAGGTCCACAGGTGTAGTTTGACTTCTACATTTTGGGGTGGGGGGGCAGCGGCAGTCAGGCCAATGGAGCTGCATGTAGGGGGGAGGGGGGCGGCGGACACAAATTCCGTGCCTTCCCACAGGGGCACCATTTCAGATCACGGGAGCACAAATTTCACCGTGATTCCAGGGGCTGCTTAGGCAACTGAAAACTCCAGTGTTTTTGCAGATAATAACTTAGAAATATCTGACAGGAGCACTGTATCTAATTCCTATATCAAGAAAGAAAATTAAATAAATATTAGACCCACTCAGCTCTAATACTAATGTGTTCTGACATCTTGTGACCAGTCACTTATGGGACACTCGTTAAATTTAAAATTGTAATGTACATTCTTACTCAGATATGCTTACTGAAGTCAGAAGGGACCATCGTGATCAACTAGTCTGACCTAGGCCACAGAACCTCACCCATTCACTCCTGTAATAGACCCCTAACCTCTGGCTGAGTTACTGAAGTCCTCAAATCATGGTTTAAAGCCTTTAAGTGACAGAGAATTCACCATTTACACTAGTTTAAACCTGCAAGTGACCCCACGCAAAGGTGAAACCCCACCACTGTCTCTGCCAATCAGACCTGAGGGAAAATTCCTTCCTGACCCCAAATATGATGATCAGTTAGACCCTGACCATGTGGGCAAGACCCACCAGGCAGATACCTTAGAAAGAATTTTCTGTAGTAACTCAGAACCCTCATAGAATCATAGAATATTAGAGTTGGAAGAGACCCCAGGAGGTCATCTAGTCCAACGCCCTGCTCAAAGCAGGACCAACACCAAGTAATCATCCCAGCCAGGGCTTTGTCAAGCCAGGCCTTAAAAACCTCTAAGGATGGAGATTCCTCCCCGAGCTGGTTGAGGAGCTCATCGAGTCAGGGCATCAGATAGGCGTCAAATTTTGAAATGGCGTTTACCCTCCAGAAGTCAATGCAAAACTGCCGGCTCCCATCCGGCTTTGGTATGAGGACAACGGGGCTCTGCCACTCGCTCTGGGAGTGCTCAATAACACCCAGATCCAACATTGCCTGGACTTCCTCCTCTACGGCCTCCCGCATTCGCCTAGGCAATGGCCGGGTTGTCTCTTGGACCACCACCCCGGCTGCTCAGCTAAGGGACCCACCATTCAGGCCTTTCAGTACAAACGGCACCACAAGGCAGCGAGAGAGATTCACGGAGCACTACTCAGTCACTACCGCAAACACACAACCCACAATGCTACACACACACACCCCATACACACTGCCACACCCACCCCACACTGCCACACACAAACCCCTGCTGCACACACTCCACCGCCACAGATGCACTGCACTTCTGTAGACACAAACACCACACTGCTGTAGACACACCCACAACACTGCCAGACACACACACCTCTTTACAGCAGCCACACACCACACATCACACTGCCATACACAAACCACACACCATGCACGAACACAAGACGCTGCTGCAGACACACACACATTACACTGCTAAAGCCACATCATATTGCTGCGGCCGTAGACAGACATCACACTGCCATACACACACACCCCACTGCTGCAGGCACACAACACATACAGTGAGACTCGACACCCCCCAACAATGGAGAAACACAATACACCCCTGACAGGGTTCCCTCCCCACTCTGAACTCTAGGGTACAGATGTGGGGACCTGCATGAAAGACCCCCTAAGCTTATTTCTACCAGCTTAGGTTAAAAACTTCCCCAAGGTACAAATTCTTCCTGGTCCTTGGAACGGTATCGCTGCCACCACCAAGTGAGTTAGACAAGGATTCAAGGAAAAGAACCACTTGGAGTTCCTATTCCCCAAAATATCCCCCCAAACCCCTTCACCCCTTTTCCCGGGGGAGGGTTGAGAATAATATACCAACCAAATAGGTTAACAAGGTGAGCCCAGAGCAGCCCCCTGGGTTTTTAGGACACTAAAAACCAATCAGGTTCTTAAAAGCAGAACTTTATTATAAAGAAAAATAATATTTTTTTATAGGCAAAAAGTTACCAAAAAACCCCAGGAATAAACCTCCCTCTTAGCCTAGGGAAAATTCACAAGCTAAAACGAAAGATAATATAACGCCTGTCCTTCCTATTACTTACAATTTGTAATCTTAGATGCTTAGTTGAGGTAGGGCATTAGTATTTAGTATTTTCCCTGCCCTGGTTCCTCGCTGTCCCAGAGAGAACATAAAGAAGCAAAAAACAAAAACCTTCCCCCACAGATTTGAAAGTATCTCCTCCCCTTATTGGTCCTTTTGGTCAGGTGCCAACCAGGTTATTTGAACTTCTTAACCCTTTACAGGTAAAGGAGGGATTTTATGCTACCCTTAGCTGTATGTTTATGACAGGCCCCCCAAATCATAGACAGTGCTGGACAGCCTGCTCCACACTGGCTGTGATTTCTTCCTGGAGCTCTAGGAGAAAACAGAATTAATAAGACACATGCACCTCTAGATATACTACTGATTATATAAAAACTAATAATATTTTCCACGTTTCAAGGACGATTTTAACCAGTTGATTCTGGGAAACTTTCAAGGGCGAGTGCATCAGCCACTTTGTTAGAAGCTCCTGAAATGTGTTGTATTTCAAAATCAAAATCTTGGAGAGCTAAACTCCACCGAAGAAGTTTTATGTTATTGCCCAACATTCCCAGACACACATTCCACCCCACACATCACACACATCCAGGCAGTGATGTGCAAACACACACAGTCTGTGCATTGCAGAGACAGGCACACCAACCCAGCTGCGGACACAGACACACACAGTTTCAGGCAGACTGATACACTCAGGGCTTGTCTACACTATCCGCCGGATCGGCAGGCAGCGATTGATCCAGCGGGGGTCGATTTATTGCATCTATCTAGTATAGACGGGATAAATCGACTGCTGAGTGCTCTCCCATCGACTCCAGTACTCCACCAGAACGAGAAGCATAAGCGAAGTCGATGGGAGAGCATCAGCTGTCGACTTACCAGAGTGAAGACACCGCGGTAAGTAGATCTAAGTACATCGACTTGAGCTACGCTATTTATGTAGCTGAAGTTGCGTATCTTAGATTTACTCCACACAGTAGTGTAGACAAGCCCTCAGGGCCCAGATTCCATGGGTGCTGAGCCCCCTGCAATACCCAATTACCAGTACACCAGACGGAGCTGGGAGCTCAGCCCATCACTTGCACATCCCTAAATGTTCACTCACAGTTCACTTCAGCTGTTGCTTGGCTAGAATTTGGCTTCTCCTTGGGGCCTCCCTTCAGGCCTAAGCCTCCTTTCTCACGGCCCCTCAATGACAGAGGATCCATCCGCCAACTAATCAGCCAGCGTCGTGGCGTCCCTGTCTCATACAGCAGGCCCTCAAGCCAGCTCCCATCAGCATTGCTCACTGGGTGTCCCATCTCCCTGGGAACACCCCACGGACCTGGCAGCTCAGGCGATGGTGCCCTCGAAGACGGGCACAGAGCGCTCCCTGTCCGTGGTGGAGTGTGTGTGTGTGTTGTGGGGGGGGGGGGGTCTAGGGCTTAAATCATCCCCGGTTTTACAATGCTGGTGCCAAGTGCCAGCTGAATGAAGCCATCTCACCACAGATCACACTCAGGGTAAGAGGGCCCATCTCTCTGGGGTAGAGGGGGGCCTGAGCAACCCCTCTGCTGAGATGCCAGCAAGGGGGCCTACATGTGGTGTGAACACCTGCCCAACTCATTTTATGGAGGCCACCAGTCAGCTGTCCGAAGGTCACAGCTTTTGGCCAGTGGGAAGCTTTCACCCTTCCCTTCACAGATATTATGAAGCATACAGCACGTGGCTATAAGCATAGGAATATTGTCAGCGGACAAGTCCAGCTTCCCATAGAGGCAGTGCCAGTGGGCTTTTAAATGGCCAAAAGCACACTCAACAGTCATTCTGCACTTGCTCACCCTGTTGTTGAACTGTTCCTTGCTGCTGTCAAGTTGCTCCGTGTATGGCTTCATAAGCCACGGCATTAAGAGGTAGGTGTGGTCTCCCAGGATCACAGTGGGCATTTCTACTTCCCCTACAGTGATCTTCTGGTCTGGGAAGAAAGTCCCTGCTTGCAGCTTCATGAACAGGCCAGTGTTCCGAAAGATGCATGCATCATGCACCTTTCTGAATCAGCCTGTGTTAAGGTCTGTGAAACGCCCACGCTCCTCAACAAGCGCCTGGATAACCATTAAGAAATACTCCTTGCTATCAATGTACTCAGTGGCTAGGTGGTCTGGTGCCAGAATGGAATATGTGTGCCATCTATCGCCCCTCCGTAGTTAGGGAAGCCATCCACGTCACACACGTTGCCTAGAGTCACGGTCTTTTGGAGCAGGACAATATTAATGGCCCTGCACACTTCCATCAACAGGAGTCCAATGGTCGACTTTCCCACTCCGAACTGGTTAGCAACCGATTGGTAGCAGTCTGGAGTAGCCAGCTTCCACAGTGCAATTGCCATGCGCTTCTCCAACGACGGGGCAGCTCTCATTCTCGTGTCCTTGCGCTGCAGGGCTGGGGCGAGCTCCTCACACAGTCCCATGAATGTGACTTTCCTCATCCAAAAGTTCTGCAGCCACTGCTCGTCATCCCAGACTTGCATGGCGATGTGATCCCACCACTCAGTGCTTGTTTCCTTAGCCCAAAAGCGGCGTTCCACTGTGGTCACCGCCTCCGTGAATGCCACAAGCAATCTTGTGTCATAGCTACTACACGTGGCCAGATCAGTGTCGCACCCCTCTTGCCTTTGTAGTTTAAGGAATAACTCCACTGCCACCCGTGATGTGTTGGTCAGAATGAGCAGCATACTGGTCAACAGTTCGGGATCCATTCCTGCAGCCCGAAGAGGCAGGGTGTATAGTACACAAACCGTTGAAAGATGGCGCCAAATGTGGACGGAAGCAAAGGGATTGCTGGGATGCGAAGCAATGCATCATGGGGCATTGGGACAGGACCCAGGCTGCTCCATGACCCCCTCCACCTTCCCACAACTCTTAGTGGCAGAAGAGAAAGAGGTGCTCTGTGGGATAACTGCCCAGAGTGCACCACTTTGTATACTGCTGCAAGTGCCACAAGTGTTGACACGCTATCACAACGGCAGCTGACAGTGTGAACGCACAACAGCGGTTTCCCTTCAACGCTCTCTGAGTGGCACTCTAACTCTCGCGATGTAACTCTGCTAGTGTAGTCATGCCCCCAGAAGCTGTGAATGTGTGACAGGGGATGGATCACTTGATGATTACCTGTTCTGTTCATTCCCTCTGGGGCACCTGGCATTGGCCACTGTCAGGAGACAGGATACTGGGCTGGATGGACCATTGGTCTGACCCAGTGTGGCCGTTCTTATGTCACCAGCCCATCTCTAGATGGCCTGCTCCTTCCTGCCATGTCTACACGCTGCTTGGCAAGGACCTGATCCTGCCCTGGTTGAAGTCAAAGGCAGCTTCATCATTGACTCGAACAGGATTTGGCCTGGTGTGAATTAGTGCTTAATTACTGTCAATTACTCACCATTACTGGGAATTACTTGTAAACGGACAGGCCTTGATTACTAAAGCAAGTGAGGGATGTTCGCTAATTGGAAATGATTACATTTTCTTTGCGGATGAGGCTGAGCTTTCTGCCTCACAAGCAGCTATGGGACCAGCCAGCCCCTTTGCTTTTGGCACTGTCCAGGGAACAGGAGATGTTTTCCAGCTGGTAAAAGAGCCCCCTCCTCTCTCCTGCTTTGCCTCGGAGCCCCTAATTCCACATCCCAGACTGCATGTGTGCTAGCCAGGGGAGCGCAAGGGCCAGCACTTTGTTTTGGGTCCTGAGTCCTGCATTTGGGGGCAAGGCATGGGAGGGGGAGTTTAGGGGTTTCTTTTCCTGAACCAAGCCGGGGGGGAGCTGTGACGGGTCAGCCACAGCTGGGGGACAGCAGGTAACCCCTCCCCCTGTCCCCATAACCCCGAGGAGCAACAAAGAATGTTGTACTGAGTCCCGGAGGGGGGAAAAGGGACAGGACACTGACTTTTAGGGCTGTCCCTCCATCCTCTGCTATGTATCTTGGTGCCACCAGGGCGGCACTAAGCCCTAACTGGCATGGCAAGAACAAGTGCTGTTGCCCCCTGTGAGACAGTGAGTCTGTGTGGATTGTTTGTGATTCCTGCCACTGACATCCAACCCAAGGGAAGATGGAAGCTCTCAGGATCCCTGAATGTCGATATTCCCTGTCACTTGCAAACAGTGCAGATCAGGCTTAGGAGAAAAGAAAAGGAAGCCCAGAGCTGCAGTGACATTCCCATTCATCGCAGAGATCCGAGCCGGCAGCAAGTCCCATCTTGCCCTGTGCCACCGACGCTCACAAAGGACCCATCCTCGCACTTACTCATGCTGTTGGGGAACAATCGCTCCAAGATGCACACACACCAGGGCCTTCAGCTGGGCTGGCAGAGGACTTGACTGAGGCTGGGTTGAAATGCCCCCCATGCTAGCTCTGAACAGATCAACACTGCAGCAAATACTCTGTTCTTCGGATTCACCTGAAATCCAGAGCCACGTACAGAGGGCCAGGGGGAAATACCCTGATGCCATCTCCACTCAAACTTCAGTGTAGAGTGTGTGCCGTGGACGGGGCCTGGGACAAAAGGGGGCTTGTTGGGGGTCTCTCCTGCTCCAGTGATTCTGAGATGCTGCATAGCAACCTGAAGGCTGCCGTAAATCAGAGCCCCACCCAGAGTTGCTCTAATTTATACCAAGGGGCTGTTTCACCCCTGAAGCATCCCTGAATATGTATGGTGTAAGGTGGCTTGGATTTACCTTTGCCACTCTGCGCCTTCTAGAACTGAACCAACCCTCTGAGCCTTGGGGAAGCTGGGAGCTGGATCCCAGCTCTGCAACTCAAACCCATTTTAAACTGGGGGGCAGGGTTGCTCAAAACCCTAACTCCAAGGACCATGGTTTATGACTGGGACAAACGACCCAGCCTGCTGACACTGACCTCCACCACCGACCAGGAGCAGAGGATGACAAAGGATCTGTCCACTGTACCAGGCCCTGGCATGCCTCTGAAATGAGCTCTAAAACTGTGGGATCAATACAGAGTTTTATGGGCACCCAGTGGAGAGACTGTAAAACAAGGAGTGAGGGGACTGGAGAGCCCCGGGCCCCTGGAAACATTACAGGTGTGGTGCAAACAGGAACGTATGCAAGGATGCAGGTGAAATAAACCACATTAGACTTTGGTGAGTTTCATGACTCTTCGGGGGAGCGCAGGGCATATTCTGGGCACCCATATGAATGGGTCTACTTGCCTCGGCCTTTAAAGCTGGACCCATTTCTCCATCTATAGCCCTATGCTCTGGTCCGTTAAGCCATGCTCCAGGCTCCCATGCGGGATGGCATAAAGAGGCTGAACTAAGATGCTTCTCCTAATGGATGGTGGCAGCACATTTATCTCTGGGCGCTGCGCTCGGCTTAATACTCAGGGCCCTGCAGGAAAAGTGTTTATTTAATAATGCCATTTATCAAGGCAGGGAGCAAGGGAGAGCTGCCCACTGACCGCGCTGCTGGGCAATCCAAATAGCTCTTGGCAGGAGCTGTGTGCTGGGCCCCTCACCCTGAGAAAGAAAGGGGGAGCTAAGGAGCTTGGCAAGCCAGAATTTCAGACCCTGAGCTACTATCACATGACCCTGCTGGAAGCACATTGTTGTTATGTGTATTACAGTAGGACCTATGGATCAGGCCCCTTTGTGCCAGGTGATGTACACTCTAAACAGACCGAAGGGCTTACACTGTAAATAGATTGGCAGAACTCAGCTCTCCTGACTCCTCACCAGTGCCCCACCCACTGGGCCATGCTGCTGAGGGATTAGCTCTTGGAATTAACTCCAGGGCCTGTCCAAACACCCCCCTCCTCCCATCCCAGGAGGACTCTCCCTGTGTATGTCTGCCCATCCTGTGCAGAGCTATCTCTCTGCAGGGGCGAAATCAGTCTTCAGCCCAGCTGCAACCTCTGTTTCTCTGCCTCCTTCACCCAACACTTGCCCCTACAATTTCCCACTGCTGCTCGCACAGTCCCAGCAAGGGGGGCTAGCAATGGTGGGCATGCTCTCCATATGGAAGGTGCTGGCAGCCACTGGTCTTTTGTCCACCAGGCTGTGCGCACCCGCTCTGAGCAGGGTCAGGCAGGGCTGTGATTACGGGAACCCAAACCTCTGGGCAAGGCAAGGGGAAAAGGGCTAGTGTAGACATAGCCGAAGGTCACCAAGGGTAAGTCTACACAGCAAAGAAAACCTGCGGTACCGAGTTGCAGAGTCCAGGTCAGCTGACTTGGGCTTGTGACCCTCGGGGTGGGGGCTAAAAACAGCAGCATAGACTCTGGGGCTCCTAAATCTGGCTGGGGGTGGGTGGTGGGCCTTGGAGCCCAGGCTCCGGCCCGAGCCCCAGGGTCTACACTGCTATCAGCCCGAGCCCAAGTCAATTGACCCAGGCCCTGATGCTTGGTGCTGCAGGTCTTCTATTGCAGTGCAGACATACTCTCGGGGTCTGTTTTCAGTGCAGATCTAGCCCTGGCTCTTAGCTGGGTGTTGCTCAAATACTCTCTCCCCCAACCCCATCTGCACACAAACCCTCTCAGCCGAGTCTAGTGGTGTTTTGAACCCAGGCTAGCTGGCCTGCCTCGGCGTGGGGATGGAGGATGAGGAAAGGGGTGGGGATTGAGGTTAGAGCCCAGCTGCTGCTTCCACTCTGCAGTGAGGAAGCAGGCAAAACCATGCACTGAGAGTCCACCGATGCCTTCACACAGTTCCCCCCGTCTGCCCAGGAGGACAGACCCGTGCTCTCACAGTTCACTGGGAGAAAGTCACAGAGACTCATGAGATGTGCCCCCAGAAGTCCCAGTGACAAACACGGGGCAGAACAGCACCAGTGTGGGACACAACAACTGGGGTGTGGTTTTCTGGGCGGCTGCTCACACCTGGGCAAGGCTAAGCCAAGGGCCGATCACCAGGGCTACCTCTGCAGTGAGAATGTCCCCCCAGACTGCAGAACCTGCCCCGGTTGTGGGTGGAGGGGGGATTCTCTCTCCGTGTGTAACAGCCTCCCTGTTTGTTCCTCCGGAACTGCCCATGTAGGGCGTACAGTTCTCCCAGGCCTCTCCCTGGAGGGCTCACAGCCGGCTCTCCCCACAAGATTTTGACTTTGGTTAGCGTTAGAAACAGAGACATTCTGAGGAGCAGGCACTTTCCATTCTCAAGCGCACAAGCCTGGGAGGTCAGTCCCAGCTCTGCAAAGCACTTCAGTCCGTATTTAGCTCTGAGCGTGCACTTAAAATCCCATTGACTAAAGCCCACGCTTAAGTGCTTTGCTGCTGCTGAGGAGAGAGAGGATTCATGCTGGTGCTAAGGAGGACTGTTCTCCAACAAGCTCCAGGAGAGAGCGCAACAGTGAGGGCCTTAGCACAGTAACTGAACTCAAGCCAGCCAGACTCGGCTCCTTCCCTAATAACCCTGCACAGCCGCTGCAACTGAGGAAAGTTAATAATTAATGTGCAGGAATCAAAGACAATTAACCACAATGGTGGGGCCATTCATTTCCTGTCAAAGAGAGAGCCTGATTGGCGCTGGGGTGCGCGCTCCCACCGCTCTGTCCTATTTGTCAGTCTGGTGACAGGGCAAGGCTGGGCAGGATAGAATGCCTCTTGAAATCCTACGCACACCTGTGCAGTGTAGTGCCTTCCCTTAGAGGAAAGCATGCAAAACCCCTGTCCCTGCAGTCAGGAGCTGCTGGGGGCCTGATCCCGCATGCTTGCAGCATGCACAACTCCCATTGACTTCAATGGGAGCTAGGCACCTGTTTTGGGCCCAACCCTGCATGCCCTCAGTGTGCAGAGCTCCTGCTGACTCCAACCTCTCTTTGACTCTCACGAAGCATTTGCCAGATGAGGCTCTGGTAAGATGCTGTTTCTGCTACAAGCCCGTTTTCAGCTGGGTTTACAGTCAGTCTCTGCAGGCAGTGCATTTTGCACACAGTCTTAAGGGGCAAATTATGATACAAACATGTTGGTTTTGTAAAAACAAAGCGGGATGTGTGGAAATCACAGAAATGATATACAAAGCCCATGGAAAACAACCTCCCCTCCTCTGCGATTTCAATAGAAAAAAACCCCAAGGCATTCAAGATCTGAGTGTCATTTCAGCTGTCTGGTGATTGGCACCTGCATCAGCCTAGCCTAGGTGGCAGCGTCCCCACAGCAAAGCCCTGCCCCTGTGACTGTGTGTCCTCGCTGTTCCTGCACTTCTCTGAACACATCCCATAGCTCATAGCTCAGATGCCCTAGGATTCTTCCCCAGTCAGCTGTGTCAATTGAGAGAGAACTTGTCTGTCTTTCAGGGGGAATTGTGGGAAGGCCCTGGAGGATTGCCAGGGCTCATGTGATCTTGCCTGTGTCCTCACTGCAAAGTGGGCAGGTTCCAGCAGTGCAGGCAAGCATGGGTTCAGAGTGCAAATAAGCATGTGCTTGAGGGGTTTGCTGTGGATGGCAGGAGGATTTGGGCAACAACACATGTAGGCGTATGGGCCAAGGCTACAGTGTAGACATATCCATAGTGATAGTCCCAGCTCCTAAGAGTTTAGCATCCATAGACCAGCCAGTGAAAAGAAGGATTATTAAGCCCAGTTTTAAAGATGGGGAATGGAGGCCCAGAGAGAGTAACTGACATACATCAGTCAGTGGCAGAGGGAGGAGATGAACTCAGAGTAATGTGGCACCTTTCTGAAGAATGAAATTTGCTCAGACTAAAGAAGCAAAGATGACTAAAGCAACAGGAAGAAGGTATTCCCCAGAGAAACCAACTGGCTCTTTCCTTCTGTGCAACAAATACAATCAGAAGGAAAGAAAGAAAAGTCTAAACATTGTCTATTCGTGGCTTTGGGGCAGTAACTTCTCCAAGGGATTTCCAGTGTCTGCTAGGTGCTGGATGAACAATGTGTATTTACATGAGAGAAGAAATGGATCCTGAAATGTGACAGCTTCCAGCACTCCTTGTTCATGTCTAAACATGGATTTCGAGCAAATGCTGCATTCATGTTGCCACCCACAGGTTTCCAGGAGAGGGTTGTTTTTAATATGACATGAACTAAACAAAGAGAACCCACCTGCTAAAAATATCCCCAGGAAAAAGGATGAATATATATATATATTACACACACAAAAACCTAGTTGTATGTAATTTCCCACCCCCAGACTCCTTGTCCCAGTCTACTCCCCGCACACTTGCCGCAGGTCTGGCTTTTGTCTCCTCTGCATTAGTGTCAGGCAGCTTCCTCCTGTCAGGCCCAGCAGGGGTGTCACCGAGAGGGGTGTCATTCTGAGCTCTCAGTTCAGGTGCCCAAACTTGACATGGGCCTTAACTTATCTGACCTCTCAGTGTTCGTCTTCAAAGACTGTACAACACCGTCAAAAGACAAGCTGGGAGCTTAAATTCATAACTTTGGTAGATGCTAAAAATCATGGACCCAAAGACACTGGATTTATGGCTTATTACAACAAACTGTAAGTCACTAACCTTCACTTGTCCTACAAGTGCAGAAGCTTAACTGCCCACTTCACCTTGAATGGTCACTTGCAACATGTGTCAACTCCTTATGCTTAACAATCTATTCCGCCTTTATTTATTTACCTGTGACACACTCTGAGAACCCTTCCCAGACCTAAAGAGCTCTGTGTAAGCTTGAACACTTGCTTCTTTCACAAAGTCATGTTGGTACAATAAAAAATCTTACCACACCTACCTTGTGATATGGCAGGTAAGTACTACGATAAGCAAGTATCATGGTCATAAAATATTTATCTCACACCATCATGAAATCTCTCTCGCTCTCTGTCGGCAGATTCTCAGGGGGTTCCATTGGATTCAATTAAGATACGACAATTTATACCCACTGAGGACCTGTCACCATGGTCATGATAGCGTGGCATAATAGTTTGTTCACTGTGAGGTGCAGAGACTCTCCATCACTTCCGATGGATCGACAGACAGATGATGGGAACACTTTGATCCCCTCATTCACCCCAATGAGGTATGAACTTGCAGAGCCAACTGAATCATTTAAATACTAAGGCTGCTATTCAGGAAAGCATGAAAAAACACATATTTAACTTTAAGCACATGCGTAAGGGCTTTCTTGAATCAGGGCCTAATATAATTAAGCACAGGGAATTTTTTCCTCCTTTAAAATCCCCATAGAAATTCAACAGAAAAAGAACAGTAAAGCAGTGTTTCATGTAAAAACCTGGGTCTGACCCTGCAATCCCATCGCTTTGCCTGTGCAGTGTGTTGCCACTGACTCCAGCACATGCCAGGTGGGCGAAAGGGCCTATCTGCATGGATCTGACCGCAGGAACAGGGCCTTAGACCCAGACACGTCAGACAATGAAAGAGTTACAGCTCTCAGACCATTAACATGCCCACATTGCACCTAGTGTGGCAGATCCTCAGCTCTGGTGCGGCACTGCTTTATATAAAGGGATTTAGGCACCTAACTACTAACTTTAGGTTCCTAAATTCCCTCGAGGATCTGCACCTTAGAGCTTTCATTTCCTGACTTAGGTGCTTTTAACTCCATCACCTTCACATTGCATCTCCGTGCAGGTGAACACCCTCACGCCTGTATCTCTCCTGCTGGCAGCTGAGAGAAACTTATCTATTCTGCAGCCAGCCCTGATGGGATGGGGCTTTCTCTGGCTCCAGATAAGCAGGGACCTGGAGTTTAAAGAACAGACTTTAATCAAGCTGCTACTGTTTATGCAAATGCTGGCTATTAAACCTTCCCCACCTCTGATATTTTTTTTCTTTGTTGCCCTTCCAGGACTTCTGCTTAGAATGCCCTCCTGCTGTGTCCTTCCAGGAGGTAAATACCTGTTTGGACAAGCAAGGGGCTAAAGACGACATGGGTAAAAACCGATAACAGCAGTTGTCAAGCAAACAAAAGAAAAGAGTGGTCACCAGAGCACAGGCAGGCTTAGGCTGTTTAGCTAGGGATCAAAGCAGAATGTAGGGATGCACAAAAACCTTTATATTTTCTGACAGGTTTCAGAGTAGCAGCCGTGTTAGTCTGTATTCGCAAAAAGAAAAGGAGTACTTGTGGCACCTTAGAGACTAACCAATTTATTTGAGTATAAGCTTTCGTGAGCTACAGCTCACTTCATTGGATGCATACTGTGGAAAGTACAGAAGATGTTTTTATACACACAGACCATGAAAAAATGGGTGTTTATCACTACAAAGGGTTTTCTCTCCCCCCACCCCACCCTCCTGCTGGTAATAGCTTATCTAAAGTGACCACTCTCCTTACAATGTGTATGATAATCAAGGTGGGCCATTTCCAGCACAAATCCAGGGTTTAACAAGAACGTCTGAGGAACAGTGGGGCGGGGGGGGGGGAAGGAATAAGCAAGGGGAAATAGGTTACTTTTTATAATGAATCAACCATTCCCAGTCTCTATTCAAGCCTAAGTTAATTGTATCCAATTTGCAAATTAATTCCAATTCAGCAGTCTCTCGCTGGAGTCTGTTTTCGAAGTTGTTTTGTTGAAGGATAGTCACTTTGAGATCAGAAATCGAGCGACCAGAGAGATTGAAGTGTTCTCCGACTGGTTTATGAATGACAGTATGCAGCCGATGAAGTGAGCTGTAGCTCACGAAAGCTTATGCTCAAATAAATTGGTTAGTCTCTAAGGTGCCACAAGTACTCCTTTTCTTTATATTTTCTATTACCCCCTGCATCACAGGCAGCCGGTGCCATTTGGATAGTTAAAAGGAGCCCCGAATAAACAGGAAATCCCAGCACCCTGCATTTGTGGTGGAATAATTAGCCCTATAGAGCTAGCTCCTCTACCAGGGCTAATTGTAAATGATTCAATCACGCTTAACTTGATGTGTGGCTAAATTGATGCTTGCAGCTATCACTTAAACACAGTCTGTCATTGTGCCTCGTATTTCTCTCGCTGTCCTTCTGGCTCCAGCTTTCGAGAGTCATTCGTTTTTCTTCTTAAACGGGATCCCATGTAAGTGCTGCCTATGAACAAGCCCCACACTTACCATCTCCACTGGGGGAGAAAGGAAGGAAGATGATCAACCTGGTTGGTCTGTATCTAAGGATCTAGCTGCCTAACCCTCTGTCTTCCCCAGAGGCAGGCAGGAAGGAAGGGGAGGGGAGGAAAAGAGCCAAAAGCTGCAGCTCCGATGCCCCTGCCTGTGTTATTGTATCCATTTTCCAACACCAATGATGTGTGAAATGAAAATTGGACAGAGCTGGCTGCTCCCAGACCTGGAGTTTCATACAGCCTAGCTGCCTCCCTACAAGAGTGAGCGAGGGATGGAAGGAGAGGGGGAAGAGAAGATGCAGGCAAGAGGGGAGAGAGAAAGGGGAAGGAAGGAGACTCCTGAATAACCACACACCTGGCTTCGGTAAACCCATCTCCATTTTAATAGCTGCTTGTTGGGGCAGGGCTGGGAGTGGGAGGGGCTGTTGTGCTCATTTACGAGTAATTGACCAGAATGCTCTGCCAATGCATGTCAGTGCTGGCAATTTACAGTAGCTGAAAGGCTGGAGATGTTGACCATTGGTGTTCCTGGCTCTTTTCAATACCCTTTGTGACCAGGTCAGTTTTGATAACACAGCCCCATGTCTATGAGCTGTTGAGGGTCTTGAAGCAGCCCATAGCTCCATGAAAAGAAACAGCTGGCTATCTCAGTGGGACCTTCCAAGTATGGATGCAGCCTGCTGGGCGTGGGGTCTCGCTGGGCTCCTCCCATGGCCCTCAGTGCCCGGGAACTTGCTGGGCTGTATGGAAGGCGGGTGCTCAGGTTGTAGAAGTGGTTCAGGGTGAACCCACCTCCCATCCCAGTATGTCATCCACATGCAGCCCTCTAGCCCGCCCCCTGGGGGACTGTCCCCCTCCCTTCTCACCAAGGCCTCCTGCGGACGTCATACAAGTCGATCTTATTGGGCGCTCTCCAGGGGGTGGCTGCAATGAAAGCAGAGGAGGCAGATGTCAGCACACGGGGATAGAGGCTGTGGGAGGGGAGGGGATGAGCTAGCTCACTGGTTCTCAATCTATTGACCATCGTGGGCTACAGATGCAGCTCTCTGTGTTATGTGGGCCACATTCACACCCTATATATTCTAGCTGTGTGGCCCTGAGGATGTCACATGGGCCGCAGCTGTGTGTTGATTGGGCCGTCTGTGGGCTGAGAACAACTGAGCTACATGCGCCCTGCAGGCAAAGCTGCTGTGGATGTCAGCAGGAGCTTGGCCGGTACTGGGGGCATGTGATCAGCCCAGCAGATAGCCAGAGGAGGGGCTGAATGCTCCCAAGGAGTTAGGTATCAGATCACAATGCCTTATAGGCACCTGTAAAAGGACTGTGAATCTCAACGCCTGAGTTCAGCACCTAAGCTCCCACCATGGCACTAGGGGGCGCTGTGCTGCTGCCCCTCCTAACCTGGGCATGCCCCACCTCCCAGCAGGGGTGTCTGAGGCTGCCATGTTTCCCTTCCCCGCAGAAAGCCGCGATGCCGGCACAACAGACCTGGGTAGTAGCGAGTCACACCAGTGGCGCTGCCAAAGACCTGCCACAGCAGAGACGGGTCTTCCTTCCGGTTCTCGATAAACACGTCCTCCAGGGCTTCAGTCCAGTTCAGCTCATTGAGGATCACGGTGGCTGGAAGGGAGAGAGCACGGACGGGCTGAGTGGGGGGGTACAGGACCTAGGGAGAGGACCTCATTCATTCCCGATACTCGGCCTGCAAGGGGATGGACACAGTGGGCCACATACTCCCCTGGTGCTGATTGGCACAGATCTAGACCGCGGTGTGGCTGGCCCAGGAGAGCAACAATACCCAGCAGTTACTGCTCTGTTGCTAATCTCAGCTGTGTGCTGCCACGTGGCTGGTGCTAACCCCTCAGTACATCCTAGCGCTCACTCAGCAGCCCCTTTGCCTCCCCTGATACGGGGAAGAAGGGTGGGAGACCCCTACTCCTGCAGCAGGGCACAGGAGGCAAGGCTAGGGCCAAGGGGGTGCTGGGGGTGGGAGGGCAGGGGGCTCAGGAATGACAGCAGTGATGCTGGGGCTCCAAGAGCAGAGCACCATGGAAGAGACAGTCTGGGGGGGAGCATGTGGCTCCATGAGGCGCCAGAAGCCACCCACCAGGCCCAGACGTGGGAACGTGGAAGCCAGCGCCAGGCAGAGGTGAGCCCTCGTTTGTCACAGATCAGCATGGAAGTACCCAGCTCTGACTGGGCCTTGTCCCAGCAGATCAGCCATGGGAGGAGCCCAACGAGACCCACAAGCCCTCTGTGATTCTTCAGTGCCACGGGCTTTACAGTCCTGGCCCGCAGCACGCTCTTCCCTCCGCACCAGCTTCGTCTCTCCCCACATCAGAATCACATTCAGCATAGTGCTGTCCCTTGGCCCCGTGTGCCCACCACTTACCCTACCCACCAGTCTCACCCACTGCCAGCCCCTGGGCCTGGGTCCATCTCCTTCCTCCTCCATGTCTCCGCTACCCACTCACCATCCACCAGCACATGCCCACTCCTGCCCTGGTGCTCCTACACCCAGCATGGGCAGTGTAAGCAGGCAGCTACTCTGAGGAAAGCAGGCCTGGGTCAGGGCAGGATCTGGCCCCTCAAACCTAACTCATGCCACACAACAAGGCTGGGCCTGAGACGGTGCAGCCCCAGACCTTCTTTGCGTTGACGCCCGATCCTGCAATGGAAGGTCCAATCTGGCCATGCTGCCTACCAAGTGCAACCATCAGCCCAGGAGCGACCCCATTGCTGTGCAGGGGGCTGGTCTCTGCAGGAGGTACCACATGCAGCTGTCAATGTTTGCAAAAACAGATCCTCAGGGCACGTCCTGGCAGCGGTCCTGGGGCATGGCTTCAGCTGGCCATGCCAGGGCTAGCTTCAACCTAGCTATCCCGTGTTCCAGAGGAGTGAAGCTGCAGCTGCAAACACTTCCGCAGGGTCTGTATGAGCCCTCCTGACTCCTGCATGATTATTGGACAGCTCGCCTGCACTAGGACCCGAGTGAGCTACAGCCAAGCTAGGTTAGGTCTGTCAGCTTGAGCTGCCATCCCCCCCGTCACTGCCATATATAAACCTACCCTCTGGCTGTAAGCTAGGGGCCTTCTCCTGCATCTGCGTAACCCAGGGTAGGTGTGTTCTCTGCCCGTTCCTCGGGGAGGGGAGTCTGTGACTGCAGCTGCCGCGGTCCCTAGTTCAATGGCCAGGGTGGGCCAAGATGGGGGTCCTCACAGGTCTAGGCTCCAATGCTTGGGGCACTGGGAACCAGCGTCTTTCAGCCTGGGGAGGGGGAGATGGACAAATCCATGCTTCCCAGACTGAGGTTTCTTTCTCCATCAGCAGCTGGCAGGGACTCCTGGCCTCTCCTCCACACACTACTGCACAGATCCAGACAGTCACCCCAGGCAGGTGTCAGCCTCCCAATCTGAGTGGCTGGTGAGCTGGTGAGCAAAGGACCCCCCCACCCCGAAACGAAGAACTGCAGGGGGCACATTCAAGCCTGTGGCACATGCTTGCCACCAGGTACCTGCGGCAGATGGGAAATAAATTGGGTCTATCCCCCATGGGGGCTGCGTTTGAGTCCCTCCTCCATCAGCTAGTCCCCAAGAGACAGTGGGTGAGAAGAGCTTGCCCTACTCTGCATTCACACCGGCCCTTGTGCCCGATGCAAAAGCAATTAAGACACCGGCAAAGAGAGATTTGAAATGATTCCGCTATTGAGGCGAGCGATGAGCTCAGAGCAGCCTGACTCTGTGATTAATCAGATGGGGCCAGGACTGCTAAAGTGAATGGGACAGGCACGCGGTTAGTCGCTCTTTACAAGGGGTCGTTTCTTTCAGAAGCCTCTAAGGATGGTATTTGAGTGGGGCAGCTCCTACACGGGGGCAAGGGGTAGCTGGGGGCATAAAGGGGTTTCTCCAATGGTGCAGGGCTGAGCTGCGGAGCTGAGCACGGGAGAAGATGGATGAGGAGGTCTGAACCCCGTAGAGCACTCTCAGGCCGGTGAGTCTCTCAAACTCCTCCAGCTGAGGATCTCGGCTCTCTGCGAGGAGGAAAGCATGGAGCCCCCCGCAGTGCACAAGTGGGCTGAACTCTCCCCACTTTACAACGCAGCAGCTGCGCCTGGACTAGAACTCAGGAGTTCTGACTCCTTTCATTTTATCGGCCCAGTCCATCTCTCTCTCCTCCCTTCCTCTTCTGCAGCCTCCTCATTCAGTGGGAATAAGAACCTCGCCTGCCCCATCCCCTCCCCAGTCCCTTTTTGAAACCCTGGAACTCTGCACCTGCTTGGGGAGTGCCCACCTGAGCCCAGCGCAAGCTCCAGCCTGCTCTCCTGGCTCTGCCTCCTTGTGGCTCCGCTCTCAGCAACTGCACCACACGTCAGACCCTGGGGAGATGCTGCTCCATACGCAAATGTAGACAATAGCACAGAGATGGAAAGGGGTCTGACCCTCTCCAGCTCAGAAGAGATTTTGCATGGTTCACAACCCTGCCAGACCCGGCAATGGTGCAAAGCGTCTCTCGGGGGGGGGGGGGGGTGTATTTGGAGCAGGGCAGGCTGGTGACATCTGAGATGGGGTAGACAAGCCTAATGCCCTGCAAGCCACCCAGCCCATCTGGGGCTCGACGTGCATTCTGGTGAAGGAGCGGGGAGCACTGAATGGTAGTATCGATCCACGGGCAGGACAAGGGAGGGAAGAGGCAGGGAATAGATAGGAAAGGAATCCCTTCTCTTCCATCCAAAGAGTACGTGAGCATTCCCCCTCTAACAGTTCCCCGGCACCACAGCGATATGGCAGGTGCAGCACAAACAAACGCTTAGGCAAAACAGATCGATGGCCAGAACAATGTCTGCACAGAAAGAGGGATCTCAGGTTCCCGGCGACAGCACTAACTGCTCCCATGGCACCTGTGGAACACCCCCGCTGTGCAAGGCAGAATTTGGCACTGGGGGAGCTTGTCCCCAGAGCAGGGGCTTCTGAGGGGCCTGGAAGGCTCTGAAGATGCCCCAGACTTGCTGGGAGCTCAGCCCCATGAGCTGAGGGCTTTGCGGGGACATTTTAAAAGCCAACATACAAGGAAAGTATTTGTGGCTCTGAACGCCACTCCTGAAAGCACAGCCGTATCTTGCCTAAAATTAAACAGAGGAAAAAACCAACCACCACAAACTGGGCAGCCCCTTCTAGCCCTGCTGCTTCCCACTGCCAGCCTGCACTGTGGAACGGCACGATGCTGACTGCAGTGTCGTGGTCTCAAACCTCGACTAGGCTGGCACACACCTCCAGAGCAGCTTCATGCCCTCAAAGGGCTGCAGCAAGAGCCCATCTCGGGCCGGGTGGGGCGAGGGGCCTGGGCAATCCAGCCCTATCAGGGCTCAGGGCAGTTGCAACAGGGCCAGTTTTGCATCCGATCTCTCTGTTGTTCAGCTTTGCTGACACCACCTACTGCACTTTTTGCATGTCCCAGTGGGGCTACTGGGCCACTGTCTAGTGAGGCTAGGACAAAACCTGTGCACTTAGAGAGCCAGCAAGGCCGCTGCCTTAGAACTGCTCTTGGTCTCCAGCTTTCTGGCCATTGCACCGGTTTTGGTTTCTTGCATTCTCAGTGACCTTGTGAGAGGGAGATTCATCTTCCTTAAGCAGCAGTTTTTGTATCTGAATATAAACACCACAGGCTGCTCTCAAGAGACAGCTACCCAGAGAAAACCATGCCGGCTACACCCCCCTCCACTTGGGTGCTGCACCCAGGGCCCCGGGGCTCAGGAATCCAGGTCCAGTTCTTCTCCCAGGGTCTGTGCCATGCAGGCCTAGAAATCCAGATCCAGGTTCTCTCACGAGTCCAATATTCTGTAACAGCGAACTTTTTCCCATTGCCGACTCCCTAGCGCTGGTGATGGACACAGTTTGCCTCATTATCCTTCTTTCCTACCTAGCTAGCTGTATCCAAGTTACTCTACCTTGCCTATTACTGAGCAGTCACCATCTGCTAGCTACACTCCTCCTGTAGATTCCATAGCACAGCGTTTCTCAAACTTTAGCAACCCGAGGACCGCCATTTTGATTAAGCATTTTTCACAGACCCCCAACCCCTGGATCAGACCCAGCCCCTGTTCCCATTCCACCCATTCCCTCAAGGCCCCACCCCGACTCACCTCTTCCCACCCCCGCTCCTCCTCTTCCCTGCCCCTCCTCTTCCCTGCCTCTTTCTGCCCCCTCCCCCAGCACCTCCTGCACACCCCTGAACAGCTGTTCCCTGGCATGCAGGAGACACTGGGAGGGAGGGGAGGAATCGAGGGAGGGAGGGAGGAGGAGGAGTTGATCAGCAGAGCCGGTGGACCCCCTGGAGTACCCTCGCAGACCCACAAGGGTCCGCAGACCCCAGTTTGAGAAACACTGTCAGAAGATGCAGAATTTGCCTCCACTCTCTGCAGGCAGAACAGCCTGCCAACCTGTCTCTGCCAGAGGCCAAGGTCAGGATGGCCCCCGGCAGCTGTTGCTGGGAGGCTGGACTTGGGTTCCGGGCTCAGTTTTATCCTGGGAGTTCCACCTATTCCTCCCCAAAGCCCCCCCGGGCAATTCCTCCCCATCCTTAATGCGGCCGATGCCCTTAGAACCCCCTACAGAGAGACAGCTATCGGAGCTCTACTCAGTCAGTCGTCACCACGCTGTACTGCAGCACCCCTGACCACTGAAGCAGTGTGGTCCAGTGGGTAGAGCATTGGACTGGGATGCAGGAGACCACTTAGCTCTGCCCTGACCTGCTGCGTGTCCTTGAACAAGTCTGTTTCCCTGCTTGCCCTTTGCCTGTCCTGTCTAGTTAGGCTGTAAGAAGCTACCTTTGAAGATCTGGGCCCAAGCTCTTGCGGGGGGCGGGCACGGACTGTCTCTCATAAGTGCACAAAGGGGGCACTGATCTCAGCTGGGGATGCCGTGTGCACTGTACACAAAAATGGGGAGCAGGGGAAGGGCTCTGAAAGGTTCCGGAGGCGCTAAGGAGTTGTATGAGGGCCCCAGCAGTCAGCTGCAGGGCTGCTAAGGCGCTCACAAGAGGGTCTTTCTTGTGTGTCCTGGAACAGCTCCACCAGGGTTATGCTGGGGACGGCTGACGGAGGGGGTGCGCACGCATTAAGGGACGCCTGCACCAAGCTCTCCCACATCCCACAGGTAACTAACCGCTTTCATGTTCTCTCCACAGGTATCGTTGCGGAGAGTGGACCAGATGATATGTCTGGGGCGAGAAAGCAGAAGGAGACTCCGCTGGTTGGAAGGCATGAGATGCGATGTCCTGAGGTTGGGAGTTCCACGACCACCGCTCCCAAGAGGAGAAGGCGGGTGGTGGTGGTCGGGGACTCTCTCCTCCGCGGGACTGAGTCATCTATCTGCCGCCCTGACCGGGAAAACCGAGAAGTCTGCTGCTTGCCAGGGGCTAAGATTCGCGATGTGACGGAGAGACTGCCGAGACTCATCAAGCCCTCGGATCGCTACCCCTTCCTGCTTCTCCACGTGGGCACCAATGATACTGCCAAGAATGACCTTGAGCGGATCACTGCGGACTATGTGGCTCTAGGAAGAAGGATAAAGGAGTTGGAGGCGCAAGTGGTGTTCTCGTCCATCCAACCCGTGGAAGGAAAAGGCCTAGGTAGGGAGCGTCGAATCGTGGAAGTCAACGAATGGCTACGCAGGTGGTGTCGGAGAGAAGGCTTTGGTTTCTTTGACCATGGGATGGTGTTCCATGAAGGAGGAGTGCTGGGCAGAGACGGGCTCCATCTTACGAAGAGAGGGAAGAGCATCTTTGCTGGCTAACCTAGTGAGGAGGGCTTTAAACTAGGTTCACCGGGGGAAGGAGACCAAAGCCCTGAGGTAAGTGGGAAAGCGGGATACCGGGAGGAAGCACAGGCAGGAATGTCTGTGAGGGGAGGGCTCCTGCCTCATACTGGGAATGAGGGGCGATCAACAGGTTATCTCAAGTGCTTATATACAAATGCACAAAGCCTTGGAAACAAGCAGGGAGAACTGGAGGTCCTGGTGATGTCAAGGAACTATGACGTGATCGGAATAACAGAGACTTGGTGGGATAACTCACATGACTGGAGTACTGTCATGGATGGTTATAAACTGTTCAGGAAGGACAGGCAGGGCAGAAAAGGTGGGGGAGTAGCACTGTATGTAAGGGAGCAGTATGACTGCTCAGAGCTCCGGTACGAAACTGCAGAAAAACCTGAGTGTCTCTGGATTAAGTTTAGAAGTGTGTGCAACAAGAGTGATGTAGTGGTGGGAGTCTGCTATAGACCACCGGACCAGGGGGATGAGGTAGATGAGGCTTTCTTCCGGCAGCTCACGGAAGCTACTAGATTGCATGCCCTGATTCTCATGGGTGACTTTAATTTTCCTGATATCTGCTGGGAGAGCAATACAGCGGTGCATAGACAATCCAGGAAGTTTTTGGAAAGCGTAGGGGACAATTTCCTGGCGCAAGTGCTAGAGGAGCCAACTGGGGGGGCGCTTTTCTTGACCTGCTGCTCACAAACCGGGTAGAATTAGTGGGGGAAGCAAAAGTGGATGGGAATCTGGGAGGCAGTGACCATGAGTTGGTTGAGTTCAGGATCCTGACGCAGGGAAGAAAGGTAAGCAGCAGGATACGGACCCTGGACTTCAGGAAAGCAGACTTCGACTCCCTCAGGGAACGGATGGCCAGGATCCCCTGGGGGACTAACTTGAAGGGGAAAGGAGTCCAGGAGAGCTGGCTGTATTTCAAGGAATCCCTGTTGAGGTTACAGGGACAAACCATCCCAATGAGTCGAAAGAATAGTAAATATGGCAGGCGACCAGCTTGGCTTAATGGTGAAATCCTAGCGGATCTTAAACATAAAAAAGAAGCTTACAAGAAGTGGAAGGTTGGACATATGACCAGGGAAGAGTATTAAAATATTGCTCGGGCATGTAGGAATGTTATCAGGAGGGCCAAATCGCACCTGGAGCTGCAGCTAGCCAGAGATGTCAAGAGTAGCAAGAAGGGTTTCTTCAGGTATGTTGGCAACAAGAAGAAAGCCAAGGAATGTGTGGGCCCCTTACTGAATGAGGGAGGCAACCTAGTGACAGAGGATGTGGAAAAAGCTAATGTACTCAATGCTTTTTTTGCCTCTGTTTTCACTAACAAGGTCAGCTCCCAGACTGCTGCGCTGGGCATCACAAAATGGGGAAGAGATGGCCAGCCCTCTGTGGAGATAGAGGTGGTTAGGGACTATTTAGAAAAGCTGGACGTGCACAAGTCCATGGGGCCGGACGAGTTGCATCCGAGAGTGCTGAAGGAATTGGCGGCTGTGATTGCAGAGCCATTGGCCATTATCTTTGAAAACTCGTGGCGAACCGGGGAAGTCCCGGATGACTGGAAAAAGGCTAATGTAGTGCCAATCTTTAAAAAAGGGAAGAAGGAGGATCCTGGGAACTACAGGCCAGTCAGCCTCACTTCAGTCCCTGGAAAAATCATGGAGCAGGTCCTCAAAGAATCAATCCTGAAGCACTTGCATGAGAGGAAAGTGATCAGGAACAGCCAGCATGGATTCACCAAGGGAAGGTCATGCCTGACTAATCTAATCGCCTTTTATGATGAGATTACTGGTTCTGTGGATGAAGGGAAAGCAGTGGATGTATTGTTTCTTGACTTTAGCAAAGCTTTTGACACGGTCTCCCACAGTATTCTTGTCAGGAAGTTAAGGAAGTATGGGCTGGATGAATGTACTACAAGGTGGGTAGAAAGCTGGCTAGATTGTCGGGCTCAACGGGTAGTGGTCAATGGCTCCATATCTAGTTGGCAGCCGGTATCAAGTGGAGTGCCCCAAGGGTCGGTCCTGGGGCCAGTTTTGTTCAATATCTTCATAAATGATCTGGAGGATGGTGTGGATTGCACTCTCAGCAAATTTGCGGATGATACTAAACTGGGAGGAGTGGTAGATACGCTGGAGGGGAGGGATAGGATACAGAAGGACCTAGACAAATTGGAGGATTGGGCCAAAAGAAATCTGATGAGGTTCAATAAGGATAAGTGCAGGGTCCTGCACTTAGGATGGAAGAACCCAATGCACAGCTACAGACTAGGGACCGAATGGCTAGGCAGCAGTTCTGCGGAAAAGGACCTAGGGGTGACAGTGGACGAGAAGCTGGATATGAGTCAGCAGTGTGCCCTTGTTGCCAAGAAGGCCAATGGCATTTTGGGATGTATAAGTAGGGGCATAGCGAGCAGATCAAGGGACGTGATCGTTCCCCTCTATTCGACATTGGTGAGGCCTCATCTGGAGTACTGTGTCCAGTTTTGGGCCCCACACTTCAAGAAGGATGTGGATAAATTGGAGAGAGTCCAGCGAAGGGCAACAAAAATGATTAGGGGACTGGAACACATGAGTTATGAGGAGAGGCTGAGGGAGCTGGGATTGTTTAGCCTGCAGAAGAGAAGAATGAGGGGGGATTTGATAGCTGCTTTCAACTACCTGAAAGGGGGTTCCAAAGAGGATGGCTCTAGACTGTTCTCAATGGTAGCAGATGACAGAACGAGGAGTAATGGTCTCAAGTTGCAGTGGGGGAGGTTTAGATTAGATATTAGGAAAAACTTTTTCACTAAGAGGGTGGTGAAACACTGGAATGCGTTACCTAGGGAGGTGGTAGAATCTCCTTCCTTAGAGGTTTTTAAGGTCAGGCTTGACAAAGCCCTGGCTGGGATGATTTAACTGGGAATTGGTCCTGCTTTGAGCAGGGGGTTGGACTAGATGACCTTCTGGGGTCCCTTCCAACCCTGATATTCTATGATTCTATGATCCCAGTCTTGCCTCAAGCCCTGGCGAAGATGCAGGGAAGCCCGGGTGTGCAGGGGAGAGCCTGATCCTGAAACACCTTTGGATCTCCAGGCTGCAGCAGCACAGGTCGGAAGGTGTCCGGGTGCTCGTGCTGGGTGATGGAATGTACCAACATTCGTCCTGCCAGCTGTGGAGTTTCACAGAACTGAAGACTGGAGCTTCTCTTCCTTTATTTTGTAAAATGGCTTCTCCTTATCCGTTGTATTTTTTTGTAATCTCCACCCCCAAAACCCCACAACCACCCTAGGAAACTCCAGTGGAAAAAGCTGTGAACAGAACATTAAGGTGACACAGCTAAGCACTGACAAACCAGGGAAGGCCAAAGGTTAGATCACACGTTACCTTAACTCTGCCCCTCGTATGCATAAATTATGATACAGTCTCTTCCTACATGATCCCATATAATTTCTCTATTACTGCAAAACAACACCATGCCAGTTTTTAGATAGCCCAGCGTAGCAGCTTCTTGTGCCATGCATCGTTCCGGGTATCTTAAGGTTGCAGGGAAAAAATGGCACATCAGTTGTATTATATGAGAACTAGCATGTGACCCGATGAATATATTTAGTTTCCTTAGAGGTTCCTCCTACATCAGTCCCTCCTCTAAACTCCTTAGTCATCCTTATTACCCTTCCCCCAAAGCCTCAAGGCACACTGGAGCCAGCTCGCTAGGCCAGGCAACAGATGAATCATGCTGCAAAGAGCTGGGGGTGCAATAAGCGGGAACACACAACACAAGAACTATCCACTGCCCACATTATCCACTCCCAACTTTGGGCCTACATCTATCCAGTAAAGGGGCCATCTATTGGCCCTTGAGAAGGAGCATTTGCTGGAGCCATGAAGAAAAACACCTCTCCATCAATTTCATTATTTGTTACTATTATGCAAATTGCCCGGGTGCTATGGGGGGATCTTATTGGTCTAGAGTCAGGGTGCAGCTGAGCACAGAATGGGTTAATAGACTGTAATATAAGACCCCTTTCTCTCTGATCTCTACAATGCTTTTTAGGGAGGAAACCCTGCGTTATAACGGGAGACACTTGGTGCGAAGCTCTTAAAAATCTGGCTCAGAACTGTCATGAAAACATGATCTTAAGGGCCCTTAACTCCAGCTGGAGTCAACAGAAGCTCAGCACCACTGAAAATCAAAGCTTAGCTTCTGCCAAATTGCCAGCTAAACATTAGTGGTTGTGCCTCAGTTTTCCCCATTTGTAAAATGGGAATAATAATAGAGTGCAGTGAGGTAACACCACCAATTCCTGTGAGGTGCTCAGACACTATAAATAAGCCTATCAATTAATCAATCAACCAATCAATTAAATAAAATATAGTAAAGCTTTTCATTTTTAAGTAATTCCACTTTCATTTTTAATTTCCTCCATCTGAGAAAATAAACCTTTCCATAAGAGGTATTTAATTCTAGTTAATTCAGGCACATGGCAAAACCCACAGACACATGGTCTCATTCACTCCCTCTCACACACGCCTTTTCAAAATCAAACCCGTACATACAAAAACCATGCGCCTCTCAAACCAGGCCAGTGTTGGGCTACAAAAGCACAGGTGCTGGCAGATGGCACAGACCCACTATGTGGGCCGGGTCCCCTCCCCAAGGAACTGACAGCCAGATACGATGGGAACATGGAACCAGAAATAAGGAGTGATTCATCCAAGCCCAGGGACTGACTCATGAGAGGAAAATCAGAGACTCCCTACCTCGTCCATTAGACAGAAGAATAAGCAGGTGCCTACAGCACCATGGTGACATACAGTCCTCTATGTCCCCCTTTGTCTCTAAAAGCCTCCTTTTCTGTTCCTTTCCTCCTGGTAGCCAATCAATGGCACAGCAAATGCTCCGTGACTCTGCATTAGCAGGCGTGAGGAATGTGCTTTACGTATTGATCTCCTTCAGCATACACAATAGAGAATGGAGAGGAGAAAACAAAAATTAATCTCTCTGGAGTCTCCTGCAGCCTCTGTCCTGATGCCCCGCTGGGATGGGCACCGTGCCCTGCAAATCTTTTCTGAACGGCACAGCAGCAACTTCAAAACCAACGTCTTCTTTCATTAATGAAAATAAACGTCTCATCCAGTTCTGCACTGGAGAGGCTGGGGCTGGTGTAGCTGGGAGCTCCCCCACTGCCAGTGTGCCTGCCCTGCTCCCTACAGCGCCCCCTGCTGGGAGAGGCCAGGACGGAGGCAACTGGGAGCTCCTCCACAGCTAGCCTGTTTCATATTCTCTGTGTATATATAAAGCCTGCTGCAGTTTCCACGATATGCATCTGAGGAAGTGAGCTGTAGCTCACGAAAGCTTATGCTCTAATAAATTGGTTAGTCTCTAAGGTGCCACAAGTACTCCTTTTCTTCCTCCACAGCTAGCCTTCCCCGCTCTCTACAACACCCTCTGCTGGGAGAGGCTGGCATAGCTGGGAGCTCTGCCCCAGCCAATGCTCCTGCCCACTCCTTACAGCACCCCCTTCTGGGAAAGGCTGGGATTGGAGTAGCTGGGAGCTCCCCCACAGCCAGCCTGCCCTGCTCCCTACAGTGTCACCTACTGGGAGAGGCCGGGACTGAAGCAGCTGGGAGCATCCTTTGCTAATATACTCTTATTCCATAGAAAGAAATCTCTGTAGTAGAATGTTAGAGTTATACGGTTATGCCTTCGATAGTCAGAAAGTGCACAGGTCACAATTGCATGCCTAGCCCTTCCTCTGCCCCCTTGTGTGGATGCCAAACAGTCTTTAATGACAGGAACACACACTATTTGTCAATCCATATCCTTTAGCAGACAGTTTTTTCTACATCTTAGATACACACATGCAGCATAGGGTAAGGTATTTTTTATTAATGTTATTGACCTAATGGCCTAAGAATATTTATATTGATTTAGGGCTGAATCCCACTTTGGCCCTTAGCCTGCTATATATAACCTGTTGTCTTCTCTCTAAAGGCTGGATCTGAATATATTTCTCTGTATCCTGCCCGATATGGTGAAGAGGACTTTTTTTTCCCTTCTGCAGACAGATATATCTCCAGCCAATAATTTATGATGTCAGTATCTCAGATGCCGTTTCTCAGAAAGCTGCACCTACTGAGTTATGTTATCAGTGTATTTTGCACGATTTCTTGTTTCACTGGGCCAGCAGCTGTATTTTTCCCATGAGGAAAAAAAAAAGTGGTGGTGAGGAAATGACAGATTTCATGGGAAACTGTTACATTTCATACCCACCTCATTTAGTTGTGGGCATCAACCACCACAGCTTGATATGGTACCCAAGATAGATCAGTACACACAAGACCTCACGAGAAAAACAAGGAATCTCCATTCACTATTAGCTTCTTCTTCTTGTTACAGTATTGTTAATAAACATCTGGAATGTGGTTGGGGCTGCATTGTGCTAAACAGTGCACAAACATGTAACAATAGTGCACTGAGCCGGACCAAAAGATACAACACGTGGGTATCTACGCTTGTAGAAAAAATTGCATGATGCATTGTTGTACTGAAAGGTATTTGCAAATGGCTGCCATGCGATGGGTCTTGGGTCTAAAGATAATCAACAGAAGGAGAAAGCAAGCCTCTTTCTGTAGTCAAAACAGCTGAAGACAATGGAGGTGATGAGACAAAGCACTATGATGGACGGCGGGTCAGAGCTAAGCCAGGCAGGTACTCAGAAGACCCAGGTTCTAGTCCTGGCTGTGCCACTGACCTGCTGGGTGACTTTGGGCAAATCAACTCACCTCACTTTTCCCATCTGTTATGATCCTGACCTCCCTTTGTAAAGCGCTTTGAGATCTGCTGATGAAAAGTCTAGATAAGAGCTAGAGACCATGATTATTATAGGTAGATTAACAGGGTGATGCTAGTTGCAAGCTGTGGGTGTTGGAGGCAGGCAGCCAAGGGAAGTTGTGAGGGAGACCCTGAGAGGAAGCAGACACAGCGCTCGTTGGAGAGGCAGATCCGGGGAGTTCTGAGCAAGGAAGCGGCTTGCTGCTGAGGTCAGGGAACAGAACTGTGACCATTCTTGGTAAACATACGAGATTGCTCCAGGAATGTCCCTGACTTGTATCACTGATTGTTTGTCCGAATGGAACCACCCCTGCAAGGTTCGGAACTTTGGATAACTGCTGGGGTTAAAGGGCAATGGTATTATTTGGGAAACAGGCTGTGACTGTGTAATTAAAGGCTGCATCCTAATGGATACAGGCAAAGGGGCAGAGTTAAGGGTCCACAGTAACTAACTTCAGCATTGTTTGACTTCTGAGGGTCTAAACATGCAACCCAAACATGTCCTTAACAGAAGACTTTTGTTTGGAATTTCCTAGTTGTCTCCTCTGTTCAATATGAAAGGGAAAAAGTAAAAAATAAAATAAAAAAAAAATAGCAGCAGAAGCTCCCGTCTGCAGGTCTCGGAAGCTCTCCTGGCTTTCACAACAATCAGCAAATACAACATGTAAATTCTGTCATTTAAACTATTTGGCTAGACCCCAGTGGAGCGCTGCCAGCCTTCTCCCAGGCCGCAAGAACCCAGGTGACCTGGATTGAGATCTTGGTCAGCGTTTAGCATTTCATACCCAATTTAACACCTGGTTACTCACTGTTAAACTACTCTGCACTAACTGCTTTTGTGCCAATACTGTGGCAGTCATTACCATTTGCTGGCATTTGGCTAAACCAGTTTCCCTGGGCATGTCCCAGTAACGCAGATATCCCAATAGAATTTGTTGATACAAGCAGCAGGTACCATGATATTTTACATTTGTATAATGATTTTTATTCCTGCAAAGTGATATCTGCATTATACACGCAGGGCACTGTGGAAATGCAGCAGACTCTGGGGAGGAGAGCAGAAGTCAACCAACACACAGGATTCCTGCACAAAAGGGCAGGGGGGGAATTTTATATGTCTCCTGAGCAAATCTTTGCTCTCGTGCACTGCACTATGGGCTCACCATCACCCACCCACACAACCATCAGGGATTCGCTGTATAACAACATAACAACATAATACAATGCACTGCACGGGGCCTTGAAGATAAACGTCTGAGACAGTCCTGCTGAGAAGGGAACCAACTGCTCCAGGGAGAGGAGATATTTCAAGCCTGAACCAACAATGCCAGCTCCTCTGCATGCTTTCTCTCTTGCTTTCTTCTTAAAGCAACTTGTCTCTTGACAGAAATGGCTGTTCTCAAGCTCTCCCCCACTCTGACCCCTTACCGATCTCTCCTCGATGTCTGTCCTGCCCACCCATGGATGGGAGAAGGCATCAGAGCCAGGACAGAGGTTCTGTCCACAAAGAAAAACTCGCGGGACCGAGTCTCAGAGCCCAGGTCTTGCAGGGCTCAGGCTGTGAGGCGACAAATAGCAGCATAGACATTCCTGCTTGGGCTGGAGCCCGGGCTTTGTAACCCGGTGAGCAGGGAAGGTCTATGCAATTGTTTTCAGCCTGTCAGTCTGAGCCCCACAAGCCTGAGTCAATTGACCTCTGAGGCTCGGTGCCGTGGATTTTTCTTTGCTATGTAGACACACCCAGGCCCAGTCTCCACTATAGGGTTAGGTCGATGTAAGCTGCCTCGCATCAACCTAGCTGTGAAAGTGTCTTCACTTAAATCTGGCTCCCACGACACCAGTTTAGTAACACCACCTTCCCACGTGGCACAGAGTATGAGTGTAGACTCTGCATTGCTTATGTCAGCTGATACTGGCTTCCATGAGCAGTCCCACAATGCCCCACGTTGACAATGCAGTCGATACACGTGCTCCTGGTGAGGACACACAGCGCCAACACAAGGAGCCAAGCGCGCACAGAAGCAATGTGATTACTGTGATGGCTGCGTACTGATGTAATTTTGTAGTGTAGACATGGCCCGAGAGGGAGGGAAGTTTGCTTTCTGTGCAGTGCTCTCAACCTCTCCGTGCCTTTCTGACCCCATCTCACAGACGGTGGCAATGGTACTGGCCTAACCTCTTGGAGGAGTGGCATGAGGCTTTGCTAAATAAGAGCTGTGAAGTGCAGAGTTATTTAGGCCACTCAGCAGAGGGAAAAGGACACTTGCATTGCCAGACTGGCCCAGACCCATGGTCCATCCAGCCCACATTCCGTCTGTGACAGCGGCCAGGGCCTGATGCTTCAGAGGGAAGTGACAGAGCCCCCCGGTAGCAGATGTGGGATAAACTGCCCACCCCACCCCACCCCACCCATAGGCCTCATTCTGGTCTCTAATAGTTAGAGATTGGAGTAAACCTTGAAGCCTGAGGTTTAATCTCCCTTCCATCATTTTTGTTCTCATTAACTATGATAGATCTGGATAGCCTTGATCTCCATATAAGTGTCCAACCCCCTTTGGAATCTTGCTAAGTTCTTGGCCATGGTGACTTCTTGTGGCAATGAGTTCCGTAGTCTAACTGCATGTTGTGTGAAAGAGTATATTTCCTTTTATCAGGTTGAATTTGCCTCAGAAACACCAACCCTCCTGAGTCTCAGCGCAGTGCATGGCTCCCTTGGCTGCTTGGAGGCATTTTTTGGTGGGGAAAGCAGCAGCTGCCCGTGTTTTTCACTGATGCATTTGGAAAGTGGGTTCGGTATGACTGTAGTAATTTAGGAGATTAAGCAGTAGCATATGTAGCTGAGAGGGCCACTCAGGATGTACAATGGAACCTTAGCTATACAGTTATGTGCTCAGCAAGAAAACACCAAACAAAATGTCCCACGTATGCATGAGGTTTGATTTTCCATGGGTGAACACAAAACTAAGTTTCTTCAGAACATTTTAAAGCACTTCCAAGAGAGGGCTACTTCTCTCCCAAATTTCAACTTTCTACCCCCCTGATGATTCTGCTGCAGAGCAGTTCAAAAAGAGAATGCAACGGGGGTTTTTTTGGTTCTGAAATGGCAAATGTGTGTATTTTTCCTCTTTAAACCCTTTCAAAAATAGATGAATGAGTTGTGCTCAAACTTTAAACAAAGATCACTTTGGGGGCAGAGACCACGGTTGGAAAATTCCAGCCTGAAGGAAGAAAATTTCAGAAAATTGTAAGTCACCAAAACCAGAGGCTTAGAATAAAACCTGTCCTGTAGCCTTAACACCCATGAGTCATTCCAAGGCTTTCCAGCACATACAAGTATTCCCCAGAGCGACTTCATGGCCAAAGCTCCATACAGGTGGGGTGTTGGGGAGAGACACAGATGTGTCCCTTGGAAAAATCTTTTCTTGTGCCGAGTGCCAAATA
The DNA here is from genome assembly GCF_965140285.1 of Lepidochelys kempii. NCBI lineage: Eukaryota > Metazoa > Chordata > Testudines > Cheloniidae > Lepidochelys > Lepidochelys kempii. The sequence goes on along the minus strand of NC_136386.1, from coordinate 47,951,636 downwards.
CTTTTGCCAAAGACTCAGGCAACTCCCCAAGCCAGGCTGATGCGTGCAGAAAGCTTCCCTTGCTATGCTGAACCTGATCACCAGGGAGAGTGTCATCCAGGCGCTGGGCTTTGCATGTGAAGGCTGCTAGTCTCTTGATGGTGACGTGGTTGGATCCTAGCTGGACCCTGCTCATTCCCCCACCCTGTTTTGCCTGAATGGCCCCTTTGCACTTCAGAGAGAGATTGGGGCAGGTCGCTTTGGGTTGTGTGTAAACGGACAGTACGCGGGTCTCCTTCACCACAGCCAAACTACTCCATTATTATCCCCTGCCAGAATTAGGGGAGTGGGCGAGCAGAGGGCCTGATCCTGCCAGCCGAGGGAAATTCCCCGTGTGAGGGGCTCACAGATGCCTCTTTCTCTCTGCTGTCCCACTCCTGCTGGATTCTCTGCTGGAGCCTCTTGTTTCTTATTAATGGGACTGAATCAGGGGACCAGGTCCATCCAGGACTCCTTCCCTGCTCAAACACGCTCCAAATCCCCATTTCTCTCTCTCCTTCCCCAGCACTGCCCCTGGTGATTCTCCCATCCCCCGATACTGAGGCTGGATCGGACCCTTCCAGGCGCCCTCCCCCCACCTCCCCCCACCTCCAGACAGGCAGGACCAGGCCACGTCCTCTAGCAAGCGATTAGGGATTTAATTACAAGTGACACAGTAAATAAAAAACATGTAAAATGTAATTTGTGTGTGTAGTGACGGGTGACTGTGGAGGGTGTTTCATTCCGTGTATTAATTAACGTGCCCGCCAGCGATAGTGCCCCTCTGGTGCTTCTGTGCCAGACTGGCATGGGACAGGGCTGGGGAGCTGGCAAGCCAAGGGGCACCGCTTGTGCCTCTCAATCCCACTCACTCCCTGACAGCCAGCCAAACCTCCAACATCCCCAGGGAGAGCTGTTGCATCCGGACCCCCTAAATGCTGGGAATCAATGCTTCCCTGCCCATCGCCGCCTCCTTGTCCTTCCTTGAACCTGGCAGCTGCCACGTGGACTTCATGGGGCTGGCTAGAGACAGACGAGGTCCCCCTAACACCCATGATCAATGCTCGAGATGTCCCTTTCACAGGATCAGACCCTAATAATACTCCCATTTTACAGAGGGGAAGTGAGAGGCTGGAATTCTCCATGTAGCATTGACCTGTTCGTGCCCCAGCCAAGGGCCCCTTTCCCCTCTGTTTCCAGCCTTCTCTCTACAGAGCTCCCTGGCCAGGGCTGGACCTCATCCCTGGAGGGTGCTGGTCCTCGGGAGACGCTGCCACTGGCTGCTCCCCCTAAATCGTGTTGCGTGCATGGGCGTGGGGGACTCCACTGTATTGGGCTGGAAGCTACTCAGGGGAAATGACGCCAGCGATGGGGCCAGGCAGAGGGTTCCCTAAGCAGACTGTACTAGGGGGGACGTCCCACCCACTGGATGCCCCATGTCCAGTCTCTATCCAGGGCTTGGCACCCTCCTTCCCCGGTGGGGAGGGGCCGGTGTAGCACTGGGGTTCGGTTCCCCACATGGCAAACCCCACTGGCCAACCGTTTCATGTGGGTACCCAAAGCACGACTGCGCAGGGCTGTGACTGCATCTGGCTGCCCACCTTCACTGCTGGCTGGGCAGCTCGACTGGGAGAGCCATGCTTCCCTGGTGAGTTAAAGGCGATCCGGTTGTCAAGTGCATGCCCTGGACATGCAACCCTGGCTCTCTTTTTTTTAAATTAACACTAAATAAACAGCAGGAAGAAAGTTCTCCAGGCTCTGATCCTTTTCCTGTGAACTCACTTTCCATCACAGAGAAACGCCAGGCACCGGGGCTCGTAAATGGGCTTTGGAAAAAGAAGAAAAATGAAATTTACAACGAATGAGGCAGTGCTGATTGTTTCTAATTACCGCAGTTCCCTGGAGCAGCTGCTCCTCCCGTTTTAATATACTTATGGAGGCACTGATCAGGGGCCTGCAGGGTCAGCCTCAAAGCCTTATTTTGACCCTGCTCCACCCTTTTAACTCTTTGGTTGCTGGAGCAACTGTTCTGAGTTTGTGAGCAGCAGGACTGGGCAGGAAAGGAGTGCTCAGGAAATCTTTCTCCAAATTGAAAGCAAACTTGTTTCTTGTGGTTCTTCGGCCTATTCTATCCAAAGCTCCAATTTACTATTCTGGTGGGAATCTGTGCATTTTGACACAGGGTAATGTATCTGTGCATCACGATTTCAGATCTCACTCGTGCCTTCCAATATTCCCCCCAGGTCTATGGTGCTGTGGTGGGGTGGCCGGTCCACACAGGGGGGAAGGGTTGAAACAGGCCAGAGGGAGCCTATGCAGAACCTTCCGATTAGAGGAGGGCTCACTAAGCGAGCCAATCGGGAGGTGGCTTGTTGCAGCGGCCAATCAGGGCCAACAGGGGCCATACATAAAGGGCTGCTCAAGAGAGCAGAGGGGGTCTCTCCCTGGCCTGCCAGGGAGAAGGCTTTGCTGCCTAGAAGCATCATGGCTAGAGCAATGCTGGGCAGGGTAGCAGAACAGAAGGAGCTTCAGTCTGACTGCTGCCAGACTGAGGCCCTGGAGGAAGGGCAGATAACGTGCTAGGGCTGCCCCCACTTGCCCTGAGGCAAGTGGCTAACACAGACTGCAGTTTGCCCCAGAGCGAGGGACTAAACTGGTGACTGCAGAGGGCCACGGAGACGAGTGGCTGGACTATAGATTGCCAGTTCCCCTGAAAGTGGGAGAGATAACAGCGTGGGGCACAGCCGGAGGGCTGTGCCCAGAAGAGGACACTGCAGTCCGGGGAACGATATGGGTCACAGACTGGTGGAGACAGCAAAGCGGAAGTAACAGCGAGCGAGACACCACTGGAGGAGGACGCCCTGTGGAAGGACTTGAGCTAATTCCAGAATGGCCAGCAGGCGGTGCCATGGCGATGGGTCTTGCACCGCTACAGGTGACCATTGCAAAACTGTCCTTTAATCTGACGGCTAGAGCGTCACATCAGAGAAGTCACAGTGATCCCCCCCCGGGCTGTGGATCTCTGCAGGAGAAGGGTCTGCCCACTGCTCCCCTCTACAGTCCTCCTAGGAGCAGCAACGACAGTGCGCACCTCCCACCATGGGGAATTTTGGAGCTCTGCTGTCATGAGGGCTGGGCCCTGGCTGAAAACCCAGAGTGAAGTCCGGAGCTGAATTTTCCCCAGGCTGGGACCATTCGGAGCAGGCTGGGAACCACCTCTGGATCCAGGCAGTTATTTCTCATTCAATACATAATGGTACTTACACACAACCTTGTTTGTAAGCAGATGGAAGCACCAGTTGCTCATGAAGAGTCCAAGGGCAGCTTTCTCAAGACAGGTCTGACTAGGGTGTCCCATTGCACAAAGAACATGCCAGCACACTTAAAACTCGCTATTGCCTTAACCAGACAGCTCTTCTTTTTTCCTCAAGCCCCATCCGTCCTTTCCAGCCCCACTGCCCACCCAGCTCCTGAGCACAGCACAGTTAGCTCCTCCTCCAGGACTCACCCCTCACAAGCTTCTGGCTGGATCAGCCCCCAATCCCAGTCTCTTCCTTCCACAACAACACCCCTCTTCTGAAGGGGTCTGCATGGCCCTCTCGGCAGTCACTAGTGAGGATGCTGCACTGGACAGCCAGCAGAGGGCACTCTAAGATCCTCACTTTTCCTCTCTCCCCAGAACACAAAGGTTGCTTCTCCAATGCACCTGAAAGCCGCTCTCATGGTGCAGGGCAGGTGCGTGGATTGCTCCAGAAGCCAGGCTGCCAAGCTCATACAAATCAGAGGTGCCCTGTCAGGTACCGTCTCATTCCTCCCCTGCAGCAGCAAGCACAGAAGTCGTCCCCCGAGTGTAGTGTGCGTTATTCAGTTCATATTTAAAAGGCTGTTTCCACAGCCTGGTCCCTCGGGGAATTGATGCCACAGCCTTGTAGTTCTTGCCAGCAGAAAGATCTCCTGAGAGTCCAACTAAACTCTCCTTTCCTGCTTTGGTACCCAGGCCTCACCCTCGCTGGCACGTACACCCATTCCACACATCCAGACTGCTCTGCTCACACATCATCCTTCAGCTGGGTTCTGCCCTCTCCTCTGAGTCCCCTGCCGTTAACCGGTATTACCTTTGCTTCTGCTCTGCCCAGCCCAAGTGGCCTTAATCTGCCCCCACAGGGCCGTGCTTACTGCGCATTCTCAGTTTTGCTCCCTTAGCAGAACTCTGTTAATCCTCCACGGCCACACCACAGGAAACAGAGCATCCAGCACCAAGGGACTCCTTCCAAAGCTGGGGACGCAGGCTCCAGGACTGAAACTGTAATATATTCTGTCAGGCTCTCCAAACAGCCACGTCTATCCATGGCTCTTCCCATTCCCAAGCATCCCCAGTGCTTTCCAAACCTCCGTGCCTAGGCCAGGAGTGCACAGCAGCTAGAGTCTGCAGCAGGACCTGACATCTGTTCCCTCCACCCCATTTCCTCGTGCTGGAAGAGGTGCACTGACCACCTGTCCTGCTCCTTTGATGAGCCAAGCACTGCTGCTGCCCCAAACAATCCCTGGCCTTGCCACCAGGGAGCATGTGGCAGAAGGAAGGCTCCTGGCATCCCATCCGCACAGGGCAAACCAGAACATGGCTCTATCTGTGGCCCTTGGCACTGGTGCTTACATACTACGATGTCTGCTGCCTTGGAACTATCATAGCTACAGGAGCCACCCACCCACCACTGAAAAGCACCCACCTCTGGCATGGGAGAGGACAGCTGTTTAGTGCCCCATTTCAGAACAGATTAGGACCATTGTGTGGTTGAAACTGGGGCGGGGAGGATTAGGGAGCAGAAAGGGGAGTCTGGACAGGGCACCAGGCTGAGATCTCTTGGCTAAAAAAGCAAGTTGCCCCAGATCTCAGCCCAGTCTCTCATACATGAGGGAGCCTTTGTATCACAATCTGGGCTCATTCGACGTTCAGAAACACGTAGGCCCAGGCTCCCCGGGTGGATGAGGTGAACACAGAGTTTCCAGACTGGCATAAAGTGCTGGATACCTGCTCTCAGGAGATCATATTCTCACCATGAATCCAGCCTGACTCGGATCTGACCTCCTTCCCGAGGACTCCAGAGGCAGAGAGCCCTGCGGAGCACAGGAATCCCTCCATGGCAAGGCACGGGCCATCTGGGGAGGAGAGGGCTCTGCCAGGCCAGGGTTAGTTCTGTGCCCGGTAACACCTTTGGGGTCAGGAAGGTGGGGGGAGCCCCCCATTAGTGATGTTAGCTGGAGAGGAGCTGCCTATGCCAGCAAGGACATGGAAGTAACAGAAAGCGATACAGGGTGAGGATGCAGGGCAGGGTCGGGGCCACAACCCCCAGGTTGAGGATCCCTGCCCCTCTTCCCTTCTCTCCCATTGTTCCTCTCACCCATGTGTCGAGTCTCGGCTCAAGTCAAACTGCACGGCTCCGTGAACAGAGATCGTGAATGGGTCTGTGTAACCCCAAGCGTCCTGCTCTGTGCCCAATTCATGGAGGTCAGATGTCTATCAGAGCGCCCGTTTACTGAAGCTCTTTAGCTTAAGCTGTAGCCACTCATGCTTTTAGCTCTGGAGAACACCAGTTTAATCTCCAGCGTGTGTCCCAAGAGGGTGGCCACCATGTCACATGGTGCCCAGTGCTTTTGCTACAAGCCCCCTTCCTTCCCGCCATGGTGCATGCCAGGACTCCACCCTGACTCCACCACACTTGGCAGCTATTTCCATGCACCAGAACGTTGCTTTGGCTCATTTTTGCAATGGCTATTTCCAAAGAAGCAACATTCTTCCCCACAGAGCTACTCAATTCTGCCCCCACTCCTCTGCCCCCGCCATCCCCGCCTGGCCATTATTTCTCCAAATAGGCTCCAACTCCCCGGAGTGAGTTAATCTCCAGCCTGATTTCCTTCCATAGCCGAGCATGGTGATTTATGTGGCTTTGGCAGGACATTAGCAATTGTGCCAGCTGAAGAGCGGGGGGTTGGAAATCATGAATATTTCATCCTGTTCACCCGTCCCATGCTCCCCCCCCCTTCCCCGATCTCATGATTTGCTTCATTAGCTGCTTGGCCTGTGCTAGCTGGGTAATAAAACTAATTGCAATTTCTAATCCACTGATGCCGATGCGATGAAATGGTTCCAAGGATGTGCTCCTGCGTATGTACATGCCGCTAACGAGTGTATATCAGCACATGATGGAAAGTGAGGCTAAATAAGGTGATGTGAGCTAGGCTCCAATCACAGGCAAGATGGTGATTTGGAAGTGGAGGCGAGCCTCATGGGGGAGTTTGTGTGTGTGTCTGTGTGATCTAGGAAGCTGCGTCTGGGCTCCCTGCTTCTGTACTCCTAGGCTGGGAGAAGGAGTGTGAGTTTTCCTAGCGAACGTGTAAACAGTGACCTTGCTTGGGTCAACAGTGAGGTTTGAACCCAGGACCTTCACATCATAGAATATCACAGGGTTAGAAGGGACCTCAGAAGGTCATCTAGTCCAGCCCCCTGCTCAAAGCAGGACCAATCTCCAATTTTTGCTCCAGATCTCTAAATGGCCCCCTCAAGGCTTGAACTCACCACCTTGGGTTTAGCAGGCCACTGCTCAAACCATTGAGCTATCCCTCCCGCCTCTAAAAAGCATCAGCCTCAGCCCCTTGTGCTAAAGGACTAAGGCCCTCTGTGGCTGGCTGTCGCTGACTTATCAATGTCTATGGTGGACCAGCCACTAGACAAAGGTTCCCGGTGTATCCAAAGTAGGGAGTCTGGCCAGCTCCCTCAAACAGGCTCGGTGGATGTGCAAGCTCCCTGGGGCACACTGGAAGGGAACTCTTGGCAGCTCCCTGGTGGGTACGTACTGCACACATGTATATCCGTGCTTGGCTCCATCCAGCACCATCAGGTCCCTTCATGTTCACAAGCACAAAGTTCCCCATAACAATGAAGCACAAGTATATGCGCTGTGATTAGCAATGGGGAGCCAGAGAACCCCTGAGCCTTTGATGCAGGACTCCAGCTGGGCGCAGGTGATTTGCACTGCCAGTGCGTAGGACGTAGTGAGCAAGAATCACGGCTTGCGGGCCCTGCTCTGCTTTCCAGGTTCCCTGGTGATGGGGCAGGAGCATGGGCGGACTCTGGTGTATCGGACAGCTTTAGAACTCAGCAGGCTCTGGCTTTGTCCTCGTTATTTTCAAGGCCCAAAGACAACATGATGGTTGGCAAGTTTTGCTCATTTCTGGGGAAAGCCGAGGGCTGCTCCCAACGATCAGCCAAAGCAGGGAGACAACACAGAGATGGAAGACCTCATCCTCTGGATGGGAAGGGATCTTGGCGAGACAGTCCTCCTTGCATCAATGCAGCACGGCTTTCATTTTCTGCAAGCCAGTGCAGGTAGCAGGTAGCCGACCCCAATCTCCTTCTCACTCACAATGCAGAAGACTCTCCTACAAGGCCCTCAAGCCCCAAGACCTGCAGTGGGTCAGTCTATGGGAATTCATACTCATCCCTTTGCTATTTGACAGCTCCCTGACTCTACCCCAGGGCTAGTTAACTTGGCGCCAACTCCTCCTGGGCCACTAGTGAATCTAACTGCCTCGGGTGCTGCTTGAATCTGCTGACTGCAGTCGGCTGTGCTGCAAGGAGCATCACTCTAGCTGGTTCAGAGCAATGCCTCTCTGGACCATGTCAACAACATTAGGAGCCAGCACCAAACCACGTTGTTCCTCCAACGCAGCTTAGCCATTGTGCGGAATGCCTACCTGGCTCCTGGATGAAGATGCCAACCTCACTGCACATCCCGGGCAGCGGGGTCAAATCCAGCCTCAAACATCTCAGGTGATGGGGACACCACAACCTCCTCTGCAACACATCCCATCACCTGGGAGCCTTGGAATTAATGCATTTCTCTCCATTAGCTCATATGGACTTGTCTCTGTCTCTGTCACAGGGGATCACGGTATCGGCTCAGACCAACGAGCCATCTAAGGCTGGTACCTAGACCTGATGCTTTGTTAAGCGCAAGAGACCCCACAATGAACAGTGTCAGAATGCTCTGCCCAGTGGGGAGGGTTCGTCCCAGCTGTTGTCAGGAGGAGGTGGTGTGACTGAGCCATCCTCTGGGACTTACAGAGGGGCAAGGGACTCTTCTGGTAAATGTCACGAGGGGCTCTGGCTTAGGCTAAGGACTGGGGAGGTGCTATCTGTAGCACCTACCTCCACCCAGTGGGACTAGTTACAGGACAGGGAGCTGGCCTTAAAAGCAGGGCTCATGAGAAAGAAGGAGGGTTGCTCGGCAGCCACGCAGGGACTGAGCGCTAACTGGGCTCCAGATAGGCAGCTGTACTGAGCGGCAATACACATGGGGCTTCTATGCACGCGTTCCCCACGCTTCTTTCCCATCTGACACCAGGGTTCATCAGAAGACAGTGATGCCCAGGCAGACCAAGTGTGAGAACTCTCCACCTCTAACCACTCATGACAAGGCCCAAGGCCAGTCTGCAACACCGGACACACTGCTGGTCCAGCCACTCCACTGCCTTGCTTTTCACTGAAGCCAGTCCCTAATGCTGCGGAGGGAGGTGGTCCCCTCTCACCCACCAAGCACCTGTCTGCGCATTAGCACTGGATGAGGAGGACGGAGAGCTCCAGAGGACCAAGTGGCAGCGAAGGTGGGCCAGATTCCAGGGCAGCAGGGTGACACATTCCCTTTCCCAGTATGTGAAGCCAGCTGGGGGGAGGGACAGCTCAGTGGTTTGAGCATTGGCCTGCTAAACCCAGGGGTTGTGAGTTCAATCCTTGAGGGGGCCATTACGGATCTGGGGCAAAAATTGGGGATTGGCCCTGCTTTGAGCAGGGGGTTGGACTAGATGACCCCTTCTAACCCTGATATTCTATGATTCTATCCATCAGTCCCATGGCAGAGAATGAACCGCTGCCTCCCTCTCTTTACAATCCAGCAAAGTTGAGACAGGAGAGATGGGGTCTGCTGAGGGTCCCATCCCACCCTTGGCCTTCCAATTCCCCTGCCCCCTTAGGAACCGAGCCAGTGTGTGTCAGCTGCAGCAAGTTCCGCAAGCTACAGGTATGTCCGGCAACAGGAGCTCCCGGCGCTTGGCCCCCCTCTTACTAGATCAGGTGGTTGTTTGACGCTGAGCTCACAAACCGGACATGGGCCAGGGCTGCTGTTTGACAGCGAGACGGAGACCAGGGGAGAGCAGCCTCAGACCAGTGGCAGTGACACTAGGGCCAGCACACACAATCCCACGGCTTCATCTGAGCCATCAGGCTGGGCGGCTGACATTCTCAGCGTGATCTGGGAGAAACCAGCTGCACCATTGTGAGTGGCGATTGGGGATCTATTTACCTACCGTTCTGCTGGGAAGAGAACTGCCCACCCAGCGTCAGTTTGGGGAAACTCTCCAGCAGAAGTGCGGCTTACAGAGGGAGACAGAGAGGTACCAAGCAGCCTCCCATCACAGAGCAGTGGGGGTGACAGAACCCCAGGGCAAAGCGACAGAGTGGTTTTGGTGCAGTGCCGCTAATCGTCCAAGGCTATGCCTCGGTGCTTCAATGGCCGGAGGCAGATGGGACCTCCCCTAGGTTGGGGAGTCTTTGGGGTCAGACCCATCTCTGCTACAATCCCAGCTCCCTTGAACAGGGGGGTGGGGTCACTCACTGTAGCACGCTTTGCCAGGGAAAGGTACATACTCCGTCTTCCACAGGCCACGCCATGGAACTGCATTGATGGGATGTTCATGCAGGGGCTCAACAGCTCTACATTTACGTCAGCCTGTCGAGCCCCCAGACTCCGGTAGTTACAGGCTCTGCGTTATTTTTCATAAACCATGAGTTGCACAAAGACAGTAATAGAGAGAGGAGAGCTAACACATGAGTGCAGCCCTCCGTCCTTCCTTCGAGATCTTTACACCCAGGTCGGGGGGCTCTCTCTAAAAGACATGCTCTGGCTCAGTCAGGAGTTATTGACTGGATAGGAAATTACAGGGTGGAGCTCTCTGACCTACGTTATACAGGGGTCAACCTAGGCGATCAGAATTGTCCCTAGAAATTGAGGAGAAAGCGGCACTCACAGCCTTTGTAGATGTCCGTAGGGATCTGCACGGCGGCATACGAATAGTTAACCTTGGTTTTGAAGTTCACATCTTCGGTAAACTCCAGCTTCAAGGAGTTGGACTTCTCCCTTTCAATCTCTTCTCCCTCTGGATCGTCCTGGGAAGGGAACAGAACACAGCTTGTCAACACACCGCCCAACCTGGGACAGGCAGAGCGAGCGGCGGGAGGGCTGAGTGGGGGTAGCGCTTAGCCCAGGGCTGCCCAAGTGCAGCGAGATCCCATGGTGGTCTGGCAGCCAGAACCACGCCACACATCAGCACTGCGTGGGGCAGATGCAGGCACCCGGGCATGTCAGAATGCTCGAGTTGGCATGGGACTGTGCAGCTGTAACCCAGGGGCTGGCTGGCTCACCAGCCCTATCACCCGCCAGCCCCAGCGCATGGTGTGGAGACCAGCCAGGCAAAGCGATCACATACTCAGGGGTGCTAAGCAATTCCAGCTCTAGTGCGGTGATTAAATTTAACCCCTCACTGCCCACCTCCTAATCACATCTGGAGGCACAGACCCAAAGAGCCCTGGCCAGAGCATTCGAGGCACGGGGCTTAGAAAGAAACCCGGTGCTCTCCCCAGAAAAGGCAGGTCGAAGCCCCGGGGGCCCAGCTTCAGCTCTGAGCAGGGTGTTATCCTATAGGGTTGGCTCCAGGCGGTTCGTGCCAAGAGCGCGTCTCTCTTTTGGGTCAGTCCTTAGAGACCACAGGGGCTGGTTTTCCAGGTGCGGAGTCCACACAATGGGTAGTGGTGTAGCCACTAAGCTCTGCTGACACAATCAGACCCATGGCTTCTTTCTGCTTCTTTCTGCGTGGACGTTACGGCTCCCATGGCACTTTTTGGAAGAGGAGGGGGTTTGCCCTCCTGTCTTGGAGGATATTTCCCTTCCCCTCCCCCCAGCCATTGCGCTCTGTGACCTTTGTTTCCCTGTCACCCCAGAAGCGTCAGCATTTCAGTCAGGCTGCATGCACCGCGTTCGTAAAGAGCCTTGGGCTCCTCTGAGATGGAAGGCACTATCAACATCACAACACTTCATATTACCATGGCCGCTGGTGTCTGAGGAACGCCAGGAACAAGTTCCCCAGACACAGTCAACCGGCATAATTTTCTGCAGTGACTCAGCCCACATCCCATTCCTTACAGTGCCCTCTGCTGGGAGAAGCTGGGAGAACATTATCCCCCAAAGTGCCTCCTATTGGGAATGGAGTGGCTGGCAGCTCCCTACAGTCTAAGTTCCTCTCCCATTCCTACAGCACCTCCTACTGGGAGAAGTCAGGGCAGGCATAGCTGGGCGCTCCCCGCACAGCCAACGCTCCTGTGCTATTTCCTACAGTGTACCCTTGCTGGAAGAGGCTGAGACTGGAGTAACTGTGAGCTACCTAATGCCAATTTCTCCTCCATCCCCGCAGTGGCGATGGAGCAGCTATCAGATCCCTCCAGCTTCTCCTGTTCCCCAGAGACGAGCTTGGAGCTTTGTGTATCAACTCGTGCAGGTGGAGATGAAGAGGGAAGCTGGCTGTGTGCGAGGACAAGCCAGTTCCTGGCTCGCTCCTCAGCTCCGTGTCACCTTGCCTCTCTGTTTTCAGTGGCACCGCAGGTATTAAATCAGACAAAAAATAAAAACCACCCTGAAAATCAATTAGCAGCAAAAGGCGACTATCAAAGAACAAATTAAAACAGAGTGTGGCTTAGCGCTCTGTCAATAAGCAATGCAAACAATATTTAATTATGGTGGAGAGACAGTAAATTCCCCACTGCTGGAGCTGGAACACACTGGCTCTCTTTCACACTCCACTTCCCTCTCCCTTGCCGAGGCATTCTGCTGTATCCTTGGCAAGGAAACTGAACGAAGGGACCTGTTGTTGTTTAGAAGGAGATTTAACCTGTGAAGAGGCAAAAATTCTCCTTTCGGAGCAGCAGCGCGGGGCTGGGCTCCGATGTCTTGCTGGCCCAATGCAGGGGTCTCTGGAGAACTCCATGCATGCAGGGACAGGGGAAGATCAGAGCCGAGATGCAGGCCTGAGAGCTGAGCAACACCCTGTGGCATGTAGGGATGCAGATCTCAGCACAATGGCCAGCAAGGGGCAAGGAAGCAGAGCGGGACGAGGGACATGCTGGCCGCCGCTTCCCGCAGCCCCCATTGGCTTGGAACGGCGAACTGTGGCCAGTGGGAGCTGCGATTGGCTGAACCTGCAGATGCTGCAGGTAAACAAACCGTCCCGGCCCGCCAGTGGATTTCCCTGATGGGCTGCGTGCCAAAGGTTGCTGATACCTGTTACAGTCCATTCATCCAATCCATACTTGTTTAACTTGCTGGCAAGAATACTGTGGGAGACCGTATCAAAAGCTTTGCTAGTCAAGGTATATCACATGTGGACACTTTCCCCATATCCACAGAGCCAGTTATCTCCTCATAGAAGGCAATCAGGTTGGTCAGGCATGACTTGCCCTTGGTGAATCCATGTTGACTGTTCCTGATCACCTTCCTCTCCTCCAAGTGCTTCAAAATGGTTTCCTTGAGGACCTGCTCCATGATTTTTCCAGGGACTGAGGTGAGGAGCTGGTGTGTAGAAGGGGCTGGGCCCACCTCTTCATCAGATTCTGCACCCCCTTCAACGAAACTACCACAGCCACGCTTAAATACCAGCTAAAGAAAAGAGAACCCAGATGTGCTCCTGAGCTGTCTGGAGAGGAGCGAATTCTCCTCGAAAAGCAGCTTGATGCCTGTCCCATTCTGCCTGTTCCCAGACTGAAGTACAGATCTCTGAGCCCATATGAGACAGGCTGATTGCGGTAGCAGAGATCATCCTGGGGAAAACGATAAGAGAAGTGATTGGAAGAGAGATCCACCCTGGACGCTGCTAGCTGCTTCAGCAGAGCTGCCAGTTTGATCCGCTGCATGGCTTGGGAAGAGCATGTTAGCATGTGGAAGGAAGATCTGCCCCAGGGGACACGGGGGAAAGAGATGCAAGCTCCTGGCTGACATACAGAACTAGTAGAAAAAAACTGTCCATTTCCCACAACAAATCTGCAACTAAAGGAACATTCTTCACTTTGTTCGATATATGTGGCTTTTTCAGCAAAATGAAAACTGAATATTTCCCAGTTTTTGTTTTTTCTTCTTCTTCTCTCTGTTTTCCAATTGGAAAAGGGGGTGGGGAAAGGAAGGAAGAGGGGAAAATCCCCCCAAAAGGGAACATTATTTTGTTGAAAACACCTGAAAATTTCAATGGAAATTAAAAGCTAAAAACATTTAGATTTTGCTCAAAAAAATAAAGGTTTTTTTCCCCACTAACAAGGTCTTTTTGGCTAGATATTCAGAAGTGTCCTGTAGCTCCCCTGGGGGTTCTCTACTGTGCCCATCACTGGGGTATCCTATCCTTTGATACATTCCTCGTGAACAGTGATGCTCGAGGAATTCCTGTCGGCCTTGATTTCTTCCCTTCCTTGCGGAGATGAATAGTCTTGGCTCCGGTCCCTTTGCTAGCTGGGGCTTTTGCTTTCAAAAAGAGATATTTCACATCAGTATCAATTTTTCTCCTCCTTTCAAACACAACGGCTTTCACAAATGGAACAGTCCTGGCAGCCCTATGTGCCGGCCTTCCTGCCTCACTACAGTTCGACCTCTCAAGTGAACGCAGTCTAGTTTACCATTGTCAGAGCTTCCCTCTTAACACTGTTTTTCAGAGCATTGATCGAATCCTTCATGGCAGTATCCAAACCACTGCTCAACTGGGACACTGGCAACCTGACATTCCCCATATTGTCTCCTGCCATTCTCAGAAGTGTGAGCTTCCTCCCAGCTAATGTCAATGACAATCCCAGCCCAGCCAGCAGTGCCCTGTCGATACCAGGTAGCAGGAAAGCAGCATGTATGTCCTCACCCCACCGCCAGACAGCAGCAGTCATTGCTTTGGGCTCTACGTGTCAATTCTCCACATGCTAGCGGAATTCCCTCCTTGCCCAAATGCAGCAGCCCCTACCAGGAAGATGCTGCAACCTTGGGGCAGGTTTTCAAAGGCCCAAAGAGCAGTTTAGCATCTGGATCTCATTCACAATTGGGTGCCTAACTCCCCTTTGTGCCTCTGAAATTCTCCCCTTGACCATGGCTTTACTTGCAGACTGGATGACCCGCGGCCTGCAGGGCTAGGTCATACAACATCATCAGAGACGAGGGCAGAACCAGGGGTAGGGTGTAAGCCAGTTTCTGCCTAGTGGAGGGCATGGAGACTCACTGGGGGTGGAGGGGAGATTGTCTCACATCTTCCTCTGAAGCATCTGGTGCGGGTTACTGAAGGAGCACAGGTCTGATCCGGTCTGGATGCCAAGAGACAGGCTTCTGAGGCCCCACACAGGATCCCTTTCCCCATATGCATAAGCGGTGCACTCTTGGAACTCAGGCATACATGCCTGAAAGGTCCCTGGATGGATCCTGCAGGCAGAGGGTGGAGAGGAGGAATCCAGGAGTAACAGCTCCACACAGAAGGCTGCTCCAGCTCTATTCCAGGGTTTAACTCTCTGCCCAGGCAGCCCCAGACATTGGCATTCCAGCGGGAAGATGCATGCCTGGGAAGAGTCCAGACTGCATAGGAAATGTCCATGGGCAGCGTACTGGGGTGGCTGCTTACTGAGCATCAGCTTGTGGCCAGGGGTCACCCTGCAACCATCCTACCCCCGTAAGCGCCCTCCTGTCGGCCCCATAAGCACTCCCCACATTCTTGGGACTAGTGGCACCCCACCCGAGGCAGGTTTAACAACAGAAAAGGTTCAAACAATCCCCAGTGAGTCCCCGGAATAAAGTCCATAAGAAAAAAGTTCATCCACAGCCCTGGTTCTTCTGCCCCACATCAAGCTCCTCCTCTGTGCCAGTCTGCCCCACACATAGCTGCCAGTCCAAACCCTTTCTGGAGCTCAGCCCCGTGGAGACAGGCTATATAGCAACTTCCTCCAGAGAGCTCCTGCTGATTGGCTGGGAGAGAGGGGAGCCACGCCCACTCTACATTCTACACTGATCCTGGGCCCTTAATTCCTCAGGACCACTTCCCCTCTTCTGCTACGATGCCATTTCCTGGACCTCTGTTCACTCCATTGCCCTGGAACGGGATCTTCTGGTCTCCTCGACACTTAAATCTGGCCCCCTCGATACCCGGCTAGAGACAAGTACTTCCTCCAGTTTCCAATCCAGCCTGGCACACAGGGAGCCCCTTCCTTGCCTTCCCGAACTACTGCCCTTCCAGAGTCCAGTCTGACTCTGATTCCACTGGGCTCAGTCCTGCCAGCAGGCACCGGCTCCAAGTGCCACCATCTGGCACTGTGACAGTCATCAGACACAGCTGGCAGCTGCACCAGGTAGAAGCAGTCCCCTGCCCTCCCTAACCTCTCTGGCTGGGATTCCTGGCAGCCCCCTTTGACCAGTGCCTCCAGGACATGAGGCTCCTTCTCTACGGACTGGAGAGAGACTGCTGTCTTCTGGCAGTAAGGCCGTAGGCTCCCTGTGCTCATCGAGGTCCAAAAGCTGGC
Organism: Lepidochelys kempii; assembly: GCF_965140285.1. Classification (NCBI taxonomy): domain Eukaryota; kingdom Metazoa; phylum Chordata; order Testudines; family Cheloniidae; genus Lepidochelys; species Lepidochelys kempii. The sequence goes on along the minus strand of NC_136386.1, from coordinate 47,935,987 downwards.
CAGTGCGCCTGGGGTCTTCCTCCTCATCAGACAGGGGCTGGCCATCTGCTCTGTCAGGTACAAGGTCAGCACACTGCTCTTGCTCCTAGGGCTGTTGGTGCCTTCTCCCCAGAACAAGCAATCAGCTCCCACTGGGGATCAGCTCAGGTCCAAACTGTGCCTTCCTCCCTCCCAGACAGCTGGCATGGCAGACCTTGAGTGAACCACCCAATGACCACAAGATCCATTAAGGGACTAAGGCACCCAGCCAGGTTTATTGTCAACAAAGCATGATACTAGTATCTCACAGGCTCTACCGGATCACTAATACATGTATGCAATGTATACAATGGACTAGCTCAGTGAATGGCGGGACTTTCCTCCCTAAGGCCAGACAAAGATAATCCCTCTGAGATACATCTTTATACCCCAATACTAACAAGTTCGTACTGCTCCTTTGACATAGTTAGTTACTACCCCCTGAAGGCGCTAGTTATCACCCATCACCTTGTACATGTTGGTTCAGTCAAAACATCTCTATTACATACCGTCATCCTGACCGTATCTTTTAGAAGTGGCTAGTGTGTTTCTGTTATCCTTGGGGAATGTTTTTGTACCATCCTTGGTATTGGGATGTTCTTGTACCACTTGATATCGCGAAGTGTTTGCGTGGGTACTCTGTGACTAGCATTTCTTAGGAAAGTGTATTTCTACAATATCAGAATTCTGTTCTTGCTGAATTCTGTGAGCAGGCCCTACCTCATACCACGCCTCTGATACAAGGGCTTATGTCTCAGGCTTTCTTCCTACTACAACCCCTGCTCCTGATTCCCTCCCACGTTATAACCAGCGCAGAAGGCTATTCCAGCTGAAAACTGCTTTGATTTCCCATTTTCTTTTTACCACGCCTGCTGATTGGTTGCTCTGGGCATTTCACGCAGCTTGGGACAAGGAATAGGCTGGTCAATTTCATGAGTGTCACTAGTCAGTTTCCAAGCCTTGCTCCCATCTGGCGTGCAATGGTGGGGGAAGGCTACATCTCAAAAAAAATAAAAAGCCATTTTAACTGAATCTTGGTTTTTGCAAGACCTCAGTTTTGGGCCTAGAGTACTTGAGTGTGCCCCTGTAAGCTTGAACTTTGCACCCACAGCAGCACCTGCTGCTCCCTGGTGAACTGCTCCTCCCTTCGGCACCCATGGCTCTAATTACCCCAGCCAGTGCGCTGAGGTCATGTCTACACAAGGAGCTCTTTTGCCAGCATAGTTCAGGCAAACGCTGCCCCCAGCGAAATAAGCTATCCTGGTAAAAGCGCAGCATTGCCAATATAGCTGTTTCTGCACTTAAGGTTCCTGCTGACAAGGCTCTGTCAGTCAGGGTGACACCTCGTCATGCTCCTGACTGACACGTCTGCAGTGTAGCCCTGGCCTGAGTTATCCAGCTTGGAGCTTCTCTGTCTGAAAAAAAAAACCAGAAGAGCCCTGCAAGTGCCAGAAGAACTCAACCTCCTCCTCCTTGCCGGCATGGCCATGACGTCCTGGGATTTGCGAGGCCAAAGCTCTCATTCCATCCAGAGAGAGAGCCATCCGCGCTGACCTTTGACGCTGAGTTCCGGGCGTGGCCCATTGACACCACTGGATGCATCAGCCAAATAGATTACTGACTGAGATGAAGTTACACCAGGAATGAATCCGGCCCACAGACGTATTAAAGAGAAGCTCCCAGTGGGCCCCTAACCTCACAGATAGCATACCGGAGCCACGTTCCTCGTGTGCATCTTGCTCAGTGGCAGAGGGAAGCAGAGAGAAGGGCGTGGCAGGGGAGTGAGGCAGGCTGCAGCCATGGTGGCGCAGCACTGAGCTGTTCGGTAGCAGACCCTTGTGAAGCTTTCCAGCTGACCCTTCACAGACCGGAGCAGGCAGCACTGCTTTCCCCACTACTCTAGTGGTGCACACCATTTGCTGCTGGGCAATCTGCAGTGTGACACGGAGAACGGCTTCCAGGGCAATTTGGCTGGCGTTTGAAGCCTGTCTCCTCCATCATTCCTCCCCTGCTCCAACATGCCTCGAGAAACTGGAGTGCCTGCTTTGTGTAAGGGGACTGTTGCCCCCTTACTAACGTTCCGTGGGGGTATTTTGGTTGGCTAGCTCCCAGTACTAAAAGGGAACGGGTCTATGGGAAATCAGGACCCTGAGACTGATAGTCCCCAGGAACAATGGGGAGAGGCCAATGCTCCAGGTCAGCGTGAATGACAGGGCGGGCAGGCTAATCAGGGAGTCAGGAGGCCGGGGGGGGGGGGTGTCCCGTCCTCTGTGTGAGCTGGAATTGCCTGGGTCAGACAGAGTGGGGCCAAGCTAAGGAGAAAGCAGGGGCCCGAGCTAAGCTGGGGAGCAGAGCCATGCCAGATCCAGAGGGACCAGAAAAGCGGCCCAGAGAGAGCAGACCCTGTCCTGGGAGCAGAGCTGCAGCCCCAAAGCCGGAGGCACAGCCCAAAGAGAGCAGACTTGCCCTGGGAGGAGAGCTGCAGCAGCCAGAGCCAGAGGGGCCAGAAAAGCAGCCCCGGAAGCAGGTCAGTGCTGGGAGCAGAGTCACAGAAGCAGCCTGCAGAGCAGACCTGTCCTGGGAGCAAAGCTGCAGCAACCAGAGGCAGAGGGGCCAAAGAAGCAGCCCAGGGAGCTGGAGGCAGAGCAGCAGCAGCAGTGCAGAGACCGAGGGGTGGAGCTGGGGCTGGAGCAGTCTGGAGCTGGGTGCGGTGAGCAGCTGGGGAGACCGAGCGGGACCCTGGGCAGCGGGCCCAGCACCGGGAGACGCCTCAGCCAAGAGGCTCTGCAGGCCAGGCTTGGATCATAATCCTGACAGGGCGGGGGCGACACTGGGAAGAAGGGTCCCACCATTAGAGCCTGAGAGCGTGTGGCCACCACCAGAGCAAGTGTCCAACCCACAGCATCCCTGCAGCACAGCCAGGGCCTGAGATGAAGGCCTGGGACTTACAAGGAACAGACTGTGAACGGCCCTGACATTCCAGAGACACTGTTTGTGATGTTCCCTGCCACAGAACGGGGTGATGTGTTTCCTTTCACCTTTCCCATATCCCCTTATTCTTTTTAAAATTAATTGTTGATTAAATAACGTGTATTTGCTTTAACTTGTATGTAATGGTCAATGGGTCAGAGAAGTGCCCAGTGCAGAGAGAGTACCCCAGAGTGGGGACACTCTAGCCCCTGTCCTAGGTGACCACAGCAGCTTTGGGGGTTGACCCCACCAAGAATCCTGGGCCCAGCCTTGTTGGGGTTATGAGGATTCTGCCAGATAGGAGAGTGTAAGGGCAGTCCTCAAGGACAGGGAGGCCACTGGGTAAAGGAAGTGAGAGCGAGGACTCAGATCCTTTCACTAGCCCACTTCACCGGGGTAGTGCAGAAGCCAGGAAAGTTCCCCACAATAGCGGGACTATTCCCCCGCTTACATTTGCAAACGCCAACTGGTTGAGAGTTAGCTTTCTGCCGGGCCTGGCTGGTGCCGCAGACCCATCTGACAGCGCGGCAAAGCACAAGGACACGCTCTGGCTGGGGCTCGGGCCTGATGATTATCACAAGCCCAGGGGATAAGATGCTCATCTGATTTCCAAGGTTTTGTCCTTGCTCCTAACCATGTCACTCTGGCATCGAGGAAGGCTGCCAGGAGGGGAGATATAAACAGAACTCCAGATAACGCAGGCTTGGCTGTTGTTCCCCTCAATGCACAGATCTTCACCTGAAGGCTCCCTTTGATTGCAGCTGCAATCACTCATGCATTTGAGACACTTGAAGCAGGCCTGATATCAGGTCCTTGGCTGCTTATCCCAGCCAAGCGCAGAAAGGGGGACCAGAAAGCTAGTGCAGCACTGTCTCCGGAAAGGAAGCAGCACCATTTGCCTCACTGGTGGCAGCATGCTGCATTACAAAGCCAGTGTCCTGGGCCAACAGATGCAGCACTGCATGGTCATCTTGATCCCTTAATCCCATGGCCAATGAAGCACTGGGTTTGGTGTAGGTCTACAAAGAATTCAGCAAGGAAGGGGATTTAAAAGCTCCTTTTCTGAGCAGCTGAAACAAAGGAAGCCAGCCCAGAGGTGGAGCTAAGAACCAGGTCCAGGATATGATGGGGGCACTCTGCCTTTGTAAAGGAATAGACGTGGCAACACAAGCCAGAGACCGCTAGGAAAATACAAGTGGAAGCCACTCCCAGCCCAACTCAAGAAGGACATGTTAATTCCCCAGCTCTCTGTTACAACCAGCCAATCATGGCTCTTTCCTGGCTGCCTCTAAAACATGCCACACGTCCCGTGAAGAGAAAATTAATAAGCTAATGAAGCTGATGGAGGGGGCCAGGGCTGCAACTAACAAACAGCGATCGCGAGGCAGAGGTTGGGATAGGAGCACAGCAGCAGAAATGCAGAAATCACCCCCAACCCATGGCAATATCTGGACACGGCTTAGCATGCACTGAGGGCACAGTGCACACAGGATTAGCTGGGTGGGCTGCAGGCCAAGCCTGAGGTACACTGGGAAAGCAGTGGGGGGCAGGGGCCGGCAGGACTGGAAGTCAGGATTGAGGGGCACTGGCAGAGCTGGGTGGCGAGGGGGAGCCCAAGGCTGGACTAGCAGGAGCTGCAGGTCAGGACAGGGGCTCTGGCAAAGATGAAGCTCGCCCAGTGCTGGCCTCTGCCATCTTGGCTCTAGCTAGTAACGTGAGTCTCTGACTTTCACGAATGCTGAACATCACCCCGACCCCTCGAAAGAAACTTAAATCCAGCCCTAGGAATAGGTTGGCGCCCACGAGCAGCTCTAAGACGGCACTTGCCTTGCTCCCAGGCTGGAGCATCCCCTGGTGACGAAGGCTCATTAAGCGTGCAGCTTATTTATCGCTGCAGATGCTCCAGCCTGCACTGGAGGCAGCGAGCACAGTCCAGCTCTAAGGACAGCCCCTGCTCTCCCCATGGCATTGTGCCAATTATGGCGTCTCACTAGCACAGGCAAGAGAACAAACCACTCACCCTCCAGCTGGCCTCAGCTGACGTAACTGGGGTGGGGTGGAAAGAGGAAAGGCAGCGACTGACCCCTGCAGGTGTGAAAGGGATGTGGGGGAGCCGAGGGGGATGACAGCTCTCCTGTGCATTGGTTCCCCTTCTTACACTACTCACTGAGGCACAAACGCCCAGCGCCTTCCCTCCCCATCCCCAGGCATTTCGGGGACAAGTTGTGACACAGCAAGGACAAGCAGAGGGCAATCACCCTGCCCCACCTGCTGGAAAATATCATCTCCTTGCTAAGGCAGGCAGGTTGACAGCGGCAGAATGGTCCTGTCGCTCTCTGCACAGCACCGGCTCGTAAGCACCAATGGCCGCCCTCGCCATCCTCTGCTCCCCAGGGCAGTGACCCTGGACGAGCCCTGATGCTGACTCTCCTCCTGAGAAGGAGCAGGGCTCTGGAGGCTGCCAAGACACCTCCAGGACAGCAAGGAGACGCTGCCTGCTGGCTATGGGTGTCTCCTCCTCTCAGGTGCTGACTCCTTAGGAGCCCTGTTGCACCCCTCTGGATCTCAGCTGGCTGAGGGGTCAGCACTAGGGCAGTGTGATCAGCCACCACAAAGAGAACATGCCTCCCAGACTCGGCTGGAGGTCAGTTGGCTGGAGGTCAGTTAGCTTGGAGGGAGGGTCTGGTCCCTTCACATGAGAGGGGAGCAAAAGGCAACGTTCTGAGAATCTGCAGGCCTGTCTCCCCCAAATGTTATTGGCGTTGCAGAAAGGGAATAGGCCCGAAGTGAGCTTGCCCATGGAAGGTCGCCTTCCTGTGACTCTGATTCCACTTCCTGGGGTCCTCTCCTTGCTCTTTCAGAAGAAGGTCTGTGGATACATCCAAGAGTCCACAGGGCTGGCGTGGGGGAGAGGCTAATCTGCCCTCTCCGAGAGGTTAAACCCACTTCCTGCCATTTCCAGCGCTCGCAATGAACCAGCAGATCTCCTGCTCATGCTGGCTCTACAAATAGCAGGTGCCTGCTGGAAAGATGAGGCACAAATGAATGAAAGACGCTGGGGAAAGCCTGGGGGCCTGGCCTATCGACAGAGAGGAGCAGCTGTGTTCCCAAGCTATGGTCCTTTGGTAGCACTGACCTGCAGGTTGTTCCTGGGTGTTCCTCTGTGCCTACGAGAATGGTGCCTTCTTTCATGATCTGCCCGCTGCCCAAGGCAGATTGCCTGTGCTGGAGGTTGGCTCATAAGCGTAATCTACCCCACAAGTACTCATCTGCGGTGTCATCCAGGGGCTCTCCCAGGAGCAATCAGATTTACTCTCGGTTTCCTTCTGAAATAAGCGACTTTTATAGCTTAGCTTAAGCCATTCTTAAGCCAGATCGTGCCACCCTCACTCGCATACCTGGAAGAGTTCCATCGGTTTCATTTGGGGCCAGATTCTGGGGCGATATCATTCAGTGTGAGATTGGGAGGGCAGGATGTGGCCCAGAATGAATAAAGCTGTTTGCACGTGTAATGGCGCCCCCTAATCGGATCAGCTGCTGGGACTGAACGTAAGACCTCCAGATGTAAATGCATGCGCCCGGCAGCTTGAGCTGAAGAAGCAGCTGCATTAGCACAGAGGCAGCAGCAGACTCACCAGCCTCTGTGAGCCATTAGAGGGAGACAAACAGCAGCACCATGCTAGCCGGGGTTGCATGCAAGCATGCATGCACACACAGCATAGTTCATTCCTCTGCAGTCAGACTAAACAATGGGCCCCCTTGTGTCCCTTCAGCCATCCACTCACAGGTCCTCCTCCTCGTCAGGCTGCAGTGCTGCCCCAGGGAAAAAGGCTGCTGGTTGGGGATGGCAGTCCTACACGGCACCAGGACAAATGATGCCAATGAAAAAGCATCCTGACATCCTAGCACATGTGTAACCCACTGCCCAGAGTGTGTTCCTCCAGGGCCACCACAGCTGCAGTTGCTCCGGTGCTTAGCTCTGGAGGTTCCTGGCCCAGTCTCTGATACAGCAGCTGGTTTTTTGTCAGCTGCAGAGAACTGTGTCCTCTGTCTCTCCCTACAGAAGCCATAGTCAAAGCCCTGGAAACTCCCTCCATGCAGCCGGCTCACCTCAGACCGGGCCTGGGGGCACCCCCGTGAGGGGTGAACGCCTCCAGCATCCGGACAGCCTGTGACTCTTCTGCTGAGGGGGAAGGTTGTGCTGGGAGGGGGGGGGCGGTAATATGGCCACCTGTCCATCAGGAGGCAGGCTGAGCCACACTGATCCATCTCGCTTAAGCTCTGCTGCAGCTGTGTGCTGCCGACAGCTTCCCTTTGGGACTTCAGCAGGTGCTTAATGTTAAGCATGTGCTTACGTGCTTTGCCGAGCTGGGCCCTAAGCCTGGAGTTGCTCCAGCCATTATGTCAGGGAAGCCTGGGGCCCACGGAGGATTTACACACATTGGCCTGCGAACCGTCCCCCTTCCTGACTGCTGTATCACGCTGCTCTGTGCAGAGAGCAGCACCAGAAACCTGGCTGTCCCCAGAGAGGCGTGATCCAGCATGGCTCAGCTTCCTTCTATAGGCTCTCATGCCCAAGGACCCCTAGGAGGATGCTATGAAACAGCAGGTTGGAGACACACGATTGCAGCTACATATGTACAAGGCAGTCAGGGAAAATCAAAGGTACTTCCATGGCACTCATTGTGGAGCACCTCATAGGCTTTAATGCATTAATCCTCACACCCACCTGGGAGGCAGGGCAAGGCTGTTATCCGCATTGTACAGATGGGGAACTGAGGCCCAGAGAGACTGGCACAAGGTGACACTAGAAATCTGTGGTAGAGCAGGGACATGAACCTATGTCCTGGGCAAGTGCACTAATCAGGGGACCAGGCTTCCTCTGAGCTGCCTCCTTCCTTCTTGTTATGTAGTTCTGAGACTGCAGAAGCACCCACAGTCTGCCAAGTGCTTTCCAAACACGGCTGAAGACAGCTCCCTCCCCTCCCTTCTGCTGGGAACGGCAGGCACAGCTTCCCTCACCAGCAGGGACTCTATCCTGCTCGGGTTCAGTCTCTAATGGGGACTAATCATTCTGGCTCCTTTGAAAAACGCTGGGCCCTTCAGAATCAGCACTCTACAGAGTAAAGAGCTGCGGAACAGATGCTGGGGCAGCAGATGAGCCCCCTAACCCCCCCGGAGCATAGATTCACAAGCTCAGCAAACCCACACTGCTAAGGACTCAGTTCCCTAAGTGTGATGACCCTTCTGCAACGCCACGGCTGCAAGTGCTGGTGCACGGAGTCACTTGCGGCACCCAAGAGAGCTCAGAGGAAGCTGTCCCTGCCAATTGGACTAAGGAGGGCTTGGAACAACAGACTGCAAGGGATTTCAAGGAGCCCTTTCCCCTCCACTGGCTCAAGAAACATGGAGCTGTTTAGAAGTGTCCTCATCGCACCATACTCTGTTCTGGCACCGGTGTGTGTGTGTGCATTGGAAATAAGCTATTTAATGGGAAATCAAAGACAAAAACTAAAGCCCCAATGAACGTGACCTCAGGAGCGGAGCGGAAAAGGCAAGAGATGGGGAGTCAATGCTGAAAGGTGAAGGCTGCCACAGCTGACTCCACTCACCATGGCCAGGATCAGCTGACATCTGCTGAGCTGCCTTCGCTCAGAATTCCCAGCCAGCTTGTAAGTCAGACTTGCCGTGCACCTGCAAGGTGATTTGATGAAAGGGGAACATAGGGCTGGTGCCCTTGAGAAGTCCTGGAGGCATTTGTTATTTGTTTCTCCTTTCATTCCTGCTTGCTTGTCACCTTAGAAATACCAAGTCTGTCAAAACGTGGTCTCCTTTGGTTTTGTTGGAGGACTCAATGCATGTCTCGGGGATGCAGGCTCTGAGCTTTCTCAGCCTTGAATTAACTGGTCAGGGTGCTGAATGCATTAGAATGCACTCTCTGAGCATTAGAGAGGCATTAACCAAAAATACCCGGGAAGAAAATAAAGAGTTTTAAACAGTCCTGGCTAAAAATATCTTCATCCTTCCGAGTGATCAGGTTTCACTTATTATTATTGTTTATTATTTCCTGGACCAGGATTCCATTGTGCCAGGCACTGCCCAAACATACTTCCTTGGTATCTCTGACATCACAATCCCCCCAGTTCTCCCGTCACCCATAGAATCTTCCAGGAAAAACGGGAGAGAGAAGAGCTGAATTTCTAATGATAATACTCAGATAAACAAACTGAAAGGAAAACAATTAGGCCTTTAAAAATATCTAATAAAGAGGCAATAAAAATCCCCAAATGCCCCAGATCTTCCAACAAGTCCATTTTTCCTTTGCAAGTCACTTTGCTGTCACAAGCAAATACCAGTCATCCCTCTCTGCCCATTCCACAGACACTGGAGGAGGGGAACAAAGATGAAATCTTGCTTTGGTAGAATAATACTCGCCTGACCCTGCAGCTGTGGCAATAACATTCTCCACGGTTCGGAAGAGTAATAGGATTGCTATGCAAGGCTTGCTTTTTAATTCCAGCCAGTGTACTGTGTGTATGTAAATACACTGTCTATGGGACCCTAATACAGTAGACCTTGTAGCCTGGAAAGATGCTGAACTCAATTATGTGTTCAGTCTCCAAGCACGGGGCATGTATAGACCATAAGGAATGACTGGAGCTCCTATGGAGTGTACCTCTATGTTCTAAATCCAGATTCGGCCCTCAGTTACACCCGTGTAAATCCACTGACATCAACAGCCTGACCCAATGTAAATCAATGGAGTTTATGCTGGATTTTGCACTGATTTAACGGAGTTCAGAATCTGGCCAACTTCCCATAGCGTGTACTAGATGCAAAATTGAGCAATGGCCTAGGCATGTGCAAACGACAAGCAGCCTGTTTTTCAGCAGAACTCAGGGGCCAGGCCCCACTGCAGGAAACATCTCAATACACCAGATATTAATCCAATATGCCTCTTTGAGCCTGGGCCTTCCCCTTTAAAGACTGTCCCCTGCCTAGAATACACACAGAGAGAAGAAGGATCGGTGCCCAAACTGGAAATGTTAAACTCCAGTTCTATCCTTTGAAATCACTGTTCTGGAGAGAGTCACAAGATGGCACTGGCTTGCACCTTTTTGCCATTTGCGGCCACCTCTGTTCAAGGACTGGTGTATGCAGTGTAAAAAACCAAGTTACACTAATGATGCACTCAGAGTCCACGTCACTGGTTTCTCTTCCAATAGGAAGCTGCTCTGCAGGGCCCCCACTTGGTGGAAGGACAACATCATTCAAAACCCGACCCTTCTAGGAAAGTATTAGTTTCAGCTACAGAAAAGTATTATTTTCACCCACTTATACTCACGGGAGGGTCTTAATGTGCTCTACAAACATTCCTTTATGAAGCGCCACAATTTCCCTGTTAAGTAGGTGCCATATTATACCTAGTTTGCAGATGGGTAAGTTAAAGTACAGCGAAGTTAACCCTTAGTATTTCTACTACATCACTATAAAATATTGCAGTATTTCTTTATAACGAGGACAGAGGTTTGCCCAAGGTTACACAATGAGTCAGTGGCAGAGCCTGTAGAACCCAGGAGTCCGGCTTGCTATTCCTCCTCTAGAGCACACTGATGCCTCAACTGAGCTTTCCAGCTTCAGTCCCAGGACTCCTCCGTTTGTACGTGTGTGTGTGTGAGGGGGGTACTGTTCCCAGCATGAGCTTTCTCTCTCTCTCACTCACACCCATCCCGTGGCAAAACACACTGCCTTTTTGCCGTCCACCATGGCTGGACCCCTGCTTTCAGTCGTAAAATATCAAGGCTCATTCCCATCCGCCAACATTGTCATGTTTATCCACTACTTCCAAGAAGCTTTAAACTACAGCAGATAGTTACAGATGCTCTGTCTGTCATTATGCTGTTATATCATCCACTTTTCAGCAGCTAATTAGGATTCTCCAAGTTTCAGAGCTGTCTGGCTAATCTCATTCATGTATCCATATAGCCACATACACACAGCTCCTGCAGAACAATCCTGCATGCAGCTGTCGACATGTAGGATATTTCATGTGTCACCGAGACCTACAAGGCAACGTACACACATCAAGATCTGATGGTCACCAAAGAGTGGATACATTGGGCCAAATTTATCTGGGTGATCAATCTACTGACTTCAGTTGAGCTGTGTCTGATTAACTAGGCATGAAGCTGGCCCATTGTACGGAGTCACTGCAGCTCAGATAAAACCAAATTATTATTATTTGGATTACAGCAGCGCGTAAGGGCTCTGTCAAGGATCAAAGTTCCAAGATGCTAGGTGCTGTGCAAATACATAGTGAAGACACAGTCCCAGCCCCAGAAAGCTTACAGTTCAACCCTGATGCAACTGCATTGGCTGCAGCCGAGTTACCTCAGGGCTCAAGTATGCCCACAGTATAGATGAACAGCTCAGCATTCTCAGACCACAATGCCTATGAGAGGAAGCATAGCCCGGTGGTTGGACATCTAGCGTAGCACTTAGCAGACCTGGCTTCAATTCCTTGTACTACCACGGCCTTCCTGGGTGACTATGCCTAAGTCACTAGGCCTCAGTTTCCGCATCTTGCAATGGGGATAATGGCCTGGCCCTGCCACCCAGGGGTGTTATAAAGATAAATACATTAAGGATTGGGAAGCGATTTGAGAGCTACTGATGAAAAGTGCGATATAAGAGGTAGGTATTATTATCTACCTCTTCTGCTAGATCAGTGGTTTTCAACCTGTGGGCTGCGGACACAGCCTTTTTAAGATTTCCAAAGGGGTCTATGCCTCCATTTGAAATTTGTTAGGGGTCTACGAATGAAAAAAGGTTGAAAGCCACTGTGCCAGATCCAGGGCCACTTCAGATCTGGAGTAGTCAGGTGCCACTCTGCTGGAGCTACCCCTGCACACACCAGGAACGAATCTAGCCCAATAGAGCAAAAATAGGGGGTGCCATGGCAACCCAAGAGCAGCTTCCTCTGCTTTGCTTTGGCAGATCTGCACCATTTATTAGCTGCATTGCAGTAGCACAGTCCCTGCACCAAAAAGCTCACAATCAACGTATGATCATCCCCTTCAAATGTGTGTGAAACTTTCCATAGTTTGTTCATTCGGGGCTTGAGACGGACCCAAACTGCAATTCCAAGTACAAACTCCCTCTGCCTTGATATTTTGGGGAGGTTTGGAACCAAAAAGAGGCCTAGGTTTTCCAGATTGAGTTGAGATGTAACCCGAAATGGCGGAAAACGTGCATGACTAGCCAAGCTCCATAGATTTCCATCATTTAAGTCAGAATAGTTGTACAAGTATCTTCTTTAAAAAGCGCCAGTGGACCAAATTCCAGTTTATGATATGCCAGTGTAGCCCCAGAAGAATGTGATTCAAACGAAGAGAGTTACTCTAGACTTACATCAGTCTAACTGAGAGCCAAATAAGGCCTGGTCTCTATCCACACTCAGAGCATTTTATGAAGCAATAATAAAATAAATAAATAAATAATAATTAATAGAAGTAGTTCTGATCTGCTGGCTCCTAAAGGCTCAAAATCCAAAGGCAAATACAAAGAACTCAGCACTTATTATTTTTAAAATCTCATGATCTTTGAGGCCTGACTCTTCATTTTTGAATGCTGGAGGCTGGGTTATATTGACTGCTTCAGTTATTATTATTTACTTGTATCATGCTAGTGCCTCAAGGTGCCAATAAGTGTCCCGCTGTGCAAGGTACTAAGTACATGTGTAATGAACACATGGTCTCTACTCCAAGGAGCTAGTCTGTGTACTGGGCATGTGTGGGCAATGCCCCTGCAGTGCTGCCCCAAGCATCTTCTATTTCCCCGTGGAAGTGTCAATATTTTAGTGAAACTTGGTGCTTGGAAGTATGCTGTCAGGTCAAATCAGTCCCAAAATGTAGGTGTTATAAAACAAGCTAATCCAAAACCTAAAGCCAGTGGAAATGATCCCGTGGGGTTTTTGCTTAAAGTCCAATCAGAATCTTCCCCTCCCAAAACCCAGGTCAATATCCCCCTCGGATGTTTGCAACTCATACATTGCAACATTTGACCAGTGCATGAGAACCAGAAAGTAAAACTGACTAGAAACAAAAGTGAAACTAATTTATTTTCAGTCATGCCAATTCAGATCTGACAGTTATTAGGGACATGGGATTTAGATGGATAGAGGAGACAGCCATCTGAAAGCTGGTTAGGGTGACCAGATAGCAAGTGTGAAAAATCAGGACGGGGGTGGGGGGTAATAAGAGCCTATATAAGAAAAAGCCCCGAATATCAGGACTATCCCTATAAAATTGGGACATCTGGTCACCCTAAAGCTGGGAAATTTGTGGGAAGGAAAATGCTAGATACAGCAAAAAGTCAATGAGATGTTTAAGATGATTTCACTTTGAATAATCAGAGGTGTTTGTCGGAGCTTGTCTACACACAAAGGTGGTGCCACTTTAACTTCCTCTGTGGAGTTAAAGCACTACAGACCCCCGAGGATGGAGGCGGTTGTATCGTTACAAAGGCGCTTAGCCGACTTCGGTATGGGAAAGGGCACCAGCTATACCAGTATAAGGCATCTTTCAACCAAAATCCACATTGGAGGTTCTGCTGATACAGCTATTTTGATAAGAAACCACACCCCTCAGCAGTGTAATTACACTGGTACAAAACCAGTGTGTAGAGCAGGACTTATATATGTAAGAACATTTGTGAAAAATATTTGGGGCCCAATCTTCTTCTTACATTAATTTTACCCTGGTGTAACTCCACTGACTTCCATGGAGTTACTCCAGATTTAAACCAGGGTGAGAGGAGAATCAGACCCTTGATTTTTGTCCTGACACTTGTACGTCTACACTGGAATCAGCCAGATGAGTACATCTCATGTTGCTAGCCCATGCCAGGGTCTGTGCTGTCATGTGTATTTTTGCAGTGCTAGCTAGAGCAGAGCTAGCATGGGTATGCCTGTCTGCGTTGCAGTCCCACCTCTTATTGCAGCGCGGACATGTCATAGAACCAGAGTGTTAGAAGGGGCTGCCAGGGTGATCAAGTCTAACCACAATATCTGCTGTCTCTTTACAAAAATGCTGCCGTGTTATGCTGCTGGCACAAGGCGAGTGTCAGAAGTGTCACCTGAAAGCTTTAGCGGAGGCTCTGATGCTCTTGGAAACTACCTGTCTTTATCATGTGTAGATTTCAGTTGGCGGAGGAGTGAATAAATTAACACTGATCCTAAAAGCAGCATAATTTGCCTTGACGCTGCTTTGATTTTGACAGCATAGCGGGGTTTTCCTGAGCCGTTTACTGAAATCACCTATCTCCTGCCCATCTTAATTGCATTGTCATGATGGTCTCCACGGACCAGCACTGATATCATGGCAAGAATTAATTGGAGTCAGTACTGAGGATCTGCATTTAGTAAGAAAAGACATAAGTAAAAATCTGCAGTCACTCTCTGCTGGGCTGTTTCTAGGCACATAGGGGGCTTGATCCAGCTCTACTGAGATCAGCTGGAGTCTTTCCGCTGACTTCACTGAGGGCAGCATGGGGCCCAAGGTTCCAAAGGTGACTGTGTCAGTGTGTCCAGACGTGATGCTGAGCTCCTGGGTTTGAAATGACTGCTCTGGGAACAGCGAACTCCCTCTGTTCAGCTCCACGGGGTGCTAGTCAGCAGAGTTAATGAGGATTGTTTAAATGTCAGCACCGAGAACAAACGCACTGCTGATCATGTTAGCTGAGAAGGACAGCCCCTTTAAGCCCGTGAGGGGAGGTTAAGGGTGGTGGGTAGAGCCTGGTACCACCAGTCTTTCCTCCAGCCTGATGCACAAATGCCACTGTAACCCCCATGTAACAAGTTGGCCCAGGAACTAGAGTTACCATACACGCTCACTAACCATCACCGAAAACCCTGGCCATAACCTTCATACGCCCACAGGCACTAATCCATGTGAACGGCTGGAAAAGCCTGTTCAATTCTACTACTAATAAAAACCAATCACCACTACTAATGAATAATAATACTTAGCACGTATATCTGTTCCCTCTGGCGACTGCAAAGCACTTTACCAAGGTAGGCAAGTATCATTACTTCTCCGTTGCAGATGGGAAAACCAAGGCACAGAGCGAGAAGTCGGTTCCCCAAGATCTCGTGGTGAGTCAGTGGAAGAGCCAGGAACAGAACGATGACAAGGTGGTAGTGTCTGACCTCGGGATGCTGCTGTGTCCCTATTGATAGCATGGGAACGAAATGATGGCTGCTTTGCTAGAGAAATATGCCCCAGGTGTCCGGAAGGCACATCAATCCACCAGTAGGGCACCACTGCAGCTGTCTACACAGCAAGAGATGAAAAGCTCTGAGTGCACCACGAATTCAGGAGTAGGCCTGAAAGAAGCATTAGCACCAGGGCCTAGCTCCCAAAGGTATCCAGTTACATCATTTCCATTGATTTAGGGGCCTAAGCACCTGGAGGAGCTGGACCTAGGACTAGAGCTGGGAATTTTCCAATTAAACTTTTTTTTTGGTGTGAGGGGTATGTGGAAAATGCTGATTTGCCAAAATCAAAAATATTCATGGGAAAAGGTCAGTTTTGATGAATATCCCAATTCAAAAAAAGGTTGAACCCCCCCCCCCCAATTACAGAAATGGGACATTCTGGAATTTTCAACAGGAAAAGTTTCTTTTTTGGGGGTTGGAAATAACTTTGTGGTTTGAGATTTTAGTGAATTTATACTGAAAAAAGGTATTTTTTTTAAAAAAGTCAGAAATGAAATGAAATGTTCTAATTGACACAATCAGGTTTTGTGGGGGGGATTATCAGGTCGTGAACATTTTCGAGATTTTGACTTTTCATTCCGATTTGAGATTGGAAGATATTTTTAGCGCTCAAAAAGTCTCATGGGATGGGAGAACTCTTTCCCACCCAGCTGTAAGTAGGACAGGCATGGGACCCCCTCTGAGAGTGCCCACACTCCTGCATAGCTGGTTAGCATTATGGAGGACAGAGAGCTGGGACAGAGGGCTGATCTATGCCCAGCTGAATAAGTCTGATGCCCCTTTAAGACCCAAGCTAAAAAATACAGTGGGCCTAATTCTCATTTATACTAAAGGCCCTTTTATGCCACTGAGGTCACATCTACACTGCAGCTCAAAGAGGCATATCAATCTGTGCTAGCTCTGATTGAGCTAACATGCCAAAAATAGCGTGTAGCCATGGTGATGTGACTGGAGGGATGCTAGGCATATCTTTGGTGTGGCTAGCCCCACCTGCCCCTTGTGCCATCGCTGCTACATTCTATTTTTAGTGCACTAGCTCGATCAGAGCTAGAACAGGTATGTCTCCCTGAGCTGGAATTTACCTCTCCAGCGCAAAGTGTGGACACGCCCTCTGACTGTGTAAAGGTGCTTTAAAGTGAGTTACAAGATACAAAGGTGGGGAGGAAAGAGAGGAATAAGAGGGGGGCAGCTGTGAGCCAGTATACTGAACACAGCTCTGGGGGATCAGGACACCTGGGGTCTATTCTGGACTCTGCCACTGACCCATGGTATGACTTTGGAGAAGTCAGTTCACTCTGCTACCCCCAACCCTAAGCCCAGCATGACGGCACTTGCTTTGCAATGGGCTTTAAAATGCATGAACAAGAGGCTTTATGAAAATGCAAAGGAATCTTATTAGATTTCTCAGCTCTTCACATAACACAGAAATCCACGCGGGTGCTGACGCCCAGGGAGTGAGATCCTGAGCTCTTCACACCACGACCCGGCTTTTCTAAGCTGCACAGGTTATACATAACAATCAGTCTCTTGAGCTCATTCGCTCCTCTTTTTTTTTTAATCTTTGCCAAAGGTCCTGTTTAGAGATCTTTCTAGACCATTTATTTTTAAATTACCAGCCAGAGGAGAGACGAAGGGACGAGGGAAAAAAAAGGAAGAAAGAAAGTTAGTTCTCGGGCTGATAGCTTATCAGAATGAAATCCAAATGTCACATTAGTTGAGAAAGTTGGGAGATTAAATTTTCTAACACCCTTCATCTGCAGCTGACATTTCAGGGGGCTTTTCTCCCTCCTCCCCTTCTCCTCCTTTCCACGTTTAACTTCTTGAGCAAAAAGCTTGCAGAGCCTGCTCTGTGCACTGGGACTGCAGATATCTTCTTAAGGTTAATTTTTTTAGGCTTTAGTTTGACCCAAGGACTGTAGTTTGCGCTGTACACACAGAATGTGTGAGAGAGTGTAGTGCTTGTAGGCATTACACAACATCATTTGAACTGAAATGCTTTCTTTTTACAAAGCCATGAGAAGTCATTATTGTTATTTACTGGGTTTTACTTGCTTGTGCCATGCAGACCTATTCTGTGAACAGATTTTATTCCTTGTCTTGTGTATTGGCAGCCTTGCCAAGCTCACACATTCGAAAATCCCGAGTCAGACCACACAAAATCCCGAGACTGGTTTAAAAACGAGGAGAGTTTTTTTACAAAATAATCCCTGCTGGGATCTTCATTCCACTGCTGGGTTTTGAGCCTGCAGGGGTCATGTTTTCAAGCTCTTCTCCACGCATCAGGACTAGAAACTTAGTTTTTTAAATAGGGGCTGACTCCCGCAGCTGGGGCTTTAAGAAAAACACCAAATGTTAGGAGCCTTCTGGGGAAATCCTTGGAGGTAGCAACCTGGTGCAGAAAGGGATTCTTCATATGATGGCCTGCATTGCAACTTCTGATATTTGGTGCATTTTCTGTCTATCCTATGAGGTGGAGACAGGCCTGAAATGAATTCCCGGAGCTAAAGAGCCCCCATAATTTGGGCAGAGCTGAATTTTGCATTTTTCTAACTATCACCTGAGATTTGCATGCCTCTGCACTCTGGGATCCGGATTCAGTTCCAAACTTTGCAGCCAGCCAGTCATAGTGACACAAACCTAAACACAGGCACCAAGTCCGCCAAACTCTTGAGGAATCCCGCTCAGGAGTGGAATCTTGCAGCTTTGGCCCCTCTCTGCTCTGAACATGTTTGTACTTCTCACCCAGTGGGCGAGATTCTCAGTTGGTATAGGGACAATGGAGCTATGTTGATCTACACCATCTCATGGTCCGGCCCACATTTCTGCAGCCTCTTCTATGCTGTAAACGGCCTGAACCTTTTTGTAAGAAACCTACGGCTGAAGTGCCAAAGAGAGTACCGGGCATTAAAGCGGGGGTAGCATCTGCTCTCAGTTACACTGAGGTAAATCCAGAATAACTTCACTGACTGCAGTAATTACTCTGCATTGACCCCTGGTGTGAGCAGCATTACTCTACCATATCTGCGCTATGCGTGCACACAAACAACCTTCTCTGTACATTTCACCTGGTGGAACCAGGCTGCAGCTACTTCAAGGAACTAAACCCTCATGTCCCTTCCTAGGTATCTCCTACATTATTAGCCAATTACTCCAGAGTACATGGAGGATGCTTGGTCGGGGTCCCTGGCTGCATTGTCAAACCACCCTCCAACGACAGCACTTGCTTTGTCTCCCTCCTCTTGCAGGATGGCAAGGTCGATGCATGCAGCAGCCTTCTGACCCTGAACTGACAGCTATTAACGATTCCCGAAAAGCTATAATGAGACCCCAAATATAGCTGCCTGCCAATCATTTCACTCCACTGTCCATGGCCAGGCCGGCTGGTGAGAACGCTGTGCATGTGGAGGAAGCAGAATGTGGGGGGAGGAGGAAGCAGTCACGCTGCGGTGGAGAACAGTTGTTCCTTCTGAGCAGGAGCCCACAATGTGGGTATAGAGCAGTAATCTCTTGGAGCGCACCCTTATTTGCACAGATTAGGGATGAGTACAGGACACCCATTGTGGAAGAACTGCTGGATGGAAGAACTGGCTTGGAGGGTTCTGTGCAAACTACAGCTGCTAACTGAGTCTGTAACAAGTAGGGTACGTCTACACTGCACGTTAAGTCAGGCTCTGACTCCGGTTTAAAACCAAGCCATCCACATGCAAATCAGTCTGACTCAGGCCAGCAAAGCACTCAGGATCCTGGCCCTGCTAGGGCATGGGTCAGAGCCTGGGTCCTGCTGTGACGCGGATCCAAGCCCTGTCATTTTGCATTGTGAATGCAGCTGAAGCCGCAGACCCGAGTCAGAAGGTCTGCATAGTGCAGTATGGACCTGTTGACAGGAGTGGGAGACACAGGTCCAGCAACTGTAAATCCAGGTGTATTATGCAATGCGAACACTCAAGTGCAGGTTTGCAAACACTGAGTCCACAAGCCCAGGTCCCACAGACCTGGGTCTGCAATGCATGTACACATACCTATAGTGGCCTGATTGGCGCTAAACATAGACCCCACATAGCAAAAGCTCAGTTAGTAATTGTGCCAGCTAACAGCACTTTGCCCCTGCCACAAGCCAAAGCTGGCACATGGCATCCTGCTGTAACTGTTTCAGCACACTGGTTTACTGCAGTGTAGATGGGACACCTTTTGTAACTGGCTTGGCCAGTCTTCCTCCTTCACCAATAGATCATATTATTTCCACAGCAATGCTACATCTGGGTACATCTACACATGGGGGAGGGATAGCTCAGTGGTTTGAGCATTGGCCTGCTAAACCCAGGGTTGTGAGTTCAATCCTTGAGGGGGCCATTTAGGGATCTGGGGCAAAAATTGGGGATTGGTCCTGCTTTGAGCAGGGGGTTGGACTAGATGACCTCCTGAGGTCCCTTCCAACCCTGATATTCTATGATTCTGATTTCCACCATGTGGGGCCAGAATCTCACCAGAACTGCTTGTGAAATAACGACATCACACAATCTGAACATGAACCGCGGCCCCCATTCAGACTCAAACTCAGACGTCTGGGCCTAAACCTGAGCCAGAGTAAGATGTGAATACAAACAAACACCAACCTCTGGAAATACACAATTTGGTCTAAAGGGAATTGCCCTCAAGTCCGTCGTCTTAGGCAGAACAACAGGAGCCCCTGTCCTGCCACCCACACTGAGTGACCCAATGAGCTTCACTCAGTCTAAAGTCATGGCTACCCTGCACTCTGAGATGCAACTGCAGGCTCTAGTCCAGGCCTAAGGTGCGAGGAGGTGTATCTTATACCTCGCTGTGTGAGCGCAGGCGAAAGAAATCTGTTCGGCATGACAGACGCTGAGAGGGTCTAAGGGACTGGAAGTAAGACTACGTGGCAGGAATTTACATGCTGAAGGGGCCAGACGAAGATGCAAATTACAGCAGCCTGGACTCATCCTAAGGAATGTCTGTACTGTAATTGGGAGATGTGATTGCGGCATGTGTAGATGTACCCAGATGTAGGTCAAAGCTAGCTCGAGTAACAAGAGCAGTGAAGTATGTCCCCAGGATCCTGGGCGGGCAGGGCTAACCCTTGCAGCTGCCTTTGGGGACTGGGAAGGGCATGAGGCAGTTAAATGAGGGAGCAGAGCTCTCCTAGGACTGCTGAGCAGAAGCTCTGAGGCCCGGAGTCCTCGGAGCCCAAGATATTTTCATCCCTCTGTTAGGAGGATGCTGCCCTGCCCCAGACAGATGTCCCCTTTAACCAGGTGTGCATTGGAGTCCCAATCCCAGTGCAGCCTGGGCTCAGCCCTGCTCCCACTGAAGCCAGTGGAGATTGTGCAGTGTACATCCCAATGTGAGGGAGCGGGGTGGGTTATGCAGCAGGATTATACAATTTGCCTGTGAAGTAGATGGCCGAGTTCATGTTCAGAGGCTCTGCCATTACTGTACTCACTCTTTTAAGGGCACAACTTTCTCCATTCCCATAAACAATTAGGCACGTAGTAAAGGAAACCTAGTTGCATAACGCGCCATTTCTAGACTGTCGGCTATGTCTGCGGCTACAGCTTTCTCAATCGACATCTTGTATCGAAAAGGTCAGAGCGGGACAGCGTCTGTGTGATATCTAATGTGAGTTAGTCCTTTGTACAAATGCAGGAGGCAGGCTCAAAAGATAGGGAAGCGTCTTTTCAAGTCAAATACACACGCTTACAAATGTCTCACGAAACAGCAGAATTGGAAAGTGGAGCGAGGTACAGGGCTCGAGTGCTGGAAAGGATGATACAAAGATGTCCCCAGTCCATACTGCCGAGCGCACAATGGGTAGGCTATCCCAGCCACAAAAGAAGGGGAAGTTGTGAAAAAAGCCTGCCTTCCATTTTATAACTCTGGGAAATTAATGACTTGCCACTGATCAGTGGCAAAAAATTAACACCATTGTTGTTATGGATAAAGGACCAGATCCTCCAGGGCTGACACGGGACACAGCTCTATTGATTTCAGTGGAGCTTTGCTGATAAACAGAAACTGGGGATCCACCCTGGAGGATTTAAACACTGCCCCCTGCCACAAACACAATCATAATGCCTGTAAAATTATTGTAATTTTCTACCATTCCGCCAGTGGTATCCAGCTGAGAATGTTTGTTGATTTGAACACTTCGCTAGGACTAAACATTGAATCCCTCGCTTCAGGGAAGAGGCAAAAAGTTCTTGACTTCTGTAAACATTCTGAGTGTCTTGGGGTCCCTGAGTGAACCTTTGGACAGTCCCCATTCATTTGGGGAAAAAAATAAATTAAAAACGTGTTCAGGAAGATAGTGGACTGTTGGCAAAATGAATAGGAAACACAACTTTATTTTCCCTCCACATTTCAATCTGGCGTGAGGCTCATGAATGAAGTCACAGTTTCGCTGAATAGGCATTGTCTATAACAACTAACTTCATTTCAGGGAGTTCTCGTGCTCAATTTAAATCTAAAAAATGGAACTAAAAAGAGAAAAATATGCAGGTTTGCTATTTACTGCAATTGCAAGCGTCCTGCTATCTTTTTTTATTTCATCATCTCTTCTGTCTTTTATTTTGGCTGGAATTAAATTAGCCGGGATTTCATTGGGAAGAAGTAATAGTTCTAATAGGGTAGAGTCCTATCCATGCAAAATTACAAGTGTTTTCAATAGGGCCCATACAATTTTGCTATAATAAAAAAGGAGAGAGAGAGAGAGAAGCCTAAATGGGAAATGATTTGAGCGCTGCCATTGACATGGATACAAACTGCTAACTTCATTTGGTTCCAGCCCTGGAAACTAAGTTCCTTTTCTTTTCTGCTTTGTTTTGAGAGCTGCAGGTTTTAAAAGGCAGCGATTGCTGATGGCTCAGGAGACCTCAATGGCTTTGCAACCATCTGGAGGTGGAGGGCCTGATTCATTTTCAATAGCACAATATGCATCCTCTGGTGTGCAGTAGTAGACACCCTAGTAGTGGCAATTCACCCTGGAAGAGGGAAGCAGCTGTCTCCCAGGCATTCCATAGAATGCAAGACTGCATAAGTGCCCAGCCAGTGGAGCCTGCTTGAAAAACCTGCTGCATCTCCCAAGCATTCTGGACACCCCACCTTGCAGGTGGCCCTGCCCACTTTCTAGGCTGCATCAATCATTGATTTTTCGGAGCTGAACTGCAAAATCCCTCCCCAACCCCAGAACCAGAAGTTCATTTAAAAGCTAAACTGATTTTTTTGGTTGTTCTCAACCAAACAAAAACAAACAAACAAATTCATTTGGGTTGAAGGAAAAGTTTCAAACAGCGATCTGAATGGAGGTTTTCTAAACAAAATGTCGATTTGAAATGGTTAGTTTAGAAAATGTCCAAAATATCCTATTGTTTCTCCTAGTTCTTTTCCAGACAAAACTATTTGCTGAACTTGACCCAACTTTTTGATGCTTTTAAAAAAAGGCATTTTTGGGGGGGAATTTACTATTCGCTGAAAAAGTATTGCTGAGCTCTGTGCATTAGCTGGTGCAGCCTAGGCAGTCTGCACTGCTTTGATTCATGTTCCAGCTGGACTTTCCACTACTGAGGCCAGCCTTCCATCTGCGCAACCCAAGGGACAGATGAATCAAGCCATTAATGACATGCAATTTTAGACCCAAGACCAAATTCCTAAACCACCATGCTTTGTAAAGCAGTTACCAGTTTATCCTCGGGAGTTGTCACTGCCCGTTCTGCTGTGGCTTCACTGCTATTGTTACGTGAGCTAGTTGTGACCTCGCTCAGGTATGTTGACAAGGGCTGCAATCACACCTCCTGAATGTAGTGTAGACATACTCTTGGCTGCCAGAGGGGGCTACAGCTCATTTCAGGGAAATCTCATGGAGGGAAATTTGGACAGTGCTTGCTTTGGCCACCCCTGGTTCCAGCCAGTATCAGGAGACCCGCGTCTTCATGAGCACTGCCCATCACTGAAAATATTTTTATAGTCAAGACTGTGACCTTTTCAAAAGCCAATACTGCGTCAAGCCCATTCCAGAAACATAGGAAGATTTTCCTAGCCCTCATCAGCTAGAGGCTGGTTTATGCCCTGAAGCACAAGGGTTTATATCCCTCATATGTTCTAATCCCATCTAATGTCACCGTGGTTGTTCTCATTACACATATATATGTCTAATCCTAAAGCTAACAGCCAGAAGTTGCTGGCGTTTTGCATAGGAGCAGCCTACCTTGCACTAAGATTGCTGCTGCATAACTACGAAGTGACTCCTGCCTGGTAATAGGAGGGAGGTCTAAGAGAACATCTACACTGCAATTAAAAGCCTGTGGCTGGCCCATGCCAGCTAACTTGGGCTCGCTGGGACTGGGCTAAGAGGCTATGCAAGGTCTTAGAGCCAGAGCTCCAGCCCATACCCCAACATTTATACCACAAACAGCCCTGCAAGCCCAAGCCCTGAAAGCCCAGGACAGCTGGCATGGGCCAGCCACAGGTGCCTAGCTGCAGTGTAGACATACCCTTAGAGGCAAGTGGGTAGCTAAGCACTTCATTTCCAGGAAGAGAGAGAGACTGCAGGAAGAGAAAGGATGGTCTTCTGGTTAAAGCAGCTGAATGCTGTCCCGGAGAATTGGATTGTATCCCTGCTTGTGCCACAGAGTTCCTGTGTGATGCTAGACAAATTTTTTGCAAGCGATCACTAATTGTGAGTTCCTCATTTTCAGAGTGCCCGACTTGAGCCCCTGAGATCTGACTTGCAGAAGTGCTGAGCACTCACAGCTGTGACCGAAGCCAATGGGAGCTGGGCTCTGCACAAATACAGTGCTACGTAATGCTAAGGACTCTGAAAAATCAGTAATTCTGTCTCCAGAGCAGGATTTGAATAGCATGTTGGAAATTAGGCCCAGCGCCACACATTGGAGAATGAGGAAACAACAAAATATTGAACAGCTGTCCACTCAGTGAGCACCATCTTCCCTGTGCACTGAATGAGGCAGGGCCCAGTGCAAAACATAGGATGTGATCATGTAGTTAAAGACTGTATCACATGGGAGCTGAGTTAAGGTTGCAGAGGCATCCTTAATTCTGGCATTTCCTAACTTTGGAGTGCTTGACTTTGCAACCTTAACAACATTCCTTTAACTTAGGGTTTTTTGTTTGTTTGTTTTTAAACAAAATTTCATAGGCTTTTTAAAAAAGCAACTGACAATCCCCCAGAAATTCCACCACATGGAACCATTTTGACTCCCTTGTGGGTCTTCAGTGGAGCTGGCACCAATAACTCCACTGCAGAGTCTGCCACTTGGGTCTTACGCTGGGAACTATCAGGCAACCTTAACTTTGGGCATCGCTACTTGTGCCACCCATCATTTTTAGTTCTTTGTCCAATTTAATTTTAAATGCTTCAAGGGATCACAGAGCTTCCAATTCTCCCCCTCAAGAAGTATGTAGGTTGATAAGCACAGGGCTGATGCATAGATGCACCATGTTTATGCAGCGTCCTCGCACTCTGTGTTTAATTAGTGGTCTTATATTACTTAAGAGATCTGTAAATAAAATCAACCCATGCCCCATCTTCTGTTTTGTCAAAGCATCTTCCTACTCCCTGCTTTACTTGCTCAGATTAGCCCCATGGGCTGATAAAGTCTCAGACTTCCCCTCCAAGGAAGTCACACCTGTTTGCATCTGTCATGGCTGTTTATCATTTCTGTAGCTCTCGTTAAACTTTATGGTCCTTGGACAGCAGGAGCAGACCATGTGACCTGTTGCTGGGTCAGCGGGGGATGACGGTGTTGGGGAGCGTTTGTCAGCGATTGCACTTTGAAGAAATCGATCTGATCTGTTTTGAATTTTCCCTCAAGCACTGTTCTTTCTTGTTGTTTCAGAGCCTCTGTGACAGGAAAACTAGATCTGAATATCTGATGCATTGTTTGGCACTCAGCTACTATGTATAAATTCTAGAGGTGGTTGAATCCTATTCGTCAGACTGAGCTAAGGCTTCTTATCAGCTCATAATCCATCCCTGCTTTCCGTGCATGTATTTGTAAGTGTTCAGCGAGTAGTTTGGACTAATCCTTTTCAGATGATGGGTGCTTTGCAAGCTATTTGTTCCAACTATTTGCTGGTCACGATTCCCGATGTGCCATTGGCCACGTGGATTTGTTTCTGCTCTTTGCGTGGATGATTTGAACAAGCAATATACAGGAGAACGAATCACACACTGCAGTGTGAATTAATTCAGCTTGCAGGAGTTGCAAATATTTTCATGGATGCCAGAGAATGTTGGTGCCCAACAAGGATGGAATCTGCCAAGTCGGCCTGAAGGAATAGCCAAGGAAGAACTGCAGGATTTGGCCTTGCTGTGCAGATCTTAGGACCACACTGAGTGAATAGGCAACACCCACTAAGGTGCTGTGCAGCCAACATGGCCGGACTGCTATTTGTCATATAGCCTAGTACATCCCAGAGGTTCCCACATTTCTTCACAGCACGGGTGTCATCTTAACAGAGAGATTGCCACGGGGCGCTTCCCCTCCCAGTCCCCAACCTGGGAACACCTTCCCCTCCCACTGCCCTCACACCCCAACCCCGCGGGCGCCACAGCAATTACTTGGACAGGAAGTGGCCTTAGGAAAGTCCTATACTTTTAGCTTGGTATGTTGTAATGCAGAGCTGGAGCCAGATGCCCAGCTAGTGTGAAATGACCCAGCCCCGCTGTCTGCAGAGGCACTACAGCGGGGCCCCAGCCGAGCAGCGACCCCCGCCCCATTGTGACACGGCTTGGCCTGACTGTGCAATTGCAGTTCTGCTTTTGTGCTGTTTATCTGTGCCCAGGTGCACGTCTTGCCCCATTCGCCATGGTGACGGAGGGCCACAGGGTCAGTGGTACTAGTGTACGGGGGTGGGGGCAAGGGGAGTGGGAAAGAGCTGTGCAAAAGGGTGTGTCCTGCTGCATTCCATGGCCCCAGCACTGCAGCACCCCGTGTTAGGGAAGAGGGCGGGACGAGCAGGGCTAATACAGCCCCAGGGCGCACATGGCAAGCAGCAGTAGCCACTGCTCTGCTCAGACAGCGTGGCCCATGCAGGTCACACGCAGGGGGGAAATCCTGCAGCCCCCCACCCTGGATTTATGACACACGCCACATGCTGGCAGCCTGGCTCCAGCAGCGCTGCTCTTGCAAAGATACATGGCCCTTCCAAGGTGAACTGATTTTAGGGCTGGTGACCTCCTGGATTCAACTCTGTTTCTCCTTCTTGGTGCCGGAGTAAGGCTGGTCTGTGCTAAATGCCCATGTCCACCCCCTAGTCCTTCCCAGTTCAGCACCTAGCTGCAGGATGGGGGAAACTGAGCCTGTGAATCGGTCTCTGGGTCAAAGGCCTGGATGCTCTCCCAGTCCTTCGCTGCTTGTCGCTGTGTAAAGGAATACGTGGGACATAGGGGCCAGGCCTGGGCTCCCAAACCAGGGCTGCTCGTGTGTCATTTACAATTGCTGCCCGCTGCCATCGCCTTCCACTCCGGCTAGGGAGTGTAAGCGGCTGGCAGAGGCCTAGGGATGCAGAGTGTGGTTACCTGGGAACAGGGGGCTCTTTGTTCATGAGGTTCTGACTTGATTACATTTCATTGTTTTCCCCCTCCAGCTGCTTAATAGCTCTGGGGAGGGAAGGGGCAGCAGCAGGAAAAACTCCTTCCCTTGCTGTGCCTGAGGTGCGTCTTAGAAACGGGAGGGGAGCTCAGTCAGATGAAGAAACAGCTACGCCCTGCCAGCCCAGGGCTCAGAGAACAATCAACAGCAGCGGTTTGTACTTATAGGGCACCTTTACATCCTGTACTTCACCCCAAGTACTTTACCACCTTCATACCCAGGCAACCTATCACCTGCCATTAAAATGCAGCCACCTCTGGCGTGAGCCAGGGCAGCAGCAAATGCCTGTGAAGTGCTTTGATCAGACAAAGCACTAGCTGAGCGCTATCATCATGAAGTGTAACCGGCACATGTCGACCCCCTTAGGAGCCCTGGGAAATTCAAGCTGTCTGGTTTATATTTAAAGCATTGATTGCCAGCATTACAGGACGGCTTTGCCGGGAGGGGGGTCGAGAATTAGATTCAGTCTCTAATTAAAGGTTTGCTCTTCATTTGAATTTCAGATGCCAGCTTTAATTTTAGAAACTTTCCCAGGCAGCGGAGTGGCTTGCCTTAGCGAACATGCACCTGGATCCCCCTGAGACTGGCTCCAGCTGACGGCCCATCACTGTCAGAACACAGAGTCAGAGGGCAGCCACTGAGTCTCTCTGCGTGGGCCTACAGCCAGGAGCCAGCCCCTAGTGTCCAGCCGAAGCAGCTGGGCTAGGCTTGGGGGATAAAACCTGGGGGTTGTAGGGCGAGGGGGAGGAATCTGCTCCAGGCTGTGGGATGGAGGCGCCCTAATGGCTGGAGTAGACTAGCAGTTTTCATCTGCAGGTGGAAGCGTAGGAAGGCCATGCCCTCCCCATCATGCTGTAGAGGAAGTGCCTGCCTCCCCAAGCGGGGCTCTGCAGTGTCCAGTGTACACTCTCTCTGCAATGCAGAGCCATCCGCTGCACGCTGGTTCTGCTTCCTGGGTGACAGCGGACATGGGGCTGCACTGGGCACTAAGTGGCCCCTCTCAGAAATTGCCTGGTGTAACAGCACAGCGTAGCACTGGCTCTTAGGGACCGTAACCGGTTACTGCTAGGGAGCCCAGCTGTCTCGGCCAGAGAGACAGCACTTGCTACAGTCATACGTCTGGGGTTATGCTGATTCTAATGATCCCAAGGCATCTTGTAATCACGCTCCAACAGCCAGCGCTCCTGCCCCACTCCCCATAGCACCCCCTGATGGGAGAAGCTGGGACTGGAGAAACTGGGAGCTTCCCCCACACAGCCAGTGCTCCTGCCCCACTCCCCACAGTGCCCCCTGCTGGGAGAGGCAGGGGCTGGAGTAGCTGGGAGCTCACCCACAGTCCGTTCTCCTGTGTAAGGGGTATAGAGCATAGATATGACTTGAATAATTACTAAGTATTAATTCCTCCTGGCAATTAGAGAAGCTATCCACCTCTGTTTATCTTACAATAGGATCCACCTAGAAAGTAAAAAGCAAAGGAGGACTTGTGGCACCTTAGAGACTAACAAATTTATTTGAGCATAAGCTTATGCTCAAATAAATGTGCTAGTCTCTAAGATGCCACAAGTCCTCCTTTGCTTTTTGCGGACTAACACGGCTGCTACTCTGAAACCTAGGAAGTAAAGACAATAAAAAAATGGTTCACTTCATATGAGACATTTTGTCTAAGGGCCCACAAATCGGCCAAGATTAGGAGTTACACTCCCCAAGAACAGAGACTAAAACGGCTCAATGAGACTACTGTTACTCACCTACGCAAGAATCTCTCATAATCTGCATATGGATAAAACCTCTTTCTCCTTCCTGACCAGGGCCGGCTCTACCGTTTTTGCCGCCCCAAGCAGTGAAAAAACCTGTCGCCACTGAATTGCTGCCACGGCTGGCGGAACACAGAAGCTGCCGCCGAATTGCCGCCGCCGTGGAAACTCTGCCGCCCCTTTCTGACTGCCGCCCCAAGCACCTGCTTGGAACGCTGGTGTCTGGAGCCAGCCCTGCTCCCAACCTAACTAAAAAGAACTCCAAACAAATTACCAAGAAGGCTCACACCCTGCTTTCCTAGCAAAGCAGCCCACTGCACACGGAGCCCCTGATGTACTGGCAAGTTTCTGCGCAGTAAAGCAGCTTTCTGTGCTGTAACTCCCGAGGTTTACACACTGCCAAGCCACTTAAGGCGCAGAAACTGCACAGTTGTAGCCGTTTAAGAAAAACACCCCAGCGAGAGCCGTATAGCTTTGTGCACCGGGGCTACTGTGCTGCGGTGCCAGTGTAGACACCGTGGCAATTACAGCGCTGCGGTTGGCCTCCGGGAGATGTCCCACAATGCCTCTTCTCACCTCTCTGCTCATTGGTTTGAGCTCTACGGCCCTACCCTCAGGTGACCAACCGTCATCCCCACCCCATAAATTCCTTTGGAAATTTGAAAGTCCCCTTCCTGTTTGCTTGGTAATGCATGCAGTGGTCTCAGCGCAGTTTTCCAGGTGGCCATGCCTGCTCCATGCACCAGGTGATCCCCAGCTTGGAGTAATGCCGAGCTGCTGGACCTCATCAGCATTTGGAGAGGGTTGGGGGGAGACACCATTGCTGCACACAGGCGAGCCGCATAGGGGCCAGGGTGGAAGCCGCAGGCTTGGAGAAGACCCTCCCTTGATTCCCAGCTCACCCTCAGCAGTGAGATATCTTCCATCATGATACTAAACTAGGAGGAGTGGTAGATACGCTGGAGGGCAGGGATAGGATACAGAGGGACCTAGACAAACTGGAGGATTGGGCCAAAAGAAATCTGATGAGGTTCAACAAGGATAAGTGCAGGGTCCTGCACTTAGGACGGAAGAACCCAATGCACCGTTACAGACTAGGGACCGAATGGCTAGGCAGCAATTCTGCGGAAAAGGACCTAGGGGTGACAGTGGACGAGAAGCTGGATATGAGTCAACAGTGTGCCCTTGTTGCCAAGAAAGCCAATGGCATTTTGGGTTGTATAAGTAGGGGCATAGCCAGCAGATCGAGGGATGTGATCGTTGCCCTCTATTCGACATTGGTGAGGCCTCATCTGGAGTATTGTGTCCAGTTTTGGGCCTCACACTACAAGAAGGATGTTGATAAATTGGAGAGAGTCCAGCGAAGGGCAACAAAAATGATTAGGGGTCTGGAACACATGACTTATGAGGAGAGGCTGAGGGAACTGGGATTGTTTAGTCTGCAGAAGAGAAGAATGAGGGGGGATTTGATAGCTGCTTTCAACTATCTGAGAGGTGGTTCCAAAGAGGATGGTTCTAGACTATTCTCAGTGGTAGAAGAGGACAGGACAAGGAGTAATGGTCTCAAGTTGCAGTGGGGGAGGTTTAGGTTGGATATTAGGAAAAACTTTTTCACTAGGAGGGTGGTGAAATACTGGAATGCGTTACCTAGGGAGGTGGTAGAATCTCCTTCCTTAGAAGTTTTTAAGGTCAGGCTTGACAAAGCCCTGGCTGGGATGATTTATTTGGGGATTGGTCCTGCTTTGACCAGGGGGTTGGACTAGATGACCTCCTGCGGTCCCTTCCAACCCTGATATTCTATGATTCTATGATCACATCCTGTGGAAAGTGTGGGAACAGGAATGATTATCAGGCCCACCCTACAGTGCTGGCTATCCCCAAGAGCCATGTGCCCAGTGTACAGCAGGGTCCGGGAAGAGTGATTAACCCTGCCCCTGCGGCTACTCACTATTTTGGGGGGTCTTGTGGCTCAAGTGTGCTTGCCTGGGGTCAGCCAGTTAGTGGCAGGTGTGTGATTACTGGCTGTGTTTTAAATCACTGAATCAGGGTTCTCTGTGTTGCAAACAATACTGCTTCTGTAAAATGTTGCATTTAAACTTCACAGAGATGACCTTGGGAGCCTAGCCTCCCTCTTTGTTATCGACGGCTGACCGGCTACACAGAATTAGAAAGTGGCCAAGAAGAACTAAGGAGGACTTTGTGCATGATGTTATGATGCACTCTGCCGCTGAGAAACAGGAATTGAAGGAGTGGCGGGACAGCGAGACGAGGGACTGAAAGGAGAACGCGGCACGCCAGAATGAAGCCATGGAGCGGCTCTTAAAGTTATGGAGCGCCAAGCAGACATGCTCCAGGCGATACTAGCTCTTCAAACCAAGCAGCTCCGCACCCACTCTCCCCTACAGCCACTGTTGCAAAACTCTTTCCCATGCTCCCCTCAGACACTGCCAACACACTTTTATCAACCTCCTGGCTCCAGTCTATACCCGTGGCATTCTATTCCTCCCCCATCACAGTCTAGCACTGTGGACTCCCACTACCCACTGCACTCAACACCCATCCCTCTGCAGTTTGGCCCTGCTGAAGTACAGTACCCGCTGCACTGTACTCCAAAGGAGAAGGTTGGATAGGATCCCTGGACATACACAAATCTTTAGTGATCCCGGGACCCCACCTCCTCCTGGCACCTTACCTTCCTCCATCCCCCTCTCTTCTGATGTTTTTTTTGGTTTGACTCTCTCCTCCGGTTGTTATTTTGTTGTAAAAGAACTGTGTTGGTTTGAAAGCAATCTTTATTCTATTAATAGAAAGCAAAAAGAGCCCTGCAAAACAACATACAATTATGTTAAACCCACATATTGCATCGCCTGCACCAATTACCTCCTAGCACTACAAGCACTGCACTCCCAAGCACAGCAACAAATATTAGTGGCTTTCCGCTTCAAATTGCTGCCTAGAGGTATCCCTAATCCTTATGGCCCCGTGCTGGGCCCCTCTAATAGCCCTGGTCTCTGTTCAAACTCAGCCTCCAGGCACTGAGACTCTGCAGTCCAGCCCTGAGTGAAGCTTTCACCCTTCCCTTCCTAAATATTATGAAGCGTACAGCACGCGGCTATAAGCATAGGAATATTGTCATCGGACAGGTCCAGCTTCTCATAGAGGCAGCGCCAGCGGGCTTTTAAAAGGCCAAAAACACGCTCAACCGTCATTCTGCACTTGCTCACCCTGTTGTTGAACTGCTCCTTGTTGCTGTCAAGTTGCCCCATGTATGGATTCAAAAGCCACGGCATTAAGGGGTAGGTGGGGTCTCCCAGAATCACAATTGGCATTTCCACTTCCTCTACGGTGATGTTCTGATCTGGGAAGAAAGTTCCTGCTTGCAGCTTCCTGAACAGGCCAGTGTTCCGAAAGATGCATGCGTCATGCACTTTTCCGGACCAGCCTGCATTAATGTCCATGAAACGCCCACGGTGATCCACAAGTGCCTAGAGAACCATTGAGAAATACCCTTTACGATTAATGTACTCAGTGGCTAGGTGGTCTGGTGCCAGAGTTGGAATATGCGTGCCATCTATCACCCGTCCGCAGTTGGGAAGCCCATTTCTGCAAAGCTATCCACAATGTCACACACATTGCCCAGAGTCACGGTCTTTTGGAGCAGGATGATATTAATGGCCCCGCACACTTCCATCAACACGAGTCCAACTGTCGACTTTCCCACTCCTAACTGGTTAGCAACCGATTGGTAGCAGTCTGGAGTAGCCAGCTTCAACAGTGCAAACGCCACGTGCTTCTCCAAAGACAGGGCAGCTCTCATTCTTGTGTCCTTGCACTGCAGGGCTGGGGTGAGCTCATCACACAGTCCCATGAATGTGGCTTTCCTCATTCAAAAGTTCTGCAGCCACTGCTCGTCATCCCAGATGTGCACGACGATGTGATGCCACTACTCAGTACTTGTTTCCCGAGCCCAAAAATGGCATTCCACTGTGGTCAGCACCTACATGAATGCCACAAGCAATCTTCTGTTGTAGCTACTACACCTGGCGAGATCAATGTTGCACCCCTCTTGCCACTGTAGTTTAAGGAATAACTCCACTGCCACTTGTGTTGTGTTAGTCAGAGCGAGCAGCATATTGGTCAACAGTTCGGGATCCATTCCTGCAGCCCAAAGATGCAGGGCGTTCAGTACACAAACTGTTGGAATATGTCACCAAATGCGGATGGAAGCACAGGGATTTCTGGGACGCGAAGCAATACATCACAGGGCATAGGGACAGGACCCAGAATGCCCCGCGACCCCCTACGCCTTCCCACATCTCTTAGCAGCAGAAGAGAAAGAGGTGCTCTATGGGATAGCTGCCCAGAGAGCACTGCTCCGAATACTGCTTCAAGTGCCGCAAGTGTGAACACACTATTGCACAGGCAGCTGAGTGTGAACGCACAACAGTGGTTTCCCTTCAGTGTGCTCTGAGCAGCACTCTAACTGCCAGTGCTTGTAACATTGCCAGCGCAGACGTGCCCTGAGAGTTGATCCAAAGATGGGTGGGGAAGCTGCAAATTAAACAAACTATACTTACCTGGCAGTGAGACTGAAGGTCAAATAGGGCAAACTGCCTGTTACACCAAGACACTCAAACCACATGTTTTCACCCCAAATTATCAACTATACGTTTGTTTTCCTAATAAATCAAATATACCACAGATAATCTGTTTTGTCTTGTCAATATGTTTTTCACTCTGAATTAGAAGCTGCATGTTTATCTGCTCTGTGAATCAGGTAAACTCGCTCTTTATGTATGGGTAATATCTCTTGTTCTATTGCAAGCCCTAAATCAGGGATAGGCAACCTTTGGCACGCGGCCCGTCAGGGAAATCTGCTGGCGGGCCGGGATGGTTTGTTTATGTGCAGCATCCTCAGGTTCAGCCAATCGCAGCTCCCACTGTCTGCGGTTCACCGTTCCAGGACAATGGGGGCTGCGGGAAGCGGCGGCCAGCATGTCCCTTGGCCCGCACTGTTTCCTGCAGCCCCCATTGGCCTGGAACAGCCAGTGGGAGCTGCGATCGGCCGAACCTGCAGACGGTGCAGGTAAACAAACCGTCCTGGCCCGTCAGTGGATTTCCCTGATGGGCCGCATGCCAAAGGTTGCCGATCCCTGCCCTAAATAATGTGAAATGCTCATATAAAATCGAAGACTGTATCCACCAAACGAAAAGGCTTAGAATGGATTTTGTTTGTTTCCTTGATAAGTGATTGCTGCATTCTAGCAGTGATAGGCACAAAAAGGAAGATGAAAAAATACAATCACCTAACCACAGTATAGCTTGGAATTATTAAAATAAATTTCTTAAAAAGGGGGAAATTTCAATTAATAACATGGGCTAATACTGAACTTAAATCCTTGAACTGAATCGAACTAAAAAGCCTCCGATAAGAAAAGGATTGAAGAAATTTATTATACACCTGCGCCATCTATTTGATACCAACAGAAGCGGCAGAGAAACTGAAAGGGGTGAAATATGAGCGATCATATGGCAACTGGCCAATGGAAATCCAAGGATGGTCCCCTCCAATGAGCCCAGGAATTCGGGTATATAAATCTGAGGTCACCATGGGGGACCCCAGAGTTGACTGAATCCCCGCACTGCAACAGACTCCTGGACCAACCATGTGGAACGGACTCTCCCTACATCCCAGGGTTAACTAGATAAGAAGAAGTGGTGAGATTTCATGTCAAAGATTGTATTCCTCTTTTATTTATACATAAATAACTGAAGGGTACCTTGTTCAGTCTAGGCTCTCCAGTGAGACATCAAGTAACCATAGTTTAGATTTTAACTCATGCTCTATGTGTGCACTCCTTTATAAACCCAAGCGAATTGGCCTAAAAGAGATTTGGACCATAACTTCAGGTAATTGCTTTTGATATTCTAAACTTGTCCATCATCCCCAATCCATTCATATAACAGGAACTACACTCTTAAAAGTGCCTTACAGACATGTACATTCCTACTCCTTGGAGAAATGTTAGAAGGGTGATACTTGTGCTAGGTACTAAAAAACTGATGATCCTAAGCAAATGTGATAAAAAAATCTTAGTAATTTGCATTCTGTGACAACTGCTTGCAAGGCTGTATTGGAGTGTGCAGAACATAACTGGAACATTGGTTGTGTCTACACTTGATTGGTGAACTGTTGGTTGTATACTGATGTGGTTCTCGGTGAATTAATAAATTGCTGTTTGGTTAAGAATAACCCAGTGTCCTGATTTGAGAAATACTGTTCAAGCTAAAAGTTGACCTAAGAAGAACTTAGTATTAAGTTGGTAAGCTAACGCCCCCTGGACTTGATAAAAAGAGATTCTCCTGTTAGATTTCATTCTAACATTGGCTATCACACACAGCAAATCCAGCTTGTAAGATTTCAGCATTAAAATCTAAAAAGCACCTCAGCAAAGTCATAACATCGACCCCTATCCACATTGACACCTGTCCCATTCCCTACAGCGCCCCCCGCTGGGAGAGGTGGGGACTGGAGTAGCTGGGAGCTCCCCCTCTGCCAGCGCTCCTGCCTCTGCCATGCAATGAGTCCAGCTGTTAAAACTAGGAACTTGCCGCGAGTTCCCAGACCTAGCAGCCAAACACCCTGTATTGATATGAACCCGAATGAACTAGGTTCTGTTCCCCTGTCTGGGATAGCTTTGCCATGCAAAAGACCATGCTCCTGCCAACAGCTGCCACAAGCGCAGGTTCCATGCATTGTATCAGAGTGGGTCAGGCAGAGGAGAGCATCAGCCCAGGCCCACCCCCTACCTGTGACTATTGGAGAATGCAGGGATTGTACTCACATATTCCGTGTCTGCCTTGGAGTCGTAGTATTCAATATCCTCCTCCTGCAAAGAAAAGGTAAAAGCTCCGGTTAGTGGTATGCCCAGCCCTGGCTGGCAGGCCCACACCACCCCAAATGCTCGCAGAGGCTGTGCATTCCCCCTGCCTCCCCACTTGCCAGGCTATTGGAAACAAGGCTCAGAAGGAGGTTCCCAAGAGAAAGACAGGAGCTTTAAAATGAACCCCATGCCTGAGCCGTCGCAGTGACTATTGGACGGCTCCAGCTTCCCCTTCCCCTTCCTCCCTCCCCTTGCACTTTATTTCTTTCTGTTTCTAAGAGTCGGTGTTAATTGTAGCACTTGCTTCACCATCTCTGCCTCGATGATGTCGGAGTGGGGGATATGACATCATGGCCCACAACCTCTCCTCCTCCCTGACCATCACAACCTTAGTGGCATCTCAGTACATCATCACAGTGGGACTGTGATGTCACTGCTCATCACCTCTCCTGCTTGGTGACATCATGATGCATCATCACAGGGGAGGCTTGGTGACATCACAGTGCCTTGTTCAAGAAGGGGCTGTGATGTCACAGCCCCAAAGAACGTTGCTTTACTTCAAACACTAGTCAGTGGGCCACCTGCAGGAATCATTGGGAGGAATCTACAGAGTGTGTCTTGTAGGAGATCAGACTAGATCAGTGGTTCTCAAACTTTTTTGTGTGTGGACCACTTGAAAATTGCTGAGGGTCTCGGCGGATCACTTAATCATCTTTCCAAATGTTGTTTCTACCGTTAGCTAACTATTGTAAAGCACTTTGGATAAAAGCACTATATTAAAAAAACCTTAATAATAATTAACATTGCTTGTTCTACAAATAAAAGCACACAACTCATATTTTAATATCAGTAGTCTTACCTTTCTAATGCGATGGATGTGCCCTCTCTCCCCTGCTGCAGCAGTCCCCGAGCTGGGGCTGGGAAGGAGTGGGGGTCTCTCCCTCTCTCACCCACAGCAGCAGCCCCCAAGTTGGAGCTGGGAAGGAGGGGAGTCTCTCCCCCACCACAGCACCCACAGACCAGAGGCTGGGAAGGAGAGCCGTCTCTCCCTGGCAGCCGCAGCCCTGGAGCTGGGGAAAGTCACCTCTTTCTCTGGCCGCAGCAGCCCTGCATGTCCCAAATTCCCCCCACCCCACCTTCTCAGTCCACTGCCTCCTCCCACCTACCCCCAATTCTCCTCAAGGCCACCACCTCACCTTACATGTGCATCTTCTCCAGGGTCCAGGAACCTAATTAGTAGAGCCACGCCTGCGCGGCTCCACTAATTAGGTGGGTGGCCCTTCATTCTCTCGTGTGCGACCGCCCAGGTGTGCACCTTAGAGGGAACTATCCGCGGACCACCTGAATGGAGCTCACGGACCACAGTTTGAGAACCTCGGGACTAAACGATCACAATGCTTCTCTCAATCAGAGGTGGCTGTTGTGGTGTTGGTGGAAGGCTGGAAATGCCACAAGCCCCGCCCTCCCCTTCACCCCCAGCAGCAGCAGCAGCAAACCAACAGCCTGAAGAATAAAAATCAGCTTCA
The DNA here is from genome assembly GCF_965140285.1 of Lepidochelys kempii. NCBI lineage: Eukaryota > Metazoa > Chordata > Testudines > Cheloniidae > Lepidochelys > Lepidochelys kempii. The sequence goes on along the minus strand of NC_136386.1, from coordinate 47,898,928 downwards.
CCATTCCCTTGGAGAAACCCACGTAATTCATTTGGGGTATTTAGAAACCATTTATGCAGAAAGGTCTGCTCTGATTCCTCGCCCCGTGTGCTAGGACAGGCGGCAGCTGATAAAATTCACGAAGAGAAAGGCAATTCAGAGAGCAGTAATACTGTCAAAATAGAATTCTATTTTCCATCCAAAGGGGTAATCACAGGGCAGAGGGAGACTATTCTGGATGCAGAAATACAGCAGCAGTGACAGTGCGCTCAGCGCTAACATGGCTGCCATTCAATCAGCCGCTACACCAAGACAGCTTTCTCTCCTGGAGCCGTGTCAGTGCTGATGGGATTTTATTATTATTCCTATTATTATTTAAAGGGAAAAACGATCCATGCTGAGAACAGCAGCTCAGGCAAGGAACCTGCAGGGATCTCAGTTCACTTCCCACGCCCCTTGACTGCATCGCCACAGGCCCGGCTCAGCAAACGGGCTCAGGCCAAGCTTAGGGACATGGCTCTACAGGTGTGTGGACATGGCTGAAGGGGCCTTCTCCCAAATGTGTGTTCACTGGCCTGTTGTTCTGTTCCACAGGGAAGTTGTGGGCAGGAGCCAGTGTGGGGAACGACCTCTCTGCAGTCAGTTAGGTATTTCAGGATAGAGAGGTGTGAAACCCCACAAACCAGCCATAATGCTGTGAGCCTGTGCCCTCACCCGCCACCCCCTGAGTCTCTGATTGGCAGTAGGGGTTGAGCAAGCAGGAGAAACTGGTTAGAGAGAGGGATAGCAAGAAACTCTGTCCCAATGACCAGTTGCAAGGCTCTTGTGAAGAAAAGGTGGCAACTGGCACAGGGGGCTAGATGTACGGTGCCCCTTGGGTCTCTGGCAGCGTGGAGCAGCGTGAGCACCAGCGGCTGCTGCAGGGACCCAGGAGTCTGAAAATTGGAGCTCTGGGCTGGGGGAACAAGCCCTGGGAGCAGCCTGGTCCCATAAGCCTGCATTGCCATTAAGGACCAGCCAGAGCTCAAAGGGAAGGGGGCCGCCCCCAATCAGTGATGGAGGGACACTGGGCCATAGCTGACAGAGGTGACTGCTGCTGCTGATGGGGAGTGTTTGTTACTGATAATGGCATTGGTGTGATTCCTGCCTCCCCAAAGGCCGTAGGAGGGCTCTCCACCACAGGGCAAGGAGAGGGAGGCTGGGCAAGGGGAGCCTCTGATGAAGAATAGCAGCAGTGATGGACGTGTGAAAGACACCTCGTGGCCATTGCTAAGGGGCTCATGGACTGGAATGGTTCCATAAAGCTGTGGGCCAAATCCTGCCCCCTCAGGAGTGATGGGAGCCCAGAGGGTATACGGAGCCTCTGAACCACCCAGGGTAGCCATGCAGCAGCAGGACAGGATTCCTATAGAGCATGCACTAAATCCCATGGAGGAATGCATGTTGCCCCTAGCAGGCCGGCTGGCATGTGTACTCAGTTCCCAGTGACCTATGCCATGGTGCGCAGTCTACATTAGCCCAGGGCACACCAGCTGGATCTGTGCTAGCAAGATGGCCTCGGAAACATGCACACAGCCATCAGTGCTCCACTTCCCCTTGTGTCTCCCAGCAGCAAGGGCTGGGCTCCGGCTCTGGCAGTATAATACCGTAGACAGAACATAACAAACAAGACCAAAGCTATAGACCTTACTTCATTGCACGGGAAGGGGTGTAATGAATCGGGTGACAAGACCAGCACCCGAAGTTTAGTGTATGGCACGGTCAGTCCTAGGGGCTGTCTGGGTATGGACAAAGCTAAGAGTCACCCGGTGACTGTAAACAAAAAACATGGTTTTCCGTAAAGACGTTGTTTTCATCATAGCAATTTTGGTACACACAGTGGCCAAGACGTTTAAAGTGACCAGTAATTTTGGGGGGCCCAACTTGAGACATCTTAAAGAGGCCTGGTTTGCAGAGGGTGAATGCTTGGTGATTTCTGAAAACTAGCTCTCTGTAAGGTGTCTCCAGTGGGTTGCCCCAAATCACGGGTCGCTTTGAAAAATGTTGGCCAATGTCGGGCATTTACAAGCTTCGCATATACTAAACAGGAGCTACTTCCTCTACTGCAGCCACCTCTAGGGTGGAACCTGGCAGCTTTCAGAGAAGGCCAACAATGCACAGCAGTTTAGGACAGGAAGTGAAAAAGAAAGTCAAACATTCAACAGAAAGTGAAGGGGGAAATTTAGGAAGGCAGAATGTAATGATGTGGTTTGACATCTTCAGCGGTTAAAGGGGCCAAGGCTATAGGAAGGAGGAAGCAATCTGTGTAATACCCTGCCCTGTGGGATCATGCCAGGGCACTGATTCAGTGCTCATGCAGAGGGAAGAGTGAAATGTCAGCTGTGCAAACTTGTGGTCATTGAGAGACAAATCCACAGCAGTCTACAAGCCAGGTTCCCCTTGGCCCACGCTCTTAGTTCACACACCTCTCTCTTTTCAGGGTGCATTGCAGTTACGTTTTTAACTCATCCATGCATAAAAAACACTGAAAAATGGTCTGTCTGCCTCTTAGGCTATGTTTGTACTGCAATCACAGGGTGTCACTGCAGCTCGTAGCTTTAATCTAGCTTGCTCAGGTCTCACAACAGCGAAGCTGTGGCAGCATGGGGCTTCAGAGGGGCTGTAGAAACCTACTTGGAACCCTAAGTAATTACTTGCAGAGCTAGCCCATGCTGCCGCAGCTTTGCTGCTCCGGTACCCAGCCTAGCTCGATTAAAGCTAATATGGGTATGTCAGCTCGAGCTGCATTCACATCCTGTAACTGCAGTACAGACATATCCTTAGGAATTAACTGCACTTACATAGCTACAAAATCTCTTCTCCCATCCCTCTCCCTCCACCCTTCCCTTCCAGTCTGATAGGTAATGTTTCTCAGCTGACAACAACTCTCCTTGGCTACATCATCACCACCACCACCTCATGTCTTCCTAAGACTTCACAGCTGTCCCTATGCTACAGCCATAGCCACTTGGCTGCACACCTGAAACACAGGTCCCTTAGGACACAAACTGTCCCAGCCAGATCAGTTGCTTAGCACCTGTTACATCCCCTGGAGCTGTTTTCTTCGCACAGATGGCCAAGAGTTTGCATCTGGTGAGTTAATTCAACTCCCCGTGTCGCTGTCAATATTACCACCTCTGTCACGCTGACCTCACTAGGAATGTACGCAAGGAGCAGAGAGCTACTAACGCTTCTTTGGAGTTATCCTTAGACAAAATCTGCTCAGCTAAAGCGCTTTCCTGTTTCTTCTCCAGATTGTTAAGACCCAAGCTGACAGCATGCTCAAGCTTAAAGAGATCCGGGCAAATTACATAGGCATAGAGTGGAAGAACAATCAATGGGGAGATGTCTGGCAGCTGGTTAGAAAGGAACACAACATGTAAGGCATAAGCTAATCTTTGACGTTCACCATCACATGTACCTTCTGTGACAGGGTCAGGCCAGATGGCTACAGGAGAGTTTGTTTTGTTTTGTTTTGTTTTTTAAGGCAGATATATTAGTCCCAGAGAAAGTAGATCCCTTTTCCCTGAGTAAGGTAACAGGGGCGGTTCCAGAACAAGCAGGAACTTGCTGGAACCAATTAAGGCAGGCAGGCTAACTAAGTAGGACACCTGGAGCCAATTAAGAAGAAAGTGCTATAATCAATTAGGACAGGCTGGCTAATCAGGGCACCTGAGCTGAAAAAGGACCTCACTTCAGTTTGTGGTGTGTGTGCGAGGAGCTGGAAGCAAGAGGCACTAGGAGCTGAGAGTAGGAAGGTGTACTGCTGGAGGACTGAGCAGTACAAGCATTATCAGACACCAGGAGAAAGGTCCTGTGGTGAGGGTAAAGCAGGTGTTGGGAGGAGGCCATGGGGAAGTCGCCCAGGGAGTTGTAGCTGTCGCCCAGCTGTTCCAGGAGGCACTCGAGACAGCTACAGGGCACTGCGCTGGAATCTGGAGTAGAGGGCAGACCCGGGTTCCTTCCAAACCTCCCAACCCCTGATCAGACACAGGAGGAGTTGACCTGGACTGTGGGTTCCACCAGAGGGGAAGGTCTGTGGGTTGTTCCCCGACCCACATGGTGGGTCAGCAGAGACCGTGGGGATTGTTCTTCTTCCTTTTCCCTGTGCTGGCCAGTGATGAGGTTATCTGAGTAAAACAGCAGATTTGAGCCACAAAAGTGGCCAAACTGATGGCTGCCATGAATCTCTGAGGCAGCCGTGTTAGTCTGTATCCGCAAAAAGAACAGGAGTACTTGTGGCACCCTAGAGACTAACAAATTTATTTGAGCATGAGCTTTTGTGGGCTGCAGCCCACTTCATCAGATGCATAGAATGGAACATATAGTAAGAAGATATACACACACACAGAGAACATGAAAAGGTGGAGTAAGAGGCTAATTAATTGAGATGAGCTATTATCAGCAGGAGAAAAAAACTTTTGTAGTGATGATCAAGATGGCCCATTCAGACAGTTGACAAGAAGGTGTGAGGATACTTAACTTAGGGAAATTGATTAAATATGTGTAATGACCCAGCCACTCCCAGTCTCTATTCAAACCCAAGTTAATGGTGTCTAGTTTGCATATTAATTCAAGCTCAGCAGTGTGTTGTTGGAGTCTATTTTTGAAGCTTTTCTGTTGCAAAATTGCCACCTTTAAGTCTGTTACTGAGTGGCCAAAGAGGCTGAAGTGTTCTCCTACCGGTTTTTGAATGTTATGACTCCTGATGTCAGATTTGTGTCCATTTATTATTTTGCGTAGAGACTGTCCTTGGATCCCAACTTAACAGACTCATTGAGAATGAATGCTTTCTCATGGGTCACTGGCTTAGTAACACAGCCGTGGGTAGGACTCCTCTGGGGGACTATGAAGGGTTGGAATGCCCTCTCCCAATTCATGCCCCCTCCAAAAATCAGCTCCAGCTTTCTCTCCCTTCCCTTGCTTCGAACCTGCAATGGTAACAGCATTCCCTTTCCATCCCTTACCACCACCAGGTGGTACTGAATGCTCCAGAGTCAGAGCAGTGCCCTGCTTCATGGATTATTTTCCTGGTGTTTCTAAAATGAAGGATTATAGTACATTTAATTCAGTCTGAATTTTGAGGACGGGCTCCTGAGTGTGAGGGTTCGTTTCTTCTTATTTATGACACACTATTTTCTAATTTATTCCCTTTCCAGATGTCTTAGAACCTCTCCTGGGAACCGCTCATGTGTCTTATGGAGGCGATCTGCCGAAGTCCCTGCTTTGTGTGATGCAAACCTTTCCCCTCTCATAATCCTGAGCTACACTTTAATATTTTCTTGATTGTCCGGGGTGTTATAATCTCCTATTGACCGCCTCCGTGCCTTTTGTGATGTGTTAATCCCTAAGCAATTGGAAGCCGCGCAACGCAGCCTTGCCACAAGACCTGATCTAAAGAGGCTGTAAGAATTCTTGCATCAGGTAGCAAACAACCCTGGGAAATGTGCAAAAGACCAGGTGCCCGCACCTCTCCTGGCATGATACAACAGGACACATAAGTGAAATTGATTGGTGGGCGTGTGCACAAACCCCCTTCCAGAAAATACATAGCTATTAGAAAAAAAGGTGAATTATTTATAGCAACAGGACTATAAGCTTTCACTAACATCCCTGGGTACCTTGGCATTTCACCAGCCAAATTAACTCTCCAGGATCCATATCTGAACACCAGCGGTGTTGCAAAAGCTGTGATGAAAGCTGTAAACAGTTTTGGTCACAATGTTCCTAATTGTACTGCTCCTAGCTTTCCTCTTGGGACGGAGGGGGCCCCTAAATCATTGCCAGGCTCTAGGCCCATTGCGGAGGTTTGTGGACCAAGGGAAGACAAGGCATGGGGCATGTATATTTAAAGCCAGGGAGAACATGGTATGTTACGCTGTGAGTGTGCCATTACGGGCTGCAACCTAACGAGGCGTACACACAAAGAGGCAGAACTAGGGTGGAAGAGTTAGTCGTTTCCTGGCGTTGAAGGGCTTAGCCAGCTGGGAGAAAGAGCCCATTACCTCCCTCCCGCGCCCCAAGAGCTGTGACACGATTGAGGCCGTCGAGTGACAACAGGGGGTAAAGGGCTGAGCCGTGCCCTGGGAGTCATTCCTGGGGGTTTGTGACGGAGAGGACAATACACCACGCTGATGCCGCATTGCGAAGACGCTGCTGCGCAGGAAAGTCGCAAGGGCCATCAGCCTGCAACAGTCTCCCTCTCAGAGCCCCTGCCTACAGTGATTCTGAGCTCTTCCATTTAACGCGCTCTCTTCCCTCTGCCCCTTGCTGTGCTGCCTCTTCCTGCCCAGACTGCTAGCCCCACGTCGTCCCCCTCAGGCTTCCCAGCAGTCCAGTCAGGAAGTGGAGATGAAAGGCGCGCGCCCCCTCTCCCCGGGTTTAAGCTGAAGGCAGCAGACTCCTCAGGAGCCTCAGTGCTACTTTTAGCTTCTCTGCAGCACGTGATCAGTTTAGCCCCGCATGGGACTTGCCTGTCGCTGCAATGGAAGAGAATGACAAACAGCAGCCTCGCTGGCATCTGGGGCATCTGCTGCTAATTACACAGGTGTACGTCAGAGCTGCACTGCATGGAGCCAGCACAAGGGGGGCAGAGGGGGAAGCTGGCAAGAGAACCTCTTCAAAATAACCCTCCCCGCACCCGACCTTAGCTGGCACCACAGACATGCACACCCATGCACATGTTCCTGGCGGGCAGGAGTCCACCTTCCCCAAACCACCCTGTGTTGTCAGTCTGAGCACAGAGGCCAAGCACCAAACAGGCTACTGAGAGCGAAATATCCTTGTTAATGCAACCGCATTTCTGAATTGAGGCAAAGCCTTGGGCATGTGCACAGAGCCAGCAGGAGTCGGGACGAGGTTCCAGCGTGGGCAGGTCCCAGTCTGTGCTGCATAGCGGAGCTGTGTTGTGACCGGGATGGAGGATGGCCTGGCTGCACAGCAATGGTGGAATCTGTAGTGTAGATGGGCACTGAACTGAGCGGGGAAGGCTGTCGTGCCACGAAAGGGTCATGCCTGCTGTAGCAGGAGAAATGCTCTCTGTGTTCGAAGATGCTGCACAACAACCAAGCTGTCAGTCACAGGCCCTGGCTGTCTGCAGATCTGCCACTGCCCGTGTTTGTAACAAGGTGGCTTGACAGTTGAACAACGGTATGAACTCCCCCGCCATCCCCATGGTGTAGCATGTAGCTATCTGCACTCATGATGACAGAGTGCTGTGCACCCAACCTGAGAGAGATGCTCCTTTAGCGTTTCTATTCCACCTACACGTACCTGCTCCCCAAACCTTCCTGGGAACTACACGCTCCTGCCTGGCCCAGTGCCAGGCCCCCAGCCTGGAGTGCTCCTAATTGTTCCCACTTCTGTTTCATTCCCTCCATCTCCTGCCCCCTCCCACTCCATGAGGTCCCCATTTCCTAGCCCAGACCTGCCCTCTTCTGTCCACAGTGTGCTGGCAGCAGCAAAGGGCATCTTCCAGGCTCTCTCAGGCTGAGCTGGGCTGCAGAGAAGGTCCCTGTGCCCTGCAGGTGTTGGGACACTGCTCTGATGTGTTATGGTGCAACAGAGGCACTGAGCGCGGCTGGAGGGGCACTGCTGCTGTCCCCACCACAGGCAAGGCGGCCAGCAGTACTGCCCAGCACTAGTGCAGCATGCTATGGTGGAGCCTGCGTGCTTGGGGAAGGTGATAACTATCTAGCAGGAGAAGATGCTGCAGCTGCAATTTGCTCCCAGCGTGCACGGACGCTGCCGTTCAGGGTATGTCTGCACTGTAACCACGGGGTGGGATGTACCCAAGCTAGCTTTAATGTAGCTAGCTCAGGTCCCAGAGCAGCCAAGCTCAGCAGCGTGTGTTTCACTATGGGTTAGCTTGCCCAGAGCCCTGCAGAACTATTCGCTGGGCTAGCTCACTGCCCTGGGACCCAAGCTAGCTAGATAAAAGCTAGCTTGGGTATCGCTACTCAAGCTGTAATCACACCCCGTGACTGCAGTAAAGACCTACCTTCAGCTGTAAGGGGCACCTGTCAAAACTTTTCTCTAGCTGTGCTTCTGTCCCCTCACCTCCCGCATCACGCGCCATGGGGCTCTGCTCTCTCCCCATGGAGCTTGCAGCTTCTCTCTCTCCCCTGACTGTCTGGGGACTTGAGGGATCTCTCTTTCTTAACAACTCACAGTGTGAACTGTTTTGACAATAGTTTTAACCCCCAGGAGACAGCAATGGTACCTTGTGCTTCTGGAACGCAGGCTCCCACTGCTTTCAATCCAGAGCACCATGCTTCCAGCCTCCCATTAAACAGCACGTGCCCTGGTGCATGGGTGGTTTGCAGCAGTAGGTCTCAGCTATGGGGCAATGCACAACTGAACGGGAGTGAGCTGGCACTGGTTGAGGTCCCTCTATGGCAGACTGGCATAGCCAACAATTCAGGCTAGGATAGAAGGGCAGCCAAGGAGTCAGCCTGGCAGAGGCTGGGATTAGGAAGTGGGTTTCTGCATCACCCATTGCACAGCAGTCTCAGCAACTCTCATTAGAGCGAGAAAGAAAAAAACTGAATGGGGGGAAAAGAAAGAAAGAATTGACACAGCATCTTCCAATTTCTGCTATTAAAAAGCCTAGTCATTAAGGGAATGTACTTATTAATTATCTGTGATTTGTTGTGAAATGCTGAGGGGTTTACAACAACAAGGACAGGGAAAAAAATTAATTTCTATTCCGTTGCCTTCCCAGCATCTCTCCCAACTCCCACACAGCTCTGCCCCCTTTCCAGAGCTGCCCCAGTTTGCGGCCATCTGCACTTCATAATTAACGGAACCCCTGGGAGACCCATAACACAAATGAGCTAATTTCATGTTTAATGATCTTTAATCAGAAGTGAGTGTGACTAACAACAGTCATCCAGAAGGTGCTTTGTTATTCATTTTATCTTCTAGCGGCTCCTCTGAAAAGCTAAATTCGCCTTTGACATGTGACGGCCCAGCTCCAGAGGAGTAGGAGATGGCGTAAGTGGGCAGTGCAAGGTAGCAGAGCTCAGAGAGATGAGAAGTGAGTTGTAGCTCATGAAAGCTTACGCTCAAATAAATTTGTTAGTCTCTAAGGTGCCACAAGTCCTCCTTTTCTTTTTGTGAAAGTGCTCTCTGTCTCTCAGGCCAGTACACAGACATGCAGCACCGGGAAAGCTAGTAGAGGGGTGACTTGTCCCTCCCTCTGTGCTGCGGGATAGCTTTCCGGTGGAATTCTGTTTTTGGAGACCATTAGTAGCTCTGATTGGAGCCAGTGTCACCTCCAGACAAGAACCTGAGGCCTCAATCCCACAATGCACCACAAGATGGAAGGGGAAGGGGGGCTTCTCTGACGCTGCAGTAGAAACGGCACAGTATTCTGTTGGGTTATTTGAGAACTAGTGTGTGATCATGTAATTAAAGGAGATACTGTAATGAGGCCCACGTGACAGACCAGAGTTAAGGTCACACACAGAGTATGTGATAAAAAGTGACAGGGAATCTTTATCCTCCAGTTATCTATCATATGCTCATCACCATGAGACTTGAGGGCACGTTTCTTAGGCACTCTATAGTCATCTCTAGGATGGTAGCCAGCCAGCGTGGGAGTGAGCCCCAGGAGGAGCTAGAATTGAATGTGGAAACACGATCCACTTCTGTATATCATTACTCTCCACGCTCAACAATTCTAACCCCACGACCAGCGGAGCAAACATAATCCCACTCAAACCCAAAACATGCCTTGGACACCAGATCAGCATCTAAAACAAGAACAGCTCAGACCCAGAACCAAGCCAAGCTGCTAGAGATCCCCATCCAGTACTGACATATTAGCAACACATTAAAACTCTCTTCTGGCATGAAGCCTACAAAAAAAAAACTTGACACCCGTGAGGCTGCTGGTGTGCTGAGACCATTGCCTCTCAAACTGATGAATAGTTTTTTATTGCTTCCTTGTGCTCTCCCATCCCTCTCTCTATATCCATCTGTTGTCTTTTGCCTTATACTTAGATGGTGCAGTTTGCGGCCGGGACTTTGTGTTCTGTGTTTGTACAGCACCTAGCCCACTGGGGTTCTGGAGCATGCCTAGGGCACCTAAGCACTACAGTAATACAAATAAATAATGACAAAAATAATTGCAGACACGCCACTTACAAAAGTAAGGCAGATTCTTCCCAAATGCTCAGGGGGGGAATGGGGGGAGACAAAGCCAGAGAGAGATTGTGAGATCGACGGGAGAGAGGACACAGCATGGCTTTCTACTCCAACACCCAGAATACGAGTCAGAGACTTCCTCAAATGATCAGGAATCCCTGAAGACATTTAATCCAACCGTGATGAGGAAACAAAGCCCCTAACCCTGGAAGAAAGAAGAGGCGTGGCATGGGGCTATGGCACAACCTGGCCCTGGATTGGGAAGGGACAGACGATGATGCCAGGCGGTCACTGGGAATCATGCCGCACACACAGCATGCGCTGTGTGGCTCATCCCTGTCTCTGGCAGCGATCTGAGGACTCTGTCTCTTTTCTCTCCATGCTGGCAGCACCCATCCAGCTTGTTAAGCTAATGCAAGTCTGGTTGAGCGGTGCTGAACAGCAAGGCGAAAGCGTGTGAGCTTCTGCCGTCCCATGGCAATGGCACTGGCACTCGGGCTGCCACTGCTGGGGGTGGGTGTGAGTCTGCGGCCCAGCCATGTGTGGTAACCTCTGCCAGGGACAGCAGATGAGCATGCTCTGCTGCCTCCAGCAGGGTAATGAGGTGGGAGAAATGCAAGGTGAGCTCCCCTCTGTTAAATATCACCAGCCATTCACAGATGGTTACCAGAGGTCCTGACACTCCCTCCATGTAATCTCTCCATCAGCGGTGGGCTGCCTTTGACACTCAAACACAAGGGAGAGTGCCCCTTCTGCCCAAGTGGGGTCAGGGCAGGCCGTGGCAGCGGAGGGAGTGTCTCTTCCTTCACTTCTCCTGCAGCCCATTCAGGGCACGCAGGCTAACCAGGAAAAATCACTGTCCCCTTGTTATGCTTATAAGTACACGGGATTTTTTTTTAGGGGAAAAGGCAATACACTCTGTTTATTGAAGATACAACAATTAGCACCCTTGTCCCTGGCTAAATCATCAGCACCCAGAGAGATCACCAGCCCAGCTCAGAGCCCTGAAGGATATGAAGGGGAGAAGGATCAGACCAAATCACACAAGTGGGAGGAAGGGGGTCTGCAGACTGGTTGGGAGGCAGGGCCATGGGGATCTCTGTAGGGGGCAGAGGGTTATTACAAATTCCCAGATTCTGAGGCCATAAGGGACCACTGTGATCACCTAGCCTGCCCTCCTGGTTAGCTCAGGCCAGAGACCTGCCCCACAATAATTCCTAGAGCACAGTTTTTAGGAAAACAATGGTAAATTGCAAAAAGAAAAGGAGTACTTGTGGCACCTTAGAGACTAACCAATTTATTTGAGCATGAGCTTTCGTGAGCTACAGCTCACTTCATCGGATGCTCAAATAAATTGGTTAGTCTCTAAGGTGCCACAAGTACTCCTTTTCTTTTGCGAATACAGACTAACACGGCTGTTACTCTGAAACCTGTCAAATGGTAAATTGTTCCAACAGCTAATTACCCTCACTGTCAAAAATTCATTATTTTCAGTCAGAATTGGTCTCGTTTCAACTTCCAGCCATTGGATCATGTTAGACTTTTCTCAGCCAGACGGAAGAGCCTATTAGCAAATATCTGTTCCCCACGTAGGTACTCTTAGACTGTGACAAAGTCACCCATTCACCTTCTCTTTGTTAAGCTAAACATAATACCGAGACCCGCCCCCCCATCCCTGCCAGCTGGGCCACTGAGGCAGCCGCTGCCCCTGCCCATGCTCCTACCCTATCGCAGCTGCTGTGCCATCCACAGGTGGGTCCAGCAGGGGCAGCAAGCAGAAAGGCAGCCATACAGCCGGAAGCTAAGCTCCACAGGGTCTACTAGTGTCCAAAAGTTGCAACTGATGCTCCTGCCCCAAGCTTAGCTGCGGGCAGGTGCAACCGGCCTGCCGGGAGCATGATTGTCCTGCGAGAATCATGCCACTGGGCAGCCCTGGCTGCAGAACCCGCTCTGCCCCTTCATCCACCATAGTATGGCCCGACTCCAGACCCTGCTGCCGGTACACAGCGCCAGCGCTGTAACATAGCCTGCATGTTCCCCTTCCAAACCACGTTGTCTGTATCTCAGATTGGATGACTACTGCTGCGAGCTAGCTGGCGACCCACTGATTGCCCCATCCCTAATGAAGCACTAACTCTACAGAAGTTTCCCCCAGACTGCTTAAAGAATCATTGACCTAGGGAAGGGTAACGAACCATGGTTCCTCTGCAGCTCTTCCCTTCCATCGATCTCAAAGGTGACTGAGCATTATGACATCCGTTACTCAGAGGGAGAGAACGAGGGCTGGTCACAGCAAGGTCTTTCTCAGATTCTCTCCCAGGATCTGCCCTGCTCCAGGGGTGCTAGAAACAGTAGGAGCGATAATGTAGACAAGCCATGGGGTTTTTTAGCACCATATTGCATTGCGGCAGGGCTAGATGACATGCTAGGTAAAGCAGTGGTAGTTGATGCTACTGGTAATAATGCCCCAGAACTAGAGCAAGAGGGGAAGAATTTGCCCAACAGCATTAGGGTAGACCCCACTGGAGAGAGGAAGGGACTTGCTAAGGGCATCCGGCAGGACAATGGGAGAGCTGGGAACAGCAGCCAACTCCCCGGATTCCCAGCCTGGTGATCTACCTACTGCACTGGATTGTCTCCCGCCCCTCAGGAGGGCCAGCAGCAGGACACTGTGCTGTCACTGGCTCAGAGGGGAAAATGTTGCGTGCTCAATAACCTGCATCAGCTGCGAGGTTCCCCATTCCTGCACTGACCAGCCCTGGGCCAGCTCAGCTTGAGCTACCAAGAGACCTGCTCTGAAGCACATGGTATCTAAGCACCATTTACGGCCTTCTGCTCTGGTTGACTGTCTCAGATCCATCTGGTTCCCATGTGTAATTCTGAGCCCCCTTCTCCCTGTCACACGCACTCTCTCCTCTTTCCCAACTGCATTACGACCCTTTCCCAGTGCATTGCCTCATTTACATGCACTGCCCTGGGAGACAGGCAGCAAAGGCATGGATGCAGAGAGATTCCTGCCACAGCCACTCTCTCCGCCCAGGCTGGCTGAGGCTCTGCAGTCAAACACCCTTGCCAGAAGGCATTTGGTCAGTAGCCTCTGAACTGATGTCACTACTTAGGCCATAATGGCTCAGGTTTAGCAATCCTAATTAGATGGCTGAGGACAACACTGCCTTGCTCTCTGCTGTCTCGACAGTGCCTGTAGCTGCTCCTTCCTTTGCCCCTCCCCACAATCCTGTATTTGCTCCGCTTTCAGATTCTCTTCCCCACGCAGGTTTTCAATCCTGCTCACACACCTCTCTCACCTGCTCCTAAGCAAACCTGGCCTGCTTTCCAATTAGCATCCATCTGCTCAGGTAGGTGTACTGCTCCCCGCTGGGGAGGCTTTGGGTTAAATACACATTACACAAACCATCTGATTGCTGGAGTCACTCATGCGCTGCCTGAGATGTTTAAGCTGTGAAAGCTGAAGCCAGGCTGCAGGGCCCAGCAGCACCTGTCAGCCAACCAGATGCTGTGCCAGCATGTCTCAGAGGCAGCAGCTGCCACCCACAGGACCGATGGAGGGTTCAGGCCTTGTGCTCCACCCCACCCCGAGGGGCTGGGTGGGACGAGACTGCGTGTGTCCCTCTCTTCAGGAACTCAGGAGGTGATCAGTTTGCTGAGAAATACAGGTCTGGAGGAGAGCGGGAGGCATGGTCTGCCTAGCTCAGCCTGACAGGATTGACTGACTTCCATAACACAAAGCATTCACATGGGGAGATAGGCTTGTGGGCTCAACTATTTATGGAATCATCCTCATTAGAACTTAGATTTGCAGAGCATGTCCAAGAGAGCCCTACACAGGCCACAGGACCCACCGCTGAAATGCAGGTGAAGCTCAGCAGCTGTTCAACAGCACACAGCAATGCTTCATGCATGTATCTGGGAGCCCACCACCATGGCATCTGGGTGCCCAGTGGGATTAATTAATTCAGCCTGGAGGGGCCAAAAGCAGATCTTTGCAGTGGGCAGGACGTGAAGAATACCAGATCTGACGGAAATGACAGATAGGGGGATTTACACTGGCAGAATGCCTAAGATGTCTAGCCAGCACAATGCAGCTAATACTCCGATTAAAAGATGCCATAGATCTTGCAATGGGATAATATCACTTCTAAAGTGACATCAAGCCACTATATCATCATCAATTCCTCATGCTGTGACCCTGGCAGGAACAAGACATCTAGCAACATGGGAGTAGAACAGTTCTAAAGATGAGAAACATCCCTAGATTTCCCCTTAACGGGATGTCAGCAGCAACATTCCATTCAGGCTAAATCCCAGTCCAACTGCAATCAACGGTAAAGATCCCATTGACATCAACAGACTCAGAACTTGGTCCTTAGTCTCTACCAGGATAGATTTTATTGTGGTCTTCACACTTGGACTGTCTATGGGCTACCACTCATCCAATGTGCTTGAATCAGGGTCTTTGCTACCCTCTGGGTCTTCTGACCAGTAGGCTATGTTCTTCCAACCCTGATCTGCTTCCCAGTCCCAGATCTCATTCCAGAAGTACGGCCCACATCTTACAAAGAGCTCAGGTAACAATTGTTCCTGTTTTTATATCAGCCCCTTTTCACTTGCGTGGATTGGACAGTAAAGCATAGCAAAGCCACTTTACTGGAGATGCATCTTAAAGATGCAGTGTACTTTGGATGTATAGCTCTCTCCTCCCACTGGGGCATGTCTCTAGAGAGATCTCACTCTTTCCATCCAAGCTGAAACCTAATCTCTCCAGCCTGGTTTCCTTTCCGACCCCTCACTGCTGGTTTTAGTTTTATTATCCTGCACAACGCTTTGGAATTCTTGGGATTTCAGGGTTCACACAGACTGACTGACTGACAAACCATCCGAGCTCCTCTTCACATTACAATCCCCAGCCCTATGTATCCTCATCTCCAATGGCTCTTCACCTAACACGCAGGTATGGCTAATTTGATGCCTCTCATCTTGCAATGTGCATGCACACGGAGGTGGCTTGGGCCCTTCTTTTTATTGATTCCAGTGATGGCTTCCTTCACTTTCTTATTCTCTAGACATGACCCTGCAGCAGATATGCATGCTCCTGAAGTGGTGCCTCCTTGGATAAGGACATGTCACCAGCAATCCTGAATCAGACATTTACACACTGGGAATGGATACTTGAGGCCTCATTGGGAGTGGATATCCTGATGTCCCAGAGCGCATATCCGCGAGTGTCCCTGGACATCCCCCACATCTGAACGTGGACACCCTGGATCAGAAACATGTTTTCTAGGAGTGGCCACCCTCAAATCTGACACACACAGTCTGCAGGCTCTTTCTGAATAGGACTCCAGGAAAGCTAAGGGGTGGGTGGAAGATATGGAAGACTTTGAAGCCTAGTTTCCAGCACACGTTATTCCCTTCACCGAGAATGAACATGTAGTGACAAGAAAAGTGAGTCACAGAGATGAAGGCCAGAAGAAACCACCAGGTCACCTAGTCAGATCTCCTGTCCAGCACCGGCCACTAACACCCCCAGCACCCGCACACTAAATCCAACAACTGAAATGAGACCAACATATACAGCCCACAGACTCAACTACTGTCTGCTACAAGCAGAGAATACAAGGTCTTGAAGTGCACCGATGCCTGAGGCCCCAGCAATGGCATGGAATTGATTAAATGAGACATTGTTGATTGGCAGGGAATTGATTAAGTAGATCATTGTTTTAAACTGTGGGGGACTGACACCAGGTAACTATTCCTCAATACTACATTAACTGCTAACCATTTAATTATACTCTAATTACCAAACGGCATCTGGGTAATGGCATTGTAAGCACCATATCATTACAGGATACACACAGGGTTACCTCAAAAAGAAAAGGAGTAATTGTGGTACCTTAGAGACTTACAAATTTATTTGAACATAAGCTTTTGTGAGCTACAGCTCACTTCATCGGATGCATTCAGTGGAAAATACAGTGGGGAGATTTTATATACACAGAGAACATGAAACAATGGGTGTTACCATACAAACTGTAACAAGAGTGATCAGGTAAGGGGAGCTATTACCAGCAGAAGAGAAAAAATACCTTCTGTAGTGATAATCAAGGTGGGCCGTTTCCAGCAGTTGACAAGAACGTGTGAGGAACAGTAGTGGGGGAAAATAAATATGGGGAAATAGTTTTACTTTGTGTAATGACACATCCACTCCCAGTCTTTATTCAAGCCTAATGCAATGGTGTCCAGTTTGCAAATTAATTCCAATTCAGCAGTCTCTCGTTGGAGTCTGTTTTTGAAGCTTTTTTGTTGAAGAATTGCCACTTTTAGGTCTGTAATCGAGTAACCAGAGAGATTGAAGTGTTCTCCGACTGGTTTTTGAATGTTATAATTCTTGATGTCTGATTTGTGTCCATTTATTCTTTTATGTAGAGACTGTCCGGTTTGGCCAACGTACATGGCAGAGGGGCATTGCTGGCACATGATGGCATATATCACATTGGTAGATGTGCAGGTGAACGAGCCTCTGATAGTGTGGCTGATGTGATTAGGCCCTGTGATGGTGTCCCCTGAATAGATATGTGGACACAGTTGGCAACGGGCTTTGTTGCAACGATAGGTTCCTGGGGTAGTGGTTTTGTTGTGTGGTTGCTGGTGAGTATTTGCTTCAGGTTGGGGGGCTGTCTGTAAGCAAGGACTGGCCTGTCTCCCAAGATCTGTGAGAGTGATGGGTCATCCTTCAGAGTAGGTTGTAGATCCTTGATGATGCGCTGGAGAGGTTTTAGTTGAGGGCCGAAGGAGATGGCTAGTGGCATTCTGTTATTTTCTTTGTTGGGCCTGTCCTGTAGTAGGTAACTTCTGGGTACTCTTCTGGCTCTGTCAATCTGTTTCTTCACTTCAGCAGGTGGGTATTGTAGTTATAAGAATGCTTGACAGAGATCTTGTAGGTGTTTGTCTCTGTCTGAGAGGCTGGAGCAAATGCGGTTGTATCGTAGAGCTTGGCTGTAGACAATGGATAGTGTGGTGAGGTCTGGATGAAAGCTGGAGGCATGAAGGTAAGTATCACGGTCAGTAGGTTTCCAGTATAGGGTGGTGTTTATGTGATTATCGCTTACTAGCACCGTAGTGTCCAGGAAGTGGATCTCTTGTGTGGACTGGTCCAGGCTGAGGTTGACGGTGGGATGGAAATTGTTGAAATCATGGTGGAATTCCTCAAGGGCTTCTTCCTCATGGGTCCAGATGATGCAGATGTCATCAATACAGTGCAAGTAGAGTAGGGGCATTATGGGATGAGAGCTGAGGAAGCGTTGTTCTATGTCAGCCATAAAAATGTTGGCATACTGTGGGGCCATGTGGGTACCCATAGCAGTGCTGCTGATTTGAAGGTATACATTGTCCCCAAATGTGAAATAGTTATGGATGAGGACAAAGTCACAAAGTTCAGCCACCAGGTTTGCCGTGACATTATCGTGGATACTGTTCCTGACGGCTTGTAGACCTCAGTCATCTAAACCCTCTGTGCAGGTTACATGGAAATTGCTTTGGGATCTAAGTGCAATTACATGGTAATCTGCAGAAGCTGGTAAATACCATGTCATCCCCTGGTATTTGCTTGTAAAACCCAACGGAGTGACCATGGTCTCAGTCCCAAATTCCTTATGTAAGGCCTACAGAGAGGCAGGATGGAACCTGGGACTTCTGAAGCTTAGGGCATGAGCCTTTACTGCATGAATTAAAAGCCACACATGGCTCTTACCTAAGGCTGTAGCAGACTCAGCAATCACTAGATGGTCTAGGTGCCACTAGAGGGACACAGAGCATGACACCAAGCAGGCATGGGTTACACTTACTCAGGCAAAACACTGACCAAATTCAGTGGGAGTTTTACCCCAGGAAGGACTGGAGAACTGGTCCCATGCGATGGTGGGGGAACGGACTGCCAGATGCCCTTCTATCACAGGCCAGGGATTCTGAAGCATTGCCAACTCACAACTTTCTGGTACCTCCAAAAAACATGCATTCTGATTTGCTGTGGTCCTTGGAACTCATCCAGCCAGGTGCTCCTGACAACCATGGCCTCATTTTAATCTATGTGAACCATAAAGAAACCATCTTCTAGTTCAGGCACCTTTGATGTTTCAGCCTGACAGCCGTACATGGAGAGTGACACCGGCAACAAAGCATGGGTGAAATTGGGGTTTTTTGGTCATACATATGGCAAAACTCCCCGCCCAATCTTGCCATTCTTCTCTTTTTCCTTCTCAATTTCTTCTTTAGGCTTCTCCTCAGGGCTGGTGTGATGGCTGCCATCTTGGCCAACACACTAGGGATTGAACCAGGGACCTCTAGAACTAAAACAGGGAGTTGTTACAGCTTGAGCTAAAGCTCTATAACAACACCACCCTTCCTCTGTGGGTTACATACTTCCTCTGCTCAAAGGAATCTTGTCCAGAGCATCAGAAGCCCACGGCAGTTCAAATCCCAGAGAAATCCCCACTTATGTGTTGGCCAAGACACTGGGGACTGAATCAGGTACCTAAACGCCTAAATGCTGCTGGAGAGGCTGCTTCAATGTGTGTCAGGTGCTTAGAGATCCTGAGATGAAAAGCAAATAATAATTTTTTAGTGCACCCGAGAATGCAAAGGGTTCATAGATCACTGACAAAAAGTCATAGCCAAGTGCCAACTCTTTTGGGCCAGTTTTTAATCAGTTAAATATCTGTTGCTTGGTTAGGAAATCTCCCAGTGCATCCCCTGCAGCAGGAGTCAATGCATTCCGTAGACAAGACCCTGTGCCCTAAGCATTTCAAAGATAAGGGATCCGGGGTGTTGCAGAAGGGGATTTTGGCTGATTCAGTAAGTGGAGCTCAGCTTGTCTGGAAATGCCAGGGGGGCACCAGCTTACAGCACATTACTGCCCCAACAAGCCCACCTGCCACACACCCTTTCTAGACAACGTGTCACAGGTTCTGGAGAGGCCTGAGTGTGAACAGAAATCTGGGCGAGATGCTAAGACACAGCCACTGGGGCTTCTCATAGAGTCAGGCAATACTCAGCATGAGGAAGGATGTCAGAATCTAGGCTTCGAGTATTTCTTTAATTCAACATGGCAGTTTATACAACATCTGGAGAACTGTATGAAAAATCCTTGCTATGACCTGTTCCACTGCATTTCTCCAGGTGCCATCTCACCCTTACCAGCTCATCTCCATGAATCCCTCCCCAAAAGTTAAGAAACTTAGAGTGGAAAAAGCCTTTAAATGCCCAGAAAAACGTCCATGATCACAAATGAAACATGGGCTGAAATTAATGTACTTGGGTCAATTTGCTATCTGAGTTCAGACATCAGTTGACACTTGGCTATAACCTTCTGTCTGTGAATCTTTTGTGTCATTGAGTGCATTAAAATTAGTAATATTTTGTTCTTCATCTGAGGATCTCAAAGTGCGTGACACACCTTTGAAGCACCAGCTCAAGAGAATCTCAAAGCAGGAGTTTGGAATTACATTACTTCAACAAAAGACAGCGTTATGCAATTGAGAAAGGAGGAGAATTAATCTGACTGCGTTTCTTGATCTCCAAGATTGATCATGACACATTGTCTAATTCTTAGAATCAGTGGACTAATGCACTGAAAGCCCATAAGCTTTGTTCTTGCCTAGAACATGCCTATAGACAAATTCTGGTTGGTCACATCCATCTACAGGTAGATGGAGTCTTGCCAGAGACATCTACTGTTACATAGGAGGAGTTCTGGTGGATCTCAGTTTGTTCCCCGGTGAATGGTCTCATGCTCAGGATTTAGAAAGAGTAAATATGAGCCTGCGCAGATGGACATCAGCCTGGGATACTCATATGGCAGCTGCCTGGCAGATGGAATTCTGGCGTTTCCAGACTGTCTCCTGGTAGATGGGTTCCTGCCTGAGAAATGTGCATTTTCTACCCATTCCACCTTCTAGAAACCCAAACCATCAGAAAACTAGATTCTACCAGCTGTAAGTAATAGTAGGTCAAGCACACATGTATCTAGAACAAGCTCCACCCCTTGCTATCTCTGTGTCTTTTTACATGTAGCCTCCCAGGCACTAAGGCCAAGGTGATCCTGTTTCTACATTTCAATTTCAAACTATGCTGATCCGCACAGCAGAGACATTAAAACACTGAGTTAATAGCCAACTAATTACAAACAAATCTGTGACCTTCCCAGGAGCTGCATCTTGACCCACTTCCTGCTACTCAGGTGAGGACCACCCTCCAGTATGCACCAGGTGGAGGAGAGTCCCTGTCTGATGAACTGGAGGGGAATTTTGAAGCCTAAGAAGCCAAGGTCAAAGAAAGTAATTGGAATGGTTAGTGTCGGCCACCATCGTATTAAGCCACCATCACCAAGAGGAGATCAGCTCCCTAGTTGTTATGGGAAAACATCTGGGACAGGTTCTGTTCTTGTTACCACCCTCATGGTAACTCCCTTGCTTACAATACAGTTTAAAGTTCACTTTTATTCTTACTCTTTTGGTACCTCAGAAATAGTTCATTTCCCCTCTACATCAGTTACAGCAACTAAAAATAACACTGAAAAGGTCAGTGCAGTGATATCATTGCTGTGGTCCTGCAGCATAGTGGGTGGAGGGAGCCTGGATGACGACTCTGAGCTAAACAGCCCAAAGAGATGGCAGGCAAGTGAGTCACATGCGCAGCTGCAGTGCGGTTCATATGCACAACTTTCCAACCCCAGGAAAATGCCTCCTTGGAAGGATGGAACAGCTGGTGTGTGAGCACCAGAAGCCCAGCTGATCATCTCTGGGCACAGCTCACAAGGCAATCTGCAGGGATTTCTGGTGGGTACCATCATTCACACCAGCCCTTAACCTCACGATTCACCAGTGGAAAGCATTAACACACATTTACTAAAATCCCCTTTGGCCACGGTTTAGAGAGGCACACATGAAAGATCACACAGCATGTACCGCACACATGGCTCATGTAAGACAAAGGGTTAAGGCTTAGCCTCCATTTATTGGGGGAGGGATAGCTCAGCGGTTTGAGCATTGGCCTGCTAAACCCAGGGTTGTGAGTTCAATCCTTGAGGGGTCTATTTAGGGACCTGAGGCAAAAATTGGAGATTGGTCCTGCTTTGAGCAGGGGGTTGGACTAGATGACCTCCTGAGGTCCCTTCCAACCCTGATATTTTATCTGTCCTTTGAATAGCTCACACAGACAGGACCATATGAATCCATGGCATACAGCAGGGCATTGTGGATGACTGATATTGGAATATGACTTACACACCCCGAGTGGCTTTTGAATCACATCTTCCTCTCCTTCCTACTAAGGGACAGCACAATGACCATAGAATCGTAGGACTGGAAGGGATCTTGAGAGGTCATCCAGTCCCGTGTCCTGCACTCATGGCAGGACTGAGATGCCCAGTATCACTGTGAGGCTGAGCCAGTCATCTCTATGGGCTCACTTCGTAGAACCTAGCACAACTTTGGGCCCAATCCTGCTCCCATGTTAGTCAATGGCAAAACTCCCACTGACTTCATCAGAAGCAAGAGCAGGCTGTTGGGGCTATATTCTATTCTGTCCTGCCTCAGGAAGACTCCCTCTAAGTAAAGAAATGAGTAAGGACTTTAGGATTTAGCGCTTGGAGAGCATGATCACATCCTACAGACCGCACAGGGTAACGACAGCAGTTGTGTCGCAAAAACACAGCACAGGGACTAGAAGTTATTGGGATGCTGTAGGTGGGACTAGTTCTGATCTCACACTGGCACTGCTCCATTGACTCCAGGGGAATTAGTGCTGATCTACATCACTGTATGCGAGATCAGAATCAGTCCCTGAATATTTAGTCTAGGAAGCCTGTAGCCAGTAATTTTAGCAATGTTGCTTTGTTTCGGGGTGCAGAGGTGAAATATGGCTCACGTAGCTTGGAGCCCTCACACTAGTTACTGACATCCAAAGTGGGGTTTGGAGGTACCAATTGCTGTTTCTGTTCCTCTGCAAGTTCACTCCAATTAGCTAATCCTTTCCTATGGGTTGACAGGCCTCCCTGGGATCTTGGTCCCTCTGCCTGTGAGGGCCCTTCTGCTAATCATACACCCTAGAGACATTTTAGCAACTCATCTAGATGTTCCCGGTAATTCCTGCTGAGTTGCATTGATCTGGGGATCTCTCATATTCCCCAGCTGTCAGTTTTATTCAGTCAGTCAGCATGGAGGGCCCATGGGCACATAAAATCTCTTTGAAGATTTAATTGGCTCACAAAGGACCAAAGTTCTGTTGTCGTTTACCTTGAAGACAACTGGGAGCCACTCTAATGACTCCAAGGGACTACTGCTGGTATAAATGAGTCCAGAGTTTGGTCCAAAGCTGGTAGCTCTGTCCACTCTCCATCCCCTAAGGTATGCTGGATTCTGATGCACAGAGGAGCAGGAAACACAGATGTGCATTGCTTTGAAGCTGTGCTGCACCTGTAGGGCCCAATTCACCACTTGCACAGACACATGTAACTCCACTGAGGTGACTTTACAACCACTTATGCCAACAGTAAATTTGGCCCCTATGATCTTTGAACTGGAATATGAAATGGAATTGCTTCTCTAGATGCCAGCTTTAAGATATGAGACAAACAAGCAACCCACTAAATAACGAATCCATAGTATCAGTTAACAGGTGGAAGAAGGCTGAAGGGAGCAGGCAGGCCTGCAAAGTATCATCTGGTCTGTTCATGATCAAATCTTTCCGTTGGTATAAGCATTTAAAATTGATAGTACATATTCAGGTGGTTCTTCATGCCCCAGAACCCTTGGGTACACAGTAATTGTAATAAATAGGAGAGGATTTTGCTTTGGTGCGCAAGGTATCCTTTAACAGCTCTGAGTTGGACACTGACACTGGAGTGGGCAAACACAGCAGCTGTTACCTACTCAGCTATAATTCCTACATCGCTTAAAGCATTGGCAGGTTTTATCAGAATTAGGGGGTAGCTGACAGGGGAGCACTGATGATGGGACATAAAGTATTTCAATTATACAGCCAACTACTTAAAATCTAACTGGTGTCAGGAGTGGCTGGAAGATCTTATCTCATGGCCTATGGCAAATTAGCTGTTGGTTTCAGTCTGGTTCCTTCTGGACAGGTGTCCCTATTCAAAAAAAAAAATCCCATCTTAAATGGTCTTTATGGTTGGCTGTCTCAGCTAATAAGCCAAAGGCTGGATGGATGCAGAGACTGAACTACCCTCTCAGCTCTAAAGGTGGTCCCTCCAGGTTAGAGTCTGCCATGCTATGCTAGTACAGCGAATAATTAACACTGGGACATATGTTCCTAGGGGTGTTGAAGGATTTATTGCACCAAAAACGCCGTCTCCTTTTTTTTTTTAAAAAAAGCCTCTTAAATTGAGGGAGGGAAGGCTAGTTTATTCCCTTCATGTGATCTTTACTTTCCACCAGGATACACACCAGAAGGGGCTTCAGTTTAACATCTTGTCTGAAGGACGGAGGACTCTTGGATGGGTTCTGGTTTGTAAGCCACTCTTTTACTTATTGCCTTTGGACCTTCTTCATGCTCACTGAGTGGTCAGTATGCCAGAGATAGCTGCATGCACTGGTTCTAAACCTTTCATTCAGTGAACACCAGAATGAATCTGGCCTTCTCTTTGCGATGGCCACGGGAGCTTTGGCCGCAATGCAGCTCTTCTAAATATTTAAGTGATGACTCTGGGTTTAGAGGAAGTGGCAGAGATTCATTCTGAAAGACGTTGGGGTGCTTACAACTGCTTTCCAGGACTGACCCCTAGATCCACATGTTGATAATGTCTGAGCTGACTTTTTCAATCTGCTCCAAGGCTGCCAGCTTTAGCACCTCTGCCATTTCTTCAGCTTGTTGAATGCTCCTCCCAAATCCCTTTCCTATTTAGGGCAGAATTTCCTTCTGCAAGTCCACAGAGCAACCAACCCAAAGTAACCTACTCGCCCGGCCCATCTTCTTCCATCGCCCAACTCCTGAGGTCCTTACCCACCCAAACTCCCACTGACATCAGTGAGTGCTTTGTCCAAGGATGGGCTCCAGGCTCTGCCCCCATTGGCTAGTTTTGGGTTTTAAGGGGATCTGGGAGCACCAGTGGCCATTTTCCCATTGCTTATTGCCAAAGCTGTGGCACACTGGATTTTCAATGTTCTCTTGTTGTAGCTGTTCCAGCTCCATCTAATCCTGTGAATCCTGCGTCCTGGCTAAAGTGGTGTTTCCCCCAGCTTCCCAAATGATTTGGATTGCAAGCCAGCAAAGGCCCAAGAAGCAAATGCTGTCTGACCCTGATATTAACATCATACTGCTCTCTGAGGCTCTCGGCAATCCACGGTGGCGTCCTGGGCTCCATTTATGGAACAGATGAATATTTTTCTTGGAACTCTACATTTTTCCCCATTAAAAGCCAACTGCTTTCATTCAGTAGTATCTGCGCAAGGACAGGGAGTTCTGATTTCAGGCACCATGAAAACCTGTGGGAAGCACTGGCAAAGGCTGATCTCTTTATCCGTCACTGGGCTATCTACAGATATCTATTTCCCACATAGTGCGGTGATGAATCCATCCCAAGTCCTCCATGAAGCTGATCGCATTGACAGTTAGTCTGAACTGCCACCTGACCCACCCCAGTGCTGTGGGTAGAAGATATTGGATTAATGCATAACTGGTGTGGCTGCAAACATGCCTGCCTTTCCTGTAGCTTTCTGCCTACGAGTTCCTTTGTACTGCCTCCAGCAGCATGGGGCTAGATACATTACCAGTGACAGGCGGGAACAGTTGTCATGATCCACCTTGGCATTTAAAAAAAAAAAAAAAAAAAGCAATTTCCTCCCTTTGCCTCCCTGACTGCACTGGGGAAAACATTTGAGTGACCCGTCAACAGGGTTTTTTCATCTCTGAAAGAAGAGATTTTATCTGATCTTGCCTTGCCTACTATTTTTCTTCTCATGGCATCTTGCTCTACTTCTATCAAGTCAAGACTGGCTCACACGAGACCTATGTGATTCCACCTTAATTCTGATTTCAGCAACCCCTCCTGCCTTGCCAGCTGCCCATGGGGAGACAGTGGGCTTCTGCCATGCAAACCACCTGAGGGGAAGCCTATAGACTCTTGCTACACCAACTACCCACAGGGAAGCCAAAGGGATCTTGCCATGCCAACCACCCAGAGGGAAAGCTCCTGGTCACTCAGATCTCCCTAAGCCATGCCCATGACATTGCCAAGTCTTTTCTTTTTTAGAAAGGAGGGGGCCTCCATTTGCTTTGAAGAGCAAAGAACGAAGACTTTTTTTTGTGAATGATTTTCTTGTTCTACTTTCAGGCAGAATGGTTCGACAGCAAGGTTGGTGCTGTAACACAGAAGTTCTCAGTGTGCCCTCAGAGCGTAATGAAAGCTGACATTATATCAAACACAATAAAGACTCTCCGTTGATGAAGATCATTCCTGAACACACAAACCTATTAAACCGAAAAGAAAAAAAATATCAATTCTACAGAGTCACCAGCCAAAAGTAAATGTGATTTGTTATCTAAAAAGGGGTTATAAACACAGCTTCAATGCACTTTCGGCACGGTAATGAAAACTAGGTTTGAAATGGCAAGATGACTGCAAATTAGAACATTTGATTTTATTTTCTAACTTTTTAGGTAAACCTTTCACAAGGGCAAGTGCAAGGTTAAAGAGACGATCTTTCTGTTCTCAGTCGATAAGTGGGCTCCATAATTAAAGGAGAAGAAAAATGAAATGGGGGTGATGAGCTTGCTTTGCTCTTCTGAAGAGGCTTTGAACACAAAGTCCTGCTGATGCAGCTCTGCACAATAACCAACTGATAGATATGCACACATGTACCTGCACACAGTTTTGCAGCATGAATTGCAGATACAACTCAGAAATGAGCAGAGACTTCAGTGCTCTGTGCAAAATGCAAAGCTCTGTGGCTATTGCTGTACCCACCACACCCTCAAACACACACTTGTATCCCTCTGGAGGGTCACTGTTGGGTGAGTAGCCACCCCATGCTGTATTAGTGCACACCGACCAGGGAACTTGTCGGGCCAGCAGAACTACACAGCATGTCCAAATACACGGCAGAGTGCTGCACCATCCACGAGAGCCCGCAGCACAGACCTCTGCCAATCACATGTCAAGACTGCAGCATTTTTTGCTAGGAGCGAGCATCATTCCGCACGCAGCATATGGGGCTCTTTTCTTGCTGGTGCACAGTTCGCCCCTCACGGTCGGGAGCTCATAACAGGGGAGTATGGAAGCTTTTGTGATTAGTAAAAATCACAGAAATGTAGAGCCAGAAGGGACCACGAGACCAAGTCAATCTGGACCATTCCTGACAGGTGTTTGTCCAACCTGTTCTTAAAATCCACCAGTGATGGGGATTCCTCCCCGGTAACCTGTTCCAGTGCTTGATTGTAGGGCTTGTCTACGTGTACAGAGCTACGGCACTGGTGCAGCTGCGCCACTGTAGCTTTAGCGAAGATGCTACCATGCCAACGGGAGAGCTTCTTCCATCAGCGTGGTTAATCCATCTCTCCAAGAGGCGGTAGCTATGGCGGTGGGAGAAGCTCTTCTGCTGACGTGGCACACCCTCCATGCGGGCGAGGTTGGTAATGTAGACCTGGCCATAGTTAGAAAGTTCTCTCTCATATCTCATTGCAATCTCCCTTGTTGCAAACTAATCTGATTTTTTCTTGTCCTACCCTCAGTGGACATGTGGGTCAATTGATCACTGTCCTATGTACATTGTTACCTTCATTTCCCTGGGCTTCTACCAAGCTTTGCCTCAAACCCCCAAGCTCCGTGCAGGGTCTGTGCTGCCTCAAATCGACAGGCGAGAGGAGTGGTAGCACTGGATGCACAATTCATCATACATTCAAACACAAGGTACATTTGCTGCATTCCATCCCATGGGAAAACAGGAGGGGTCTGTACTGCTCGGGTGCTCTCAGATCCTCTGTCACTACGGACGGCCAAGCTGTCTGCACCGTGTTAGAGCCCTGGAAAGAGGCGCCTGTGAGATCAGAATAATGCTCCTCACATGTTCAAATGCATTAGCTCCTTATCCACATACATTAATTAACCCCCTGTGCAAGGCACGACTCACCAGTGCGGCACCTCCCGCTGGTCATCCTTGGAATTAGCACTCCGGCCTCTGGAGCACCCTCTGCAGGCCAGTGTCCCACTTACCTCAGGCCCCCATATCCCTCCCAGTGCCCCTTCCCTCAGGGTTCTGCCCTCTGCATTACCCTCACAGTCTCTGGGTCTCCCCTCCCTGGGGAACCCCCAACCCTCTATCCACTCCTTGCCTCAGTGGCTACTGCCAGTTATCATCTAGTCCCCACTCTCTGGGGCAGACTGCAGTGTAATGGCCACTCATCATCAGCAAGGGGGGTTTAGACCTGCTGCCTTTGCCTACCCCTGGGCTGCCCCTCTGCAAACCCAGTACCTTTCCCAGCCTTTAATAAGGCCTGCAGCCCGGGGATTTTCCAGCCTGGAGCTCCCCAGCTCCGCTCCAGGTACCCTGCTCAGCTCCCAGGCAGCCAGGCCCATCTCTCTCCACAGCTAGAGGGAGACTGTCTGAGCTCCTGGCTCATAGCCTTTTATAGGGCCAGCTGTGCCCTGATTGGGGCGTGGTCCCAGCTGTGGCTGCCTTCCTCATCAGCCTAGCTTTTGGCTTCCCCAGGGCAGCCCTTCCCTGCCCTGCCCCCCCCCCCCCGGGGGCTGTTTTAACCCCATCAGGAGCGGGTGACCACCCTGCTACACTCCTATAAAAGGTTTTCAAGCTCCCAGTTGTGGTGGAAGAGAGATTGTGGCATCAAAGGCAAACCTGAACATGCGAGCATTAAAAACGCAGAGGGGGTGGGTCTGAGCATGTTCAAACAGACCAATGAAAGGAAGATGGGCAAGGGAAGCACAGGGTGCCAGCCAGTGGTCTCTGACCGACGGGGACACACAAGTGATGGCTCAAGGTACAAGCAAGCTCTGCCCAAGCTGTAGACTAGACTGGATCTCTCTCTAGCTGTGCCCTGCTTCCCTGGATAATAGCTGCATTGCCCACTGGAAATTTACTGGATAGTTACTGCTTCAAGCATCAGCAATGCTCCACTCCATGCCTTCTCTCCCTTGGGGGTAGGGCTGGCATGGGGAGGGAAGATGTCCAGTGGCAGCAGGGCTCCATTTCCTATTATATCAGTTTTAAATCGGATGCCTTTCCATTTCTTCGAGTATCCCCTTCTCATGCCATGAGACAGGGTCACTGGGAGTAACTGATCCCCCTTCACTGGATCATTCATTATTCTGAATGATCAGCGCTCACTTATAATTATTCAATTATCAACTCAATGTACAACCTGAAATTTGCTTTCAGCAAACATTTCAGCATTGCTGCTTAGAAACTGATTGTCGCGAGCATTCATGCCAGTAAATCTTGAGACGCCAACCTCTGTAGAAACTGACCATCGAAAGGGTCACGGACATGGGAGACATTTCTTTTTGATTTTCAATGAACATTAACAGAGTATAAATGGATAAGCACTGGACTGCGACTCAGGAGATCAGGTTTCAATTCCCAGCTATGCCACAGATTCCCTGGACAACCTCAGGTATGTCATTTCATCACTTTGTGTCTCAGGCCTTGATCTTGCAAAGACTAAAGCACATGCTTAACTTTATGCACCATGAGCAGCCCCATGGGAGTAAACAAAATTACTCACAGTGCATAAAGTAAAGCACGTGTGCCAAGGTTTGCAAGATTGGGGTCTTGAATTCTCATCTACAAAATGGAGATCATCTTCCCTCAATTTTTCCTGCCTCCGTCTGTCTGGTCTGTTAAGCCTGTCGGCTCTTCGGGCCACGGACTGTCTCTCAATAAGTGTTGGGACACTGTCCAGCCAGAAGTCCTCAAGCAATTAATACAAATAATGCAATGTTGCCTCCTTGTTGTACAGCCCAGCCATCACACAGCATGGCTACACAGTACAGCTCCAAAGGCCTGGTGCAGAGAACAGGTTTCACTGACTTTGAAGCCACTTATGTTGGGTTCTTTTCTTTTCCCTCCATTCACCTCTCTTTTGTTTGCAAGACCCAGTTAGAAGCTGAAAAACAAAATCTTATTTATTCTGTCCTTCCCCATTTGGCAAATGGTGATCCTATTCCCCCTGAGAGTCTTTTCTAATAGAGCTTGAAATTATCTGGGCTTTTTTGTTTGCTTCCTTGTTTTACGCGCCAGTGTTATTGATGGGAGTTAGCGCCATGGGGTTTCGTGGTTTGCTGGTGATCCCCCTGCTGGCCCTGCAATAGCACAGCACCCAACATCAGGCGGCATTCTCCGGCCTGCTAAATTCATGCAATGCCAACTGATCTGAAAAATTGTCCTGCGAGAATCCCCCCTGCAGCTTCTGGTTAAATCATGTGGTATTGCTTTTGTTCCCTGATTGGATGATGACTGGAGTTAATTGACACAGGATTTAACTGTGTCAATTAACTTTTGTTCCCTGATTGGATGATGACTGGAGTTAATTGCTAAACTTTTTTGGGGGACCCACGACATAATCTGAAACTGAGGCCCCCCAACCTTCCAAAACAAGTTGCCACTGAGGGGAGATGGGGAGGGAGGATTTAGAGAGTGAGCCCACCCCGCACTCACCCTGCAGCGGTGGCTCCTCTCCCAAGGGGAAGAGCCTGGTGGGCGCCTGGGGACGTAGCCCTGCTCAGGTTTGATCCAGCTGCCCTGAGGGATGGCCGGGCCAAACCTGAGTAGTGCTACCTCCCCAGGCCCCAGGTTGCAACACCATTCGGTATGTTCCGAGTTGGAGAGGGGGAGGGCGGTGGGCGGGAAGGGCAATGAAGATACATGTCGAAGAAAAGAAAAACTTAAAGGGAAGGCCTTGTTCTGGACCAGAGCGATCCCTCAGACTGGGCCCAAAACAGAGCGGAGAGAGAGTCAGACAAGGCTGATGTCACAAGGTGCCTCTCCATGCCAGGCCTCAGCATTATCTATGCACGCAGATCAACCCCATCACCATACTATCTGGGCACCTTGTGATCTGTAAGGTATTTAACTTCCCAACTTGGCTATGCGGCAGGGTAGGGCTGTTATCTCCATTGTACAGATGGGAAACTGAGGCACACACAGGCCCAGTGACTTGGCCAAGGTCACACAGGAAATCTGTGGAAGAGACGGGAACTGAAATGGGGGGACGAACCAGTTCCAACCTCTTTGAAAATCCATCCTCCATGTTCACTCAGACCTAGCTGGCTCACTCTGTGCCCTCCACCTCTTATCCTAACTGGGGTCTGCAGGAGCAGATGAGACAGGGACGTGGCCCCATGCAGGGCTTAAATTCAGATGGAGCCATCTGGAGCAGAGCCCTGGTAAATATTTTCAACCCCCTGGAGTTTTCATAGTAAGCTGGGGGGGGGGGGGGACCGCGGAGGGGCTCCCGGAAATACGCTATGCAAATTTAAGCCTTGGCTCAGGGATTCTTCTCAGCTGAGTGGGCGCTGTGCAACATGAAGCTCAGGGGGCGCTGCCCTCTGATGCTTGGTTGCATAGCTGGGACAAAGCCCACCCCAACGCACACAAGGAAGACAAAGCTGGGAGGCTGGCAGTAATTAGTTCTGCAAAAATAAAGCCCCTCCTTAGCCAGCTTGGACTCTAGCTTGGCTGTCAGGAGGCATCAGGGTTGTTTGCTAATCAGCATGCCAGATGAGGCAGGGGGCTGGGGCAAGCTACAGGCAGCTGCTGGATAACACAGAGCTGTGCTCCTTTATGATATTTCTGAGCAGACCCCACCCCGCCTCACCTCTTTTCTTTCTTCTCCCCTATCTCCCCAGCCCAGCCAGCCCCCAATGCGTCCAGTAAGCTGGAAGTGCTGTGAAATCACTGGACAGAAGAACTGTGCTCAGGCAGAGCCTTGTGTGGGGAGAATGCAGAGGGTAGAGGTGGGGGTTGGTGGGGAGAGGAACGGGAAGGGGAATAATGAGGAACTAACCCAATTAGAATCTGCATTATTCTTTGTGTTGTAAAGAAAGGGAAGGGAAAGAGAGGGAGAGAGAGAGAT
Source organism: Lepidochelys kempii (assembly GCF_965140285.1). NCBI lineage: Eukaryota > Metazoa > Chordata > Testudines > Cheloniidae > Lepidochelys > Lepidochelys kempii. The sequence continues at coordinate 47,867,644 of NC_136386.1, read as the reverse complement.
ACACACACACACACACACAGAGGGAGAGAGATAAAGAGAGGGTGCGTGGTGCTGAAAAGGGGAGTAGCTCAGCTGAGGTAGGCAAAGAGGAAGCAGAGGGCTGGGCTCTTGAATGACTGAGCACCAAAAAGCACAGGAGCTGGGGTCTCTCAGAATCAGACTTCAGAGAGGAAGCATTTTAGAACTGATCACATTGTCAGACACTGACGTGGCAAGGCCAAGGAGTCCCTTGTCCTAATGGCTTCCCCGAGGATGTCCGCATTATGGCCCATCCCATGCCATGCTTGCTGAAGGAAATGTGATCTGCTCTGGTGGCCCTCCACGCCCTCCCGCTATTGCTATCCAATTCCACTGGGTGCGGGAGTAGCAAACAGCTCTCTATGTAGTGAATGGCAGCACTGGGAGAGGTAGGCATCCGAGCCAGCCCCTGAACCAAGGAGACAGGAGTCGGTTCCTGTTTCTAGCCACTCCAAGATCCCCTGAGCATCTGAGGGTACATGTACACTGCAGCCGGGGATGAGCTTCCCAGTCTGGGTTGATAGACCTGTGCCAGCGAGGTTCGCTAGCACCCTAAAAATAGCGGTGTAGCTGGAGGTTGGTGGGCCTTGACGGCTCAAGCCCCAGCCCAAACTGCAACGTGAAAGCAATGTCTAAACAGCAATTTTAGCACATTAGTACTAGTATGTCCGTGGACCAGTGGAGATACCAGGGGAGCAGGAAAGCAGCATTTCTCTTGGCCTGTCACAACTCTAACAGTTCTACCAGGCTCTCGCAGGACAGCATGGTCCCCACTGATCCAGCTATTGTATTAGGCACTAAACAGAGGTCCTGGCCAGAAGTATTATGAGATCCCAGGCACCTTGTTGTCCTGACCAGTTTGGTTCATTATATTCTGCTAGCCTAAACTCTCCCTGCAGTTACAACCTGGTAGGATATTTGCTTTACTTTCTGTGGTGACTCTTGTGCAGTGCTGCTGCATGCTCTTAAACATAGGTGCTGGAACTAGGGGTGCTGCTTGAAGTGGTTTCCATCATATACAGGGTTTACAATTTGGTTCAATGGCTCTCTGCACCCCCACTATACAATTTGTTCCGGCACCTCTGCTCTTAAATAGCTGCCGCATTCCACCCCAGATGTGGCTGTAATTCAGTTGTCGGAGGAACGATTGCAGCTTACATATATAGTCTATAGTTTGTAAATGTTGAAAAGCATGTGAGTCACCCATCAGGGCATGAAGTTTATATGGAAATGTAAAATATTATAAGCAGAGTTGCCTAAGAGTCCACACATGGTCCAATTCTGTTCTCAGTTATACTTGCTGGAAATCTGGAATAACTCCCTTGGTTTGGGCAGAGCTATTCTGGATTTTTGATGGCTGTAACTGAGAAGAGAAGTTGGCTAGCTTTCTTTGGCATGGGTGGTGGTTTAACTGCATTAATGTAAACCTGGTTGAAAAATGGGGTGGGAACATGACATTTTTTAAAATTGTTTCCATTTTGCAGGGTACTGAAATAAAATTTTTTTTCATTTTTTAGAATTTTTTCAGCAAATTGGTTTCTCAAAGAATTTCAAATATTTGGTCCCCTGGTCTTTCTGCTTTTGAGCAATGAGGGCCATAAAATGAATAATGCCTGGGGCTTTTTCTCCTTTTCTCCAGCTTCCATGTGTCTTTTTGCCACTTTGGAATTTTTCCAAGGTTGAGGAAGTTTTGAAAAGTTATAGAGTAGGAAAAGGAAAGGGAAAAGGGAAAGGAAGGAAAAGATAAGGAGGAGAAGAAGAAAAAAGCTGGGAAAAAGAACCCTAGTCATTATTCAATCTAATGCGTTAATTGGCAAAAATGGAAAAAAGTGTAAGGGAAACACCCCCTTTCCCCCAAAGTCAACAGTTTGAAAAGGTTTTGTTTTTCCAAAACCAGAAATGAACATTTTTTGTTTCATTTCAAAATTTCCTGTAGAAAAACATCATTGAAAACTGACATGAAAAAGTCATTACCGAGAAACCAAACAAAAAGCAGGTTTAAAACAAACAAGAGGGAGTACTTCTTCAAACAATGCACAGTTGAGGGAACATTCCTTCTGATGCTCCACAGCTCCCCATGTGCATCTATGTAGCTGGAGATGTTTTGTCCTCTCCCTGGACTGATCCCTCAAAATTGCCTGGAGGATGGCCAACATCAGGACCAACATGGGTTAGTGCACAAGGAGGTGTGGGGAGAAGGTCCTCCCCAAGGGGGAGCTTTAAGCGATACAGAGCATGTGAATTTCACCTACAGTATATGTAAATCACCAGGTGTACATTACCATATAAAATCAGCCCGATACAATTCAGCCAATATACCATGTCAGATACGCCAGGGAAATACATTGGTCATAAAATACTGGCCTGTTACACTGAAGTACATTTTTGAAGTACAAGGCAAATATAATTGCTTTGCTAGAGTGGCAGGTACAAAACAGCAACACAAACACATGGTTGAATTCTGCTGTCAGAGCAAAGGGGTGTGTGACTTATGTCAGAAAGGACGATTCTATCCACTCTGGAACTGTTTTGGGCATAGGGCACCTAGGAGAGAGACTTATTTCTCTGCAGAAATGTGTTAGGAGAGGAGAGATTGAGTAGGATGCAGAGAAAGAAAGGAGCTTTTTTCATTGTACCAATGAAAACTGTAGTGGGAAAGAAGCACTGGGAGAAAAACAACAGTAATAAACATTTTATGAAGCAGAAAATGGCTTATAAAGAAGTCAACTTTTAAAGGCAATTTATATAATCCTGCCAAATGCACATAAATGTGGGAATGGCCCTCTCGGCAGCCACTAAATGTCCCTTTCAGGGACACATAGCCAGGACAGCCAGCTCAGGACGCCCGAGCAAACCTACAAAATATCATAAAAATGCTAATGACCTGAGCGCCGTTCCTGAGCCGAGAGGAGAGGGAGAACGTGATTGCTGAGCGCAGAGGAAAACAGCTGGTTTTCAGCAAGGTGGTGGTGGTGCTGCTGCATTGAAATCAGTGGAAAGGCTGCCTGGGACTGCAACAGGCCCTGGATCTGGCCCCTACGCTCCCACTCATTTCCTTGATAACTTAGGGCAACCTGGCCTGTTTGATACTGGCAACCTAGTATAACTAACTAGGTGAAGCTGGGACTCATGGCCCACAAAGCATTGGCAAAATGCTAGGGAGTTGCAGGGAATTAGAAGAGCGCAGTTTGCCTCTTCAGGCAGGTCTACGCTGCAAGTGAAGGTGTGATTGCAGAGGCAGGCATAACCATGGCTAGCAACACTAGCATGGGCAACAACAGCACAGAAGATGTGGCAGCATGGCCTGGCAACCTGCGTACAAGCCTGCTGGGGACCCTGGGCACACACTTGGGTTGCTAGCTCCTGCTGCCATGTTCCCAGCGCTAGCTGCTAGATTAAAGCTAGCATAAGGATGCCTACCCATGCTACAACCCCACTTTCTACACTGTAAGTGACATACCTATAAGCATCTGCAGCCAACCAGCTCTTCACAAATACTATTGATAAATACATGGGTGCTGCAAACTCAATAGTTTAGGATTTGCCCTATGGGATCAAACCACTAACTAATAAAGCCCAGTCTCCAGTCTCTGATGTTTCGGAGAGGGGTAAAATGATTAGAGCTGGTTGGGAAGTTTTTGACAACAGAGTTTCTCGGAGCCAGGATGGAGTGTCTGGTGAAAGCATGGGAGCACTGCAGGAGGGACTTCTCCTGCTTCTCAGGTGAGTGCCCTGAGGCTCTACAGTCTCTTGCACTCTCTCACTGACCCAATGAATATTTAATTATTTATACAAAGCAGAATAGTTCCAACAGGAGAGATTGAAGAGCCCCAACCCCAGAATAGCCCATAGCCTGGCATCGGTCTAGGGCACTCACCTGGGATAAGAGACCTGCAAGGGAGTGGCCTAGTCACCTGGCTATCCGGGGCTGGGTGGACATGCACGCACTCGCTCTTGTTTTTCATGGAAAATTTGGAAAGATCTTGGTTTTGTCCCATTGAGGAGTGGGAACAGTTCTGAAAACTCAGATTTTTGTGAGATGGGAAAAAGGTTTCCCATCCAGCTCTGGAAATGACCCACAATGAACCTGGATAATTGGAGCTAGTTGCACACATCGCAAAGCAAATCCCCTTCTGTTCCTGCAATGATTGGTCCACTGCTTGTAGCAAGAAAACTGGCTGGCTGCAGGACCTTCGCTTGCCCAATTGCTAATACTACTGGCCACCAAATTATACTGTCCTCTGTTAAATCTAGCTAGAGTGTTGGAGGAGAAGGTAAAAGAAGAATTAGAGAAAGTCTGAGAAGAAGGGAAACTAATCACAAAGTTCCTGGTGAGCTGTTTGATCATTATGAGATGGCATTTCCTATTACATCTCCTGTTATGTCACAGGAAACTGGAGGGGCTGCATGGACTAGGACCGGGATATGGATCTTCCCACTCAAGTCAAATGCAGCCCAGGTTGAGGCGACTTGAAGAGCCTTCAATGGCAATGACTTTAAGGTCCACTGTTCTATTACTTACTGTACTGGGGCCTGAAAATGTGTCCAAGCCCCCTAAAACACCACTGCCCACAAGAGAAAATGTAGCATAGGGGCTGAGCAATGGAACAGGGGACTTCCAGAGAAAAGAAATGCCGAGCTGGCGGGAGGCGCTGCAGGCTAATACAGAAGGCAGCTCAGGTTCTAGGCTATCGCAGCAGGAACCCACCAACGGAGACTCCAGGGCTGCCTCCGGGTAGAGGTATTGGGCACTCCAGGGCAGCAGAGAGAGAAGCAGCTTCCAAGGTAGCACTGCTGGCGATTTCAGGGGTTTATTCAATATTCCTTGGACCGACTGACTGTTAGCAGCAAACAGATTCTTAGAGCTAGACTAGGAGGATTGGGGAAAAGAAGGACCCCTTGTCCTTTTGCAGTTGAACTGCAATAGGAGATGAATGCTGGGCAAAAGTGTAAGTATTACTTGACATACTACTTAAACCAGGAGCTCTTTGGGGTGGGACTGTCTTTGTACAGCACCTAGCACAACAGGGCCTTAGTCCATGACTGGTGTGCCTATGTGCTACCGCAGTACACCTAATAGAAACAAAATGTACAGCACCTAGCACAATGGGGTCCTGGTCCATGACTGGGGCTCCTATGAGCTACTGTAACAAACCTATTATCAACAAAAATGTACAACGCCTAGCACAATGGGGCCCTGGTTCATGACTGGAGCTCTTAGGTATTACCACACATATGCATGCATGCACACAAATAAATAAATAAAGCAGCAGCAGCTGTTTGGGGCAGGGACTGAGGCTTAGCGGAACAACCGGAACTAAGCTGCTGGGTACGACTGCACTATAAATGGTAAATAAAATAATACATGTGTGCTTGGCCTCTCATCCATGAGTTCCCAACGATGGCATCTATGTTCCCCCATCCTCCCTCTCCTAAGGAGGCTTTAAAGCCTGCTTTGGCCTACTCCCTGGGATGATCCAAAGGCTTCAGCTGTTATGAGCAGGCATGTCTTCCCTTCTTTAATACACAGACCCTGTCTGTACATGATGTGTAATGCCATTGGTCATAATCAGAGCAGAACATTAGTGCAAAGGAAAAAGCTACAGTACAAAACACACATGCTATGTCAAGGTCTTTTTACTGCTGTGTGCACCATGAAACTTCAATGACTCTTAGGTGAATTACATACAAGCACAGAAATGTAGGGACCTTGAGAGGTCATCAAGTCCAGCCCCTATGCTGAGGCAGAAGCTAAACCAATGGTTCTCAACCTATTGACCATTGTGGCCGCAGATGTGTGTTATGTGGGCTGCATCCACACAATATATATACTGTCTGTATGGCCCTGAGGATGTCTCTTGGGCCACAGCTGTGTGCCGATTGGGCCACAAATGGCCCGTGGGTTGAGAGCCACTGACCTAGACCATCCTTAACAGGTGTTTGTCCAATCAGTTCTTAAAAACTTCCTATGATGGGGATTCCACAACTTCCTTGGGAAGCGTGTTCTGGAGCTTAAACTACTATTATAAAGTTTTTCCTAATATCTAACCTAAATCTCCCTTGCTTGCAGATTAAGACCATTACCTCTTGTGCTACCTTCAGCAGACATGGAGAACAACTGATCACTGTCCTCTTTATAACAGCCCCCACATATTTGAAGACTTATCAGCCCCGCCTCTCACTCTCAGTCTTCTTTTCTCAAAACCAAACGTGACCATTTTTTAAACCTTTCCTCATAGGTCAGGTTTCTAAACCTTTTATCATTTTTCTTACTCTCCTCTGAACTCTCTCTACTTTGTCCACATCCCCTACGTAGGTGGGGATTGGAGGGCTGGACCCTGACCTACTGAAGCCAGAACATGTTCAGCTCCAGTCAGGATCATGTCCTTAGCAACCGATGCTGAGTGCAACGCCTGATCCATTCATGCGCACCCGTGCAAAGCAATTACTGTCTTAGGGCAACCATCACTGGAGAGAAGGTTTCACAGTGACATTTCCACTCCTCACACACTCAGGCCAAGGGACTCGTCTTCCTTGGTGCTAGAAGGCACCGTAACCCCAGCCTAATGCAGGGGGCATTCATTTCCATCCTCCTTCTCTCAGCCCGGGGGACTCCTTCCCTGGGTGCTGTCACTGCACCTCAGCCTGATGGGAGCACCTCCTGCCGTCACTGGTGACATGTGTCCTTCCTCCCCACTGTGCTACCAGAACACCGCGGACTCAGCTTCTTCGTTTTTTCTTCCAGTAATGCACTCACTTCTCTCTCCTGCCTGGATCTCTCGGCCCTAATTAGAAACGACTTCCTGATGATGCGTGCACACTGGACTCCAGCTGCCTCCACTGACGTGCCCGCAGCTTCTTCTGTAGGGACCATGGCTTGCCTGAAATCCAAACTCCACAAGGGAAAGGTTGCTAAAGCTACACGAGCTCCATAGTTTTGTACACTGCTAAGGTGGACTGAGGCTCCTTGCCCTGCTGCTGATGACAGTGCGTGGGGTTGCTCTGGAAAAGCTCCAGGAAGCTGCTGAAAGAAGGGACCAGCAGCTGTGAGATGAACAGGAAGCAAGGGCTTCCTCAATGCTTCTGATCGCCACCTCTGCTTTGGTGGGTGCTTTCTCCATTCCAAGCTGGAGGGAGGCCTTAGTGATTTAGACACTATGTTGCCCACCCTGAAGGAAGGACTCATTGGAATGTGACAGGTTTCAGAGTAGCAGCCGTGTTAGTCTGTATTCGCAAAAAGAAAAGGAGTACTTGTGGCACCTTAGAGACTAACAAATTTATTTGAGCATAAGCTTTCGTGAGCATCCGATGAAGCTTATGCTCAAATAAATTTGTTAGTCTCTAAGGTGCCACAAGTACTCCTTTTCTTATTGGAATGTGATTTCTTCTCTCTGGGAGGATTGCATGGGCTCTCTCCGTGAGCAGCTAAGGAGCTCCTACACCAGCCACCAGGGATGTGCCTGTGGGCCCTTCCAAGGTGAGCTAGATGCAGCTGACTACTGGCTCCTCCCCTTTTGCGCTATGCTTCTGCAAGGATCACAGCCAGCTGAGAAGCCTGTGTTCCAAATGAGGATCGTCGAACTGCAGGATGGTCCCAAGTCCACAGCAGGGCAGCTAGGGCTGGCTTGCATTTGAATGCCCTGGTTGGTCTTCTGCCCTTGGTGCTCAGCCTTCCACAGCATTCTTTACTCAACCACAAAGGCAGAACTTTGGATCTGGATCTGAATTCTGCAACTCGAGCCCCTCTCTCATATGAGATCCTACTGCAGCTCCACAGCTGTTCAAGGAACTAGCTGTTGAAAGTCTATGACTTTATTATGGAGGAGGTCAGACCAGATGATCACAAATGGCTCCTTCTGGCCTTAGAATGTACAACTTTATGAGCAGTGCTGGCAAAACTGGCAGTAGGGGATGGGGAAATACAGATGAACGCAGGAGGATGAATCAGTTAACTTTGCAAAGAGCTATGAAATATCAAAGATGCTCTGCACAGGTGGTAATTTGATGGTCCAAGCAAAAGAGGAGTAAGGGGGTTTAAAAGGCATCCAGCTCTGCCATGGGTTTATTCACCGCCGCACAGTTTGCCAGCAACTCCAGATAAGAAGCAGCACTGAGACACTGAGCATGTGGGAAGCCCGGGAAAAAAGGAAGGAAAATTGCAGTGCTAGTATCTCCTGTCCTGCAAATGGCCCCACTGTGTTTAACTGTGACCAGCAGCAAAGAGGAAGCAACAAAGGCGCTGCCTGCTATTGCTGGCTGCAAAACACAGAGAGGTTGGATGGCCCATCCGCTCCGCTGCGCTGACTCATTTGCAAGAAGGACATAAAGGAAGACGGCAAAAAAATAAAGCTACCTTCTGTAATTGTTATAGGTACATTTTGCACCTGTCACTAGTCTGAGCAAAGTGGCAAACAGAGGACTGAAACCTGGTAAACAGCAATGCAGCACGCACTCCGGAATGACAGCAGCCGACTCTCCAGCTGTCCGGGAATATCTATGCAGAGGAGGGGAAGTGAGTGGGCTGACCCACGCTTCACAGAGATCTGCTGCTGTGGTTAAGGCAGGGGCTCGGTGCTGTGAAGGCGTTTATGTGTTGCATGCATAGATAATACTGCATTTCGGATTTGCATGTTGAAACAGAAACACTCCCGCTAAGAGCATAGGCAGGAAGGGGGATGTGCCCAGCCTCAGGGCACTATCCAGGAAATATGCTCCCCCAGGGAGCTCTCAGGATGCACCCAAAAGACAGACACACCTGTAATGGGAGATGAGAACAAATCAATGGAGAAGAACTCAGGGAAAAAGTGAGCAATTGCAAAGTGGACTAATAAACTTGATATTGGCTTGCTGGCCCACTTCCAAACTGGGAGTTTTCCTCCTCTCTCTTTACCTCCAACATTCTGGGTGTATCTTTATATACTTACCAGGTAGGGAGATGCGCATGCACACACGCCTGAGAGATCTTCCAGAGATTTTCCACGCTACATCTCATCCCCAGAGACATTTTTTTTTCTGGGAAGTTTGGTAAAGAAAGTCAGACCTGAAGGTTTAAAGTGATGTTGTTTGGAAAATGTCCCTGAAATGCGCTTTTAAAAAATTATTCTAACTTTTCCTTTTTGCTCTTCTTTCTAAACTAGCTTGGCCTAGAAACTTTGCCGAGCTTCGTAACATCTGCAAGGGCTGAGCTTCTGCAGACCTCACACTCAATGCCATGCAAACTTTTGGAGCACAGAAAGCAAGAGGGAAGTTTGCTACCAAAAAAAGCTTTAGAGCTCATATGGGAAGCGTGCAGCCCAGGAGTCTACGTGATTGGGGACTCATTACTGAGAAGAATAGACAGGCCTGTAACAAGAGCTGATCCAGAGAACAGAAGGGTGTGCTGTCTGCCGGGTGCTAAGATAGGGGATGTGGACCTGAGGCTGAAGAGGACCCTAACGGGAGCGGGAAAGAATCCATTGATTATCCTTCAGGTGGGAACAAATGATACAGCTAGATTCTCACTGGAACATATCAAGGGAGACTACGCCAGGCTGGGGAAGATGCTGAATGAAATCGAGGCTCAGGTGATCTTCAGTGGGATTCTGCCTATTCCTAGAGAAGGGCAACAAAGGTGTGACAAGATTATGATGCTCAACACATGTCTCAGGCAGTGGTGCTATAAGGAGGGCTTTGGGATGTATGGTCACTGGGAAGCATTCATGGACAGAGGACTGTTCTCTCGGGATGGACTTCACCTGAGTAAGGAGGGAAATAGACTTCTAGGATGGAGGATAGCACAACTGATCAGGAGAGCTTTACACTAGGAATTCGGGGGAGATGGTTGGGAGATGTCCAGGTAATCTCCATGCCAGATTTTCTTTTTGAGAGGGAAGAAAATGAAGTAAGAAAGGATACAGCCGTGGGTAGGAGAATGGACATAAGACGGAAGGGCAGTGTACATACCAATCTAGTAGGTGATACTGGTGGTAGAATGTCTGTGCCCAATCGGGTAAAGAATGTGAGCAAAGACAAAAAGCAAAAATTAAGATGTTTGTACACTAATGCGAGGAGCCGTGGTAACAAAATGGAGGAACTACTGGTGCAGGAAGTGAAACCAGATATCATAGGGATACAGAAACATGGTGGAATAGTCGTCATGACCGGACTACAGCTATTGAAGGGCATGTGCTGTTTAGGAAAGACCGAAATAAAGGTAAAGCTGGTGGAGCAGCACTGCATGTCAATGATGAGGTAGACGGTAAAGAGATAAGAAGCGATGGAATGGATAAGACAGAGTCTGTCTGGGCAAAAATCACATTGGGGAAGAAAGCGACTAGAGCCTCCCCTGGGATAGTGCTCGGGGTGCGCTATAGACGGCCAGGATCCGATCTGGATATGGATAGAGACCTCTTTAATGCTTTTAAAGAAGTAAATACTAACGGGAATTGTGTGATCATGGGAGACTTTAACTTCCCAGATATAGACTGGAGGACAAGTGCTAGGAATAATAATAGGGCTCAGATTTTCCTGGATGCGATAGCTGATGGATTCCTTCACCAAGCAGTTGCTGAACCGACAAGAGGGGATGCCATTTTTTATTTGGTTTTGGTGAGCAGTGAAGACCTCATAGAAGAAATGGTTGTAGGGGACAACCTTGGTTCGAGCGATCATGAGCTAATTCAGTTCAAACTAAATGGAAGGACAAACAAAAACAGATCTCTGACTAGGGTTTTTGATTTCAAAAGAGCTAACTTTAAAAAATTAAGGAAATTAGTTAGGGAAGTGGATTGGACTGAAAAACTTGTGGATCTAAAGGCAGAGGAGGCCTGGAATTACTTCAAGTCAAAGCTGCAGAAGCTAACGGAAACCTGCATCCCAAGAAAGGGGAAAAAATTCATCGGCAGGAGTTGTAGACCAAGCTGGATGAGCAAGCATCTCAGAGAAGTGATTAAGAAAAAGCAGAAAGCCTACAAGGAGTGAAAGATGGGAGGGATTAGCAAGGAAAGCTACCTTACTGAGGTCAGAACGTGTAGGGATAAAGTGAAAAAGGCCAAAAGCCATGTAGAGTTGGACCTTGCAAAGGGAATTAAAACCAATAGTAAAAGGTTCTATAGCCATATAAATAAGAAGAAAACAAAGAAAGACGAAGTGGGACCACTAAACACTGAGGATGGAGTGGAGGTTAAGGATAATCGAGGCATGGCCCAACATCTAAACAAATACTTTGCCTCAGTCTTTAATGAGGCTAATGAGCTTAGGGATAATGGTAGGACGACAAATGGGAATGAGGATATGGAGGTAGATATTACCACATCCGAGGTAGAAGCCAAACTCAAACATCTTAGTGGGACTAAACTGGGGGGCCTGGATAATCTTCATCGAAGAATATTAAAGGAACTGGCACATGAAATTGTAAACCCATTAGCAAGAATTTTTAATCAATCTGTAAACTCAGGGGTTGTACCGTATGACTGGAGAATTGCTAACATAGTTCCTATTTTTAAGAAAGGTAAAAAAAGCAATCCGGGTAACTACAGGCCTCTTAAGTAGTATGGAAAAATTTTTGAAGGAGAATCTAGTTAAAGACATTGAGGTCAACTGTAATTAGGACAAAATACAACATGGCTTTACAAAAGGTAGATCGTGTCAAACCAACCTAGTCTCCTTCTTTGAGAAGATAACAGATTTTTTAGACAAAGGGAACACAGTGGATCTAATTTACTACAATTTCAGTAAGGAATCTGATTCAGTTCCACATGGAGAATTATTAGCTAAATTGGAAAAGATGGGGATCAGTATGAAAACTGAAAGGTGGATAAGGAACTAGTTAAAGGGGAGACTACAGCAGGTCACACTGAAAGGTGAACTGTCAGGCTGGAAGGAGGTTACTAGTGAGGTTCTCAAGGATTGGTTTTGGGATCGATCTTATTTAATCTTTTTATTACTGACCTTGGCACGAAAAGTGGGAATGTGCTAATAAAGTCTGCAGATGACACAAAGCTGGGAGGTATTGCCAATACAGAGAAGGACCGGGATAGCATACAGGAAGATCTTGTAAACTGGAGTAATAGTAACAGGATGAAATTTAATAGTGAAAAGTGAAAGGTCACACATTTAGGGATTAATAACAAAAAATTCTGTTATAAACTGGGGATGCATCACTTGGAAGTAGCAGAGGAGGAGAAGGACCTCGGAGTATTGGTTGACCACAGGATGACTATGAGCTGCCAATATGATATGGCTGTGAAAAAAGCTAACGTGGTTTTCGCATGCATCAGGCGAGGTATTTCCAGTAGAGATAAGCAGGTGTTAGTACCGTTATACAAGGCATTGGTGAGACCTCATCTGGAATATTGTGTGCAGTTCTGTTCTCCCATGTTTAAGAAGGATGAATTCAAACTGGAACAGGTACCGAGAAGGGCTACTAGGATGATCCGAGGAATGGAAAACCTGTCTTATGAGACTCCAAGACCTTGGCTTGTTTAGCCGAGAAGAGATATGACTGCTCTCTATAAATATATCAGAGGGATAAATACCATGGCGGGAGAAAAATTATTTAAGCTCAGTACCAATGTGGACACAAGAACAAATAGATATAAACTGGCCATCAGGAAGTTTAGACTTGAAATTAGATGAAGGTTTCTAACCATCAGAAGAATGAAGTTCTGGAACAGCCTTCCAAGGGAAGCAGTGGGGGCAAAAGACATATCTGGCTTCAAGACTAAGCTTGATAAGTTTATGAAGGAGATGATATGATGGGATAGCCTAATTTTGGCAATTAATTGATCTTTGACTATTAGCCGTAGATATGCCCGATGGTTTGTGATGGGATGTTAGATGGGGTGGGATCTGAGTTACTACAGAGAATTCTTTCCTGGGTGTCTGGCTGGTGAGTCTTGCCAACATGCTCAGGGTTTAGCTGATCGCCATATTTGGGGTCGGGAAGGAATTTTCCTCCAGGGCAGATTGGCAGAGGCCCTGGGGGGTTTTCACCTTCCTCTGCAGCAGGGGGCATGGGTCACTTGCTGGAGGATTCTCTGCACCTTGAAGTCTTTAAACCACGATTTAAGGACTTCATAGCTCAGACATAAGTTAGGGGTTTGTTACAGGAGTGGGTGGGTGAGATTCTGTGGCCTGCATTGTGCAGGAGGTCGGACTAGATGATCATAATGGTCCCTTCTGACCTTAAAATCTGTGATTCTATGATTAGGCACAAGGGCAAACCAAGGCAGCAGCTAGAGTGACTCAGCTGCAGGACCCAGCCTCTGTTTCCAACCTGGCTACCCATGGCATGACAATCCAGCCACGCACATGGACTTTGGACCACTTCTCCTTGAGCGAGGGGTTAATCTCCTAGGCAGGGGGTTTGGGGAATGGGAGGTGGGAATAGGCAGCTAGCATGACTATTTTGTTGTGGGTAAGATCAAGCTTCATCAGCAAAGAGACTCAAGGAACCCCATACATAGTTGGGCCAGAGCCTCCATTTGTGTAAGTCATCGTACCTCTATTGACATCCCTTTACGTCAGAATAGAAATGTTTCAGTGGCTCCTAGTGCTCAGCCCATCCCCTCATGTGATCCCCTCTGAAATCCCCAGAGCAGTTCCCCTTCCGGGCCCTTCTGGCTGCAGAGAAACAGTTGTTTAGGAACAGCACAGGAGCACATTATGAAAGCAGCAGAAACCAGCAGTGTGAGGAGAGGGGCAGGGAGAGGATCCCCTGGGGTTGTTGTCCCGTAGGGTGGATCCAAAGCCAGGGTGGAGGGCGTGACGATGCCTGAAGGTCACTCCAAATGACACTGCTGCAATCAAGCCCTTTGGAAAAAAAAGTGCTGGCATGTGGTTTAATATAAAAAACCCTAGAAAAGAGAAACTTTCCATGCAGGGATCATGGTTCTGACTGATTGCCCAGCTGATGATTGCTGGAAACAGCCTACCAACCGCTTTCACTCCTGCTCTTGTTTCATTTTCCCCTGAACCTCCATAGCAACCCATCTGCAGTGAGTGACTCTAATGTTTAATGGTCCTGCCATTAGCACTAATGCATTCCAAACACTCAGCATCTGCCGTCGCGCATTCAGATGGAAACACAAAAATAACCACACTTGGCGCAATCTGTCATAAACTCCAGCTTGAGGTTACAAAATGATACACTGGGAGAGAGGAGAGTGGTGTGGCCAAAATTAACAAGTCACTTGGTAAAACAAGTAAAGGAGGAAAAGCCGCAGTGTAACTATCGAGCAAGGGAAAGGGGAAGGGTGGGTAAGCCTCAGGCAGAGCTGCCCAGAGACCCGGCAGCAAGGAGTCACTCTCCAAGGGGCTGATTTAATTGTCCCTTGTGCATGCCAGCTAAATGTAAACAAACCTGGGATACAAATTGGGGCAATAAAACCCTTCCTTCTCTCCAGTGGCGTTATTTGAAGATAAGCACTTGTGGCACATGCAGGTACTAATGAAGAAGACGAGAAATTTTATAGCCTGAGACAGGGAGGCATTCATTGTGAATTACCGTTCAGTGCCTCTCCAGATGCTCTAAATTGCCACCTCCAACTCTGCAGACTGATTCCATGCTGCAGTTAAATCAGTGGGATTTTCCCCCCGGAGGAGGATTCGGTCGCTGTACTATATATTTTTTTAAAGCAGGCATGATGGTGTAATAAATGAGGGGCGGGGGTAGCTCCCTTTTATGGACCCAGCCAGCCAGTTAGCTATAATATCCCTCTTAGTAGCTGTTCTAGACTTGCTTTACCTGTAAAGGGTTAAAAATCACTGCTACGCACAGGTAAAAGGAAGTGAGTGGGCACCTGGTCAAAAGAGCTACTTTTGAAGGCTAGAACTTTTTGAAATTGAAACAAGACTCCCCATTTGTCTGTCTGTCTGTTGTTCTAGGGCAGAGGCAGACAGGGCTGGAACTATGC